>NW_027362765.1:100066406-101314313 GCF_046119375.1 Phyllobates terribilis
TACACCTATTGGAAGACCCCCTGGTAAGGTCAGATTTTATCAAAAAGTACCAAGAGTGGAGGCAGCTCAAACCCCCATATTTTAAAATGCTGTCCTGGTGGGAAGGGATTAAAGACAAGATCCATCATTTTTTTATCAGGGCTGGGAAGAGGAAGGCGAGGCAGAAGAAGCAGGGCTATGCAAATTTGAATACTAGACTGCAGACTCTCCTTAAATTCAAAGAGATAGGCTTAGAGGTGCATGATGATATTGTAAGCCTTAAAAATGAGATACAGTCATACCTTGAACAAAAAGGGAAGGAAATAATATTTAATTCTAAGGTGCAATTTTTAGAAGAAGGGGAAAAGTGTACTCGTTTCTTTTTCAAAAAAGTGGTGGAGAGGAAAGAAACGATTACCTGCCTAGATGGAGATAGCACAATACAAAGTATGAAGAGGGTAGCTTTTAATTTTTATAGAAACCTTTTTAGCAAAAAAAGTGTTAATAATGTGTTTTTACAAGATGCTCTTCATGTCCTGGATTTTAGGCTAAATTCTGCAGATCAGGGGTTTTTAACAAAAGATATTACTTTAGAAGAACTTTTTAGTGTTTTTAAAAGTTTTTCAAGAGGGAAAGCCCCAGGAGCTGATGGTCTTCCTGTGGAATTTTATTTATCCTTTTGGGATATTTTAAAAGAGGATCTTTTAGCACTTTTTAAAGAGGTTTTTTTGTGTGATAAGTTACCCAAGTCATGGAGGAGGGGGATAGTGTCCTTAATATACAAGAAGAAGGGCGCTCGGGACGACCTCAAAAATTGGAGACCTATCACCCTCCTTAACATGGATTATAAGGTTTTAGCTAAGATTATTGCATGTCGTTTTAAAACTGTCATTAATGTGTTAATACAACCCGAACAAGTATGTGGTGTACCAGGGAGGAGTATTACAGAGACCCTAAATACGATCAGAGACGTAATATGGTACAGTAAAGACAGGGATCAAGGGCTGGCCCTGTTAGCATTAGACTTCGAGAAAGCGTTTGACAGGGTTTCTCATGAATATCTTTTTAAAGTTTTAAAACAAATGGCAATCCCAGACTGGTTTTTATCTCGCATTAAGAGTTTATATAACAATATGTTTTCACAAATCTCTGTCAATGGTTTTTTAACTGATTTTATCCCACTGGAATCCGGAGTGAAGCAGGGATGTCCGTTATCCCCAATTCTGTTTATTTGCGCTATGGAACCCCTTTTATGCATGATCCGGAAAGACAAGGTAGTCCGGGGGGTTCCTGTCCCAGGAGGGGGAGGGGCTCAGGTTAAAGTGCTTGGATATATGGATGACGTGACGGCTATTTGCACTGATCCTGCTTCACTCCGGAGAGTAGTATTGTGCACCAATCTTTTTAGTCAAGCTTCTGGTTTTAAAATGAATTTTAATAAAACTGAGTGTTTGATAATGGGTGCATGGGATAGGAATGACTTACCGACTGTTAATGTGAAATATGACAATGTGAAAATTTTAGGGGTTGTATTTGATGCAAATAATGATGGGCTTGTGAGTTGGGGAGAGGTTCAAGATAAAATGGCAAAAAAACTTTCCTTTTGGACCCTGAGGAATCTTTCGATCGAAGGGAAAGTCCTTGTTATTAAATCTGTTTTATTACCTATGATTTTATATATTGCTATGGTGTATCCTCCCTCTGACTTAATGCTAAAAAAACTAACTCGTTGTATTTTTATGTTTATATGGGGCTCTAAAATGGAAAAGCTTAAACGATCTGAAATGTATAAGAGAAAGCAGAATGGAGGAAAAGATGTTCCCGATCTTCGCCTGTTTTTATATGTACATTTTTTCTGCTTTTGTTTTAAAGCTTTTAAGTCTGATAGTACTTTTGGCCTGTTTTTAAAATACACGTGTGGTTTTATCTTTAAGAGATGGTTTAGGCCATCCTTATCAGCGCCTGTTTTATTGTGTCCACCAAAGCACCTTATTATTTTAGAAAAAGTTATAAAGACTCATAACTTAAAAGACCTTGGAGCTGACATCCTTCTGGACCGGAAGAAGCTATTTGTCCACTTGAGGAGAGAAGAAGAGACATCCCCAGTTTGTAACTACTCATGGAACAGATCCAAACGTGTGTGGAGGAATGTCTTCGGGAAGTTCCTCGCCAATGTCCATAAAGACCTTGCCTGGATGTCCGTCCACCAGTGCCTCCCAACCAGAGAATTCCAACACCGGAGAGGCCTAGTGGCACGGGCAAAATGCCCAAGAGACTCTTGCCATTGTGATGAGACCGTTATGCACCTTTTTTGGAACTGCACCTTTGCACAAGAACTCTGGGGGAAATTGGGGATTCTTTTTAAGTGGGTTTGCGGTTTAAAGGACTTTTATTATGAATATGTTTTATACGGACTTTTTAATTGCCCTACTGCATACCAATCTGAAATCTGCTGGTGTATAATAAACTGTGCCAAGAATGCAATTTGGAAAGCAAGGAATATTTTATTGTTTAATCGTGATTTTATTTCTGTGCTTGATTGTATTAAACTGGCTTTTAGTGAAATGCATGTTTATTATTTAAAAAATGTAAAAGATATGGGCAAGAAGGAAGCGAACCGTAGATGGTGCTTTTATATGTGGAATTCCATTTTATATTGATTATTTTTATTCTCTGTAATGTATAATCGTTAAATGTTGTTATGTTTTTTGAACTTGAAAGGTTTCGCATTTATTATCTTGTAATCTGACTTATGTACAATAAAAATTATGTTGAAACCTTATCTGTTCTTATCAGTTTAATATCTGATACGTCCCCTATCTGGGGACCATATATTAAATGGATTTTTAGAACAGGGAGATGGAAAAAGAGCTTGCTCTGTCCACTCCACGCATTGACCTGGTATTGCAGTATCTCCAGGACCGGTCCACCCCTTCTTTAATGCATTTTCTAAAATCAGAAAGAATTGAATTCAATGCATTTTGTTCATTTTGCTTGTTTGTCGGATTTTGGGATGGACTCTTTGGCTTTGCTTTTCTTCTCCTCATTGGATTTTTCATGTTAAAAGTTGCAGAAGCCAGATGACAAGCTCATTTTGGTTCAACTTCAGCAACTGTGCATTGCATTGCCATGTAATGTAATGCAATGCTATCTATCTAGCTCTCCCTCTTTACTTCCTTTTGGATAAACAGACATATTAGGCAAGCATTTTGGAGCTTTCACCTAAATAACTACAGGTGGTGAGATAAGCTGCACAATATAATTGACCTTTCAGTATATTGTTGCACACACACCATCTATTTAGCAAATGCCCTTGTTATCAACAGCAGCCTTTTAAAGCCACCTGAGCTAACAGGTAAGTGCGCTGGTTACTCTGCTGCGCTTAAAATTTATTTTTTGGTTTGCTACAATGCCTTTTCTGAAACGTTGTCTCCCTCTGCTGGAACACTGACTTCTTTCATTTAATGCCTGCAGACTATAAAAGAGAACCCAACCCAAAAAGTTTGGTTGATTAGTCTGTGGCATTCTGTTAAACTGTTGCATATGCCGGTCTCTGTGAGCTTCTCAGTGACATTCAGCCAGCCAGGTATCCCGCCTGCAGTAGATGGAATGTGGCAATGGAACGCTGGCTGCGCGTGTCATAATAGGCTCTGAGCCTTTATATACCTGCGCACAGCAGCAGCCACCTTCAGTCTGCTGCTGGACAGCCAGCAGCAGCAGGAAAGGTAAGTAATCAGCAGCCCTCCTGCTAAGGGTAGACAGCTGCTCGTTCCACCCCCCCCCCCCCCGCCTTAATTGGTTCTCCTCCCTTCCAACGGTGTTGAGGCGGGTGGGAACAGCAGGGGGTGAGGGTGCTGTGTTTAAAGAGGTGGAGTTATGCAGATCTAAAACGCGTGGATTACAGCAGCAGCAAGCCGAAAAGTGCAGGCATGTAAGGGATCTAGAGGTTGACAACATGTCTTCTTAACGGGAGTCCAGGAGCCCATCTCCACAAATGGACTTTTCAGGATCCTTGGGTGGCACCGTAGTCCGAAACCAATTCTGGTTATCGCTTCCCGGCCTTTTGGCTCAGATCTGTAATGGGTCTAGTCATTTGGCTGTCTGTGCATTAACTCTTGGCCCTGTGGCATCGCCATTTTATGGCTTAAGCCACTTGCTGCTATAAGGAGTTGGCCAGTAGACACGACTAGCGATAATGGGACGCATTCGATACGCTGGGCCCGGTGAGGCTCGAGTGAAGTTTGGAATCCAGATTGATGTGGAAGAAGGCAAAGAAGGAATCTTTACCCTCAGCTTCGTGGTGAAGGAGATTTTGTTTGGACTCCTTGAAGTGAAGAAGGAAGAAATCTTGTGCCTCCAGCAATTCAAAAGCAAGTATAATCTTGTATTTACTTCTATGGTTGTTTGCAACAATTTCTATGATTGTTTGAAAAAGAATCTGGACAATCAATATTTGGATGGGCTGACTTTTGTCATCTTGTATTGCTCCAAAGAGGTACCTCTGACTGTTTTCATGTACAACCCACATGTGGACTTGGCTTTGATTTATGCCTTTCTAAATAGGCACTGCTATATTACCAAGGTGGCAGTAAAAGTCATGAATGAGGAGGAACTATGGACCGGTAAATATCGTTTCATGGTCAAGTTCCAGGAAAGTCCTGATGAACCAGGGGGTATACATTATCCTCCATCAATTTTTTCCATTGGGAGTGAGCGGGGTTACCTGTTCTTCCCCAATGCGCCCAGGTTTTGTCGTCATTGTAGGAGGTATGGCCATACTCAGGAAGCATGCGACATCAGACAGATTATTTGCAGGAAGTGCAATGAGGTGGGTCATTCTTCCAATAATTGCAAAAATGAAATAGTCTGTAACCTCTGCGGAGAGAAGGGGCATGCCTTCAGAGACTGTATATTCCATCCTGGTTCATATGCGGGGGCAGCGGGAAGGGGAAGGAGAAGAAATGAATCTCCTGCACCCACAGCTACAACTCCGACTGCTCCAACTCCGACTGCTCCGATATCTACTCTGGCTTTCCTGGATGAGGAGGAGGCTCGGGTTGCTTTTCCAGAACTGGTTCGTGTGAATGTAAGAGGAAATATGGAGCTGGCACCTGAGCCACCGGTGCAGAGGGCCGCTTCTGTGGCTTCAGATGTCAGTGAGTCTGAGACGATAACTGATGATCATATAGGCATGGAAGTGGCCCCGGTGGAGGATCTGGA
Source organism: Phyllobates terribilis (assembly GCF_046119375.1). Lineage (NCBI taxonomy): Eukaryota > Metazoa > Chordata > Amphibia > Anura > Dendrobatidae > Phyllobates > Phyllobates terribilis. The sequence continues at coordinate 100,071,606 of NW_027362765.1, forward strand.
GGCTGAAATTCCAGACATGATGGTTACATTGCAAGGGGAAGAGGAGTCTGATCTGACCAGAACACCGCATGTGGCCTGGAGCGATGTCGTTTCTGACCTTGAGGAGGAGGGAGGTCAGGGGGACTTTGACCCCCAGCGGCGGGATTATAGTTCAGATGAAGATGGAGGCGCTTCAGTGAAGAAAAAGAAGAAAACTGAACCATCCTTTTCCCCTTTAAGTGACTGCAGTGTGAGTCCAGCCCGGGTGTACCCTACTGCATCCGATCCCCAAGATGTGTCTTTTTTGGGGGAAGGCACAAACTACGATATCTGCACGTCCAGCGTCCTACCCCCAGAAGGGTTAGGATGATGTACAGGTGGGCATGTTGTCGTGACCTGCCACATCAAATTAATAGATGGGTGCCCAAGTTGCTCTCAGCATCTTGTCGCTAAATGTTCGGCTGATTAAATCTGAGTTGAGAAGAGTGGCAATTTTGGACTACTTGAGCAACTTGGATGCGGACGTATACTGTGTCCAGGAGTGTGGGATCTCCGATCCCTTAAGTGAAAATGCATGGCCTTTTGGTCAAAGTGTGTGGTCTGGTTCTGTATGTAATAAAAATTGTGGGGTAGGTGTTTTGGTGAAGAGTTATAGTGTTAAGATAGAAAGTTACATGGTGGTGGAGGCGGGGAGGTAATATGTGAGTTAAATTGTAGGGGGTGAAGGGTTAGGGTGGTAAATATGTATGCACCAATAGATAAAGGGGAGAGGCTGGAAATTTTTGAGAAATTATGTTTTTTTTTATCTGGCAAAATGCCAATAATTTTTGTTGGAGATTTCAATTGTGTGACGGAGGGGGATAAGATGGATGTTACAGGTAAAAGACTCAAGAGTCTTGTGGCGGATTTTTCCTTACAGGATGCTGCGGAAGTTTGTTTAGGTAATCCACCTCCTGCGACCTATAAGGCCGACAGGGGAGGCATAGAGTCTAGAATAGACCGTATCTTCTTTTCTTCACAAAATGTTATTTGTAGGAATTTCCAGCAGGAAGATGTTCCCTTCTCTGACCATGTGTGTTTGAGGGCACGTCTAGAAGGTAAGATTTCCTTTGTATATGGTGGTGGCGTGTGGAAACTTAATGTGCGTTTGCTGGAAGATAATAGGATCATGCGTGATTTTAGGCGAATGTATGTTAGGTGGAGGGATAAAAAAAGTGATTTTAGGAATGTGCTTGAGTGGTGGGACTGGATGAAGAGTGAGATTGTTTTTTTCTTTAGAAAAAGGGGCAGGAGGAAAGCAGCAATGAATAGAGCAAAATTTAATGATTTAAGCTCTAGACTGGAGTGGCTGAGGAAGTTAAGGATGATTGGAGTGGATGTGGATGTTTTGATGTGTCAAGTGAAAGAAGAGATTAAGAAATATATTGAGGGTAAAGGGAAAGAAATTATTTACCGTTCTAAGATTGAACATTTGGAGAAAAATGAGAAATGCACAAGTTTTTTTTTCAAAAAAGTTTTTGGGAAGAAAGTGGATATGGATGAGGTGGTGAATGGTGATGGGGTGTGTGTGAGTGGGAAGGATGTGATGCAGGAGGTGGTGTTGTTTTATAAGGAGTTGTATGGGGAAAAATGGGTTGATGATAGGATGTTGACTGATGCTTTGGGGTGTTTAGAAGGCTGTTTGGGTGAGGATGAACGTGAAATATTGGATGATGTAATTGTGTTGGATGAAGTTAAAAAAGTGGTGATGTCTGCGAGTAAGAATAAAACACCTGGGAAGGATGGACTGCCCGTGGAGTTATATGTTAAGGAATGGGACACGATGGGAAATGACTTATTGGAGGTGTGCCAGTATATGTTCACGGAGAATATGTTGAATGAATCTATGAGAGATGGGGTGGTGGTTTTGGTTCATAAGAAAGGTGATAAAAAGGATTTGGGGAATTGGAAGCCAATTACCCTTTTGAATGCAGACTATAAGGTGTTTAGTCAATTGTTGGCTAGCCGGATGAGGGAAGTGATTGGCGGTGTGGTGGATGAAGATCAAGTGTGTGCAGTGCCTGGGAGAAGTATGACTAAAAATTTGGTGTTGTTGCGTGATGTGATTGGGGATTGTATGAGTCGTAAGCAGAAATGTTTGTTGTTTTCGGTTGATTTTGAAAAAGCTTTTGACCGTGTGTCACATAGCTTTATGTTTAAGGTTTTGTCTAAGATTGGTTATTCCAGGAATTTTGTAAACTGTGTTAGGAGTTTGTATTGTAATGTTTCAAGTGAATTTTTGGTGAATGGGTGGTTGAGTGAGAAAGTGAGAATTAAATCAGGAGTGCGTCAGGGGTGCCCTATGTCCCCTTTTTTGTTTATTAGTGTGATTGAAGTGTTGATGTGTATGGTTAGGAAGGATAAGGTTATGAGAGGTGTGATGATTCCTGGGAGTAATGGAAAGGATGTGAGAATTCTAGGTTACATGGATGATGTAGTGATTGTGAGTGGGAATATGGCTGCGATGAGTAGGGCAAGGTTGATATTAAGTTTGTTTTGTAGTGTCTCAGCTTTTAAGGTCAATTGGACTAAGAGTTCCTTTAAATGTTTTGGTGAGAGGAATGTACCGATGGATGGTGTGAGGTGTGAGGATGGTGCAATAAAGGTGCTTGGGATTAACTTTAATGATGATTTGAAAGGAAATGAGAGTTGGGAAGATTGTGGGGTGAGAGTGGTGCGCAAGTTGAATTTTTGGCGAATGAGAGAATTAACTCTGACTGGGAAAGTTCTGATTATTAAGGCGGTTATTTTGCCTATTTTGTTGTTTGTTGCGAATGTATATCCAGCTGCTTTTAAGAAAATTAGGAAAACTGAGAAATTCATCTTTAATTTTCTTTGGGGAAGTCGCATGGAGAAATTGAAACGGGAATATGTCTATCAGTTATGCGTAAATGGTGGTTTGGATTTTCCAAATATTGATTTCTTTTTAGGGATTAGTTACGTGAAAATGGTGGTGGTGGTTCTAGGGAAAAGTAATAAGTGTGCTTATATGATGAAGTATTCGGCTGGATGGATGCTTTATGGCTTAAAGTGGGTCAAAAGGGATACTAGAGTGCCTGTTGCTTTTAGGTGTCCTGTATGGTATGGTTGTGTTGAGAAATTTGTAAGGAAGTATGATTTGTTGTCCGTTAACATGAGTGATTTTAGGCAAAAGAAGAAAGTCATTAGGATGGTGCGTGAGCGTGAGGTGGTATGTAATATCAGTGGGTTGAGAGTAGAGATGAGCGTTGTTCTACTCGAACTGTTCGCCAATCTCAAATTCGAGCTGTTTTGGGCGGTGTTCGAGCCGGTCGGCGAACACGAACAATTTGAGAAAAATTCGGCTGTTCGAGGTTATGTTCGATAACTGTTCGTGCACCAAAATCATAACTGGATTTTTTCTCAGTAATGATGAAAATTAATGTTAATACGCAGTTTGAGTGTACAGCGGGGTGGGGGGAGGGGCAGGGGATGGATCTCTGCAGGAACAATGAAGATCTCCATTTTTTTTTCTCTTTCCCGCATTTGCAGTGGGGAGGTGCAATCTGTCAGCCTATCAGCAGCGCACACACGGAGCGAAGTGCTTTTTTTCACACAAGCAAGGGCATGTGTGATTGGCAGTGTATGTCACATGTCCTTGCCCTATAAGACCAAGCCATTTTCCCCGTCGCCACCATTTTCTCACTGCTGCAGCTGCGTGTTAGACGGCACCGCTGTTGCTGTGTGCGCTATACCTTGTTAATTTCAAGCCAATTTTCGCACAAATATACAGATAGCTTGGGAGTAGGGAATAGTTGTGATTGCAGTCCTTTTAAGGACTAGGTTACAGCATTTCCTACGACTTTTATCAGGCAGGTCTGTGCTCTTAAATAGATAGATTGTGGGAGTAAAGACTAATTGTAATTGGAGTCCTTTTCAGGACTAGGTTACATCAGTTCCTATCAGTTTTTGCCAGGCAGGTCTGTGCCAGTGCTGTGCAAGTTTTTTTCACAGCATTTGGCTGAATCTAGCAAAGCTAATCCTTTTTGGCCTATTGCAGAGTGTGTTAGTCAGTGGAGTAGCCTATCTGTGTTGCAAGATATACCACCTGTGTATAGAATACCAATTTTTTTACTGCACCTAGTGAAGTTAAATCTTTTGGGCATAGCATCATTCTATTAGTCCATCTATACTGACCTCCATCAGGTTGCAAACTGAATATAATTTTTTTCTGCATCTAGCTCTGAAAAAATATTTGGGCTTCTAGCGGTGTGTGGGACTTGGTCAATTAGTCCATCTATACTGACCTCCATCAGGTTGCAAATTAAAAATAATTTTTTTCTGCATCTAGCTCTGAAAAAATATTTGGGCTTCTAGCAGTGTGTGGGACTTGGTCTATTAGTCCATCTATACTGACCTCCATCAGGTTGCAAATTAAAAATAATTTTTTTCTTCATTTATCTCTGAAAAAATATTTGGGCTTCTAGCAGCGTGTGGGACTTGTTCTATTAGTCCATCTATACTGACCTCCATCAGGTTGCAAATTAAAAATAATTTTTTTCTGCATCTAGCTCTGAAAAAATATTTGGGCTTCTAGCAGTGTGTGGGACTTGGTCTATTAGTCCATCTATACTGACCTCCATCAGGTTGCAAATTAAAAATAATTTTTTTCTTCATTTATCTCTGAAAAAATATTTGGGCTTCTAGCAGCGTGTGGGACTTGTTCTATTAGTCCATCTATACTGACCTCCATCAGGTTGCAAATTAAAAATAATTTTTTTCTGCATCTAGCTCTGAAAAAATATTTGGGCTTCTAGCAGTGTGTGGGACTTGGTCTATTAGTCCATCTATACTGACCTCCATCAGGTTGCAAATTAAAAATAATTTTTTTCTGCATCTAGCTCTGAAAAAATATTTGGGCTTCTAGCAGTGTGTGGGACTTGGTCTATTAGTCCATCTATACTGACCTCCATCAGGTTGCAAATTAAAAATAATTTTTTTCTTCATTTATCTCTGAAAAAATATTTGGGCTTCTAGCAGCGTGTGGGACTTGTTCTATTAGTCCATCTATACTGACCTCCATCAGGTTGCAAATTAAAAATAATTTTTTTCTGCATCTAGCTCTGAAAAAATATTTGGGCTTCTAGCAGTGTGTGGGACTTGGTCTATTAGTCCATCTATACTGACCTCCATCAGGTTTCAAATTAAAAATAATTTTTTTCTTCATTTATCTCTGAAAAAATATTTGGGCTTCTAGCAGCGTGTGGGACTTGTTCTATTAGTCCATCTATACTGACCTCCATCAGGTTGCAAATTAAAAATATTTTTTTTCTGCATCTAGCTCTGAAAAAATATTTGGGCTTCTAGCAGTGTGTGGGACTTGGTCTATTAGTCCATCTATACTGACCTCCATCAGGTTGCAAATTAAAAATATTTTTTTTCTGCATCTAGCTCTGAAAAAATATTTGGGCTTCTAGCAGTGTGTGGGACTTGGTCTATTAGTCCATCTATACTGACCTCCATCAGGTTGCAAATTGAATAAAAAAAATTTCTGCATCTAGCTCTGAAAAAATATTTGGGCTTCTAGCGGTGTGTGGGACTTGGTCTATTAGTCCATCTATACTGACCTCCATCAGGTTGCAAATTAAAAATATTTTTTTTCTGCATCTAGCTCTGAAAAAATATTTGGGCTTCTAGCAGTGTGTGGGACTTGGTCTATTAGTCCATCTATACTGACCTCCATCAGGTTGCAAATTAAAAATAATTTTTTTCTTCATTTATCTCTGAAAAAATATTTGGGCTTCTAGCAGCGTGTGGGACTTGTTCTATTAGTCCATCTATACTGACCTCCATCAGGTTGCAAATTAAAAATAATTTTTTTCTGCATCTAGCTCTGAAAAAATATTTGGGCTTCTAACAGTGTGTGGGACTTGGTTTATTAGTCCATCTATACTGACCTCCATCAGGTTGCAAATTAAAAATAATTTTTTTCTGCATCTAGCTCTGAAAAAATATTTGGGCTTCTAGCAGTGTGTGGGACTTGGTCTATTAGTCCATCTATACTGACCTCCATCAGGTTGCAAATTAAAAATAATTTTTTTCTGCATCTAGCCCAGCCAATAGTTTTGGCCTAATACCACAGTTTGGCCACTCAGCTCTGCTCGGTTACCATCCATTGTTTTTTTGTGCAAACAACTCCAGAGTTGTGAATTAGTTAACCACCAAAATGAGTGGAAAAAGGCCTGCTGCTGGTGGAAAGGGGAATAGGCGTGTTGGGAAGGGGAAAATAGGTTGTGTCCGTGGGGTAGGTGCAGAAGAAAGACCATCTTCCAGCCAAACTAAAATGTCTACTTCTTTTAGCGGACAATGTGATAAGATCCCTTTCTTACGGCCACGCCAATCGCTACAAATTCCAGATGAGGCACAAAAACAGCAGGTGCTTCAACGGATATCAAGTGCTCCTTTAAGTGGGCTCTCCTCCACATCAACTTCAACATCACAAATACTCCAGTCCTCAAAGGTGTCACCCAAATCGCACTTGCTTCCTCACAGCTCCCAAATCTCCAGCTGCCCGTCTGAGTATGAGGTAGAACAGATGGTTGAGTCTGCAGAGCTGTTTACTCATACTATAGCCTGGGAATCAGAGGTCGACTCCAGCGCTTCTGTGAATCCAGACGAGGAAATGATCTGCACTGATGCCCAGAATCTTTATGAGTCGGATCCAGGACCAGACGCAGAAGGTTCTGACCATAACGTAGACCCTCATTCCCAAACTGTAACTCCTGTTGGTGGAGACAATGAGGAAGACGATGATAAGACTCAAATACCTGATTGGAGCGACAACTTTAGTTTTTTGTCAGGGCAGGAACAGGTTGGCTCTGAGGACGACGGGTGTGATAACGCACAGGGTGATGATGATGAGGTCGGAGATCCCACTTACTGTCAACCCACAGTCAGCCAAGAGATGAGGTCAGCAGAGGAGGTGGAGGAAGATGCTAGTGACGACGAGGTCAGGTTGCGCCTTCCTGGACAGAGACGTAGTACTGGAAGCACGTCAACAACTGCATCCTCAAACACAACTCTGCCTCTCACCACAAGTCGTGGTGGCTCTTCAGGTCGCATGGGTGCTAAGCCTTGCATAGCCTGGGCATTTTTTCAGATCGATAAAGATGACCCAACTCGTGTTATCTGTAACATTTGTCAGCAAAAGCTAAGTAGAGGCCAAAAAATACATAGTTTGAGTACTTCATGCATGAACCGGCACATGGACATGAAGCATAAGTTGCAGTGGGAAGCTCAGTGTGCTACAATGCGGCCTAGCCGGCCGGGCCAATCACCGTCTGCCATATCTTGTGCATCCGCGGCCTCTTCATCCTCTGTGACTGGGGGGACAGCAGTCACACCTGTTTTGGGGCGCAGACCTGCCACCTCTTTACCCGCAACAGCCAGCGTGATTGGCAGGTCATCATTTTCTTTGGAGGTGGTAACACCAGCTGGTGTTGAGCGCTGTCCGACATCGATAGCACCACCTTTGGATCAAGGCAACCTAACATGTCCGCCTGCATCTTCCTCACAGACCGGCAGTTTGCCGGGGACACCCTTATCAACCCCGTCTAAGCACAATAGCCAGCCCTCGGTCCCTCAGATGTGGACAAGTAAAAGACCATTTCCTCCTAGCCATGAGAAAGCTAAGAGGTTGAATTTCACCATCTGCAAGCTCTTGGCTACAGAAATGCTGCCTTTCCGCCTGGTGGACACAGAGGATTTTCGAGACCTTATGTCCGTCGCAGTGCCCCAGTACCAGATGCCCAGTCGGCACTACTTCTCAAAGAAAGGTGTGCCTGCGCTCCACCAGCATGTCGCACACAACATCACCGCTTCTTTGAGAAACTCTGTGTGTGACAGGGTGCATTTCACCACAGACACTTGGATGAGTAGGCATGGACAGGGGCGTTACATGTCGCTGACTGGGCACTGGGTAACTATGGTGACAGCAGGACAAGGGGCTGCTGTCCAAGTCTTGCCGTCCCCACGAGTTGTGCGTCAATCCTCTTTATGTCAAAGTTCCTCCACTGCTTCTGCCTCCTCAACCTCCTCTCGGTCTTCCACCTGCACCCAAAGCCTGTCTGGTCATGCCACAAGCTTTCTAACTGCGCAGAAGGGATCCTGCACACCTCCTTACTATGCTGGCAGTAGGGCTCAACGTCATCAGGCGGTTTTTACATTGAAATGTCTGGGAAATGTGAGTCACACAGCTGAGGAGTTGTGGTCAGCTCTGGAGAACCAATTTCATGAATGGTTGTCTCCACTGGACCTGAAACCAGGGAAGGCCGTGTGCGACAATGCTGCAAACCTGGGTGCGGCCCTTCGCCGGGGCAATGTCACACACGTGCCTTGTATGGCTCACGTGTTGAACCTGGTTGTCCAGCAATTTTTAGCCCACTATCCCAGACTAGATGGCCTTCTGCAGAGGGCACGGTCGCTGTGTGCTCACTTCCGCCGTTCGCATCCCGCAGCTCAGCGACTTACATCTCTACAGAAGTCGTTGGGCCTGCCACTTCACCGGCTAAAATGCGATGTGCCTACCCGGTGGAATTCAACTCTGCACATGTTGCAGCGACTGTGGCAGCACCGACAAGCCCTGGTGCAATACGTTCTGACGTATAGCCTGGGCCAACGAGATTCAGAGGTGGGGCAAATCACGCTGGAGGAGTGGTCTCAGATCAGGAACCTATGCACCCTTCTGCACAGTTTTGAAATGGCGACGAAGATGTTTAGTGCTGACGATGCCATTATCAGCATGACTATTCCGGTGACTTACATGCTGGAGCACATGTTAAACAGAATTCGGAGTCAGGTGGTGGCACAAGAGGAGGTGGAGGAAGTAGAGGAGGAGGAGTTGTATGCGGAAGGGCTAACATCTGCAAGGTCCAGACGGTCGGCAGCACCAAGGCGGCAGGCATGTGAGGGTGGGGGAGATGGTTTTACCAGGGCGCATGGTAGCAGCCAAACTAGTGAGGAAGGTGCAGGAGCCCAGGAAGAAGTGGAGGACGAACTGATGGAAGACTCATCAGATGAGGGAGACCTTGATCACATTTCTGTTGTGCGAGGTTGGGGGGAGAGGACAGAGGAAGGAAGCATGATTGTTACCTCGCCACCAACACAACAGGGACTTGGTGCTCCTGGATGCGCAACACACATGAGTGCCTTCTTGCTGCACTACCTGCAACATGACCCTCGAATTGTGAGAATTAGAAATAATCCTGACTACTGGGTTGCCACACTGTTAGATCCCCGGTACAAAAGTAAATTTGCAGAAATTATTCCTGCCATAGAAAGGGATGCACGCATGCAGGAGTATCAGCAGAGACTGTTGCAGAATCTTACATGTGCTTTTCCACAAAATACCAGTGGTGCACGTAGTGAATCTCACAGTTCCAACTTGCCAACCGTGGGACCGTCAAGAGTTCAGCACTCAAACCGTAACAGAACCACAGTATCTGCTGGTAACATCAATTTTGCGGAATCATTTCACCACTTTTTTAGCCCATCCTTTGCAAGGCCACAGGAGACAAGAAGTCTGACACATAGTCAACGCCTAGAGACGATGGTACAGGAGTATCTCCAAGTAAACATTGAAGCCACGACTGTGTCACTGGACCCTTGCTCTTTTTGGGCTTCCAATCTGGATAAATGGCCGGAGCTAGCCACTTACGCCTTGGAGATCTTGTCATGCCCCGCAGCCAGCGTTCTGTCTGAACGTGTGTTCAGCGCTGCTGGTGGTGTGCTGACAGATAAGCGCACGCGGCTCTCCACTGATAATGTAGACAGACTCACGTTCATAAAGATGAACAAATCATGGATCCGAAACGACTTTTCTACCCCTGTGTCATCCTGGGGAGAGTAAAAGCTTGATGATTGGTTAAAATCACCCTACCAACCGTTTTAAGCTTTCAAATTACTAATCATGTTTATCTGTATCTTGACTGGAAAATAATTTGGGCTTTGTAGCAGTGTGCAGCACTGATCCTATTAGGCCATCTATAATAAGCTTCACCAGATTTAAAATTAAAAATAATTTTTAGCTGCATCTAGCCCGGAAAATAATTTTGGGGCTGCGAGATGCGCAAGACACATAAGTGCCTTCTTGCTGCACTACCTGCAGCATGACCCTCATATTGTCAGAATTCGAAGTAATCATGACTACTGGGTTGCCACACTCTTAGATCCCCCAAACTTTTCGATCAACCTTTTCATTTTAATAAAGACCAAAAAAATGGTCATTTTTGAAATTATAAGCATTAGCAGGTTGTTAGAAACTGAAATCAAACAGTTTTCAACTCAAAACTTTATTCTAGGTGATGTTACATTTTCACATAGGACCCCTTGTTCGAAAGGAGCTTCTGAACTCTCTCGTCCATTGAATTTGTCAGGTTTTGGATGGTTTCTGCTTCAATTGTTTTGCATGAGGACAGAATACCCTCCCAGAGCTGTTGATTAGATGTGAACTGCCTCCCGCCATCATAGACACTCCTTTTAATGATGCTCCAAAGGTTCTGAATGGGGTAGAGGTCAGGGGAGCATGGGGGTCACACCATAAGTTTGTCCCCTTTTATGCCCATATCAGCCAGAGATGCAGATGTTTTATGTGCAGCATGAGATGGTGCATTATCATGCAGAAAAATGATCTTGCTGTGAAATACACGGTTCTTCTTCTTGAACCATGGCAGGAAGTGCTGTTTGAGAAAATCCACATACATTATGGAGTTCATCTTTAGCGCCTTCAGTGATCCTAAAGGGGCCGACAATCTCTCTCCCCATGATTCCAGCCCAAAACATTACTCCACCTCCTCCTTGTTGGCGCTGTAGCCGTGTTTGCGTGGGGTGTCCATCAACCAGCCATCCTCCACTCCATTCATCTGGACCATCGAGCGCTGCACGGCACTCATCCGTGAACAAAACAGTTTTGAAATCAGTCTTCATGTAATGTTTGGCCCACTGGAGCCGTTTCTGCTTGTGTGAAGTGGATAGAGGAGGTCGACAGGATGGCATATGCACAGCTGCAAACCTCTGAAGGACCCTGCATCTTGTTGTTCGGGGGACGTTGGAGGCACAAGCAGCTTCAAAAACTTGTCTGCTGCTATGACAAGGCTTTTTTGCCGCTGCTGTTTCAACCTGACGTAATTGCCTGTAGGAAAGAGTCCTCAATTTGCCCTTATCAGCACGCACACGTGTGTACTGTGAATCAGCTACATACTTCTTGATTGCCAAGACACTTCATCCTGATCATCGCACAATGTTGATTGTAGTCATGCCTTGACCTAAACACTCCACAATTTGTTGCTTCTCAGCAGCCGACACATCCTTTTTCTTTCCCATTTTGGCAGAAAATGTAGGCTGCTTAATAATGTGAGAGAGCCTTCTTAAGTAGTCTTGCCTTTCATTGGACACACCTGCCAAACTAATTAGCACAGGTGTCTGCAATTGCTTACAGTGATATAAAGAGCCCTGACACACATCACCATCAATGAGTTTAACTGAAAAACAAACAAATTCTTCCCTTATCACTCCTAAACACTTTTTGCATAATAATTTGGAACGCGGTGTACATGTGCTTTTCCACAAAACACCAGTGGTTCACGTAGTGAATCTTACAGTTCTAACTTGCCAACCGTGGTCTGTATGGAATTGTTCAATAAAGGGCCCAAAATTAAGATAACATAGATGGGAGAGGTCTCTATGAATAGGAATTCCTAAGTATTTGATACCCTGTGAGGGCCAGGCAAAGGGAAAGTTGGACTGGATGGAATCCTATATGGATTTAGGGAGGGAGACATCGAGGGCCTCAGACTTCGCTGCATTGATTTTAAAATTTTACCATGTAACAAAGTGATCTATTTCAGCCATAACAGCAGGGATGGATATATGTGATTGAGTGATATATACTAGGACATCATCAGCAAATAGAGAGCACTTGTACTCGGTGCCTCCCACCTCAATCCACCTAATATTGGGGTTATGGCGAATTGATGAGAGCAGGTGCTCCGTCACTAGGATGTATAAAAGAGGGGACAGAGGACATCCCTGCCTTGTCCCATTGGTGATTGTGAAAGGTGATGAAAATGTTCTGACGCACCCCCTGGGCCTTGGGACACCCGGAGCCGGACACTTTTTGGTGGATGCTGGTGGTTGTAGTCTTCGTGGCGGCGATCCGGTTCCGTGGCTCAGGGCGGTCAAACCAGTGGCGGAACTATTTATGTGGTTTTGATGTTTAAATGTCCGACTACGCCACCCGTGGATTGCGGTCAGAGTGAACCGCCGCTACAGGGCAGACCGCTAAGGCTGGTGTTGTGGGTGCAGCAGAGCGTAGCATAACTCCCCACGGGAGGAGTATAGCCTCAGGGCAGTGTATGCGGAGGATGGGGGTGATGGTGCAGGGCAGCAACAGTAACGACACGGAGTCAGTGATGCAGTTCAGGGCCTTTACTCACAGTTCTTATTATCCAGACCACGTCTGCAGGTAACGGCTGCCCACGTCGTACTGTGCTCACCAGGTGAGGGGCTCAGACAACTCCCAGATAACTTTGGAGCGCTTCACAGGACCCCCTTTGTGTGTCCTTTGTCTGGCCTTTCTTACCAACACTTCTGTCCGGCTGCCTCGGGCCTCCTCTTGGTAAACTTGGCGCCAGTTTCCCTGACCCTATGTGGTGCCTTCCTAGCGGGTGGAGCAAGGGGCTGCGCCACATAAAATGTCAGAGCCTCCGGTTTCTAGCTGAGGGTCGTTTCCTGCCTCCACTAGTTCGGGGACCGGTCTCCCCCTTTGGCCTGACCCCTCCACGCAGGTGGATTCGGGCGTGCGGTGGCGACTCGCCCGTCCGCACCCCTGGGATCCCTTCATTCCTCGTTCCTGGAGCCTTCTCCGCTCCTCTTCCTTCCTTCTCCCTCTTGCAGGCCTGGGCCTCTGTTACTAGGCCCGCCTCCGGAGCAGAGCTCATGCAGAGCCCCTGCTCCCTGCCACTTCTGCTCAGACTTCTCTGCACTGAACTAAGATGGTGCCCACCTTTTATACTTCCTTCTCAATGCACCCAGGAACTGCTTCCTCCCTGCTCCTGCACTGCAGGGTTCCCCTTCCTCAGTGTTCCCTCCCCCCACTCCAGCCAGGGACAGGGACTGTCGTGCCCATCTCAGGGGCATATTGGTCGCCCTGCCCCACGGCAATGTGGTGTAATGCATGCAGGTGTCGGGTCCTGATCCACACTCCATCCTTATCTGAGAGTGAGATATCACACCTCTGGGTGAGGTGCAATACGTCTGTAGCAACCGAGCCCTCGGTGCTACAGTTCCATTTATCTTCAGCCTAGGTGACGTATTGTGATACAGGGCCGTGATTTTGGCTATAAAAGGGTCCCCTAGACCCCTACCCCAAGCTTTTTAAGAGAATCATATATGGCGTGCCAGGAGACTCTATGGAATGCTTTCTCAGCATCCAACGAGAGTATCTACTTACAAATTTTTAACTGCATCTAGCCCAGGAAATACTTTGTGCCTAGTAGCAGTGTCTGCTAGTCAGCGGATTATCCCGGCTGTTAAGCAAGCTACACCACCTGTAGTTTGGACACTTAATTTTTTCAAAGGAAAAGCTTCAGGACCACGGGATACTTAGTGAAGAGCATCAGGAGGCACCCCAAGGCATAGGGGCTGGGACTGGCACTAGGATGCCTTGCGGTGGACAGCCGAGCTCGATCCTTATAAAAGCTTTTTAACTGCAGCAGCTTTAGTGGACGCTACTGGAGCTGGAATTACGCGGCTGCTGGCATGAGACTTGCCCTCCAATAGATCCTTGTAAATGGATTTAAAGTGTATTCATTCAAATTAGAGGGACAATTTAAATTAAAAAGCTTAGAGCTGCCTCCACCACAGGGGGGCTCTCTCAACCCACCAGCGGACAGGCACCAGTATTGGGAGAGGGGGGCTGGCCGCCAGGGTTCACCGCGGCTCTGGCACAAACCCGGCGACACGGAGGTGGCACGGGCAGGAGCGGACTGGCCGTCTCGGCTTCTCACTTTTTGGATTTTAGAAGGGCATGACATGCCTATATCTGTGTCTCCCCCTCCTTTTACTCCTCCACCTCTTTTCTTTTCGCATGACTATATGTACTTGTCACTTTTCCATGTATTAGTTGTGTCTTCTGAGCAGTTTGTCAGCTTTTGGACACCTTTGAAGGTGTTTTCTATGTGTTTCTATGTGTTTTTGTTTGCCTGCCATTGGTTTTAACGGTGTTCGAAGGTGTTCGACGAACAGTTCGACGAACAGTTCGGCGAACACACGGGTGTTCGACGAACCGAACCGAACTCGAACACTACGGGGGTGGCTCAACACTAGTTGAGAGGGGAGGAAGTAACCGAGATGTGGAGAAAATTAAGTATAGATGGTGTGACTAACAGACAGAGAGATATCGCTTGGATGATATTGCATGACATTTTGCCTGTTAGGGATGTGCAAAAGAAGAGGGATTTAGTTAAATCTGAGGTATGCCCGAGGGATGGATGTGGTTTGAGAGAGCATGTTAGACATATGGTATGGGATTGTGATTTTGCATATGATGTATGGAAGGGTATAGGGGGACTTTGTAAGGAATTGGTGGGTGTAAAGTATGTTAATTGGAAACTTGCTATGTTTGGGATGGGTGCATGTAGTAGAATTAAGGATAGGATTTTATGGTTGTTGGTGGTGTGTGTAATTGAAAGTTTGTGGGATGCGAGGAATTTGTTAGTTTTTAAAAGGAAGAAAATATCAGTTAATGAATGTTTGAGATTGATTCTGTCACGTATGTATGTAATATACCTCTGGGTTCAGGAACGTGGAAGTATTATAGATGCTGAAGGGATCTGGAAGTTTAAAAAGTGGAGGTTTTTAGTAAAGTTTAATTAGTAGTGTATAATGTACCTGATGATAAGGTTTGGTTTTAATTTTGATTATATACCAAGTGTGATGAAAGGCTAAGTGTCAATGAAAGGCTTTTGTAAGTCGATTTGATTGAGCTTATGCTCCGGCCTATCTGATTTGGTAAAGAAAAAAAAAAAAAAAAAAAAAAAAAAAAATCTGTTCTTATCAGTTTAATAAGGCGGTTTTGGATGTTGGCCGCCCTAGTAGATTGATACATTATGCACACTGGGGTTTAGGCGCTTGTTAGTACGCCAGGTGGCTAATATAGTCATCTGGTGGAAAGCATGGCCCCCCAGGATCGACGCCATTGGGCCGGGGAAGATCGAAAGCCCGAAGTGTGAAGTGCCCCAGGAGTGGTGACCCTGGGGTGCCTTAACTCACTGGGATTGGGAACCCCACTTGAGTTTATGGCACATTTGCACTAGCACTTCAATATTTCTTTCTTCACACACACCCTTATTCCGGGCCTTCTGGCCTTAGGATGGGGAATTTTTCAATTCCCGGTCGAAGGTCCGGGCAGTATTATACTGTGAAACCTTCACTATTTATTTAATTTTTTTGTCACTGTGTGTCCACTTTTTCACGTGTGTCCACGTCCTTACTAGGATTTTGTCGGGATGCGGTTCCCTTACGGGTTCCTCTCTTGGCAGGTCTAGGGGGGGAGAGTGTGGCCATCAGGTTCCGCTCCCCCCTGAACCCCCCTGGCTCTCCTCTTTCGGGAGGAGAGCGTTGTTGGCTCCCCTCTTCCGGGAGGGGAGCACAGTCTTTGGCTCCCAGTGCCTTGCACGGGTGAGAACTCGGGCAGGTGCTGGGGGTAAGATTGGGTCGCCTCTGGCTCCGGCTGGAGGTGGCTATTTGTCCCTGTTCGTCGCTGTGGCCTTCTGGCTCGGAGGGACGGGGAATGGTTTGGGGGACCCTTCTCCTTTTGGAGAGGGTTTCAAGAAGACCAGCATCCTAGTGCACTTTTTTTGTGGCACTTGTCACTTTTTTAAGCGCACTCGGGTTTTGTACACGAATTCGGGCTTTCGAAAAAAAAAAAAAAAAATCTGTTCTTATCAGTTTAATATCTGATACGTCCCCTATCTGGGGACCATATATTAAATGGATTTTTAGAACAGGGAGATGGAAAAAGAGCTTGCTCTGTCCACTCCACGCATTGACCTGGTATTGCAGTATCTCCAGGACTGGTGCACCCCTTCTTTAATGCAGTTTCTAAAATCAGAAAGAATTGAATTCAATGCTTTTTGTTCATTTTGCTTGTTTGTCGGATTTTTGGATGGACTCTTTGGCTTTGCTTTTCTTCTCCTCATTGGATTTTTCATGTTAAAAGTTGCAGAAGCCAGATGACAAGCTCATTTTGGTTCAACTTCAGCAACTGTGCATTGCATTGCCATGTACTGTAATGCAATGCTATCTATCTATCTCTTCCTCTTTACTTCCTTTTGGATAAACAGACATATTAGGCAAGCATTTTGGAGCTTTCACCTAAATAACTACAGGTGGTGAGATAAGCTGCACAATATAATTGACCTGTCAGTATATTGTTGCACACACACCATCTATTTAGCAAATGCCCATGTTATCAACAGCAGCCTTTTAAACTCACCTGAGCTAACAGGTATGTGCGCTGGTTACTCTGCTGCGCTTAAAATTTCTTTTTTGGTTTGCTACAATGCCTTTTCTGAAACGATGTCTCCCTCTGCTGGAACACTGACTTCTTTCATTTAATGCCTGCAGACTATAAAAGAGAACCCAACCCAAAAAGTTTGGTTGATTAGTCTGTGGCATTCTTTTAAACTGTAGCTTATGGCGGTCTCTGTGAGCTTCTCAGTGACATTCAGCCATCCAGGTATCCTGCCTGCAGTAGATGGAATGTGGCAATGGAACGCTGGCTGTGCGTGTCATAATAGGCTCTGAGCCTTTACATACCTTCGCACAGCAGCAGCCACCTTCAGTCTGCTGCTGGACAGCCAGCAGCAGCAGCAGGAAAGGTAAGTAATCAGCAACCCTCCTGCTAAGGGTAGACAGCTGCTCGTTCCCCCCCCCCCCCGCCTTAATTGGTTCTCCTCCCTTCCAACGGTGTTGAGGCGGGTGGGAACAGCAGGGGGTGAGGGTGCTGTGTTTAAAGAGGTGTAGTTATGCAGATCTAAAATGCGTGGATTGCAGCAGCAGCAAGCCGAAAAGTGCAGGCATGTAAGGGATCTAGAGGTTGACAACATGTCTTCTTAACGGGAGTCCAGGAGCCCATCTCCACAAATGGACTTTTCAGGATCCTTGGGTGGCACCGTAGTCCGAAACCAATTCTGGTTATCGCTTCTCGGCCTTTTGGCTCAGATCAAGTGTCTGGACATCAGGTTCCTTGAGTGCTAGCCCTCGGCCTTCCAGCATCGCCACTCCGGTGGCTTAAGCTGGATGCTGCTATAGGGGGAGAGTGAGGAGGAAACGGGAAGGCGATTTCCGTGGCTGACTATGGGAGTCAAGCTGAAATTTGCTGGGACCTGGGACCCCCGGGTCAAGAATGGATTTCGCATTGAGATTTCCGAGGAGAAGAAGGGACATTTTTCCATGTCCTACCTGGTGAATGCCATCTTCTATGAAGCATTGAAGATTAAGAAGTCGGACATTCTTTGCCTGCAGGAATTTAGAATTCATGGAAGGTATGTGCTGGTTCTTTCTACTATGGCTGCTTGCCAAAATCTTTATAGAACCTTGAAAGGCCATACTGAGAACTCCCTCCTAGATGGACTCACTTTTACTGTCCTCTATTCAAAGGGGGATGTTCCTGTTGTTGTGTTTATGCACAATCCCTTTATCCCCCAGGAGGACATTACTGTATTCTTGAGGAGGCATTGTACTTATGTGCATTTTTCCCACAAGATCTCGAATGAAGAAGGCTTGTGGACTGGCAAATACAAGTACTTTGTTCGTTTTGCTACAGACCCCGAGGGGCCAGGGGGCATACATTATCCTCCTATGAGTTTCTCTATTGGGAGAGACACTGGTTTCTTGTACTTTCCTGATGCTCCTTTTTTCTGCAGAAGATGTAACAAGTATGGTCATGTCCAGGAGTCCTGCAGGTATCCGCCAACCTGCAGGAGGTGTAACACGTCTGGTCATATGGCGAAAGACTGCAAGAACCAGGTAAAGTGTGATGCTTGTGGTGAGGAGGGGCATGTTCTTAGGCAGTGTCAAGCTAGAACCACTCCTAAGTCTTTTGCTCAAGTGGTCGCGGAGGGGCCTGCTGTTCCTTCGACTTCTACTAGGGTCCCACAAGGGTCCCCTTCCGGATGTCGGGGAGGCAACTGCTCCCCAAGAGGAAGAGGATGGCACTCAGATGGACGATATATTTGAAGATGCCCAGCTTCAGCCTCCTGCGTCAGGAGGCTTTGACATGGTGATTCCAGAGGTGATGTCACCTTTCCCTCCCCAGTTTGGTGTCCGTGGTGAGGGGGAAATGGACTTGTCCAATTCTCCTGTCATATCTTGGTGCAATACTGCTTCAGAGGAGATCGGGGGCGGTGGCCAAGGGGACTTGTCTGCTGTCCGTTTCTCTGATGAGGAGGATCCTGATGTGGTCAAGAAGAAGCCAAGGACTGAGTGTTCATCCATTGCTGCCGTGTGTGATAGCCCGGTGGACTCTCGTGCTTACCCGTCAGATGTATTTTCTCCTGACATTGTTACATTTGGCATTCAGCCAGATGGTAATAGCTTTGCTTTGCTTGATGAAGGTTGAGTTGATGTTTTCTTTCTTTTTTTTTCAGGTTATGTGTGATCCCCTTTAGTTATGCCGCATCATTCTGGATGGGACATTGTGTCCCTTAATGTTAGGCAAATTAGATCTGTTACCCGAAGAACAACAGTTCTGGATTATCTAAAGGGTTTGAGTGCAGAGGTCTATTGTCTACAAGAGTGTGGCATTACTGAATCTCCAGGGGATAAGGACTGGCCTTATGGCCAGTATGTTTGGTCGGGGTCCAGCTTTAACAAAAATGATGGTGTGGGGATTTTAGTTGGTAATAAGAATATTACTATTGATAGTTACACGGTTGTGGAGGTGGGTCGCTGCATTATTGTTTTTTTGAGTTATAGGGGGTGGAAGGTTAGAATGATTAATTTATATTGTCCTACTAAAAAAGAGGAGCGGCTTGCTCTTCTTGAGAAATTGAGTTTTTTTCTCCCTGGAAAAATTCCTACAGTTTTTGTTGGTGACTGTAATTGTGTCACAGAAGGTAATGTGGACATTACGGGAAAAAAGTTATCTCAACTTATTTCTGATTTTTCTTTCTTAGACCCTGCAATACTTGAGTATGGCATTCCACCACCGCCTACATATTATGCTGACCGTGGTAATATTTCATCGAGGATAGATAGGATGTTATTTTCCAAAAATATGGTTTGTTCAAGTTATGTTCAACATAAGGTACCTTTTTCTGATCATGAGTGTTTGCGTGGAGTTTTTAGTGCGAATGGGGACATGGTGTTTGGGGGTGGGGTTTGGAAATTGAATACGAGGTTGTTGGAGGATGAGGAGGTGATGAGTGAGTTGGAGAAAAGGTATGCAAGTTGGAGGTGGCGTAAGCGTGATTTTGGTAGTGTGCTTGAATGGTGGGATTGGGTGAAATTACAGTTAAAAACTTTCTTTAAAAAATGGGGCTACAAAAAAGCTGCCAGATATCGTAATAGATTTAATGACTTAAGTAGACGGATTGATTGGTTGCGTGGGTGTGTTAGGAAAGGAATGGATATGTCTGATCAGCTTGAGGTTGCTAAAAATGAGTTAAAATGTCTTCTGGATGAAAAAGGTAAAGAGATTATTTACCGTACCAAGTTAGAGCATTTGGAAAAGAATGAAAAGTGCACCAGGTACTTTTTTAAAAAAATGAATGGAAGGAAGTTGGATTTGAGTGAAGTGGTAGGTGAAGATGGATCTAGTGTGGTTGGGAAGAATGTGTTGAATGAGGTGAATGGCTTCTATAGTAAGTTGTACGATGAGAAATGGATTGATCCTGGACTTGTGTCGCATGTTTTGAGTGGTATGGAGAAGAGACTTGGTTCGGATGAATGTGATGCTTTGTGTGAGGATGTTATTTTGGATGAGGTGAGGAATGTTGTTATGAGTGCTAAAAAGAATAAGACGCCTGGGAAGGATGGGTTGCCTGTGGAGCTGTATGTGAAAGCTTGGGAGTTTTTGGGTAAGGACTTGACTGAGGTTTGTAGGTATATGTGGATGAATGGTGTTTTGTGTGACAGTATGAAAGAGGGTATAGTGGTTCTTGTGTTTAAGAAGGGTGAGAAAAAGCGTTTGGAGAACTGGAGATCCATATCATTGCTTAACGCTGATTATAAGGTCTACAGTAAATTGTTAGCAAATCGTATGCGTGAGGTGATTGGTAGGGTTGTGGAGGATGACCAAGTGTGTGCCGTGCCTGGTCGGAGTATAAGTGATAATTTGTTATTGTTAAGGGATATGCTTGGGGATTGTAAGACTAGAAAGCAGAAGTGTATGGTGTTAGCAATTGATTTCGAAAAGGCTTTTGATAGAGTTTCGCATGTGTTTCTGTTTAAAGTATTGGAGAGGATGGGTTTCCCTAGGGTTTTTCTGAATGGAGTTAAGTCTTTATATGATTATGTGTCAAGTGAGTTTTTAGTGAATGGATGGTTGTCTGACAAAGTGATGATTAGGTCTGGTGTAAGACAGGGGTGCCCTATGTCCCCTGTCTTGTTTGTATGTGTGATTGAGCCTTTGCTGTGTTTAGTGAGACGTGAGAAAATGATGAGAGGATTGTTAGTGCCTGAGAGTGGTGGTAAGTATGGCTTCAATGAGTAGGGTGAGGTTGCTTTTGGATTTTTTCTGTGGTGCATCAGGTTTTAGAGTTAACTGGACTAAGTGTAGTTTCAAATGCTTTGGAGATGACAGTATTCGTATGGAAGGTGTTAAGTATGAGGAGAGTGCAATTAAGATTTTAGGGGTATTTTTCAATGATGATCTGAAAGGAAATGAGAGTTGGGACGAGTGTGGTATGCGTGTTGAGCGAAAATTGAATTTTTGGAGAATGAGAGATCTTTCTTTGCGGGGCAAAGTTCTAGTTATCAAAGCAGTGATCTCACCCATTCTGCTTTTTGTGGCCATAATTTTTCCATCCCCTTTTAGGAAAGTGAAGAGAGTTGAGAAAATGATTTTTTCTTTTTTCTGGTGCAGCAAGATGGAGAAGCTGAAGAGGGAAAGCTTTTATAAGGCCTGCCAGCATGGTGGTTTGGGATTTCCTAATGTTGAGGTTTTTTTAGGGCTCCATTATATTAAGACGATTGTGGTATTGTTGGGTAAAGGTAATAAGGGTGCATGTATGGCAAGTTATTCTGCAGGATGGATGTTGTATGGGTTAGGTTGGAGAAAGAGGGATGCGAGAGTGCCTGTGTCTTTTAAGTGTCCGGTGTGGTATGAGGTGATTGAGAAGTTTGTCAAGAAGTATGATTTGCTGAGTGTGCCGGTGGATGAGTTTAGAATGACTAAGAGGGTGTATAGGAAATTGTGTGCTAGAGATGAGCGTTGTTCTACTCGAACTGTTCGCCAATCTCAAATTCGAGCTGTTTTGGGCGGTGTTCGAGCCGTTCGGCGAACACGAACAATTTGATAAAAATTCGGCTGTTCGAGGTTATGTTCGATAACTGTTCGTGCACCAAAATCATAACTGGATTTTTTCTCAGTAATGATGAAAATTAATGTTAATACGCAGTTTGAGTGTACAGCGGGGTGGGGGGAGGGGCAGGGGATGGATCTCTGCAGGAACAATGAAGATCTCCATTTTTTTTTCTCTTTCCCGCATTTGCAGTGGGGAGGTGCAATCTGTCAGCCTATCAGCAGCGCACACACGGAGCGAAGTGCTTTTTTTCACACAAGCAAGGGTATGTGTCATTGGCAGTGTATGTCACATGTCCTTGCCCTATAAGACCAAGCCATTTTCCCCGTCGCCACCATTTTCTCACTGCTGCAGCTGCGTGTTAGACGGCACCGCTGTTGCTGTGTGCGCTATACCTTGTTAATTTCAAGCCAATTTTCGCACAAATATACAGATAGCTTGGGAGTAGGGAATAGTTGTGATTGCAGTCCTTTTAAGGACTAGGTTACAGCATTTCCTACGACTTTTATCAGGGAGGTCTGTGCTCTTAAATAGATAGGTTGTGGGAGTAAAGACTAATTGTAATTGGAGTCCTTTTCAGGACTAGGTTACATCAGTTCCTATCAGTTTTTGCCAGGCAGGTCTGTGCCAGTGCTGTGCAAGTTTTTTTCACAGCATTTGGCTGAATCTAGCAAAGCTAATCCTTTTTGGCCTAATGCAGAGTGTGTTAGTCAGTGGAGTAGCCTATCTGTGCTGCAAGATATACCACCTGTGTATAGAATACCAATTTTTTTACTGCACCTAGTGAAGTAAAATCTTTTGGGCATAGCATCATTCTATTAGTCCATCTATACTGACCTCCATCAGGTTGCAAATTAAAACTAATTTTTATC
The DNA here is from genome assembly GCF_046119375.1 of Phyllobates terribilis. Lineage (NCBI taxonomy): Eukaryota > Metazoa > Chordata > Amphibia > Anura > Dendrobatidae > Phyllobates > Phyllobates terribilis. The sequence continues at coordinate 100,094,038 of NW_027362765.1, forward strand.
TGCATCTACAGTACCTCTGAAAAAATATTTGGGCTTCTAGCTGTGTGTGGGACTTGTTGTATTAGTCCATCTATACTGACCTCCATCAGGTTGCAAACTGAATATATTTTTTTCTGCATCTACCTCTGAAAAAATATTTGGGCTTCTAGCTGTGTGTGGGTCTTGTTCTATTAATCCATCTATACTGACCTCCATCAGGTTGCAAACTGAATATAATTTTTTTCTGCATCTAGCTCTGAAAAAATATTTGGCCTTCTAGCAGTGTGTCGGACTTTCTCTATTAGTCCATCTATACTGACCTCCATCAGGTTGCAAATTAAAAATAATTTGTATCTGCATCTACAGTACCTCTGAAAAAATATTTGGGCTTCTAGCTGTGTGTGGGACTTGTTGTATTAGTCCATCTATACTGACCTCCATCAGGTTGCAAATTAAAAATAATTTTTATCTGCATCTACAGTACCTCTGAAAAAATATTTGGGCTTCTAGCTGTGTGTGAGACTTGTTGTATTAGTCCATCTATACTGACCTCCATCAGGTTGCAAACTGAATATATTTTTTTCTGCATCTACCTCTGAAAAAATATTTGGGCTTCTAGCTGTGTGTGGGACTTGTTGTATTAGTCCATCTATACTGACCTCCATCAGGTTGCAAATTAAAAATAATTTGTATCTGCATCTACAGTACCTCTGAAAAAATATTTGGGCTTCTAGCTGTGTGTGGGACTTGTTGTATTAGTCCATCTATACTGACCTCCATCAGGTTGCAAACTGAATATATTTTTTTCTGCATCTACCTCTGAAAAAATATTGGGCTTCTAGCTGTGTGTGGGTCTTGTTCTATTAATCCATCTATACTGACCTCCATCAGGTTGCAAACTGAATATAATTTTTTTCTGCATCTAGCTCTGAAAAAATATTTGGCCTTCTAGCAGTGTGTCGGACTTTCTCTATTAGTCCATCTATACTGACCTCCATCAGGTTGCAAATTAAAAATAATTTTTATCTGCATCTACAGTACCTCTGAAAAAATATTTGGGCTTCTAGCTGTGTGTGGGACTTGTTGTATTAGTCCATCTATACTGACCTCCATCAGGTTGCAAATTAAAAATAATTTGTATCTGCATCTACAGTACCTCTGAAAAAATATTTGGGCTTCTAGCTGTGTGTGGGACTTGTTGTATTAGTCCATCTATACTGACCTCCATCAGGTTGCAAATTAAAACTAATTTTTATGTGCATCTACAGTACCTCTGAAAAAATATTTGGGCTTCTAGCTGTGTGTGGGACTTGTATTAGTCCATCTATACTGACCTCCATCAGGTTGCAAACTGAATATATTTTTTTCTGCATCTACCTCTGAAAAAATATTGGGCTTCTAGCTGTGTGTGGGTCTTGTTCTATTAATCCATCTATACTGACCTCCATCAGGTTGCAAACTGAATATCATTTTTTTCTGCATCTAGCTCTGAAAAAATATTTGGCCTTCTAGCAGTGTGTCGGACTTTCTCTATTAGTCCATCTATACTGACCTCCATCAGGTTGCAAATTAAAAATAATTTTTATCTACATCTACAGTACCTCTGAAAAAATATTTGGGCTTCTAGCTGTGTGTGGGACTTGTTGTATTAGTCCATCTATACTGACCTCCATCAGGTTGCAAACTGAATATATTTTTTTCTGCATCTACCTCTGAAAAAATATTGGGCTTCTAGCTGTGTGTGGGACTTGTTGTATTAGTCCATCTATACTGACCTCCATCAGGTTGCAAACTGAATATATTTTTTTCTGCATCTACCTCTGAAAAAATATTGGGCTTCTAGCTGTGTGTGGGTCTTGTTCTATTAATCCATCTATACAGACCTCCATCAGGTTGCAAATTGAATATAATTTTTTTCTGCATCTACCTCTGAAAAAATATTTGGCCTTGTAGCAGTGTGTCGGACTTTCTCTATTAGTCCATCTATACTGACCTCCATCAGGTTGCAAACTGAATATATTTTTTTCTGCATCTAACCCAGCCAATAGTTTTGGCCTAATACCACAGTTTGGCCACTCAGCTCTGCTCGGTTACCATCCATTGTTTTTTTGTGCAAACAACTCCAGAGTTGTGAATTAGTTAACCACCAAAATGAGTGGAAAAAGGCCTGCTGCTGGTGGAAAGGGGAATAGGCGTGTTGGGAAGGGGAAAAAAGGTTGTGTCCGTGGGGTAGGTGTTAAAGCAACAGTAACATCTGCAGAAGAAAGACCATCTTCCAGCCAAACTAAAATGTCTACTTCTTTTAGCGGACAATGTGATAAGATCCCTTTCTTACGGCCACGCCAATCGCTACAAATTCCAGATGAGGCACAAAAACAGCAGGTGCTTCAACGGATATCAAGTGCTCCTTTAAGTGGGCTCTCCTCCACATCAACTTCAACATCACAAATACTCCAGTCCTCAAAGGTGTCACCCAAATCGCACTTGCTTCCTCACAGCTCCCAAATCTCCAGCTGCCCGTCTGAGTATGAGGTAGAACAGATGGTTGAGTCTGCAGAGCTGTTTACTCATACTATAGCCTGGGAATCAGAGGTCGACTCCAGCGCTTCTGTGAATCCAGACGAGGAAATGATCTGCACTGATGCCCAGAATCTTTATGAGTCGGATACAGGACCAGACGCAGAAGGTTCTGACCATAATGTAGACCCTTATTCCCAAACTGTAACTCCTGTTGGTGGAGACAATGAGGAAGAAGATCATAAGACTCAAATACCTGATTGGAGCGACAACTTTAGTTTTTTGTCAGGGCAGGAACAGGTTGGCTCTGAGGACGACGGGTGTGATAACACACAGGGTGATGATGATGAGGTTGGAGATCCCACTTACTGTCAACCCACAGTCAGCCAAGAGATGAGGTCAGCAGAGGAGGTGGAGGAAGATGCTAGTGACGACGAGGTCAGGTTGCGCCTTCCTGGACAGAGACGTAGTACTGGAAGCACGTCAACAACTGCATCCTCAAACACAACTCTGCCTCTCACCACAAGTCGTGGTGGCTCTTCAGGTCGCATGGGTGCTAAGCCTTGCATAGCCTGGGCATTTTTTCAGATCGATAAAGATGACCCAACTCGTGTTATCTGTAACATTTGTCAGCAAAAGCTAAGTAGAGGCCAAAAAATACATAGTTTGAGTACTTCATGCATGAACCGGCACATGGACATGAAGCATAAGTTGCAGTGGGAAGCTCAGTGTGCTACAATGTGGCCTAGCCTGCCGGGCCAACCACCGTCTGCCATATCTTGTGCATCCGCGGCCTCTTCATCCTCTGTGACTGGGGGGACAGCAGTCACACCTGTTTTGGGGCGCAGACCTGCCACCTCTTTACCCGCAACAGCCAGCGTGATTGGCAGGTCATCATTTTCTTTGGAGGTGGTAACAGCAGCTGGTGTTGAGCGCTGTCCGACATCGATAGCACTACCTTTGGATCAAGGCAACCTAACATGTCCGCCTGCATCTTCCTCACAGACCGGCAGTTTGCCGGGGACACCCTTATCAACCCCGTCTAAGCACAATAGCCAGCCCTCGGTCCCTCAGATGTGGACAAGTAAAAGACCATTTCCTCCTAGCCATGAGAAAGCTAAGAGGTTGAATTTCACCATCTGCAAGCTCTTGGCTACAGAAATGCTGCCTTTCCGCCTGGTGGACACAGAGGATTTTCGAGACCTTATGTCCGTCGCAGTGCCCCAGTACCAGATGCCCAGTCGGCACTACTTCTCAAAGAAAGGTGTGCCTGCGCTCCACCAGCATGTCGCACACAACATCACCGCTTCTTTGAGAAACTCTGTGTGTGACAGGGTGCATTTCATCACAGACACTTGGACGAGTAGGCATGGACAGGGGCGTTACATGTCGCTGACTGGGCACTGGGTAACTATGGTGACAGCAGGACAAGGGGCTGCTGTCCAAGTCTTGCCGTCCCCACGAGTTGTGCGTCAATCCTCTTTATGTCAAAGTTCCTCCACTGCTTCTGCCTCCTCAACCTCCTCTCGGTCTTCCACCTGCACCCAAAGCCTGTCTGGTCATGCCACAAGCTTTCTAACTGCGCAGAAGGGATCCTGCACACCTCCTTACTATGCTGGCAGTAGGGCTCAACGTCATCAGGCGGTTTTTACATTGAAATGTCTGGGAAATGTGAGTCACACAGCTGAGGAGTTGTGGTCAGCTCTGGAGAACCAATTTCATGAATGGCTGTCTCCAGTGGACCTGAAACCAGGGAAGGCCGTGTGCGACAATGCTGCAAACCTGGGTGCGGCCCTTCGCCGGGGCAATGTCACACACGTGCCTTGTATGGCTCACGTGTTGAACCTGGTTGTCCAGCAATTTTTAGCCCACTATCCCAGACTAGATGGCCTTCTGCAGAGGGCACGGTCGCTGTGTGCTCACTTCCGCCGTTCGCATCCCGCAGCTCAGCGACTTACATCTCTACAGAAGTCGTTGGGCCTGCCACTTCACCGGCTAAAATGCGATGTGCCTACCCGGTGGAATTCAACTCTGCACATGTTGCAGCGACTGTGGCAGCACCGACAAGCCCTGGTGCAATACGTTCTGACGTATAGCCTTGGCCAACGAGATTCAGAGGTGGGGCAAATCACGCTGGAGGAGTGGTCTCAGATCAGGGACCTATGCACCCTTCTGCACAGTTTTGAAATGGCGACGAAGATGTTTAGTGCTGACGATGCCATTATCAGCATGACTATTCCGGTGATTTACATGCTGGAGCACATGTTAAACAGAATTCGGAGTCAGGTGGTGGCACAAGAGGAGGTGGAGGAAGTAGAGGAGGAGGAGTTGTATGCGGAAGGGCTAACATCTGCAAGGTCCAGACGGTCGGCAGCACCAAGGCGGCAGGCATGTGAGGGTGGGGGAGATGGTTTTACCAGGGCGCATGGTAGCAGCCAAACTAGTGAGGAAGGTGCAGGAGCCCAGGAAGAAGTGGAGGACGAACTGATGGAAGACTCATCAGATGAGGGAGACCTTGATCACATTTCTGTTGTGCGAGGTTGGGGGGAGAGGACAGAGGAAGGAAGCATGATTGTTACCTCGCCACCAACACAACAGGGACTTGGTGCTCCTGGATGCGCAACACACATGAGTGCCTTCTTGCTGCACTACCTGCAACATGACCCTCGAATTGTGAGAATTAGAAATAATCCTGACTACTGGGTTGCCACACTGTTAGATCCCCGGTACAAAAGTAAATTTGCAGAAATTATTCCTGCCATAGAAAGGGATGCACGCATGCAGGAGTATCAGCAGAGACTGTTGCAGAATCTTACATGTGCTTTTCCACAAAATACCAGTGGTGCACGTAGTGAATCTCACAGTTCCAACTTGCCAACCGTGGGACCGTCAAGTGTTCAGCACTCAAACCGTAACAGAACCACAGTATCTGGTGGTAACATCAATTTTGCGGAATCATTTCACCACTTTTTTAGCCCATCCTTTGCAAGGCCACAGGAGACAAGAAGTCTGACACATAGTCAACGCCTAGAGACGATGGTACAGGAGTATCTCCAAGTAAACATTGAAGCCACGACTGTGTCACTGGACCCTTGCTCTTTTTGGGCTTCCAATCTGGATAAATGGCCGGAGCTAGCCACTTATGCCTTGGAGATCTTGTCATGCCCCGCAGCCAGCGTTCTGTCTGAACGTGTGTTCAGCGCTGCTGGTGGTGTGCTGACAGATAAGCGCACGCGGCTCTCCACTGATAATGTAGACAGACTCACGTTCATAAAGATGAACAAATCATGGATCCGAAACGACTTTTTACCCCTGTGTCATCCTGGGGAGAGTAAAAGCTTGATGATTGTTTAAAATCACCCTACCAACCGTTTTAAGCTTTCAAATTACTAATCATGTTTATCTGTATCTTGACTGGAAAATAATTTGGGCTTTGTAGCAGTGTGCAGCACTGATCCTATTAGGCCATCTATAATAAGCTCCACCAGATTTAAAATTAAAAATAATTTTTAGCTGCATCTAGCCCGGAAAATAATTTTGGGGCTCCGAGATGCGCAAGACACATAAGTGCCTTCTTGCTGCACTACCTGCAGCATGACCCTCATATTGTCAGAATTCGAAGTAATCATGACTACTGGGTTGCCACACTCTTAGATCCCCCAAACTTTTCGATCAACCTTTTCATTTTAATAAAGACCAAAAAAATGGTCATTTTTGAAATTATAAGCATTAGCAGGTTGTTAGAAACTGAAATCAATCAGTTTTCAACTCAAAACTTTATTCTAGGTGATGTTACATTTTCACATAGGACCCCTTGTTCGAAAGGAGCTTCTGAACTCTCTCGTCCATTGAATTTGTCAGGTTTTGGATGGTTTCTGCTTCAATTGTTTTGCATGAGGACAGAATACCCTCCCAGAGCTGTTGCTTAGATGTGAACTGCCTCCCGCCATCATAGACACTCCTTTTAATGATGCTCCAAAGGTTCTGAATGGGGTAGAGGTCAGGGGAGCATGGGGGTCACACCATAAGTTTGTCCCCTTTTATGCCCATATCAGCCAGAGATGCAGATGTTTTATGTGCAGCATGAGATGGTGCATTATCATGCAGAAAAATGATCTTGCTGTGAAATACACGGTTCTTCTTCTTGAACCATGGCAGGAAGTGCTGTTTGAGAAAATCCACATACATTATGGAGTTCATCTTTAGCGCCTTCAGGGATCCTAAAGGGGCCGACAATCTCTCTCCCCATGATTCCAGCCCAAAACATTACTCCACCTCCTCCTTGTTGGCGCTGTAGCCGTGTTTGCGTGGGGTGTCCATCAACCAGCCATCCTCCACTCCATCCATCTGGACCATCGAGCGCTGCACGGCACTCATCCGTGAACAAAACAGTTTTGAAATCAGTCTTCATGTAATGTTTGGCCCACTGGAGCCGTTTCTGCTTGTGTGAAGTGGATAGAGGAGGTCGACAGGATGGCGTATGCACAGCTGCAAACCTCTGAAGGACCCTGCATCTTGTTGTTCGGGGGACGTTGGAGGCACAAGCAGCTTCAAAAACTTGTCTGCTGCTATGACAAGGCTTTTTTGCCGCTGCTCTTTCAACCTGACGTAATTGCCTGTAGGAAAGAGTCCTCAATTTGCCCTTATCAGCACGCACACGTGTGTACTGTGAATCAGCTACATACTTCTTGATTGCCAAGACACTTCATCCTGATCATCGCACAATGTTGATTGTAGTCATGCCTTGACCTAAACACTCCACAATTTGTTGCTTCTCAGCAGCCGACACATCCTTTTACTTTCCCATTTTGGCAGAAAATGTAGGCTGCTGAATAATGTGAGAGAGCCTTCTTAAGTAGTCTTGCCTTTCATTGGACACACCTGCCAAACTAATTAGCACTGGTGTCTGCAATTGCTTACAGTGATATAAAGAGCCCTGACACACATCACCATCAATGAGTTTAACTGACAAACAAACAAATTCTTCCCTTATCACTCCTAAACACTTTTTGCATAATAATTTGGAACACAGTGTACATGTGCTTTTCCACAAAACACCAGTGGTTCACGTAGTGAATCTTACAGTTCTAACTTGCCAACCGTGGTCTGTATGGAGTTGTTCAATAAAGGGCCCAAAATTAAGATAACATAGATGGGAGAGGTCTCTATGAATAGGAATTCCTAAGTATTTGATACCCTGTGAGGGCCAGGCAAAGGGAAAGTTGGACTGGATGGAATCCTATATGGATTTGGGGAGGGAGACATCGAGGGCCTCAGACTTCGCTGCATTGATTTTAAAATTTGACCATGTAACAAAGTGATCTATTTCAGCCATAACAGCATGGATGGATATATGTGATTGAGTGATATATACTAGGACATCATCAGCAAATAGAGAGCACTTGTACTCGGTGCCTCCCACCTCAATCCACCTAATATTGGGGTTATGGCGAATTGATGAGAGCAGGTGCTCCGTCACTAGGATGTATAAGAGAGGGGACAGAGAACATCCCTGCCTTGTCCCATTGGTGATTGTGAAAGGTGATGAAAATGTTCTGACGCGCCCCCTGGGCCTTGGGACACCCGGAGCCGGACCCTTTTTGGTGGATGCTGGTGGTTGTAGTCTCCGTGGCGGCAACCCGGTTCCGTGGCTCAGGGCGGTCAAACCAGTGGCGGAACTATTTATGTGGTTTTGATGTTTAAATGTCCGACTACGCCACCCGTGGATTGCGGTCAGAGTGAACCGCCGCTCCAGGGCAGACCGCTGAGGCTGGTGTTGTGGGTGCAGCAGAGCGTAGCATAACTCCCCACGGGAGGAGTATAGCCTCAGGGCAGTGTATGCGGAGGATGGGGGTGATGGTGCAGGGCAGCAGCAGTAATGACACGGAGTCAGTGATGCAGTCCAGGGCCTTTACTCACAGTTCTTATTATCCAGACCACGTCTGCAGGTAACGGCTGCCCACGTCGTACTGTGCTCACCAGGTGAGGGGCTCAGACAACTCCCAGATAACTTTGGAGCGCTTCACAGGACCCCCTTTGTGTGTCCTTTGTCTGGCCTTTCTTACCAACCCTTCTGTCCGGCTGCCTCGGGCCTCCTCTTGGTAAACTTGGCGCCAGTTTCCCTGACCTTATGTGGTGCCTTCCTAGCGGGTGTAGCGAGGGGCTGCGCCACATAAAATGTCACAGCCTCCTGTTTCTAGCTGAGGGTCGTTTCCTGCCTCCACTAGTTTCGGGGACCGGTCTCCCCCTTTGGCCTGACCCCTCCACGCAGGTGGATTCTGGCGTGCGGTGGCGAATCGCCCGTCAGCACCCCTGAGATCCCTTCGTTCCTCGTTCCTGGAGCCTTCTCCGTTCCTCTTCCTTCCTTCTCCCTCTTCCAAGCCTGGGCCTCTGTTACTAGGCCCGCCTCCGGAGCAGAGCTCATGCAGAGCCCCTGCTCCCTGCCACTTCTGCTCAGACTTCTCTGCACTGAACTAAGATGGTGCCCACCTTTTATACTCCCTTCTCAATGCACCCAGGAACTGCTTCCTCCCTGCTCCTGCACTACAGGGTTCCCCTTCCTCAGTGTTCCCTCCCCCCACTCCAGCCAGGGACAGGGACTGTCGTGCCCATCTCAGGGGCATATTGGTCGCCCTGCCCCACGGCAATGTGGTGTAATGCATGCAGGTGTCGGGTCCTGATCCACACTACATCCTTACCTGAGAGTGAGATATCACACCTCTGGGTGAGGTGCAATACCTCTGTAGCAACCGAGCCCTCAGGGTGCTACAGTTCCATTTATCTTCAGCCTAGGTGACGTATTGCGATACAGGGCCGTGATTTTGGCTATAAAAGGGTCCCCTAGACCCCTACCCCAAGCTTTTTAAGAGAATCATATATGGCGTGCCAGGAGACTCTATGGAATGCTTTCTCAGCATCCAACGAGAGTATCTAATTACAAATTTTTAACTGCATCTAGCCCAGGAAATACTTTGTGCCTAGTAGCAGGGTCTGCTAGTCAGCGGATTATCCCGGCTGTTAAGCAAGCTACACCACCTGTAGTTTGGACACTTCATTTTTTCAAAGGAAATGCTTCGGGACCACGGGATACTCAGTGAAGAGCATCAGGAGGCACCCCAAGGCATAGGGGCTGGGACTGGCAGTAGGATGCCTTGCGGTGGACAGCCGAGCTCGATCCTTATAAAAGCTTTTTAACTGCAGCAGCTTTAGTGGACGCTACTGGAGCTGGAATTACGCGGCTGCTGGCATGAGACTTGCCCTCCAATAGATCCTTGTAAATGGATTTAAAGTGTATTCATTCAAATTAGAGAGACAATTTAAATTAAAAAGCTTAGAGCTGCCTCCACCACAGGGGGGCTCGCTCGACCCACCAGCGGACAGGCACCAGTATTGGGAGAGGGGGGCTGGCCATCAGGGTTCACCGCGGCTCTGGCACAAACCCGGCGACACGGAGGTGGCACGGGCAGGAGCGGACTGGCCGTGTCGGCTTCTCACTTTTTGGATTTTAGAAGGGCATGACATGCCTATATCTGTGTCTCCCCCTCCTTTTACTCCTCCACCTCTTTTATTTTCGCATGACTATATGTACTTGTCACTTTTCCATGTGTTAGTTATGTCTTCTGAGCAGTTTGTCAGCTTTTGGACACCTTTGAAGGTGTTTTCTATGTGTTTCTATGTGTTTTTGTTTGCCTGCCATTGGTTTTAACGGTGTTCGAAGGTGTTCGACGAACAGTTCGGCGAACACACGGGTGTTCGACGAACCGAACCGAACTCGAACACTACGGGGGTGGCTCAACACTATTGTGTGCAAATGAGGTCGAGTCTAATATTGTTGGTTTGAGAGGGAATGAGGTTGCGGATGCTTGGAGAAAGTTGGGTATGTATGGGATGTCCAACAAACAGAAGAATGTAGTGTGGATGGCATTTCATAATATTCTTCCAGTGAGAGACGTTCAAAAGAAGAGAGGTTTGATTAGGTCGGATGTTTGTCCAAGAGATGGATGTAATGGTTGTGAGACGGTTATGCATCTGATGTGGAATTGTGATTTTGCGCAAGACGTGTGGAAATGTGTAGGGGGGTTGTGTAGGAGTTTGGCAGGAGTGACTTTTGTGGATTGGCGTGTGGTTATGTTTGGTATTGGTGCAAGTGGACGTGTAAAGGAGAGAGTTTTGTGGTTAATTATGGCTTGTGTGTTAGAAAGTTTGTGGGATGTGAGGAATCTTTGTGTATTTAAAAGGAAATCAATTACAGTAAATGAATGTATTAGGATTATTCTTTCTAGGCTACTTTTGATTTACAAGATGGATAGTAGTAGCGGTGGTGGAACAGATGCCGAGGGAATATGGAAATTTAAAAAGTGGAGGCATATTGTAAAATTTCAGTGATCTTTTGGTTTATATTAATAAGATGTTCTTCTTTCTGTAATATTAGGTTACTTTATGCTTAATAAATATGGCCATGTTGATGAGAAGTTTTTTTGCAACAGTTTTGGTATATCCTACTGATTTGCTATAAAACTAACCTGAATGGTTTAAAAAAAAAAAAAAAAAAAAAAAAATCTGTTCTTATCAGTTTAATATCTGATACGTCCCCTATCTGGGGACCATATATTAAATGGATTTTTAGAACAGGGAGATGGAAAAAGAGCTTGCTCTGCCCACTCCACGCATTGACCTGGTATTGCAGTATCTCCAGGACCGGTGCACCCCTTCTTTAATGCAGTTTCTAAAATCAGAAAGAATTGAATTCAATGCTTTTTGTTCATTTTGCTTGTTTGTCGGATTTTGGGATGGACTCTTTGGCTTTGCTTTTCTTCTCCTCATTGGATTTTTCATGTTAAAAGTTGCAGAAGCCAGATGACAAGCTCATTTTGGTTCAACTTCAGCAACTGTGCATTGCATTGCCATGTACTGTAATGCAATGCTATCTATCTAGCTCTCCCTCTTTACTTCCTTTTGGATAAACAGACATATTAGGCAAGCATTTTGGAGCTTTCACCTAAATAACTACAGGTGGTGAGATAAGCTGCACAATATAATTGACCTTTCAGTATATTGTTGCACACACACCATCTATTTAGCAAATGCCCATGTTATCAACAGCAGCCTTTTAAACTCACCTGAGCAAACAGGTATGTGCGCTGGTTACTCTGCTGCGCTTAAAATTTCTTTTTTGGTTTGCTACAATGCCTTTTCTGAAACGTTGTCTGCCTCTGCTGGAACACTGACTTCTTTCATTTAATGCCTGCAGACTATAAAAGAGAACCCAAACCAAAAAGTTTGGTTGATTAGTCTGTGGCATTCTTTTAAACTGTTGCTTATGGCGGTCTCTGTGAGCTTCTCAGTGACATTCAGCCAGCCAGGTATCCTGCCTGCAGTAGATGGAATGTGGCAATGGAACGCTGGCTGCGCATGTCATAATAGGCTCTGAGCCTTTATATACCTGCGCACAGCAGCAGCCACCTTCAGTCTGCTGCTGGACAGCCAGCAGCAGCAGCAGGAAAGGTAAGTAATCAGCAACCCTCCTGCTAAGGGTAGACAGCTGCTCGTTCCACCCCCCCCGCCTTAATTGGTTCTCCTCCCTTCCAACGGTGTTGAGGCGGGTGGGAACAGCAGGGGGTGAGGGTGCTGTGCTAAAAAAGGTGGAGTTATGCAGATCTAAAACGCGTGGATTGCAGCAGCAGCAAGCCGAAAAGTGCAGGCATGTAAGGGATCTAGAGGTTGACAACATGTCTTCTTAACGGGAGTCCAGGTGCCCATCTCCACAAATGGACTTTTCAGGATCCTTGGGTGGCACCGTAGTCCGAAACCAATTCTGGTTATCGCTTCTCGGCCTTTTGGCTGCGATCTAGTGTTGGTTTTACTGGCATTGGTTGTAGTTGGAAGGTGCCTGGGGTACCCCGCCTCTTGGCCTTGAGTTCGGGTCCCACTCTTGTAGTGGGGCTTAGGCCCTTGCTGCTATAAGGAGATGGGCTTAGTCCCTGGGCAACGGGTTGCGATCCCAGCTGTACAGTCCTAGGATTGTTCAGCGACTCCTTAGTTGCGGAAATCCCCCATTATTGGTTGCGGAAATCCCCGTTTTCCTGTTGCGTAAATCCTTGTTTCACCATGGATTCAGATCCAGGTGAAATTCCGACCTATGCCCGGTTACGGCATACGGTGCGGTTTTACATCCATGAGGGAGGTAAAGATAACAGAGGTTTACGTTTTATTATGGATGATCTTCTTGTGAAATTTTTTTCAATCCAGAAATCCGAGATCCTGGCAATCCAAGACTACCCGAAGCGTGGTGTATATGATGTCACATTCACTGAAAAAGGTATCCACCGAGATTTTTGCCGTAAAATGAATGATCCTGATATAATTTACCAGAGAAAGCCAATCTTTAAAGGTGTTAAAATTGTCGAACATGAATTAGATGTGATAAAAACTGTAATTGTTAAAATTTACTCTCCTTATACAAAAGAAAGCGATGTTATTTCATTTTTATCCAATTATTTCAGCAAAGTGGTAAGCCATGGAAAAGTTATGAATGAGTGCGGAGTTTGGGCGTGTAAGTGGAAATTTACGGTGACATGTATTAAGGACCCTTCAAGCCCGGGGGGCATAAGACTTCCCCCAGCACGTTTTAGAATTGGAAACACGAATGGTGACCTCTTTTTTAATGGGATGCCAGTATTCTGTAGGAAATGCAAAAAATACGGCCATTCTAACTGTGACATTACTTGTGTAGCCTGTGGGAGCAAAGACCATAAAACTGAAAATTGTACAACTGGAATTTTTTGTAGCAACTGTGTTTCCAGAGGTCATGCTTTTTCTCATTGTCCTTTTAGGAATACCTCAAAGAGAGCTCAAGCTGGGCAAACAGAGAGACCTTCACCCCCTGAACCAGAAAAGCCCTCACCCCCTGACCAACCCTCGGCTGGTTCGGACAAGCCCGCGGAGGAGAATGAGGGGGAGAGTATGGAAATACCGACCGAGGATGGTGAGCCATGGTGTACTGTTGGAAACTCGAAGCAAAAGAGGGAACGGCGTGGTAACCCACAAACAGAAATCCCTGCGGAGGGACCGAGGGTGGGTGCTACAGGCCAATCCTCACCTTCGAATCCTCCTGGGAATACTCAAGGGCGCGAACAGTCTGGGCCAAAAAAACGCAGGTTGCACGGAGTGGATAGGGCACCTGAGGAAGTACCCCCACCGGAACCCCCGGATGGAAGTGGGAAACCTCAAACGGTGCCTTTACAGGGTGAGGAGGTTGCCAATGTCCCACCCCCTTCAGAAATGGAGGGGGAGATGGAGATGGCTGACTCAGTGATCCTGGAAACTCCTGAAAATAAGTGGTCAACGTCTGAGACGCATGTGCTCGATACGATTCCCCCAGATGGTGCCTCGATAGGGGTCCAAATGGGGGTTCGTGAGCAAAGAGGCAGGCAATACGACCAAGCAGAGTTGGACAGAATGGAACAAGAGTATATCCTGGGAGGTCTACGGTCTGGGACACTAACAGATGAGGAGTCCTCCGTGACGGGCTCTCTGTTGACGATCAATGATCCCTCATCTCCTGGAGTAGAAATATAAAGCAGCTGAGGTAAGAGTTTGAAAGAATGCTAAAATTCCTTTTTTTCTCTTATGGCAGGGATTAGCGGTTTTTCTCTTAATGCTAGAGGGTTGAAAACTAAGACCAGAAGAGTTGCTCTCTTTGATTTTTTATCCTCTCTAACAGCTACAGTTTTCTTTTTACAGGAATGCTGCATCCCACACAGTTTAAATTATACAGAATATGAGACTGATTGGGCACATGGACCCTCAGTATGGTCAGGATCAAACGGGTCCAGGTCAGCAGGGGTCGCCATTCTTTTTAAAGGGAATGTTTTTATTGACTCTGTTCAAGAGGTTTTACCAGGTAGAATTTTATTAGTAAAAGCTTTTATTGATGGTTTTAAATGGCAATTTTTAAACTTTTATGGAGCCACAGATAAGCAAGAAAGAGCTGATATGTTGAATGTGTTACCCTTATTTATTAATGATTCTGTCCCTCTTATTTTATCAGGAGATTTTAATTGCATTTTAGGTGGAGAAAAAAGGTTCTCAAGCTCCACAAGTAGGAATTATGATAAAACGTCTTTTATGTTAAAAAATGTCATACAAGATTTTAATTTAACAGATGTTTTTAAGGAGTGTAATAAAGACTTGCCTGCAGAGGAATGGGTAACCTGGAGCAACGTGAACTGTAGCTCCTGGATTGATTTTATTTTCTGCTCTAAAAATGTATTGCCTTTTAAATGTGAGCTTTTATCTAATGTTTTTTCTGATCACAAACTTTTATCCTTTTATGTGAAATGTAATGATTTTAAGAAAAAAGGAAAAGGTACCTGGAAGTTAAACATTTCCCTTTTAGAAGACCCCCAAGTTTTATCTGATTTTACTGAATTTTATTTACATTTTAAAGAATAAGAGACCCCCATATCCCTATAAGTAGGTGGTGGGAAAAGATGAAAAAGAACATAAGAGATTTTTTTATGAAGGTTGGGGTCCAGAAAGCTAGAGAGAAAAGAGAATTTTATTGGCAACTCAACACTAGATTGGAGACCTTATATAAATTGAAGAGCCGTGAGATTGAAGTAGATAAAGAAATTAGTGACTTAAAAAGTGAAATTCAGCATACCTTAGAACAGAGAGGTAAAGAGTTAATTTTCCATGCAAAGGTCCAACATGTTGAAAATAATGAAACCTGTTCACGATATTTTTTTAAATGTATGGTGAAAAATCGTGTTTTTATTGAATCAATGGAAGGTAAACAAGACATAGAGGGTATTTTAGCTAAAGTGCATGAATTTTATTCCGAGCTTTTTAACACAAAATCTGTTGATGACCATTTTATGAAAAGTACTTTGGATGAAATTACAACTGTTTTAGACCCTGTCTCACAAGATGTTTTATTACAGAGTCTAACTGAAGATGAGATATCTGAGACCATAAGAAGCTTTAAGTCTGGTAAAGTACCGGGGCCTGATGGTATACCCATAGAATTTTATAAGGTTTTTTAAGATATTTTACAGGAGGATTTATTTTATGTTTTTAGCGAGGTTTTTAATACAAAAACCCTACCGAACTCCTGGAAGAAAGGTGAGGTCTCCCTTATATACAAAAAGGAAGACAAAACGCAACTAAGAAATTGGAGACCTATCACCCTTTTAAATTGTGATTACAAAATAATGGCAAAAATTTGTGCAAATAGACTTAAAAAGGTAATAGGTAACATAATCCACCCAAACCAAGTGTGTGGCATACCAGGAAGGAGTGTTTGGGAAAATTTGAATCTAATCAAAGATGTAATAGATGACACAAAGTCGAGGGGAAGTAAGCTGGTGGTCCTGTCTCTCGACTTTGAAAAAGCATTTGATAGAGTGTCACACCAATTCCTTTTTAATGTTTTAGCTAAAATGGGTATACCAGAAGGTTTTTTATACTCTCTCAAAGCATTTTATCATGGTTGCACTAGTAAGGTTTTAGTAAATGGTTTTAAGACAAGTGATGTGTTTTTAAATTCTGGTGTAAAACAAGGTTGCCATCTGTGCCCCTTGTTATTTATTTGTGCCCTTGAACCCCTACTCAGTGTCTTAAGGAGAGACAAGCAAATCCGAGGTGTCCCATTGCCAGGTGGGGGAGGGCTAGAAGCAAAAGTTACTGGATATATGGATGATGTAGCCATAACATGTAAAGATGCCCTGTCTATCCGGAAAACACTACGGCAAGTGGAATACTTCTGTGGTGGATCTGGTTTTAAAGTAAATTTTAACAAAAGCTGTATTTTAAATGTGGGGAATATGATTTTAAATGATGTACCGGTTCCTGAATGTGACTCTGTAAAGATTCTAGGTGTGATTTTTAACGAAACAAACAAAGGTAAAGAAAGCTGGGATCTTGTGGCACAAAAGGTACATCAAAAACTATGTATGTGGAGGTTGAGGAAATTAACAATGGAAGGGAAGGTACTAGTTATAAAAATGGTAATTATGCCTTTGTTATTGTACTTAAGTTTGGTGTCCCCCCCCCCCCCCACACATACCTTTACGAAAATAATCAAAGCTTGTTTCACTTTTTTCTGGAGCTCCAAGATGGAGAAATTGAGAAGAGAGTTAGTGGTCAAGCCTAAAGAGAAAGGCGGTAAAGATTTCCTCGATTTTAGAGCTTTTGTTTTAATAAGATTTTTTGTTTTATGTTTTAATGCACTGTCGAAAAATAGTTATTGGTCATATTTTATCCGTTTTAACACAGGTTATTTTATGAAACGTCATGGATGGTTTGAAACAGTTTTAGGTTCCCCATATGCTCTTAATACACCAGAAAGCTATAAGATTTTAGGAACTATTGTAAACACGTATGACTTAAAAGGGAAAAGTGCAGAAGACTTAAGAGTAGAGATGAGCGGTATTCGACTAGAACTGTTCGCCAATCTCAAATTCGAGCTGTTTTGGGCGGTGTTCGAGTTGTTCCACGAACCCGAACGATTTGCAAAAAATTCGGCTGTTCGAGGTTATGTTCGATAACTGTTCGTGCACCAAAAGCGTGTCCTGCATGTCTGGCGCTATTTAGAGCACCAATCATGCAGGGATTGTCTGCCACTCACTGTAATGCCACAGCCATGGTGGTTGTGGAATTACAGTGATTGCCCAAATCGATGGGAACAGTGCCAACAGTGAAACATGAAAAGCCGGCAATTCAGCAGCGGCATACACCTGTACCCGACAATTTAGAACCGAAAGAATAGAGCTTCACACATAGATTAGATAGATATAAACATGTCAGCCACATATATACGAAGTACAGTGAAAGTGCTGCTTACTGTACTTGTCATTTAGCGTAAAGGATTTATCAAAAAAAATATTAGTGTTTTCGTGCACCGTCTCTTTAAAAAAGCCGGCCGGCAATTCAGCAGCGGTACCCGACAATTTATAACAGACAGAATAGAGCTTCAAACATAGATTAGATAGATAGAAACATGTCAGCCACATATATACGAAGTACAGTGACAGTGTTGCTTACTGTACTTGTCATTTAGCGTAAAGGATTTATCAAAAAAAATAATAGTGTTTTCATGCACCGTCTCTTTAAAAAAGCCGGCCGGCAATTCAGCAGCGGTACCCGACAATTTATAACAGACAGAATAGAGCTTCACACATAGATTAGATAGATAGAAACATGTCAGTCACATATATATGAAGTACAGTGATAGTGTTGGTTACTGTACTTGTCATTTAGTATTAAAATAAAGGATTTATTATTAAAAAAATTGGCGTGGGGTTCCCCTTAATTTTAGGCTCTAGCAGAGGTTAAGCAGACGGCTGGGGCAGATGTTTGAAGCCTGGGAAGGGGGTAATACCCACGGAGCTTCCCAGGCTACTAATATCAGCCCCCAGCTGAATACATAGCCTTTACTAGCTATTAAAATGGGGGACCCCCCCAAAAAAATGACGTGGGGTCCCCCCTAATTTAATAGCTAGCAAAGGCTAGGCAGACAGCTGGGGGCTGATATTAATAGCCCAGGAAGGGAGCCATGAATATTGGCCCCCTCCCAGGCTAGAAACACCAGCCGTCAGCCGCCCCAGAAATGGCGCATTCATAGGATGCGCCAATTCTGGCACTTAGCCTCGCTCTTCCACGCTGCCCTGGTGCGGTGGCAGGGGGTAATAGGGTTGGGGTTGATGTCAGCTTATAATGCCAGCTGACATCAAGCCCAGGTTAGTAATGGAGAGGCGTCTATAAGACACCCCCATTACTAACCCCATAGTCAAAGTTAAAAAAAACACAAACACCCAGAATAAAGTCCTTTAATTGAAATAAAGACACAATCCTTTATTGTTCTAAATTAAACCATACTTACCGTCACGCCCATTCCAGCTGAAGCCAACTATCTCCTGCAATAAAAGAAAAATAATAAAGCAACCTCATCCTTACCTTTCCATGGTTCCCACGACAGCTTCAGCTCTGCTACATCGAGATGACAGGCTGGACCGCAGCAGAACGCTGCCATCCAGCCTCTCATCCCGCAGACACTGAGAAGCGCAGGCTTGCTTGCGCTGCTCAGCGTCTCTCTGTGACGACATCCAGATGAGCCGAGTTCATGTCCAATGAACTCGGCTCACCTCATGCACGTCACTGACAGCGTGGGAAAATTCTCACGCTGAAGCGGTGAGTGCAGGAGAATTCTCCCACGCTGTCAGTGACGTGCATAAGGTGAGCTCATGTCCAATGAACTCAGCTCACCTCCTGCACGTCACTGACAGCGTGGGAGAATTCTCCTGCACTCAGCGCTTCAGTGTGAGAATTCTCCCACGCTGAAGCGCTGAGTGCAGGAGAATTTTCCCACGCTGTCAGTGACGTGCATGAGGTGAGCCGAGTTCATTGGACATTAACTCGGCTCATTTGGATGCCCTCACAGAGAGACACTGTGGAGCGCAAGCAAGCCTGCGCTTCTCAGTGTCTGCGGGATGACAGGCTGGATGGCAGCGTTCTGCTGCGGTCCAGCCTGTCATCTCGATGTAG
The DNA here is from genome assembly GCF_046119375.1 of Phyllobates terribilis. NCBI lineage: Eukaryota > Metazoa > Chordata > Amphibia > Anura > Dendrobatidae > Phyllobates > Phyllobates terribilis. The sequence goes on from NW_027362765.1 coordinate 100,113,079, forward strand.
CAGAGCTGAAGCTGTCATGGGAACCATGGAAAGGTAAGGATGATGTTGCTTTATTATTTTTCTTTTATTTCAGGAGATCGTTGGCTTCAGCTGGAATGGGCGTGATGGTAAGTATGGTTTAATTTAGAACAATAAAGAATTGTGTGTTTATTTCAATTAAAGGACTTTTTTCTGGGTGTTGTGTTTTTTTTAAATACTTTACTAGAAATTCATGGTGGTCATGTCTAATATTGGCGTGACCCCATGAATTTCGGGCTTAGGGCCAGATGATAATGCCAAGCTGGCCCTAACCCCTTTATTACCCAGTGAGCCACCGCATCAGGGCCCTGGATGAGTTGGGTACAGCGCCAGAAGATGGCGCTTCTATGAACGCGCCATTTTCCGGGGTGGCTGCGGACTGCAATTTGCAGCGGGGGTGGCCCAGAAAGCTTGGGCCTCCCTGCGCTGCGGATTCCAGCCCCCAGCTGCCTAGTTGTACCTGGCTGGACACAAAAACAGGGCGAAGCCCCACGTCAATTTTCTTTAAATTATTTCATGAAATAATTAAGAAAAAAAGGGCTTCCCTATATTGTTGTGTCCGGGCAGGTACAAATAGGCAGCTGGTGGTTGGGGGCAGCCCGTTCCTGCCTGCTGTACCTGGCTGGACACAAATATAGTGCGAAGCCCCACGTCAATTTTTTTTAAATTATTTCATGAATTTCCTGAAATAATTTAAAAAAATTGAAGTGGGGCTTCGCACTATATTTGTGTCCAGCCAGGTACAGCAGGCAGGAATGGGCTGCCCCCATCCACCAGCTGCCTATTTGTACCTGGCCGGACACAACAATATAGGGAAGCCCTTTTTTTCTTAATTATTTCATGAATTTCATGAAATAATTAAAAAAAATTGAAGTGGGGCTTCGCACTATATTTGTGTCCAGCCAGGTACAGCAGGCAGGAACGGGCTGCCCCCATCCACCAGCTGCCTATTTGTACCTGGCCGGACACAACAATATAGGGAAGCCCTTTTTTTCTTAATTATTTCATGAATTTCATGAAATAATTAAAAAAAATTGAAGTGGGGCTTCGCACTATATTTGTGTCCAGCCAGGTACAGCAGGCAGGAACGGGTTGCCCCCATCCACCAGCTGCCTATTTGTACCTGGCCGGACACAACAATATAGGGAAGCCCTTTTTTTCTTAATTATTTCATGAATTTCATGAAATAATTAAAAAAAAAGTACGTGGGGCTTCGCCCTATTTTTGTGTCCAGCCAGGTACAACTAGGCAGCTGGGGGCTGGAATCTGCAGCGCAGGGAGGCCCAAGCTTTCTGGGCCCCCCCCCCCGCTACAAATTGCAGTCCGCAGCCACCCCAGAAAATGGCGCGTTCATAGAAGCGCCATCTTCTGGCGCTGTACCCAACTCATCCAGGGCCCTGGTGCGGTGGCTCACTGGGTAATAAAGGGGTTAGGGCCAGCTTGGTATTATCAGCTGGCCCCAAGCCCAAAATTCATGGGGTCACGCCAGTATTAGACATGACCGCCATGAATTTCTAGTAAAGTATTTAAAAAAAACACAACACCCAGAATAAAGTCCTTTAATTGAAATAAAGACACAAATCTTTATTGTTCTAAATTAAACCATACTTACCATCACACCCATTCCAGCTGAAGCCAACGATCTCCTGCAATAAAAGAAAAATAATAAACCAACCTCATCCTTACCTTTCCATGGTTCCCACGACAGCTTCAGCTCTGCTACATCGAGATGACTGGCTGGACCGCAGCAGAACGCTGCCATCCAGTCTGTCATCCCGCAGACACTGAGAAGCGCAGGCATGCTTGCGCTCCTCACTGTCTCGCTGTGACGGCATCCAGATGAGCCGAGGTCATGTCCAATGAACTCGGCTCACCTCATGCACGTCACTGACAGCGTGGGAAAATTCTCACGCTGAAGTGCTGAGTGCAGGAGAATTCTCCCACGCTGTCAGTGATGTGCATGAGGTGAGCTCATGTCCAATGAACTCAGCTCACCTCCTGCACGTCACTGACAGCGTGGGAAAATTCTCCTGCAATCAGCGCTTCAGCGTGAGAATTTTCCCACGCTGTCAGTGACGTGCATGAGGTGAGCCGAGTTCATTGGACATGAACTCGGCTCATCTGGATGTCGTCACAGAGAGACGCTGAGCAGCGCAAGCAAGCCTGCGCTTCTCAGTGTCTGCGGGATGACAGGCTGGATTGCAGCGTTCTGCTGAGGTCCAGCCTGTCATCTCGATGTAGCAGAGCTGAAGCTGTCGTGGGAACCATGGAAAGGTAAGGATGAGGTTGCTTTATTATTTTTCTTTTATTGCAGGAGATCGTTGGCTTCAGCTGGAATGGGCGTGATGGTAAGTATGGTTTAATTTAGAACAATAAAGGATTGTGTCTTTATTTCAATTAAAGGACTTTATTCTGGGTGTTTGTGTTTTTTTTAACTTTGACTATGGGGTTAGTAATGGGGGTGTCTTATAGACGCCTCTCCATTACTAACCTGGGCTTGATGTCAGCTGGCATTATAAGCTGACATCAACCCCAACCCTATTACCCCCTGCCACCGCACCAGGGCAGCGTGGAAGAGCGAGGCTAAGTGCCAGAATTGGCGCATCCTATGAATGCGCCATTTCTGGGGCGGCTGACGGCTGGTGTTTCTAGCCTGGGAGGGGGCCAATATTCATGGCTCCCTTCCTGGGCTATTAATATCAGCCCCCAGCTGTCTGCCTAGCCTTTGCTAGCTATTAAATTAGGGGGGACCCCACGTCATTTTTTTGGGGGGGGTCCCCCATTTTAATAGCTAGTAAAGGCTATGTATTCAGCTGGGGGCTGATATTAGTAGCCTGGGAAGCTCCGTGGGTATTACCCCCTTCCCAGGCTTCAAACATCTGCCCCAGCCGTCTGCTTAACCTCCGCTAGAGCCTAAAATTAAGGGGAACCCCACGCCAATTTTTTTAATAATAAATCCTTTATTTTAATACTAAATGACAAGTACAGTAACCATCACTATCACTGTACTTCATATATATGTGACTGACATGTTTCTATCTATCTAATCTATGTGTGATGCTCTATCTTTCTGTTCTAAATTGTCGGGTACCGCTGCTGAATTGCCGGCCGGCTTTTTTAAAGAGACAGTGCATGAAAACACTATTATTTTTTTAAATAAATCCTTTACACTAAATGACAAGTACAGTAAGCAACACTATCACTGTACTTATTATATATGTGACTGACATGTTTCTATCTATCTAATCTATGTGTGAAGCTCTATTCTTTCTGTTCTAAATTGTCGGGTACAGATGCTGAATTGCCGGCCGGCTTTTTTAAAGAGACGGTGCATGAAAACGCTAATATTTTTTTTAATAAATCCTTTACACTAAATGACAAGTGCAGTAACCAACACTGTCACTGTGCTTCTTATATGTGTGACTGACATGTTTCTATCTATCTAATCTATGTGTGATGCTCTATTCCTTCTTGTCTAAATTGTCGGGTACCGGTGTATGCCGCTGCTGAATTTGCCGGCCGGCTTTTTTAAAGAGAGTGTCTTCTGAGCAGTTTGTCAGCTTTTGGACACCTTTGCAGGTGTTTTCTATGTGTTTCTATGTGTTTTTGTTTGCCTGCCATTGGTTTTAACGGTGTTCGACGGTGTTCTAAGGTGTTCGACGAACAGTTCGACGAACAGTTCCTCGAACATCCCGGTGTTCGACGAACCGAACCGAACCCGAACACTACGGGGGTGGCTCAACACTACTTAAGAGATAGCAAGATGATTTCAAATGGTTTCAAACAAAAGGAATTAATTGTACAGATTGGGAATTTTAATGATAACTTTCCATATGTCAGTACATTTATTATTAATGAACCCTATCTTTTTAATTCCCAGAAGGACCTGGCCTGGAGATGTGTGCATGATTGTCTTCCATGTCGGGCATTCCAACACCGAAGAGGACTCGTGAGAACTGCCAGATGTCCAAGACAAAGATGCCTCGGAGATGAGACTGTTTTACATGTTTTATGGACTTGTCACTTTGCACGACAAACATGGACTACAATATTTCCTTTGCTTCAAAAAATGACAAACATTAAGGATCTTACTTTTGAAACTGTCTTATTTGGTCGTGTGGAGTGCCCCAACGCCAGCAAGAGGATCATCGCATGGAAGACAATCAGTACCATCAAAGAAGCTCTATGGAAGGCCAGGAACATCCTTCTTTTTAAACACGATGTTTTATCTGTGAAAGATGTTTTAGAGTTGGCTTTTAGTGAAATGTATATGTATTATTTATTGGATAAAAAGAGAAATGTAATTTTATCAAAACAATGGCTGGTAAAAGAATGGAACACAGCAATCTAAACACATTGTCTGTATTTTAATGTAATTTTACTGCCTTATTAAACTGAAATCAATTTATGTACGAATGCATTTTAAAATGTAATGATTTTATGTTCATATCTAATGTATTGTAATTAAGTTTTATCCAATAAACGGGTGTACCTATGTTTGGGTACATTCCAAGTCAAAAAAAAAAAAAAATCTGTTCTTATCAGTTTAATATCTGATACGTCCCCTATCTGGGGACCATATATTAAATGGATTTTTAGAACAGGGAGATGGAAAAAGAGCTTGCTCTGTCCACTCCACGCATTGACCTGGTATTGCAGTATCTCCAGGACCGGTGCACCCCTTCTTTAATGCAGTTTCTAAAATCAGAAAGAATTGAATTCAATGCTTTTTGTTCATTTTGCTTGTTTGTCGGATTTTTGGATGGACTCTTTGGCTTTGCTTTTCTTCTCCTCATTGGATTTTTCATGTTAAAAGTTGCAGAAGCCAGATGACAAGCTCATTTTGGTTCAACTTCAGCAACTGTGCATTGCATTGCCATGTACTGTAATGCAATGCTATCTATCTAGCTCTCCCTCTTTACTTCCTTTTGGATAAACAGACATATTAGGCAAGCATTTTGGAGCTTTCACCTAAATAACTACAGGTGGTGAGATAAGCTGCACAATATAATTGACCTTTCAGTATATTGTTGCACACACACCATCTATTTAGCAAATGCCCATGTTATCAACAGCACCCTTTTAAACTCACCTGAGCTAACAGGTATGTGCGCTGGTTACTCTGCTGCGCTTAAAATTTCTTTTTTGGTTTGCTACAATGACTTTTCTGAAACGTTGTCTCCCTCTGCTGGAACACTGACTTCTTTCATTTAATGCCTGCAGACTATAAAAGAGAACCCAACCCAAAAAGTTTGGTTGATTAGTCTGTGGCATTCTTTTAAACTGTTGCTTATGGCGGTCTCTGTGAGCTTCTCAGTGACATTCAGCCAGCCAGGTATCCTGCCTGCAGTAGATGGAATGTGGCAATGGAACGCAGGCTGCGCGTGTCATAATAGGCTCTGAGCCTTTATATACCTGCGCAGAGCAGCAGCCACCTTCAGTCTGCTGCTGGACATCCAGCAGCAGCAGGAAAGGTAAGTAATCAGCAGCCCTCCTGCTAAGGGTAGGCAGCTGCTCGTTCCCCCCCCCCCGCCTTAATTGGTTCTCCTCCCTTCCAACAGTGTTGAGGCGGGTGGGAACAGCAGGGGGTGAGGGTGCTGTGCTAAAAGAGGTGGAGTTATGCAGATCTAAAACGCGTGGATTGCAGCAGCAGCAAGCCGAAAAGTGCAGGCATGTAAGGGATCTAGAGGTTGACAACATGTCTTCTTAACGGGAGTCCAGGTGCCCATCTCCACAAATGGACTTTTCAGGATCCTTGGGTGGCACCGTAGTCCGAAACCAATTCTGGTTATCGCTTCTCGGCCTTTTGGCTGCGGTCAAGTGTCTTGTACAGGCGACTGTGGTCCAGAAGGTACTCGGGTACCCCTCTCCTCGGCCTTGCAGGGTGACCCACTTCGGTGGGCTCCCCTGCCTGCTGCTATTGGGAGAGGGCTTAGTCCCAGGGTAACGGGTTGCGATCCCCCCCAGCCTCTCAGGTGTTTTTGTTTACAGAACTCTGAAAGGCGCAGATTGCAAGCGGTTTGCGATTTGCTTTTTCTTGTTGCGCTACCATGGAGGTTGACCCCAACCTCGTGCCTCACTATGCGAGGCTTAAAAACACTATCCGTATTCATTTCACAGAGGGCGGAAGTGATGAAAGGAACGTAGTCCAGGACGTGCTTTAAGGGCTCTTTCATGTGCAGAAGAACGAGATTCTCTCTATCCAGGATTATCCGAGGCGTGGCGATTATGACATCACCTTCACCGGGGAAGGCATTTTTCAGGATGTCCTGGTAAGAGCCAGAAAGGCAAAAAACAATCCTATTCTAAAAGGAATACAAGTTATCGAGCACGTCCTGGATGAGGTAAAAATGGTAATCCTTAAAGTATTTTCTCCTTTCGTTACTTCAGTGGAACTAACATGTTTTCTTGCAATGTACTTTAAAAGTGTAAAATGTATAGGGAAAGTACTTAATGAGTTTCACATATGGATGTCCAAATGGAAATTTCTAGTAACATGTGAAAGAGACCCTAATTTCCCAGGCGGTGTGAAACTCCCTCCTGCACATTTTAAAATAGGTTCCTCAAATGGAGATTTCTTTTTTTCTGGTATGCCACCCTTTTGTAGAAACTGTGGAAAATATGGCCATTTTAAGGATGACTGTGAGGCAACCTGTAGAAACTGTGCTAGTACAGAACATGACACCAAAGAATGTCCTCATGATAAAAAATGTAATTTCTGCCAAAAACCTGGTCATTTTTATTTTTCATGCCCACATAGGTTCTGGGAGGCCGAACAGAGACGGAAGGAAAAGGCCAGGACATCCGAAAATGAACCAACAGGTCAGACCACCCCTCAGGAGGAGGAACAACAACCTGGAGCCTCAGCGAGCAAAGAGGGCGATTCGAGTGATGAGGAAAGCTCAGAGGTAATGAAGGGTAACTCCCAAGCAGTGAGGAAAAGTTGGCACCAAGACAACAGGGAGGCTAAAAGAAAGGCAGAAAAGGAACAAAAGGGCATGATCGGTAAAACCAAAAGAGACCGGCAGAAGGTTGACACTGAGCCTGAGGCAAAAACTGGGTTTCCTGGGCCTGAGTCTGAGGCTAACTGGACTACGGTGGGTCCCCATAAAAAGAAAAGAGGGAAGAAAGATGGTTCGAATGGAGCGGCTGATGGGGATCAGATGGACACATCTCCTGGTGGGGCGGTGGACGTTGGTCCCCCAAAGGTCCCGGACCCTGCTGACCCCGGTGGGGAGCCGGGCCGGGCCTTGCCAGCTCCGTGAGCTCGGGTACATTGCCTTGTGCACAACCTTCCCCTGTGTGTCGGCCTCCCCTGGGTGCAGGGGAGCCACCTGGGGACCCACCTGATAAGGATCTGAATGGCCAGCCCATGGAGACCCAGGGTGCTGTTCCTCTTAGTTGTCTCCCAAGCTACTCACATGTAGCGTTGGGTCATTGTCTTGGTGAGTCAAGTTCCTCCTCCATGGAGTCCTTACTTACGATAAATTCGGACGAGGGAAGTAGCTCGAGCGTAAGTGGTCTGGCTGGTTCAGCGGATAGGAAGTAAGTTCCGTATTTCTGTTTTATATAATTTTTTTACTTTCCTCCAATGGCAGAACTTAAGGGCATTTCCCTCAATGTGAGGGGTCTAAAATCAAAAACCAGAAGAGTAACATTATTTAATTTTTTAACTTGTCTTACGGCTTCCGTCTTCTTTTTACAGGAATGCAATATCCCGCACACAGTATCCTACAAAAAATACAAAGAGGATTGGAAATGTGGCCCATCAGTGTGGTCCGGGTCAAATGTTACCGGATCAGCAGGGATAGCTATACTTTTTAAGGGAAACGTTCAAATTGATTTTATCCAAGAGATTTTACCAGGTCGCATGTTATTAGTTAAAGCTTTTATTAATGGTGTAAAATGGCAATTTTTAAATTTTTATGGGTCCCCAGATAAAAATGAAAGAGCTGACATGTTAGAGATTTTACCATTATTTATTAATACCTCTGAACCTTTTATCTTGGCAGGTGATTTTAATTGTATTTTAAAGGGTGAAAGTCGGCGCTCTACAGCCGTAAGTAGAAACTATGACAAAACTTCCGGTATGTTAAGTAATATTTTAAGTGATTTTAGACTTGTTGATATTTATAAAGAATGCAACAAGACTAGTTCAGTAGAGGCCGGCTTTACCTGGAGCAATTTAAATTGCAGTTCAAGAATAGATTTTATATTCGGTTCAGAACAAATTTTACCTGATAAATGTGAAACCCACGATAATATCTTCTCAGATCATAAATTTTTATCTTTTAGTGTAAAAATTAATGCTAATAAAAAATGTGGGAAAAAAACTTGGAAAATGAATGTATCCCTTTTAAATGATTCTAAGATTTTATCAGATTTTATTGAATTTTATAAAAACTGCAGGAGGAAGAAAGATGTAAATGTCCCTATAAGTGCCTGGTGGGATAAAATGAAAAAAAAAATAAAAGATTTTTTTATTAAGAAAAGCATATATAAAGCAAAAGAAAAGCTAGAATTATATAATAATTTAAATACCCGGTTACAGACCTTATATAAACTTAGAGAAAATGGTCTAGAAGTAGAAAAAGATATTAAAATACTGAAAGAAGAAATAACAAAATCACTAGAACAAAAAGGGAAAGAGCTCATTTTCCGCTCCAGAATAAAACACGTGGAGGAAGACGAAAAATGTTCTAGATATTTGTTTAAAAAAATTAGAGAAAAAAAAACAGTAATTGAAGATATAGATGGAGAGAAAAATATGGGAAAAATTTTGGAACAGGTACATGGTTACTATTTTAATCTTTTTAATGATAAAACAATAGATGAAAATATAATGAAAAATTCCCTAGAAGAAATAACATCTGTTTTAGATACCGCCTCCCAAGAGTTTTTATCACAAAACATAACAGAAGAAGAAATTTTACAAACCATAAAAAGTTTTAAAATTGGAAAAGTCCCTGGATCAGACGGTATTCCTATAGAGTTTTATGTAAAATTTGATGATATTTTAAAAGAGGATCTGTTTTATGTTTTTACTGAAGTTTTTAATGATAAGGTTTTATTAAAATCCTGGAAAAAAGGGGAGGTCTCATTATTATATAAGAAAGGTGATAAGACAGACTTAAAAAACTGGAGACCTATAACCCTACTAAACTGTGACTATAAAATAATGGCAAAAATTTGTGCAAACCGCCTTAAAAAAATTATAGGAAAAATAATCCACTCAAACCAAGTATGTGGTGTGCCTGAGCGCAGTATCTGGGACAATCTAAACCTTGTTAAAGACTGTATTGAAGACATTAAAAACAGAAAAGGGAAGATGGCAATTTTATCAATTGACTTCGAAAAAGCTTTTGATCAGATTTCTCATTTTTATCTTTTTAAGGTTTTAGAAAAAATGGGCATACCAGAAAGGTTTTTATTATCTCTTAAAGCGTTTTATAAGGACTGCACAAGTAAGATTTTAGTAAATGGTTTTAAGACACAAGATGTTTTTTTAAAATCAGGGGTAAAACAGGGGTGCCCCCTGTCCCCACTACTTTTTATTTGTGCTCTTGAGCCACTTTTATGTGCAATCCGTAGAGATAGACAAATATGTGGTATCCCTCTACCTGGAAGCAAAGGAACAGAAGCAAAAGTGGTGGGTTACATGGACGATGTGGCGGTCCTTTGCCGAGATGCACCATCACTACAAAACTCACTCAAACAGATCCAATCCTTTTGTACAGCTTCTGGTTTTAAGGTTAATTTTAATAAGAGTAGTATTTTAAATATTGGGGAGATGATTTTACACAATGTTTTTATTCCAATAACTGAATCTATTAATATTTTAGGTATTTCTTTCTGTGAATCCAATAATGGTCTAAATAACTGGGAGGCGGTAGCTCAGAAAGTGAATACGAAAATATGTATGTGGAATATGAGAAAATTAACGATGGAGGGTAAAGTATTAATTATAAAAATGGTCATTTTGCCTCTTTTATTGTATTTGAGTTTGGTTTTCCCTCCCCCTGTAAATATTTTAAAAAAGATCACTAAAGCATGTTTTACTTTTTTCTGGAGTTCTAAGATGGAGAAATTAAAAAGAGAAATTGTAACAAAACCAAAGCTCAAAGGTGGGAAAGACTTTCCAGATTTTAGTAGATTCCTTTAAATTACATTTTTTTGCTTCTGTTTTAATGCCCTTTTTAAAAATCACTATTGGTCCTTTTTTATGCGTTATAACACTGTTTTTTTTATGAGAAAGTTTGGGTGGTTTGAAACGGTTTTATCATCTCCATATGCTTTTAAACTGCCAACGCATTATTTAATTTTAGAAAAAATAGTGATTCATTTTAATTTAGGGGGTAAAGAAGCGGGAGATCTACAAAATAGTAAGAAATTAATTAAAAGTCTTTGTAAAAATGAAGAGTTATGTAACATTGAGCGCTATGATGATGAACAAATATTGAATATATGGAAAGTCATTAATGCAAAATATCTTTTAATATACAGAAAGATTTGGCTTGGAGCTGCGCACACCAATGTCTTCCGTGCCGGGCATTCCAACATAGAAAAGGACTCGTGAGGTCTGCCATTTGCCCAAGAAGCGGATGTCAAGAGGAGGAATCAGTGAAACATCTACTATGGACTTGTCCTTTTGCAAAAGCGTTCTGGAGAAAATTGCTCCCTCTGATGGAAAAAGTGGCAGACCTCAAAGACTTTAACTACGCCACAATACTTTATGGACTTATGGAATGCCCAACAAAAGACCAAAAAATTATGGCATGGAAGACAATAAATTGTGCCAAAATAGCTCTCTGGAAAGCCCGAAATATTTTAATTTTTAATCATGATGAATTGTCTTTAAATGATGTTTTTAGTTTTTGTTTAAGTGAAATGTATGTATATTTTTTATTAGATAAAAAAAATAATCCAAATATCTCCCTAAAATGGGATGTCAATGTATGGAACACATTTTGAATTTTTGTAACATTTTATTAATTTGAATATATGCAAATTTTTATCCTATTTGAATAATTTATGTTTTTAAGTCTCGTATGTTTCGAGACAATGTATAAAAATTTGTAATGATGTAAAATGTTGCTTTTATTTCTGTACATCTGTGTAATTTTTAAATAAAACTGGTTTTATCCCTGTGAGGGGATAGCCAAATTAAAAAAAAAAAAAAAAAATCTGTTCTTATCAGTTTAATATCTGATACGTCCCCTATCTGGGGACCATATATTAAATGGATTTTTAGAACAGGGAGATGGAAAAAGAGCTTGCTCTGTCCACTCCACGCATTGACCTGGTATTGCAGTATCTCCAGGACCGGTGCACCCCTTCTTTAATGCAGTTTCTAAAATCAGAAAGAATTGAATTCAATGCTTTTTGTTCATTTTGCTTGTTTGTCGGATTTTGGGATGGACTCTTTGGCTTTGCTTTTCTTCTCCTCATTGGATTTTTCATGTTAAAAGTTGCAGAAGCCAGATGACAAGCTCATTTTGGTTCAACTTCAGCAACTGTGCATTGCATTGCCATGTAATGTAATGCAATGCTATCTATCTAGCTCTCCCTCTTTACTTCCTTTTGGATAAACAGACATATTAGGCAAGCATTTTGGAGCTTTCACCTAAATAACTACAGGTGGTGAGATAAGCTGCACAATATAATTGACCTTTCATTATATTGTTGCACACACACCATCTATTTAGCAAATGCCCATGTTATCAACAGCAGCCTTTTAAACTCACCTGAGCTAACAGGTATGTGCGCTGGTTACTCTGCTGCGCTTAAAATTTCTTTTTTGGTTTGCTACAATGCCTTTTCTGAAACGTTGTCTCCCTCTGCTGGAACACTGACTTCTTTCATTTAATGCCTGCAGACTATAAAAGAGAACCCAACCCAAAAAGTTTGGTTGATTAGTCTGTGGCATTCTTTTAAACTGTTGCTTATGGTGGTCTCTGTGAGCTTCTCAGTGACATTCAGCCAGCCAGGTATCCTGCCTGCAGTAGATGGAATGTGGCAATGGAACGCTGGCTGCGCGTGTCATAATAGGCTCTGAGCCTTTATATACCTGCGCACAGCAGCAGCCACCTTCAGTCTGCTGCTGGACAGCCAGCAGCAGCAGCAGGAAAGGTAAGTAATCAGCAACCCTCCTGCTAAGGGTAGACAGCTGCTCGTCCCCCCCCCCCCCTTAATTGGTTCTCCTCCCTTCCAACGGTGTTGAGGCGGGTGGGAACAGCAGGGGTGAGGGTGCTGTGTTTAAAGAGGTGGAGTTATGCAGATCTAAAACGCGTGGATTGCAGCAGCAGCAAGCCGAAAAGTGCAGGCATGTAAGGGATCTAGAGGTTGACAACATGTCTTCTTAACGGGAGTCCAGGAGCCCATCTCCACAAATGGACTTTTCAGGATCCTTGGGTGGCACCGTAGTCAGAAACCAATTCTGGTTATCGCTTCTCGGCCTTTTGGCTCAGACCTAGTGTTTGGACAAGAGGTTCCTTGTGTACTAGCCCTCGGCCTTCCAGCATCGCCACTTCGGTGGCTTAAGCTGGATGCTGCTATAGGGGGAGAGTGAGGAGGAAACGAGAAGGCGATTCCTGAAGCGACCATGGGTGTCAAGCTTCGCTTTGCTGAGACCGGGGATCCCCGGGTCAAGAATGCTTTCCGTATCGAGGTCTCTGAGGAGAAGAAGGACCATTTCTCGTTGTCATACCTGGTCAACGCCATTTTCTATGAAATCCTGAAGATCCAGAAGTCGGAGATCATCTGTTTGCAGGAGTTCAGAAGGGAGCATAGGTACGTCTTGGTGCTTTCTTCTATGGCGGCTTGCCAAAACCTTTTCAAAACTCTTCAAGTCCTTTCAGAGCACCCTCAGCTGGATGGACTTATCTTCACTGTACTCTACTCTAAGGGGGATATCCCGGTGGTAGTATTCATGCACAACCCCTTTATCTCCCGGGATGATATCACTGCATTCCTGAGAAGACACTGCATTTTTGTGCAATTCTCCCATAAAATCTTAAATGGAGAAGGGCTGTGGACTGGGAAGTATAAATACTTTGTGAGGTTTGGGATAGACCCTCATGGTCCTGGAGGTATTCACTATCCTCCCCTGAACTTTACAATTGGAAGAGACTCTGGATATCTGTTTTTTCCCGAGGCGCCATTGTTCTGCAGGAGATGCAACATGTTCGGGCATATCCAGGATTTCTGCAAGCAATTGCCAAACTGTAGAAAGTGCAACAAGTACGGTCATCTGGCGAAGGATTGTTCCAACCCGGTGGTATGTGATGCCTGCGGGGAGGAAGGACATGTGATTCGGGATTGTAAGGCTAAAGTCAAGCCTAGGTCCTTCTCCGAAGTGACCAAAGGTAAGCCTACTGTCCCTGCTGTTACCCCACAGGTGACTACTGCAGAGATCAATGAGGAGACGGAGCCCCCTGAGGTTGAAGATCTGGTGGGTGAGGCCCAGACCCTGTTGGACCCTCCAGCCCCTGCTGGGCCAAGTATGGAGATCTCCGAGTTGGATGTGGACCTCCCTCATCAGTCCGAAATATGTGGTGAGGGTGACATGGATTTGTCTCTAGCTCGAACCCCTGCATTGTCCTGGGGTGCTACAGACGAAGAGGTGGCCAGGGATGGTGGCCAAGGAGACTTTACTTCTGGGAGGTCTTTTGATGATGGAAAAGGAAGAAAAAAAAAAAAAAACCTCTTTAAATCTCTTAGTTTGCGAGTGTGAACGAGCTGCGTGTGTCCGGAGCGTAAGTGCGAACGAAAGTAAGTGTGGGACTTGTTTTTCAGTGACTTTGGATTCAGGGAGTTTGGAAGGGAGGACTTAGGACTGAATTGCTGACTGTATTTCATTCTTTCTTTACTTTACCTTTTACTTAATTAATTCACCTGACCTACTTATCTGATTCCCCCGTCCATACTTGATACTTAACTGATCCCCTGCCGATATCTAATTGATACACTTGCACATCCCTAATTGATCCCCGTCCATACACCTATATATAAATAATTGTGTTTTGTACTTGTATATATATACTGACTGTATCCCCATATTTAGAATGACGTCCATTTTGGCCGAAGCCGTGCAGTGTACATCTTGCGCAATGTATGCATTCCGTGAGCAACCGCTCAAGGATCCATACTGCTGCGAGAGATGTGAGCATATCATGCACTTGGAAGCCCAAATTCTGGATCTAAGTGCTCAGATAGCGGTACTGAGGAGCATCGACAACATGGAACGGAGTTTGCTGCTCACCGAGCAGACACTCAATGGGTCAATACTGGGGGTGGAGCATAGAGGGGAAGTGCAGGCTGAACAGGCAGGGAGCTGGATAACAGTTAGGAGGGATAGAGGGAAGAAGTATAGGAAGGCTGGTTCAGAACCGGCATTATTGGAGCACGACAGATCCTCTGACCGCCGGGGGAGTGTATGCTCCAGTAATGAGGGGGAGGGGGGAAGTGTAGGGCAGGCAAGACAGGTTCTGGTAGTGGGTGACTCTATTATTAGGGGGACAGACAGGGCAATCTGTCACAAAGACCGGGATCGCCGAACGGTGTGCTGCCTCCCTGGCGCTCGAGTCCGGCACATCGCGGATCGGGTTGACAGGTTACTGGGTGGGGCTGGCGAAGACCCAGCAGTCATGGTCCACATCGGCACCAATGACAAAGTGAGTGGTAGATGGAGGGTCCTTAAAAATGATTTCAGGGACCTAGGTAGGAAGCTTAGGGCAAGGACCTCCAAGGTAGTTTTCTCAGAAATACTACCAATCCCGCGAGCCACACAGGAGCGCCAACGGGAAGTTAGGGAGGTGAATAAGTGGCTAAAGAGTTGGTGCAAGGCAGAAGGGTTTGGGTTCATGGAGAACTGGGCCGACTTCGCGGTCGGCTACAGGCTCTACCGTAGGGACGGGCTGCACCTCAATGGGGAGGGTGCAGCGGTGCTGGGGAAGAAGATGGCTAATAGGTTGGAGGAGTTTTTAAACTAGAGACGGGGGGGACCAAGGAAAGAGGTGGGATGTGAGGCAAGCAAGGGGGAAGGGGAGAAGTGAATATAATGAGGGTGGAGAGGGGGGTGGGGATAGTACAGTTAGATCGTTAGAGAAGAATAGGATGCTAAATAACCCCAAAGTTTTATCTTGCATGCTGACCAACGCAAGAAGCCTGACGAATAAGGCGGATGAGCTGCAGGCGCTTATATCGGAGGAGAGGTATGACATCGTAGGTATAACAGAGACTTGGCTAGACGATAGCTACGACTGGGCGGTAAATTTATTAGATTATAGTTTATTTAGAAGGGACCGGAAACAGGGGAAAGGCGGAGGAGTCTGCTTATATGTAAAGTCATGTCTAAAACCCAGACTAAGGGAAGATATAGGAGAGGGAGAAGAGGGGGTAGTCCATGTGGGTAGAGATAGAGGGAACTAAAAATAATAAAATATTACTGGGGGTCTGCTATAAGCCACCAAATATAACAGAGGAGAATGAGAATCTGCTATTAGGACAAATAGACAAAGTAGCAAAACATAATGAAGTTATTGTAATGGGGGATTTCAACTACCCGGATATTGACTGGGAAACAGAAACCTGTAGATCTCAGAAAGGAAAAAGGTTCTTGACAAATATTAAGGATAATTATCTCTCCCAACTAGTGCAGGAACCAACGAGAGGGAAGGCCGTGTTGGACTTAATACTGACTAATAGGCCTGATAGAATAACTGAGGTACAGATAGGGGGGCACCTAGGTAATAGCGACCATAATATTATCGACTTCAAAATGCCCTTCAGTAGGGTTATCAATAAGGGAACAACAAAAACATTAAACTTTAGGAGGGCGAAGTTTGATCAGCTTAAAGAAAGCCTTCAACTTATTGACTGGGACAAAGTTCTTAATCAAAGGAATACGAATAGTAAATGGTAAACCTTCAAAAGAATTCTGAATACTCAGTGCGAGAGATATATACCGTATGGGAATAAAAGGGCCAGAAATAAGAGGAAACCAATATGGTTGAACAAGAACGTAAAAGGGGCGCTAAATAGCAAAAAAGAGGCATTCAAGAGATTAAAACAGGAAAACAGTAAGGAGGCACTAATGTGTTACAAGGAAAAAACGAGAACCTGTAAAAAACAAATAAAAATAACGAAGGAGGAAACAGAGAGACGTATTGCTAGGGAAAGTAGATCAAATCCCAAACTGTTCTTTACGTATATAAATAGTAAAAGGATTAAATCGGATAATATTGGACCGATAAAAAGTGAGGAAGGCAAAATCATAGAGAAAGATGAGGATAAAGCTAATCTATTAAATAATTTTTTTTCGACAACTTTCACAAAGGAAATAGAACTAACAGGAGAAATGAGAAGTGACAAGCTTAATCCTCCACTAAGTATGACAAATCTAACCCAAGCTGGGGTACAGAAACGCCTCAGTAACATTAAAATAAACAAATCACCAGGACCTGATGGCATACACCCACGGGTACTAAGGGAACTAAGTAATGTGATAGACAGACCGTTATATCTTATATTTAAGGACTCTGTTGA
The DNA here is from genome assembly GCF_046119375.1 of Phyllobates terribilis. Taxonomy (NCBI): domain Eukaryota; kingdom Metazoa; phylum Chordata; class Amphibia; order Anura; family Dendrobatidae; genus Phyllobates; species Phyllobates terribilis. The sequence continues at coordinate 100,129,642 of NW_027362765.1, forward strand.
GACTGGGTCTGTGCCACTTGATTGGCGACAGGCGAATGTAGTGCCAATATTCAAAAAGGGAGCGAAAAGTGACGCCGGAAACTATCGGCCGGTGAGTCTGACGTCCGTTGTGGGCAAAATTTTTGAAAGCTTCATTAAAGAGGCAATTACGGAGCATCTTGATGCTAATAATCTTTTAATCCCGAACCAACATGGATTCATGAGGAATCGCTCCTGCCAAACAAACCTGATTGACTTCTACGAGGAGGTTAGCTCTCGAGTAGATCAGGGGGAACCAGTGGATGTCGTGTATCTCGACTTCTCAAAAGCGTTCGATAGCGTGCCACATAATAGGTTGGTATACAAAATGAGAATGATGGGGCTGGGGGAAAATGTCTGCAAGTGGGTAGCTAACTGGCTAAAGGATAGAAGGCAGAGGGTGGTTATAAATGGAATATACTCAGATTGGGTAAGCGTCACTAGTGGGGTACCACAGGGGTCTGTACTAGGCCCAATGTTATTTAATATCTTTATTAACGACATAGTCAACGGGATAAATAGTAAAATATCAATATTTGCAGATGACACAAAGTTATGTAAAACAATTAATACAAAAGAGGACAGTGCAGACCTACAGAGGAATTTGGATAAGCTGGGTAGGTGGAGCATTAAATGGCAAATGAGGTTTAACGAGGAGAAATGTAAGGTCATACATATGGGAAGAAAAAATGGAAGTCACCAGTACTCACTGAATGGGAAATCATTGGGGAATTCAGAGATGGAGAAGGACTTGGGCATCTTGATTGATAGCAAACTAAATTGGAGTGCCCAAAGTCAGGCCGCTGCTGTAAGGGCAAACAGGGTAATGGGATGTATCAGAAGAGGTATAGCTGCAAAGGATGAGAACATTGTTCTTCCACTGTACAAAGCACTGGTCAGACCACACTTGGAATACTGTGCTCAGTTATGGGCCCCAATATATAGAAAGGATATAAATGAGCTTGAAAAGGTACAAAGGAGGGCAACAAAATTAATAAAGGGAATGGAGGGACTGCAATACCCAGAGAGGTTGTCAAAACTAGGACTATTCAGCCTGGAAAAGAGAAGGTTGAGGGGGGACATAATAAATGTGTACAAATATGTTAGGGGACAGTATAGAGATCTTGCCCGGGATTTGTTCAAAAGGAGGGATATTACGGTAACAAGAGGGCATTCACTAAGACTGGAAGAGAAAAGGTTTCAGCACCAGCATAGGAAGGGATTCTTTACGGTAAGAGCAGTGAGAATATGGAATTCACTGAGTGAGGAGACGGTAATGTCGGATTCACTACACCAGTTCAAGCGGGGACTGGATGCATTTCTAGATACCAGGCAGATTTCAGCATATACTTAAAAATAAAATAAAATAGTAGGTTGATACAGGGATTTATTCTGACTGCTGGTTTCAGAGTCGGGAGGGAATTTTTCCTCAGGTGAAGATTGGCCAAATCATTTGGGGTTTTTGCCCTCCTCTGGATCAACTTTAGCAATTACAGAACTAACAGGTCGAACTTGATGGACGCAAGTCTTTATTCGGCTTTACAAACTATGTTAACTATGTTGATGATGATACTCCTGAACTGGCCAATAAAAAACCCAGACGAGAGTACTCACCTGCCAGCGGAGGGTGCGACAGTCCTGCAAGTGACCGCATTTACCCGCAGGATGTCTTCTCCCCTGATGCTCCTTACCTTGGCATCCCTGAGAGCATCAACACCTTTGGGGTGCTTTCCCAGTCTGATGATAATGGATGAGTATGGTGTGATCAACATTGAGTCATGTATTTCTTTTCATTAATTAATGTCTTGCCAATCTGGTTGGGATGTAGTGTCCCTAAATGTAAGGCAGATCAGATCTAAAATCAGAAGAACAACTGTTCTGGACTACCTGAAACATTTAGGTGCTGATGTTTTTTGCCTTCAGGAGTGTGGGATTCAGGATGCTCCTTGTGACAAAGACTGGCCTTACGGACAGCATATCTGGTCAGGGTCTAATCATAATAAAAATGATGGGGTGGGGATATTAGTTGGGAATAAAGAAATCTCTATTGATAGTTATATTGTGGTGGAGGTGGGTCGATGTTTAATTGCATTTTTGAGTTATAGAGGGTGGCGGGTCAGAATTATTAATTTATATTGCCCTACAGGGAAGGAAGAGCGGCTTGCTCTTCTTGAAAAATTAAGTTTTTTTCTTCCAGGGAAATCTCCCACTATTTTTGCTGGGGACGTTAATTGTGTCACAGAAGGAAAGTGTGACATAACAGGAAAGAAATTGGCCCATTTAATTTGTGATTTTTCCTTTTTAGATGCAGCAGTTGCTGTTCTTGGCATGCCACCACCGCCGACATACCATGCTGACCGTGGTGAGATTCATTCCAGAATTGATTTAATGTTATTTTCTAAAAATATGGTATGTTTGGATTTTTCTCAACAAAAGGTACCTTTTTTGGACCATGAATGTTTGAGAGGCGTGTTTTGTGCGAATGGTGACCAAGTGTATGGCGGTGGGGTATGGAAGTTGAATGCAAGGCTGTTAGAGGATGATGAGGTGATGAATGAGTTTAATGTAAAGTATGAAAGATGGAGAATGCGTAAGAAGGATTTTGTGTGTGTTCTTGACTGGTGGGACTGGGTGAAAGTGCAATTTAAAACTTTCTTCAAAAAGTGGGGCTATAGAAAAGCTGCCAGATATAGGAATAGGTTTAATGACCTTAATAGACGGATTGACTGGTTGAGAAAGTGTGTTGCAAGTGGTTTGGAGATGTCTGATCAACTTACTGAGGCTAAGAATGAATTGAAGCGTGTGTTGGATGAGAAAGGAAAGGAAATTATATATCGTACTAAAATTGAGCACCTGGAGAAAAATGAGAAGTGTACGAGGTTCTTTTTTAAAAAAATGAATGGTAGGAAGACTGATATGAATGAAGTTGTGAATGAAAGTGGAACCAACTGTATGGGTGAGGATGTGCTGAAAGAAGTGAATAGGTTTTATAGCAAGTTGTATGATGAGAAATGGATTGACTCTGGGTTTGTGTCATATGTTCTGAATGGTGTGGAGAAAAAACTTGATTCTGAGGAGCGTGATCTGTTGTGTGAGGATGTAGTTCTGGATGAAGTGAAGAATGTGGTGTGGAGTGCTAAAAAGAGTAAGACTCCTGGGAAAGATGGTATACCTGTAGAGTTGTATGTGAAAGCATGGGAAGTTTTGGGAACAGATTTGACTGAGGTATGTAAGTATATGTGGGTGAATGTTAGGTTGTGTGAATCAATGAAAGAAGGAGTGGTTGTGCTTGTGTATAAAAAGGGTGAGAGGAAACGTTTGGAAAACTGGAGACCAATAACACTGCTGAATTCGGATTATAAGGTCTACAGTAAGTTACTGGCAAATCGTATGCGTGAAGTGATTGGTAGTGTTGTGGAGGAGGACCAAGTATGTGCAGTGCCTGGAAGAAGTATGAGTGATAACTTGTTATTGTTGAGAGATATGATTGGGGATTGCAAGGATAGAAAGCAGAAATGTATGACTTTAGCTATTGATTTGAGAAGGCGTTTGACAGGGTTTCGCATGTGTTTTTGTTTAAAGTACTGGAAAGAATGGGGTTTCCTAGAGAATTTGTGAATTGTGTAAAATCATTGTATGATTGTGTGTCAAGTGAGTTCTTGGTTAATGGGTGGCTGTGTGACAAAGTGAAGATTAGGTCAGGAGTAAGGCAGGGGTGTCCTATGTCCCCCGTCTTATTTGTATGTGTAATAGAACCATTGTTATGTTTGACTAGACGGGATAAAATGATGAGAGGTTTGTTGGTGCCTGGTAGTGGTGGTAAGCATGTGAAAGTGTTAGGTTATATGGATGATGTTGTGGTTGTGAGTGAAAGTATGGCTTCTTTGAGTAGAATTAAATTGCTTTTGGATTTTTTTGTTGGTGCGTCTGGTTTTAGGGTAAATTGGAATAAATGTAGTTTTAAATGTTTTGGAGATAGTAGTATTCGTATGGATGGTGTAAAGTGTGAAGTGGGTGCAATCAAGATTTTGGGCGTATTATTTAATGATGACTTAAAAGGGAATGAAAGTTGGGAAGAGTGTAGTATGCGGGTTGAACGTAAATTGAATTTTTGGCGATTGAGAGAATTGACTCTGCGTGGTAAGGTATTAATTATCAAAGCAGTGATTCTCCCTATCCTGCTTTATGTGGCGACTGTTTTTCCTTCTCCTTACAGGAAAATTAAGAGAATAGAGAAGTTGGTATTCACATTCCTGTGGTGTAGTAAGATGGAGAAGTTGAAGCGGGAGAGCCTTTTTAAGGCTTGTCAGCATGGTGGGCTGGCCTTTCCCAATATTGAAGTTTTTTTAGGTCTTAATTATATTAAGACTGTGGTTATTTTGCTGGGTAAAGGCAATAAAGGTGCTTTTATGGCTAATTATTCTGCTGGATGGATGTTGTATGGGTTATGCTGGAGGAAGAGAGATGCGAGTGTGCCTGTGGCCTTTAAGTGTCCTGTTTGGTATGAGGTGATTGAGAAATTTGTGAGAAAGCATGATTTGTTGAGTGTGGGAATGAATGATTTTAGAATGACCAAGAATGTGGTGAAAAGAATGAGTGCAAATGAGGTAGAGTGTAATATTGTTGGGCTGAGAGGGAATGAGGTTTCAGATGCATGGAAGAAGTTAGATACGTATGGGATGTCAAACAAACAGAAGGATGTGGTGTGGATGACTTTACATAATATTTTACCTGTGAGAGAAGTGCAGAAGAAAAGAGAGTTGATAAGAACAGATGTGTGTCCGAGAGTGGGATGTGGTGGTTGTGAGACTGTGAGGCATGTTATGTGGGATTGTGAGTACGCGTACAGTGTGTGGAAGTGTGTAGGTGGATTGTGTAAGGGTTTAGCAGGCGTGAATATTGTGGATTGGCGTGTGGCGATGTTTGGAATTGGTGCGTGTAGTCGGTCTAAAGATAGAATTTTATGGTTGATAATGGCTTGTGTGATGGAGAGTTTGTGGGATGCAAGGAACCTTGGACTTTTCAAGAGGAAATCTTTATCAGTGAATGAATGTGTTAGACTTATTCTTTCAAGACTATACCTGATATATAAGTTGGACAGCAGAGGCGGTGGTGGCACAGATGCCGAAGGGATTTGGAAATTTAAAAAGTGGCATTACCTTATCAAATACCAGTGATTTTTTTCTTTGTGATTCCTTGAAGTTTCTGCATTTGTGTTATGTAAAGGATGTTCCCTTGTGATTATATTTCGTCTTATACTACTGCTAAATAAATAGAACCATGATGATGAGAAGTTTTAAGTAGCAAATTTTGGAGAAATTCATACTGTTTGCTAAAAAACTAAACTGAATGGTTTAAAAAAAAAAAAAAAATCTGTTCTTATCAGTTTAATATCTGATACGTCCCCTATCTGGGGACCATATATTAAATGGATTTTTAGAACAGGGAGATGGAAAAAGAGCTTGCTCTGTCCACTCCACGCATTGACCTGGTATTGCAGTATCTCCAGGACCGGTGCACCCCTTCTTTAATGCAGTTTCTAAAATCAGAAAGAATTGAATTCAATGTTTTTTGTTCATTTTGCTTGTTTGTCGGATTTTGGGATGGACTCTTTGGCTTTGCTTTTCTTCTCCTCATTGGATTTTTCATGTTCAAAGTTGCAGAAGCCAGATGACAAGCTCATTTTGGTTCAACTTCAGCAACTGTGCATTGCATTGCCATGTACTGTAATGCAATGCTATCTATCTAGCTCTCCCTCTTTACTTCCTTTTGGATAAACAGACATATTAGGCAAGCATTTTGGAGCTTTCACCTAAATATCTACAGGTGGTGAGATAAGCTGCACAATATAATTGACCTTTCAGTATATTGTTGCACACACACCATCTATTTAGCAAATGCCCTTGTTATCAACAGCAGCCTTTTAAACTCACCTGAGCTAACAGGTATGTGCGCTGGTTACTCTGCTGCGCTTAAAATTTCTTTTTTGGTTTGCTACAATGCCTTTTCTGAAACGTTGTCTCCCTCTGCTGGAACACTGACTTCTTTCATTTAATGCCTGCAGACTATAAAAGAGAACCCAACCCAAAAAGTTTGGTTGATTAGTCTGTGGCATTCTTTTAAACTGTTGCTTATGGCGGTCTCTGTGAGCTTCTCAGTGACATTCAGCCAGCCAGGTATCCTGCCTGCAGTAGATGGAATGTGGCAATGGAACGCTGGCTGCGCGTGTCATAATAGGCTCTGAGCCTTTATATACCTGCGCACAGCAGCAGCCACCTTCAGTCTGCTGCTGGACAGCCAGCAGCAGCAGCAGGAAAGGTAAGTAATCAGCAACCCTCCTGCTAAGGGTAGACAGCTGCTCGTCCCCCCCCCCGCCTGAATTGTTTCTCCTCCCTTCCAACGGTGTTGAGGCGGGTGGGAACAGCAGGGGGTGAGGGTGCTGTGCTAAAAGAGGTGGAGTTATGCAGATCTAAAACGCGTGGATTGCAGCAGCAGCAAGCCGAAAAGTGCAGGCATGTAAGGGATCTAGAGGTTGACAACATGTCTTCTTAACGGGAGTCCAGGTGCCCATCTCCACAAATGGACTTTTCAGGATCCTTGGGTGGCACCGTAGTCCGAAACCAATTCTGGTTATCGCTTCTCGGCCTTTTGGCTGCGATCTAGTGTTGGTTTTTACTGGCATTGGTTGTAGTTGGAAGGTGCCTGGGGTACCCCGCCTCTTGGCCTTGGGTTCGGGTCCCACTCTTGTAGTGGGGCTTAGGCCCTTGCTGCTATAAGGAGGTGGGCTTAGTCCCTGGGCAACGGGTTGCGATCCCAGCTGTACAGTCCTAGGATTGTTCAGCGACTCCTTAGTTGCGGAAATCCCCCATTATTGGTTGCGGAAATCCCCATTTTCCTGTTGCGGAAATCCTTGTTTCACCATGGATTCAGATCCAGGTGAAATTCCGACCTATGCCCGGTTACGGCATACGGTGCGGTTTTACTTCCATGAGGGAGGTAAAGATAACAGAGGTTTACGTTTTATTGTGGATGATCTTCTTGTCAAATTTTTTTCAATCCAGAAATCCGAGATCCTGGCAATCCAAGACTACCCGAAGCGTGGTGTATATGATGTCACATTCACTGAAAAAGGTATCCACCAAGATTTTTGCCGTAAAATGAATGATCCTGATATAATTTACCAGAGAAAGCCAATCTTTAAAGGTGTTAAAATTGTCGAACATGAATTAGATGTGATAAAAACTGTAATTGTTAAAATTTACTCTCCTTATACAAAAGAAAGCGATGTTGTTTCATTTTTATCCAATTATTTCAACAAAGTGGTAAGCCATGGAAAAGTTATGAATGAGTGCGGAGTTTGGGCGTGTAAGTGGAAATTTACGGTGACATGTATTAAGGACCCTTCAAGCCCGGGGGGCATAAGACTTCCCCCAGCACGTTTTAGAATTGGAAACACGAATGGTGACCTCTTTTTTAATGGGATGCCAGTATTCTGTAGGAAATGCAAAAAATACGGCCATTCTAACTGTGACATTACTTGTGTAGCCTGTGGGAGCAAAGACCATAAAACTGAAAATTGTACAACTGGAATTTTTTGTAGCAACTGTGTTTCCAGAGGTCATGCTTTTTCTCATTGTCCTTTTAGGAATACCTCAAAGAGAGCTCAAGCTGGGCAAACAGAGAGACCTTCACCCCCTGAACCAGAAAAGCCCTCACCCCCTGACCAACCCTCGGCTGGTTCGGACAAGCCCGCGGAGGAGAATGAGGGGGAGAGTATGGAAATACCGACCGAGGATGGTGAGCCATGGTGTACTGTTGGAAACTCGAAGCAAAAGAGGGAACGGCGTGGTAACCCACAAACAGAAATCCCTGCGGAGGGACCGAGGGTGGGTGCTACAGGCCAATCCTCACCTTCGAATCCTCCTGGGAATACTCAAGGGCGCGAACAGTCTGGGCCAAAAAAACGCAGGTTGCACGGAGTGGATAGGGCACCTGAGGAAGTACCCCCACCGGAACCCCCGGATGGAAGTGGGAAACCTCAAACGGTGCCTTTACAGGGTGAGGAGGTTGCCAATGTCCCACCCCCTTCAGAAATGGAGGGGGAGATGGAGATGGCTGACTCAGTGATCCTGGAAACTAATGAAAATAAGTGGTCAACGTCTGAGACGCATGTGCTCGATACGATTCCCCCAGATGGTGCCTCGATAGGGGTCCAAATGGGGGTTCGTGAGCAAAGAGGCAGGCAATACGACCAAGCAGAGTTGGACAGAATGGAACAAGAGTATATCCTGGGAGGTCTACGGTCTGGGACACTAACAGATGAGGAGTCCTCCGTGACGGGCTCTCTGTTGACGATCAATGATCCCTCATCTCCTGGAGTAGAAAAATAAACCAGCTGAGGTAAGAGTTTGAAAGAATGCTAAATTTCCTTTTTTTCTCTTATGGCAGGGATTAGCGGTTTTTCTCTTAACGCTAGAGGGTTGAAAACTAAGACCAGAAGAGTTGCTCTCTTTGATTTTTTATCCTCTCTAACAGCTACAGTTTTCTTTTTACAGGAATGCTGCATCCCACACAGTTTAAATTATACAGAATATGAGACTGATTGGGCACATGGACCCTCAGTATGGTCAGGATCAAACGGGTCCAGGTCAGCAGGGGTCGCCATTCTTTTTAAAGGGAATGTTTTTATTGACTCTGTTCAAGAGGCTTTACCAGGTAGAATTTTATTAGTAAAAGCTTTTATTGATGGTTTTAAATAGCAATTTTTAAACTTTTATGGAGCCACAGATAAGCAAGAAAGAGCTGATATGTTGAATATGTTACCCTTATTTATTAATGATTCTGTCCCTCTTATTTTATCAGGAGATTTTAATTGCATTTTAGGTGGAGAAAAAAGGTTCTCAAGCTCCACAAGTAGGAATTATGATAAAACGTCTTTTATGTTAAAAAATGTCATACAAGATTTTAATTTAACAGATGTTTTTAAGGAGTGTAATAAAGACTTGCCTGCAGAGGAATGGGTAACCTGGAGCAACGTGAACTGTAGCTCCAGGATTGATTTTATTTTCTGCTCTAAAAATGTATTGCCTTTTAAATGTGAGCTTTTATCTAATGTTTTTTCTGATCACAAACTTTTATCCTTTTATGTGAAGTGTAATGATTTTAAGAAAAAAGGAAAAGGTACCTGGAAGTTAAACATTTCCCTTTTAGAAGACCCCCAAGTTTTATCTGATTTTACTGAATTTTATTTACATTTTAAAAGAATAAGAGACCCCCATATCCCTATAAGTAGGTGGTGGGAAAAGATGAAAAAGAACATAAGAGATTTTTTTATGAAGGTTGGGGTCCAGAAAGCTAGAGAGAAAAGAGAATTTTATTGGCAACTCAACACTAGATTGGAGACCTTATATAAATTGAAGAGCCATGAGATTGAAGTAGATAAAGAAATTAGTGACTTAAAAAGTGAAATTCAGCATACCTTAGAACAGAGAGGTAAAGAGTTAATTTTCCATGCAAAGGTCCAACATGTTGAAAATAATGAAACCTGTTCACGATATTTTTTTAAATGTATGGTGAAAAATCGTGTTTTTATTGAATCAATGGAAGGTAAACAAGACATAGAGGGTATTTTAGCTAAAGTGCATGAATTTTATTCCGAGCTTTTTAACACAAAATCTGTTGATGACCATTTTATGAAAAGTACTTTGGATGAAATTACAACTGTTTTAGACCCTGTCTCACAAGATGTTTTATTACAGAGTCTAACTGAAGATGAGATATCTGAGACCATAAGAAGCTTTAAGTCTGGTAAAGTACCGGGGCCTGATGGTATACCCATAGAATTTTATAAGGTTTTTTATGATATTTTACAGGAGGATTTATTTTATGTTTTTAGCGAGGTTTTTAATACAAAAACCCTACCGAACTCCTGGAAGAAAGGTGAGGTCTCCCTTATATACAAAAAGGAAGACAAAACGCAACTAAGAAATTGGAGACCTATCACCCTTCTAAATTGTGATTACAAAATAATGGCAAAAATTTGTGCAAATAGACTTAAAAAGGTAATAGGTAACATAATCCACCCAAACCAAGTGTGTGGCATACCAGGAAGGAGTGTTTGGGAAAATTTGAATCTAATCAAAGATGTAATAGATGACACAAAGTCGAGGGGAAGTAAGCTGGTGGTCCTGTCTCTCGACTTTGAAAAAGCATTTGATAGAGTGTCACACCAATTCCTTTTTAATGTTTTAGCTAAAATGGGTATACCAGAAGGTTTTTTATGCTCTCTCAAAGCATTTTATCATGGTTGCACTAGTAAGGTTTTAGTAAATGGTTTTAAGACAAGTGATGTGTTTTTAAATTCTGGTGTAAAACAAGGTTGCCCTCTGTCCCCCTTGTTATTTATTTGTGCCCTTGAACCCCTACTCAGTGTCTTAAGGAGAGACAAGCAAATCCGAGGTGTCCCATTGCCAGGTGGGGGAGGGCTAGAAGCAAAAGTTACTGGATATATGGATGATGTAGCCATAACATGTAAAGATGCCCTGTCTATCCGGAAAACACTACGGCAAGTGGAATACTTCTGTGGTGGATCTGGTTTTAAAGTAAATTTTAACAAAAGCTGTATTTTAAATGTGGGAAATATGATTTTTAATGATGTACCGGTTCCTGAATGTGACTCTGTAAAGATTCTAGGTGTGATTTTTAACGAAACAAACAAAGGTAAAGAAAGCTGGGATCTTGTGGCACAAAAGGTAAATCAAAAACTATGTATGTGGAGGTTGAGGAAATTAACAATGGAAGGGAAGGTACTAGTTATAAAAATGGTAATTATGCCTTTGTTATTGTACTTAAGTTTGGTGTTCCCCCCCCACACACATACCTTTACGAAAATAATCAAAGCTTGTTTCACTTTTTTCTGGAGCTCCAAGATGGAGAAATTGAGAAGAGAGTTAGTGGTCAAGCCTAAAGAGAAAGGCGGTAAAGATTTCCCCGATTTTAGAGCTTTTGTTTTAATAAGATTTTTTGTTTTATGTTTTAATGCACTGTCGAAAAATAGTTATTGGTCATATTTTATCCGTTTTAACACAGGTTATTTTATGAAACGTCATGGATGGTTTGAAACAGTTTTAAGTTCCCCATATGCTCTTAATACACCAGAAAGCTATAAGATTTTAGGAACTACTGTAAACACGTATGACTTAAAAGGGAAAAGTGCAGAAGACTTAAAAGGGAAAAGTGCAGAAGACTTAAGAGATAGCAAGATGATTTTAAATGGTTTCAAACAAAAGGAATCAATTGTACAGATTGGGAATTTTAATGATAATAAATGTACTGATATATGGAAAGTTATTAATGAACCCTATCTTTTTAATTCCCAGAAGGACCTGGCCTGGAGCTGTGTGCATGATTGTCTTCCATGTCGGGCATTCCAACACCGAAGAGGACTCGTGAGAACTGCCAGATGTCCAAGACAAAGATGCCTCGGAGATGAGACTGTTTTACATGTTTTATGGACTTGTCACTTTGCACGACAAACATGGACTACAATATTTCCTTTGCTTCAAAAAATGACAAGCATTAAGGATCTTACTTTTGAAACTGTCTTATTTGGTCGTGTGGAGTGCCCCAACGCCAGCAAGAGGATCATCGCATGGAAGACAATCAGTACCATCAAAGAAGCTCTATGGAAGGCCAGGAACATCCTTCTTTTTAAACACGATGTTTTATCTGTGAAAGATGTTTTAGAATTGGCTTTTAGTGAAATGTATATGTATTATTTATTGGATAAAAAGAGAAATGTAATTTTATCAAAACAATGGCTGGTAAAAGAATGGAACACAGCAATCTAAACACATTGTCTGTATTTTAATGTAATTTTACTGCCTTATTGAACTGAAATCAATTTATGTACGAATGCATTTTAAAATGTAATGATTTTATGTTCATATCTAATGTATTGTAATTAAGTTTTATCCAATAAACGGGTGTACCTATGTTTGAGTACATTCCAAGTCAAAAAAAAAATCTGTTCTTATCAGTTTAATATCTGATACGTCCCCTATCTAGGGACCATATATTAAATGGATTTTTAGAACAGGGAGATGGAAAAAGAGCTTGCTCTGTCCACTCCACGCATTGACCTGGTATTGCAGTATCTCCAGGACCGGTGCACCCCTTCTTTAATGCAGTTTCTAAAATCAGAAAGAATTGAATTCAATGCTTTTTGTTCATTTTGCTTGTTTGTCGGATTTTTGGATGGACTCTTTGGCTTTGCTTTTCTTCTCCTCATTGGATTTTTCATGTTAAAAGTTGCAGAAGCCAGATGACAAGTTCATTTTGGTTCAACTTCAGCAACTGTGCATTGCATTGCCATGTACTGTAATGCAATGCTATCTATCTAGCTCTCCCTCTTTACTTCCTTTTGGATAAACAGACATATTAGGCAAGCATTTTGGAGCTTTCACCTAAATAACTACAGGTGGTGAGATAAGCTGCACAATATAATTGACCTTTCAGTATATTGTTGCACACACACCATCTATTTAGCAAATGCCCATGTTATCAACAGCAGCCTTTTAAACTCACCTGAGCTAACAGGTATGTGTGCTGGTTACTCTGCTGCGCTTAAAATTTCTTTTTTGGTTTGCTACAATGCCTTTTCTGAAACATTGTCTCCCTCTGCTGGAACACTGACTTCTTTCATTTAATGCCTGCAGACTATAAAAGAGAACCCAACCCAAAAAGTTTGGTTGATTAGTCTGTGGCATTCTTTTAAACTGTTGCTTATGGCGGTCTCTGTGAGCTTCTCAGTGACATTCAGCCAGCCAGGTATCCTGCCTGCAGTAGATGGAATGTGGCAATGGAACGCTGGCTGCGCGTGTCATAATAGGCTCTGAGCCTTTATATACCTGCGCACAGCAGCAGCCACCTTCAGTCTGCTGCTGGACAGCCAGCAGCAGCAGCAGGAAAGGTAAGTAATCAGCAGCCCTCCTGCTAAGGGTAGACAGCTGCTCGTTCCCCCCCCGCCTTAATTGGTTCTCCTCCCTTCCAACGGTGTTGAGGCGGGTGGGAACAGCAGGGGGTGAGGGTGCTGTGTTTAAAGAGGTGGAGTTATGCAGATCTAAAACGTGTGGATTGCAGCAGCAGCAAGCCGAAAAGTGCAGGCATGTAAGGGATCTAGAGGTTGACAACATGTCTTCTTAACGGGAGTCCAGGTGCCCATCTCCACAAATGGACTTTTCAGGATCCTTGGGTGGCACCGTAGTCCGAAACCAATTCTGGTTATCGCTTCTCGGCCTTTTGGCTACGATCAAGTGCTTTATTGCAGGAGATTGTAGTTGAAGGGTACTCGGGTACCCCTCTCCTTGGCCTGGCAGGATCGTCCACTTTGGTGGACTTAACCTGCTTGCTGCTATTAGGGAGAGGGCTTAGTCCCAGGGTAACGTGTTGCGATCCCCCAGCTTCCAGGTGTCTTTCGCTGCAAGAACACTGGGAGCGCAGATTGCAAGCGGCTGCAATTTGCAACCTTGTTGCTGTTTCCATGGAGGCTGACCCTAACCTCGTGCCTCTTTATGCGAGGCTAAAAAACTCTATCCGAGTTCACTTCACGGCGGGTGGCTCGGATATGAGGAAATTATGGTATGTAGTCCAGGACGTGCTCAGGAACCTTCTTGGCGTGCAGAGGAATGAAATTCTGTCCATCCAGGATTATCCTAGAAGAGGTGACTATGACATCACATTCACCGGAGAAGGTATTTTCAGAGATGTTCTAGAAAAGTTAAAAAAAGTTGAAAATAGCCCTGTTCTGAAAGGGATACAAATTGTTGAGCACGTCCTGGATGAGGTAAGACTTGTTGTCGTAAAAGTATTTTCGCCTTTTGTTTCTGCTCCAGAAATTATGTCATTTTTAGCAATTTATTTTAAAAGTGTTAAATGTATTGGGAAGATACTTAATGAATATAACATATGGACATCTAAGTGGAAATTTCTTGTGAAGTGTATAAGAGATCCAAATACACCAGGTGGTATACGGCTTCCCCCTGCCCGTTTTAAAATTGGACAAACAAATGGGGATTTCTTCTTTTCTGGGATGCCAGTATATTGCAGAAATTGTGGGCGCTATGGTCATTCAAAAGAAAACTGTAATGTATCATGTAGAAATTGTGCTAGTGAAGAACATGAGACAAAAGAATGCCCTAAGGAAAAGAAATGTAGTTTTTGCCAGACTCCAGGTCACTTTTATTTTTCTTGCCCTCACAGATTTCGGGAAGATGAGCAAAAGGGAAAGTCCAAGATGTCCGACCAAGGACCAAAAGATCAGACCACCCCTCAGGAGGAGGAACAACAACCTGGAGCCTCTGGAGACAATAAGGGCGTACCAAATAGTGAAATGTCTCCAGAGTCTATGACAGGTAAAATACCAAATCCCAAAACCTGGCTGCAGGACCTGCGAGAGTCCAAAAGGAGGGCTGAGAAGGAGCAGAAGGGCACTACTGGTAAGGTCAAAAGGGACCGGCAAAAGGCCGACACAGAAGCCCATGCCCAGTCTGGGTCTCCTAGGGCTGAGGGCGCTGAGTGGATAAAGGTGGGTCCTAAGAAAAAGAAAAAGGGTGGTTCGGAGGAGGCAGCAGGAGGTGAACAGATGGACACTTCTTCAGAAGGGGACTTGGACGCTGGACCCTCAGGGGTTTCGGTCTCCGCTGCTACAGGTGGGGACCGGGATCTTGCTGCCTCTGAAGAGTCAGAGGCTCTGCCTTGTGCGCAACCTCCTCCTATAGGACGACCTTCTACAGGTCAAACAGGGGCGGCGGAACCCCTCGGGGACCCACCTGATGAGGAACTGCATGGCCAGCCAATGGAGACCCAGCGGGTTCTGCCAGCCAGCCCTCCGAGCTATGCCAGTGTAGCGTCGGGTTTATATAAATGTGGTAATCTTTCCTCCTCCACGGAGACTCTCGTGACGATACTATCAGATGAGGAGGGAGGCGCAAGCCCAGTGGTCTGATCAGGTTCATCGGACAGGTAATTCCGTTGCTCTTAGTTACCTAAGTAAAATTTCTACATTTTCTAATGATGGCTGAACTCAAAGGTATTTCCCTCAACGTGTGAGGCATAAAATCTAACACGAGAAGAACTGCTCTTTTTAATTTTTTTACGTGTTTTACTGCATCTGTATTTTTTCTGCAAGAATGTAATATCCCACATGAAATGTCATATCAAAAATATAAAGATGAGTGGAAGTGTGGGCCATCTGTCTGGTCCGGATCGAATGCTGCAGGATCAGCGGGTGTAGCCATACTTTTTAAAGGGAACGTTTTAATTGATTTTATTCAGGAAATTTTACCAGGTCGTATTTTATTAGTGAAAGCTTTTATTGATGGTATTAGATGGCAGTTTTTAAATTTTTATGGATCCCCAGAGAAAAATGAAAGAGCCGAAATGCTTGATCTTTTACCATTATTTATTAATAACTCTGAACCTTTTATCTTAGCAGGGGATTTTAATTGTGTTTTAAAAGGTGAAAACCGGCGCTCCAGCTCTGTAAGCAGGAACTACGATAAAACCTCAGGTATGCTGCATGATATAGTCAAAGATGCTAAATTGATAGACATATATAAAGAGTGTCATAGTGACAGCCCAGAGGACGCCGGTTTCACTTGGAACAATGCTAATTGTAGCTCTAGGATTGATTTTATTTTTGGTTCAGACAAAACAATACCTGCCAAATGTGAAGTTTTAACTAATATATTTTCAGACCATAAACTTTTATCCTTTACCATAAAAGTAAATGACAACAAAAAATGTGATAAGAAAAGCTGGAAAATGAACGTATCCCTTTTAACCGACACGCAGATTTTATCAGATTTTATTGAGTTTTATAGGAAATGTAGAAAAGGGAAAAAAACAAATGAGACTATGAGTGTATGGTGGGATAGAATGAAAGTAAAAATAAAAGACTTTTTTATTAAAAAGAGTATATGTAGAGCCAAAGAAAAATATGAAGAATATAGAATTTTAAATACCCACCTACAAACATTATTTAAGCTCAGAGACAATGGGATAGATGTACAACTTGATATTTCAAACTTAAAAGAAGAGATTTCAAAATGGCTAGAACAAAAAGGAAAAGAGATAATTTTTCGTTCTAGAGTACAACATATAGAAGAAAATGAAAAGTGTTCCAGATATTTTTTTAGGAAAAAGAAAAAAGAAAAAGTGATAATTGACCATATAGATGGTGAGAATAATATAAAAAATATGCTGGGTAAAGTTGAGGTTTTTTTTCTAATCTTTTTAATGGAAAAAATATAGATAATAAATTAATGGATGATTCGCTGCAAGGACTAACGGCTGTTTTAGATCCCGCATCCCAAGAGTTTTTATCCCAAGTTTTAACGGAACAAGAAGTGTTAAAAACTATTAAAAGTTTTAAAACTGGAAAGGTCCCTGGTCCTGATGGCATCCCAATAGAATTTTATGTATGTTTTTATGATATTTTAAAAGATGATTTGTTTTGTTTACTGAGGTTTTTAATAATAAGGTTTTATTAAATTCCTGGAAGAAAGGTGAAGTCTCCCTCCTATACAAAAAAGGTGATAAATCAAAATTAGAAAACTGGAGACCAATAACACTTTTAAATTGTGACTATAAAATAATGGCTAAAATTTGTGCAAATCGTCTAAAAGAAGTCACCAGCAAAGTTATTCATTCTAATCAAGTGTGTGGGGTGCCGGGGCGCAGTATATGGGACAATCTGAATTTAGTGAAAGACTGTATTGAGGATGTGAAAGACAGAAAGGGGAAAATGGCGATTTTATCTATTGATTTTGAAAAAGCATTTGACCGTGTCTCACACTTTTATCTTTTTAAAGTTTTAGAGAAAATGGGCATACCAGAAGGGTTTTTACTATCGCTTAAAGCATTTTACAAGGATTGTACAAGTAAGATTTTAGTGAATGGTTTTAAGACACAAGAGGTATTTTTACGGTCAGGGGTGAAACAGGGATGCCCTCTGTCCCCCCTACTGTTTATCTGTGCACTGGAACCAATGTTATGTGCAATACGCCAAAATAA
Organism: Phyllobates terribilis; assembly: GCF_046119375.1. NCBI lineage: Eukaryota > Metazoa > Chordata > Amphibia > Anura > Dendrobatidae > Phyllobates > Phyllobates terribilis. Next base: position 100,146,733 of record NW_027362765.1, read on the forward strand.
ACAGATATGCGGTGTCCCTCTGCCTGGAAGCGGTGGTTTGGAGGCCAAGGTTGTAGGCTACATGGATGACGTGGCGGTCTTGTGTACAGATGCACCATCACTTACGGCCACTCTCCATCAAGTGCAATCCTTTTGTCTAGCTTCTGGTTTTAAAATCAATTTTAATAAGTGTAACATTTTAAGTGTTGGGGGGATGATTTTACGTGATGTACCAATTAATGTCTCCGAATCCATTTCCATTTTAGGTATATCATTCACTGAAAATAATGATGGTTATAATAGTTGGGAAACAGTTACACAGAAAGTAAATACGAAAATATGTATGTGGAACATGAGGAGACTTACAATGGAGGGTAAAGTATTGGTTTTAAAGATGGTGATTTTACCTCTTTTATTGTATCTTAGCATGGTTTTCCCCCCGCCTGTTAATGTTTTAAAAAAGATAACCAAAACCTGTTTTACCTTCTTTTGGAACTCAAAAATGGAAAAGCTGAAAAGAGAAATCGTGATGAAATCAAAAGTAAAAGGTGGTAAAGATTTTCCAGATTTTAATAGGTTTCTTTTAATCCATCTGTTTGTTTACTGTTTTAATGCCCTTTTTAAGAATCACTATTGGTCCTTTTTTATGCGTTTTAATACAGGATTTTTTATGAGAAAGTTTGGATGGTATGAAGTTAATATATCTGTGCCCCATGCTTTTAATTTGTCGACGCATTATGAGATTTTAAGGAAAATAGTGTCCGATTTTAATTTAGGGACTAAGAAAATAGAGGAATTAAGAAATAGTAAGAAACTAATTAAAGAAATACGTAAAAGTGAGGAAATATGTAATGTTGACAGATATGATGATGACAAATCTATGTCTATCTGGAAAATGATTAACGTTTTTTATCTTTTTAATGAACAGAGAGATCTGGCTTGGAGTTGCATGCACCGCTGTCTTCCTTGCCGGGCATTCCAATACAGAAGAGGATTTGTGAGGTCTGCCATCTGCCCAAGAGCCGGATGCCAAGAAGAGGAAACGGTGGAACATCTATTATGGACATGTAATTTTGCAAAGGATTTCTGGAGAAGACTGCTCCCCTACTGGAAAGGGTGGCAGACCTCAAGGACTTTACATATAAAACTGTGCTATACGGACTTATGGAATGCCCCACAATGGACCAGTACACAATGGCTTGGAAGACAGTGAACTGCGCCAAGTCATCTCTCTGGAAAGCGCGCAATATTGCTATTTTTAAACAAGATGTTTTATCAGTGAATGATGTTTTAAGTTTATGTTTATGTGAAATGTATACTTATTATTTAATTGACAAAAAGAAGAATGTACATATTTCCAAAAAATGGCTTGTTGACCAATGGAACCTAATTATTTAAAATCTTTGTATTTTTTTGTTGTGTAAATTTCATTTGTCTTTTAACGTTTGGTATTTGTTTAATTATGCTTGTAATTTGTTAAAGTTTTAATAAACGGTTTTATCCCTCTGCAGGGGATAGCCAAATTAAAAAAAAAATCTTTCGAAAAGGCGGCTTAGGCCATCGGCCGCCCTAGTAGATAGATACAATATGCACACTGGGGTTTGGGCGCTTGCTAGTACACCAGGTGGCTTATATAGTCATCTGGTGGAAAGCATGGCCCCCCAGGATCGACGTCATTGGGCCGGGGAAGATTGAATGCCTGAAGAGTGAAGTGCCCCAGGAGTGGTGACCCTGGGGGTGCCTTAACTCACTGGGATTGGGAACCCCACTTGAGTTTATGGTACATTTGCACAAGCACTTCTTTTCACTCTTCTAGCACACACCCTTCTCCGGGCCTTCTGGCCTTAGGATGGGGAATTTTTGAAATTTCCGGTCGGAGGTCCGGTCAGTATTACACTGAAAAACCTTCACTATTTATTTTATTTATTATATTTTTGTCACTGTGTGTCACCTATTCACGTGTGTCCACATGTCACTTGGATTTTGTCGGGATGCGGTTCCTTTACGGGTTCCTCTCTTGGCAGGTCTTAGGGGGGAGTATGTGGACATCAGGTTCCGCTCCCCCCTGAAACCCCTGGCTCTCCTCTTTCAGGAGGAAAGCGTTGTTGGCTCCCCTCTTCCGGGAGGGGAGCACAGTCATTGGCTCCCAGTGCCTTGCTCGGGTGAGAACTCGGGCAGGTGCTGGGGGTAAGATTGGGTCGCCTCTGACTTCGGCTGGAGGTGGCTATTTGTCCCTGTTCCTCGCTGTGGCCTTCTGGCTCGGAGGGACGGGGAATGTTTTGGGGGACCTTTCTCCTTTTGGAGAGGGTTTCAAGATGACCAGCATCCTAGTGCACTTTTTTTGTGGCACTTGTCACTTTTTTAAGAGCACTCGGGTTTAGTACACGAATTCGGGCTTTCAAAAAAAAAAAATCTGTTCTTTTAAGAACACAAGAGCTACGATCTACACTTGACGAGAGCGATCAAACTCGGAAGGAGAAGAGCTTCGGAGCCCAGCTGACATCGGAGAAGGAAGGCGGATATCGGTGGGAGGAAGAAGCTCTAAGGAATCCAGAAGAAGACGAAGACTCGGGCTGTCCTGAGGCATCTTCAAGAAAGAAAATCAGCGAGACAAAGACCTTTTGGGGAATTTGTCCAGAACACGACGGGAGAAGAATCTGCATTGCTCCACCCCTTCCGGGAAGAGTTCCAGATCCAGCTCCAAGAAGTATCTGCAGGAGGAAAGCCATGGCAAGCGCTGCGAGGAAGGCCGAAAAGAAGAGCCTGGAGCAGGGGACAGCCAGGAGGGCCCAGCCAGGAGCCAATTCTGCCCCCAAGGACTCTGCCTCCACAACTTGCCAGCAGAAGGGACCACAGAAGCCCCGCCACGAAGCTCCAGCCCTGGAGCCCTGGATGCGGCAGACGGTGTCCCTGAAGCTGAATGAAGTGGATGGGAGGGTGCCGGACATGTCCTCAGACGTGTTCTGCCAGAAGATGCTGCTGGATCGAGGCTTCTCCAGGTCGGACATCCTCAGCATCCAGAACTTCTTGACGGGGATCTTCTTCGTCACCTTCGCCACGGTGAACACCTGCAGGAGGTTCTGGGAAATGGTAAGCGCAAAAGGACCGGATAATTCTTTCTCTGCCTTTACAGGTAACTGCCCTATCCAGAGGGATGAAAGGAGGATCACGGTCTCCATGCGCAACCCGCACACCCCAGGCCAAGACATCTGTAGCTTCCTGAGACGCTTCTGTTTGGTTGTGAGGGAACCCTCTCACATCCTGAATGGACTCGGCTTCTGGACAGGTAAGTGGTCGGTGACCGTTAGACTTCACAGGGACCTGGCGTACTCAGACGGACTTCGGCACCTGCCCCGACATTCTCCCTGGGCAACTCCTACGGCCTCATCTATTACCCGGACATGCCGTGGAACTGCAGGAGATGCGGCAGGAACGGCCACGAGATGAAGGACTGCAAGGAGGATGCCTGCAGGATTTGTCGAGTGACGGGTCACAGCTCGAAGGACTGCCCGAAGAAGACGTCCTACAACCTGTGTGGGCTGGCGGCTCATCTGTACAAGGATTGCCCCAAGCGTGAGAGATCCTGGGCATCGGTGGTTGCGATGACCCCAGCTCTGGAGGACAAGACCCCGACGACCAGGCCTGTGAAGGTCAAGGACGCGACGACCAAGGCCCCAGCGGCCAAGGCCGAGACGACCGAGGCCAAAGCAGGCAAGGAGTCGTGGCCAAAGCCCAGCGACGGTCCCAGCAGCTCCAAAGCAGAAGAAAAAGTCAAAGGAGGGTAATAGTTCTGTCACCCCTCTCCTGATCCCTCCCCCTGCCACCCCTGTCCAATACACCCCACCCCGGCCACCCCTGCTGAGGATTCCACTTCCTCTTCCTCCTTCCCCTACTCCTCAGCAGGTGTCCTTTCCCCTGCCCCGGCAGCCACTCTCCCTCCCCAGACCATGGTAGCGGTGGAATTAACCTTTCCTCCACCTGCCGCTATCTATTCCGAGGAGGATTTTCCCCTTCTTGTCTCCCCAGTTCCAACCCGGGGAAAGAGGAAGGTGGAGGACAGCCCTGCTACTGAATCCTCCAAAAAGAAGATTCTGGATTTCGTAGGTGAAAAGGAGGACACCCTCCCTGAGCCAGAAGAGATGGAACACATGGTCGAGACCATGGTGGCCGAGCCAGAAGAGGAGGAACTATTGGTATCCGAGATCGAGGCCGCGCTGCTTGACCAGATGGAGGAAGAGGGCCAGCTGGTGATCCCGTCACCAGCAGTCAACACCGACGAGGGACCACCCAACCGGAGTGGTAACTAAGGTGTATTGCCTGCGCTAACTTTTTCTTTTTTCCCTACATGATGGCTAATATTAACTTATTTTCCATTAATGTCAGGAGCATCAAGGACAAGTTCAGACGTCAGACTATTTATATGGTGCAGGAATGTTCCCTTCCCTCCTCTAGGTCCTTCAAACATCTGGCCAGGGAGTGGTCCCATGGTCAATCCTACTGGTCCGGTGGGGGTGACTGCAAGTCTGCAGGGGTCGCAATTCTGATCAGGGGGGGCGCAATCACGCTTGAGTCCGTCCAGGAGCTCATCTGCGGCAGGGCTCTTGTCGTAGATGGCAACTGGACGGGAGAACCTGGCAGGTTCATCAACGTGTATGCGTCCCCACTGAAGAATGAGCGTTTGGAGCTTTTCCAGACCCTGCGGCTTCAGCTTGCCACCACCAGGACCTTAGTGATGGCTGGGGATTTCAACTGCCCCATCGAGGAGGACGGTCGTAGTTCCGGCACATCTGCCAAGTTGGACATCACGTCCAAGCAGCTCATCGAGATGGTAACCGAGGCCTCTCTTCAGGACGTGGTAGGCTCCATGGGGAGAGGCTCCACAAACTATTCGTGGAGCCGACCCGAAGGCTCACTCCGCTCCAGGAATGACTTTGTGTTCACCTCTCGGGCAGTCAAGCAGAGTAGGCACTCGATGGTCCCCTGCTTCTTCTCCGACCACAGAGCCATTCACTTACAAGGTGTCCTCGGCGACGGTTTTCCATTTGGTCCCGGTATCTGGAAGCTGAATTGCGCTCTGCTGGCTCAGGATGAAGTCGTGGAGGAGCTGAGAACAGCCTACGCAATGTGGCGGTCCTACAAGGGTAGCTTCCAAACAGTCTCTGATTGGTGGGAGTATGTTAAACTTGAGTTTCGCTGTTTCTTTCAGGCCAAGGGTCGACAACAGGTGTGTGAGAAGAGGAGGGACTTCAGAGGGCTGCAGCGCGAGCTGCGGTCGCTGCAGGACCTTCTTCACTGCGGCTGGGACGTGAGGGAGGAGCTGGAGGAGACCAAGAAGAGCCTGAAAAGGCACTTTGAGGAGGAGTCTAGGCGAATCGTCTTCCGTTCCAAGGTGGAGAATCTGGAGAAGGGTGAGAAATGGAACTCATTCTTTTTCAGAAAACTTCATGCCGGTCACACGCCCCTGAACGAGCTGTGACACTAGAGCGGAAACATGCGACGTGGGAAGGAGGACGTGATGAGGGTCGTCAGCGACTTCTACAGCGAACTCTACTCCCACAAGACTACCGACCCCGATGCTGCTGATAAGTTCCTGTCAGGTATCACTAACCATCTTGATCCTGCAGGCACGGCAGCTTTGGACAAACCTCTGACGGTGGGCGAATTGCTCTCTGAAGCTAAATCCTTTAGGGCCGGCAGGACCCCGGGCAGTGATGGTCTTCCAGCGGAGCTCTATGTAGCGCTGGGAGACCTCATCTGTCCGGACCTGTTGGACCTGTATGAGGAGATGGTGGTGGAGGGTAGAATGCCTCCGTCATTGAGGGAAGGAATGGTCACTATCCTGTACAAGCGTAAGGGAGAGAGGTGCGGCCTGAGGAATTGGCATCCCATCACTCTGCTCACTGTGGACTACAAGATCCTGGCCAAGACGATGGCGACACGACTAAAGACGGTCATCGGACGGATCATCCACCCGGACCAGACCTGTGGCATCCCTGGACGTCGCATCGCAGACAGCCTCGCTGTCGTGCGGGACACGGTCGAGTACATCAAGGTCCGCCGTACACACGTGGCCCTAGTCTCCTTGGATCAGGAGAAGGCCTTCGACCGGGTTTCCCACGAGTTCATGGGCCGAGCTCTGCACCGGTTAGGTTTGGGTAACATGTTTTGTTTGTATGTCCGTCTGATGTATTTTGATATCCACAGCTCGGTGTTGGTGAACGGCTGGAAGACTGACCCCTTCCCTGTCCTCTCTGGGTTCAGACAAGGCTGCCCTCTATCACCTCTTCTTTTTGTTTGTGTTATAGAACTCTTCGCAGAGGCTATCCGGCAGAATGGAGAGATCAGAGGGATCACCGCACCGGGTCCGGGACGACACGAAGTCAAGTGCTCGCTCTACATGGACGACGTCACCATCTTCTGCGCTGATCGTGGTTCAGTCGACGCCCTCGTCCAGACGTGTGAGAGGTTCGGCCGGGCTTCAGAGGCCAAAGTCAACTGCGGGAAGTCGGAAGCCATGCTCTTCGGGGACTGGCAGCCAGCCTCCTCCGCCACCTTACCCTTCAACATTCAACCGGATTTCCTCAAGGTGCTGGGAGTCTGGTTCGGTAAGGAAGGAGCGGCCCTCAAGTCCTGGCAAGAAAGCTTGGCCAAGGTGAAACAACGGATCGGACTCTGGAGCCTCAGACACCTCACTTGTGAGGGTAAGGCACTCGTCCTGCGTAACGAGGTCCTGCCCGTCTTGCAGTACACGGCGCAGGCCTGGCCCCCACACGTCACTGTGTGCAGGGCCATTACCAGGACGGTGTTTCACTTTGTCTGGGGATCCAAGATGGACAGAGTCAGGCGGGCCGTCATGTACAAGGAGCCTCGCAAGGGTGGGAAGGGTGTTCCAGATATCCCTACCCTCCTGCGGTCCTCTTTTGTGTGTGATTGTGTCCGCCGGACTTTGCAAGTCAAGAATGGCTCCGCGGGCAAGTCCATGTCTCGCTTCTTCCTGCTTCCTCTTTGGAGGCGACTCGGCTGGGACAAGTGGGACAGCTCCTTCCCCTACAACTGGACGACGCCATGGTTCTACGGAGACTTCGTTCGATTTGTGTGGGAACATCAACTGGAGGGACCAAGCCCGACTTGTGGAAGCCCAAAACTATCCACAAGCTCATCAAAGCCAAGGATGACGTGGAGAACATCACAGGACTTCACCAGTTGACGCTGGAGACTGTGTGGACAAATGTGTCGTCTGACAGGCTGACCAACGGGAACAAGGACTTGTCGTGGATGGCGATTCAGGGCGGACTGCCCGTCCGGTCATTCATGCATGCCCGGTACCTGTGCAAGACCCGGTACTGCCCAAGGAGCCCCTTCGTGGAGGAAACATCTTTGCACACTTTTTGGGACTGCCGATTTGCACAGCGCCTGTTGACTGCCCTTGAGGACGACCTGAGAAACTCTGTCCCCAGGGCGAGCCTATCGCACCATTCTGTGTTTTATGGACTCTTCTCTGGGGTTCATACTGTCTGAGCCATCCAGGAGGCTTGGCACCTTATGAACTGCTTCAAGGATGCCGCTTGGGTTGCCAGGAACTGGCTCAACTTAAGGAGGGAGAGGATGTCCATCCAGGACTGCCGCAGGCTGATCCACAGCCTGCTCAGAGACTATTCCATCGTGGACGGTCCGGAGGACGAGGATGAGGACTACACCCCTCCCCCCCTCTCCCCTTATGCATCTTGTCTTTCAATAAAGCTTCGGCCTGTGATTTTCCCCTCCCCATCCCCTTTTTCCCACTCCCCATCGCCTATCAAGATTCATCGTACTGTACTGATTGACATGCTTTTTCTTTCAGATTGAGTGTTTTGTGTAGCATAGGGGTGTGATGTGTCTAGTTAGTGCGTCATATCCTCATGCTATGTAAATATGTTGTAGAATTCTGTATGTACTGGGCTGCGGCACTGTACACTGTCTGTTAACTTATTTTTTGTGCTAATAAAAGATATATTCAATAAAAAAAAAAATCTGTTCTTATCAGTTTAATATCTGATACGTCCCCTATCTGGGGACTATATATTAAATGGATTTTTAGAACAGGGAGATGGAAAAAGAGCTTGCTCTGTCCACTCCACGCATTGACCTGGTATTGCAGTTTTTCCAGAAACGGTGCACCCCTTCTTTAATGCAGTTTATAAAATCAGAAAGAATTGAATTCAATGCATTTTGTTGATTTTGCTTGTTTGTCGCATTTTTGGAACAACATTTTTGGCTTTGCTTTTCTTCGCCTCATTGGATTTTTCATGTTAAAAGTTGCAGAAGCCAGATGACAAACTCGTTTTCGTTCAACTTCACCAACTGTGCATTGCATTTCATTGTACTGTAATGCAATGCTATCTATCTAGCTCTCCCCCTTTCCTTCATTTTGGATAAACAGCCATATTTGGCAAGCATTTTGGAGCTTTCACCTAACAAACTACAGGTGGTGAGATAAGCTGCACAATATAATTGTCCTTTCAGTATATTGTTGCACACACACCATCTATTTAGCAAATGCCCTTGTTATCAACTGCAGCCATTTAAACTCACATGAGCCAACAGGTATGTGCTGCGCTGGTTACCCTGCGCTTATAATTTCTTTTTTGGCTTGCTACAATGACTTTTCTGAAATGTTGTCTCCCTCTGGTAGAACATTGACTTCTTTAATTTCATGCCTGCAGACTATAAAAAATAACCCAAAAAAAATTTGGTTGATTGGTCTGTGGCGTTCTTTTAAAGTGTTGCTTATGGCGGTCTCTGTGAGCTTCTCAGTGCTGTTCAGTCAGCCAGGTATCCTGCCTGCAGTAGATGGAATGTGGCAATGGAACACTGCTGCGCGTGTCATAATAGGCTCTGAGCCTTTATATACCTGCACACGCCAGCAGCCACCTTCAGTCTGCTGCCGGACAGCCAGCAGCAGCAGGTAAGGTAAGTAATCAGCAACACTCCTGCTAAGGGTAGATGGCTGCTCGTTTTTTTTCCCCCTTAATTGGTTCTCCTCCCTCCCTCCGGTGTTGAGGCAGGTGGGAACAGCAGGGGGTGAGGGTGCTGTGCTAAAATAGGTGGAGTTATGCAGATCTAAAACGCGTGGACTGCAGCAGCAGCAAGCCGAAAAGTGCAGGCATGTAAGGGATCTAGAGGTTGACAACATGTCTTCTTAACGGGAGTCCTGGTGCCCATCTCCACAAATGGACTTTTCAGGATCCGAGGGGGCACCGTAGGCCGAAACAAATTCTGGTTATCGCTTCTTGGTCTTTTGGCTAAGATCAGGTGTAGTGATCTACCAGTTGCTGCATCTGGTCTGACCTGAGGTGTCGGGGTTACCCGTCCTGTTGGCCTTGGGGGATTGTCCTTGTAACAGAGAACTTCACTCCCTTGCTGCTGTGGGCAGGCGGATTAGTCCCCAGACAATGAGGAGAGATCAATACCTTGCAATTCCCTTGTGCTTTGTGGAGGTGACCTTCTGACGTGGAGAAGATGGATCCAGAGATGCGGATGTCGGCTCCAAGAGGCAGTCCACAGGGAGGAATCCCGAAAGTAGAGAGGATTCATGATGCTCTGCGTTTCTTCGTCACAGAACAACACAGGAGAGAAAAAGGACTCGGATGGCTGGTGAGAGTACTGTTGGGGCCCCTGAAAGTGGAGAGGAGTAATGTCCTCGCCATTCTGGATTACCCCAAAAAAGGAATATACGATGTATGTTTTGAAGCTAAAAGTGAATGCGACAATGTTGAAAGAACATGGTGTTTTTTGAGGAATGCAGAGGAATATGAGGGGGTGGTCATGACTCCTCATTTTCCTAGGAGGATTAAGACGGTGATTGTGCGGATGGCGTCACCTAAAGTAGAAGTGGAAGATATTAGAACCAGGCTTTTGTTACAATGTGAAGTTGCAGAAATTCAAGGGAAGATAAATAATGAGTATGGATTTTGGTCCGGAAAATGGAAGTTTTTAGTGACTTTCAAGGAAACTGGAGTAGGCTCAATGGGTCTTTTGGATATGAGCATCAGAATTGGAGGTGTGTGGGGTACAGTTTTTTATGATGGTGTTGAAAACCTTTGTAGAAAGTGTACTGACAAAGGTCATCTTGCAACAGATTGTGAGAAAATAATCTGCAGAGAATGTAAAGGTGAAGGACATTTGGCCAAAGACTGTACGAAACAGAAATTGTTTAATTTATGCTGGGATAGAGATCATAGTTTTAAAGATTGTCCAGAAAGATACAGGAGGGAAGAAAAGAAGGGAAAAAGTAAAAAGAAGGAAAAGAGTTCAAGTGAAAAGAAGGAGTCTGGTGCTAAGGCACCCAAAACCACTAAAGAAGATTGGTCTGAAGTGATAAACAAAGTGAGGAAGTCCTTAGAGCCAGGAAAGTTGAAGTTGATGAGGTTAAGCATTAAGAAAAGCTTTAAGTCTCACCCGAAGAAATTTTGCGAAAAGTACAAGATTCCGGTGGATATTACGATAAAAGTATTGGAGTTATATGGGGAAAGTGGAAGGCTCCATGAAGATTGATGGGACATCCTTTTCTTCTCAGCTAGTAAAGCTGGGTTTAAAATGGGATGAAGTATTTAAGTGTTTTCTTTTGTTATTGTGTTAAAAGATTTTTTCTTCTGGAAGAGAATTATTTTTTTGTATGTTTTATTAAAAAGAATGTTGAATTGAGGATGATGAAGGCGACGGTGACATTTATTTGTCCATGGAATTAGATTTTACTTTAATGTCGCGTCTTCTGACACATTCAACTAAAAAAAAATCTGTTCTTATCAGTTTAATATCTGATACGTCCCCTATCTGGGGACCATATATTAAATGGATTTTTAGAAGAGGGAGATGGAAAAAGAGCTTGCTCTGTCCACTCCACGCATTGACCTGGTATTGCAGTACTTCCCGGAACGGTGCACTCCTTCTTTAATGCAGTTTATAAAATCAGAAAGAATTGAATTCAATGCATTTTGTTGATTTTGCTTGTTTGTCGCATTTTTGGAATGACTTTTTTGGCTTTGCTTTTCTTCGCCTCATTGGATTTTTCATGTTAAAAGTTGCAGCAGCCAGATGACAAACTCGTTTTCGATCAACTTCACCAACTGTGCATTGCATTTCATTGTACTGTAATGCAATGCTATCTATCTAGCTCTCCCCCTTTCCTTCCTTTTGCATAAACAGCCATATTAGGCAAGCATTTTGGAGTTTTCACCTAACTATAGGTGGTGAGATAAGCTGCACAATATAATTGTCCTTTCAGTATATTGTTGCACACACACCATCTATTTAGAAAATGCCCTTGTTATCAACTGCAGCCATTTAAACTCACCTGAGCCAACAGGTATGTGCTGCGCTGGTTACCATGCACTTAAAATTTCTTTTTTGGCTTGCTACAATGACTTTTCTGAAATGTTGTCTCCCTCTGGTGGAACGCTGACTTCTTTAATTTCATGCCTGCAGACTATAAAAAATAACCCAAAAAAGTTTGGTTGATTGGTCTGTGGCGTTCTTTTAAAGTGTTGCTTATGGCGGTCTCTGTGAGCTTCTCAGTGCTGTTCATGCAGCCAGCTATCCTGCCTGCAGTAGATGGAATGTGGCAATGGAACACTGAGCGTGTCATAATAGGCTCTGAGCCTTTATATACCTGCGCACGGCAGCAGCCACCTTCAGTCTGCTGCTGGACAGGCAGCAACAGCAGGTAAGGTAAGTAATCAGCAACACTCCTGCTAAGGGTAAACGGCTGCTCGTTTTTTTCCCCCTTAATTGGTTCTCCACCCTCCCTCCGGTGTTGAGGTGGGTGGGAACAGAAGGGGGTGAGGGTGGTGTGTTAAAATAGGTGGAGTTATGCAGATCTAAAACGCGTGGATTGCAGCAGCAGCAAGCCGAAAAGTGCAGGCATGTAAGGGATCTAGAGGTTGACAACATGTCTTCTTAACGGGAGTCCAGGTGCCCATCTCCACAAATGGACTTTTCAGGATCCGAGGGTGGCACCCTAGGCCAAAACCAATCCTGGTTATCGCTTCTCGGCCTTTTGGCTAAGATCTGTAATGGGTCTAGTCATTTGGCTGTCTGTGCGTTAACTCTTGGCCCTGTGGCATCGCCATTTTATGGCTTAAGCAAGTTGCTGCTATAAGGAGTTGGCCAGTAGACACGACCAGCGATAAAGGGACGCATTCGATACGCTGGGCCCGGTGAGGCTCGAGTGAAGTTTGGAATCCAGATTGATGTGGAAGAAGGCAAAGAAGGAATCTTTACCCTCAGCTGCGTTGTGAAGGAGATTTTTTTGGGTCTCCTTGAAGTGAAGAAGGAAGAAATCTTGTGCCTCTAGCAATTCAAAAGCAAGTATAATCTTGTTTTCACTTCTATGGCTGTTTGCAACAATTTCTATGATTGTTTGAAAAAGAACCTGGACAATCAATATTTGGATGGGCTGACTTTTGTCATCTTGTATTCCTCCAAAGAGGTACCTCTGACTGTTTTCATGTACAACCCACATGTAGACTTGGCTTTGATTTATGCCTTTCTAAATAGGCACTGCAGTATTAGCAAGATGGCAGTAAAAGTCATGAACGAGGAGAAACTATGGACCGGGAAATATCGTTTCATGGTCAAGTTCCGGGAAAGTCCTGATGAACCAGGGGGTATACATTATCCTCCATCAAATTTTTCCATTGGGAGTGAGCGGGGTTACGTGTTCTTCCCCAATGCGCCCAGGTTTTGTCGTCATTGTAGGAGGTATGGCCATACTCGGGAAGCATGTGACATCAGACAGATTATTTGCAGGAAGTGCAATGAGGTGGGTCATCCTTCCAATGATTGCAAAAATGAAATAGTCTGTAACCCCTGCAGAGAGAAGGGGCATGCCTTCAGAGACTGTGCATTGCATCCTGGTTCATATGCGGGGGCAGCGGGAAGGGGAAGGAGAAGAAATGAATCTCCTGCACCCACAGCTACAACTCTGACTGCTCCAACTCCGACTGCTCCGATATCTACTCTGGCTTTCCTGGATGAGGAGGAGGCTCGGATTGCTTTTCCAGAACTGGTTCGTGTGAATGTAAGAGGAAATATGGAGCTGGCACCTGAACCACCGGTTCAGAGGGCCGCGTCTGTTGCTTCGGATGTCAGTGAGTCTGATAAGATAACTGATGATCGTATACGCATGGAAGTGGCCCTGGTGAAGGATCTGGAGGCTGAAATTCCAGACATGATGGTTACATTGCAAGGGGAAGAGGAGTCTGATCTGACCAGAAAACTGCATGTGGCCTGGAGCGATGTTGTTTCTGACCTTGAGGAGGAGAGAGGTCAGGGGGACTTTGACCCCCAGCGGCGGGATTATAGTTCAGATGAAGATGGAAGCGCTTCAGTGAAGAAAAAGAAGAAAACTGAACCATCTTTTTCCCCTTTAAGTGACTGCAGTGTGAGTCCAGCCCGGGTGTACCCTACTGCATCCGATCCCCAAGATGTGTCTTTTTTGGGGGAAGGCACAAACTACGATATCTGCACGTTCAGCATCCTACCCCCAGAAGGGTTCGGATGATGTACAGGTGGGCATGTTCTCGTGACCTGCCACGTCAAATCAATAGATGGGTGCCCAAGTTGCTCTCAGCATCTTGTCGCTAAATATTCGGCTGATTAAATCTGAGTTGAGAAGAGTGGCAATTTTGGACTACTTGAGCTACTTGGATGCGGACGTATACTGTATCCAGGAGTGAAAATGCATGGCCTTTAGGTCAAAGTGTGTGGTCTGGTTCTGTATGTAATAAAAATTGTGGGGTAGGTGTTTTGGTGAAGGGTTATAGTGTTAAGATAGAAATTTACATGGTGGTGGAGGCGGGGAGGTGTGTAATAAGTGAGTTAAATTGTAGGGGGTGGAGGGTTAGGGTGGTAAATATGTATGCACCAATAGATAAAGGGGAGAGGCTGGAAATTTTTGAGAAATTATGTTTTTTTTGATCTGGCAAAATGCCAAGAATTTTTGTTGGAGATTTCAATTGTGTAACGGAGGGGGATAAGATGGATGTTACAGGTAAAAGACTCAAGAGTCTTGTGGCGGATTTTTCCTTACAGGATGCTGCGGAAGTTTTTTTAGTTAATCAGCCTCCTGCGACCTATAAGGCCGACACGGGAGGTATAGAGTCTAGAATAGACCGTATTTTCTTTTCTTCACAAAATGTTATTTGTAGGAATTTCCAGCAGGAAGATGTTCTTTTCTCTGACCATGTGTGTTTAAGGGCTCGTCTAGAAGGTAAGATTTCCTTTGTATATGGTGGTGGTGTGTGGAAACTTAATGTGCGTTTGCTGGAAGATAATAGGATCATGCGAGATTTTAGACGAATATATGTTAGGTGGAGGGATAAAAAAAAGTGATTTCAGGAATTTGCTTGAGTGGTGGGACTGGATGAAGAGTGAGATTGGTTTTTTCTTTAGAAAAAGGGGCAGGAGGAAAGCAGCAATGAATAGAGCAAAATTTAATGATTTAAGCTCTAGACTGGAGTGGCTGAGGAAGTTAAGGATGATGGGAGTGGATGTGGATGTTTTGATGTGCCAAGTGAAAGAACAGATTAAGAAATATATTGAGGGCAAAGGGAAAGAAATTATGTACCGTTCTAAGATTGAACACTTGGAGAAAAATGAGAAATGTACAAGGTTTTTTTTTCAAAAAAGTTTTTGGGAAGAAAGTGGATATGGATGAGGTGGTGAATGGTGATGGAGTGTGTGTGAGTGGGAACGATGTGATGCAGGAGGTGGTGTTGTTTTATAAGGAGTTGTATGGGGAAAAATGGGTTGATGATAGGATGTTGACTGATGCTTTGGGGTGTTTAGAAGGTTGTTTGGGTGAGGATGAACGTGAAATATTGGATGATGTAATTGTGTTGGATGAAGTTAAAAAAGTGGTGATGTCTGCGAGTAAGAATAAAACACCTGGGAAGGATGGACTGCCTGTGGAGTTATATGTTAAGGAATGGGACACGATGGGAAATGACTTATTGGAGGTGTGCCAGTATAAGTTCATGGAGAATATGTTCAGTGAATCTATGAGAGATGGGGAGGTGGTTTTAGTTCATAAGAAATGTGATAAAAAGGATTTGGGGAATTGGAGGCCAATCACCCTTTTGAATGCAGACTATAAGGTGTTTAGTAAATTGTTGGCTAGCCGGATGCGGGAAGTGATTGGCGGTGTGGTGGTTGAAGATCAGGTGTGTGCGGTGCCTGGGAGAAGTATGACTTAAAATTTGGTGTTGTTGCGTGATGTGATTGGGGATTGTATGAGTCGTAAGCAGAAATGTTTGTTGTTTTCGGTTGATTTTGAAAAAGCTTTTGACCGTGTGTCACATAGCTTTATGTTTAAGGTTTTGTCTAAGATGGGTTATTCCAGGAATTTTGTAAACTGTGTTAGGAGTTTGTATTGTAATGTTTCAAGTGAATTTTTCGTGAATGGGTGGTTGAGTGAGAAAGTGAGAATTAAATCAGGAGTGCGTCAGGGGTGCCCTATGTCCCCTTTTTTGTTTATTAGTGTGATTGAAGTGTTGATGTGTATGGTTAGGAAGGATAAGGTTATGAGAGGTGTGATGATTCCTGGGAGTAATGGAAAGGATGTGAGAATTCTAGGTTACATGGATGATGTGGTGATTGTGAGTGGGAATATGGCTGCAATGAGTAGGGCAAGGTTGATATTAAGTTTGTTTTGTAGTGTCTCAGCTTTTAAGGTCAATTGGACTAAGAGTTCCTTTAAATGTTTTGGTGAGAGCAATGTACGGATGGATAGTGTGAGGTGTGAGGATGGTGCAATAAAGGTGCTTGGGATTAAGTTTAATGATGATTTGAAAGGAAATGAGAGTTGGGAAGATTGTGGGGTGAGAGTGGTGCGGAAGTTGAATTTTTGGCGAATGAGAGAATTAACTCTAACTGGGAAAGTTCTAATTATTGAGGCGGTTATTTTGCCTATTTTGTTGTTTGTTGCGAATGTGTATCCTGCTGCTTTTAAGAAAATTAGGAAAACTGAGAAATTCATCTTTAATTTTCTTTGGGGATGTCGCATGGAGAAATTGAAACGGGAATATGTCTATAAGTTATGTGCAAATGGTGGTTTGGATTTTCAAAATGTTGATTTCTTTTTAGGGATTAGTTACGTGAAAATGGTGGTGGTGGTTTTAGGGAAAAGCAATAAGTGTGCTCATATGATGAAGTATTCGGCTGGATGGATGCTTTATGGCTTAAAGTGGGTCAAAAGGGATGCTAGAGTGCCTGTTGCTTTTAAGTGTCCTGTATGGTATGGTTGTGTTGAGAAATTTGTAAGGAAGTATGATTTGTTGTCCGTTAATATGAGTGATTTTAGGCAAAAGAAGAAAGTCATTAGGATGGTGCGTGAGCGTGAGGTGGTATGTAATATCAATAGATTGAGAGGGGATGAAGTAACCGAGATGTGGAGAAAATTAAGTATAGATGGTGTGACTAATAGACAGAGAGATATCGCTTGGATGATGTTGCATGACATTTTGCCTGTTAGAGATGTGCAAAAGAAGAGGGATTTAGTTAAATCTGAGGTATTTCCGAGGGATGGATGTGGTTTGAGAGAGCATGTTAGACATATGGTATGGGATTGTGACATTGAATATGATGTATGGAAGGGTATAGGGGGACTTTGTTAGGAATTGGTGGGTGTGAAGTATGTTAATTGGAAACTTGCTATGTTTGGAATGGGTGCATGTAGCCGAATTAAGAATAGGATTTTATGGTTGTTGGTGGTGTGTGTAATTGAAAGTTTGTGGGATGCGAGGAATTTGTTAGTTTTTAAAAGGAAGAAAATGTCAGTTAATGAGTGTTTGAGATTGATTCTGTCACGTATGAAAGGCTAAGTATCAATGAAAGGCTTTTGTAAGTCGATTTGATTGAGCTTATGCTCTGGCCTATCTGATTTGGTTTTAAAAAATAAAAAAAAATAAATAAAAAAAAATCTGTTCTTATCAGTTTAATATCTGATACGTCCCCTATCTGGGGACCATATATTAAATGGATTTTTAGAACAGGGAGATGGAAAAAGAGCTTGCTCTGTCCACTCCACGCATTGACCTGGTATTGCAGTATTTCCGGGAACGGTGCACTCCTTCTTTAATGCAGTTTATAAAATCAGAAAGAATTGAATTCAATGCATTTTGTTGATTTTGCTTGTTTGTCGCATTTTTGGAACGACTTTTTTGGCTTTGCTTTTCTTCGCCTCATTGGATTTTTCATGTTAAAAGTTGCAGAAGCCAGATGACAAACTCGTTTTCGTTCAACTTCACCAACTGTGCATTGCATTTCATTGTACTGTAATGCAATGCTATCTATCTAGCTCTCCCCCTTTCCTTCCTTTTGGATAAGCAGCCATATTAGGCAAGCATTTTGGAGCTTTCACCTAACTAACTACAGGTGGTGAGATAAGCTGCACAATATAATTGTCCTTTCAGTATATTGTTGCACACACACCATCTGTTAGGGGGACGGTTGCAAACACTTTATTAAATAGGAACGCAGACAACCCCAGCGTCCACGATGCAGCCTAGAGGACTGCTGCCGAACACTTTCCGGGTGGAAAGGCAAACGACAACCAAATGATAAACCCTTCCATGTTAATTTCACACTGGACAGGGTATAGCGGTACGCTCTTTCTCCGTTTACTGCACGGAGGAGAGAGCAACCGGCGACGCACCTAACAATTATCTTAGCCCTTCGTGTTAACGCACACGGTAGGGTAAGACGGTTCGCACAATCTCCAAGAACCGCAAGGAGACGTGTGACCGTGGGAACAGCAGTAGCCCTGTCTTTGATACAAGCGCTACGCTATGGGGATTGGCGCTAAAGCGGTTCACACAATCTCCAAGAACCGCAGGGAGACGTGTGACCAGACTATGAGCAGTAGCCCTGTCTTCGGTACAGGCACTACGCTATAGGAGACGGCGCTAAAGTGCGGGTGAGATTCCCGCCGGGTATTCGAGCACTCACCCGGCATGCTACCGGACTGAGAAAACCCTCTCTATTTAGCTCACAGGCGGCTCGGGGTGTAAGGCGAACCCCCTGGTTAGAGCCAGTCAGCGAGGCGAAGCTACCTGCCTATTTTTTCTACCTGCCTAGCTAAAGCTATGGCTCCTTGAGGAGCCCAGAGTAAGCATGCACACCACAAACAGCTAGCTCAAATGATATGAGCGCGCCACCATGTTTGTGGGCGGGCCTTTTAAAAACTAAGCCCTGCCCCACTGCTGCACCATTGGTGACGTCGCCTGTGACCAATCAGGCGGTGCCAGGTCACTTGGTCAGCTGGTTCCTGAACCACCATTCAGGCGGTGCCAGGTCACCGGGTCAGCTGGTTCCTGAACCACCAATCACGGTGCGCCATGTCATGGGCATGCTCAGTGCGATGCATTTTAGACTTAGGCTGCAGTGGCCTAGTCTCTCTCCGCTACCTGTGCTTCAAGTTGCTAGGCACAAATACATGAGATACCACTTGTACCTCTCGTGCATTGGCTAGGCATTGGGACAGACAGTGATGCTGTGCAGCATCAGCCCTGGCTGAACCAGAATGGGAGACCACAAAAACCACTGATGATTCAGAACCCATTTCTGATCCAGTAAGCGCCTGGTGCCTAACACCATCTATTTAGCAAATGCCCTTGTTATCAACTGCAGCCGTTTAAACTCACTTGAGCCAACAGGTATGTGCTGCGCTGGTTACCCTGCAATTAAATTTCTTTTTTGGCTTGCTACAATGACTTTTCTGAAATGTTGTCTCCCTCTGGTGGAACACTGACTTCTTTAATTTCATGCCTGCAGACTATAAAAAATAACCCAAAAAAGTTTGGCTGATTGGTCTGTGGCGTTCTTTTAAAGTGTTGCTTATGGCGGTCTCGGTGAGATTTTCAGTGCTGTTCAGTCAGCCAGGTATCCTGCCTGCAGTAGATCGAATGTGGCAATAGAACACTGCGCGTGTCATAATAGGCCCTGAGCCTTTATATACCTGCGCACGGCAGCAGCCACCTTCAGTCTGCTGCTGGACAGGCAGCAGCAGGTAAGGTAAGTAATCAGCAACACTCCTGCTAAGGGTAGACGGCTGCTCATTTTTCTTCCCCCTTAATTGGTTCTCCTCCCTCCCTTCAGTGTTGAGGCGGGTGGGAACAGTAGGGGGCGAGGGTGGTGTGCTAAAACAGGTGGAGTCATGCAGATCTAAAACGCGTGGATTGCAGCAGCAGCAAGCCGAAAAGTGCAGGCATGTAAGGGATCTAGAGGTTGACAACATGTCTTCTTAACGGGAGTCCAGGTGCCCATCTCCACAAATGGACTTTTCAGGATCCGAGGGTGGCACCCTAGGCCGAAACCAATTCTGGTTATCGCTTCTCGGCCTTTTGGCTGCGATCATTTGGTTGAAGCCTGATAGGTGCGAGCTCTCTGGAGGAATCCAGGCCTTTTTTGCGAAAGGATTTGGCGATTTTCTGTGGTATTATACCGACAGGTTTTGAAAATGAATTTCGTGAAGAACACTATCCGAATTGGAGTGGATCCATCAGTTTCCAAGAGGAATAATGTGTCCTTCATCGTGGAAAAACTTTTGGAAGGTAAAGCTGGAGCAAAACGAGGCGAGTGTCAACGAGTGTCTTAAATCAGGTACATATGACGTGACTTTTGTAGAAGAAAATACCTGCCTTGATGTGTTTGAGTGGCTTAGGAGTCACACTGATGATCCTTTCTTGGAAGGGGTGTGGTTTGAACCCTTGTTTGGACTTCAAGAAAAGATTGTGTGGGTAACAGTTTATAACCCTTTTACTGAACCAGCATTGCTTGAAGGCTTCCTTGCACGGTACTGATTATGTGCGTAAAGGGGAAAAGCAGTTTAATTCTCTAGGGATTTTCAACTGCAAATACAAGTTTCGGGTGAAACTGAAGAAGAATCCTGGAAGTGTGGGAGGCTTTAGACATCCTCCTGCAAATTTTTCTGTGGCGGGACATAGGGGCTTCCTTTACTATGTAGGGCAGATTATGTATTGCAGGAAATGTTTCTGCTTTGGACATGTGCAGGATGCATGTAAGAAAGGGCAATGTTGCCATAACTGCAAAGAGGAGGGGCATGTGGCAAGGCTTGTGACATGTGCGGAAGTGGTGAGCACATGTTTAAAGATTGCCCGCAGGGTGTGCCCAGGAAAACTGATAAGGAGAGGAAGGAGGAGGAGGAGGAAAGGAGGCGTGTGCAGCAGATAGAAAGAGAAACTGCTAGAATGTTGAGAGAGCAGAGGAGGCGGAGAGAAAGGTCTGCCCCTGAAACTGTGAGTCTGAGGCCTGCTTACCAGAAGAAGAAGAAGGAGGCACCTAAAATGGAAAAGGAGCTTGTGAAAGAATTGAGGAGCAGATGAAAGCAGCGGGAGAAGGAATGTGTCCGGATACGTTGGACTTTCAGGATGCTGTAGATGCTGCAGATTGTATGGAAACTGGGGAAGGTTCTTCACACCCTTCAGATCCTGAAAATATTGAGAAGTACTTCTCCGATGAGGGTGGGGGGAGTAGAAAGTGTCACAGGGAGGGTGGTGGGGCAAATGATGAAGAAGATATCAAGGCACCGCAGAGAAAAGTGGGTGCCAAGAAAGCAAGGTGGGGTGATGGTGATGCTGCTAGCGGCTCGGAAACGAGTTGCTCGGTTCAGATGGTGGAAGAAGATAGTGGGGGTGCTGGTTAAGGTTGCCTTGCAATATGCGTGATAATGCCTATTATGAGCTTTGACTTAAGTCAAAGGCTTTTCTTATGAGTGGAGTTTTTGTAGCAGTTTTGTAACTTTTCTGTATTTGTTTTAGGAGGTTAAAAAAAAAAAAAGGGTTTTACTATAATTTCACAAAATGTGAGAGTTTTTAAAAATAAGGTCAGGAGGGCTGCAATTTTTGATTTTTTGGCTATGAAGAATGCATCAATTTTTTGTTTGCAAGAGTGTGGGGTGGTGGATGGGGTGAGAGGGGATGAATGGTCTCATGGAGTGTCTGTGTGGTCGGGGAGTGCATGTAATAAAAATGATGGTGTGGGGATTTTAGTTAAAGGGAGGGAGGTGGTTTTGAGTGATTATGTGGTGATGTGGGGAGGTGTATTTTAGCAAATTTTGAGTATAAAAATTTTAAATTTTGTGTTATTAATGTTTATGCGCCGGTGGAGAAAAATGACCGGAAAAAATTATTTGAAAAAATTAAACTTTTTGTTCCGGGAAGAATGCCTGTGGTGATTGTGGGTGATATGAATTGTGATGTGGGGAGAGTGAATGTGGATGTGTCTGGGAAAACTTGGTTAGTGATTTTGATTTGCATGATATGCAAAGTGTATGTAAAGTGAGGCCTTTGTTAAATACCTTCTTTTCCGAAAGTGGAAGTATACAATCTAGATTGGATTATTGTTTTATTTAAAAAAATATGATTCCTGTTGACTATAAGCAGGAGAATGTTTTGTTTTCAGATCATGTGTGCATGTCGTGTGAGTTGGATGTGAATGTGAATGGGGTGTTTGGGAAAGGTTTGTGGAAGTTGAATGTTAAGTTATTGGAGCATGAGGAAGTAAGAAAGGAATATGCAAGACGGTATGAGGAGTGGTGTGAGTGTAAAAATGGTTTTGGGAATGTTTGTGGGTGGTGGGATTGGGTTAAAAAACAGACAAAAATTTTTTTCAAAAATTTGGGTTATAGGATGGCAGCAGTCAAGAGGAGACATTTTGTGAGTTTAAATGCGCGTTTAAGTTTCTTGTATAAATTGAGGGAGGGAGGGATGGAGGTGGAGGAGGATATTTTACTAGTGAAAAAGGAGGTTCATGAGTTTTTGTTGGAAAAAGGGAGGAGTATTGTCTTTAGAGCAAAAGTTGATAATTTGAAGCATGATGAAAAATGTTCATGTTTTTTTTTCAAGAAGGTTTTTGGGAAAAAGCAAAATATGTGTGTGTTGAATGGAGCAGATGGAAGTGAGGTGAATGGAGAGGATATGTGTGAGGAAGTGGCAAAGTTTTATGAGGATTTGTATGCTGTAAA
The DNA here is from genome assembly GCF_046119375.1 of Phyllobates terribilis. Classification (NCBI taxonomy): domain Eukaryota; kingdom Metazoa; phylum Chordata; class Amphibia; order Anura; family Dendrobatidae; genus Phyllobates; species Phyllobates terribilis. Next base: position 100,168,733 of record NW_027362765.1, read on the forward strand.
GTGGAGGGATGAATGTTTGGAGAATGATGTTTTGAGTATGTTAGAGAATGAATTGAATGAGGCGGAAAGAGAGAGAGTGATGGGTGCTGTGACAAGTGATGAAGTATGGAAGGTTATGTGTAGTATGGCTTTGAATAAGACGCCGGGGAAGGATGGTTTTCCAGTAGGGGTGAGGCAGGGGCGTCTGTTATCCCCTGTGGCTTTTATTTGTGCAATTGAACCTTTGTTGTGTATGCTGAGGAAAGATAAAGTGATTCGTGGTGTGCAAGTGCCGGGTGGTGGAGGAAGAGAGTGGAAGGTGAGTGGTTATATGGATGACGTGTGTGTATTATGTGATTCTGAATGTTCGGTGAGGCGGGTGAAGTTGTTAGTGTCTATCTTTTGTGGTTCGTCTGCGTTTAAAGTGAATTGGGAAAAGAGTGAGTGTAAGGTTTTTGGAAGTGGTGTTTTCAGTAGAGATGTAGGTGTCAATGTAGTAAATGGGCCTATTAAGGTTTTGGGAGTGAAGTTTTCAGAAAGACTGGATGGGAAAGAAAGTTGGGATGACACGAAAGAGAAGGTTGAAAAGAAGTTATGTTTTTGGAAGTTGAGAAGCCTTACTTTTTTTTGGAAAAATCTTAGTTATTAAAAGCGTGGTGTAGCCTATTTTTTATATGCTGCAGTTGTGTTTCCACCAAGTTATATGGTTTTGAGAGGATTGAACAGGATTTTGTTTGTTTTTTTGTGGAATTCAAAAATGGAGAGGGCACGGAGGGAAGTGTTGGTGAAGCGTATGGAGAAAGGTGGTTTGGGTTTTCCAAATTTAGAAGTTTTTTTGGGTGTGAATATTGTGGTGTTTGTGCTGAAAGTGATTATGGGGGATGGAAAGTTTTCATGTATGTGTGGATATTTATTTGGGGCTTATTCTTTTCGTTTGAAGTGGAGAGAGAGGGATTTGCGGTGTCCGGTTGCTTTTGAGGTGCCCGTGTGGTATGTGTGGGTTTATAAGTTTTTGGTGAAGTATGAGTTGTGTGATGAGGATGTGAGGTTGTTTGGAAATAAGAAGGCTGTGTATAGGATGATTGAGTGTAGAGAAATGAAGAGTGGAATAAATTTGGTGAGAGGGTGTGATGTGCAAAAAGTATGCAAGAAGGTGTGGATGGGTGGTATGACAAATAAGCAGAGTGAGGTTGTCTGGCAGTCTTTGCACGGAGTGTGGCCAGTGACAGAGTTTCAGAGGAATAGAGGTTTAGTGAGGAGTGAAATGTGTCCAAGGAATGGTTGTGGTGGAAGGGAAAGTGTGTTGCATGTTTTTTGGAATTGTCAGTATGCTAGAGATGTGATTGGGAGAATGGGGCCTTTAGGTAAAGAATTGTGTGGCGTGAATTTGTTGTCTTTTGAGTTGTTTATGTTTGGTTTGGGAATATGTGATGGGACGAAGGAAAGAGTCTTGTCGTTGATGCTTGTGTGTATAAAGGAAGTGTTATGGGATGTGAGGAATGTGTATGTGTTTAAAAGGAAGGAAATTGCTGTAAAGGATAGTGTGAAGGTAATTTTGGGGAAGATGTATGTGTGTTTCTTATGGGACAAAAAGAGGAAAGGGGAAGTGGATGCGGAGGGAATATGGAAAGTTAAAAAGTGGAGATATTTTGTAAATACTTCTTGATTTTCTTTCCTGTGTAATGTTTAAAAATAATTAAAAATTTTCCGATGATGATGGGAGCAGCATTTGTGTCGTGGAGTTGATGCAGCTGTTTGGAAGGAAGTTCCTTTGGTCGTGACTATAGACCGTGGATTTCCCCATCTGTGGGAAAAAAAAAAAAATCTATTCTTATCAGTTTAATATCTGATACATCCCCTATCTGGGGACCATATATTAAATGGATTTTTAGAACAGGGAGATGGAAAAAGAGCTTGCTCTGTCCACTCCACGCATTGACCTGGTATTGCAGTATTTCCAGGAACGGTGCACTCCTTCTTTAATGCAGTTTATAAAATCAGAAAGAATTGAATTCAATGCATTTTGTTGATTTTGCTTGTTTGTCGCATTTTTGGAACGACTTTTTTGGCTTTGCTTTTCTTCTCCTCATTGAATTTTTCATGTTAAAAGTTGCAGAAGCCAGATGACAAACTCGTTTTCGTTCAACTTCACCAACTGTGCATTGCATTTCATTGTACTGTAATGCAATGCTATCTATCTAGCTCTCCCCCTTTCCTTCCTTTTGGATAAACAGCCATATTAGGCAAGCATTTTGGAGCTTTCACCTAACTAACTACAGAGGGTGAGATAAGCTGCACAATATAATTGTCCTTTCAGTATATTGTTGCACACACACCATCTATTTAGCAAATGCCCTTGTTATCAACAGCAGCCGTTTAAACTCACCTGAGCTAACAGGTATGTGCGCTGGTTACTCTGCTGCACTTAAAATTTCTTTTTTGGCTTGCTACTGTTAGGCATCGGTCTGGTGCTGGATTCAAAATAGGCCCAGGACCTTCTGTGGTCTCCCATTTCAGTCCAGCTGGGGCTGATGCTGCTCAGCATCGCCATCAGCCCCAAAGCCTAGCTGGTCCACAAGCACTGTTTTTCTCCCAGGTAGTTGTGCTTAGCAATGTTAAGCCTGGGTTACAGAGGGAGACAGGGCTTGCGGAATCTAAGTCCAGGATTTTCCGCACTGAGCATGTCCGTGACTTGGCGGATCATGATTGGTGGGTTGGCACCCACCTGACCCGGTGACCTGGCACCGCCTGATTGGTCACGGGTGTCGTCACCAATGGTGCGACAGTGGGGCAGGGCTTAATCTTTAAAAGGCCCGCCCACAAACATGGCGGCGCGCTCAGATCATTTGAGCTAGCTGTTTGTGGTGTGCACGCTGACTCCGGGCTCAAAGAGCCATAGTTTCTGCTAGGCAGGTTAGCTCCATAGAGGCAGGTAGCTTCGCTTCGCTGACTGGCTCTAACCAGGGGGTTCGCCCTTACACCTCGAGCCGCCTGTGAGTTAAATAGAGCGGGTTTGCTCAGTCCGGTAGCACGCCGGCTGAGTGCTCGAACACCCGGCGGGAATCACCCGCACGCTAGTGCCGTCTCCTATAGCGTAGCACCTGTACCGAAGATAGGGCTACTGCTCATAGTCCGGTCACACATCTCCCTGCAGTTCTTGGAAATTGTGTGAACCGCTTTAGCGCCAATCCCCATAGCGTAGCGCCTGTATCAAAGACAGGGCTACAGCTGTTCCCACGGACGCACGTCTTCCTGCGGCTCTTGGAGATTGTGCGTACCGTTTTACCCTTCCATGTGCGTTAACACGAAGGGCTAAGATATTTGTTAGGTGCGTCGCCGGTCGCTCTCTCCTCCGTGCAGTAAACGGAGATAGAGCGTACCGCTATACCCTGTCCGGTGTGTAGTTAACACGGAAGGGTTATCTTTAAGTTGGTTACTTTACTTTCCACCCGGAAAGTGTTCGGCAGCAGTCCTCTTGGCTGCATCGCGGACCCCAGGGTCGGTTGCGTTCCATTTAATAAAGTTGTCTGCAACCGCCCTCCTAACAGCTACAATGACTTTTCTGAAATGTTGTCTCCCTCTGCTGGAACACTGACTTCTTTCATTTCATGCCTGCAGACTATAAAAAAATAACCCAAAAAAATTTGGTTGTTTGGTCTGTGGCGTTCTTTTAAAGTGTTGCTTATGGCAGTCTCTGTGAGCTTCTCAGTGCTATTCAGTCAGCCAGGTATCCTGCCTGCAGTAGATGGAATGTGGCAATGGAACACTGCGCGTCTCATAATGGGCTCTGAGCCTTTATATATCTGCGCACGGCAGCAGCCACCTTCAGTCTGCTGCTGGACAGCCAGCAGCAGCAGGTAAGGTAAGTAATCAGCAACACTCCTGCTAAGGGTAGACAGCTGCTCGTTTTTTTCCCCCCTTAATTGGTTCTCCTCCCTCCCTCTGGTGTTGAGGCGAGTGGGAACAGCAGGGGGTGAGGGTGGTGTGCTTAAATAGGTGGAGTTATGCAGATCTAAAATGCGTGGATTGCAGCAGCAGCAAGCCGAAAAGTGCAGGCATGTAAGGGATCTAGAGGTTGACAACATGTCTTCTTAACGGGAGTCCAGGTGCCCATCTCCACAAATGGACTTTTCAGGATCTGAGGGTGGCACCCTAGGCCGAAACCAATTCTGATTATCGCTTCTCGCCTTTTGGCTCAGATCAAGTGTCTGGACAGGAGGTTCCTTGAGTGCTAGCCCTCGGCTTTCCAGCATAGCCACTTCGGTGGCTTAAGCTGGATGCTGCTATAGGGGGAGAGTGAGGCGGAAACGAGAAGGCGATTTCCGTGGCTGACTATGGGAGTCAAGCTGAATTTTGCTGGGACCGGGGACCCCCGGGTCAAGAATGGATTTCGTATCGAGATTTCCAAGGAGAAGAAGGGACATTTTTCCATGTCCTACCTGGTGAATGCCATCTTCTATGACGCTTTGAAGATTAAGAAGTCGGACATTCTTTGCCTGCAGGAATTTAGAAGTCATGGAAGGTATGTGCTCTTTCTTTCTACTACGGCTGTTTGCCAAAACCTTTATAGAACCTTGAAAGGCCATACTGAGAACTCCCTTCTAGATGGACTTACTTTTACTGTCCTCTATTCAAAGGGGGATGTTCCGGTGCTTGTGTTTATGCACAATCCCTTTATCCCCCAGGAGGACATTACTGTATTCTTGAGGAGGCATTGTACTTATGTGCATTTTTCCCACAAGATCTTGAATGAAGAAGGCTTGTGGACTGGCAAATACAAGTACTTTGTTCGTTTTGCTACAGACCCCGAGGGGCCAGGGGGCATACATTATCCGCCTATGAGTTTTTCTATTGGGAGAGACACTGGTTTCTTGTACTTTCCTGATGCTCCATTTTTCTGCAGAAGATGTAACATGTATGGTCATGTCCAGGAGTCCTGCAGGTATCCGCCATCCTGCAGGAGGTGTAACACGACTGGTCATATGGTGAAAGACTGCAAGAACCAGGTAAATTGTGATACTTATGGTGAGGAGGGGCATGTTCTTAGGCAGTGTCAAGCCAGAACCACTCCTAGGTCTTTTGCTCAAGTGGCTGCGGAGGGGCCTGCTGTTCCTTCAACTTCTACTAAGGTTCCACAAGGTCCCCTTCTGGATGTTGGGGAGGCAATTGCTCCCCAAGAGGAAGAGGATGGCTCTCCGATTGAGGACATATTCGAAGATGCCCAGGTTCAGCCTCCTGCCTCTAGAGGCTTTGACATGGTGATTCCTGAGGTGGTGTCACCTTTCCCTCCCCAGTTTGGTGTCCGTGGTGAGGGGGAAATGGACTTGTCCAATTCTCCTGTCATATCGTGGTGCGATACTGCTTCAGAGGAGATCGGGGGCGGTGGCCAAGGGGACTTGTCTGCTGCCCGTTTCTCTGATGAGGAGGAACCTGATGTGGTCATGAAGAAGCCAAGGACTGAGTATTCATCCGTTGCTGCCGTGTGTGATAGCCCGGTGGACTCTCGAGTTTACCCGTCAGATGTATTTTCTCCTGAGATTGTTACATTTGGCATTCAGCCAGATGGTAATAGCTTTGCTTTGCTTGATGAAGGTTGAGTTGATGTTTTCTTTCTTTTTTTTTCAGGTTATTAGATCTGTTACCTGAAGAGCAACTGTTCTGGATTATCTAAAGGGTTTGAGTGCAGATGTCTATTGTCTACAAGAATGTGGGATTACTGAATCTCCAGGGGATAAGGACTGGCCTTATGGCCAGTATGTTTGGTCGGGGTCCAGTTTTAACAAAAATGATGGTGTGGGGATTTTAGTTGGTAATAAGAATATTATTATTGATAGTTACACGGTTGTGGAGGTGGGTCGCTGCATTATTGTTTTTTTGAGTTATAGGGGGTGGAAGGTTAGAATTATTAATTTATATTGTTCTACTAAAAAAGAGGAGCGGCTTGCTCTTCTTGAGAAATTGAGTTTTATTCTCCCAGGAAAAATTCCTACAGTTTTTGTTGGTGACTGTAATTGTGTCACAGAAGGTAATGTGGACATTACGGGAAAAAAGTTATCTCAACTTATTTCTGATTTTTCTTTCTTAGACCCTGCAATACTTGAGTATGGCATTCCACCACCGCCAACATATTATGCTGACCGAGGTAATATTTCATCGAGGATAGATAGGATGTTATTTTCCAAAAATATGGTTTGTTCAAGTTATGTTCAACATAAGGTACCTTTTTCTGATCATGAGTGTTTGCGTGGAGTTTTTAGTGCGAATGGGGACATGGTATTTCGGGGTGGGGTTTGGAAATTGAATACGAAGTTGTTGGAGGATGAGGAGGTGATGAGTGAGTTGGAGATAAGGTATGCAAGTTGGAGGTGGCGTAAGCATGATTTTGGTAGTGTGCTTGAATGGTGGGATTGGGTGAAATTACAGTTAAAAACTTTCTTTAAAAAATGGGGCTACAGAAAAGCTGCCAGATATCGTAATAGATTTAATGACTTAGGCAGACGGATTGATTGGTTGCGTGGGTGTGTTAGGAAAGGAATGGATATGTCTGATCAGCTTGAGGTTGTTAAGAATGAGTTAAAATGTCTTCTGGATGAAAAAGGTAAAGAGATCATTTACCGTACCAAGCTAGAGCATTTGGAAAAAAATGAAAAGTGCACCAGGTACTTTTTTAAAAAAATGAATGGAAGGAAGTTGGATTTGAGTGAAGTGGTAGGTGAAGATGGATCTAGTGTGGTTGGGAAGAATGTGTTGAATGAGGTGAATGGCTTCTATAGTAAGTTGTACGATGAGAAATGGATTGATTCTGGACTTGTGTCGCATGTATTGAGTGGTATGGAGAAGAGACTTGGTTCGGATGAATGTGATGTTTTGTGTGAGGATGTTATTTTGGATGAGGTGAGGAATGTCGTTATGAGTGCTAAAAAGAATAAGACGCCTGGGAAGGATGGGTTGCCTGTGGAGCTATAAGTGAAAGCTTGGGAGTTTTTGGGTAAGGACTTGACTGAGGTTTGTAGGTATATGTGGATGAATGGTGTTTTGTGTGACAGTATGAAAGAGGGTATAGTGGTTCTTGTGTTTAAGAAGGGTGAAAAAAAGCGTTTGGAGAACTGGAGACCCATATCATTGCTTAACGCTGATTATAAGGTCTACAGTAAATTGTTAGCAAATCGTATGCGTGAGGTGATTGGTAGGGTTGTGGAGGATGACCAAGTGTGTGCCGTGCCTGGTCGGAGTATAAGTGATAATTTGTTATTGTTAAGGGATATGCTTGGGGATTGTAAGACTAGAAAGCAGAAGTGTATGGTGTTAGCAATTGATTTTGAAAAGGCTTTTGATAGAGTTTCGCATGTGTTTCTGTTTAAAGTGTTGGAGAGGATGGGTTTCCCTAGGGTTTTTCTGAATGAAGTTAAGTCTTTATATGATTACTAGATGGTGGCCTGATTCTAATGCATCGGGTATTCTAGAATAGGTATGCGGCAGACGGGGCGCTATTAGCAGAGCGGTGTTTAAATTTTGCGCCAAAATCGCTGATTGGTCGCGTTCGGCAACCGCGACCAATCAGCAAAGCGGTGCTTAAATTTGGCGGCAATATTGGTGATTGGTCGCGGGCAAGGAAATCAATTACAATAAATGAATGTATTAGGATTGTTCTTTCTAGGCTATTTTGGATTTACAAGATGGATAGTAGTAGCGGTGGTGGAACAGATGCCGAGGGAATATGGAATCAATTACAGTAAATGAATGTATTAGGATTGTTCTTTGTAGGCTATTTTGGATTTACAAGATGGATAGTAGTAGCGGTGGTGGAACAGATGCCAAGGGAATATGGAAATTTAAAACGTGGCGGCATATAGTTACATAGTTACATAGTTAGTAAAGCCGAATAAAGACTTGCGTCCATCAAGTTCGACCTGTTAGTTCTGTAATTGCTAAAGTTGATCCAGAGGAGGGCAAAAACCCCAAATGATTTAGCCAATCTTCACCTGAGGAAAAATTCCCTCCCGACTCTGAAACCAGCAGTCAGAATAAATCCCTGTATCAACCTACTATTTTATTCTATTTTTAAGTATATGCAGAAATCTGCCTGGCATCTAGAAATGCATCCAGTCCCCGCTTGAACTGGTGTAGTGAATCCGACATTACCGTCTGCTCACTCAGTGAATTCCATATTCTCACTGCTCTTACCGTAAAGAACCCCTTCCTATGCTGGTGCTGAAACCTTTTCTCTTCCAGTCTTAGTGAATGCCCTCTTGTTACCGTAATATCCCTCCTTTTGAACAAATCCCGGGCAAGGTCTCTATACTGTCCCCTAACATATTTGTACACATTTATTATGTCCCCCCTCAACCTTCTCTTTTCCAGGCTGAATAGTCCTAGTTTTGCCAACCTCTCTGGGTATTGCAGTCCCTCCATTCCCCTTATTAATTTTGTTGCCCTCCTTTGTACCTTTTCAAGCTCATTTATATCCTTTCTATATATTGGGGCCCATAACTGAGCACAGTATTCCAAGTGTGGTCTGACCAGTGCTTTGTACAGTGGAAGAACAATGTTCTCATCCTTTGCAGTTATACCTCTTCTGATACATCCCATTACCCTGTTTGCCCTTACAGCAGCGGCCTGACTTTGGGCACTCCAATTTAGTTTGCTATCAATCAAGATGCCCAAGTCCTTCTCCATCTCTGAATTCCCCAATGATTTCCCATTCAGTGAGTACTGGTGACTTCCATTTTTTCTTCCCATATGTATGACCTTACATTTCTCCTCGTTAAACCTCATTTGCCATTTAATGCTCCACCTACCCAGCTTATCCAAATTCCTCTGTAGGTCTGCACTGTCCTCTTTTGTATTAATTGTTTTACATAACTTTGTGTCATCTGCAAATATTGATATTTTACTATTTATCCTGTTGACTATGTCGTTAATAAAGATATTAAATAACATTGGGCCTAGTACAGACCCCTGTGGTACCCCACTAGTGACGCTTACCCAATCTGAGTATATTCCATTTATAACCACCCTCTGCCTTCTATCCTTTAGCCAGTTAGCTACCCACTTGCAGACATTTTCCCCCAGCCCCATCATTCTCATTTTGTATACCAACCTATTATGTGGCACGCTATCGAACGCTTTTGAGAAGTCGAGATACACGACATCCACTGGTTCCCCCTGATCTACTCGAGAGCTAACCTCCTCGTAGAAGTCAATCAGGTTTGTTTGGCAGGAGCGATTCCTCATGAATCCATGTTGGTTCGGGATTAAAAGATTATTAGCATCAAGATGCTCCATGATTGCCTCATTAATAAAGCCTTCAAAAATTTTGCCCACAACGGACGTCAGACTCACCGGCCGATAGTTTCCGGCGTCACTTTTCGCTCCCTTTTTGAATATTGGCACTACATTCGCCTGTCGCCAATCAAGTGGTACAGACCCAGTCTCAACAGAGTCCTTAAATATAAGATATAACGGTCTGTCTATCACATTACTTAGTTCCCTTAGTACCCGTGGGTGTATGCCATCAGGTCCTGGTGATTTGTTTATTTTAATGTTACTGAGGCGTTTCTGTACCCCAGCTTGGGTTAGATTTGTCATACTTAGTGGAGGATTAAGCTTGTCACTTCTCATTTCTCCTGTTAGTTCTTTTTCCTTTGTGAAAGTTGACGAAAAAAATTTATTTAATAGATTAGCTTTATCCTCATCTTTCTCTATGATTTTGCCTTCATCACTTTTTATCGGTCCAATATTATCCGATTTAATCCTTTTACTATTTATATACGTAAAGAACAGTTTGGGATTTGATCTACTTTCCCTAGCAATACGTCTCTCTGTTTCCTCCTTCGCTATTTTTATTTGTTTTTTGCAGGTTCTCGTTTTTTCCTTGTAACACATTAGTGCCTCCTTGCTGTTTTCCTGTTTTAATCTCTTGAATGCCTCTTTTTTGCTATTTAACGCCCCTTTTACGTTCTTATTCAACCATATTGGTTTCCTCTTATTTCTGGCCCTTTTATTCCCATACGGTATATACCTCTCGCACTGAGTATTCAGAATTCTTTTGAAGGTTTCCCATTTACTATTCATATTTCCTTGATTAAGAACTTTGTCCCAGTCTATAAGTTGAAGGTTTTCTTTCAGCTGATCAAACTTCGCCCTCCTAAAGTTTAATGTTTTAGTTGTTCCCTTATTGATAACCCTACTGAAGGGCATTTTGAAATTGATAATATTATGATCGCTATTACCTAGGTGCCCCCCTATCTGTACCTCAGTTATTCTATCAGGCCTATTAGTCAATATTAAGTCCAACACGGCCTTCCCTCTCGTTGGTTCCTGCACTAGTTGGGAGAGATAATTATCCTTGATATTTGTCAAGAACCTTTTTCCTTTCTGCGATCTACAGGTTTCTGTTTCCCAGTCAATATCCGGGTAGTTGAAGTCCCCCATTACAATCACCTCATTATGTTTTGCTACTTTGTCTATTTGTCCTAATAGCAGTTTCTCATTCTCCTCTGTTATATTGGGTGGCTTATAGCAGACCCCCAGTAATATTTTATTATTATTTTTTGCCCCCTCTATCTCTACCCACATGGACTCGACCCCCTCTTCTCCCTCTCCTATATCTTCCCTTAGTCTGGGCTTTAGACGTGACTTTACATATAAGCAGACTCCTCCGCCCTTCCCCTGTTTCCGGTCCCTTCTAAATAAACTATAATCTGTTAAATTTACCGCCCAGTCGAATATAGTAAAATTTCAGTGATCTTTTTGTTTATATTAATAAGATGTTCTTCTTTCTGTATATATTAGGTTACTTCACACTTAATAAATAAGGCCATGATGATGAGAAGTTTTTTGCAACAGTTTTGGTATATCCTACTGATATGCTATAAAACTAACCTGAATGGTTTAAAAAAAAAAAAAAAAATTTCATATCAGTTTAATATCTGATACTGTATGTCCCCTATCTGGGGACCATATATTAAATGGATTTTTAGAACAGGGAGATGGAAAAAGAGCTTGCTCAGTCCACTCCAAGCATTTGCAAAAAGAACTTCGGCACTCCATACATGAAAATATAAGAAATATTGTATCTAGACTAATGTCACTTTGAAAAATGAAGGTTTTTTGAGCATAATTTGACCAATTTATGTGTGCCCATCAACCACGACAAGGTCACCTTCGTATGATGGGAAACTACGCTACGCTACCACTGGATATGCCACTCTTGGACTGTAAGCCTGTATGGACAATATGTCTATGCTTGGGCTTTTAACCTACAATGTATGGGCTGGTAGAGCTAGTTAAAACCACTAGCATTGCAGCAGGTACGTGTTCACCCTATTAGAAGTTTGACAGCCTTTTTTATGACCATGTGTCCCTCCCATTCAGTCACAGGTGGTTTTAACTAGCTCTACCAGCCCATACATTGTAGGTTAAAAGCCCAAGCATAGACATATTGTCCATACAGGCTTACAGCCCAAGAGTGGCATATCCAGTGGTAGCGTAGCGTAGTTTCCCATCATACGAAGGTGACCTTGTCGTGGTTGATGGGCACACATAAATTGGCCAAATTATGCGCAAAAAACCTTCATTTTTCAAAGTGACATTAGTCTAGATACAATATTTCTTATATTTTCATGCATGGAGTGCCGAAGTTCTTTTTGCAATTGAGATTACTCTTTTCTTCAGAGCACCCGAATAGACCAGTGAGCGACCCCTCTCTTTTTTCTATTAATCATTTTTGGGATCCCGCTCCTGGAGCATTGCAGCAGGTACGTGTTCACACTATTAGAAGTTTGACAGCCTTTTTTCAGACCATGTGTCCCTCCCATTCAGTCACAGGTGGTTTTAACTAGCTCTACCAGCCCATACAGGCTTACAGCCCAAGAGTGGCATATCCAGTGGTAGCGTAGCGTAGTTTCCCATCATACGAAGGTGACCTTGTCGTGGTTGATGGGCACACATAAATTGGCCAAATTATGCGCAAAAAAACTTCATTTTTCAAAGTGACATTAGTCTAGATACAATATTTCTTATATTTTCATGTATGGAGTGCCGAAGTTCTTTTTGCAATTGAGATTACTCTTTTCTTCAGAGCACCCGAATAGACCAGTGAGCGACCCCTCTCTTTTTTCCACTCCACGCATTGACCTGGTATTGCAGTATTTCCAGGACCGGTGCACTCCTTCTTTAATGCAGTTTATAAAATCAGAAAGAATTGAATTCAATGCATTTTGTTGATTTTGCTTGTTTGTCGCATTTTTGGAACGACTTTTTAGGCTTTGCTTTTCTTCGCCTCATTGGATTTTTCATGTTAAAAGTTGCAGAAGCCAGATGACAAACTCGTTTTCGTTCAACTTCACCAACTGTGCATTGAATTTCATTGTACTGTAATGCAATGCTATCTATCTAGCTCTCCCCCTTTCCTTCCTTTTGGATAAACAGCCATATTAGGCAAGCATTTTGGAGCTTTCACCTAACTAACTACAGGTGGTGAGATAAGCTGCACAATATAATTGTCCTTTCAGTATATTGTTGCACACACACCATCTATTTAGCAAATGCCCTTGTTATCAACTGCAGCCGTTTAAACTCACCTGAGCCAACAGGTATGTGCGCTGGTTACCCTGCGCTTAAAATTTCTTTTTTGGCTTGCTACAATGACTTTTCTGAAATGTTGTCTCCCTCTGGTGGAACACTGACTTCTTTAATTTCATGCCTGCAGACTATAAAAAATAACCCAAAAAAGTTTGGTTGATTGGTCTGTGGCGTTCTTTTAAAGTGTTGCTTATGGCGGTCTCTGTGAGCTTCTCAGTGCTGTTCAGTCAGCCAGGTATCCTGCCTGCAGTAGATGCAATGTGGCAATAGAACACTGCACGTGTCATAATAGGCTCTGAGCCTTTATATACCTGCGCACGGCAGCAGCCACCTTCAGTCTGCTGCTGGACAGTCAGCAGCAGCAGATAAGGTAAGTAATCAGCAACACTCCTGCTAAGGGTAGACGGCTGCTCGTTTTATTTCCCCCTTAATTGGTTCTTCTCCCTCCCTCCGGTGTTGAGGCGGGTGGGAACAGCAGGGGGTGAGGGTGGTGTGCTAAAATAGGTGGAGTTATGCAGATCTAAAACGCGTGGATTGCAGCAGCAGCAAGCCGAAAAGTGCAGGCATGTAAGGGATCTAGAGGTTGACAACATGTCTTCTTAACGGGAGTCCAGGTGCCCATCCCCACAAATGGACTTTTCAGGATTCGAGGGTGGCACCCTAGGCCGAAACCAATTCTGGTTATCGCTTCTCGGCCTTTTGGCTAAAATCTTGTATCTGGTCAAAAGGATCCTATAGTGTCTCCCCCTCGGCCTTGCAGCATCGCCACTTAGGTGGCTTAAGCTGCATGCTGCTATTGGGGGGGTCCAAAGGAAACGAGAGGTGATAATGGGCGTTAAGATTCGCTATGCCGGGACCGATGATATTCGGGTCAAAAACGCTTTTCGCATTGATATTGAGGAAGAGAAGAGGAATTTCTTTAACCTGCGGTTCTTGGTGGAAGTCGTCATCTTCAAGATTTTGAATGTTGGTCATGAAGACATCATTTGCCTACAGGAGTTCCCAAAGAATGGCTGGTACGTTTTGGTCTTTGATCGTATGGCAGCTTGCCAGAATCTTTTCAAGACTCTAAAGGATCAGCAAACCTTGGATCATCCGGCTCTTGATGGTCTTACTTTCACGGTATTGTATACTAAGGGGGAAGTGCCAGTTGTTGTGTTTATGCACAACCCCCTTGTGGATGTGGAGGACATTACTAGATTCCTGAACCGTCATTGCATCTATGTGTCCTACTCACACAAGGTGAGGAATGAGATGGGCTTGTGGACTGGTAAACACAAGATTTTTGTACGGTTCCAGGAGGACCCCCAGGGACCTGGGGGTATCCACTATCCTCCCCTCAGTTTTGCCATCAAGAGGGATAGAGGGTATATGTATTTTCCCAGTGCTCCGCGTTTTTTCAGGAAGTGTAAATCCTTTGGACACTACCAAGAGGACTGCACGGTGGAGAGGTTTTGTGGGAAATGCAATAAGGAGGGTCATCTGGGAAAGGAGTGTACTAACTCCATGGTCTGTAATGCGTGTGAGGAGGAGGGACACGCTTTTAAGGACTGTCTCCACCGTACCAGTACATATGCAGAGGCCGTGTCCCCACGTTCTAGTACTGCCGCCACTATTGGTGAGGCGATCGAGGCAGTAAGGGACTTCATGGAAGTGATGGAGGAAGCACCCGATCCTGTTGGTGGAAGCGCTGTTGAGATGGAGCCTGCAGATATGTCAATTCTGCTTGATGTGAGTGGTGAGGGAGAAGTGAGCGGTTCACTCTCCACAACGCCGGTGTTGGCTTTGGAAAGCTCAGAGGCAAATCAAGAAGGTGGTGGTGGCCAGGATGAATTCACCGGGGCTGTGGTGAGGCCCCCTGATGAGGACTCTGATGTGTCTTCTGCAAAGAAGTTTGGGCCAGATATTTCACCTGCCAGTATTGGGAGCATCAGCCCCTTAAGTGATAGGAGCTATCCCGAGAGATACAGTGCCTCTCATAGGAGGTCTTTTTTGGAGGAGGGGGCCAGCATTCTGTGCTTATCAGGAATCGAGTTTCAAGACAAGAAAGGTTGACTCTTCGGTGGGGAGTATGTTCTTTTTTACCGAATATGGTTAAAAAATGGGCTCCAAAGTGGGCTGTAGTGTACGGTCAGTAAATGTAAGGCTTATGAAATCTAAGCCTAGAAGATTTGCTATACTGGAAGAACTAAAAAATCTTGGAGCAAATATCTACTGTCTGCAAGAGTGCGGAATTGAAGAGTCACCTCCTGAAAAGGACTGGGTATATGGGAAGAGCATTTGGTCAGGTTCAATGACAAACAAAAATGATGGTGTGAGGATTTTGTTGGGGAATAGGGATTTAAGTTTTGAAAATTATATGGTGGTGGAGCCAGGTTGTTGTATAATGGCAGTGGTTAAGGGGAGAGGGTGGAGGGTGAAAATTGTTAATGTGTATTGTCCAATTAACAAAGGGGATAGGTTAGCACTATTAGAGAAAATACGTTTATTTTTGCCTGGAAGGAATCCAATATTATTAGTTGGTGATTTCAATTGTGTTTCTGAAGGGGAAATTGATGTCACGGGTAAGGTCCTTAATCAAATTACATCTGATTTTTCTTTTTTAGATGCAGCGGAATTTTTGGGTAAGCCACCACCGGCCACATATAGAGCTGATAGGGGTGGAATAGTGTCCAGGATTGACCGCATGCTGTATACAAATAGAGGTTTGGTGTGTACATTTTTTAAACAGCATGTTTTTTCTTTTACAGACCAGGAATGTTTGTGGGGTATGTTTGAAGGTGATAAAAAAATAGTGCATGGTGTTGGGGTATGGAAGCTAAATGTTAAGTTGTTAGAGGATGTTAGGGTTATGAGAGACATCGAAGGTAAGTATGAATGGTGGAGGTCTAGGAAAAATAATTTTGTGGATGTGACTGTATGGTGGGATTGGGTGAAAGTGGAAATTAAGAAATTTTTTAGGAGGTGGGGATATAAAAAAGCAGCAATTGAAAGAGGCAGATTTAAAGATTTAAATATGAGGATTGAGTGGTTACATAAAATGAGTATGAAAGGAAATGATGTTAGTGATCAACTCAGATGAAGTGATTGTAATGGGGGATTTCAACTACCCGAATATTGACTGGGAAACAGAAACCTGAAGATCTCAGAAAGGAAAAAGGTTCTTGACAAATATTAAGGATAATTATCTCTCCCAACTAGTGCAGGAACCAACGAGAGGGAAGGCCGTGTTGGACTTAATATTGACTAGTAGGCCTGATAGAATAACTGAGGTACAGATAGGGGGGCACCTAGGTAATAGCGACCATAATATTATCGACTTCAAAATGCCCTTCAGTAGGGTTATCAATAAGGGAACAACAAAAACATTAAACTTTAGGAGGGCGAAGTTTGATCAGCTGAAAGAAAGCCTTCAACTTATTGACTGGGACAAAGTTCTTAATCAAAGGAATATGAATAGTAAATGGGAAACCTTCAAAAGAATTCTGAATACTCAGTGCGAGAGGTATATACCGTATGGGAATAAAAGGGCCAGAAATAAGAGGAAACCAATATGGTTGAACAAGAACGTAAAAGGGGCGTTAAATAGCAAAAAAGAGGCATTCAAGAGATTAAAACAGGAAAACAGTAAGGAGGCACTAATGTGTTACAAGGAAAAAACGAGAACCTGTAAAAAACAAATAAAAATAGCGAAGGAGGAAACAGAGAGACGTATTGCTAGGGAAAGTAGATCAAATCCCAAACTGTTCTTTACGTATATAAATAGTAAAAGCATTAAATCGGATAATATTGGACCGATAAAAAGTGAGGAAGGCAAAATCATAGAGAAAGATGAGAATAAAGCTAATCTATTAAATAATTTTTTTTCGACAACTTTCACAAAGGAAATCGAACTAACAGGAGAAATGAGAAGTGACAAACTTAATCCTCCACTAAGTATGACAAATCTAACCCAAGCTGGGGTACAGAAACGCCTCAGTAACATTAAAATAAACAAATCACCAGGACCTGATGGCATACACCCACGGGTACTAAGGGAACTAAGTAATGTGATAGACAGACCGTTATATCTTATATTTAAGGACTCTGTTGAGACTGGGTCTGTGCCACTTGATTGGCGACAGGCGAATGTAGTGCCAATATTCAAAAAGGGAGCGAAAAGTGACGCCGGAAACTATCGGCTGGTGAGTCTGACGTCCGTTGTGGGCAAAATTTTTGAAAGCTTCATTAAAGAGGCAATTACGGAGCATCTTGATGCTAATAATCTTTTAATCCCGAACCAACATGGATTCATGAGGAATCGCTCCTGCCAAACAAACCTGATTGACTTCTACGAGGAGGTTAGCTCTCGAGTAGATCAGGGGGAACCAGTGGATGTCGTGTATCTCGACTTCTCAAAAGCGTTCGATAGCGTGCCACATAATAGGTTGGTATACAAAATGAGAATGATGGGGCTGGGGGAAAATGTCTGCAAGTGGGTAGCTAACTGGCTAAAGGATAGAAGGCAGAGGGTGGTTATAAATGGAATATACTCAGATTGGGTAAGCGTCACTAGTGGGGTACCACAGGGGTCTGTACTAGGCCCAATGTTATTTAATATCTTTATTAACGACATAGTCAACGGGATAAATAGTAAAATATCAATATTTGCAGATGACACAAAGTTATGTAAAACAATTAATACAAAAGAGGACAGTGCAGACCTACAGAGGGATTTGGATAAGCTGGGTAGGTGGAGCATTAAATGGCAAATGAGGTTTAACGAGGAGAAATGTAAGGTCATACATATGGGAAGGAAAAATGGAAGTCACCAGTACTCACTGAATGGGAAATCATTGGGGAATTCAGAGATGGAGAAGGACTTGGGCATCTTGATTGATATCAAACTAAATTGGAGTGCCCAAAGTCAGGCCGCTGCTGTAAGGGCAAACATGGTAATGGGATGTATCAGAAGAGGTATAGCTGCAAAGGATGAGAACATTGTTCTTCCACTGTACAAAGCACTGGTCAGACCACACTTGGAATACTGTGCTCAGTTATGGGCCCCAATATAAAGAAAGGATATAAATGAGCTTGAAAAGGTACAAAGGAGGGCAACAGAATTAATAAAGGGAATGGAGGGACTGCAATACCCAGAGAGGTTGGCAAAACTAGAACTATTCAGCCTGGAAAAGAGAAGGTTGAGGGGGGACATAATAAATGTGTACAAATATGTTAGGGGACAGTATAGAGATCTTGCCCGGGATTTGTTCAAAAGGAGGGATATTACGGTAACAAGAGGGCACTCACTAAGACTGGAAGAGAAAAGGTTTCAGCACCAGCATAGGAAGGGGTTCTTTACGGTAAGAGCAGTGAGAATATGGAATTCACTGAGTGAGGAGACGGTAATGTCGGATTCACTACACCAGTTCAAGCGGGGACTGGATGCATTTCTAGATACCAGGCAGATTTCAGCATATACTTAAAAATAAAATAAAATAGTAGGTTGATACAGGGATTTATTCTGACTGCTGGTTTCAGAGTCGGGAGGGAATTTTTCCTCAGGTGAAGATTGGCCAAATCATTTGGGGTTTTTGCCCTCCTCTGGATCAACTTTAGCAATTACAGAACTAACAGGTCGAACTTGATGGACGCAAGTCTTTATTCGGCTTTACAAACTATGTTACTATGTTACTATGTTACTATGAGATGAAGCGTGTTTTGGAAAAGCGTGGGAAGGAAATTATTTTTAGGACGAGAGTTGAGCATTTGGATATGGATGAGAAGTGTACGAGGTACTTTTTTAAAAAACTGTGCAGTAAAAAAGATGAGATGGATGAGGTTGTAAATGATAATGGTATGACTATGGTTGGAAGGGAAGTGTTGGATGAGGTACATAGTTTCTATAGTAGTTTATTTGAGTCTAAATAGGTGGATGGGGGTTTGAAAGAACATGTGTTAGGTATGTTAGAGAGTCAGCTTGAATCAGGGGAACGTGAGTGTTTGAGTGAGGATATTATTTTTGATGAGGTTAAAAAGGCGGTGGATGGTGCGAAAAAGAATAAAACACCTGGAAAAGATGGGTTGCCTGTGGAGTTTTATGTGAAAGCATGGGATGTGATTGGTGTTGATTTTGTGGAGGTATGTCAATATATCTGGATGAATGGTGCACTTTGTAATTCCATGAAAGAAGGAGTAGTTGTTTTACTATATAAGAAGGGTGAGAAAAAGAATTTGCGTAATTGGAGGCCGATTACATTACTCAATGCAGACTATAAAGTCTTTAGCAAAATTCTGGCTAACCGTAAGCGTGGGGTGATTGGAAGTGTGGTTGGTGATGATCAAGTGTGCGCGGTGCCAGGTAGGTGTATGACTGATAACCTCTTGTTGTTGAGGGACGTAATTGGAGATTGTATGTTCAGGAAGGGGAAATGTATGGTTTTTTGTGTGGATTTTGGGAAAGCTTTTGATAGAGTGTCGCATGCGTTTATGTTTGAGGTGTTAGATAGGATGGGTTTTGCTAGTGTTTTTGTGAATGCGATAAGGTGTTTGTATGATGGTGTGGTGAGTGAAGTGTTAGTGAATGGATGTTTGAGTGAGAAGGTGTGCATAAAATCAGGGGTCAGGCAGGGGTGTCCGTTGTCCCCTGTCCTGTTTATAAGTGTGATTGAGCCCCTGTTGTGCATGATTCGGAAAGAGAAAGTGATGAATGGTCTTCTGATCACAGGGAGTGGTGGAAAGAATGTAAAGGTAATGGGGTATATGGACAATGTTGTTGTGGTGAGTGATAATATAGCTGCTATGAATCGAGCAAGGTTGCCTTTAGATTTCTTTTGTGGTGCATCTGGTTTTAGGGTGAATTGGGGGAAGTGTAGCTTTAAGTGTTTTGGGGATTCGAGTGTTAGGATGGATGGTGTGATATGTGAAGAAGATGCTATTAAGGTTTTGGGGGTGTGGTTTAACAAAGATGTGAAAGGGAATGAGAGTTAGGATGAATGCGGTAAGAGGATTGAACAGAAGTTAAATTTTTGGAGGTTGCGGGACTTGACACTGTCAGGCAAAGTCCTTATTATTAAGTCAGTGATTCTTCCTATGTTACTTTTTGTGTCAGTGGTTTTTCCAGCCCCTTTTAGGGGTTTTAGGTGGATTGAGAAGCTAATTTTTACATTTTATTAGGGAGGTAAGATGGAAAAACTTAAAAGGGAATATTTGTGTAAGTTACGTGAACATGGGGGAATGGATTTCCCAAAATTTAAAATTTGTCTTGGTTTAAATTATATTAAAACAGTGGTTGTTCTGTTAGGTAGGGATAACAAGACGGCTTTTGTGATTAAATATATGGCTGGATGGATGTTGTTTGGGTTGAAATGGATGAGAAGGGATGCAAGAGTGCCTGTTTCGTTTAAATGTCCAGTGTGGTATGAGTTTGTTGAAAAATTTGTTGTCAAGCATGATTTGTTGGATGTTCCTATGGGTGATTTCAAAGTGATAAGGAATGTAAGGAGAAGGATGCGTGTTAGAGAGTTTGAATGTAACATTAGGGGCTTGAGATCGAGTAAAGCGTTGTGTGTATGGAGGAACCTGAGTATAAAAGGAATATCGAATAGGCAGCATGATATCGTATGGATGAGTTTGCATGAGATTTTGCCTGTGAGAGAGATACAGAAGAGGAGGGATCTGATTAGAACAGAGGTATGTCCGAGGGATGGATGTGGGGCGAGTGAAACTGTTATGCATTTGGTTTGGAATTGTGATTATGCTCAGAGAGTTTGGAAGGGAGTGGGTGGTTTATGCAAGGAACTAGCGGGCGTGAATTTTATAAATTGGAGAGTGGTAATGTTTGGGATGGGTGCAAGTAGCCTGGTGAAAGAGAGATTGTTGTGGTTGATAATGGCATGTGTAATAGAAAGTCTGTGGGACGTTAGGAATTTGTGTTTATTTAAAAGGAAAATAATCTCAGTTAATAATTGTGTTAGGATGGTTTTGTCAAGGTTATACATAGTTTATTTATGGGATAGACGTGGCGGTGGTGGCTCTGATTCAGAAGGTTTATGGAAAGTCAAAAAATGGAGGTCACTGGTAAAGTACCAGTAAGTCCTTGAATTTGTGCTGTGATCTGTCATATTTTATGATAATGGAATGTTTTATAGTTTTGTCCATTCAAAAGGAATTAAAATTGTTTTAGTATAAAGTTATAAATATGAAATAAAGAAAGTACCATTATGATGTAAGACTGGGCAACGTAGTATGAGTTTTTATACTATTGATTGTTGCTTGAAAAATTTTACTGAATGGTATTAAAAAAAAAAAAAAAAATCTGTTCTTATCAGTTTAATATCTGATACGTCCCCTTTTCATGTTAAAAGTTGCAGAAGCCAGATGACAAACTCGTTTTCGTTCAACTTCACCAAATGTGCATTCCATTTCATTGTACTGTAATGCAATGCTATCTATCTAGCTCTCCCCCTTTCCTTCCCTTTGGATAAACAGCCATATTAGGCAAGCATTTTGGAGCTTTCACCTATCTAACTACAGGTGGTGAGATAAGCTGCACAATATAATTGTCCTTTCAGTATATTGTTGCACACACACCATCTATTTAGCAAATGCCCTTGTTATCAACTGCAGCCGTTTAAACTCAACTAAGCCAACAGGTATGTGCTGCGCTGGTTACCCTGCACTTAAAATTTCTTTTTTGGCTTACTACAATGACTTTTCTGAAAAGTTGTCTCCCACTGGTGGAACACTGACTTCTTTAATTTCATGCCTGCAGACTATAAAAAATAACCCAAAAAAGTTTGGTTGATTGGTCTGTGGCGTTCTTTTAAAGTGTTGCTTATGGCGGTCTCTGTGAGATTCTCAGTGACATTCAGCCAGCCAGGTATCCTGCCTGCAGTAGATGGAATGTGGCAATGGAGCATAGCGCGTGTCATAATAGGCTCTGAGCCTTTATATACCTGCGCACGGCAGCAGCCACCTTCAGTCTGCTGCTGGACAGCCAGCAGCAGCAGGTAAGGTAAGTAATCAGCAACACTCCTGCTAAGGATAGACGACTGCTCGTTTTTTTCCCCCCTTAATTGGTTCTCCTCCCTCCCTCCCTCCGGTGTTGAGGCGGGTGGGAACAGCAGGGGGTGAGGGTGGTGTGCTAAAATAGGTGGAGTTATGCAGATCTAAAAAGCGTGGATTGCAGCAGCAGCAAGCCGAAAAGTGCAGGCATGTAAGGGATCTAGAGGTTGACAACATGTCTTCTTAACGGGAGTCCAGGTGCCCATCTCCACAAATGGACTTTTCAGGATCCGAGGGTGGCACCCTAGGCCGCAACCAATTCTGGTTATCGCTTCTCGGCCTTTTGGCTAAGATCAAGTGTGGTGATCTAGTGGTTGCTGCCTTGGTCTTGGCTGAGAGGTGCCTGGGGTACCCGGCTCCTTGGCCTGGGGGGATCGTTGCACTTATTTGTGTGACTTCATCCTCCTGCTGCTTTTGGGGAGTCGGCTTAGTCCCTGGGCAACGGGGAGCGATCACCTAGCCTGGTACTCCGGTACTGAAGGTTTCCTGCGACTGGGGTGACCGTTGGCTGGCGAAATGGATGGTATCCCGGAATATATGAGGATTCGTAATGCAGTCCGGATTTCTTTTGAAGGGAATGCAAGGAAGGAGAGAGAACTGGAGTTCCTTATGAATGACTTCTTGCTGGGCCTGTTTAAGGTGAGCAGAGAGGACATTTTGACTGTGATGGACTATCCTCATCGGGGATATTATGACATCACTTTTGGTGGAGAAAAGTCCTTGTTAAATTTCTTGGACTTGTGGAATGGGAAGAGGAAAGACCCAAGTGTTGCAGGAGTTACTGTGACACCTCATTACGAACCTGGACGGAAACTTTTTATGGTGAAGTCTTATTCACCGTATGTAACTGAGGAAGATGTTGTCTGTTTTCTGGAGAAATATTGCAAGTCTGTGGATAGTAAAGGTAAGGTGTTTAATCAATGTGGGTTTTGGACTAGTAAGTGGAAGATGAGTTGTGAGTTGGATAAAGATGAAGATGGCAAGTTTATTCTACCTCCAGCCCGTTTCAAGATTGGAGCTGCTACAGGTGATCTGTTTTTTGCTGGGATGGGTGTTTTTTGTTTTAATTGTAAAAAATATGGCCATAGTAAAGAAGAGTGCTCGAAGATTTTTTGTTCTAAGTGTTTTCAGGAAGGACATGAGTACAAGGACTGTAGCATGGAAAAGGTGTGTAACCTGTGTGGTGGTTTGGGGCATGTTTTTAAAATGTGCCCTAAGAGGAAAGGACATAAGAAGGTAGAAGAGAAGAGAGTGGAGGAAGAGGAGAAGAAGGAGGAGAAGAAGGAGGAGAAGAAGGAGGAGAAGGAGGAGAAAAGGAAGGAGGAGAAGGAGGAGAAAAGGAAGGAGGAGAAGGAGGAGAAAAGGAAGGAGGAGAAGAAGGTGGAAAGTAAGATGAAGGAGAAGGTGACTTGTGAACCAATGGATTTAGGTGCAGAGTCTTCATCTGTGAAAAAAAATGTTGTTGTGGAGAAGAGGCCGAAAACTGTGGAAATTACCTTAGTTACTATGCAGAGTAAATTAGAGAAGATCGTTAAATTGGAAAATATTGCTTTGTTGAGGGAAAAGGTTAGGAGACATTTGTTGAAGGAGAAGGATAGATTTATGGAGACATATAAGATTCCGTTATGGTTAAAGGATATGGTATATGCCGTGGAAAATGTACAGAATATGAATCCTAGAAGTTTAGACTACCTATTGATTTTTGCTATGGAGTATGGATTAGTGGAGTAACCAATTCAATGTTTGTAATGACTTGGAATAATATTGTTTAAAATAATGAGGCATACTTGTGGTTTATGTATTAGTTATATGTTTAACTGTTGTTTTTTTATTTTAAAAAAAAAGTGAAAAGGAATTTTAAGCACGATGATGGAACTAATCTTGAGTTTTTGAGATATACGATTTAAGATTTTAAAGACTTAAGTTCTGAGTGTTTAATTAAAAAAAGAAAAAAATCTGTTCTTCTCAGTTTAATAGCTGATACGTCCCCTATTTGGGGACCATATATTAAATGGATTTTTAGAAAAGGGAGATGGAAAAAGAGCTTGCTCTGTCCACTCCACGCATTGACCTGGTATTGCAGTATTTCCAGGAACGGTAAACTCCTTCTTTAATGCAGTTTATAAAATCAGAAAGAATTGAATTCAATGCATTTTGTTGATTTTGCTTGTTTGTCGCATTTTTGGAACGTATTTTTTGGCTTTGCTTTTCTTCGCCGACTTTTTTGGCTTGCTACAATGACTTTTCTGAAATGTTGTCTCCCTCTGGTGGAACACTGACTTCTTTAATTTCATGCCTGCAGACTATAAAAAATAACCAAAAAAAGTTTGGTTGATTGGTCTATGGATTTCTTTTAAAGTGTTGCTTATGGCGGTCTCTGTCAGCTTCTCAGTGCTGTTCAGTCAGCCAGGTATCCTGCCTGTAGTAGATGGAATGTACAATTTTCATAGTCATGAAAATACAGAAAAATCTTTAAATGAGAAGGTGTGTCCAAACTTTTGGTCTGTACTGTAGGTTTGAACACCCTAACCCTTTTGGTGTTTTATCTGCAGAGAATATCTTTTTTTCAGGAAGCAGTGGGGACACGGGATCCCCTGGCCCGCCTGTCAATATATATTTAGAAGCTCAGGTTGTGGAAAAATTTCAGGATACAAGTCGTTTTGTTAAGAAAACATGATTCTGATGGATAAGAGATGGAGATTTGTTATCTCTTTTTTTCATTATGAGTTTGATGGTAGCATCCTTGAATGTTAGAAGTATAGGGGCAGAAAATAGAAGGGCGGCCATTTTTTATTTTTTCAGTAGAACAAATGCTGATATAATATGTTTACAAGAGTGTGCTTTAAAGGGATCCCCTAGGGAGAATGATTGGAAACACGGTAAGTCCTTTTGGTCCCCAAGTTCAAGCAGTAGGAATGAGGGGGAGGGTTTTTTGCTTAGAAATAGTAATATTGATGTTCAGGATTTCAGGATTATTGTACCGGGTCGTTTTATTATTCTGGAGTTTGATTTTTTGGGGGTGAGGGGAAAGATTTTTAATATATATGCTCCAGCTGAGAAACAGGCACGGGTATCCTTTTTTGAAACTTTGAAATTTTTTATGCCAGGTCGGGTTTTTACAGTGATTGCGGGGGATTTTAATTGTATAAGATCTGTGTCAGATAGGGAGAGTTCCTCGGAGGTCCGACTTGATATTTCCTCTAAGTTATTAAATGATGCAATACAGGATCTTAGGTATCAGGATGCAGGTACTTTGGTTAAGGTTGATGAAAAACATACATATATAGCAGAGAGTGGGGTGTGTAAATCTAGAATAGATTTTATTTTGGCATCTGAAGGGTTGAAGATTATTAAGTGTAGTCATATGGCAAATACCTTTTCTGATCACAAGATGGTGAGGGCGGAGTTTAGTATAATGGATTCGTTTTCTTTTGGCAGAGGTCTGTGGAAGCTTAACACTGACTTATTACAAGAAGAAGAGGTGGGTGAGGGCTTTAAGAGTCTTTTTAATCATTGAAAGGGGAAGAAAATTGTGTTTCAGTCCAAGGTGAGGCACTTAGAAGAAAATGAGCAGTGTTTAATATATTTTTTCAAGAAGAGTTTTAATAATAAAGGTGTTTTTACTTCAATTTTGTCATCTGAAGGGGAGTTGAATGGGGAAGATATGGTAAAGGGAATAACTGGATTTTATGAGGCTTTGTTTAGTAAAGATAATGCTGCTACTGATGAAGAAATCAAGGAATATTGTAAAGTGCTTGAAAATAATGTCCCGGTTTCTGAGTATGAATTTCAGGAGTCAGAGGTGAAAGAAGAAGAAGTTAGGCAAGTGATGGAAAGTATGGCCAAAGGGAAAACCCCAGGGAAGGATGGGTTCCCTGTGGAATTTTATTCTGCATATTGGGCGGTAGTAGGGGAGCAATTTTGTAAGGTTATGCAGTATGTTTTTGTGTCTGGTTTGTCTGCTTCAATGAAAGAGGGGGTGGTTAATTTAATTCATAAGAAAGGGGATAAGCGGGACATTAAAAACTGGTGTCGTATTACTTTGTTAAACTGTGACTATAAGATTTTTAGTTAGATTGTTGCAAATAGATTAAGTCAAGTTGTACAGTATATGGTCGGGTCACATCAGAGTTGCGCTGTACCAGGCAGAAGAATATCTGACAATTTAATTTTATAAAGAGATATGATCTTTTATGCTAATAATAATCATTTTAGTCTTTTGTTAGAATCTATTGACCTGGAAAAAGCATTTGATAAAGTGTCACATAGGTTTCTTTTTTCTGTTTTAGCTAAGCTTGGTTTGCCAGTAAAACTTCTAAAGGTAATAGAGAGTTTATACGCGGAAGTGAGTAGTCAAGTGATAGTTAATGGTAATGTGGGGCGGTCCTTTAAGATTAGGTCGGGGGTTAGACAGGGATTCCCAATGTCTCCAGTTTTGTTTGTGTGTATAATGGAACCCTTGTTGTTAAATATTCAGAAAGATAAATGTATTGACGGTTGTTTTATTCCGGGCAGTGGGGGAGGTAAAGTTAAATCGCTGGGGTATATGGATGATGTAGTTTTAGTCTGTAGTTCCCAGGCTGATTTAAATAGGGCCAATTTGCATTTGGAAATTTTTTGTGCCATAGCCGGAATGAGGGTAAATTGGGGGAAGTGTCAGTTATGTAACTTTGGAAGGGAAAGAATGGTTACAGTAGAGGGTGTGGATCAGGGGAAAACAAAGTTTTAAAGTGGTTGAAGAGAAGATTGAGAAGAAACTGTCTTTTTGGAAAATGCATGGTCTTTCCCTGAAAGGTAAAGTTCTGGTTATTAAGGCCGTCATTTTGCCACTACTATTGTACACAAGTGTTATTTTTCCACCTGGAAAGCTATGGTTGAAAAGAATGACAAGGAGACTTTTTGTGTTTTTTTGGTCTTCCAAAATGGAGAAGATTAGAAGCTCAATAGTCATGAGTAGGCAAGAAATGGGGGGGTTTGATTTTCCAAATTTGGATTTTTTCTTGAATTTGCATTCTCTTTTGTTGGTGTTTAAGACTCTTTCTAAGGGGGGGAGAACAGCGGAGATGATGGAGTTTTTAGCGGGTTGGATGGTGGCCAAATGGGGCTGGTGTAAGATAGGTCTGAATAGGCCTAAGTCTCAAATAATTTAATTTTATTATGTGACGATAAGGAAATTTTATGAAGCTCAGGGGTTGGGATCTTTAGAGATAAGATTTTAAAGAGTTTTAGAGGGAAGGAAACTCAATGTCAGGTTCCGTTCCTGAATATGACACAGTCTGCTTTAATTTGGAAACTGTTTAAAACGGTTGGGGTTTCCGGTAGGCAACTTGACGTGATTTGGTTAACATTGCATGAAGTTCTACCAACTAGAGCACTTCTGAGAAGAAGAGGAATAAATGTCAGTGAGATTTGTCCTAGGGAAGGATGTGGTGGGATAGAGGATCAATTACACCTTTTTTGGGACTGTGGGTTCATACAGGAGGTTTTGGCTATTCTAAATGACATGATGTGTTTTTTGATGGGTTTTAATCTTTTTAATTATGAATTAATTATAATTGGACAAGATTTTTTAAGACAAAAGAATAGTCGTTTAACCTGGATATTTTTCGCTGTTCTAAAGGAAACAATCTGGGATGTAAGGAACTTACTTGTTTTTAGGAAAAGCAATGTATCAGCTAATCAAACAGTTAAATTATTGCTGTCTAGACTTTTTATAGTTTACTTGTTTGATAAGAAAAGATTGGGTGAGAGAAAAGCCGAGGAAATGTAGGGTTTTTCAACATGGAATACATATTGTAAGTGTTAATTGGTTTTATGTCTTTTTTTAAAAGAGGTTTTGTTTCCATATGATGATAGTTAACCCACAGGTTTAATGAGTCACGCAAAGTGAAATGAATAGCTGGTTTGGGTAACTAGACTGATGGGAAAAAAAAAAAAATCTGTTCTTATCAGTTTAATATCTGATACGTCCCCTATCTGGGGACCATATATTAAATGGATTTTTAGAACAGGGAGATGGAAAAAGAGCTTGCTCTGTCCACTCCACGCATTGACCTGGTATTGCAGTATTTCCAGGACCGGTGCACTCCTTCTTTAATGCAGTTTATAAAATCAGAAAGAATTGAATTCAATGCATTTTGTTGATTTTGCTTGTTTGTCGCATTTTTGGAACGACTTTTTTGGCTTTGCTTTTCTTCGCCTCATTGGATTTTTCATGTTAAAAGTTGCAGAATCCAGATGACAAACTCGTTTTCGTTCAACTTCACCAACTGTGCATTGCATTTCATTGTACTGTAATGCAATGCTATCTATCTAGCTCTCCCCCTTTCCTTCCTTTTGGATAAACAGCCATATTAGGCAAGCATTTTGGAGCTTTCACCTAACTAACTACAGGTGGTGAGATAAGCTGCACAATATAATTGTCCTTTCAGTATATTGTTGCACATACACCATCTATTTAGCAAATGCCCTTGTTATCAACTGCAGCCGTTTAAACTCACCTGAGCCAACAGGTATGTGCTGCGCTGGTTACCCTGCACTTAAAATGTCTTTTTTGGCTTGCTACAATGACTTTTCTGAAATGTTGCCTCCCTCTGGTGGAACACTGACTTCTTTAATTTCATGCCTGCAGACTATAAAAAATAACCCAAATAAGTTTGGTTGATTGGTCTGTGGCGTTCTTTTAAAGTGTTGCTTATGGCGGTCTCTGTGAGCTTCTCAGTGCTGTTCAGTCAGCCAGGTATCCTGCCTACAGTAGATGGAATGTGGCAATGGAAAACTGCGTGTGTCATAATAGGCTCTGAGCCTTTATATACCTGCGCACGGCAGCAGCCACCTTCAGTCTGCTGCTGGACAGCCAGCAGCAGCAGGTAAGGTAAGTAATCAGCAACACTCCTGCTAAGGATAGACGGCTGCTCATTTTTTTTCCCCCTTAATTTGTTCTCCTCCCTTCCACCGGTGTTGAGGCAGGTGGGAACAGCAGGGGGTGAGGGTGCTGTGCTAAAATAGGTGGAGTTATGCAGATCTAAAAAGCGTGGATTGCAGCAGCAGCAAGCCGAAAAGTGCAGGCATGTAAGGGATCTAGAGGTTGACAACATGTCTTCTTAACGGGAGTCCAGGTACCCATCTCCACAAATGGACTTTTCAGGATCCGAGGGTGGCACCCTAGGCCGAAACCAATTCTGGTTATCGCTTCTCGGCCTTTTGGCTGCGATCCAGTGTTGGTTTTTACTGGCATTGGTTGTGGTTGGAAGGTGCCTGGGGTACCCCGCCTCTTGGCCTTGGGTGCGGGTCCCACTTTTTCCTGTTGCGGAAATCCTTGTTTCACCATGGATTCAGATCCAGGTGAAATTCCGACCTATGCCCGGTTACGGCATATGGTGCGGTTTTACTTCCATGAGGGAGGTAAAGATAACAGAGGTTTACGTTTTATTGTAGATGAACTTCTTGTGAAATTTTTTTCAATCCAGAAATCCGAGATCCTGGCAATACAAGACTACCCGAAGCGTGGTGTATACGATGTCACATTCACTGAAAGAGGTATCCACCAAGATTTTTGCCGTAAAATGAATGATCCTGATATAATTTACCAGAGAAAGCCAATCTTTAAAGGTATTAAAATTGTCGAACATGAATTAGATGTGATAAAAACTGTAATTGTTAAAATTTACTCTCCATATACAAAAGAAAGTGATGTTATTTCATTTTTATCTAATTATTTCAGCAAGGTGGTAAGCCATGGGAAAGTAATGAATGAGTGCCGAGTTTGGGCGTGTAAGTTGAAATTTACGGTAACATGTATTAAGGAGCCACAGATAAGCAAGAAAGAGCTGATATGTTGAATATGTTACCCTTATTTATTAATGATTCTGTCCCT
Organism: Phyllobates terribilis; assembly: GCF_046119375.1. Taxonomy (NCBI): domain Eukaryota; kingdom Metazoa; phylum Chordata; class Amphibia; order Anura; family Dendrobatidae; genus Phyllobates; species Phyllobates terribilis. The sequence goes on from NW_027362765.1 coordinate 100,198,218, forward strand.
CTTATTTTATCAGGTGATTTTAATTGCATTTTAGGTGGAGAAAAAAGGTTCTCAAGCTCCACAAGTAGGAATTATGATAAAACGTCTTTTATGTTAAAAAATGTCATACAGGATTTTAATTTAACGGATATTTTTAAAGAATGTAATAAAAACTTGCCTGCAGAGGAATGGGTAACCTGGAGCAACGTGAACTGTAGCTCCAGGATTGATTTTATTTTCTGCTCTAAAAATGTATTGCCTTTTAAATGTGAGCTTTTATCTAATGTTTTTCTGATCACAAACTTTTATCCTTTTATGTGAAATGTAATGATTTTAAGAAAAAATGAAAAGGTACCTGGAAGTTAAACATTTCCCTTTTAGAAGACCCCCAAGTTCTATCTGATTTTACTGAATTTTATTTACATTTTAAAAGAATAAGAGCCCCCCATATCCCTATAAGTAGGTGGTGGGAAAAGATGAAAAAGAAAATAAGAGATTTTTTTATGAAGGTTGGGGTCCAGAAAGCTAGAGAGAAAAGAGAATTTTATTGGCAACTCAACACTAGATTGGAGACCTTATATAAATTGAAGAGCCATGAGACTGAAGTAGATAAAGAAATTAGTGACTTAAAAAGTGAAATTCAGCATACCTTAGAACAGAGAGGTAAAGAGTTAATTTTCCATGCAAAGGTCCAACATGTTGAAAATAATGAAACCTGTTCACGATATTTTTTTAAATGTATGGTGAAAAATCGTGTTTTTATTGAATCAATGGAAGGTAAACAAGACATAGAGGGTATTTTAGCTAAAGTGCATGAATTTTATTCCGAGCTTTTTAACACAAAATCTGTTGATGATCATTTTATGAAAAGTACTTTGGATGAAATTACAACTGTTTTAGACCCTGTCTCACAAGATGTTTTATTACAGAGTCTAACTGAAGATGAGATATCCGAGACCATAAGAAGCTTTAAGTCTGGTAAAGTACCCGGGCCTGATGGTATACCCATAGAATTTTATAAGATTTTTTATGATATTTAACAGGAGGATTTATTTTATGTTTTTAGTGAGGTTTTTAATAAAAAAAAACCCTACCGAAGTCCTGGAAGAAAGGTGAGGTATCCCCTATACACAAAAAGGAAGACAAGACGCAACTAAAAAATTGGAGACCTATCACCCTTCTAAATTGTGATTACAAAATAATGGCAAAAATTTGTGCAAATAGACTTAAAAAGGTAATAGGTAACATAATCCACCTAAACCAAGTGTGTGGCATACCAGGAAGGAGTGTTTGGGAAAATTTGAATCTAATCAAAGATGTAATAGATGACACAAAATCAAGGGGAAGTAAGCTGGCGGTACTGTCCTTCGACTTTGAAAAAGCATTTGATAGAGTGTCACAAAAATTCCTTTCTAATGTTTTAGCTAAAATGGGTATACCAGAAAGTTTTTTATACTCTCTTAAAGCGTTTTGTCATGGTTGCACTAGTAAGATTTTAGTAAATGGTTTTAAGACAAGTGATGTGTTTTTAAATTCTGCTGTTAAACAAGGTTGCCCTCTGTCCCCCTTGTTATTTATTTGTGCCCTTAAACTCCTACTCAGTGTCTTAAGGAGAGACAAGCAAATCCGAGGTGTCCCATTGCCAGGTGGGGGAGGGCTAGAAGCAAAAGTTACTGGATATATGGATGATGTAGCCATAACATGTAAAGATGCCCTGTCTATCCGAAAAACACTACGACAAGTGGAATACTTCTGTAGTGGATCTGGTTTTAAAGTCAATTTTAACAAAAGCTGTATTTTAAATGTGGGGAATATGATTCTAAATGATGTACTGGTTCCTGAATGTGACTCTGTAAAGATTCTAGGTGTGATTTTTAACGAAACAAACAAAGGTAACGAAAGCTGGGATCTTGTGGCACAAAAGGTAAATCAAAAACTATGTATGTGGAGGTTGAGGAAATTAACAATGGAAGGGAAGGTACTAATCATAAAAATGGTAATTGTGCCTTTGTTATTGTATTTAAGTTTGGTGTCCCCCCCCACCACACATACCTTTACGAAAATAATCAAAGCTTGTTTCACTTTTTTATGGAGCTCCAAGATGGAGAAATTGAGAAGAGAATTAGTGGTCAAGCCTAAAGAGAAAGGTGGTAAAGATTTCCCCGATTTTAGAGCTTTTGTTTTAATAAGATTTTTTGTTTTATGTTTTAATGCACTATCGAAAAATAGTTATTGGTCATACTTTATCCGTTTTAACACAGGTTATTTTATGAAACGTCATGGATGGTTCGAAACAGTTTTAAGTTCCCCATATGCTCTTAATACACCAGAAAGCTATAAGATTTTAGGAACTATTGTAAACACGTATGACTTAAAAGGGAAAATTGCAGAAGACTTAAAAGATAGCAAGATGATTTTAAATGGTTTTAAACAAAAGGAATCAATTGCACAGATTGGGAATTTTAATAATAATAAATGTACTGATACATGGAAGGTTATTAATGAACCCTATCTTTTTAATTCCCAGAAGGACCTGGCCTGCAGCTGTGTGCATGATTGTCTTCCATGTCGGGCATTCCAACACCGAAGAGGACTCGTGAGAACTGCCAGATGTCCAAGACAAAGATGCCTCGGAGATGAGACTGTTTTACATGTTTTATGGACTTGTCACTTTGCACGACAAACATGGACTACAATATTTCCTTAGCTTCAAAAAATGACAAGCATTAAGGATCTTACTTTTGAAACTGTCTTATTTGGTCGTGTGGAGTGTCCCAACGCCAGCAAGAGGATCATCGCATGGAAGACAATCAGTACCATCAAAGAAGCTCTATGGAAGGCCAGGAACATCCTTCTTTTTAAACGCGATGTTTTATCTGTGAAAGATGTTTTAGAGTTGGCTTTTAGTGAAATGTATATGTATTATTTATTGGATAAAAAGAGAAATGTAATTTTATCAAAACAATGGCTGGTAAAAGAGTGGAACACAGCAATCTAAACACATTGTCTGTATTTTAATGTAATTTTACTGCCTCATTGAACTGAAATCAATTTCTGTACGAATATATTTTAAAATGTAACGATTTTATGTTTATACCTAATGTATTGTAATTAAGTTTTATCCAATAAACGGGTGTACCTATGTTTGGGTACATTCCAAGTTAAAAAAAAATCTGTTCTTATCAGTTTAATATCTGATACGTCCCCTATCTGGGGACCATATATTAAATGGATTTTTAGAACAGGGAGATGGAAAAAGAGCTTGCTCTGTCCACTCCACGCATTGACCTGGTATTGCAGTATTTCCAGGAACGGTGCACTCCTTCTTTAATGCAGTTTATAAAATCAGAAAGAATTGAATTCAATGCATTTTGTTGATTTTGCTTGTTTGTCGGATTTTTGGAACGACTTTTTTGGCTTTGCTTTTCTTCGCCTCATTGGATTTTTCATCTTAAAAGTTGCAGAAGCCAGATGACTGTAGCGCCGGCGTCCCTGCCCTCTGCTAGGCAGGGACGCTGTTCCCCTTACCTCCCTGCTCCGTGCCCGGCGTCCTCCTCCCGCTCTGCTGGCAGCGCGCGCTCCTTCCCGGCCACTGTGCTTAGGGCGCGCACGCGCACTATCCCTTCCTCTTAAAGGGGCCGCGCGCGCCATCCTAAGGAGTCCCCGGCCAATGGCCGGAGGACTTCACCATATATAAGGCACCTCCTCCAAAATGGAGGTGCCCGAGCAATGTTGTTGCACTGTTCTACTCTGCTTCAGCCCTCAGGTCCCGTTGCCAGTTACCTGCCTGATTCCTGCCAGAGTCCTGCCAGTTTGCTGTCTGTTTCCTGCCTGTTATTCCTGCTACCTGCTTGCTAGCCTGAGGTCCGACGGTCTGCCTTACAACTCCTGTCAGTCTGTCTAAGGACCAGCTTGCCCGCTCACCTGGGAGCGCACATCAGCTACCTGCCTGCTTGCTAGCCTGAGGTCCGACGGTCTGCCTTTCTACTCCTGTCAGTCTGTCTATGGACCAGCTTGCCCGCTCACCTGGGAGCGCTCCTCCGCTACCTGCCTGCTTGCCTGCCCGGAGGCTCCGCCGTCACGTGCTGTGACCACCAGCTATTCCAGAGACTCTTGCCCGCTCGCCTGGGAGCGCTTCTCCTCTACCTGCCTGCTTGCCTACCTGGAGGCTTCGCCGTCACGTGCTGTGACCACCTGCTATTCCAGAGACTCTCGCTTGCTCATCTGGGAGCACACATCCTCCATCTGCCTTGCTAGCCTACCTGGAGGTTCAGCCATCACAGGTCGTACCTACCCTTTACCTAGAGACTGCCCCGGTCACTTGCCGTGACCTCCAGCCCGTTCACCCAGAGACTGCCCCGGTCACTTGCCGTGACCTCCAGCCCGTTCACCCAGAGACTGCCCCGGTCACTTGCCGTGACCTCCAGCCCGTTCATCCAGAGACTGTCCCGGTCACTTGCCGTGACCTCCTGCCCGTACACCCAGAGACTGTCCCGGTCACCTGCTGTGACTGCCTGCCTGGTCGCCACCCGCTCCCTTACAAGGACCGCCCCCTTGTATAGTAGCTCAGAGGTTCCGCCTCCCAGACCCGTTACAGTTTGCTCGGGCCATGGAACCCGGTGGCACCCAAGCTCCCTCGCTCTCGGACCTCTGTCATGAACTGTCCCGTCAGAGGTCCCAACAGGAGTCCATCCTGGGTCACCTGCGGAATGTCAATTCTCGCCTGGATACTCGGCACTGGCGGTGGTTGCTGGTGGAGCAGTCAATGACTCGCAACCCGGCAGCTCCGCTGCCCACCAATACCATGGTATCCTACCCCGGACCCCGGCTTTCTGCACCTCCTCGCTTCGGAGGCGACTCCGCCCAGGCTCGGGGCTTCATAAATCTGTGCACCCTGCACTTTGAACTATTGTCCCACCAGTTTAACTCCGACCGGGCCAAAATTGCCTTCATCATGTCCCATCTCACCGGGGAGGCCCTGGCCTGGCTAAATCCTCTATGGGAGAGAGGAGACCCCCTGGTGTTCGACTTGCCTGCCTTCCTCACGGCTTTCCGGAAAGTCTTCAACGAACCCGGACGGAAGACCTCATCCGCATCATCTCTGCTACGCCTCCGTCAGGGAAGTCTCACCGTGGGCCAATATGCCATACGGTTCCGTACCCTTGCCTCGGAGCTGGCCTGGGATAACGACGCTCTGGTATCCGTCTTCTGGGAGGGTCTGTCCGGACGTATTAAAGATGAACTTGCCGGTCGGGACATTCCTACCACTCTCGATGACCTAATAACTCTTGCCACCCGGATTGACCTACGGTTCCAGGAGCGTGCCAAAGAGGTCACCCGTGAGAGGAGGTTTCCACGTCTAGCTCCTACCTTTCAGAAACCCGTCACTCCCTCCGTCTCTCCCCAGGTACACTCTCCTGAGTCTATGCAGGTCGACCAGACCAAGATGGTCAAAACCCGTCAGGACTTACGCCGTGCCGAGGGGAGCTGCTTCTACTGTGGCAGTAAGGAGCACCGGATCCGTGCCTGCCCAGAGAGGTCGGGAAACGCCTGTGTCTAGGTTCGCTCAGAGAGGTCGACCTAGACAAGAATAAATCCTCTCCATCTCTGCTGCTGTCAGTTTCAATCGTCTGCGGGGAGAACCGTTATTTCGAACTAGCCCAACTGGACTCTGGAGCAGCCGGGAATCTTATTTCACAGTCCCTGGTAGAGAAATACCGCATCCCCACCAAACCTCTGGCTATACCCTTGTCTGTTGCTGCCGTGGATGGGGGTCTCTTACCACGCCCCATCCAACTCATCACCGAATCCATTACTCTACAGGTGGGAATGCTGCATTCTGAGAGTATCTCCTTTCATGTTCTGCCTGGACTCTCTCACGCCCTCTTGCTAGGTCTACCTTGGCTCCAGAGACATGCACCCGTGCTTGACTGGCAGACCGGAGAAGTCCTTCGCTGGGGACAGGACTGCCATAAGACCTGTCTGGTTCCCGTCCATCCCGTCCGTCCTTCTCCTACCCCAGCTAATCTACCTGGACTCCCGATTCCTTATTGGTCTTATGCTGATGTCTTTAATAAAAAGGAAGCAGAGACACTACCCCCTCATAGACCATACGACTGCCCTATCGACCTGTTACCCGGTACTACTCCTCCCCGTGGGCGTATTTATCCATTATCCGCTGCTGAGACCCGGTCGATGTCCGAATATATTGAGGAGAATCTGGCCAGGGGATTCATCCGGAAATCTACCTCCCCGGCGGGAGCAGGCTTCTTCTTCGTAAAAAAGAAGGACGGCTCTCTCCGTCCCTGTATAGACTATAGAGGCCTTAACCAAATCACGGTGAAGAATAAGTACCCCCTTCCGCTCATTCCAGAGTTATTTGATCGTCTGAGAGGGGCTAGAATCTTCACCAAACTGGACCTCCGTGGGGCGTACAACCTGGTTCGTATCCGTCAGGGGGATGAATGGAAGACGGCATTCAACACCCGGGACGGCCACTATGAATATCTGGTAATGCCCTTTGGTCTCTGTAACGCTCCTGCCGTCTTTCAAGAGTTGGTCAATGACATCTTCCGGGACCTTCTCTACTCCTGCGTAGTGGTGTACCTGGACGACATCTTGGTCTTCTCTCCGGATCTCCAGACTCACCGGAGGGACGTTCGTCAGGTCCTGCTCAGGCTCAGGCAGAATCACCTCTTCGCTAAATACGAGAAGTGCCTCTTTGAGCAGACCTCGCTTCCGTTTTTGGGCTACATTATTTCTCAGACCGGCCTACGAATGGATCCAGAGAAACTGTCTGCCATCGAGAAATGGCCTCGACCGGAGGGGTTGAAGGCCATTCAGCGGTTCCTGGGCTTCGCCAACTACTACCGCCTCTTCATACCACACTTCTCTTCCCGGACTGCCCCAATTTCCGCGCTCACCCGTAAGGGTACTAATCCCAAAGAGTGGCCGCCCGAAGCAGAGGAGGCCTTTCTTTCCTTAAAACAGGCCTTCTCTTCCGCCCCGGTGCTGCATCGCCCGGACGGCAACAAGCAGTTCTTCCTGGAAGTTGACGCCTCCTCCTCTGGAGCCGGAGCGGTACTTACTCAAAAATCATCTTCCGGGAGGATGGTAACTTGCGGCTTCTTCTCTAAACTCTTCTCCTCCTCAGAGCGCAATTATTCCATAGGAGACCGAGAGTTATTGGCCATCAAACTGGCATTGGAGGAGTGGCGTTACCTGCTCGAGGGGGCTCTTCACCCGGTAATAATTTACACTGACCACAAGAACTTGGCTTATCTCCAGCATGCCCAGAGACTTAACCCGCGCCAAGCCCGGTGGTCCTTGTTTTTTGCTCGCTTTGATTTTGTTCTTCATTTTCGCCCGGCTGACAAAAACGTCAAGGCGGACGCCTTGTCTCGATCCTTTCTGGTGTCTGATCTCGAGGAAGATCCGAAACACATCATCGATCCCGCCAGAGTAATGCAGGTGGCTCCCGTGAGTCTAAATCGTCTCCCTCCCGGAAAGACGTTCGTATCAGTACCTGATCGGGAGAAGATCCTTCACTGGGGTCACTCGTCTAAACTGGCTGGCCATGCCGGTCAGAAAAAGACCCTTCAGCTTATTACCCGGCACTACTGGTGGCCTACCCTGCACAAGGACGTAATAGACTTTGTTTCTGCCTGTGTGTCCTGCGCCCGCAACAAGGTTCCGAGACATCTGCCAGCCGGTCGCCTCCTTCCGCTCCCAGTACCTGCTGCCCCCTGGCAGCATATAGCAATGGACTTTATAACAGACCTCCCAGTCTCTGCCGGTTGTACGGTCATTTGGGTGGTCGCTGACCGCTTCTCCAAGATGGCTCATTTCGTTCCCCTGCCAGGCCTCCCGTCTGCACCCGAGCTAGCTAAAGACTTTATTCGTCACATCTTCCGTCTTCATGGCCTGCCCCTCCACATCGTGTCGGATCGTGGGGTACAGTTCACCTCACGCTTCTGGAGAGCCACTTGTAAACTGCTAGACGTCACCCTGGACTTCTCTTCCGCTTACCACCCACAGTCCAATGGTCAAGTGGAGCGGATCAATCAGAACCTGACCAGTTACCTCCGGCACTTCGTTAATGCCCATCATTCAGACTGGGTGGATCTCCTACCATGGGCCGAGTTCTCTTATAACAATCACGAGAGCGAATCCTCCTCCAAATCCCCGTTTTTTGTAGTCTTCGGTCAGCATCCTCGGATTCCTTTTCCTGTCTCCACCTCTGTGGACAACCCGGCTGCGGAATCTCTCGTTGGCAAATTTTCCTCCATTTGGGAGAGTACCCGATCCGCACTCCTTCAGTCGTCCGAACGGATGAAAAGACACGCTGACAAAAAACGCCTGGATCCTCCACAATTTCGTCCCGGAGATAAAGTCTGGCTCTCATCTAAATATGTCCGACTCAAGATACCTTCTTACAAGTTAGGGCCTCGGTTCATCGGCCCCCTGGAGGTCATCAGTCAGATCAACCCGGTGGCCTATAAATTGAAACTCCCGGCCAACTTACGGATCCCTAACTCCTTCCATGTATCTCTCCTCAAACCTGTGGTACTTAACTCTTTTTCCAAGTCTACAGGTACGCCTCCTGCTCCGGTTTCTGCTGAGGACGAGTTTGAGGTAGAGAACATTCTTGCCACCAAAAGGGTAAGAGGAAAGACCTTTTTTCTAGTAGATTGGAAGGGGTTTGGTCCTGAGGAGAGAACGTGGGAGCCCCGGGAGAACATCCATGTCCCTCTTATACTTGCTAAATTTCTGTCTGGCCTAAAAAAGGGGGGGCCTAAAGGGGGGGGTACTGTAGCGCCGGCGTCCCTGCCCTCTGCTAGGCAGGGACGCTGTTCCCCTCACCTCCCTGCTCCGTGCCCAGCGTCCTCCTCCCGCTCTGCTGGCAGCGCGCGCTCCTTCCCGGCCACTGTGCTTAGGGCGCGCGCGCGCGCTATCCCTTCCTCTTAAAGGGGCCGCGCGCGCCGTCCTAAGGAGTCCCCGGCCAATGGCCGGAGGACTTCACCATATATAAGGCACCTCCTCCAAAATGGAGGTGCCCGAGCAATGTTGTTGCACTGTTCTACTCTGCTTCAGCCCTCAGGTCCCGTTGCCAGTTACCTGCCAGTTACCTGCCTGATTCCTGCCAGAGTCCTGCCAGTTTGCTGTCTGTTTCCTGCCTGTTATTCCTGCTACCTGCTTGCTAGCCTGAGGTCCGACGGTCTGCCTTACAACTCCTGTCAGTCTGTCTAAGGACCAGCTTGCCCGCTCACCTGGGAGCGCACATCAGCTACCTGCCTGCTTGCCTGCCCGGAGGCTCCGCCGTCACGTGCTGTGACCACCAGCTATTCCAGAGACTCTTGCCCGCTCACCTGGGAGCGCTTCTCCGCTACCTGCCTGCTTGCCTACCTGGAGGCTTCGCCGTCACGTGCTGTGACCACCTGCTATTCCAGAGACTCTCGCTTGCTCACCTGGGAGCACACATCCTCCATCTGCCTTGCTAGCCTACCTGGAGGTTCAGCCATCACAGGTCGTACCTACCCTTTACCTAGAGACTGCCCCGGTCACTTGCCGTGACCTCCAGCCCGTTCACCCAGAGACTGCCCCGGTCACTTGCCGTGACCTCCAGCCCGTTCACCCACAGACTGCCCCGGTCACTTGCCGTGACCTCCAGCCCGTTCATCCAGAGACTGTCCCGGTCACTTGCCGTGACCTCCTGCCCGTACACCCAGAGACTGTCCCGGTCACCTGCTGTGACTGCCTGCCTGGTCGCCACCCGCTCCCTTACAAGGACCACCCCTTTGTATAGTAGCTCAGAGGTTCCGCCTCCCAGACCCGTTACAATGACAAGCTCATTTTCGTTCAACTTCTCCAACAATGCATTGCATTTTATTCTACTGTCATGCAATGATATGTATCTAGCTCTCCCCCATTCCTTCCTTTTGGATAAACAGCCATATTAGGCAAGCATTTTGGAGCTTTCACCTAAATAACTACAGGTGGTGAGTTAAGCTGCACAATATAATTGTCCTTTCAGTATATTGTTACACACACACCATCTATTTAGTAAATGCCCTTGTTATCAACGGCAGCAGTTTAAACTCACCTGAGCCAACAGGTATGTGCTGCGCTGGTTACCCTGCAATTAAAATTTATTTTTTGGCTTGCTACAATGACTTTTCTGAAATGTTGTCTCCCTCTGGTGGCTCATTGGCTTCTTTAATTTCATGCCTGCAGACTATAAAAAATAACCCAGAAAAGTTTGGTTGATTGGTCTGTGGCGTTCTTTTAAAGTGTTGCTTATGGCGGTCTCTGTGAGCTTCTCAGTGCTGTTCAGTCAGCCAGGTATCCTGCCTGCAGTAGATGGAATGTGGCAATGGAACACTGCATGTGTCATAATAGGCTCTGAGCCTTTATATACCTGTGCACGGCAGCAGCCACCTTCAGTCTGCTGCTGGACAGCCAGCAGCAGGTAAGGTAAGTAATCAGCAACACTCCTGCTAAGGGTAGACGGCTGCTCGGTTTTTTTCCCCCTTAATTGGTTCTCCTCCCTCCCTCCGGTGTTGAGGCGGGTGGGAACAGCAGGGGGTGAGGGTGGTGTGCTAAAATAGGTGGAGTTATGCAGATCTAAAACGCGTGGATTGCAGCAGCAACAAGCCGAAAAGTGCAGGCATGTAAGGGATCTAGAGGTTGACAACATGTCTTCTTAACGGGAGTCCAGGTGCCCATCTCCACAAATGGACTATTCAGGATCCGAGGGTGGCACCCTAGGCTGAAACCAATTCTGGTTATCGCTTCTCGGCTTTTTGGCTAAGATCAAGTGTGGGGTTTCACGATTCTGCGTTTGGTCTTGGCTGGAGGTGTCTGGGGTACCCGGCTCGTCGGCCTTGGGGGATCGTCCTCTTCTAACGGAGGGGACTAAACCTCCTTTCAGCTATTGGCGAGTTGGCCTAGTCCCTAGACAACGGGGAGCGATCAACCACCTGTCACCTTGTTAAGGTGTTGAAGGTTTTTGTGAAGAAGTATCGAGAACGTACCGGAAAGATGGCGGAAATACCGGCTTATATGCGGACAAGGAACGCAGTACTGTTCGTGATGGACGAAGCAGTAAGGAATGTGAAGAACTTGGCCTTTTTAGGTTAAGATTTGTTGCTGGGACTGTTGCAACTAGAAAGAGATTGGATCTTATCCATTATGGATTACCCGAAGCGAGGGGAATATGACGTTACTTTTTGTCATGAAGATTTTTTGTTTAGTTTTTTGGAAATATGGGAGAAGGTGAAAAAGAACGCAAGATTTGTTGGGGTGAGTGTAATCCCTCATTTTGAAATTGACCGCAAGGTGATGGTAGTCAAAATGTACTCTCCATACGTTAAAGAGGATGATGTCAAAGTGTTCCTGGAAAAATATTGTGTGGTAATGGAGTGTAAAGGAAAAGTTATGAATCCGCAAGGTTTTGGATGGGAAAGTGGAGATTTGTTTGTAAACTCAGGAAAGATAATGGTGGACTGTGGATATTACCTCCAGCGAGGTTTAAGATAGGAGGTGCAACTGGGGACTTATTTTTTTCAGGAATGGGAGTGTTTTGCCGTAATTGCAAGAATTATGGTCATGAAAAGGAAACTTGTAAGAAAGTGATTTGTTCAAAATGTTATGGAGAAGGACATATTTTTTCGGACTGTCAGAAGAAAAATTGTAATTTGTGTGGGGAAGAAAACCATCTGTTTAAGGAATGTCCTAAGAGAAAGAAAGGTGAAAAGGTGGAAGAACCGAGTGTAAAGAGGAAAGTGGGGATTAAAGAAACAGTGAAGGTGCAAGAAGTAAAGAAAGGGTCTACAGTTAATAAGAAAGGTGAAGAATCTAGAAAGGATGGGGAGGCAGTTGATAGTGAAGTAGCTGGTTTTGAAGGAGTTAGTTTTGAAGCTAAAGATGTGGAATGGTTAGAGAGCGAATATGTAGCAATGAATAAGGAATGGGATTTTGCTCAATTAAGGAGTAAGATTGATCAACTTGGAAAATGAAACGTTGAGAGATTATTCTCTGGTAAAAGGATCCCGGAATGGTTGAAGAAAGAAGTAAGGGAGAGTTGGGATGGGATAAAAATGAGACAGGGATTGTATCGGTATTTCATTGAGTATTATTTTAAGCTAAGTAAAAGTAATGTATGAGATAGAGGAGTTTGGATAAGTGAAGTAACTATTGTGTGTTTGTTTTGCATATATGTAAATTAGGGAAATTTATAATATAAAAAATATACAGTACAGACCAAAAGTTTGGACACACCTTCTCATTTAAAGATTTTTCTGTATTTTCATGACTATGAAAATTGTACATTCACACTGAAGGCATCAAAACTATGAATTAACACATGTGGAATTATATACTTAACAAAAAAGTGTGAAACAATTGAAAATATGTCTTATATTCTAGGTTCTTCAAAGTAGCCACCTTTTGCTTTGATGACTGCTTTGCACACTCTTGGCATTCTCTTGATGAGCTTCAAGAGGTAGTCACCGGAAATGGTCTTAGAACAATCTTGAAGGAGTTCCCAGAGATGCTTAGCACTTGTTAGCCCTTTTGCCTTCACTCTGCGGTCCAGCTCACCCCAAACCATCTCGATTGGGTTCAGGTCTGGTGACTGTGGAGGCCAGGTCATCTGGCGTAGCACCCCATCACTCTCCTTCTTGGTCAAATAGCCCTTACACAGCCTGGAGGTGTGTTTGGGGTCATTGTCCTGTTGAAAAATAAATGATGGTCCAACTAAACGCAAACCGGATGGAATAGCATGCCGCTGCAAGATGCTGTGGTAGCCATGCTGGTTCAGTATGCCTTCAATTTTGAATAAATCCCCAACAGTGTCACCAACAAAGCACCCCCACACCATCACACCACCTCCTCCATGCTTCACGGTGGGAACCAGGCATGTAGAGTCCATCCGTTCACCTTTTCTGTGAACCAAAGATCTCAAATTTGGACTCATCAGACCAAAGCACAGATTTCCACTGGTCTAATGTCCATTCCTTGTGCTCATTAGCCCAAACAAGTCTCTTCTGCTTGTTGCCTGTCCTTAGCAGTGGTTTCCTGGTTTCCTAGCAGCTATTTTACCATGAAGGCCTGCTGCACAAAGTCTCCTCTTAACAGTTGTTGAAGAGATGTGTCTGCTTCTAGAACTCTGTGTGGCATTGACCTGGTCTCTAATCTGAGCTGCTGTTAACCTGCGATTTCTGAGGCTAGTGACTTGGATAAACTTATCCTCAGAAGCAGAGGTGACTCTTGGTCTTCCTTTCCTGGGGAGGTCCTCAAGTGAGCCAGTTTCTTTGTAGCGCTTGATGGTTTTTGCAACTGCACTTGGGGACACTTTCAAAGTTTGCCCAATTTTTTGGACTGACTGACCTTCATTTCTTAAAGTAATGATGGCCACTCGTTTTTCTTTCCTAAGCTACTTTTTTCTTGCCATAATAAAAATTCTAACAGTATATTCAGCAGGTCTATCAGCTGTGTATCCACCAGACTTCTGCACAACACAACTGATGGTCCCAACCCCATTTATAAGGCAAGAAATCTCACTTATTAAACCTGACAGTGCACACCTGTGAAGTGAAAACCATTTCCGGTGACTACCTCTTGAAGCTCATCAAGAGAATGCCAAGAGTGTGCAAAGCAGTCATCAAAGCAAAAGGTGGCTACTTTGAAGAACCTAGAATATAAGACATATTTTCAGTTGTTTCACACTTTTTTGTTAAGTATATAATTCCACATGTGTTAATTCATAGTTTTGATGCCTTCAGTGTGAATGTACAATTTTCATAGTCATGAAAATAAAGAAAAATCTTTAAATGAGAAGGTGTGTCCAAACTTTTGGTCTGTACTGTATATATAATAATACAATTTAAATAACATGATGATGGATTTGGTCCATCATTGTTTCCAGATTTTTGGTTTCAAGATGGTACTTGTATTTCTGAGTGTAAAAAAAAAAAAAATCTGTTATTATCAGTTTAATATCTGATACGTCCCCTATCTGGGGACCATATATTAAATGGATTTTTAGAACAGGGAGATGGAAAAAGAGCTTGCTCTGTCCACTCCACGCATTGACCTGGTATTGCAGTATTTCCAGGAACGGTGCGCACTCCTTCTTTAATGCAGTTTATAAAATCAGAAAGAATTGAATTCAATGCTTTTTGTTGATTTTGCTTGTTTGTCGCATTTTTGGAACGACTTTTTTGGCTTTGCTTTTCTTCGCCTCATTGGATTTTTCATGTTAAAAGTTGCAGAAGCCAGATGACAAACTCGTTTTCGTTCAACTTCACCAACTGTGCATTGCATTTCATTGTACTGTAATGCAATGCTATCTATCTAGCTCTCCCCCTTTCCTTCCTTTTGAATAAACAGCCATATTAGGCAAGCATTTTGGAGCTTTCACCTAACTAACTACAGGTGGTGAGATAAGCTGCACAATATAATTGTCCTTTCAGTATATTGTTGCACACACACCATCTATTTAGCAAATGCCCTTGTTATCAACGGCAGCCATTTAAACTCACATGAGCCAACAGGTATGTGCTGCGCTGGTTACCCTGCGCTTATAATTTCTTTTTTGGCTTGCTACAATGACTTTTCTGAAATGTTGTCTCCCTCTGGTGGAACACTGACTTCTTTAATTTCATGCCTGCAGACTATAAAAAATAACCCAAAAAAGTTTGGTTGATTGGTCTGTGGCGTTCTTTTAAAGTGTTGCTTATGGCGGTCTCTGTGAGCTTCTCAGTGCTGTTCAGTCAGCCAGGTATCCTGCCTGCAGTAGATGGAATGTGGCAATGGAACACTGCGCGTGTCATAATAGGCTCTGAGCCTTTATATACCTGCGCACGGCAGCAGCCACCTTCTGTCTGCTGCTGGACAGCCAGCAGCAGCAGGTAAGGTAAGTAATCAGCAACACTCCTGCTAAGGATAGACGGCTGCTCGTTTTTTTTCCCCCTTAATTGGTTCTCCTCCCTCCCTCCGGTGTTGAGGCGGGTGGGAACAGCAGAGGGTGAGGGTGGTGTGCTAAAATAGGTGGAGTTATGCAGATCTAAAACGCGTGGATTGCAGCAGCAGCAAGCCGAAAAGTGCAGGCATGTAAGGGATCTAGAGGTTGACAACATGTCTTCTTAACGGGAGTCCAGGTGCCCATCTCCACAAATGGACTTTTCAGGATCCAAGGGTGGCACCCTAAGCTGAAACCAATTCTGGTTATCGCTTCTCGGCCTTTTGGCTAAGATCAAGTCTGGGGTTTCACGATTCTGCGCTTGGTCTTGGCCGGAGTTGTCTGGGGTACCCGGCTCGTCGGCCTTGGGTCATCGTCCTCTTCTAACGGAGGGGACTAAACCTCCTTTCAGCTATTGTTGAGTTGGCATAGTCCCTAGACAACGGGGAGCGATCAACCACCTGGCACCTTGTTAAGGTGTTGAAGGTTTTGGTGAAGAAGTATCGAGAACGTACCGGAAAGATGGCGGAAATATCGGCTTATATGCGGACAAGGAACGCAGTACTGTTCGTGATGGACGAAGCAGTAAGGAATGTGAAGAACTTGGCCTTTTTAGGTGAAGATTTGTTGCTGGGACTGTTGCAACTGGAAAGAGATTGGATCTTATCCATTATGGATTACCCGAAGCGAGGGGAATATGACGTTACTTTTTGTCAAGAAGATTTTTTGTTTCGTTTTTTGGAAATATGGGAGAAGGTGAAAAAGAACTCAAGATTGGTTGGGGTGAGTGTAATCCCTCATTTTGAAATTGACCGCAAGGTGATGGTAGTCAAAATGTACTCTCCATACGTTAAAGAGGATGATGTTAAAGTGTTCCTGGAAAAATATTGTGTGGTAATGGAGTGTAAAGGAAAAGTTATGAATACGCAAGGTTTTTGGACGGGAAAGTGGAGATTTGTTTGTAAACTCAGGAAAGGTAATGGTGGACTGTGGATATTACCTCCAGCGAGGTTTAAGATTGGAGGTGCAACTGGGGACTTATTTTTTTCAGGAATGGGAGTGTTTTGCCGTAATTGCAAGAATTATGGTCATGAAACGGAAACTTTTAAGAAAGTGATTTGTTCAAAATGTTATGGAGAAGGACATATTTTTTCAGACTGTCAGAAGAAAAATTGTAATTTGTGTGGGGAAGAAAACCATCTGTTTAAGGAATGTCCTAAGAGAAAGAAAGGTGAAAAGGTGGAAGAACCGAGTGTAAAGAGGAAAGTGGGGATTAAAGAAACAGTGAAGGTGCAAGAAGTAAAGAAAGGGTCTACAGTTAATAAGAAAGGTGAAGAATCTAGAAAGGATGGGGAGGCAGTTGATAGTGAAGTAGCTGGTTTTGAAGGAGTTAGTTTTGAAGCTAAAGATGTGGAATGGTTAGAGAGCGAATATGTAGCAATGAATAAGGAATGGGATTTTGCTCAATTAAGGAGTAAGATTGATCAACTTGGAAAAGTAAACGTTGAGAGATTATTCTCTGGTAAAAGGATCCCGGAATGGTAAAAGAAAGAAGTAAGGGAGAGTTGGGATGGGATAAAAATGAGACAGGGATTGTATCGGTATTTCATTGTGTATTATTTTAAGCAAAGTAAAAGTAATGTATGAGATAGAGGAGTTTGGATAAGTGAAGTAACTATTATGTGTTTGTTTTGCATATATGTAAATTAGGGAAATTTATAATATAAAAAATATATATATAATAATACAATTTAAATAACATCATGATGGATTTGGTCCATCATAGCTTCCAGATTTTTGGTTTCAAGATGGTACTTGTATTTCTGAGTGTAAAAAAAAAAAAAAATCTGTTCTTATCAGTTTAATATCTGATACGTCCCCTATCTGGGGACCATATATTAAATGGATTTTTAGAACAGGGAGATGGAAAAAGAGCTTGCTCTGTCCACTCCACGCATTGACCTGGCATTGCAGTATTTCCAGGAACGGTGCACTCCTTCTTTAATGCAGTTTATAAAATCAGAAAGAATTGAATTCAATGCATTTTGTTGATTTTGCTTGTTTGTCGCATTTTTGGAACGACTTTTTTGGCTTTGCTTTTCATCGCCTCATTGGATTTTTCATGTTAAAAGTTGCAGAAGCCAGATGACAAACTCGTTTTCGTTCAACTTCACCAACTGTGCATTGCATTTCATTGTACTGTAATGCAATGCTATCTATCTAGCTCTCCCCCTTTCCTTCCTTTTGGATAAACAGCCATATTAGACAAGCATTTTGGAGCTTTCACCTAACTAACTACAGGTGGTGAGATAAGCTGCACAATATAATTGTCCTTTCAGTATATTGTTGCACACACACCATCTATTTAGCAAATGCCCTTGTTATCAACGGCAGCCGTTTAAACTCACATGAGCCAACAGGTATGTGCTGCGCTGGTTACCCTGCACTTAAAATTTCTTTTTTGGCTTGCTACAATGACTTTTCTGAAATGTTGTCTCCCTCTGGTGGAACACTGACTTCTTTAATTTCATGCCTGCAGAATATAAAAAAATAACCCAAAAAAGTTTGGTTGATTGGTCTGTGGCGTTCTTTTAAAGTGTTGCTTATGGCAGTCTCTGTGAGCTTCTCAGTGCTGTTCAGTCAGCCAGGTATCCTGCTTGCAGTAGATGGAATGTGGCAATGGAACACTGCGCGTGTCATAATAGGCTCTGAGCCTTTATATACCTGTGCACGGCAGCAGCCACCTTCAGTCTGCTGCTGGACAGCCAGCAGCAGCAGGTAAGGTAAGTAATCAGCAACACTCCTGCTAAGGGTAGACGGCTGCTCGTTTTTTTCCCCCTTAATTGGTTCTCCTCCCTCTGGTGTTGAGGCAGGTGGGAACAGCAGGGGGTGAGGGTGGTGTGCTAAAATAGGTGGAGTTATGCAGATCTAAAATGCGTGGATTGCAGCAGCAGCAGCAAGCCGAAAAGTGCAGGCATGTAAGGGATCCAGAGGTTGACAGCATGTCTTCTTAACGGGAGTCCAGGTGCCCATCTCCACAAATGGACTTTTCAGGATCCGAGGGTGGCACCCTAGGCCGAAACCAATTCTGGTTATCGCTTCTTGGCCTTTTGGATAAGATCAAGTGCAGTGATCTACCAGTTGCTGCCTTGCCCTTGGCTAGGAGGTGCCCAGGGTACCCGGCACCTTGGCCTTGGTGGATCGCTTTGACTAACGGCAGGGCTTCACCCCCCTGCTGCTATTAGGGAGTCAGATTAGTCCCTGGGCAACGAGAGGCGATCACCGTGTCACCACACATAGCTGTGGGGGGCAGTTCTATGGAAATGAAGATGGATGTTTTGAAGAGGAACTCTTTACATTTCTTTATGAAGATGGACTATTTGCTGGAAGAAAAATACATTTTGTTATTCTTGGAGGAGTTTGGTTCGGTGCACAAGGAGGATATCCTGTGCATGCAAGAGATCAAGTACCGGAAGATTTTTGACGTGACTTTGAAGTCAGAGAAGAAATGTTTTTGTTTTCTGAAAAATTGTAAGGAAGAATTTATGTTGGGTGTTGGTGTTAAAGCACTCTTTTTGGAAAGACCGAAGACTGTGGTGGTGAATATGGACGATCCGTTTGTAGAATTGAAGGACGTTTTGGAGCATTTAAAGTCGAAGTGTTTGTTGGCAAAGTTTCAGAAGGACTATTTGAATAAAGAAGGTGTGTGGAACGGAAAAAGGAGATTCGTAGTTTGGGTGAAGAAAGGTGAAGAGTTGGTGATGGGGAGAATTGTCATTAACGGGAAAGTTGGTTTTTGCTATCTGGAGAAAAAGAAGAAGAGTTTGGAAGAACTTTTTGAAGAGGAGGAAGAGATCCAAGTAGTGAAAGAGAGACAAGTATTGGAAGAGGAAGAAAAATTTGTGGTAAAGAAGAAGGAGTATTTGGAAAGAAAAGACGTTATGGTTATATGCAGAAAGAAAGAAAGGAAAGAAGTATGTTTGGAGAGGAGAAGAAAGAGATGCATGTAGTTAAAGAAAAAGAGGAAATTGTGGAAAAGAAGCAAGTAGTGGAAGAAGATGAAAAGATTTTGTTGAAAGGTTTGTTGGATAATGACTGGATTTTGCAGGATTACTCTTGGAGGAAAAAACGTGGAAGAAGGAAAGTTTTGGGTTGATGCTTTTGTAGGAAGTTTTTTGTTGCTGATGTAAAGATATGTTATGTTTGTTTTATAATTATTATCAAATTTTCTTATAAAAAATGTTGAATACGAGTGATGACGGCGTAGGCGACATTTTTGTTGTCCATGTAAATATGGAAATTTAATTTATGTCGCGTCTTCTGACGCATTCAATTTAAAAAAAAAAAATCTGTTCTTATCAGTTTAATATCTGATACGTCCCCTATCTGGGGACCATATATTAAATGGATTTTTAGAACAGGGAGATGGAAAAAGAGCTTGCTCTGTCCACTCCACGCATTGACCTGGTATTGCAGTATTTTCAGGAACGGTGCACTCCATCTTTAATGCAGTTTATAAAATCAGAAAGAATTGAATTCAATGCATTTTGTTGATTTTGCTTGTTTGTCGCATTTTTGGAACGACTTTTTTGGCTTTGCTTTTCTTCACCTCATTGGATTTTTCATGTTAAAAGTTGCAGAAGCCAGATGACAAACTCGTTTTCGTTCAACTTCACCAACTGTGCATTGTATTTCATTGTACTGTAATGCAATGCTATCTATCTAGCTCTCCCCCTTTCCTTCCTTTTGGATAAACAGCCATATTAGGCAGACATTTTGAAGCTTTCACCTAGCTAACTACAGGTGGTGAGATAAGCTGCACAATATAATTGTCCTTTCAGTATATTGTTGCACACACACCTTCTATTTAACAAATGCCCTTGTTATCAACTGCAGCCGTTTAAACTCACATGAGCCAACAGGTATGTGCTGCGCTGGTTACCCTGCACTTAAAATTTCTTTTTTGGCTTGCTACAATGACTTTTCTGAAATGTTGTCTCCCTCTGGTGGAACACTGACTTCTTTAATTTCATGCCTGCAGACTATAAAAAATAACCCAAAAAAGTTTGGTTGATTGGTCTGTGGCGTTCTTTTAAAGTGTTGCTTATGGCGGTCTCTGTGAGCTTCTCAGTGCTGTTCAGTCAGCCAGGTATCCTGCCTGCAGTAGATGGAATGTGGCAATGAAACACTGCGCGTGTCATAATAGGCTCTGAGCCTTTACATACCTGCGCACGGCAGCAGCCACCTTCAGTCTGCTGCTGGACAGCCAGCAGCAGCAGGTAAGGTAAGTAATCAACAACACTCCTGCTAAGGATAGACGGCTGCTCGTTTTTTTTCCCCCTTAATTGGTTCTCCTCCCTTCCACCGGTGTTGAGGCGGGTGGGATCAGCAGGGGGTGAGGGTGCTGTGCTAAAATAAGTGGAGTTAAGCAGATCTAAAAAGCGTGGATTGCAGCAGCAGCAAGCCGAAAAGTGCAGGCATGTAAGGGATCTAGAGGTTGACAACATGTCTTCTTAACGGGAGTCCAGGTGACCATCTTTACAAATGAACTTTTCAGGATCCGATGGTGGCACCCTAGGCTGAAACCAATTTTGGTTATCGCTTCTCGGCCTTTTGGCTAAGATCAAGTGTAGTGATCTAGTGGTTGCTGCCTTGGTCTTGGCTGAGAGGAGCCTGGGGTACCCGGCTCCTTGGCCTTGCGGGGATCATTGCACTTATTTGTGTGACTTCACCCTCCTGCTGCTTTTAGGGAGTCGGCTTAGTCCCTGGGCAAAGGGGAGCGATCTCCTTGCCTGGTACTCCGGTACTGAAGGTTTCCTGCGATTGGGGTGACCGTTGGCTGGCGAAATGGATGGTATCCCAGAATATATGAGGATTCGAAATGCTGTCCGGATTTCTTTTGAAGGGAATGCAATGAAGGAGAAATAACTTTGGTTATCACTTCTCGGCCTTTTGGCTAAGATCAGGTGCAGTGATCTAACGGTTGCTGCCTTGGTCACGGCTAGGAGGTGCCTGGGGTACCCGGCTTGTTGGCCTTGGGGGATCGCTCTCTCTTAACGGAGGGAGCTTCATCCCGTTGCTGCTATTGGCAGGTCGGCTTAGTCCCCGGACAACGGGGAGCGATCGCGTCTTGTCTTCGGGGCGACCCGAGGAAATAAGGGCGTTTTCTTTTGCTGAGCTTTATCAATTAGTGGGCTGTGTAAGTTCTTGGGGTACCACTCCCTTGGTCTTGGGTTTGTTCCTGCCTTTGTGGGATTCATACCCTTGTTACTATTGGGGAGGGCTTAGTCCCTGAGGGCCGAAAATGCCTTTTTCTTTAGGATTTGCGGTGGGGGAGACTCCACTGCGACAGTCCATTAGAATCGTGGTGGATGAATGTCAGCGCCATGAGAAGAATCTGCAGTACATCATGCATGAGATTATTTTCGGGTTCTTCCACCTGGAGCGAGATAAGATCCTGTGTCTTTACGACCAGGAATTCCATGGGCGACATACCATTTCCTTTATGGCTAAATCATGCTGTGATAATATCCATGCAGCACTGATGGTTGCGAACAAGGACGATGAGAGACTGAATGGGCTGAGCTTTGACTTTGACGGTGAAGAGGAAGTACCTTTGGTGATCTTCATGTACAGCCCATTCGTCTCTGAGGGCGATATCGAAACCTTTTTGAAGCGTTACTGCAAGTCAGTGCGCTTCTCACATGATATCCTCAACTCCCAGCGCTTCTGGAATGGGAAGAGGAAATACCTGGTGAAGTTCCATCCAGATCATAGCGGCATTGGTGGTCTTCTCAACCCGCCTGCTAATTTTGCCATTGGTAATGTCAGGGGATTCCTACGCTACCCAGGAATGCCCCTTCAATGCCGGAATTGTCATGAATATGGGCATACACGAGAAAGTTGCACAAGGGCTCATGCAGTCTTTTGCAACAAGTGCGGTAAGAGTGGACACACCTCCGCTACGTGCAATTCTGAAATCGTATGTAACCTATGTGGGAATGCAGGTCATGCCTTCAGGAATTGTCCGAGCAAAAAGACAAAAACATATGACATATTTAAGTCAGGTCAACTGACTATCCAAGAATACTTCGGAGGGAGTATTACTACACCTGCCCCTGGACCTGGGTTGGCGCACGCTGATGGGTCCGGACCAAATCCTTCAACGGCTCCACCAGAGGGCCCGCTGGTGGTTCCACAGAAGGACGGTCGTAGGGGTTCCATAAGATTTACCGAGAGTTCCCTCTCTGTGGAATTGATCGATGTTCTGGCTCTGGATGTTGAAGTATCTCAGAGTCAAGAGGAAGGGTCCTCATCCAGCATGAATGCACCACCGGCATTGTGTGGAACTGAGGAGACCTCTAGTACCCCGATTAAGCAAGCACCCAGATTCGCCACACCATCAACGGTGATCTTGGGTAGGGGCAAAAAGGGTACGCTCCTTAATCGATCAACCAGTGTGTCGGAAAGAGAGACCTCTAGGGCCCGAAGTAAGAAGGACCCTGCTAAGACCCAGTCGAGCCCTGGTCCACGAACCAGAAGTCGCAGTAGTTCCGTGACCAGACCAGAAGATGAGACGACCAAGAGGGATGACACCCGTTCCATAGACCAGACCGCCATGAGGACTGCAGATGCACAGGACTTGGAAAAGATGGACAGCTCCCAACCTCTGAAAAGACAACGGGAGGATGTATAGCAACCTGATATCCAAAGAAAACATGGATGTCGAGGTCCAGATGAGTTGCCAAAAGTGGATGATGCCTTTTTGCCTGCTTCAGATCCCGGTAATATTAAACAAATCCTGACCCCTGGAGATGCGGAGGAGGAGGTGCCGTGTATTGACTTTTTCCCATCTTCAGATCTTGATTCTCCTTAATGTCTGTTCCTCTTAAAATCTCCTCACTAAATGTGAGGTCCCTAAAGAGCCCTACACGTAGGGCTGCTTTATTTTCTTATTTAGAGACATTGGACTTTGATTTCTGCTTTCTACAAGAATGTGGTATACAGAGTAATTTAAATTATAAGGACTTAAAAGAAGATTGGAAACTGGGCACTTCTGTGTGGTCCGGTGCTAATGACTGTCTTACTGCCGGAGTTGGACTACTTTGCCATGGACATTCTACCATCATTCAATCTGTGACTGAAATTATACCTGGTAGAGCTATTTTAATACATCTTGTTTTTAAAAGACTTTCTTTACGTTTATTAAATGTGTACGCTCCTCCTGGGAAGCAGGAAAGGGCGGATTTACTTGAAATATTGCCATTATTTTGTGTTGGGTCAACCCCCCTGCTAGTGGGAGGAGATTTTAATTGTTTACGTGATGGGGAATCCCGGCAGGGTGGGGATGTTAATCGTAAAGACCGTACCTCCTATTTGTTGAAAAGTTTAATTGATGATTTTAGATTGCAGGACTGCTGGAAGGAGCTCTTGCCGGCAGATCCAGGTGTTACATGGTCCAATGGAAGAGTTTCTTCTAGAATTGATTTTATATTTGCTTCTACTGCCTTTAAACCTTGTAAATGTTTTCTTTTATCTAATTTATTCTCTGATCATAAAGTTTTATCTGTGTTTTTAGAGTTAGCAGGGGAACAAAATACCTCAAGAGGCCCATGGAGATTAAATACAACTCTCCTAGAGGATATTGATATTCAAAAGAGGCTTGTGCAGGCCTACCAGTGCTGGCAGTCAAAGAGAGACCCCCGCGCCTCGATGCTGGATTGGTGTGAGAGCATTAAACTTAAGATTAAATTATTTTTTATTAAGGCAGGGAAAATGAAAGCAAAAAAGAAAAAGCAGTGGTTTTATGTTTTTAATATGAGATTCCAAGTACTCTTTAAACTAAAAGAAGTTGGTATTGATGTGGATGATGATATTGCAAATCTTAAGTCTGAAATAAAAAATGCTCTTAATGAAAAAGGAAAACAAATAATTTTTAACTCCCATGTACAGCACCTGGAGGAAGGAGAGAAATGCTCCCGATTCTTCTTCAAAAAGGTAATGGGGAGGAGGGACGCAATCCTAAATCTTGAAGGTGAAAATGATATTAAGGGTATGTTAGGAAAAGCTTTTAATTTTTATCAATTTCTTTTTAACACAAGTTATAGATCCATCCTTTTTAGAGAATGCTATTAATTCCCTTGATTTTAAGTTAGATATTTTAGACCAGGGTATTTTATCTAGGGATCTCACCATTGAGGAACTATTACATATTTTTAAAAGTTTCTCCAGTGGGAAAGCCCCTGGGGAAGACGGTCTACCGATTCAGTTTTATCTGACTTTTTGGGGATTTTTAAAGAACGATATGTTTTTATTGTTTAAAGAAGCTTTTAACACTAATAAATTACCCCCATCTTGGAGGAGATTTCTGGTGTCTTTAATACATAAAAAAGGGGATAGGAGCCAACTTAAAAACTGGCGGCCTATTAAGCTTTTAAACCTTGATTATAAAATTTTAGCTAAACTCATTGCAGTCCGTTTAAAACCCTTTATAGCCAAATTAATTCACCCTAACCAGGTATGCGGAGTTCCCGGAAGAACCATAGCTGAGTCCCTCAACATAATTAGGGATACCATATGGTATTCAAAAGAGAGAAGTCAAAACCTTGCTATTTTATCTTTAGACTTTGAAAAAGCTTTTGACAGGGTATCGCATGAATTTCTTTTTATGGTTCTTAAAAAAATGGCGTTTCCAGAGAAAATTTTAACCCGCATTATGCTTTTATATCATTCTTGTTTTAGTCAAATTTCTGTAAATGGATTTTTAACGAAGGGGTTTCCTCTATTATCAGGGGTGAAACAAGGGTGCCCTCTCTCACCACTGCTTTTTATCTGTGTTATGGAACCACTATTAACCATACTGAGAATAGATAAAGTAATTAAAGGGGTACCTATTCCCGGGAGTAGGGGTATGCAACTTAAAGCCCTAAGTTACATGGATGATGTTACCATACTATGTCCAGATTCCACATCTCTGAGGAGGGTATTGAGAAACACACAATTTTTCTGTGAAGCCTCAGGTTTTAAATTAAATATAGATAAATGTGATTGTTTTAATGTGGGGGGATGGGACTCCTCTTTGACCCCTGGGATAGTGATACAGAGAAATCACATAAAAATTTTGGGAAGTATTTTTAACCAAGCCAATGAGGGAGACCCTAACTGGGACTCTGCAATAGATAAAATAGAAAAAAAGATCTCATTGTGGAATTTAAGGAACCTTAGTATGGAAGGTAAAATTTTAATTATTAAAGCCGTTTTAATTCCCATTATGTTGTATGTTGCAATGGTGTTTCCCCCTTCCAATTTACAAATCAAGAATGTAACAAGAATTGTTTTTATGTTTTTATGGGGTTCAAAAATGGAAAAGTTAAAAAGAGATCTGATGTACAAATGTAAATCTAATGGAGGTAAAGATGTACCCAATTTTTTTACCTTTTTCCATATAAAGTATTTCTGCTTCTGTTTTAAGGCTTTTAAATCTGATGGCATTTTTAGTTATTTTTTAAAATATGCAGCAGGAATGATTTTTAAAAGGTGGTTTAGCCTACCTTTAAGTTCTCCTGTGCTCCTGTGCCCGCCTAAACAGTATGTGATACTTGAGAAAACGGTCAGACTTTTAGGTCTCCAGGAATTGGAGCCTGATATATTGGGGGACCAAAGGAAGGTATCTATTGCTTGCAGACACTCTGAGGACACAATTCCTGTCTCCAATTTTTCACAGGCAAGGTCCAAAACGGTGTGGCGAAATGTGTACGGGAAATATCTTGCGAATGTACACAAGGACCTTGCCTGGGCAATCGTCCACCAGTGCCTCCCTAACCGTGAGTTTCAACATAGGCGGGGGCTGGTGGCGAGAGCCAAATGTCCAAGAGATATATGCGGGGAAAGTGAGTCTGTATTGCATCTCTTTTGGAATTGTCCTTTTGCACAGGAGGTTTGGAGAAAGGTAGGCCCATTTTGAAAATGGGCATGAGGCCTGAAAGATTTTAATCACTTTTATGTCTTTTATGGTCTTTTTAAGTGTCCAAATTTTAAACAATTCAGAGTTGCCTGGATTTTTATCAATTGTTTTAAAAATGTCATGTGGAAAGTTAGAAATATTTTACTCTTCAAACATGATCATATTGATTCAACAGACTGTATAAAAATTGCTTTAAGTGAAATGTATATTTACTATCTCAGAGATAAAAAACTGTATGGAGCAAAATAAGCAGCTTCAATGTGGTGTGTACAATTATGGAACACAATTAGTGGTAATTAAATAAATCCAAGTACATCTGTAATTATGATTTTCTTAATTGTTTCAATGGTTTTATGATGGTAAATTGTGTTTTTTTTTTTAAAAATTGAAATGATTATTATCAAGTTTTTATCATTTTATTGTAATGTTATAAATGTTCTTTTTTAAAACCTTTGTAAATATACTTTTGAATCAATAAAATTGCGTTGAAACCTTATCTGTTCTTATCAGTTTAATATCTGATACGTCCCCTATCTGGGGACCATATATTAAATGGATTTTTAGAACAGGGAGATGGAAAAAGAGATTGCTCTGTTCACTCCACGCATTGACCTGGTATTGCAGTATTTGCAGGAACGGTGCACTCCTTCTTTAATGCAGTTTATAAAATCAAAAAGAATTGAATTCAATGCATTTTGTTGATTTTGCTTGTTTGTCGCATTTTTGGAACGACTTTTTTGGCTTTGCTTTTCTTCGCCTCATTGGATTTTTCATGTTAAAAGTTGCAGAAGCCAGATGACAAACTCGTTTTCGTTCAACTTCACCAACTGTGCATTGCATTTCATTGTACTGTAAAGCAATGCTATCTATCTAACTCTCCCCCTTTCCTTCCTTTTGGATAAACAGCCATATTAGGCAAGCATTTTGGAGCTTTCACCTAACTAACTACAGGTGGTAAGATAAGCTGCACAATATAATTGTCCTTTCAGTATATTGTTGCACACACACCATCTATTTAGCAAATGCCCTTGTTATCAACTGCAGCCGTTTAAACTCACCTGAGCCAACAGGTATGTGCTGCGCTGGTTACCCTGCACTTAAAATTTCTTTTTTGCCTTGCTGCAATGACTTTTCTGAAATGTTGTCTCCCTCTGGTGGAACACTGACTTCTTTAATTTCATGCCTGCAGACTATAAAAAATAACCAACAAAAAGTTTGGTTGATTGGTCTATGGCGTTCTTTTAAAGTGTTGCTTATGGCGGTCTCTGTGAGCTTCTCAGTGCTGTTCAGTCAGCCAGGTATCCTGCCTGCAGTAGATGGAATGTGGCAATGGAACACTGCGCGTGTCATAATAGGCTCTGAGCCTTTATATACCTGCGCACGGCAGCAGCCACCTTCAGTCTGCTGCTGGACAGCCAGCAGCAGCAGGTAAGGTAAGTAATCAGCAACACTCCTGCTAAGGGTAGACGGCTGCTCGTTTTTTTTCCCCCTTAATTGGTTCTCCTCCCTCCCTCCGGTGTTGAGGCGGGTGGGAACAGCAGGGGGTGAGGGTGGTGTGCTAAAATAGGTGGAGTTATGCAGATCTAAAACGCGTGGATTGCAGCAGCAGCAAGCCGAAAAGTGCAGGCATGTAAGGGATCTAGAGGTTGACAACATGTCTTCTTAACGGGAGTCCAGGTGCCCATCTCCACTAATGCACTTTTCAGGATCCAAGGGTGGCACCCTAGGCCGAAACCAATTCTGGTTTTCGCTTCTCGGCCTTTTGGCTGAGATCAGGTGCAGTGATCTAACGGTTGCTGCCTTGGTCTTGGCTAAGAGGTGCCCGGGGTACCCGGCTCCTTGGCCTGGGGGGATCGTCTCACCTTATGGTGGGACTTCACCCCCCTGCTGCTATTAGGGAGCTGGCTTAGTCCCCAGGCAACAAGTTACGATCCCCAGGCGAAAGGCTGAGCCCGTGGTGATGGTAAGCCTTTGCCATTTTGTTGAGATGCCTTGCTCATTTCTATTTTCCACTGGCTCCGGCCAGATCAGGAACTCGGTGCGTATCGAGGTTCCAGCAAACCACGTTGGATATGACAACCCCCATGAGTTCTATGTACAGATTTTGAGAGATCTGTTGGCTGTGAAGGATGACGATGTTTACTGCCTGCAGGAGAAGGGGCAGAGTACATATATTCTCACGTTCTCGACCAAGGTTGCCTGCCAGCACTTTTACGAATGTGTTAAGGGCCAGCGTAACAGCAAGCTGTTGGACGGAGTGATTTTTACGGGTCTCTATGGCGGAGTTCACGTTCTCCTTGTGGTATACATGTTTAATCCCCATGTGTCCACAGCTGATATTGAGCTTTTTCTGAGTAGATATTGTACATCTGTCAGATTTACGGGGAACGTCAAAGGTCGGAGCGGTTTCTGGAATGGGAAACGACGCTTTATGGTACGCTTCACACTTGACCCTGGGGGTGTAGAAGGCCTTATGCACCCCCCCTCCACAGTGGTGCAGGGAAGAGACCATGGCTAGCTCTTCTATGATGGACAACCGTTCAGGTGTCGTAGGTGTGGCGACCTTGGTCACATGCAAAGCGATTGTAAGAACGAACGGATGAGTCAGTGCCACAATTGTGGACAATGGGGTCATGCCTCAAAGGACTGTAAGAACATTAAGACCTGCAGTGGGTGCGGAATGCCTACTCACCTGTTCAGTAATTGTCCGATGTGGACAAGGTCTCGTGGTGGCTCTCGGGCGCCTGCGGCTAGTTCCGCAGGAGTTCCTGCTGATGCCAACAGGGTCAGCCTGGGTGACCCCAGAAAAAGCTTTGTGGACATTACTAAAGGTCAAAAGCAGTCTGACTCAGTCGATGCTCAGTCGGTACCTTTGCGGAAAAACCCGGCCTCTGTAGCCGAGGTCACGCCTTTGCCTACTCCTGCAGGGGTCCAGGTTTCACCTGGTGGGGAGATGGCACCTTCTCAGAGTGGAAATGAGAGGGAACCAAAAAAGAGGCGAAAATCTGGAGCTGTTGGTACCAATCCAGATGTCCATCCAGATGCCCCTGCTGTTGCCAGCACGGATGTAGGTCCAGATGTCTGCCCTGATGCCAGTCCAGATGGAGGTCATGATGCCAGTCCAGATGGAGGCCCTGATGCCAATCCAGACGGATGTCCTGATGCCAACCTAGATGGATATCCTGATGCCAGTCCTGATGGATGTCCTGATGCCAGTCCAGATGAATGTCCTGATGCCAGTCCAGATGGATGTCCTGAAGCCATTCCTGATGGATGTCCTGTTGCCTGCCTGGATGATAGAGGTCGTGCAGTGGTTGGTGAATCTGTTGCTGGTCCTGATGGTCATCCTGCTCCGGAGATGATGTCCCTTGGTGTTCCTGGAGGGTGTGCGGGTATTCCACCTGCTGCAGTGCCTGGAGAGGATTGGGTGGATTCGGAGGATCGGATGGATCTCAGCGCCAGTGGTAAGAGGAGTCGTGAAGAGGCGCAGGAGGAGCATAACTTGCCTCAGATGTCCCGTAAAATCTTTCTATCTAGTGCTGCCAAAATTCTCAGCCCAGAGGGGACTAACTTAATTGAGGATTTCACGGACTAAGATGAAACGGACAGTTTATGAACTGTGTCATCCATTCCTTCACCTTCTCTGTCACAAATTATTGATTCAGATTCAGAGTATAATGAATCAATAAAAAACATTTAACATGGCAGAAATCCGTGTTGCCTCACTAAATGTGAGAAGCCTAAAGAGCCCTGTTAGACGGGCTGCTTTGTTTGCTTGGTTAATGACTCTGAACTTTGACATTTTTTTCCTGCAAGAATGCGGTATTGATCATGATTTGTCATACCCCAACTTAAAAATGGACTGGTCAGCAGGACCCTCTATTTGGTCAGGGTCCAATGAAAATAAAGCTGCTGGGGTTGCGATTTTATTCAAATGTCAAAATGTTAATGTTTTATCCGTCACTGAAATAGTTCCAGGTCGTGCCTTATCAACTCACGTTATTTTACCTGTCGCCTTATTAATGTTTATGCATCCCCAGAGAAAAATGAGCGTGCTTCCCTTTTTAATGTCATCCCTTTGTTTTTATCAGGTCCGTCCCCTGTGATAGTGGGACGGGATTTTAATTGTGTCATGTTGGGGGAGGGGAGGAGTGGAGGTGATACTACTGGAAGAACAGACAAAACATCCAGTCTGTTAAAACATTTGACAACGGACCTCAAATTATTAGATGCTTGGAGAAAGTCCTACCCTACTGATCCTGGGCATACATGGAGGGGTAGAGGGATGTCATCTCGTATTGATTTTATTTTTTCCTCTTCTGATGTTTTTAAACCTAGGAATGCTGGTCTAATAGAAAATATTTTTTTCTGATCATGTATTATTATACAATGTATTGCAAACTCCACAGGATGCAAAAGTTGGAAAAGGTATGTGGAAATTGAATGTGCTCTTATTAGAAGACAAACTGGTAAGGGCGGAGTTTTATGCAAAGTATGAGACTTGGAGAAGACGGAAACACCCAAATTAGAGTATGTTGGGGTGGTGGGAGTGTGTTAAAATCCGTATTAAAGAATTTTTTATTAAAATTGGTAAAAGTTAGGCACGTGAAAAAAGGAAATGTTTTAAAGATTTTAATGTCAGGATGCAAACTCTTCATAAGCTTAAGGGGTGGGGAGTGCCTGGTGTGGATAGTGAGATTGCCAAGATCCAGACAGAAATCCAAAAATTCCTGGAACAAAAGGGTAAAGAAATTATATTTAATGCCCGTGTGAAATATTTGGAAGAGGGTGAGACCTGCTCAAGGTTCTTCTTTAAAAAAATGAGTGACAAAAAACAAGTGATTACTGAGCTAGAAGGACAATCTTCCACTGAGGGCATTTTAGAGCATACTGCTAATTTTTATAGAGATCTTTTTAGTATTAAAAATGTTGATGAACCTGCTTTTACTGAGAATCTTAATGTTTTATCCCAGTTTTTAAATAAAGATGACCAGATTTTTTTAACTAAAGAACTTTTACCCAGTGAAATTGAAGAGACCCTTAAGAGTTTTAATAAAGGTAAGGCTCCTGGATCAGATGGCCTTCCTATTGAATTTTATCTTTGCTTTTGGGATCTAATTAAGGAGGATTTTACACAAGTAGTTTGTGAAGCCTCTAAGGCCGATTTATTACCATATTCATGGCGTAAAAGTATGATTATGTGGCACCCCAGGGGTCTGGTTTCCCACAGTAATGTAATGTTATGTCTGAGAGCAGGTGGGAGGTCCTTTGGTCAGGGATCCTGTGCATGCCACACCTCCTGCCCAGTCTTGGGAGGGGAAGAACTTCCCCTATATAAACCCGGGGCTGAGGCAGGGTTAGGAGTAGAGAAGAAGTAGAGACGAGAAACAGTCATAGGAAGAAACAGCAGAAGCTCAGTGGGAGCAATACTACTACGAGTCAGGGGCTGGCAGCTGCAGAGCTCGCCCTGACTGAGAAGCTTTCTTACCGGACCCGGCGTCCGAGGCTGTGGGGACTAACTCTTACCCAGCAGCAGAAGCCGACCGGCAGGGGATTTCAGGTCCTCAGGCCCAGAAACCCGAAGGCACGGTCACACGCATGGGACCAGCACCGCCATCGTGGAGCGGACGCCACTAGAAGGCCCCGAGTCACTGGCCATACGGGTGAGCACCACACGGCACACTCAGGAACGTGGGCTACTTATATCCGCTTCTAGCAAGGTAGCCAGAAGAGTACAGTCAGTTTGGGAGGCCTACAACTCTGCCTGGCCAGGGGAGATCCCATCTGCTCAAGGACTGACCAGGCCCCGTTCGCTAGCAAGTACTCCGGGAGGGTCTATCGTTGTTACCAGTAAAGACCCTGAATTACACCGCACCGTCTCTGAGTGGTTCCTGCTACCCCCATCTTCCACGTCGGCTGCCCTGAGGCCATACCCCTCCCGTTGGGGGTTATACTATCATGCTGCACAATTCTACACCGGCCTCAGCGGTCTGCCCTGCAGCGGCAGCTCCATAGCTGCAAATCAATGGGTGGTGTAGTCGACACTCAAATAACATCTATCAAGACTGCCACACACTGAGTTTGACACCCTGGGCACGGACCGGGTCGCCGCCACTCGGAGACTACAACCCCCATCTGATCCGGTTCCGGGTATCCCCAAACAGCACTGGCCCAGGGGGCACGTCAACTTTGGCGTAGTCGGCAGGATTTCGTGCCCGCAACCACCGGGTACTGCGTGCCTGAAAAAGGGACTTTTAAAACTTACCATCCGTGAAGTTTTCCCGCCATCGGTGAAGATTCCCGCCATCCGGCGCCATTTTCAGCCTTCTTCCCGCCATCTGTGAAGATTCCCGCCATCCGGCGCCATTTTCAGCCTTCTTCCCGCCATCCGTGGAGTTTTCCCGCCGTTGGACGCCATCTTGAGGACGCCGCAAGGGAAGAAGAGGGGCATGGACTCCGAAAAGCCCGCGAGAACTGAAGCCCCGCCTCACGTCCGGACGTTGCGTAAGGTCCTGGAAGGAGCCCAGCAGACGCCGACGTCACCGGAGCGCGACGGAAGGTCCTCAACCCTGACGATCCACTGCGGAGCCGCGGCCTACGGAAGAGGATCATCGCAAGGTAGGCCACGGTCCACTAGGGGGGAGAAGGATGTCGGATACGGAGGAGAGCTTCACCGCTTCAACCCCCGCCAGCGCCACCGCTGTCGCGGTCATGCCTTTCACCATGCCCTATATCCCGGGAGCAGCCTGGCTACCCCAGTACTCAGGGGAGTCACATACCCTGCAGGACTTTAGAGAAAGGCTGGATAGCCTCTTCCAGGTGTACCCCCTCACAGAGGAGCAAAAAGTGAGCATCCTGGTGGCCCAATTAACCGGAGCAGCCCGAAGGGAGGTAAAGTCCTGGCCACCTGGGGGGAGGACTGTCGCAGGGATACTAACCCGGCTGAGGGACACCTTTGATACCCGCACCTCAGCCGAGATCAAGCTTAGATTCTACGGGTGCAAACAGCGGGCCCATGAGAGTACAAGGGACTATGCCCTGAACCTACAAGAGGCCCTGAGAGCCGTTAAGCAGACCGACCCTGACGGCGTGGGAGACGAGGACAGGCTGTTGACTGAACAATTTATAGAGGGTTTATATTGCAATGCCCACCGAACCCAGTTGCGGGCAATGGCCCTACAGGACCCTCATCTGGGATTTGCACAGTTCAAGGACAGAGCCATCCGGGTGCTCCGAGAACCGGCACCGGATGGCGTTGTGACCCACAGGCGCCCAGCTATCACTTACAACCAGGAGGCGGCGCCCTTGTCGGCAGGGCCTGTAGGGGCTGATGCGCAGGCTTTGAACAATGACCCGGCTCCAGACCTGCACCATCAGGTCCAAGAGCTAGCTAAAAGCGTTGCTGCGTTAACCCGAACTGTGCAGTCTTTACAGGCTTCCACTCCAGGGAAGATCCAGCTGGCATCCGGACCGGAGAACATCCCGTGGCGTCGACCAAGGAGGACCCCACCGGCCAGAGGAAGACCCAGTGACCGGTACAACGAGGACGGACGACCCATCCGCCGCCGCTGCAATCAACCCGGACATATGGCAAGGTACTGTCCTTTAAACTGGCACAACCTGGGGGTAGAGGGCCAACCCCCAGGAAAAAGATCACCAGGCCCATCGAACTGGCGCGACAAATATGTCGGAGGACGTCCAGTCTTGCCTGTGGTACTGGATGGCATCCCTATGAGTGCCCTACTGGACACCGGGTCACAGGTCACCACCATCCCGTACGTGCTCTTCAAGCAGTACTGGAATGACTCGGATATAACCCGCTACCCTGACGACGACTTGAGTATCATCGCCAGCAATGGTCAGCCCGTGCCACAGATCGGATTTAAAGAGGCGACCATTAAAATTGGTAGAGTCGAACTAGCAGCACAGGGACTGATTATTGTAGACATTGACAAACACGAGAGTCACCCAAAGATAACGCTAGGAACTAATGTAATTGAAAATTGTCTTGCAGAGGTGATTTTCCTTTTACAGCAGGTTGCCAAGAACGCCAGCTCCGGCGAGCAGCGGGTGCTCCAGAAAGAGATCCGGGCACTGATGCGACGGCAACAGGTGGAACTCTCCGGCGGTGAGATTGGTAGCGTAAGAATGTGTGACCCTTTTCCTATTGCCATGCCCCCAAAAAGTGAAATGATGATTTGGTGCCGGGCAGCTATTGGTCTGAGAGGTAGAGATTACCAGGCAATGGTAGAACCAGTTTACTCAGACAGTAGGCCCACCATCTTGACAGCACGGAGGGTGGTTAATGTACGCCATGGGAGGGTGCCCGTTCGCATAATCAATATCGGGAAGAGGGAAGTGTACCTGCCCCGGTATGCCACGCTAGCCAAATTATATACCATTAACCAAAATGCTATACAATCTGTGGAACCCTTGCCTCCATCTCACCCGGAGGAAGGTAACGGCTCTAAGAAAACAATGGAGGACTGGTGTCAGCAACTACATTTGGGTACTGACTCCACTCCCTCACATCAGAAACAGGGAGTCTATCGGGTGGTTCAAGAGTACGAGAGAGTGTTTAGTAAACACCCGTTAGACTTCGGGCGAGTCAAGGGGGTAGAACACCACATCCCCACGGGAGACCATCCTCCCATAAAAGAGAGGTATCGACCCGTACCCCCTGCACACTACCAACACGCCAAGGGGATGCTTAGAGACATGAAGGAGGCTGGGGTGATCAGGGATAGCTGTAGCCCCTGGGCAGCTCCACTAGTCTTAGTCAGAAAAAAAGACAACACCATGAGGATGTGTGTAGATTACCGGAAAATCAACCGTATCACACACAAGGATGCGTACCCCTTACCAAGGATAGAGGAGTCATTGGCTGCTTTAAGATCTGCTAACTTCTTCTCTACCTTGGATCTCACTAGCGGGTACTGGCAGGTTCCTGTAGCAGAGGCGGACCGGGAGAAGACCGCATTCACCACCCCGATGGGACTTAGCGAGTTCACCTGCATGCCGTTCGGACTCTGCAACGCACCAGGAACCTTCCAACGACTAATGGAGTGTTGTCTGGGCCACAGAAACTTTGAGACGGTCCTGTTGTACCTGGACGATGTCATCGTATATTCCAAGACGTATGAGGACCACCTGAAACACCTGGCGGAAGTGTTCGAAGCTCTGGCGAGTTACGGCCTAAAGGTGAAACCCACCAAAGGTGCAGTACCTGGGACACGTGGTGAGCGCTGACGGAGTGGCTCCCGACCCTGATAAGATCACCGCAATTAAGGAATGGCCAAGCCCCTCCAGCGTAAAAGAAGTGCGGCAGTTCCTCGGATTCGTAGGCTACTACCGAAGGTTTATTCCCGGTTTCACCAAAAAGGCAGCACCTATGCAGGACCTCCTGATAGGCCAGTCCCGGAAGGCCAAGAACCAGAAGCCGCCCTTCAAATGGGAGGAGCTGGAAGAAGAGTCCTTCCGCCAGCTGAAGATGGCCCTCACGGAGGACGAAATCCTGGCGTACCTGGATTATAGCCAGCCCTTTATCCTCTACACCGACGCCAGTAACATCGGGCTAGGAGCCGTACTGTCCCAGATCCAGCAGGGGAAGGAACGAGTAATCGCCTACGCCAGCCGAAAGCTGCGACCCACCGAAAGGAACCCCGAGAATTACAGCTCATTTAAGCTAGAGTTCCTGGCCGTAGTATGGGCAGTCACCGAGCGCTTTAAGCATTACCTCGTTTCTTCCCGGTTCACCGTGTACACGGATAACAACCCGTTGACACACCTGGACACGGCAAGACTCGGTGCCCTGGAGCAGAGGTGGATGGCCCGTCTGTCCAACTACGAGTTCACAATCAAATACCGGGCCGGACGCTCCAATACCAACGCGGACGCCCTGTCCAGGATGCCCAACCTGCCGGACGAAGGAGAAGATCCGGAGGGACTGGAAGAAGTTGAACTCCCTGCGTTCCACCGTCATGGGACTATCCAGTATTCCCACCGGGTAAGGAGTAAGCAGGCTGCTACGTTATACCCCTTACCTCACTACAACTGGGCGGAAACGCAAGACAGCGACCCTGCCGTCCGACTGGTGAAGGAGATGCTGACTCGCCCGGAGGCTTGCCTTGAACCAGACGCTGCGGAGGAAGCCAAACAACTATGGGCAGAGAGGAGTCGACTGTTCCTTTACAAGGGGAAGTTGTGCCGCAGAATGGTTAACTCCCGGACGCATGAACTACTCTGGCAAGTAGTGGTGCCACGAAGAGACGCAGCCATGGTGATGGAGGCATACCACGACGGAGCTGGACACTTCGGGTGGAAGAAGCTGGAGTTCCTGCTGCGCGAGCGATTCCACTGGGTAGGCATGAGGGGAACCATTGAGAAGTGGTGCAGAGACTGTGGCCCGTGCAACCTAAGAAGGAAGGACCGTGCCAGCCAGAAGACTCCCCTGCAGTCCATCGTCACCCGGCAGCCGTTGGAACTGGTAGCCTTGGATCATGTAAAACTGACCCCAAGCAGAAGTGGCTACGTCTACGCACTAACCATCGTGGATCACTACTCCCGGTTCTTGGTTGTCGTCCCCGTCAAGGACTTAACAGCTCGAACAGCAGCGAGAGCCTTCCAGCAGCATTTCTGCCGTCCACACGGGTACCCGAACCGAGTGTTGACAGACCAGGGACCTGCCTTTGAAGCGGAGGTCTTCCAAGAATTCTGCACTCTGTATGGCTGCCGGAAGATAAGGACGACACCCTATCATCCGCAAACTAATGGACTTTGTGAGAAAATGAACCAGGTGGTAATGGATCTTCTGAAAACGTTGCCCCTGGAAGAACGCAGTCTGTGGCCTGAGAAGCTGCCCGATCTGGTGGACCTATACAACCACATCCCGGTAGGTTCCACCAACTGTACCCCGGCTTACCTAATGAGGGCAAGACCTGGTAAGTTACCTGTTGACCTGGAAATGGGAGTCCTGACACCCGAGGACACTTCACCAGAAGCAGACTGGGACACAGAGAGGCAGCAGCAGTACCGGAGAGTACAGGAGAGCGTGGAGCGAAGTCTCTGTCAGGCTAAGGAAAGACAAGAGAAAACTTACAACCAGTATGCTCCCGCTGTTCCCCTGGTACCCGGAGAGCAGGTCTTGAAGAGGAAGAGACGGCTCCACAAGTTGGACGACCAGTGGGAGAAGGACCCGTACACCGTACTGCCCTCAAGCCACGAGAACCCGAAGGTTTGTACCATCAGTAAAGACGGAGGGGAAACCACAGCCATTGTATCCCGGGACCACCTGAAAAAGTGTCCCGAACAACTGAGGAACCCTGAAGAGGAACAAGAAGACCATCGACCCGTAGAGGAAAGGGAAGATATGGTTAGTACTGTGCTCGGGGACTTCCCTTGGTCTTGGACTCAAGTCAATGGTGCAGTTGTGGTACCCGTACTCACCTTCCTCCAACCAGCATCCCAAGCACCTACGGAGCAACAGGTAGAGCTGGAAGAACAGCCGGTCCAGGAGGCAGAAGACCCCACACCAGCAGACCAGGAGGATCAACCCTCTGCTTGCAGTGAGCCTGCCATATCCCTAGTGAGCCAAAGAGCCGGTAGACAGCTGCCCAGTTTACCATTGACAGCTCCTACACCCTGTAGTTCAGGGCTAGACAGTCAGCTCCGTAGGTCCACTAGGGCCACTAGAGGCCAGTTACCCGCACGTTGGAGGATTTGAAGTGTATAAATTGTTTTATTTATGTTTACCTGTGTATTGTTGCTTGTGTATAATTTTGTGTTTCTAGTTATTTGTAGGAGTCCTTGGTGGATTTACCGGGAATCCCTTGTACATAGTTGGAGCGTAACCCAGGTTGGACTAAAGACTGTTAAGGACTCGGGGCAGGACAAACCCCTACCTGGTTACGTCTCCCTGTTTTGGTGAAATGGACACCTTGCTTTTCTTCGAAGACTGCACCCGGTTACGGACATGCCGTGACCACCTTTATGTGTTTCTTCTTATTGTACTGTTATTGTTGTTATATCTTATGTTTTTCTAAAATATGTTTAGTCCCGGAGTACTAAATTTCACTAGGGGGGAATGTGGCACCCCAGGGGTCTGGTTTCCCACAGTAATGTAATGTTATGTCTGAGAGCAGGTGGGAGGTCCTTTGGTCAGGGATCCTGTGCATGCCACACCTCCTGCCCAGTCTTGGGAGGGGAAGAACTTCCCCTATATAAACCCGGGGCTGAGGCAGGGTTAGGAGTAGAGAAGAAGTAGAGACGAGAAACAGTCATAGGAAGAAACAGCAGAAGCTCAGTGGGAGCAATACTACTACGAGTCAGGGGCTGGCAGCTGCAGAGCTCGCCCTGACTGAGAAGCTTTCTTACCGGACCCGGCGTCCGAGGCTGTGGGGACTAACTCTTACCCAGCAGCAGAAGCCGACCGGCAGGGGATTTCAGGTCCTCAGGCCCAGAAACCCGAAGGCACGGTCACACGCGTGGGACCAGCACCACCATCGTGGAGCGGACGCCACTAGAAGGCCCCGAGTCACCGGCCATATGGGTGAGCACCACACGGCACACTCAGGGACGTGGGCTACTTATATCCGCTTCTAGCAAGGTAGCCAGAAGAGTACAGTCAGTTTGGGAGGCCTACAACTCCGCCTGGCCAGGGGAGATCCCATCTGCTCAAGGACTGACCAGGCCCCGTTCGCTAGCAAGTACTCCGGGAGGGTCTATCGTTGTTACCAGTAAAGACCCTGAATTACACCGCACCGTCTCTGAGTGGTTCCTGCTACCCCCATCTTCCACGTCGGCTGCCCTGAGGCCATACCCCTCCCGTTGGGGGTTATACTATCACGCTGCACAATTCTACACCGGCCTCAGCGGTCTGCCCTGCAGCGGCAGCTCCATAGCTGCAAATCAACGGGTGGCGTATTCGACACTCAAATAACATCTATCAAGACTGCCACACACTGAGTTTGACACCCTGGGCACGGACCGGGTCGCCGCCACTCGGAGACTACAACCCCCATCTGATCCGGTTCCGGGTATCCCCAAACAGCACTGGCCCAGGGGGCGCGTCAATTACATTAATTTTTAAGAAAGGTGATAAATCAAAGTTGGAGAATTGGAGGCCTATTTCACTATTAAATACAGACTACAAGATTTTAGCTAAAGTTGTTGCTGTTCGTCTTAAAGCAGTTATTAAAAATGTAATTCATCCAGATCAGGTGTGTGGTGTCCCCGGGAGATCAATCTGGGAGCATCTAAACCTAATTTGTGATCTTATCTGGTATCAAAAAGATAGAAAACAGCCACTAGCTATTTTATCTTTGGATTTTATGAAAGCGTTTGATAGGGTCTCCCACTTTTATCTTTTTAAAGTTATGGGAAAGATGGGGTTCCCTGATTCTTTTATTCAGAAAATTGTGCTTTTATGCAAACAGTCATCTGCCCAGATTTTAGTCAATGGTTTTTTAACTAGAGAGGTGGAGCTTCTTTCTGGTGTGAAACAAGGTTGCCCCATGTCCCCACTTTTATTTGTCTGCTCCATTAAGCAACTGTTGTGCCTGCTGCGTCGGGACAAGGTGGTTAGGGGGATTTTTATTCCGGGTAGGGGTGGACAACAAGTTAAAGCCATTGGATATATGGATGACATATCTGTATATGGCACTAGCTCAGCATCTATTAACAGAGCAATTCTAATTACTGAAATTTTTAGTGCTGGGTCTGGGTTTAAGTTGAATATAAATAAATGCGACTGTATGATTATGGGTCAATGGGAGTCAGATCCACCTAGGGTTCCCACACAAACAGTAGGAATCAAGATCCTGGGTGTCTTGTTTAATCCTGCTAATGATGGTATTAAAAACTGGGATTTGGTTTTGAATAAATTAAATCAGAAGATCTCTTTATGGCAAACTCGAAAACTAACAATGGAGGGCAAGATTCTTGTAATTAAAATGGTTTTGCTTCCCATCATTTTGTATGCCGCTATGGTTTTTCCCCCTAATTCTCTGTATCTTAAAAGACTTATGAAGCCCATGTTTTATTTTCTGTGGGGTTCCAAAATGGAGAAATTGAGGAGGGAGGTGGTATGTAAGAGCAAGAAAAATGGGGGTAAAGGGTTCCCTGATTTAAAATTGTTTTTATTTATCAAGTTTTTTGTATTTTGTTGCAAAAGCTTGAATAATGTTGGGGCTTTCTCTTGTTTTCTTAGATATACAACTGGGTTTCTTTTCCGAAAGTTGAATTTCAGTATGACTGTTAATTGTCCTTTTCTCTTATCTCCCCCTAAGCATTACAAGATCTTGGAGAAGGTCATTTCAGAATATGATCTGACCCAAGTTGATCGTCAGCTTTTATTTGATCAAAGTAAATTAACAGTTATTTGTAAGGGACATGAGGAGATGGAGGATGTGTCTAATTTTTCCATCTCCAGGTGCCGCCTGGTGTGGAACAACGTGGCCTGTCCTGCACTTAGCAACTTGCAAAAGGATTTAGCTTGGCAGGTTGTTCACCAATGTCTCCCTACGAGAGCTTTTCAGCATCATAGGCGGCTGGTGGCTAGTGCTAGATGTCCCAGAGAAAGATGCGCCCCAAACGACTCAGTGTTTCATTTACTGTGGGATTGCCCCTACGCACAAGAGCTATGGCAGACAGTGGGCACCCTCCTAAAATGGATATGTGGTATACAAACCCTTAATTGTGACATTATAATATATGGGATAATTAATTGCCCAACCATGAAACAAGCACGAGTCGCATGGCTTATAATTAACTGTTTAAAAGAAGCTTTATGGAAAGTGCGAAATATATTATTGTTTAAACATGAATTTATTCCTGTCAAAGATTGTATTGGGCTTGCTCTTTGTGAAATGTTTACATACTACCTGAGAGATTGTAAAAAGATGGGAATCAATGAAGCAAAAAAGCTATGGTGTTTGCAAATTTGGAATATGTATTTATTTATGTAAATTATATGCAAAACTGTGTTTTATGCTTTTTAGTGCATTTTAAATCTGACTCTGTATAAGTTTTATGTCATATTTTATTCCAGTATTTGTGATTTGTTTCAAAGATTGTATCGTACATGTTCTTTGTGAAATGTTTTCATACTACCTGATTGTAAAAAGATAAAGTTAAAAAGCTATGGTGTTTGCATTTGGCATATATATTTATTTATGCAAATTATATGCAAAACTGTGTTTTATGCTTTTTATGCTTTTATGCGCTTTTTAAATCTGACTTTGTATTTGTTTGATGTCATATTTTATTCAAGTCTTTGTGATTTGTTTGTAATTTGTGATGTATGTCTGATTTAAATAAAGATTGTTTGAAAACGGATCTGTTCTTATGAGTTTAATACCTGATACGTCCCCTATCTGGAGACTATATATTAAATGGATTTTTAGAACAGGGAGATGGAAAAAGAGCTTGCTCTGTCCACTCCACGCATTGACCTGGTATTGCAGTATTTCCAGGACCGGTGCACCCCTTCTTTAATGCAGTTTATAAAATCAGAAAGAATTGAATTCAATGCATTTTGTTGATTTTGCTTGTTTGTCGCATTTTTGGAATGACTTTTTTGGCTTTGCTTTTCTTCGCCTCATTGGATTTTTCATGTTAAAAGTTGCAGAAGCCAGATGACAAACTCGTTTTCGTTCAACTTCACCAACTGTGCATTGCATTTTATTGTACTGTAATGCAATGCTATCTATCTAGCTCTCCCCTTTTCCTTCCTATTGGATAAACAGCCATATTAGGCAAGCATTTTGGAGCTTTCACCTAACTAACTACAGGTGGTGAGATAAGCTGCACAATATAATTGTCCTTTCAGTATATTGTTGCACACACACCATCTATTTAGCAAATGCCCTTGTTATCAACTGCAGCCGTTTAAACTCACCTGAGCTAACAGGTATGTGAGCTGGTTACCCTGCACTTAAAATTTCTTTTTTGGCTTGCTACAATGACTTTTCTGAAATGTTGTCTCCCTCTGGTAGAACACTGACTTCTTTAATTTCATGCCTGCAGACTATAAAAAATAACCCAAAAAAGTTTGGTTGATTGGTCTGTGGCGTTCTTTTAAAGTGTTGCTTATGGCGGTCTCTGTGAGCTTCTCAGTGCTGTTCAGTCAGCCAGGTATCCTGCCTGCAGTAGATGGAATGTGGCAATGGAACACTGCGCGTGTCATAATAGGCTCTGAGCCTTTATATACCTGCGCACGGCAGCAGCCACCTTCAGTCTGCTGCTGGACAGTCAGCAGCAGCAGGTAATCAGCAACACTCCTGCTAAGGGTAGACGGGTGCTCGTTTTTTTTCCCCCTTAATTGGTTCTCCTCCCTCCCTCCGGTGTTGAGGCGGGTGGGAACAGCAGGGGGTGAGGGTGGTGTGCTAAAATAGGTGGAGTTATGCAGATCTAAAATGCGTGGATTGCAGCAGCAGCAAGCCGAAAAGTGCAGGCATGTAAGGGATCTAGAGGTTGACAACATGTCTTCTTAACGGGAGTCCAGGTGCCCATCTCCACAAATGGACTTTTCAGGATCCGAGGGTGGCACCCTAGGCCGAAACCAATTCTGTTTAAGGCTTCTCGTCCTTTTGGCATGATGTATAAGGTTTACCTGTGTGGTCTTGCCTGCGAGGTGCTCCTGGTACCCTTTCTCTCGGCCTGGGGGGATCGTTCCTCTTCGGAGGGACTTAACCCCCCTGCAGCTATTGGGAGGAAGGATTAGTCCGGGAGCAACGGGAAGGGATCTCATGAAGGCTTGCGCCTTTCAGAGAATTGAGTTGGTACGTGACAGAGTGAAGGATGCCGGCAACGCTCACATATTCATCGGGTGATGACCGGATGCGGAACACCGTGAGGACTGAAGTTGGAGCAGGATCGATGACGGAGAAGAATTTGGACTACATCTGCCATAGGATTCTGCTCGGAGTTCTGGAGTTTCGGCGGGAAGACATATTCTGCTTCCAGGATAACGAGTACAAGGGGACTTACACAATCACCTTCAAGAGCCAGGGATGCTGTCAGCAATAGAGATGAGCGGTGTTCGACTAGAACTGTTCGCCAATCTCAAATTCGAGCTGTTTTGGGCGGTGTTCGAGTTGTTCGACGAACCCGAATGATTTGCAAAAAATTCGGCTGTTCGAGGTTATGTTCGATAACTGTTCGTACACCAAAAGCGTGTCCTGCATGGATTGTCTGCCACTCACTGTAATGTCACAGCCATGGTGGTTGTGGCATTACAGTGATTGCCCAAATCGATGGGAACAGTGCCAACAGTGAAACATGAAAAGCCGGCAATTCAGCAGCGGCATACACCTGTACCCGACAATTTAGAACCGAAAGAATAGAGCTTCACACATAGATTAGATAGATATAAACATGTCAGCCACATATATACGAAGTACAGTGAAAGTGCTGCTTACTGTACTTGTCATTTAGCGTAAAGGATTTATCAAAAAAAATAATAGTGTTTTCATGCACCGTCTCTTTAAAAAAGCCGGCCGGCAATTCAGCATCTGTACCCGACAATTTAGAACAGAAAGATAGAGCATCACACATAGATTAGATAGATAGAAACATGTCAGCCACATATATATGAAGTACAGTGATAGTGTTGGTTACTGTACTTGTCATTTAGTATTAAAATAAAGGATTTATTATTAAAAAAATTGGCGTGGGGTTCCCCTTAATTTTAGGCTCTAGCGGAGGTTAAGCAGACGGCTGGGGCAGATGTTTGAAGCCTGGGAAGGGGGTAATACCCACGGAGCTTCCCAGGCTACTAATATCAGCCCCCAGCTGAATACCTAGCCTTTACTAGCTATTAAAATGGGGGACCCCCCAAAAAAAATGACGTGGGGTCCCCCCTAATTTAATAGCTAGCAAAGGCTAGGCAGACAGCTGGGGGCTGATATTAATAGCCCAGGAAGGGAGCCATGAATATTGGCCCCCTCCCAGGCTAGAAACACCAGCCGTCAGCCGCCCCAGAAATGGCGCATTCATAGGATGCGCCAATTCTGGCACTTAGCCTCGCTCTTCCACGCTGCCCTGGTGCGGTGGCAGGGGGTAATAGGGTTGGGGTTGATGTCAGCTTATAATGCCAGCTGACATCAAGCCCAGGTTAGTAATGGAGAGGCGTCTATAAGACACCCCCATTACTAACCCCATAGTCAAAGTTAAAAAAAACACAAACACCCAGAATAAAGTCCTTTAATTGAAATAAAGACACAGTCCTTTATTGTTCTAAATTAAACCATACTTACCGTCACGCCCATTCCAGCTGAAGCCAACGATCTCCTGCAATAAAAGAAAAATAATAAAGCAACCTCATCCTTACCTTTCCATGGTTCCCACCACAGCTTCAGCTCTGCTACATCGAGATGACAGGCTGGACCGCAGCAGAACGCTGCCATCCAGCCTCTCATCCCGCAGACACTGAGAAGCGCAGGCTTGCTTGCGCTGCTCAGCGTCTCTCTGTGACGACATCCAGATGAGCCGAGTTCATGTCCAATGAACTCGGCTCACCTCATGCACGTCACTGACAGCGTGGGAAAATTCTCA
This sequence comes from Phyllobates terribilis, assembly GCF_046119375.1. Taxonomy (NCBI): domain Eukaryota; kingdom Metazoa; phylum Chordata; class Amphibia; order Anura; family Dendrobatidae; genus Phyllobates; species Phyllobates terribilis. The sequence continues at coordinate 100,242,674 of NW_027362765.1, forward strand.
AGCTGAAGCGCTGAGTGCAGGAGAATTTTCCCACGCTGTCAGTGACGTGCATAAGGTGAGCTCATGTCCAATGAACTCAGCTCACCTCCTGCACGTCACTGACAGCGTGGGAGAATTCTCCTGCACTCAGCGCTTCAGTGTGAGAATTCTCCCACGCTGAAGCGCTGAGTGCAGGAGAATTTTCCCACGCTGTCAGTGACGTGCATGAGGTGAGCCGAGTTCATTGGACATTAACTCGGCTCATCTGGATGCCCTCACAGAGAGACACTGTGGAGCGCAAGCAAGCCTGCGCTTCTCAGTGTCTGCGGGATGATAGGCTGGATGTCAGCGTTCTGCTGCGGTCCAGCCTGTCATCTCGATGTAGCAGAGCTGAAGCTGTCATGGGAACCATGGAAAGGTAAGGATGATGTTGCTTTATTATTTTTCTTTTATTTCAGGAGATCGTTGGCTTCAGCTGGAATGGGCGTGATGGTAAGTATGGTTTAATTTAGAACAATAAAGAATTGTGTGTTTATTTCAATTAAAGGACTTTTTTCTGGGTGTTGTGTTTTTTTTAAATACTTTACTAGAAATTCATGGTGGTCATGTCTAATATTGGCGTGACCCCATGAATTTCGGGCTTAGGGCCAGATGATAATGCCAAGCTGGCCCTAACCCCTTTATTACCCAGTGAGCCACCGCATCAGGGCCCTGGATGAGTTGGGTACAGCGCCAGAAGATGGCGCTTCTATGAACGCGCCATTTTCCGGGGTGGCTGCGGACTGCAATTTGCAGCGGGGGTGGCCCAGAAAGCTTGGGCCTCCCTGCGCTGCGGATTCCAGCCCCCAGCTGCCTAGTTGTACCTGGCTGGACACAAAAACAGGGCGAAGCCCCACGTCAATTTTCTTTAAATTATTTCATGAAATAATTAAGAAAAAAAGGGCTTCCCTATATTGTTGTGTCCGGCCAGGTACAAATAGGCAGCTGGTGGTTGGGGGCAGCCCGTTCCTGCCTGCTGTACCTGGCTGGACACAAATATAGTGCGAAGCCCCACGTCAATTTTTTTTAAATTATTTCATGAATTTCCTGAAATAATTTAAAAAAATTTAAGTGGGGCTTCGCACTATATTTGTGTCCAGCCAGGTACAGCAGGCAGGAACGGGCTGCCCCCAACCACCAGCTGCCTATTTGTACCTGGCCGGACACAACAATATAGGGAAGCCCTTTTTTTCTTAATTATTTCATGAATTTCATGAAATAATTAAAAAAAATTGAAGTGGGGCTTCGCACAATATTTGTGTCCAGCCAGGTACAGCAGGCAGGAACGGGCTGCCCCCAACCACCAGCTGCCTATTTGTACCTGGCCGGACACAACAATATAGGGAAGGCCTTTTTTTCTTAATTATTTCATGAATTTCATGAAATAATTAAAAAAAAAGTACGTGGGGCTTCGCCCTATTTTTGTGTCCAGCCAGGTACAACTAAGCAGCTGGGGGCTGGAATCTGCAGCGCAGGGAGGCCCAAGCTTTCTGGGCCCCCCCCCGCTACAAATTGCAGTCCGCAGCCACCCCGGAAAATGGCGCGTTCATAGAAGCGCCATCTTCTGGCGCTGTACCCAACTCATCCAGGGCCCTGGTGCGGTGGCTCACTGGGTAATAAAGGGGTTAGGGCCAGCTTGGTATTATCAGCTGGCCCCAAGCCCAAAATTCATGGGGTCACGCCAGTATTAGACATGACCGCCATGAATTTCTAGTAAAGTATTTAAAAAAAACACAACACCCAGAATAAAGTCCTTTAATTGAAATAAAGACACAATTCTTTATTGTTCTAAATTAAACCATACTTACCATCACACCTATTCCAGCTGAAGCCAACGATCTCCTGCAATAAAAGAAAAATAATAAACCAACCTCATCCTTACCTTTCCATGGTTCCCACGACAGCTTCAGCTCTGCTACATCGAGATGACTGGCTGGACCGCAGCAGAACGCTGCCATCCAGTCTGTCATCCCGCAGACACTGAGAAGCGCAGGCATGCTTGCGCTCCTCACTGTCTCGCTGTGACGGCATCCAGATGAGCCGAGGTCATGTCCAATGAACTCGGCTCACCTCATGCACGTCACTGACAGCGTGGGAAAATTCTCACGCTGAAGTGCTGAGTGCAGGAGAATTCTCCCACGCTGTCAGTGATGTGCATGAGGTGAGCTCATGTCCAATGAACTCAGCTCACCTCCTGCACGTCACTGACAGCGTGGGAAAATTCTCCTGCAATCAGCGCTTCAGCGTGAGAATTTTCCCACGCTGTCAGTGACGTGAATGAGGTGAGCCGAGTTCATTGGACATGAACTCGGCTCATCTGGATGTCGTCACAGAGAGACGCTGAGCAGCGCAAGCAAGCCTGCGCTTCTCAGTGTCTGCGGGATGACAGGCTGGATGGCAGCGTTCTGCTGCGGTCCAGCCTGTCATCTCGATGTAGCAGAGCTGAAGCTGTCGTGGGAACCATGGAAAGGTAAGGATGAGGTTGCTTTATTATTTTTCTTTTATTGCAGGAGATCGTTGGCTTCAGCTGGAATGGGCGTGACGGTAAGTATGGTTTAATTTAGAACAATAAAGGACTGTGTCTTTATTTCAATTAAAGGACTTTATTCTGGGTGTTTGTGTTTTTTTTAACTTTGACTATGGGGTTAGTAATGGGGGTGTCTTATAGACGCCTCTCCATTACTAACCTGGGCTTGATGTCAGCTGGCATTACAAGCTGACATCAACCCCAACCCTATTACCCCCTGCCACCGCACCAGGGCAGCGTGGAAGAGCGAGGCTAAGTGCCAGAATTGGCGCATCCTATGAATGCGCCATTTCTGGGGCGGCTGACGGCTGGTGTTTCTAGCCTGGGAGGGGGCCAATATTCATGGCTCCCTTCCTGGGCTATTAATATCAGCCCCCAGCTGTCTGCCTAGCCTTTGCTAGCTATTAAATTAGGGGGGACCCCACGTCATTTTTTTTGGGGGGTCCCCCATTTTAATAGCTAGTAAAGGCTATGTATTCAGCTGGGGGCTGATATTAGTAGCCTGGGAAGCTCCGTGGGTATTACCCCCTTCCCAGGCTTCAAACATCTGCCCCAGCCGTCTGCTTAACCTCCGCTAGAGCCTAAAATTAAGGGGAACCCCACGCCAATTTTTTTAATAATAAATCCTTTATTTTAATACTAAATGACAAGTACAGTAACCAACACTATCACTGTACTTCATATATATGTGACTGACATGTTTCTATCTATCTAATCTATGTGTGATGCTCTATCTTTCTGTTCTAAATTGTCGGGTACCGCTGCTGAATTGCCGGCCGGCTTTTTTAAAGAGACAGTGCATGAAAACACTATTATTTTTTTAAATAAATCCTTTACACTAAATGACAAGTACAGTAAGCAACACTATCACTGTACTTATTATATATGTGACTGACATGTTTCTATCTATCTAATCTATGTGTGAAGCTCTATTCTTTCTGTTCTAAATTGTCGGGTACAGATGCTGAATTGCCGGCCGGCTTTTTTAAAGAGACGGTGCATGAAAACACTAATATTTTTTTTAATAAATCCTTTACACTAAATGACAAGTGCAGTAACCAACACTGTCACTGTGCTTCTTATATGTGTGACTGACATGTTTCTATCTATCTAATCTATGTGTGATGCTCTATTCCTTCTTGTCTAAATTGTCGGGTACCGGTGTATGCCGCTGCTGAATTTGCCGGCCGGCTTTTTTAAAGAGAGTGTCTTCTGAGCAGTTTGTCAGCTTTTGGACACCTTTGCAGGTGTTTTCTATGTGTTTCTATGTGTTTTTGTTTGCCTGCCATTGGTTTTAACGGTGTTCGACGGTGTTCTAAGGTGTTCGACGAACAGTTCGACGAACAGTTCCTCGAACATCCCGGTGTTCGACGAACCGAACCGAACCCGAACACTACGGGGGTGGCTCAACACTAGTCAGCAACTCGTACAAAAGGTAAATGAGAAAAACTACTTAGATGAATTGGATGGACTAACCTTTTGTCTCTTGTATGCCTATAACGAGATCCCCATCGTGGTGCATTTCCCGAACCCCTTTGTGGAAGCCGCAGACATATCGACCTACCTTACCCGTTATTGTGACGAACTGAGATACCTGGGCACTGTGAAGAACGCGGTAGGCTTCTGGTGCGGCAAGAGGAGGTACCTGGCTCGTCTAAAGAGGGACCTAAGCGGAGTGGGAGGAATGCTACACACTCCCTCAACCTTCGTGATCGGTAAGAGCAGAGGCTACTTATTTTACCCTATTATGCCAGTATGTTGCAGGAACTGTGGACAAATGGGTCATACCCAAACGTCCTGCATGGGCAGGAAAGCAGACCGCTGCAATAATTGCAGCTGTTACGGACATTTAATGAGGAACTGTCCCGTTGGGAGAAAATGTAATCTCTGCGGTGAGGCGGGCCACATGTTCCGAGGATGCCCCAACAGGACCAGGACCTACGCAGAAGCTGCATCTTCTGAAGCTGAGTCGATGCGCCCGCCAGTCTTCACTGGCGGGCCGTCGTCGGGAGCACATATGAGTGGGCCCTCTCCAGCGGCTGAGCAAATTCGCCCACCGGTTCTCACCGGCGGGCAGGCAAAGGGCGGTTCGAAGGGCGAGAAGGCTGGAATGGAGCAGGGAGCCGGAGGCCCCTTGGGGGTGGCCCCTGCATCGAAGTCCCTTAACGATGGGTGGACCTCGCATGGACAGGAGCGGGGGGGCCCTCCTTCTGGGAGGGTATCCTCCGTATCGATGGTTCCTGATACCGATCCTGTTGGGCTGGAGGGTGGTGCCCCTGTGCGGTTGTCTACAGGGAACCACACAGCGATGGCCTCAGGATCTTCCAGGGCGATTAGCCAGCCAGATGAGGGGGCTTTGCTTCTAGGTGGCGAACATCAGGAAATCTGTGTTGGTGATCTTATCCTGATGGACCAGTCTCCCCCCCTGGAGGAGGTGGAGGAAGAGGAGGACTGCACCAGTGACCTAGTGGAGTCTGCCCCGAAAAAGAGACGGAATGTCGAAACCCCAGAGTCTCCTGGAATGTGGCTGGGAACCGTGACCTACGAGGGGGCAACCGCCGGCTCTCAGAATATCGAGTCATTTGGGTCCTATAGCCCGGATGTCCTGGAGCAATTTGTCATACAGGGCTTTGAGTCAGGCGTCCTCATGGAAGATCTACCACCCTGACCTATGAATGCCCACGTTAAGACTTGTCTCACTGAATGTGAGGTCATTAAAGAGCCCAGTTCGTAGGGCTGCTCTATTCAAGCACTTAGAAACCACTGACTTTGACATATGTTTAATACAGGAATGCGGGATACAACATGCACTAAATTATAATGATATCAAGACAGATTGGAGACTGGGGCCCTCCATCTGGTCTGGCTCCAATGACAAAAAGTCAGCGAGGGTGGGCTTCCTCTGTCGTGGGAGAAATATTACTATAAATACTGTTATAGAAATAGTACCAGGCAGAGTGGTTTTAGTGCATTTTAAATTTAATGGTTTTATCCTACGTGTAATGAATGTTTATGCTCCCCCTGATAAGCAAGAGAGAATTAATTTATTTGGGATATTGCCATTGTACTGTACTGGGTCATCTCCCCTGATCATAGGGGGTGATTTTAATTGTCTTTATGCTAGTGAACAACGAGCGGGGGGTGAACCTTTACGCAAATTGGATAAGTCATGTCATCTATTGAAAGATTTTATAACTGATTTTAAATTATGCGATGCGTGGAGGTCACTCCTACCGACGGACCCTGGTTACACGTGGTCCGGAAGAGGGGTGTCCTCCAGGATCGATTTCATTTTCCTATCAGATGATTTTAACCCTGTAAAATGTGTTTTAACATCAAATATATTTTCTGACCATAAGGGCTTGGAGGTGCACCTTGAATACCGGGATGAGCAGAGGGTCAACAAGGGCCTCTGGTGTCTAAGTACTTGCCTGCTGGAGGACCCTTTGATTCGACAAGACTTTGGTAAAGCCTATCAAGCCTGGCGGTGACAAAAACCTTCTGATGCCCCTATGATAACCGGGTGGGAAAATTTGAAAAAAAAAGTCAGAATGTTTTTTATAAAAGCAGGGAGACGTAAAGCTAGAGAGAAAAAAATATGTTTTAGTGATCTTAACACCAAACTACAAACACTTTTAAATTCAAAGAGCTAGGGGTGGAGGTGGGAGATGACATTGCTAGCCTAAAAACTGAAATCCAGAACTGCATAGACACAAAGGGGAAAGAGATTATTTTTAACTCTAGAGTGCAGTACTTGGAGGAGGGGGAGAAGTGCTCTCGCTTCTTCTTCAAAAAAGTCATGGATAAAAGAGAAGTGATCACAAATCTAGAGGGTGAAACATCTATGCAGGGAATGTTGAATGCTACTTTTAACTTTTATAAGCATCTTTTTGGTAAAAAGTGTATAGATGAGTCCTTTTTATCTGATGCTCTTAATGATCTCGATTTTAAGTTAAATTTTACAGACCAGGAGTTTTTAGAACACGATATTGTTTTAGAGGAATTATTTTATGTTTTTAAAAGTTTCTCTAAGGGCAAAGCACCTGGGTCTGACGGACTACCTGTAGAATTTTACCTTACCTTTTGGGACATTTTAAAAGAGGACCTTTTAATGCTTTTTAAGGAAGTTTTTATGTGTGAACAGTTGCCATTTTCGTGGAGGAGAGGAGTGGTGTCTTTAATATATAAAAAAAGGTGACCGCAGTGCTCTAGCGAATTGGAGACCCATATCTCTCCTAAACGTTGATTACAAGGTACTTGCTAAGGTGGTTGCAGACCGGCTCAGGAGTGTCATTGCCAAACTGATCCGGCCTGAGCAGGTTTGTAGTGTACCAGGCAGAAGTATTTCAGAGGTTTTAAACGTATTAAGGGATGTAATTTGGTATTCCAGAGACCGGGGTAAAAATGTAGCTCTTTTAGCCCTAGATTTTGAAAAAGCTTTCGATAGAGTCTCTCATAGATTTCTTTTTAGAGTTTTAGAAAGAATGGGTATCCCTAATATGCTTTTAAATTGTATTAAGATTTTATATAAAAATTGTTTTAGTCAAATCTCTCTTAATGGCTTTTTAACAGATGGAGTTCCCCTTGAGTCTGGAGTGAAGCAGGGATGCCCCTTGTCGCCCATCCTGTTCATCTGCGCCATGGAGGCCCTGCTGAGCGCAATAAGAAAAGACAAAGTGATTAGAGGGTTTCCTGTTCCTGGCGGAGGTGGCAGTGATGTGAGAGTCTTTGGCTACATGGATGACGTGACGGTTGTGTGCGATTTTATAGCCTTGGTGATTTTAATATGGACATTTTTAAAGACCGCAAGAAGCTTTTATCTTTTCTGAGGAGGAATGAAGATGTGACCTCCGTTGTAAATTTCTCAGAAGAGAGATCGAAGCAAGTTTGGAAGAATGTCTTCGGAAAATTCTTAGCAAATGGACACAAGGATATTGCATGGATGGTGGTCCACCAGTGCCTCCCCACCAGAGAGTTTCAACACAGGTGAGGCCTGGTGGCCAGAGCCAAATGCCCCAGAGACTCATGTGTTAATAACGAAACCACCTTGCACCTTATGTGGAATTGTCCGTTTGCACAGGAAATTTGGCACAAAGTTGGGATTCTTTTAAAATGGACTTGCGGTTTAAGAGAATTTAACCATGAATATGTTTTATATGGCCTTTTTAAATGTCCTACCCCTCAGCAGTATTGTATATGTTGGTGTATGATTAACTGTTTTAAGGACGCCCTTTGGAAGGCACGCAATATTTTACTTTTTAAACGTGATGCTGTTTCTGTGACGGATTGTCTTAAAATTGCTTTTAGCCAGATGTATATTTATTACTTGAGCGATGTCAAATGTATTGGGAGGAGGGATGCTAATCGCATATGGGTTTTTTATGGGTGGAATTCTGTGTTTTATTATTGTACTGTTTTGTGTTGTTGTTTTTGATTGTAAACAATCTTTTACGCACTTAATAAAATATGTTGAAACCTGATCTGTTCTTATCAGTTTAATATCTGATACGTCCCCTATCTGGGGACCATATATTAAATGGATTTTTAGAACAGGGAGATGGAAAAAGAGCTTGCTCTGTCCACTCCACGCATTGACCTGGTATTGCAGTATCTCCAGGACCGGTGCACCCCTTCTTTAATGCAGTTTCTAAAATCAGAAAGAATTGAATTCAATGCATTTTGTTGATTTTGCTTGTTTGTCGCATTTTTAGAACGACTTTTTTGGCTTTGCTTTTCTTCGCCTCATTGGATTTTTCATGTTAACAGTTGCAGAAGCCAGATGACAAACTCGTTTTCGTTCAACTTTACCAACTGTGCATTGCATTTCATTGTACTGTAATGCAATGCTATCTATCTAGCTCTCCCCCTTTCTTTCCTTTTGGATAAACAGCCATATTAGGCAAGCATTTTGGAGCTTTCACCTAACTAACTACAGGTGGTGAGATAAGCTGCACAATATAATTGTCCTTTCAGTATATTGTTGCACACACACCATCTATTTAGCAAATGCCCTTGTTATCAACTGCAGCCGTTTAAACTCACCTGAGCCAACAGGTATGTGCTGCACTGGTTACCCTGCACCTAAAATTTCTTTTTTGGCTTGCTACAATGACTTTTCTGAAATGTTGTCTCCCTCTGGTGGAACGCTGACTTCTTTAATTTCATGCCTGCAGACTATAAAAAATAACCCAAGAAAGTTTGGTTGATTGGTCTGTGGCGTTCTTTTAAAGTGTTGCTTATGGCGGTCTCTGTGAGCTTCTCAGTGCTGTTCAGTCAGCCAGGTATCCTGCCTGCAGTAGATGGAATGTGGCAATGGAACACTGCGCGTGTCATAATAAGCTCTGACCTTTATATACCTGCGCACGGCAGCAGCCACCTTCAGTCTGCTGCTGGACAGCCAGCAGCAGCAGGTAAGGTAAGTAATCAGCAACACTCCTGCTAAAGGTAGACGGCTGCTCATTTTTTTCCCCCTTAATTGGTTCTCCTCCCTCCTTCCGGTGTTGAGGCGGGTGGGAACAGCAGGGGGTGAGGGTGCTGTTCTAAAATAGGTGGAGTTATGCAGATCTAAAACACGTGGATTGCAGCAGCAGCAAGCTGAAAAGTGCAGGCATGTAAGGGATCTAGAGGTTGACAACATGTCTTCTTAACGGGAGTCCAGGTGCCCATCTCCACAAATGGACTTTTCAGGATCCGAGGGTGGCACCCTAGGCCGAAACCAATTCTGTTTATCGCTTCTCGGCCTTTTGGCACGATCCTTGTGATTGGTGTCAGGAGGCAGGTTCGTGATCGCTGGAATTCTCTCTCGGCCTTTTCCATTTGGAACTGCTGCTATTGGGAAGGAAGGAAGGTGTTTCTCGTACCTTTCGGCGTGGAAGGAATTCTGGATCGTGGAGGAGGAGTTCTTTGGGACTGGAGTTCTGGACGATGCTGAGCAGAAGGGATCGAGTCTGGTGTCGCTAATTTTGGACGTCATCGGGCTTTCTTTTGAATTTTCTCTGTGTGGAAATGGAGAACAATTTGGATCAGGACGATGCCTACATGAAGGATACCATCCGGTTTGTGGTGAGTGCGGAATTTAGGCAAGTTAAAAACTTGGACTTTTTGTATAGGAAAGTCTTTACTCCTGTCTTGCATATCGGCAAGGATGAATACTTTTGTGTTCAGTCATTTTCTAACAGAGGAGTACACGATGTGACTTTGATAGGTGCTGGTGTATGTGAGAGGGTTTTTTCCAGTTTTAAATATGCTGCAACCTGTGAGCATAGTGAGGTATTGGAAGGAATTCCAGCCTCGCTTCGCTTTCAATTTGATCAAAGGACTCTAACAATACATATGTATAACCCTTTCATATCTGATGAGCAAGTGACTTCATACTTAAGAAGGTTTTGTTCTGTATTAATTATGAAAAAACGTTGTACGACTGGTTTTGGGGCCTGGAACGGCAAGAGACTGTATCACGTCGTTTTTAAAAAGGACCCGTCAGTGGAGGGGGGTGTCTTAAGACCCCCACCAGTCGTGTTCATAAATAGAGACAGAGGCTTTTTGTTTTTTCTAATATGCCACCATATTGTAAACGATGTCGGAAATATGGTCATATGGATGAAAATTGTGCCCCTTGTGAAGTATGTTCTGGTCCGGTTCATCAGGCGAGAGAGTGCCCAATGCAAGCCAGGCAAACATCTGAGGCTGATGCTGAAGATAAACAAGAGGATGGTGTGCAGATGGAGGATGGAGGATCAGAAAGTTCTTCTAATGTGGTGCAGGAAGTAGAGGTTTCGGCGCCTCTGAGTAATAGAGAAAAAAGAGAAGAGAGGAAGAAAGCTGAAGAAAAGAAGAAAGAAGAAAGGAAGAAGGAAGAAAGGAAGAAGGAAGAAAAGAAGAAGGAAGAAAAGAAGAAGGAAGAAAAGAAGAAGGAAGACGAGAAGAAAGAAGAAAAAAAGAAGGAAGGAGAGAGGAAAGAAGATAGAAGAGAGGAAGGAACATTGGAAGAGGAAAAGGAGGGGCAACAAGGTATTGCGGATACAGCAGTTACTCTGGCGGCATTATCAGAGTTGTCGTCAGGGATTCCTTGTGCCCAGGAAAAAGTTCAAAATCTTTAAAAAGGAGTACATGGCAAGAAGAGCTACAGGAGGCCATGGAGGACTGGAGTGGGAAAAAATCTCGTGTGGACGCGTCCTCATTGTTTGGGGATGTGTCTCCCTCAAGTTCTTCTGATCAAGAATCCTTAATGGTGGATGTGAAATCACCTTTGGTAGATGAGGGCGGAGGGATTAGCCCTGGGCCTAATACTAGAAGATGATTACTGCTGTATCCCTGAATGTTCAGGGGTTGAACAATTTATACAAACGCACTGCATTATATGATTTTTTGAATAATGAGAAATGCGATTTTATTTTTTTACAAGAATGTAATTTAGAAAGGAAAATGAGCTATGAATTTTTACGCGGAATATGGAAGGGTAACATGTTTTTTTCTGGTGGGAATGAATTGAAAAGTGATGGGGTGGGTTTTTTGTGCTCTAGTGAGTGGGAGGTGGTGAAGTATGAAGAAATTTACCCTGGTTGTATTCTATGTGTGGAAGTAATGAGGGAGGGTAAAAGGGTGCGTTGTTTTAATGTTTATGCTCATACTGAAAAAAGTCAAAGATTACATTTATTCGAGATTTTACAGTTATTTTTACCAGGTGCAGATCCGAATTTAATTGGTGGGGATTTTAACTGACAGTTAAATAATGTAAGGGATGGGTCGGTAACCTGCCTTAAGAACATAATTTCTGCCTTCAGTTTAAAGGATGCATGGGCTGTGGATGGTAGTAAGAAAGAATTTGAAGTTACGTGGTCAAACAGAGGTTTTACGTCTAGGATTGATCACTTTTTTATGTCTGATTCTTTTAAATGTTCCTCTTTTAAGACAAGTATTAATCCTTTTTCGGATCATAAGTTATTGGAATGCACTTTAGTAATAGACCCTTGCGGTACGAAAAAATCTTCGCATTGGAAACTGAATGTTTCTTTATTACAGGGCGAGAATTTCAAAGAAGATTTTAAGTTTTTTTTTAATGAATTAAAACTGAACAAAAAGGGTTTTAAGTGTATTTTAGACTGGTGGGATTTTATGTAGGGTAAGATCAGATCCTTCTTTGTTAAATTGGGAAAGAGGAAAGCGTATGAGAAAAGGCAGTTTTATGTTACGTTAAATGCTATTTTGCAGTGTTATTATTTTTTTCAAAACAATGAAGTTAATATGGACAGCAGTATTAGTGAGGTAGAGGAGAAAATTCAGAATGCACTAAAAGAGAAGGGAAAAGAAATCATCTTTAACTCTAGGGTAAAGCTCCTGGATGAGGATGAGAAGTGTACTAAGTTTTTCTTTAAAAAAATATGTGGAAAAAAGGATTTTATTGAGGTCTTAGAGGGTGAGGTGAGCCCAGATGGGAAAGCATTGAAGGCCAAAATGTTTTATGATGATCTGTTTTCTCGAAAAAAGATTGATGAATCATTGAAAAACCATTTTTTAGAGGTTCTGGATATAGCTCTTAGTGAGGAAGAAAAATTACTTTTATCTAGAGAGTTTACTAAGGAGGAGATATTTAATACTATTTGCACTTTACAAAATCAGAAGACACCAGGTGTGGATGGCCTCCCTGTGGAGTTTTACAGGGTTGTGTGGGATATTATAGGGGAAGATTTTTATGAGTTGTTTTTAGAAGTGGAGTCATCTTTTAATATTCCCAAGTCATGGGCGGAAGGCCTTATTGTTTTATTATATAAAAAAGGAGGAAAAGAACTGATTAAAAATTGGAGGCCTATTACGCTACTTAATACAGACTATAAAGTATACGCAAAACTATTGGCCAATAGATTAAAGAGTGTGATAGGGTCAGTTATTGAGGTGGATCAGTCTTGTGCAGTCCCGAATCATAAGATTACCGACACGCTAATCTTATTGAGAGATATAATATGGGATGTGGCTGACAGGAAGCAGGACTTGGCGCTCGTTTCCCTTGATTTTGAGAAGGCTTATGATAGGGTTGCTCATGAGTTTTTATTTGCCGTTTTAAAAATAATGGGATGTCCTGGTGTTTTTATTGAGCGTATTAAATGTCTGTATAAGTTATGTTTTAGTAAGATTTCTATTAATGTTTTTTTATCGGAAAAAATTAATATTAATTGTGGGGTTAAGCAAGGGTGCCCCCTGTCGCCTATACTTTTCATTTGTGCGATAGAACCCCTTTTAACTGCTTTTAGGAAAGATAAAGTTATTAATAATGTTTTTTTTATTCCCGGCAGTAGGAATGATCAAGTGAAGGTTTTAGCTTATATTGATGATGTGTCGGTTTTAGTGCGGGACATTAAGAGTCTTAATAGAGTTTTAAGGACAGTTGAGTGGTTTGGTGGAGCATCTGGTTTTAAAATAAATTTAGAAAAATCGGGTGTTTTAACTATGGGTAACTTTCTTTTAAATTCGGATTGCAAGCTGATGAGATTAATGGAAATTAAAGTTTTAGGGGTATGTGAGGAATTGGGAGTCCCTGCTTGAAAGGGTGAGGAAAAAGATTGATTTTTGGAACTTGAGAAGTTTAACAATGGAAGGCAAAATCTTGATAATAAAGCAGGTCTTACTTCCGATAATTCTATACATTTCAACTGTTTTTATACCTCTTATTAATGTAATGAAAAAGATAATTAAGTTATGTTTTAATTTCCTATGGAAGTCAGAAATGGAAAGTGTAAAAAGGGAAGAGTTGTACAAAATTAAAGGGAAAGGAGGGAAAGGCTTCCCAGACATCAGAGCTTTCATTTATGCCAAGTATCTTGCTAATTGCATATGCACTTTATTAGGACCGGTTTCTAGACTGAAAACCTTTTTAACATACAATTTGGGTTTCTTTAGTAGGAAACACAAATGGTTACAAATGCATTTGGATCAGCCATATAAGTTTATGCCACCTGGGAATTATATTATTTTAGAAAGAATTCTGAGGGATTTTAAATTAATGAATATGGATCTTAAAATACTTGGAAATCATAAGAACATTTTAAAAGTTTTAGAAAGCAGGGTGATAGCTAGTCCGGTAGAGCGGTTTTCCGATAATGTTGTTGATAAAATTTGGATAAATGCAAATTTTAAGTGTTTGACTAATGAACACAAGGACTTAATATGGTGTAGTATTAAAGACTGTCTGCCAACTCGAGATTTTCAATATAGAAGAGGATTGGTACGGTTTGAAAAATGTCCAAGACGTAAATGTGCTGCTGGCGAAACACCCATGCACATTTTTTGGAACTGTAGTTATGCGCAATTAGTATGGAAAAAGATTAGTAAGTTAGTTAAAGCTCTAAGTGGTGTTAATTTTCTAGATTTTAATAGGATTTTTTACGGGTTGGGTGTCAAGGATGAAGTGTTCAAGGTTGTATGGATAATTTTATCTTGTGTGAAAATGGCGCTTTGGAAAACTCGGAATATTTTGATTTTTAAACATAAGGAAGTATCGGTACAAGAATGTATTAAGTTATGCCTAAGTTATATGTTTTTATATTTCTGGAGAGATAAGGTGTTGTTTGGTGATAAAAAAGCTAATGAAATTTGGAAGCAAAAAGATTGGAATGTACTTAACTTGTGATGTTCTTGGTGTATCATATGTACCCCCCTGTAAAGAAATGAAAATTTTAAAGTTAAAAGGAGAAATAAACTGGAATATGGAAAATAATATAAGCTGTAAATTTTTTTAAAAAAGCAAAATAAAAACAAAACAAAAAAAGATCCAGTTTGCTATCTACAATGAGGAAACTTTTACGTTTGAAACCATTTTAACATGATGACTTGTGATGGTGGACTTAAAGATCTGAGTAGAAAAAAAAAAAATTCTGTTATCATCAGTTTAATATCTGATACGTCCCCTATCTGGGGACCATATATTAAATGGATTTTTAGAACAGGGAGATGGAAAAAGAGCTTGCTCTGTCCACTCCAAGCATTGACCTGGTATTGCAGTATTTCCAGGAACGGTGCACTCCTTCTTTAATGCAGTTTATAAAATCAGAAAGAATTGAATTCAATGCATTTTGTTGATTTTGCTTGTTTGTCGGATTTTTGGAACGACTTTTTGGCTTTTCTTCCCCTCATTGGATTTTTCATGTTAAAAGTTGCAGAAGCTAGATGACAAACTCGTTTTGGTTCAACTTCAGCAACTGTGCATTGCATTGCCATGTACTATAATGCAGTACTATCTATATAGCTCTCTATCCCCCCTTTCCTTCCTTTTGGATAAACAGCCATATTAGGCAAGGATTTTGGAGTTTTCACCTAACTAACTACAGGTGGTGAGATAAGCTGCACAATATAATTGTCCTTTCAGTATATTGTTGCAAACACACCATCTATTTAGCAAATGCCCTTGTTATCAACTGCAGCTGTTTAAATTCACCTGAGCCAACAGGTATGTGCGCTGGTTACCCTGCACTTCAATTTTCTTTTTTGGCTTGCTACAATGACTTTTCTGAAATGTTGTCTCCCTCTGGTGCATCATTGGCTTCTTTAATTTCATGCCTGCAGACTACCGTATAAAAAATAACCAAAAAAAGTTTGGTTGGTCTGTGGCGTTCTTTTAAAGTGTTGCTTATGGCTGTCTTTGTGAGCTTCTCAGTGCTGTTCAGCCAACCAGGTATCCTGCCTACAGTAGATGGAATGTGGCAATGGAGCACTGCGCCTGTCATAATAGGCTCTGACCTTTATCTACCTGCGCACGGCAGCAGCCATTTTCAGTCTGCTGCTGGACAACCAGCAGCAGCAGGTAAGGTAAGTAATCAGCAACACTCCTGCTAAGGGTAGACGGCTGCTCGTTTTTTTTTCCCTTAATTGGTTCTCCTCCCTCCGGTGTTGAGGCGGGTGGGAACAGCAGGGGGTGAGGGTGGTGTGTTACAATAGATGAAGCTATGCAGATCTAAAATGCGTGGATTGCAGCAGCAGCAAGTCGAAAAGAGCAGGCATGTAAGGGATCTAGAGGTTGACAACATGTCTTCTTAACGGGAGTCCAAGTGCCCATCTCCACAAATGGACTTTTCAGGATCTGAGGGTGGCACCCTAGGCCGAAACCAATTCAGGTTATCGCTTCTCGGCCTTTTGGCTAAGATCGGGTGTGGTGTTGAGGCATTACATCTGGTCTTGGCTGACAGGTGTACCCGGCTCCTTGGCCTGGGGGGATCATCCCACCTTACGGTGGGGCTTCACCCCCCTGCTGCTATTAGGGAGCTGGCTTAGTCCCCTTAGATTGTGTCGCGATCCCTTAAAAAGACTCATGCCTTTTTTTTCTTCCATAGTTGGTACGCTTTCGTGGAAGGATGCCTGCTACAATTTCTTTTGCATCGGGGGAGCCCCGGATGAGGAATACAGTCCGTATTGAGGTCTTGAAAGATTTCAGAGAGCAGAAAGGAATCCGCTTCGTCTGCAATACCATCCTCCTTGGGATCCTTGAGTTCGACAGAGATGACATCTTTTGTTTCCAGGACAATGAACCCAAAGGTATATATCCCATTACTTTTAAGAACCAAGGATGCTGCCAACAGTTGGTCCAGAAGGTGAAGGAGCATGATTGCAGAGATGAGATGGATGGCCTGGTGTTTTCCCTACTTTTCGTCCATGAAGAGGTACAAGTAATAACGTATTTTCCCAACCCTTTTGTGGAGAGGCAGGACATCCAAACCTGTTTGAGCCAGCACTGTGATGAGGTGAGATGCCTTGGGCCTGTGAAGAACTCTGTTGGCTTCTGGGGTGGGAAGCGGAGGTTTCTTGTGCAGTTGCGGTAGGATCCCCAGGGTTATGGAGGAACACATCACCCCCCTCTCTACTATCACTATTGGGAAATGTCGGGGGTATTTATTTTATGCCGGAATGCCTATGTACTGTCGGAATTGTGGGAAAATGAGGCATGTCCAGAGCAATTGTGCGGAGTCCAAGGTATCTCGCTGTAATAACTGTGGTCTACTAGGACATTTATTTAAGGATTGCCCGAAAAAGGATTTTTGCAACCTGTGTGGCATGGACGGCCATGTATTTCGGGAGTGCCCACTCAAGACCAAGACCCGAACATATGCGGAGGCTGCTGGAGGAGCTATGCCAAGACAAGGACCAGTTCTTGTTCCAGTTCATACTGAGCTGGAAGTTCCGGAGACCAGTGAAGGACCTGAGTCTCGTCCTTCTGTTTCCACAACAGAGGAGGTGGTGGAGAAGGTCAAGGGCGTGAGGAAGGAGACGGAGAGGACGGAACAGGAGTCGGGTCTCCCCCGTGGAGAGCCTCCTGTGGCGAAGTCCCAGAAAAAGGGCGGAGGGCGGACCACCCAAAGACCGGAGCAGAGGGACTCTCCCGTCAGGGAGAAGACCATTGCGTCGATGGTCCCTGGTGTGTTGGAGCAGGGCGCCCCAATGAGTTGGCGGTGGGGGACTCTGTGTCGAAGACCCTAGACATACCTAGGGACTCGTGCCAGCAGACCATTGTTCTTTGTTCAGCAGGTGGCAATGATGGCGAGTTTTTCATGTCTGACCTGGAGAGTCTTCAGGAAGTGAGAGGCCACACAGCAATAGCGGAGGATGACTGCACGAGCGCCGTGATTGAGCCGTGTGGGAAAAAGTTGAGAGCGGACGATCCTCTGGCAATTAATCCAGACTCGCCTGATGTGTGCCTTGCCAGGGACGATATATGGCAACCCGGTTCCTCCGGGTATCCGATATCCGGTTCGGACCCCCAGAATATTCTCTGCTTCTCCTCAACACTCGAGAACTTGACGGGGTCTGCAGGGGATATAATGGATGACTCCCCTCCCCCGTGACATAAATGCCATCTATTAAGTGTCTCTCACTCAATGTGAGATCTTTAAAGAGCCCTGTCCGCAGGGCTGCTCTCTTTGATTATTTCAAAACATTAGACTTTGATATTTGTTTCCTACAGGAATGCTGTTTGCAACACGGACTACGGTATAGTGAGCAAAAAGTGGCAGAGTGTAATATAAAGATTAAGAATTAACTTTTATTTAGCTATTTAAAATTGTAGTGAATAAATAAAATTAAAATATAAAATATAAGAAAGAAGCGATGGCGAGTCTTACAAACGGTACTCAGCCGCCTGAAGAATTAAGTCTGTGGAACTGGTAACACTCCTAATATAGTTCCTTTTGACACAGGAACATAGCGGACCACAGTTACATAACGCTATAGACCACCACTTCAATTCCAACTAAGTGGTTTTAGTCCAAATCAAAACAGGCTGTCATACAATGAATGTTTCTTTAGGTATACATCAAAGCATATTAAACAGACAGGCAT
Source organism: Phyllobates terribilis (assembly GCF_046119375.1). NCBI lineage: Eukaryota > Metazoa > Chordata > Amphibia > Anura > Dendrobatidae > Phyllobates > Phyllobates terribilis. Next base: position 100,260,537 of record NW_027362765.1, read on the forward strand.
ACATTAAAGCACTCCTACACCCATGACATTAACTCAGAGATGGGTGAGGGAAAGAAGATAGACCAATTGTGGTATAGAGTCTGGATGTGACATAAAATACTTGGTGAGCAATTAATACATGGAACAGTCTCAACAGCGGCTGAGTACCGTTTGTAAGACTCGCCATCGCTTCTTTCTTATATTTTATATTTTAATTTTATTTATTCACTACTAGAGATGAGCGTTGTTCGACTCGAACTGTTCGCCAATCTCAAATTCGAGCTGTTTTGGGCGGTGTTCGAGCCGTTCGGCGAACACGAACGATTTGAGAAAAATTCGGCTGTTCGAGGTTATGTTCGATAACTGTTCGTGCACCAAAATCATAACTGGATTTTTTCTCAGTAATGATGAAAATTAATGTTAATACGCAGTTTGAGTGTACAGCGGGGTGGGGGGAGGGGCAGGGGATGGATCTCTGCAGGAATAATGAAGATCTCCATTTTTTTTTCTCTTTCCCGCATTTACAGTGGGGAGGTGCAATCTGTCAGCCTATCAGCAGCGCACACACGGAGCGAAGTGCTTTTTTTCACACAAGCAAGGGCATGTGTCATTGGTAGTGTATGTCACATGTCCTTGCCCTATAAGACCAAGCCATTTTCCCCGTCGCCACCATTTTCTCACTGCTGCAGCTGCGTGTTAGACGGCACCGCTGTTGCTGTGTGCGCTATACCTTGTTAATTTCAAGCCAATTTTCGCACAAATCTACAGATAGCTTGGGAGTAAGGAATAGTTGTGATTGCAGTCCTTTTAAGGACTAGGTTACAGCATTTCCTACGACTTTTATCAGGCAGGTCTGTGCTCTTAAATAGATAGATTGTGGGAGTAAAGACTAATTGTAATTGCAGTCCTTTTCAGGACTAGGTTACATCAGTTCCTATCAGTTTTTGCCAGGCAGGTCTGTGCCAGTGCTGTGCAAGTTTTTTTCACAGCATTTGGCTGAATCTAGCAAAGCTAATCCTTTTTGGCCTATTGCAGAGTGTGTTAGTCAGTGGAGTAGCCTATCTGTGTTGCAAGATATACCACCTGTGTATAGAATACCAATTTTTTTACTGCACCTAGTGAAGTAAAATCTTTTGGGCATATCATCATTCTATTAGTCCATCTATACTGACCTCCATCAGGTTGCAAATTGAATATAATTTTTTTCTGCATCTAGCTCTGAAAAAATATTTGGGCTTCTAGCAGTGTGTGGGACTTGTTCTATTGGTCCATCTATACTGACCTCCATCAGGTTGCAAACTGAATATAATTTTTTTCTGCATCTAGCTCTGAAAAAATATTTGGCCTTCTAGCAGTGTGTGGGACTTGTTTTATTAGTCCATCTATACTGACCTCCATCACGCTGCAAATTCAAAATAATTTTTTGTCTGCATCTAGCTCTGAAAAAATATTTGGCCTTCTAGCAGTGTATGGGACTTTCTCTATTAGTCCATCTATACTGACCTCCATCAGGTTGCAAATTAAAAATAATTTTTTTCTGCATCTAGCTCTGACAAAATATTTGGCCTTCTAGCAGTGTATGGGACTTTCTCTATTAGTCCATCTATACTGACCTCCATCAGGTTGCAAATTAAAAATAATTTTTATCTGCATCTACCTCTGAAAAAATATTTGGCCTTCTAGCAGTGTGTGGGACTTTCTCTATTAGTCCATCTATACTGACCTCCATCAGGTTGCAAATTAAAAATAATTTTTTTCTGCATCTAGCTCTGAAAAAATATTTGGCCTTCTAGCAGTGTGTGGGACTTTCTCTATTAGTCCATCTATACTGACCTCCATCAGGTTGCAAACTGAATATATTTTTTTTCTGCATCTACCTCTGAAAAAATATTTGGGCTTCTAGCTGTGTGTAGGACTTGTTCTATTAGTCCATCTATACTGATCTCCATCAGGTTGCAAACTGAATACAATTTTTTTCTGCATCTACCTCTGAAAAAATATTTGGGCTTCTAGCTGTGTGTGGGACTTGTTCTATTAGTCCATCTATACTGACCTCCATCAGGTTGCAAATTGAATATAATTTTTTTTTGCATCTAACCCAGCCAATAGTTTTGGCCTAATACCACAGTTTGGCCACTGAGCTCTGCTCGGTTCCCATCCATTGTTTTTTTGTGCAAACAACTCCAGAGTTGTGAATTAGTTAACCACCAAAATGAGTGGAAAAAGGCCTGCTGCTGGTGGAAAGGGGAATAGGCCTGTTGGGAAGGGGAAAAAAGGTTGTGTCCGTGGGGTAGGTGTTAAAGCAACAGTAACATCTGCAGAAGAAAGACCATCTTCCAGCCAAACTAAAATGTCTACTTCTTTTAGCGGACAATGTGATAAGATCCCTTTCTTACGGCCACGCCAATCGCTACAAATTCCAGATGAGGCACAAAAACAGCAGGTGCTTCAACGGATATCAAGTGCTCCTTTAAGTGGGCTCTCCTCCACATCAACTTCAACATCACAAATACTCCAGTCCTCAAAGGTGTCACCCCAATCGCACTTGCTTCCTCACAGCTCCCAAATCTCCAGCTGCCCGTCTGAGTATGAGGTAGAACAGATGGTTGAGTCTGCAGAGCTGTTTACTCATACTATAGCCTGGGAATCAGAGGTCGACTCCAGCGCTTCTGTGAATCCAGACGAGGAAATGATCTGTACTGATGCCCAGAATCTTTATGAGTCGGATCCAGGACCAGACGCAGAAGGTTCTGACCATAATGTAGACCCTCATTCCCAAACTGTAACTCCTGTTGGTGGAGACAATGAGGAAGACGATGAGGAGACTCAAATACCTGATTGGAGCGTCAACTTTAGTTTTTTGTCAGGGCAGGAACAGGTTGGCTCTGAGGACGACGGGTGTGATAACACACAGGGTGATGATGATGAGGTTGGAGATCCCACTTACTGTCAACCCACAGTCAGCCAAGAGATGAGGTCAGCAGAGGAGGTGGAGGAAGATGCTAGTGACGACGAGGTCAGGTTGCGCCTTCCTGGACAGAGACATAGTACTGGAAGCAAGTCAACAACTGCATCCTCAAACACAACTCTGCCTCTCACCACAAGTCGTGGTGGCTCTTCAGGTCGCATGGGTGCTAAGCCTTGCATAGCCTGGGCATTTTTTCAGATCAATAAAGATGACCCAACTCGTGTTATCTGTAACATTTGTCAGCAAAAGCTAAGTAGAGGCCAAAAAATACATAGTTTGAGTACTTCATGCATGAACCGGCACATGGACATGAAGCATAAGTTGCAGTGGGAAGCTCAGTGTGCTACAATGCGGCCTAGCCGGCCGGGCCAACCACCGTCTGCCATATCTTGTGCATCTGCGGCCTCTTCATCCTCTGTGACTGGGGGGACAGCAGTCACACCTGTTTTGGGGCGCAGACCTGCCACCTCTTTACCCGCAACAGCCAGCGTGATTGGCAGGTCATCATTTTCTTTGGAGGTGGTAACACCAGCTGGTGTTGAGCGCTGTCCGACATCGATAGCACCACCTTTGGATCAAGGCAACCTAACATGTCCGCCTGCATCTTCCTCACAGACCGGCAGTTTGCCGGGGACACCCTTATCAACCCCGTCTAAGCACAATAGCCAGCCCTCGGTCCCTCAGATGTGGACAAGTAAAAGACCATTTCCTCCTAGCCATGAGAAAGCTAAGAGGTTGAATTTCACCATCTGCAAGCTCTTGGCTACAGAAATGCTGCCTTTCCGCCTGGTGGACACAGAGGATTTTCGAGACCTTATGTCCGTCGCAGTGCCCCAGTACCAGATGCCCAGTCGGCACTACTTCTCAAAGAAAGGTGTGCCTGCGCTCCACCAGCATGTCGCACACAACATCACCGCTTCTTTGAGAAACTCTGTGTGTGACAGGGTGCATTTCACCACAGACACTTGGACGAGTAGGCATGGACAGGGGCGTTACATGTCGCTGACTGGGCACTGGGTAACTATGGTGACAGCAGGACAAGGGGCTGCTGTCCAAGTCTTGCCGTCCCCACGAGTTGTGCGTCAATCCTCTTTATGTCAAAGTTCCTCCACTGCTTCTGCCTCCTCAACCTCCTCTCGGTCTTCCACCTGCACCCAAAGCCTGTCTGGTCATGCCACAAGCTTTCTAACTGCGCAGAAGGGATCCTGCACACCTCCTTACTATGCTGGCAGTAGGGCTCAACGTCATCAGGCGGTTTTTACATTGAAATGTCTGGGAAATGTGAGTCACACAGCTGAGGAGTTGTGGTCAGCTCTGGAGAACCAATTTCATGAATGGTTGTCTCCACTGGACCTGAAACCAGGGAAGGCCGTGTGCGACAATGCTGCAAACCTGGGTGCGGCCCTTCGCCGGGGCAATGTCACACACGTGCCTTGTATGGCTCACGTGTTGAACCTGGTTGTCCAGCAATTTTTAGCCCACTATCCCAGACTAGATGGCCTTCTGCAGAGGGCACGGTCGCTGTGTGCTCACTTCCGCCGTTCGCATCCCGCAGCTCAGCGACTTACATCTCTACAGAAGTCGTTGGGCCTGCCACTTCACCGGCTAAAATGCGATGTGCCTACCCGGTGGAATTCAACTCTGCACATGTTGCAGCGACTGTGGCAGCACCGACAAGCCCTGGTGCAATACGTTCTGACGTATAGCCTGGGTCAACGAGATTCAGAGGTGGGGCAAATCACGCTGGAGGAGTGGTCTCAGATCAGGGACCTATGCACCCTTCTGCACAGTTTTGAAATGGCGACGAAGATGTTTAGTGCTGACGATGCCATTATCAGCATGACTATTCCGGTGATTTACATGCTGGAGCACATGTTAAACAGAATTCGGAGTCAGGTGGTGGCACAAGAGGAGGTGGAGGAAGTAGAGGAGGAGGAGTTGTATGCGGAAGGGCTAACATCTGCAAGGTCCAGACGGTCGGCAGCACCAAGGCGGAAGGCATGTGAGGGTGGGGGAGATGGTTTTACCAGGGCGCATGGTAGCAGCCAAACTAGTGAGGAAGGTGCAGGAGCCCAGGAAGAAGTGGAGGACGAACTGATGGAAGACTCATCAGATGAGGGAGACCTTGATCACATTTCTGTTGTGCGAGGTTGGGGGGAGAGGACAGAGGAAGGAAGCATGATTGTTACCTCGCCACCAACACAACAGGGACTTGGTGCTCCTGGATGCGCAACACACATGAGTGCCTTCTTGGTGCACTACCTGCAACATGACCCTCGAATTGTGAGAATTAGAAATAATCCTGACTACTGGGTTGCCACACTGTTAGATCCCCGGTACAAAAGTAAATTTGCAGAAATTATTCCTGCCATAGAAAGGGATGCACGCATGCAGGAGTATCAGCAGAGACTGTTGCAGAATCTTACATGTGCTTTTCCACAAAATACCAGTGGTGCACGTAGTGAATCTCACAGTTCCAACTTGCCAACCGTGGGACCGTCAAGTGTTCAGCACTCAAACCGTAACAGAACCACAGTATCTGCTGGTAACATCAATTTTGCGGAATCATTTCACCACTTTTTTAGCCCATCCTTTGCAAGGCCACAGGAGACAAGAAGTCTGACACATAGTCAACGCCTAGAGACGATGGTACAGGAGTATCTCCAAGTAAACATTGAAGCCATGACTGTGTCACTGGACCCTTGCTCTTTTTGGGCTTCCAATCTGGATAAATGGCCGGAGCTAGCCACTTGCGCCTTGGAGATCTTGTCATGCCCCGCAGCCAGCGTTGTGTCTGAACTTGTGTTCAGCGCTGCTGGTGGTGTGCTGACAGATAAGCGCACTCGGCTCTCCACTGATAATGTAGACAGACTCACGTTCATAAAGATGAACAAATCATGGATCCGAAACGACTTTTCTACCCCTGTGTCATCCTGGGGAGAGTAAAAGCTTGATGATTGGTTAAAATCACCCTACCAACCGTTTTAAGCTTTCAAATTACTAATCATGTTTATCTGTATCTTGGCTGGAAAATAATTTGGGCTTTGTAGCAGTGTGCAGCACTGATTCTATTAGGCCATCTATAATAAGCTCCACCAGATTTAAAATTACTAATCATGTTTATCTGTATCTTGGCTGGAAAATAATTTGGGCTTTGTAGCAGTGTGCAGCACTGATCCTATTAGGCCATCTATACTAAGCTCCGCCAGATTTAAAATTAATAATAATTTTTAGCTGCATCTAGCCCGGAAAATAATTTTGGGGCTCCGAGATGCGCAAGACACATAAGTGCCTTCTTGCTGCACTACCTGCAACATGACCCTCATATTGTCAGAATTCGAAGTAATCATGACTACTGGGTTGCCACACTCTTAGATCCCCCAAACTTTTCGATCAACCTTTTCATTTTAATAAAGACCAAAAAAATGGTCATTTTTGAAATTATAAGCATTAGCAGGTTATTAGAAACTGAAATCAAACAGTTTTCAACTCAAAACTTTATTCTAGGTGATGTTACATTTTCACATAGGACCCCTTGTTCGAAAGGAGCTTCTGAACTCTCTCGTCCATTGAATTTGTCAGGTTTTGGATGGTTTCTGCTTCAATTGTTTTGCATGAGGACAGAATACCCTCCCAGAGCTGTTGCTTAGATGTGAACTGCTTCCCGCCATCATAGACACTCCTTTTGATGATGCTCCAGAGGTTCTGAATGGGGTAGAGGTCAGGGGAGGATGGGGGTCACACCATAAGTTTGTCCCCATTTATGCCCATATCAGCCAGAGATGCAGATGTGTTATGTGCAGCATGAGATGGTGCATTATCATGCAAAAAAATGATCTTGCTGTGAAATACACGGTTCTTCTTCTTGAACCATGGCAGGAAGTGTTGTTTGAGAAAATCCACATACATTATGGAGTTCATCTTTAGCGCCTTCAGGGATCCTAAAGGGGCTGACAATTTCTCTCCCCATGATTCCAGCCCAAAACATTACTCCACCTCCTCCTTGTTGGCGCTGTAGCCGTGTTTGCGTGGGGTGTACATCAACCAGCCATCCTCCACTCCATCCATCTGGACCATCGAGCGCTGCACGGCACTCATCCGTGAACAAAACAGTTTTGAAATCAGTCTTCATGTAATGTTTGGCCCACTGGAGCCGTTTCTGCTTGTGTGAAGTGGATAGAGGAGGTCGACAGGATGGCGTATGCAGAGCTGCAAACCTCTGAAGGACCCTGCATCTTGTTGTTCGGGGGACGTTGGAGGCACCAGCAGCTTCAAAAACTTGTCTGCTGCTATGACAAGGCTTTTTTGCCGCTGCTCTTTTAACCTGACGTAATTGCCTGTAGGAAAGAGTCCTCAATTTGCCCTTATCAGCACGCACACGTGTGTACTGTGAATCAGCTACATACTTCTTGATTGCCAAGACATCCTGATCATCGCACAATGTTGATTGTAGTCATGCCTTGACCTAAACACTCCACAATTTGTTGCTTCTCAGCAGCCGACACATCCTTTTTCTTTCCCATTTTAGCAGAAAATGTAGGCTGCTTAATAATGTGAGACAGCCTTCTTAAGTAGTCTTGCCTTTCATTGGACACACCTGCCAAACTAATTAGCACAGGTGTCTGCAATAGCTTACAGTGATATAAAGAGCCCTGACACACATCACCATCAATGAGTTTAACTGACAAACAAACAAATTCTTCCCTTATCACTCCTAAACACTTTTTGCATAATAATTTGGAACACAGTGTACATGTGCTTTTCCACAAAACACCAGTGGTTCACGTAGTGAATCTTACAGTTCTAACTTGCCAACTGTGGTCTGTATGGAGTTGTTCAATAAAGGGCCCAAAATTAAGATAACATAGATGGGAGAGGTCTCTATGAATAGGAATTCCTAAGTATTTGATACCCTGTGAGGGCCAGGCAAAGGGAAAGTTGGACTGGATGGAATCCTATATGGATTTAGGGAGGGAGACATCGAGGGCCTCAGACTTCGCTGCATTGATTTTAAAATTTGACCATGTAACAAAGTGATCTATTTCAGCCATAACAGCATGGATGGATATATGTGATTGAGTGATATATACTAGGACATCATCAGCAAATAGAGAACACTTGTACTCGGTGCCTCCCACCTCAATCCACCTAATATTGGGGTTATGGCGAATTGATGAGAGCAGGTGCTCCGTCACTAGGATGTATAAGAGAGGGGACAGAGGACATCCCTGCCTTGTCCCATTGGTGATTGTGAAAGGTGATGAAAATGTTCTGATGCACCCCCTGGGCCTTGGGACACCCGGAGCCGGACCCTTTTTGGTGGATGCTGGTGGTTGTAGTCTTCGTGGCGGCGACCCGGTACCGTGGCTCAGGGTGGTCAAACCAGTGGCGGAACTATTTATGTGGTTTTGATGTTTAAATGTCCGATTACGCCACCCGTGGATTGCGGTCAGAGTGAACCGCCGCTGCAGGGCAGACCGCTGAGGCTGGTGTTGTGGGTGCAGCAGAGCGTAGCATAACTCCCCACGGGAGGAGTATAGCCTCAGGGCAGTATATGCGGAGGATGGGGGTGATGGTGCAGGGCAGCAGCAGTAAAGACACGGAGTCAGTGATGCAGTCCAGGGCCTTTACTCACAGTTCTTATTATCCAGACCACGTCTGCAGGTAACGGCTGCCCACGTCGTACTGTGCTCACCAGGTGAGGGGCTCAGACAACTCCCAGATAACTTTGGAGCGCTTCACAGGACCCCCTTTGTGTGTCCTTTGTCTGGCCTTTCTTACCAACCCTTCTGTCCGGCTGCCTCGGGCCTCCTCTTGGTAAACTTGGCGCCAGTTTCCCTGACCCTATGTGGTGCCTTCCTAGCGGGTGTAGCGAGGGGCTGCGCCACATAAAATGTCACAGCCTCCTGTTTCTAGCTGAGGGTCGTTTCCTGCCTCCACTAGTTTCGGGGACCGGTCTGCCCCTTTGGCCTGATCCCTCCACGCAGGTGGATTCGGGCGTGCGGTAGCGACTCGCCCGTCCGCACCCCTGGGATCCCTTCATTCCTCGTTCCTGGAGCCTTCTCCGCTCCTCTTCCTTCCTTCTCCCTCTTCCAGGCCTGGGCCTCTGTTACTAGGCCCGCCTCCGGAGCAGAGCTCATGCAGAGCCCCTGCTCCCTGCCACTTCTGCTCAGACTTCTCTGCACTGAACTAAGATGGTGCCCACCTTTTATACTCCCTTCTCAATGCACCCAGGAACTGCTTCCTCCCTGCTCCTGCACTACAGGGTTCCCCTTCCTCAGTGTTCCCTCCCCCCACTCCAGCCAGGGACAGGGACTGTCATGCCCATCTCAGAGGCATATTGGTCGCCCTGCCCCACGGCAATGTGGTGTAATGCATGCAGGTGTCGGGTCCTGATCCACACTCCATCCTTACCTGAGAGTGAGATATCACACCTCTGGGTGAGGTGCAATACCTCTGTAGCAACCGAGCCCTCAGGGTGCTACAGTTCCATTCATCTTCAGCCTAGGTGACGTATTGTGATACAGGGCCGTGATTTTGGATATAAAAGGGTCCCCTAGACCCCTACCCCAAGCTTTATAAGAGAATCATATATGGCGTGCCAGAAGACTCTATGGAATGCTTTCTCAGCATCCAACGAGAGTATCTAATTAGAAATTTTTAACTGCATCTAGCCCAGGAAATACTTTGTGCCTAGTAGCAGTATCTGCTAGTCAGCGGATTATCCCGGCTGTTAAGCAAGCTACACCACCTGTAGTTTGGACACTTAATTTTTTCAAAGGAAATGCTTCGGGACCACGGGATACTCAGTGAAGAGCATCAGGAGGCACCCCAAGGCATAGGGGCTGGGACTGGCAGTAGGATGCCTTGCGGTGGACAGCCAAGCTCGATCCTTATAAAAGCTTTTTAACTGCAGCAGCTTTAGTGGACGCTACTGGAGCTGGAATTACGTGGCTGCTGCAGTTAAAAAGCAGGGGGGCTCGCTCAACCCACCAGCGGACAGGCACCAGTATTGGGAGAGGGGGGCTGGCCGTCAGGGTTCACCGCGGCTCTGGCACAAACCCAGCGACACGGAGGTGGCACGGGCAGGAGCGGACTGAACGTGTCGGCTTCTCACTTTTTGGATTTTAGAAGGGCATGACATGCCTATATCTGTTTCTCCCCCTCCTTTTACTCCTCCACCTCTTTTCTTTTCGCATGACTATATGTACTTGTCACTTTTCCATGTGTTAGTTATGTCTTTTGAGCAGTTTGTCAGCTTTTGGATACCTTTGAAGGTGTTTTCTATGTGTTTCTATGTGTTTTTGTTTGCCTGCCATTGGTTTTAACGGTGTTCGAAGGTGTTCGACGAACTGAACCGAACTCGAACACTACGGGGGTGGCTCAACACTATTCACTACAATTTTAAATAGCTAAATAAAAGTTAATTCTTAATCATTATATTACACTTTGCCACTTTTTGCTTGTCGTTCCATTGAATACCTGTGGTTTATATCCCTCTGCTGATATTATGGTATAGTGAGCTAAAGTAAGACTGGAAACTAGGGCCCTCCATTTGGTCCGGCTCTAATGAGAATAAATCAGCTGGTGTGGGTCTGCTCTGCCGAGGTAATGCCTTTATAATCTCCTCTGTCACTGAGATTGTGCCCGGAAGAGCTATATTAGTACATTTATATTTTAATAATTTTAACTTTCGTGTTAGAAATGTGTATGCCCCACCAGATAAACAAGAACGGATACAGTTGTTTGAGATTTTACTGTTGTTCTGTGTAGGGTCATCTCCTCTTTTGGTAGCTGGGGATTTTAATTGCCTCAGTGGAAACGAGCGCCGAGGAGGAGGTGACCCGATCCGTAAATTAGATAAATCGTGTTTGTTATTAAGTAATTTGCACACAGATTTTAAGTTGCGCGATGCCTGGAGGTCGCTATCGCCGACAGACCCGGGATTTACGTGGTCCGGTCGGGGAGTGGCCTCCAGGATCGATTTTATCTTTTTATCTGAAGTTTTTAGCCCTGTGTATTTTGTTTTAATTCCTAATGTATTTTCTGACCATAAAATTTTAAAATTAGAGATAGAATACCAGGGGGAACTAAAGGTGAATAGAGGGTTGTGGCGCCTGGGGGTACACCTATTGGAAGACCCCCTTGTAAGGTCAGATTTTATCAAAAAATAAGAAGAGTGGATGCAGTTCAAACCCCCATATTTTAAAATGCTGTTCTGGTGGGAAGGGATTAAAGGCAAGATCCAACAATTTTTAATCAGGGCTGGGAAGAGGAAGGCGAGGCAGAAGAAGCAGGGCTATGCAAATTTGAATACTAGACTGCAGACTCTCCTTAAATTCAAAGAGATAGGCTTAGAGGTGCATGATGCTATTGTAAGCCTTAAAAATGAGATACAGTCATACCTTGAACAAAAAGAGAAGGAAATAATTTTTAATTCTAAGGTGCAATTTTTAGAAGAAGGGGAAAAGTGTACACGATTCTTTTTCAAAAAAGTGGTTGAGAGGAAAGAAACGATTACCTGCCTAGATGGAGATCGCACAATACAAGGTATGAAGAGGGTAGCTTTTCATTTTTATAGAAACCTTTTTAGCAAAAAAAGTGTTAATAATGTGTTTTTACAAGATGCTCTTAATGTCCTGGATTTTAAGCTAAATTCTGCAGATCAGGGGTTTTTAACAAAAGATATTACTTTAGAAGAACTTTTTAGTGTTTTTAAAAGTTTTTCAAGAGGGAAAGCCCCAGGAGCTGATGGGGGATATTTTAAAAGAGGATCTTTTAGTACTTTTTAAAGAGTTTTTTTGTGTGATAAGTTGCCCAAGTCATGGAGGAGGGGGGTAGTGTCCTTAATATACAAAAAGAAGGGTGCTCGGGATGACCTCAAAAACTGGAGACCTATCACCCTCCTTAACATGGATTACAAGGTTTTAGCTAAGATTATTGCATGTCGTTTTAAAACTGTTATTAATGTGTTAATACAACCCAAGCAAGTATGTGGTGTACCAGGGAGGAGTATTACAGAGACCCTAAATACTATCAGAGACGTAATATGGTACAGTAAAGACAGGGATCAAGGGCTGGCCTTGTTAGCGCTAGACTTCAAGAAAGCGTTTGACAGGGTTTCTCATGAATATCTTTTTAAAATTTTAAAGCAAATGGCAATCCCAGACTGTTTTTTATCTCGCATTAAGAGTTTATATAACCATATGTTTTCACAAATCGCTGTCAACATTTTTTTAACTGATTTTATCCCACTGGAATCCGGAGTGAAGCAGGGATGTCCATTATCCCCAATTATGTTTATTTGCGCTATGGAACCACTTTTATGCATGATCCGGAAAGACAAGGTAGTCCGGGGGGTTCCTGTCCCAGGGGGGGGAGGGGCTCAGGTTAAAGTGCTTGGATATATGGATGACGTGACGGCTATTTGTACTGATCCTGCTTCACTCCGGAGAGTAGTATTGTGCACAAATTTTTTTAGTCAAGCTTCTGGTTTTAAAATGAATTTTAATAAAACTGAGTGTTTGATTATGGGTGTGTGGGATAGAAATGACTTAACGACTGTTAATGTGAAATATGACAATGTGAAAATTTTAGGGGTTGTATTTGATGCAAATAATGATGGGCTTGTGAGTTGGGGAGAGGTTCAAGATAAAATGGCAAAGAAACTTTCCTTTTGGAACCTGAGGAATCTTTCGATCGAAGGGAAAGTCCTTGTTATTAAATCTGTTTTATTACCTATGATTTTATATATTGCTATGGTGTATCCTCTGACTTAATGCTAAAAAAACTAACTCGTTGTATTTTTATGTTTATATGGGGCTCTAAAATGGAAAAGCTTAAACGATCAGAAATGTATAAGAGAAAGCAGAATGGAGGAAAAGATGTTCCCGATCTTCGCCTGTTTTTATATGTAATTTTTTTCTGTTTTTGTTTCAAAGCTTTTAAGTCTGATAGTACTTTTGGCCTGTTTTTAAAATACACATGTGGTTTTATCTTTAAGAGATAGTTGAGGCCATCCTTATCAGCGCCTGTTTTATTGTGTCCACCATAGCACCTTATTATTTTAGAAAAAGTTATAAAGACTCATAAATTAAAAGACCTTGGAGCTGACATCCTTTTGGACCGGAAGAAACTATTTGTCCACTTGAGGAGAGAAGAAGAAACATCCCCAGCTTGTAACTACTCATGGAACAGATCCAAACGTGTGTGGAGGAACGTCTTCGGGAAGTTCCTCGCCAACGTCCATAAAAACCTTGCCTGGATGTCCGTCCACCAGTGCCTCCCAACCAGAGAATTTCAACACCGGAGAGGCCTGGTGGTACAGGCAAAATGCCCAAGAGACTCTTGCCATTGCGATGAGACCGTTATGCACCTTTTTTGGAACTGCACCTTTGCACAAGAACTCTGGGAGAAATTGGGGATTCTTTTAAAGTGGGTTTGCGGCTTAAAGGACTTTTATTATGAATATGTTTTATACGGGCTTTTTAGTTGCCTTACTGCATACCAATCGGAAATCTGCTGGTGTATAATAAACTGTGATAAGAATGCAATTTGGAAAGCAAGGAATATTTTATTGTTTAATCATGATTTTATTTCTGTGTTTGATTGTATTAAACTGGCTTTTAGTGAAATGTATGTTTATTATTTAAAAAATTTAAAAGATATGGGCAAGAAGGAAGCGAACCGCAGATGGTGCTTTTATATGTGGAATTCCATTTTATAGTGATTATTTTTATTCTCTGTAATGTATAATTGTCAAATGTTTTTATGTTTTTTTTTGTACTTGAAAGGTTTCGTATTGATTATCTTGTAATCTGACTTATGTACAATAAAAATTATGTTGAAACCTTATCTGTTCTTATCAGTTTAATATCTGATACGTCCCCTATCTGGGGACCATATATGAAATGGATTTTTAGAACAGGGAGATGGAAAAAGAGCTTGCTCTGTACACTCCACGCATTGACCTGGTACTGCAGTATTTCCAGGACCGGTGCACTCCTTCTTTAATACAGTTTCTAAAATCAGAAAGAATTGAATTCAATGTATTTTGTTGATTTTGCTTGTTTGTCGGATTTTTGGGTGGACTGTTTTGGCTTTGCTTTTCTTCCCCTTATTGGATTTTTCATGTTAAAAGTTGCAGAAGCCAGATGACAAACTCGTTTTGGTTCAACTCTGCATTGAATTGTAGAGCATTGCATTGCATTCCATTGTACTTTAATGCAATGCTATCTATCTAGCTATCCCCCCTTTCCTTCCTTTTGGATAAACAGCCATATTAGGCAAGCATTTTGGAGTTTGCACCTAACTACCTACAGGTGGTGAGATAAGTGGCACAATATAATTGTCCTTTTAGTATATTGTTGCACACACCATCTATTTAGTAAATGCCCTTGTTATCAACTGCAGCCGTTTAAACTCACCTGATCCAACAGGTATGCGCGCTGGTTACCCTGCACTTAAAATTTCTTTTTTGGCTTGCTACAATGACTTTTCTGAAATGACTTCTTTAATTTCACGCCTGCAGACTATAAAAAATAACCAACAAAAAGTTTGGTCTGTGGCGTTCTTTTAAAGTGCTGCTTATGGCTGTCTTTGAGAGCTTCTTAGTGCTGTTCAGCCAGCCAGGTATCCTGCCTGCAGTAGATGGAATGTGGCAATGGAACACTGCATGTGTCATAATAGGCTCTGACCGTTATATACCTGCGCACGGCAGCAGCCATTTTCAGTCTGCTGCTGGACAACCAGCAGCAGCAGGTAAGGTAAGTAATCAGCAACACTCCTGCTAATGGTAGACAGGCTGCTCGTTTTTTTTTCCCTTAATTGGTTCTCCTCCCTTCCTCCGGTGTTGAGGCGGGTGGGAACAGCAAGGGGTGAGGGTGGTGTGCTAAAATAGGTGGAGTTATGCAGATCTAAAATGCGTGGATTGCAGCAGCAAGCCGAAAAGTGGAGGCATGTAAGGGATCTAGAGGTTGACAACATGTCTTCTTAACGGGAGTCCTGGTGCCCATCTCCACAAGTGGACTTTTCAGGATCCGAGGGTGGCACACTAGGCCGAAACGAATTCAGGTTATCGCTTCTCGGCCTTTTGGCATGATCTGTAGTGGATCCTGTCATTGGGCTAAAGGTGACCTGTGTGGAGGTGGCTGCTCTTGGCCTTTTGGGTTTACCCAATTGCTGCTATTGGGAGTGGTGAACCAAGGCTGGGAATACCCTTTTATCGCTGGTGGACGGTCTTTTCTTTGTGTAGTGGTGGACGGTCGGAGAGGAGGTCGGAATCCAGAGACGTTTGGCGATCCTAGGAGGTGGTTTTCTTCATTTTTTTCCTTGTGTTATCTGTGGATAGAAGGAAAGAAGAGAATATGGAGTCCAGGAGGAATACTGGAGGTAGGAGGACTGATCAAGGGGAAAATCCCAATGACTATTTTCATGAGAAATACCCATTTAAGGACACAATTAGGTTTGTGGTGTCTCCTGGTTATAGGCAAGAGAAGGATGTGACTTTTGCTTATTTCTGAGATTTGCAGCTTTTTGAAAATTGAAAAAGACGAATATTATTGTTTTCAAAGTTTCTTTTTAAGGGGCTTCCATGACGTTACTTTAATGAGAAGTTCCCAGTGTGAACGGGTATTTTCTCTTTATGAAATTAATAAGGAGAATGCGCTGTTCGAGGGGGTTAAAGTAATTCCCTCGTTTCAATTTTCATTGAGACTCTTGACAATCCAAATGTTCAGCCCTTTCATCTCTGATCAGGAGGTCCTGTGTTTTCTTAGTGCTTACTGTGAGAAGGTGATTGAGAAGGGGAGAGGAAAAACGCAATTTGGGGTATGGAATGGGAAAAGAACTTATTTGGTGCCTTTCAAAAAAGACCGTGAGGAAGAGGGTGGTGTACTGAGGCCCCCGCCGGTCGTTTTTATAAACCGTAGCCGTGGGTATTTATTTTTTTCGGGGATGCCTGAATATTGTAGAACATGTCGAATATATGGCCACAATGACAGTGGTTGCAAAAAGTGTTCAGAATGTCCAGGAGCTTGACATCAGGAGGAAGACTGCCCTGCAAAGAAGAATCAGAAGGGTGATGAAGAGATGGATACGGTGCCTGGAAGTCAGCAACAAGGAAAAGCTGATGAGGACATGGAAGGAACAAGGAATGAGGAGGAGGATCTGGGGATGGATAATGAAAGGAAGGAGAAAGAAAAGGTGGAAAAAGGAGAAGAAAAAGGCAGAGCGGTACAAGAAAATGGAAGAGGAATATATAAAGAAGAATGAGGAGAAGAGTCGGGTGGAGACTGAAAAGGAAGTGAGGAAGAGAGAAGAACAGAAAAGAGAAGAAAAGAAGAAAGAATATCAGAAGAAAGAAGATAGAAGAGCAGAAGAGAAATGGACAAAAAAATGAAGAAGAGGGGAAGGGACTTCCTGTTTTATTCGAAATGGGTAAAATGATACAGGAGATCCCTTTGCCTTCTGGGTCTCAGTCCGGTGGTCAATCGTGTACTCAGGTCCAGATGGACTGCTCGGACAGAGTTCTGAAAAGAAGGGTAGAAGAAGTTGGAGAGGTGACTATACAAGGTGGAGGGAAAGTGAAAGCTATAGAAAATTTAGATGTAGCAAAGGACATTGTGTTCTCCAGTTCAGATGAGCAGGAGATTCAAGAATTTTCTACTTCAGACGAGGGTGATGGGGCATGCCCTAAGAATGACAGACCAGGATGATCCAATTTGCTTCCCTGAATGTTCAGGGGTTAAATAATGAACAAAAAAGAGTTGCTCTATATGATTTTTTAGGATTGGAAAATTTGGACTTTATTTTTTTACAGGAATGTAACCTAAGAAAATCTGTTGATTATGATTTTTTTAAAGAACATTTGTGTGGAAAAGCTATTTTTTCAGGTAGGAATGAAAATAAGAGTGATGGTGTTGGTTTCTTATGTAGTCAACACTGGGACATAGTGGATTATGAGGAGATATACCCAGGTCGAATTCTAAAAAAATCAAAAAAATCTAATCTGATAATTAAATGCTTCTGTGTCTATGCCCATCCTGTTAAAAGTAGAAGGACAGAATTATTTGAAATTTTACAGATGTTTTTAACTGGGCCGGGACCAATAATTGTCAGTGGAAATTTTAATTGTCATCTGAATAGCAAAAAAGATAGCTCCATTACAGTTTTAAACGGTATTATTTCTGCTAGTAACTTGCAAGATGCATGGGTTGCTTGTGGGAGAAACAAAGATGAAGAAGTAACATGGTCAAGTAATCGTGCTAGTTCTAGAATTGACTTTTTTTATATCTACCCATTTTAAATGTGACTCTTTTAAATCCGAATTAAGCTGCTTCTCTGATCATAAATTAATAAGATGTGTTGCTGATTGTAATAATGCAGAAAACAGGAAATCCACACTTTGGAAACTAAACACTTCTCTTTTAGAGGACAAGGAAGTAGTTTTAGAGTTTTGTACATTTTATAAAAAACTGAGATTGAAGAGGAGGAGTTTTAAAGATGTCCTTGAGTGGTGGAATTTTTTTAAAAGAGAAACTAAGTTATTTTTTATTAAAGTGGGTAGAAGAATGGCTAGAGAGAAGAGAGAACATTATCGGTTGTTGAATGCAAGGTTACAATGTTTTTATACTTTCAGGAATAATGGAAATAATTTTGACAAAGAAATTGAGTGTTTTAAAAGTCAAATACAAAAAAATTTACATGAGAAAGGGAAAGATTATTTTTAATGCTAGAGTGAGAGTTTTGGAAGAAGATGAGAAATGCTCCAAATTCTTCTTTAAAAAAATAGTTGGGAAAAAAGACTTTATGGAAAATGTGGAAGGTGAAATTGTACTGGAAGGAAAGATTAAGAAGGTGGAGGAATTTTATAGTGATTTATTTTCTGAGAAAAAAAAGTGATGGCTTTTTGAGGGATCATTTTTTGAATAATTTAAAGTATGCCTTTTCAGAGGAGGGGAAAGAGGTTTTAATTAGTGATTTTACGATTAATGAATTATGGGAAACAATCAAATCCTTTGCAAATTCGAAAACCCCGGGTATGGACGGTTTGCCTATAGAATTTTATAAGTGTTTTTGGAGTTTTTTAAAAGAAGATTTTTTGAGTCATTTTATCATGTAATGTGTTCATGTTGTACTCCAGGGTCATGGGCAGAAGGGTTGATAGTGTTACTTTTTAAAAAGGGGGAAAAGAGTCTTATCAAGAATTGGAGACCCTTAACTCTTCTTAATGCAGACTACAAAATTTATGCGAAAATACTTGCAAACCGTTTAAAAAAGGTAATATCTATGGTAATTAGAGGGGAGCAATCAAATTACAGATTCACTTTTATTGGTAAGGGATGTGATATGGGATTTTAAAGATAGGGCACAGAAACTAGCATTGATCGCATTAGATTTTGAAAAGGCATATGATAGAGTATCACATTGTTTTTTATTTGAAGTTTTAAAGAAAATTGGTTGCCCGGAAGAGTTTATTAATTGGATTAAATGTTTATATGATTTATCTTTTAGTAAAGTGTCTGTTAACGGGTTTTTATCTGGAAGTATTAAGATATCTTGTGGCGTTAAACAGGGCAGCCCTTTGTCTCCTATTTTATTTATATGTGCGATAGAACCTCTTTTAAGTGCTATTAGAAACGATAAGGTGGGGGATGGTGTGTTTCTATCAGGAAATAATAATGTACCTCTTAAGTTTGTGGCATATATGGACGACGTAACAGTATTTGTGAGGAGTATGAGAAGTTTTAACAGAGTTTTAAGGACAGCGGAATGGTTCAGCGGTGCTTCTGGTTTTAAGGTTAACTTTGAAAAATCAGGGGTTTTATCAATTGGTGGTTTTATGATTGATGGGGCTTGTAGGCTTTTAGTGGTTCCAGAGATAAAAAAAATTTAGGGGTATTCTTTTCATCAAATTGTGGGAATATTAAGAATTGGGAATCACTCTTGAAGCGTGTAAGAAAAAAGATCAGCCTGTGGAAGCTAAGATGCTTGTCGATGGAAGAGAAGATATTAGTGATAAGACAAGTGCTTTTACCCTTGATTTTATATGATGCCGTTGTTTTTATGCCACCGAACTCTGTAATGAAGAAGATTATCAAAGAATGCTTTAATTTTTCTGGGGTACAAAGATGGAGAGGGTTAGAAGGGAGGAGTTGTATAAGAAGAAAGAAGACGGAGGGAAGAACTTCCCAGATATTAGAAGGTTTTTATATTGTAAATATTTCTCTTTGTGTTTTAATGTTCTGTTTGGCGAAGAATCGAATCTGAAAGCTATTTTAACATATAACTGCGTTTTTTTTATAAGGAAATATAAATGGTGTGTGATGGATCTGAAGAAACCCCAAAGATGGCTACCTCCAGAACATTATATAATTTTGGAAAGAATAATGAGAGAGTTTAACTTGATTAGTGGGGGAAGTGAAATACTAACGAATCATAGGAAAATTTTAAGGTTTCTGGAGAATAGAAGTTATACATGTACGGTTGACCAATTCTCATCACAATTATCAATAGAAATTTGGCTACGGGTTAATGTGCCAAAAGGATTTATTATGGAGCATCATAAAGAAGTGTCTTCCAACTAAAGATTTTAATCATAGTAGAGGGTTGGTGAGGAATTCTCAGTGTCCGAGGCATGGTTGTATAGAGGATGAGACGTGTTTACACATCTTTTCGAATTGCGACTTTGCACAAAGGGTTTGGAGGAAGATAAGTACATTGGTTGGAGTTGTAAGTAGTCTTAGGTCTTTTGATTTTAACTTAATATTTTATGGAATTGGAATAAGAAATGTAGACTTTAAAGTGGTTTGGTTAATTGTTTCTGTAGTTAAAATGGCTCTATGGAAATGTAGAAATTTTTTATTGTTTAAAAGGACCATGTTATTTGTTAATGATTGTATTAAACTTAGTTTTAGTTATTTATTTATCTACTATTGGAAAGATAGGAAAGATGTAGGTATAGAAGAAGCAGAAAAAATCTGGAGGCAGAAGGAGTGGAATAATATTTTGGATTAATAGTTTGTATTAATATAAATGTTTCTACTTACTTTTTCTGTGTTTCACTGAGATGATTTCTAGAATTTAGCTTAATTTCTGTGGAATATGAAAGACATAAATCATTTAATTTCGAAATCTGAGTGAAAAAAAAATAAATCTGTTCTTATCAGTTTAATATCTGATACGTCCCCTATCTGGGGACCATATATTAAATGGATTTTTAGAACAGGGAGATGGAAAAAGAGCTTGCTCTGTCCACTCCACGCATTGACCTGGTATTGCAGTATTTCCAGGACCAGTGCACCCCTTCTTTAATGCAGTTTCTAAAATCAGAAAGAATTGAATTCAATGCATTTTGTTGATTTTGCTTGTTTGTCGGATTTTTGGGTGAACTTTTTGCCTTTGCTTTTCTTCCCCTCATTGGATTTTTCATGTTCAAAGTTGCAGAAGCTAGATGGCAAACTCGTTTTGATTGAACTTTAGCAACTCTGCATTGCATTGCACTGTACTGTAATGCAATGCTATCTATCTAGCTTATCCCCCCTTTCCTTCCTTTTGGATAAACAGACATATTAGGCAAGCATTTTGGAGTTTTCACCTAACTACAGGTGGTGAGGTAAATAAGCTGCACAATATAATTGTCCTTTTAGTATATTGTTGCACACACCATCTATTTAGCAAATGCCCTTGTTATCAACAGCAGCCTTTTAAACTCACCTGAGCTAACAGGTATGTGCGCTGGTTACCCTGCACTTAAAATTTCTTTTTTGGCTTGCTTCAATGACTTTTCTGAAATGTTGTCTCCCTCTGGTGGATCATTGACTTCTTTAATTTCATGCCTGCAGGCTATAAAAAATAACCAACAAAAAGTTTGGTCTGTGGCGTTCTTTTAAAGTGCTGCTTATGGCTGTCTCTGTGAGCTTCTTAGTGCTGTTCAGCCAGCCAGATATCCTGCCTGCAGTAGATGGAATGTGGCAATGGAACACTGCACGTGTCATAATAGGCTCTGACCTTTATCAACCTGCACACAGCAGCCATGTTCAGTCTGCTGAACAACCAGTAGCAGCAGTTAATGTAAGGTAAGTAATCAGCAACACTCCTGCTAAGGGTAGACGGCTGCTATTTTTTTTTCCCTTAATTGGTTCTCCTCCCTCCCTCCGGTGTTGAGGTGGGTGGGAACAGCAGGGGGTGAGGGTGGTGTGTTAAAATAGGTGGAGCTATGCAGATCTAAAATGCGTGGATTGCAGCAGCAGCAAGCCGAAAAGAGGAGGCATGTAAGGGATCTAGAGGTAGACAACATGTCTTCTTAACGGGAATCCAGGTGCCCGTCTCCACAAATGGACTTTTCAGGATCCGAGGGTGCCACACTAGGCCGAAACCAATTCAGGTTATTGCTTCTCGGCCTTTTGGCTGTAATCATTTGGTTGCAGCCTGATATTTGCGAGCTCTCTGGAGGAATCCAGGCCTTTTGCGAAAGGATTTGGCGATTTTCTGTGGTATTATACCGACAGGTTTTGAAGATGAATTTCGTGAAGAACACTATACGAATTGGAGTGGATCCATCAGGTTCCGAGAGGAATAATGTGTCCTTCATCGTGGAAAAACTTTTGGAAGGTAAAGCTGGAGCAAAACGAGGTGACTTCTACAGCGTCAACGAGTTTCCTAAATCAGGTACATATGACGTGACTTTTGTAGAAGAACATACCTGCCTTGATGTGTTTGAGTGGCTTTGGAGTCACATTGATGATCCGTTCTTGGAAGGGGTGTGGTTTGAACCCTTGTTTGGACTTCAAGAAAAGATTGTATGGGTAACAGTTTATAACCCTTTTATGTAGGGCATGTAGGGCAGCCTATGTATTGCAGGAAATGTTACTGCTTTGGACATGTGCAGGATGCATGTAAGAAAGGGCAATGTTGCCGTAACTGCAAAGAGGAGGGGCATGTGGCAAGTGCATGCCCGAAGCCCAAGGCTTGTGACATGTGTGGAAGTGGTGAGCACATGTTTAAAGATTGCCCGCAGGGTGTGCCCAGGAAAACTGATAAGGAAAGTAAGAAGGAGGAGGAGGAAAGGAGGCAGGTGCAGCAGATAGAAAGAGAAACTGCTAGTATGGAGAGAGAGCAGAGGAGGCGGAGTGAAAGGTCTGCCCCTGAAACTGTGAGTCTGAGGCCTGCTTACCAGAAGAAGGAGGCACCTAAAAAGGAGAAGGAGCTTGTGAAAGAATTGAGGAGAATGGAGGAGCAGATGAAAGCAGCTGGAGAAGGAATGTGTCCGGATACATTGGACTTTCAGGACGCTGTAGATGCTGCAGATTGTATGGAAACTGTGGAAGATTCATAACACCCTTCAGATCCTGAAAATATTGATGAGTACTTCTCCGATGAGGGTGGGGGGAGTAGAAAGTGTCACAGGGAGGGTGGTGGGGCAAATGATGAAGAAGATATCAAGGCACCGCAGAGAAAAGTGGGTGCCAAGAAAGCAAGGTGAGGTGATGGTGATGCTGCTAGCAGCTTGGAAACGAGTTGCTCGGTTCAGATGGTGGAAGAAGATAGTGGGGGTGCTGGTTAAGGTTGCCTTGCAATATGCGTGATAGTGCCTATTATGAGCTTTGACTTAAGTCAAAGGCTTTTCTTGTGAGTGGAGTTTTTGTAGTAGTTTTGTAACTTTTCTGTATTTGTTTTAGGAGGTTTAAAAAAAAAAAAAGGGTTTTACTATAATTTCACAAAATGTGAGATTGTTTAAAAATAAGGTCAGGAGGGCTGCAATTTTTGATTTTTTTGGCTATGAAGAATGCATCGATTTTTTGTTTGCAAGAGTGTGGGGTGGTGGATGGGGTGAGAGGGGATGAATGGTCTCATGGAGCGTTTGTGTGGTCGGGGAGTGCATGTAATAAAAATTATGGTGTGGGGATTTTAGTTAAATGTAGGGAGGTAGTTTTGAGTGATTATGTGGTGATTGATGTGGGGAGGTTTATTTTAGCAAATTTTGAGTATAAAAATGTTACATTTTGTGTTATTAATGTTTATGCGCCGGTGGAGAAAAATGACCGGAAAAAATTATTTGAAAAAATTTATCTTTTTATTCCGGGAAGAATGCCTGTGGTGATTGTGGGTGATATGAATTGTGATGTGGGGAAAGTGAATCTGGATGTGTCAGGGAAAACTTTGTTAGAGTTGGTTAGTGATTTTGATTTGCATGATATGCAAACTGTATGTAAAGTGAGGCCTTTGTTAAATACCTTCTTTTCCGAAAGTGGACGTATACAATCTAGATTGGATTATTGTTTTATTTAAAAAAATATGATTCCTGTTGACTATAAGCAGGAGAATGTTTTGTTTTCAGATCATGTGTGTATGTCGTGTGAGTTGGATGTGAATGTGAATGGGGTGTTTGAGAAAGGTTTGTGGAAGTTGAATGTTAAGTTATTGGAGCATGAGCAAGTAAGAAAGGAATATGCAAGATGGCATGAGGAGTGGTGTGAGTGTAAAAATGGTTTTGGGAATGTTTGTTGGTGGTGGGATTGGGTTAAAAAACAGACATTTTTTTTTCAAAAATTTGGGTTATAGGATGGCAGCAGTCAAGAGGAGACATTTTGTGAGTTTAAATGCGTGTTTAAGTTTCTTGTATAAATTGAGGAAGGGAGGGATGGAGGTGGAGGAGGATATTTTACTAGTGAAAAAGGAGGTTCATGAGTTCTTGTTGGAAAAAGGGAGGAGTATTGTCTTTAGAGCAAAAGTTGATAATTTGGAGTATGATGAAAAATGTTTGCGTTATTTTTCAAGAAGGTTTTTGGGAAAAAGCAAATGTGTGTGTGTTGAATGGAGCAGATGGAAGTGAGGTGAGTGGAGAGGATATGTGTGAGGAAGTGGCAAAGTTTTATAGGATTTGTAAGCTGTAAAGTGGAGGGATGAGTGTTTGGAGAATGATGTTTTGAGTATGTTAGAGAGTAAATTGAATGAGACAGAAAGAGAGAGGGTGATGGGTGCTGTGACAAGTGATTAAGTATGGAAGGTTATGTGTAGTATGGCTTTGAATAAGACGCCGGGGGAGGATGGTCTTTAGGTAGAATTTTACCTTATGATGTGGGATGTGATTGGGAATGATTTTGTGGATGTTTGTAAGTATATGTGGGAAAATATGGAGGTGGCAGATAGTATTCGTGTAAGTATGGTTGTATTGATTCCGAAAAAGGGTGATTTGAAGAGTCTGAAAAACTGGAGGCCAATAACATTATTGAACTGTGATTATAAGATCTACGCAAAATTAATGGCAAATAGGATGCGTGATGTGATAGAGAGTGTGATTGGGGAAGAGCAGTGTTGTGCGGTACCTGGGAGACGGATTCACGAGTGTGTGTGTATGTTGAGAGATTGTCTATGGGATTGTATGAGCCGGAAGAAGAGTGTGTTTTAGGTTGAGCCTGGACTTTGAAAAGGCGTATGATAGGTTGTCGCATGGTTTTTTGTTTAGAGTGTTGTCGAGAATGGGTTTTCCTGCTGATTTTGTTGGGAGAGTGAGAAGTCTATATACAGATATTTATAGCTGTGTTTTAATGAACGGTTATGAAGGTAGGAGAGTGAATGTGCAGTTCGGGTGTGAGGCAGGGGTGTCCGTTATCCCCTGTGGCTTTTATTTGTGCAATTGAACCATTGTTGAGTATGCTGAGGAAGGATAAAGTGATTCGTGGTGTGCAAGTGCCGGGAGGTGGAGGAACAGAGTGGAAGGTGAGTGGTTATATGGATGACGTGTGTGTATTATGTGATTTCGAATGTTCGGTGAGGCGGGTGAAGTCGTTAGTGTCTATCTTTTGTGGTGCGTCTGCATTTAAAGTGAATTGGGAAAAGAGTGAGTGTAAGGTTTTTGGAAGTGGTGTTTTGAGTAGAGATGCAGGTGTGAACGTAGTGAATGGGCCTATTAAGGTTTTGGGAGTGAAGTTTTCAGAAAGATTGGATGGGAAAGAAAGTTGGGATGATGCGAAAGAGAAGGTTGAAAAGAAGTTATGTTTTTGGAAGTTGAGAAGCCTTACTTTTTTTGGAAAAATCTTAGTTATTAAAAGCGTGGTGTAGCCTATTTTTTTATATGTCGCAGTTGTGTTTCCACCAGGTTATATGATTTTGAGAGGATTGAATAGGATTTTGTTTGTTTTTTTGTGGAATTCAAAAATGGAGAGGGCGTGGAGGGAAGTGTTGGTGAAGCATATGGAGAAAGGTGGTTTGGGTTTTACAAATTTAGAAGTTTTTTTGGGTGTGAATTTTGTGGTGTTTGTGCTGAAAGTGATTATGGGGGATGGAAAGTTTTCATGTGTGTGTGGATATTTATTTGGGGATTATTCTTTTCGTTTGAAGTGGAGAGAGAGGGATTTGCGGTGTCCGGTTGCTTTTGAGGTGCCCGTGTGGTATGTGTGGGTTTATAAGTTTTTGGTGTAGTATGAGTTGTGTGATGCGGATGTGAGGTTGTTGGGAAATAAGAAGGCTGTGTATAGGATGATTGAGTGTAGAGAAATGGAGAGTGGAATAAATTTGGTGAGAGGGTGTGATGTGCAAAAAGTATGGAAGAAGGTGCGGATGGGTGATATGACAAATAAGCAGAGTGAGGTTGTGTGGCAGTATTTGCATGGAGTGTTGCCAGTGAGAGAGTTTCAGAGGAATAGAGGTTTAGTGAGGAGTGAAATGTGTCCAAGGAATGGCTGTGGTGGAAGGTAAAATGTGTTGCATGTTTTTTGGAATTGTCAGTATGCTAGAGATGTGATTGGGAGAATGGGGCCTTTGTGTAAAGAATTGTGTGGTGTGAATTTGTTGTCTTTTGAGTTATTTATGTTTGGTTTGGGAATATGTGATGGGACGAAGGAGAAAGTCTTGTGGTTGATGCTTGCATGTATAAAGGAAGTGTTATGGGATCTGAGGAATGTGTATGTGTTTAAAAGGAAGGAAATTGTGTTAAAGGATTGTGTGAAGGTAATTTTGGGGAAGATGTATGTGTGTTTCCTATGGGACAAAAAGAGGAGAGGGGAAGTGGATGCGAAGGGAATATGGAAAGTTAAAAAGTGGAGATATTTTGTAAATACTTCTTGATTTTGTTTCCTGTGTAATGTTTAAAAAGAATTAAAAATTTTCCTGTGATGATGGGAGCAGCATATGTGTTGTGGAGTTGATGCAGCTGTTTGGAAGGAAGTTCCTTTGGTCGTGACTACAGACCGTGGATTTCCCCATCTGAGGGAAAAAAAAATAAAAAATCTGTTCTTATCAGTTTAATATCTGATACGTCCCCTATCTGGGGACCATATATTAAATGGATTTTTAGAACAGGGAGATGGAAAAAGAGCTTGCTCTGTCCACTCCACGCATTGACCTGGTATTGCAGTGTTTCCAGGACCGGTGCACCCCTTCTTTAATGCAGTTTCTAAAATCAGAAAGAATTGAATTCAATGCATTTTGTTGATTTTGCTTGTTTGTCAGATTTTTGGGTGGTCTTTTTGGCTTTGCTTTTCTTCCCCTTATTGGATTTTTCATGTTAAAAGTTGCAGAAGCCAGATGACAAACTCGTTTTGGTTCAACTTCAGCAAATCTGCATTGCATTGCATTGTACTGTAATGCAATTCTATCTATCTAGCTTATCCCCTCTTTTCTTCCTTTTGGATAAACAGCCATATTAGGCAAGGATTTTGGAGTTTTCACCTAACTACAGGTGGTGAGATAAATAAGCTGCACAATATAGTTGTCCTTTTAGTATATTGTTGCACACACACCATCTATTTAGCAAATGCCCTTGTTATCAACTGCAGCCGTTTAAACTCACCTGAGCCAACAGGTATGTGCGCTGGTTACCCTGCACTTAAAATTTCTTTTTTGGCTTGCTACAATGACTTTTCTGAAATGTTGTCTCCCTCTGGTGGATCTTTGACTTCTTTAATTTCATGCCTGCAGACTATAAAAAATACCATAAAAAAGTTTGGTCTGTGTGTGTCTGTGGCGTTCTTTTAAAGTGCAGGTTATGGCTGTCTCTGTGAGCTTCTTAGTGCTGTTCAGTAGTGTTGAGCCACCCCCGTAGTGTTCGAGTTCGGTTCGGTTCGTCGAACACCCGTGTGTTCGCCGAACTGTTCGTCGAACTGTTCGTCGAACACCTTCGAACACCGTTAAAACCAATGGCAGGCAAACAAAAACACATAGAAACACATAGAAAACACCTTCAAAGGTGTCCAAAAGCTGACAAACTGCTCAGAAGACATAACTAACACATGGAAAAGTGACAAGTACATATAGTCATGCGAAAAGAAAAGAGGTGGAGGAGTAAAAGGAGGGGGAGACACAGATATAGGCATGTCATGCCCTTCTAAAATCCAAAAAGTGAGAAGCCGACACGGCCAGTCCGCTCCTGCCCGTGCCACCTCCGTGTCGCCGGGTTTGTGCCAGAGCCGCGGTGAACCCTGACGGCCAGCCCTCCTCTCCCAATACTGGTGCCTGTCCGCTGGTGGGTCGAGCGAGCCCCCCTGTGGTGGAGGCAGCTCTAAGCTTTTTAATTTAAATTGTCTCTCTAATTTGAATGAATACACTTTAAATCCATTTACAAAGATCTATTGGAGGGCAAGTCTCATGCCAGCAGCCGCGTAATTCCAGCTCCAGTAGCGTCCACTAAAGCTGCTGCAGTTAAAAAGCTTTTATAAGGATCGAGCTCGGCTGTCCACCGCAAGGCATCCTACTGCCAGTCCCAGCCCCTATGCCTTGGGGTGCCTCCTGATGCTCTTCACTGAGTATCCCGTGGTCCCGAAGCATTTCCTTTGAAAAAATGAAGTGTCCAAACTACAGGTGGTGTAGCTTGCTTAACAGCCGGGATAATCCGCTGACTAGCAGACCCTGCTACTAGGCACAAAGTATTTCCTGGGCTAGATGCAGTTAAAAATTTGTAATTAGATACTCTCGTTGGATGCTGAGAAAGCATTCCATAGAGTCTCCTGGCACGCCATATATGATTCTCTTAAAAAGCTTGGGGTAGGGGTCTAGGGGACCCTTTTATAGCCAAAATCACGGCCCTGTATCGCAATACGTCACCTAGGCTGAAGATAAATGGAACTGTAGCACCCTGAGGGCTCGGTTGCTACAGAGGTATTGCACCTCACCCAGAGGTGTGATATCTCACTCTCAGGTAAGGATGTAGTGTGGATCAGGACCCGACACCTGCATGCATTACACCACATTGCCGTGGGGCAGGGCGACCAATATGCCCCTGAGATGGGCACGACAGTCCCTGTCCCTGGCTGGAGTGGGGGGAGGGAACACTGAGGAAGGGGAACCCTGTAGTGCAGGAGCAGGGAGGAAGCAATTCCTGGGTGCATTGAGAAGGGAGTATAAAAGGTGGGCACCATCTTAGTTCAGTGCAGAGAAGTCTGAGCAGAAGTGGCAGGGAGCAGGGGCTCTGCATGAGCTCTGCTCCGGAGGCGGGCCTAGTAACAGAGGCCCAGGCCTGGAAGAGGGAGAAGGAAGGAAGAGGAGCGGAGAAGGCTCCAGGAACGAGGAACGAAGGGATCTCAGGGGTGCGGACGGGCGAGTCGCCACCGCACGCCAGAATCCACCTGCGTGGAGGGGTCAGGCCAAAGGGGGAGACCGGTCCCCGAAACTAGTGGAGGCAGGAAACGACCCTCAGCTAGAAACAGGAGGCTGTGACATTTTATGTGGCGCAGCCCCTCGCTACACCCGCTAGGAAGGCACCACATAGGGTCAGGGAAACTGGCGCCAAGTTTACCAAGAGGAGGCCCGAGGCAGCCGGACAGAAGGGTTGGTAAGAAAGGCCAGACAAAGGACACACAAAGGGGGTCCTGTGAAGCGCTCCAAAGTTATCTGGGAGTTGTCTGAGCCCCTCACCTGGTGAGCACAGTACGACGTGGGCAGCCGTTACCTGCAGACGTGGTCTGGATAATAAGAACTGTGAGTAAAGGCCCTGGACTGCATCACTGACTCCGTGTCATTACTGCTGCTGCCCTGCACCATCACCCCCATCCTCCGTCTGCCCTGGAGCGGCGGTTCACTCTGACCGCAATCCACGGGTGGCGTAGTCGGACATTTAAACATCAAAACCACATAAATAGTTCCGCCACTGGTTTGACCGCCCTGAGCCACGGAACCGGGTTGCCGCCACGGAGACTACAACCACCAGCATCCACCAAAAAGGGTCCGGCTCCAGGTGTCCCAAGGCCCAGGGGGCGCGTCAGAACATTTTCATCACCTTTCACAATCACCAATGGGACAAGGCAGGGATGTTCTCTGTCCCCTCTCTTATACATCCTAGTAACGGAGCACCTGCTCTCATCAATTCGCCATAACCCCAATATTAGGTGGATTGAGGTGGGAGGCACCGAGTACAAGTGCTCTCTATTTGCTGATGATGTCCTAGTATATATCACTCAATCACATATATCCATCCATGCTGTTATGGCTGAAATAGATCACTTTGTTACATGGTCAAATTTTAAAATCAATGCAGCGAAGTCTGAGGCCCTCGATGTCTCCCTCCCCAAATCCATATAGGATTCCATCCAGTCCAACTTTCCCTTTGCCTGGCCCTCACAGGGTATCAAATACTTAGGAATTCCTATTCATAGAGACCTCTCCCATCTATGTTATCTTAATTTTGGGCCCTTTATTGAACAACTCCATACAGACCACGGTTGGCAAGTTAGAACTGTAAGATTCACTACGTGAACCACTGGTGTTTTGTGGAAAAGCACATGTACACTGTGTTCCAAATTATTATGCAAAAAGTGTTTAGGAGTGATAAGGGAAGAATTTGTTTGTTTGTCAGTTAAACTCATTGATGGTGATGTGTGTCAGGGCTCTTTATATCACTGTAAGCAATTGCAGACACCAGTGCTAATTAGTTTGGCAGGTGTGTCCAATGAAAGGCAAGACTACTTAAGAAGGCTCTCTCACATTATTCAGCAGCCTACATTTTCTGCCAAAATGGGAAAGAAAAAGGATGTGTCGGCTGCTGAGAAGCAACAAATTGTGGAGTGTTTAGGTCAAGGCATGACTACAATCAACATTGTGCGATGATCAGGATGAAGTGTCTTGGCAATCAAGAAGTATGTAGCTGATTCACAGTACACACGTGTGCGTGCTGATAAGGGCAAATTGAGGACTCTTTCCTACAGGCAATTACGTCAGGTTGAAAGAGCAGCGGCAAAAAAGCCTTGTCATAGCAGCAGACAAATTTTTGAAGCTGCTGGTGCCTCCAACGTCCCCCGAACAACAAGATGCAGGGTCCTTCAGAGGTTTGCAGCTGTGCATACGCCATCCTGTCGACCTCCTCTATCCACTTCACACAAGCAGAAACGGCTCCAGTGGGCCAAACATTACATGAAGACTGATTTCAAAACTGTTTTGTTCACGGATGAGTGCCGTGCAGCGCTCGATGGTCCAGATGGATGGAGTGGAGGATGGCTGGTTGATGGACACCCCACGCAAACACGGCTACAGCGCCAACAAGGAGGAGGTGGAGTAATGTTTTGGGCTGGAATCATGGGGAGAGAGATTGTCGGCCCCTTTAGGATCCCTGAAGGCGCTAAAGATGAACTCCATAATGTATGTGGATTTTCTCAAACAGCACTTCCTGCCATGGTTCAAGAAGAAGAACCGTGTATTTCACAGCAAGATCATTTTTCTGCATGATAATGCACCATCTCATGCTGCACATAAAACATCTGCATCTCTGGCTGATATGGGCATAAAAGGGGACAAACTTATGGTGTGACCCCCATGCTCCCCTGACCTCTACCCCATTCAGAACCTTTGGAGCATCATTAAAAGGAGTGTCTATGATGGCGGGAGGCAGTTCACATCTAAGCAACAGCTCTGGGAGGGTATTCTGTCCTCATGCAAAACAATTGAAGCAGAAACCATCCAAAACCTGACAAATTCAATGGACGAGAGAGTTCAGAAGCTCCTTTCGAACAAGGGGTCCTATGTGAAAATGTAACATCACCTAGAATAAAGTTTTGAGTTGAAAACTGTTTGATTTCAGTTTCTAACAACCTGCTAATGCTTATAATTTCAAAAATGACCATTTTTTTGGTCTTTATTAAAATGAAAAGGTTGATCGAAAAGTTTGGGGGATCTAAGAGTGTGGCAACCCAGTAGTCATGATTACTTCGAATTCTGACAATATGAGGGTCATGCTGCAGGTAGTGCAGCAAGAAGGCACTTATGTGTCTTGCGCATCTCGGAGCCCCAAAATTATTTTCTGGGCTAGATGCAGCTAAAAATTATTTTTAATTTTAAATCTGGTGGAGCTTATTATAGATGGCCTAATAGGATCAGTGCTGCACACTGCTACAAAGCCCAAATTATTTTCCAGTCAAGATACAGATAAACATGATTAGTAATTTGAAAGCTTAAAACGGTTGGTAGGGTGATTTTAACCAATCATCAAGCTTTTACTCTCCCCAGGATGACACAGGGGTAGAAAAGTCATTTCGGATCCATGATTTGTTCATCTTTATGAACGTGAGTCTGTCTACATTATCAGTGGAGAGCCGCGTGCGCTTATCTGTCAGCACACCACCAGCAGCGCTGAACACACGTTCAGACAGAACGCTGGCTGCGGGGCATGACAAGATCTCCAAGGCGTAAGTGGCTAGCTCCGGCCATTTATCCAGATTGGAAGCCCAAAAAGAGCAAGGGTCCAGTGACACAGTCGTGGCTTCAATGTTTACTTGGAGATACTCCTGTACCATCGTCTCTAGGCGTTGACTATGTGTCAGACTTCTTGTCTCCTGTGGCCTTGCAAAGGATGGGCTAAAAAAGTGGTGAAATGATTCCACAAAATTGATGTTACCAGCAGATACTGTGGTTCTGTTACGGTTTGAATGCTGAACACTTGACGGTCCCACGGTTGGCAAGTTGGAACTGTGAGATTCACTACGTGCACCACTGGTATTTTGTGGAAAAGCACATGTAAGATTCTGCAACAGTCTCTGCTGATACTCCTGCATGCGTGCATCCCTTTCTATGGCAGGAATAATTTCTGCAAATTTACTTTTGTACCGGGGATCTAACAGTGTGGCAACCCAGTAGTCAGGGTTATTTCTAATTCTCACAATTCGAGGGTCATGTTGCAGGTAGTGCAGCAAGAAGGCACTCATGTGTGTTGCGCATCCAGGAGCACCAAGTCCCTGTTGTGTTGGTGGCGAGGTAACAATCATGCTTCCTTCCTCTGTCCTCTCCCCCCAACCTCGCACAACAGAAATGTGATCAAGGTCTCCCTCATCTGATGAGTCTTCCATCAGTTCGTCCTCCACTTCTTCCTGGGCTCCTGCACCTTCCTCACTAGTTTGGCTGCTACCATGCGCCCTGGTAAAACCATCTCCCCCACCCTCACATGCCTGCCGCCTTGGTGCTGCCGACCGTCTGGACCTTGCAGATGTTAGCCCTTCCGCATACAACTCCTCCTCCTCTACTTCCTCCACCTCCTCTTGTGCCACCACCTGACTCCGAATTCTGTTTAATATGTGCTCCAGCATGTAAATCACCGGAATAGTCATGCTGATAATGGCATCGTCAGCACTAAACATCTTCGTCGCCATTTCAAAACTGTGCAGAAGGGTGCATAGGTCCCTGATCTGAGACCACTCCTCCAGCGTGATTTGCCCCACCTCTGAATCTCGTTGGCCCAGGCTATACGTCAGAACGTATTGCACCAGGGCTTGTCGGTGCTGCCACAGTCGCTGCAACATGTGCAGAGTTGAATTCCACCGGGTAGGCACATCGCATTTTAGCCGGTGAAGTGGCAGGCCCAACGACTTCTGTAGAGATGTAAGTCGCTGAGCTGCGGGATGCGAACGGCGGAAGTGAGCACACAGCGACCGTGCCCTCTGCAGAAGGCCATCTAGTCTGGGATAGTGGGCTAAAAATTGCTGGACAACCAGGTTCAACACGTGAGCCATACAAGGCACGTGTGTGACATTGCCCCGGCGAAGGGCCGCACCCAGGTTTGCAGCATTGTCGCACACGGCCTTCCCTGGTTTCAGGTCCAGTGGAGACAACCATTCATGAAATTGGTTCTCCAGAGCTGACCACAACTCCTCAGCTGTGTGACTCACATTTCCCAGACATTTCAATGTAAAAACCGCCTGATGATGTTGAGCCCTACTGCCAGCATAGTAAGGAGGTGTGCAGGATCCCTTCTGCGCAGTTAGAAAGCTTGTGGCATGACCAGACAGGCTTTGGGTGCAGGTGGAAGACCGAGAGGAGGTTGAGGAGGCAGAAGCAGTGGAGGAACTTTGACATAAAGAGGATTGACGCACAACTCGTGGGGACGGCAAGACTTGGACAGCAGCCCCTTGTCCTGCTGTCACCATAGTTACCCAGTGCCCAGTCAGCGACATGTAACGCCCCTGTCCATGCCTACTCGTCCAAGTGTCTGTGGTGAAATGCACCCTGTCACACACAGAGTTTCTCAAAGAAGCGGTGATGTTGTGTGCGACATGCTGGTGGAGCGCAGGCACACCTTTCTTTGAGAAGTAGTGCCGACTGGGCATCTGGTACTGGGGCACTGCGACAGACATAAGGTCTCGAAAATCCTCTGTGTCCACCAGGCGGAAAGGCAGCATTTCTGTAGCCAAGAGCTTGCAGATGGTGAAATTCAACCTCTTAGCTTTCTCATGGCTAGGAGGAAATGGTCTTTTACTTGTCCACATCTGAGGGACCGAGGGCTGGCTATTGTGCTTAGACGGGGTTGATAAGGGTGTCCCCGGCAAACTGCCGGTCTGTGAGGAAGATGCAGGCGGACATGTTAGGTTGCCTTGATCCAAAGGTGGTGCTATCGATGTCGGACAGCGCTCAACACCAGCTGGTGTTACCACCTCCAAAGAAAATGATGACCTGCCAATCACGCTGGCTGTTGCGGGTAAAGAGGTGGCAGGTCTGCGCCCCAAAACAGGTGTGACGGCTGTCCCCCCAGTCACAGAGGATGAAGAGGCCGCGGCTGCACAAGATATGGCAGACAGTGGTTGGCCCGGCCGGCTAGGCCGCATTGTAGCACACTGAGCTTCCCACTGCAACTTATGCTTCATGTCCATGTGCCGGTTCATGCATGAAGTACTCAAACTATGTATTTTTTGGCCTCTACTTAGCTTTTGCTGACAAATGTTACAGATAACACGAGTTGGGTCATCTTTATCGATCTGAAAAAATGCCCAGGCTATGCAAGGCTTAGCACCCATGCGACCTGAAGAGCCACCACGACTTGTGGTGAGAGGCAGAGTTGTGTTTGAGGATGCAGTTGTTGACGTGCTTCCAGTACTACGTCTCTGTCCAGGAAGGCGCAACCTGACCTCGTCGTCACTAGCATCTTCCTCCACCTCCTCTGCTGACCTCATCTCTTGGCTGACTGTGGGTTGACAGTAAGTGGGATCTCCAACCTCATCATCATCACCCTGTGTGTTATCACACCCGTCATCCTCAGAGCCAACCTGTTCCTGCCCTGACAAAAAACTAAAGTTGTCGCTCCAATGAGGTATATGAGTCTTATCATCGTCTTCCTCATTGTCTCCACCAACAGGAGTTACAGTTTGGGAATGAGGGTCTACATTATGGTCAGAACCTTCTGCGTCTGGTCCTGGATCCGACTCATAAAGATTCTGGGCATCAGTGCAGATCATTTCCTCGTCTGGATTCACAGAAGCACTGGAGTCGACCTCTGATTCCCAGGCTATAGTATGAGTAAACAGCTCTGCAGACTCAACCATCTGTTCTACCTCATACTCAGACGGGCAGCTGGAGATTTGGGAACTGTGAGGAAGCAAGTGCGATTTGGGTGACACCTTTGAGGACTGGAGTATTTGTGATGTTGAAGTTGATGTGGAGGAGAGCCCACTTAAAGGAGCACTTGATATCCGTTGAAGCACCTGCTGTTTTTGTGCCTCATCTGGAATTTGTAGCGATTGGCGTGGCCGTAAGAAAGGGATCTTATCACATTGTCCGCTAAAAGAAGTAGACATTTTAGTTTGGCTGGAAGATGGTCTTTCTTCTGCAGATGTTACTGTTGCTTTAACACCTACCCCACGGACACAACCTTTTTTCCCCTTCCCAACACGCCTATTCCCCTTTCCACCAGCAGCAGGCCTTTTTCCACTCATTTTGGTGGTTAACTAATTCACAACTCTGGAGTTGTTTGCACAAAAAAAACAATGGATGGGAACCGAGCAGAGCTGAGTGGCCAAACTGTGGTATTAGGCCAAAACTATTGGCTGGGTTAGATGCAGAAAAAAATATATTCAGTTTGCAACCTGATGGAGGTCAGTATAGATGGACTAATACAACAAGTCCCACACACAGCTAGAAGCCCAAATATTTTTTCAGAGGTACTGTAGATGCAGATACAAATTATTTTTAATTTGCAACCTGATGGAGGTCAGTATAGATGGACTAATACAACAAGTCCCACACACAGCTAGAAGCCCAAATATTTTTTCAGAGGTAGATGCAGAAAAAAATATATTCAGTTTGCAACCTGATGGAGGTCAGTATAGATGGACTAATACAACAAGTCCCACACACAGCTAGAAGCCCAAATATTTTTTCAGAGGTACTGTAGATGCAGATACAAATTATTTTTAATTTGCAACCTGATGGAGGTCAGTATAGATGGACTAATACAACAAGTCCCACACACAGCTAGAAGCCCAAATATTTTTTCAGAGGTACTGTAGATGCAGATAAAAATTATTTTTAATTTGCAACCTGATGGAGGTCAGTATAGATGGACTAATAGAGAAAGTCCGACACACTGCTAGAAGGCCAAATATTTTTTCAGAGCTAGATGCAGAAAAAAATTATATTCAGTTTGCAACCTGATGGAGGTCAGTATAGATGGATTAATAGAACAAGACCCACACACAGCTAGAAGCCCAATATTTTTTCAGAGGTAGATGCAGAAAAAAATATATTCAGTTTGCAACCTGATGGAGGTCAGTATAGATGGACTAATACAACAAGTCCCACACACAGCTAGAAGCCCAAATATTTTTTCAGAGGTACTGTAGATGCAGATAAAAATTATTTTTAATTTGCAACCTGATGGAGGTCAGTATAGATGGACTAATACAACAAGTCCCACACACAGCTAGAAGCCCAAATATTTTTTCAGAGGTACTGTAGATGCAGATACAAATTATTTTTAATTTGCAACCTGATGGAGGTCAGTATAGATGGACTAATAGAGAAAGTCCGACACACTGCTAGAAGGCCAAATATTTTTTCAGAGCTAGATGCAGAAAAAAATTATATTCAGTTTGCAACCTGATGGAGGTCAGTATAGATGGATTAATAGAACAAGACCCACACACAGCTAGAAGCCCAAATATTTTTTCAGAGGTAGATGCAGAAAAAAATATATTCAGTTTGCA
Organism: Phyllobates terribilis; assembly: GCF_046119375.1. Classification (NCBI taxonomy): domain Eukaryota; kingdom Metazoa; phylum Chordata; class Amphibia; order Anura; family Dendrobatidae; genus Phyllobates; species Phyllobates terribilis. Next base: position 100,296,873 of record NW_027362765.1, read on the forward strand.
ACCTGATGGAGGTCAGTATAGATGGACTAATACAACAAGTCCCACACACAGCTAGAAGCCCAAATATTTTTTCAGAGGTACTGTAGATGCAGATAAAAATTAGTTTTAATTTGCAACCTGATGGAGGTCAGTATAGATGGACTAATAGAATGATGCTATGCCCAAAAGATTTTACTTCCCTAGGTGCAGTAAAAAAATTGGTATTCTATACACAGGTGGTATATCTTGCAGCACAGATAGGCTACTCCACTGACTAACACACTCTGCAATAGGCCAAAAAGGATTAGCTTTGCTAGATTCAGCCAAATGCTGTGAAAAAAACTTGCACAGCACTGGCACAGACCTGCCTGGCAAAAACTGATAGGAACTGATGTAACCTAGTCCTGAAAAGGACTCCAATTACAATTAGTCTTTACTCCCACAACCTATCTATTTAAGAGCACAGACCTCCCTGATAAAAGTCGTAGGAAATGCTGTAACCTAGTCCTTAAAAGGACTGCAATCACAACTATTCCCTACTCCCAAGCTATCTGTAGATTTGTGCGAAAATTGGCTTGAAATTAACAAGGTATAGCGCACACAGCAACAGCGGTGCCGTCTAACACGCAGCTGCAGCAGTGAGAAAATGGTGGCGACGGGGAAAATGGCTTGGTCTTATAGGGCAAGGACATGTGACATACACTGCCAATGACACATGCCCTTGCTTGTGTGAAAAAAAGCACTTCGCTCCGTGTGTGCGCTGCTGATAGGCTGACAGATTGCACCTCCCCACTGCAAATGCGGGAAAGAGAAAAAAAAATGGAGATCTTCATTGTTCCTGCAGAGATCCATCCCCTGCCCCTCCCCCCACCCCGCTGTACACTCAAACTGCGTATTAACATTAATTTTCATCATTACTGAGAAAAAATCCAGTTATGATTTTGGTGCACAAACAGTTATCGAACATAACCTCGAACAGCCGAATTTTTATCAAATTGTTCGTGTTCGCCGAACGGCTCGAACACCGCCCAAAACAGCTCGAATTTGAGATTGGCGAACAGTTCGAGTAGAACAACGCTCATCTCTACTGTTCAGCCATCCAAGTATCCTGCCTGCAGTAGATGGAATGTGACAATGGAACACTGTGAGTGTCATAATAGGCTCTGACCTTTATCTACCTGCGCACTGCAGCCATTTTCAGTCTGCTGAACAACCAGCAGCAGCAGGTAAGGTAAGTAATCAGCAACACTCCTGCTAAGGGTAGACGGCTGCTCGTTTTTTTTTTCCCACCCGCCTCCTCTGTTGAGGTGGGTGGGAACAGCAGGGGGTGAGGGTGGTGTGTTAAAATAGGTGGAGCTATGCAGATCTAAAACGCGTGGATTGCAGCAGCAGCAAGCCGAAAAGTGGAGGCATGTAAGGGATCTAGAGGTGGACAACATGTCTTCTTAACGGGAGTCCAGGTGCCCATCTCCATAAATGGACTTTTCAGGAAAGGAGGGTGCCACACTAGGCCGAAACCAATTCAGGTTATCGCTTCTCGGCCTTTTGGCTACGACCAAGTGTTGTTGCTGGAAGACTCCAAAGCCTATCGCATCTTCGGCCTTGAGGCATCGGCAGTTCACTGTCTTAAGCCTCCTGCTGCTATAGGGGGTGTGCGTGCTGAAGAGAACCAAGAAGACGATCGACCTACCTGAATATGGCGATGGCGACATTGGCTACTCTCCGTTCTGCCGGAGCTGGCGGCTTGAAGATCAAGAACTCTTTCAAGATTGAAGTTGAAGAGCGAGCCCGTGACAAGTTCTCCCTGTCTTTCTTCGTGAGGAAGGTCCTGCTTGAGATCCTGCAGGTGAAAAGGGAGAACATTCTGACACTTCAAGATGCTCCTGGACGCTTTGTGCTTATCCTGACCTCTGAAGTGGCATCTCAGAATTTTTACCATCAGATCAAGCTGAGACTTCAGGAGGAAGATCTTAAAGGACTGTGTTTTGTGACCCTCTGCCTGGCAGAAGAGGAGTCTGTGGTGGTTCATATGAGCAACCCTCATGTCTCTGAAAAAGATGTGGCTGCGTTTCTGCATAACTATTGCTCTGAGGTCCGCTTCTCTCACAAAATCATAAACTCTGAGAGGTTGTGGACCGGAAAATACAAGTTCATGGTGAAGCTGAGAGAAGGTTTGGGAATTGGTGGACTCAATCATCTGCCTCAGAGCTTCCTGACTGGCAGAGAGAGAGGAAGACTCTTTTATCCAGGGATGCCTATCTTCTGCAGAAAATGTATGGACTTTGGGCATTCCTTTGAGAGCTGCAAGGAGAACGCTCTTTGCAAGAAGTGCTATCAAAAGGACATGTCACTCTGAACTGCCCAAATCAGATGATCTGTAATATCTGTCGTATCCCTGGGCACTCTTTTCGCAATTGTCCGTTGAGAAAAAAGACCTTCAGCTATGCAGATGCAGCTCGGGGGGGAGCCCCTCCGAAGCATTCCAGTCCTGAAGAGCAAACAAACAAATCCAAGGACCCTCCCGGGAACCCTTCTGGGGATCCGCCCAAGGACACTGCTGGGGACCCGCCTGGGGATAGCATTGTTCCCAGGGACTGGTCTGAGAGTCCAGATGGTCATGTGGTGGAGGAGAATCCAGCTGAGTCTGAAGTGGAGATGCGAGAGGAGTCTTCTAAGGAGGCTGGTGGTGAGGAGGAGGAAGAGATTTACATTGACGTGGAGGTTTTGAGGAAAAGGAAAAAGGAGAAGTCGAGTTTGTTTAAGGGAGAGAGCGCCAGCAAAAGACCTGCTGGGCGCTTGAAAACAGCCCTCCCTATGTACTCACCTAAACCAATGATCTCAGTTCCTAAACCTGTAAACCCATCTGATCCGGTGAACATCGAGGAATACTCAGACACTGACGTTTCTGGGGGTCCTTCTACTCCGGTCGGATTCATGTCGGATAAGGACTCAAGCTCTGTTTAAAGGATTTATGGCTACACTCAAAATTGCCTCACTAAATGTGAGGAGTTTAAATGGCTCTGTCAGGAGAGCTGCTTTATTTTCTTACCTGATGACTTTAGATGCTGATATTTTTTTACTTCAAGAATGCAGCATTGACCATGTCCCTAACTATAACAAACTAAGGGAAGATTGGGCGAATGGACCTTCCATCTGGTCCGGTGAAAATGGATCACGTGCTACTGGTGTTGGCGTCCTGTTTAAAAACAAAGACTTTAAAGTTACCTCGTTCACTGAAGTTGAACCTGGACGTGCACTAGTTGTAAATGTGAGTTACTGTGGATCCGAGTTCAAGCTGATTAATGTTTATGCATCTCCGATTAAAGAGGAAAGATCCAGTTTATTAGATATCATCAAACTCTTTATACCTGGTCCTACACTAAGTGTGGTTGGCGGTGACTTCAATTGTATCCGGTCTGATGAAAATAGTACATCAGGTACTAGAAGGAAAGACAAAACAGAGATGCAGTTAAAAAATCTAATCGACGATACTTGCCTGAATGATGTCTGAGAGTAAAGAATACCTCTGAACCAGGATACACTTGGGAGAACAATCTTCTAAAATCAAGAATTGACTTTGTCCTGACATCACAGAGTTTTAAAGTGAATAAAGTGGATCTAATAGGTAACATCTTGTCTGACCACAAAACGTTAATTACTCACGTGGAACTGCCCAGTTTAGAGAAAGGGCAAGGTGTCTGGAAGTTGAACACTCTGCTGTTGGAAGAGGAAAGTATAAAAGAGGAATTTTTGAAATTTTATAAAAAACTACAAGGGAAAAAACATTATTACAAAAGAATTCTAGAATGGTGGGAGTTTGTGAAGACTCAAATTAGACATTTTTTTCTTGTAGCTGGCAAAAGGAAGGCCAGACAGAATCAGAAATGGTTTAAAGACCTGAACACAAAAGTGCAAACAGGTTACAAACTCAGGAATGCAGGGATAGATATGGAAGATGTTATTTTATAAGTCAAAGAAGACATTAAAAAAGCAATTGAACAGAAAGGCAAAGAAATAATTTTCAACGCTAAGGTAGAACATATGGAAAAAAATGAAACATGTTCCAGGTTCTTTTTCAAAAAATCTTTAGAACGCAAAGAATTAATTAAAGAACTTGATGGTGAAACTACTAAAGATGGCCTGTTGGACAAAGCACAAACTTTTTATCAAAATCTTTTTAGCGAAAAGAAAATTGACAGTGATTTTTTACCTGATGCTCTTAATTCATTGCAGAACATTGCAGAATCACCTTGAAAAGCAGGATCAAGAGTTGTTAATTGAAGATATCTGTGAAGAAGAACTGCTAAGTGCAATCAAAAGCTTTTCTAGAGGAAAAACACCGGGTACTGATGGACTACAAATTGAATTTTATCTTACTTTTTGGGAGATTTTAAAAGATGCCCTGTTTGAGATTTTTAAAGCTGCCTTTTCATGTGACAAATTGCCTGAATCTTGGAGAAGTGGTGTGGTCACCCTGCTTTTAAAAAATGGAGATAAGGGGGGGCGTGGCCTGGCCATGAAGCAGAGCGGTCGCACTTAGAGAGAGCTCCTGCTTCCCAGAGCCCTTACAGCAAAGCATTAGCCAGCACAAGCAGATCCCAGCCTCTACATGAGAAGAAAGTCCGGTCTCCGCTTCCAGTCATCAGGGGAGCTCATCTCTAGACCCGCTGACCCTGGCATCACTCGGTATTTATCAGTCTCAGGCAGCGCGGGAAAATAGATCACATGTGCAGATATGGCTGCCGCTGTGGGTGGACCCAGTGTGCGGGGCCTGAGGGGAGCAAGCTTGCCTGCTGCTGTGGCCGGATTATCACGTGGAAGCCGCACTCTGGGGAGACAGACACAGGGAGGGGGTGAGGCAGTTCAAGTGGGATCTGATATTAGTGACAATGGTAATGCAGGCATGCAGAGAGCGGAGAGCTCGGGGTCCCACCCCTCCCCCTCCAAGTCAGCTTCACCATCTACTCAGTTAACCCATTCCTCTACCCGAGCTGAATCTCTGTGGAGTGCAGGAGCTACAAGCAGCACAGATCTGGGACCCCTTGCATCTAACTCTGACACTGGCGTGACTGTGAATAGCAGTATGTTTACCCGGGATGGCCCTGGGACCCTTATTAGCTCTGCAAACCTCGGGGATCCCTCGCTCCTGACAATGAACGCTGGGGAATTACGGGCCCATTTAAGTGCCATCCCCACTAAGACTGATATGGAGGGTTATATCCAGAAATTGGAGGCCGTATGCAAAGGGGAAATTGGCTCCCTCAAAGAAGATGTTTCTAATATAAACTCCGCCGTCACTGCACTTGAAGCTAAAGTGGATGAACTATCTACCCAGCTCCACACCCAGCAGCATATATTGGATCAGCACTCCCAGAATTTTGATCTAGTTCTGGATATGCTAGAAGACTCCGAAAACAGAAACCGGAGAAACAATATTAGACTCCGAGGTTTCCCGGAGTCGGTGGCTCCACGGGACCTGAGTTCAGCCCTACAGCACCTTTTCAACTCATTGCTGAGTAGATCCATGGAGGAACATCTCGAGCTGGACAGAGCTCACCGATCCCTGGGCCCCAAACACCCTGACCCATCTAGACCTAGAGATGTCATTTGCAGGATCCACTTCTTCCAAATTAAAGAAGACATTATGGGTAAAGCTAGAGAGAACGATGCCATAGACTTTAATGGCACAAATATTCAACTTCTAGCGGACCTCTCCCCTATAACTCTGGCTAAAAGAAGGGCTCTCCGACCTCTTTTGGAGGCTCTGTGTGCGAAGAACATTACTTACAAGTGGGGATACCCCTTTCAGCTTCATGCTTTTGGGGACACTGGCACGGTGACCCTGAGATCGCCATTGGATCTTCTGGATTTTTCATTGTCTCTGGGGTTGCCACCAGTCACCCTGGGAGAGTGGCCCCGTTTATCCTCTTTTGGGTTCGGAGGAGCAGGGAGAGGTGGGAGAGTGACAATGGGAACTAAGAGGAAGAGAAGATACCCATGCAGTGACTCCACTGGTCCCTCTGGTGACTCCTGAGCCTTAGGAGTCTGTCCTATCGTAGTCACTCGCTCTCTCTACTGTGTTTTTCCTCATGTCGGAGTTTATTAATTTTAATATTAGTAGATTTCTTATGGGGGGCTTTGCAGTCCTTGGGTGGAACCTCACTATACATTGCATAGGCTTATTATGTCTTAAAATAGCCCACAGGGATTTCCACCACCTTTTAGATGCCTCTGGTTTTATGTAGTGTTAAAGGGAATTTTGATAAGTCAGGGGCACTGGATTTGTTTAGTTGCATAAATTAATTAACAATGTATAATTAGTTTGCTGTGGGGGCCTGGCTGATTGCTCGTGTTTAGGGTGCAGTCACCTCCCAAATTAGGGTGTGTCTTTGACACTACTTACAGAGATTCTCTGTTTAATCTTAGCCCATAGGGGTAGCTACCTGTGGTCTAATAAGACGGAATTTCTTTCTCCTCTGTACCTTTTATTCATATTCTGTCCTTTCTAATCTTCCTACTGATTTTTCTTCCATTTCTTCTTTTTTAAGACTTACTCTTCTACATTCAATATCTCTTCTCCTCATACCACCACTCGGCCCCATCACTGATTCTTGTATTAATTTACGATGTCCACTTTGAAACTTTGTTCTCTGAACATTAGAGGGTTTAATACCCCAGAAAAACGCTCACAGGTACTTTACCATATGCATAAGAAACGGGTTCATATATTACTTCTTCGGGAGACACATTTTAGGTCAGATCGGATACCATCACTTAACCATAAATATTATTCACATTGGTTCCATAGCAGCAACCCAGACTCAAAATCTAAAGGGGTCAGTATTGCCCTACACAAGTTGCTACAGGCTCAAGTAATTGCCTCTAAACCTGATACGCAAGGAAGGTATTTGTTCCTAAAGATTGAAATTATCAGAGATGTATTTACCATCGCTAACTTTTATGTCCCTAACCAGAATCAGATTAGAACTTGTAAAGCATACTTACGCGACCTTACAGCATTCGCCGAGGGTGCGGTAATAGTCGGAGGAGACCTCAATTTTATGCTGGATCGGGTCCTGGACTCATCTACGGGTAGGTCGGACGTCCCCCCTTCCCAGTTGGAGAGCCTGAGAGCTAAACTAACGGAGTCTAGATTGGTCGATGTTTGGAGACTGACCCACCCCTCCACACGTGACTATACTTTTTACTCCACGGTACATGACTCATATAGCAGAATAGATTATTTTTTAATTAGTCACAGACTGCTCTCGTTTCACCCTTTGACACAAATTGACCCAATGATTTGGTCGGACCATGCCCCGGTTTTACTATCCTTGACATTGCTAGAACTCTCATCGAGCGAGTGGACTTGGTCCTTGCACCCGGGGCTTCTTAAAGATCCCACTTGCCAAGAGGCAATCAGTACAAGACATCTCAGATTTCTTCAATAATCATAAAGATGACCCCACAGCTTTGCCATTTCAGTGGGAGGCCCTAAAGGGAGTCATACGGGGAGTACTCATTCAACAAGGGGCACGATTGAAGAAGGATAGGGCTTCTGCCATTACTAATCTGCTGACGCATATTCTGGCTTTAGAGTTGGATCACAAAAGATCACAAAATGCACAGGTCATGATTAGTGTTGAGCGATACCTTCCGATATCGGGAAATATCGGATCGGATTGGATCGGACCGATACCGAAAAAGTATCGGATATCGCCGATTCCGATACCGGAAACCAATGCAAGTCAATGGGACATAAATATCGGAATTAAAATAAACCCTTTCTTTCCTTGTAGGTTATTTCTACATGAAGGAAAACAACTAAGAATAATGTAGAATGTATTGGGGGAGGTGGGGGAGACAATAAAGGCATAGAGGTTTAGCCCAGTCAAATGGAATAGCAGGAATTAATATTTTTTTATTATGTTCTGAGTTACGGAAATATTAACTATGTTAAGTATTTTTATATTTTGTCAGATATTTATGTTTCACTACTTCCATGCTCTTCACCTTCTTTTTTACTTCTCCCACACTTTCTCCTTCATCATCCTCAGCATCTTTTTCATCCACTTCTTCTTCACCTTCTTCTTCTTCACCTTCTTCGTATTATTCTTTTTTTTACATTCTTCATATTCTACTTCTTCATCTTCTTCATATTCTTCTTCTTCATCATATTCTTATTTGTGACAGGCATTCCTGTAGTTGTTATCTATAAAAGGTTGGACATTACACCTTTCGTTCTGCCCGTCACAAAAGATTTACAACAGGATTTGTCCGCGTTCAGTTTGGCCTGCAGCAGCAGGTCTTTTCCAGGGGCACCACGAGGAGGAACGGACTCACCCCCATACACTGCTTAGTCATCTTCTGCTTATAATTTAGATATTATCTTTTGCTCTGATTTTTAGTCTTATGCTTAATGTTCTTCCGCTTTTTGTTCTGCAGCTTCTTGTATTTCTGCTTCTTGGTTTTCTGTCTCTTGTTTTTCTGTATCTTGGTGCTTGTCTTCTCTTCTTTGTCTTCTTGGTCAACTTCTTCAGGGTCATCTTCTTGGTCTTCTTCGGGGTGGTCTTCAGGGTCGTCGTCTTCGGGGGTCCTCGTCTTCGGGGTCCTCGTCTTCTTCGGGTTGGTCTTCTGGGTCCTCGTCTTCGGGGTCCTCGTCTTCTTCGGGGTGGTCTTCAGGGTCCTCGTCTTCTTCGGGGTGGTCTTCAGGGTCCTCGTCTTCTTCGGGGTGGTCTTCAGGGTCCTCGTCTTCAGGGTCATTGTCTTCGGGGTCCTCGTCTTCTTAGGGTTGGTCTTCAGGGTCCTCGTCTTCAGGGTCCTCGTCAGGGAGATCCAGAGTGATTACCAAGAACCATTTCAAAAAGCTTGAACTTGGAAATGTAGCAGAAGGTACAAGAAAGCTGAGGAACTACCGAGGACCAGCTGACGGTACTGGAACCCGGATGGATAGCAGAAGGTACAAGAGCCAATGGAACTACCGAGGACCAGCTGATGTTACTGGAACTCGGTTACTAAGCAGGAGGTACCTGTGCCAGAAAGCACTACCAAGGACCAGCAGACGTTGGTGGAACTTGGATACCGAGAAGGAGGCACCTAATCCAAAGGCACTGCCGAGAACCAGCTGACGGTACTGGAACCCGGATGGGTAGCAGAAGGTACAAGAGCCAATGGAACTACCGAGGACCAGCTGATGTTACTGGAACCCGGATGGGTAGCAGAAGGTACAAGAGCCAATGGAACTACCGAGGACCAGCTGATGTTACTGGAACTCGGTTACTAAGCAGGAGGTACCTGTGCCAGAAAGCACTACCAAGGACCAGCAGACGTTGGTGGAACTTGGATACCGAGAAGGAGGCACCTAATCCAAAGGCACTGCCGAGAACCAGCTGACGGTACTGGAACCCGGATGGGTAGCAGAAGATACAAGAGCAAATGGAACTACCGAGGACCAGCTGACGGTACTGGAACCCGGATGGGTAGCAGAAGATACAAGAGCAAATGGAACTACCGAGGACCAGCTGACGGTACTGGAACCCGGATGGGTAGCAGAAGGTACAAGAGCCAATGGAACTACCGAGGACCAGCTGATGTTACTGGAACTCGGTTACTAAGCAGGAGGTACCTGTGCCAGAAAGCACTACCAAGGACCAGCAGACGTTGGTGGAACTTGGATACCGAGAAGGAGGCACCTAATCCAAAGGCACTGCCGAGAACCAGCTGACGGTACTGGAACCCGGATGGGTAGCAGAAGATACAAGAGCAAATGGAACTACCGAGGACCAGCTGACGGTACTGGAACCCGGATGGGTAGCAGAAGGTACAAGAGCCAATGGAACTACCGAGGACCAGCTGATGTTACTGGAACTCGGTTACTAAGCAGGAGGTACCTGTGCCAGAAAGCACTACCAAGGACCAGCAGACGTTGGTGGAACTTGGATACCGAGAAGGAGGCACCTAATCCAAAGGCACTGCCGAGAACCAGCTGACGGTACTGGAACCCGGATGGGTAGCAGAAGATACAAGAGCAAATGGAACTACCGAGGACCAGCTGACGGTACTGGAACCCGGATGGGTAGCAGAAGATACAAGAGCAAATGGAACTACCGAGGACCAGCTGACGGTACTGGAACCCGGATGGGTAGCAGAAGGTACAAGAGCCAATGGAACTACCGAGGACCAGCTGATGTTACTGGAACTCGGTTACTAAGCAGGAGGTACCTGTGCCAGAAAGCACTACCAAGGACCAGCAGACGTTGGTGGAACTTGGATACCGAGAAGGAGGCACCTAATCCAAAGGCACTGCCGAGAACCAGCTGACGGTACTGGAACCCGGATGGGTAGCAGAAGGTACCCATGTAAAAAAAAAGTTCAAGGCCGCGAGCCGGCCGCAGTTACCAAAACCCACAGTCCTACAGAGGGTGCTTGTCCTATTGGCACTATGGAACCAGCCTTCATTGCCAGATCCCGCAGCCCACATAGGAGTCACCTAAACTGCAGGCACCATAGAGTCGGCTAATCCGACCGCAACACGACAGGACAACGCATTGGAGGCAAAGTGACGTTGACACTACCCGGAAACAGCTGGCGTGCTGGAACCAGGCTGGGCAGGAGGGAGTACCCGTGCCAAAGACACTGCCGAGAACCAGCTGACGGTACTGGAACCCGGATGGGTAGCAGAAGATACAAGAGCAAATGGAACTACCGAGGACCAGCTGACGGTACTGGAACCCGGATGGGTAGCAGAAGGTACAAGAGCCAATGGAACTACCGAGGACCAGCTGATGTTACTGGAACTCGGTTACTAAGCAGGAGGTACCTGTGCCAGAAAGCACTACCAAGGACCAGCAGACGTTGGTGGAACTTGGATACCGAGAAGGAGGCACCTAATCCAAAGGCACTGCCGAGAACCAGCTGACGGTACTGGAACCCGGATGGGTAGCAGAAGATACAAGAGCAAATGGAACTACCGAGGACCAGCTGACGGTACTGGAACCCGGATGGGTAGCAGAAGATACAAGAGCAAATGGAACTACCGAGGACCAGCTGACGGTACTGGAACCCGGATGGGTAGCAGAAGGTACAAGAGCCAATGGAACTACCGAGGACCAGCTGATGTTACTGGAACTCGGTTACTAAGCAGGAGGTACCTGTGCCAGAAAGCACTACCAAGGACCAGCAGACGTTGGTGGAACTTGGATACCGAGAAGGAGGCACCTAATCCAAAGGCACTGCCGAGAACCAGCTGACGGTACTGGAACCCGGATGGGTAGCAGAAGATACAAGAGCAAATGGAACTACCGAGGACCAGCTGACGGTACTGGAACCCGGATGGGTAGCAGAAGGTACAAGAGCCAATGGAACTACCGAGGACCAGCTGATGTTACTGGAACTCGGTTACTAAGCAGGAGGTACCTGTGCCATAAAGCACTACCAAGGACCAGCAGACGTTGGTGGAACTTGGATACCGAGAAGGAGGCACCTAATCCAAAGGCACTGCCGAGAACCAGCTGACGGTACTGGAACCCGGATGGGTAGCAGAAGATACAAGAGCAAATGGAACTACCGAGGACCAGCTGACGGTACTGGAACCCGGATGGGTAGCAGAAGATACAAGAGCAAATGGAACTACCGAGGACCAGCTGACGGTACTGGAACCCGGATGGGTAGCAGAAGGTACAAGAGCCAATGGAACTACCGAGGACCAGCTGATGTTACTGGAACTCGGTTACTAAGCAGGAGGTACCTGTGCCAGAAAGCACTACCAAGGACCAGCAGACGTTGGTGGAACTTGGATACCGAGAAGGAGGCACCTAATCCAAAGGCACTGCCGAGAACCAGCTGACGGTACTGGAACCCGGATGGGTAGCAGAAGGTACCCATGTAAAAAAAAAGTTCAAGGCCGCGAGCCGGCCGCAGTTACCAAAACCCACAGTCCTACAGAGGGTGCTTGTCCTATTGGCACTATGGAACCAGCCTTCATTGCCAGATCCCGCAGCCCACATAGGAGTCACCTAAACTGCAGGCACCATAGAGTCGGCTAACCCGACCGCAACACGACAGGACAACGCATTGGAGGCAAAGTGACGTTGACACTACCCGGAAACAGCTGGCGTGCTGGAACCAGGCTGGGCAGGAGGGAGTACCCGTGCCAAAGACACTGCCGAGAACCAGCTGACGGTACTGGAACCCGGATGGGTAGCAGAAGGTACAAGAGCCAATGGAACTGCCGAGAACCAGCTGGCGGTGCTGGAGCCCAGGGTAAATACTAAAAACAGAAGAGCCAGAGGTGTATTTGGAGGAGGTTTTAAATCCGTACTACAGTGGATGTGGACAAAGCAGGAGAATTTGCCGGACACACAGCTGGGGATCAGCTGACGTTACTGAATCCCAATAACACTGGAGCAAGCGTTGACTGTGCAGACGGCACTTCTGAGCAGCAACTAGCGGTATTGGAGCCCAGGGTAAATACTAAAAACGGAGGAGCCAGAGGTGTAATTGGAGCAAGTTTTAAATAAGTAGCACAGTGAATATGGACAGAGCAGGAGAAATTGCCGTGAACACAGCAGGGGAACAGCTGACGTTACCGAACCCCAATAACACCGCAGCAAGTGTTGACTGTGCAGACGGCACTTCCGAGCGCCAACTGGCGGTGCTGGAGCCCAGGGATAAGAATGAAAACAGAGGAGCCAGAGGTGTAATTGGAGCAACTTTAAAATCTGTAGTAGTGAGAATGTGGACAGAGCAGGAGAAATTGCCGTCCGCACAGCAGGGGAACAGCTGACGTTACTGAACCCCAATAACATGGTAGCAAGTGTTGACTGTGCAGACAGCACTTCCGAGCGCCAACTGGCGGTGCTGGAGCCCAGGGATAAGAATGAAAACAGAGGAGCCAGAGGTGTAATTGGAGCAACTTTAAAATCTGTAGTAGTGAGAATGTGGACAGAGCAGGAGAAATTGCCGTCCGCACAGCAGGGGAACAGCTGACGTTACTGAACCCCAATAACACGGCAGCAAGTGTTGACTGTGCAGACAGCACTTTCGAGCGCCAACTGGCGGTGTTGGAGCCCAGGGTAAATACTAAAAACGGAGGAGCCAGAGGTGTAATTGGAGCAAGTTTTAAATAAGTAGCACAGTGAATATGGACAGAGCAGGAGAAATTGCCGTGAACACAGCAGGGGAACAGCTGACGTTACCGAACCCCAATAACACCGCAGCAAGTGTTGACTGTGCAGACGGCACTTCCGAGCGCCAACTGGCGGTGCTGGAGCCCAGGGATAAGAATGAAAACAGAGGAGCCAGAGGTGTAATTCGAGCAACTTTAAAATGTGTAGTACAGTGGATGTGGACAAAGCAGGAGAAATTGCCGTCCGCACAGCAGGAGAACAGCTGACGTTACTGAACCCCAATAACACGGCAGCAAGTGTTGACTGTGCAGACAGCACTTCCGAGCGCCAACTGGCGGTGTTGGAGCCCAGGGTAAATACTAAAAACGGAGGAGCCAGAGGTGTAATTGGAGCAAGTTTTAAATAAGTAGCACAGTGAATATGGACAGAGCATGAGAAATTGCCGTGAACACAGCAGGGGAACAGCTGACGTTACCGAACCCCAATAACACCGCAGCAAGTGTTGACTGTGCAGACGGCACTTCCGAGCGCCAACTGGCGGTGCTGGAGCCCAGGGATAAGAATGAAAACAGAGGAGCCAGAGGTGTAATTGGAGCAACTTTAAAATCTGTAGTAGTGAGAATGTGGACAGAGCAGGAGAAATTGCCGTCCGCACAGCAGGGGAACAGCTGACGTTACTGAACCCCAATAACATGGTAGCAAGTGTTGACTGTGCAGACAGCACTTCCGAGCGCCAACTGGCGGTGCTGGAGCCCAGGGATAAGAATGAAAACAGAGGAGCCAGAGGTGTAATTCGAGCAACTTTAAAATGTGTAGTACAGTGGATGTGGACAAAGCAGGAGAAATTGCCGTCCGCACAGCAGGAGAACAGCTGACGTTACTGAACCCCAATAACACGGCAGCAAGTGTTGACTGTGCAGACGGCACTTCCGAGCGCCAACTGGCGGTGCTGGAGCCCAGGGATAAGAATGAAAACAGAGGAGCCAGAGGTGTAATTCGAGCAACTTTAAAATGTGTAGTACAGTGGATGTGGACAAAGCAGGAGAAATTGCCGTCCGCACAGCAGGAGAACAGCTGACGTTACTGAACCCCAATAACACGGCAGCAAGTGTTGACTGTGCAGACAGCACTTCCGAGCGCCAACTGGCGGTGTTGGAGCCCAGGGTAAATACTAAAAACGGAGGAGCCAGAGGTGTAATTGGAGCAAGTTTTAAATAAGTAGCACAGTGAATATGGACAGAGCAGGAGAAATTGCCGTGAACACAGCAGGGGAACAGCTGACGTTACCGAACCCCAATAACACCGCAGCAAGTGTTGACTGTGCAGACGGCACTTCCGAGCGCCAACTGGCGGTGCTGGAGCCCAGGGATAAGAATGAAAACAGAGGAGCCAGAGGTGTAATTGGAGCAACTTTAAAATCTGTAGTAGTGAGAATGTGGACAGAGCAGGAGAAATTGCCGTCCGCACAGCAGGGGAACAGCTGACGTTACTGAACCCCAATAACATGGTAGCAAGTGTTGACTGTGCAGACAGCACTTCCGAGCGCCAACTGGCGGTGCTGGAGCCCAGGGATAAGAATGAAAACAGAGGAGCCAGAGGAGTAATTGGAGCAACTTTAAAATGTGTAGTACAGTGGATGTGGACAAATCAGGAGAAATTGCCGTCCGCACAGCAGGAGAACAGCTGACGTTACTGAACCCCAATAACACGGCAGCAAGTGTTGACTGTGCAGACGGCACTTCCGAGCGCCAACTGGCGGTGTTGGAGCTCAGGGATTACAGTTCAGGTGGTAGAAACATGAACAGAACAGGAGACCTGGATACTGTTGCCAACCAATTATTTATTCTGGAAGAGGACTGGCAAATTCATGAGAGATCCAGGCCTTGTTCATTTTGAGAAAAGTAAGCCGGTCAACGTTATCGGAGGATAGTCGCATGCGACGGTCTGTTAGTACACCACCTGCGGCACTAAAGACGCGTTCCGATAATACACTAGCAGCAGGGCAAGCTAGCACCTCCAGTGCATACTGACTAAGCTCTGGCCATGTATCCAGCTTACAGACCCAAAACTTGAAGGGAGAAGAGCCGTCTGGGAGTACACTAAGAGGGCAAGACATGTAGTCTGTCACCATCTGACGGAAACGTTGCCTCCTGCTGACTGGAGCTGTCTGTGATGGTGTAGACATTTGTGGCGGCGGGGACACAAAACTTTGCCACATTTCGGCCATACTGGTCTTGCCTTGTGCTGAGGCGCTGCTTCTGCTCCCTCTTTGTGCAGAGCTTCCTCCACTGCCTCGACGCACTGAGCTGCTTTGTAAAGCACTAGCAGCACTGCTCTCGGTTGGAATGGAGAACATGATGGAATGCACCAGTGCGTCTTGGTACTCCCGCATTTTACGCTCCCGGTTCAATGGTGTTATGAGGCTTTGTAAGTTGTCCCGGTAGCGAGGATCTAGGAGGGTGGACACCCAATAATCAGCCGTGTTGAGAATGTGGGCGATGCGGCGGTCGTTTCTGAGGCACTGCAGCATGAAATCAACCATGTGCTGCAGACTGCCAACTGGCCAAGAAACGCTGTCCCCTGCTTGAGGCGTGATCTCTGCCTGCTCTGCATCACCCCACCCTCGCTCTAGATACTGACTACTAGAGCATTGTGTACCTCCCTCCTCTGGACAGATGTCTTCCTCATCCATTGACTCCTCCTCATCCTCCTCACAAAGTGTCCCCTGCCTAGGCCTTTGTGAGGAACCACGTTGCGCAGACTGTAGAGAAGCAGATGGCATTTGTGACTCCTCATCCTCCACCTCTTCCAAAACCTCGTCCCTTAGTGCTTGCAGTGTTTTTTCAAGCAGGCAGATAAGGGGGATAGTCATGCTGACTAGTGCATCATCTGCACTCGCCATCCGCGTGGAATAATCGAAGGCACGCAAAACGTGGCAAATGTCCTTCATAGAGGCCCACTCAGTGGTGGTGAAGTGTGAACGGCGCGCACTGCGACTTGTTTGCGCCTGCTGCAGCTGGTACTCCATTACTGCTGCCTGCTGCTCACACAACCTCTCCAACATATGTAACATTGAATTCCACCTGGTGGGTAGGTCACATATGATGCGATGTTCCGGAAGACATAATCGGCGCTGCAGAGCTGCAATGCGTGATCTTGCATTGCTGGAACGCCGCAAGTGAGCGCACTCTATGCGGACCTTGTGAAGCAGTGCATCAAGATCCGGATAGTCCCTCAAAAAACTCTGCACGACCAAGTTGAGCACATGTGCCAGACATGGGATGTGAGTGAGGTTGCCTAGGCCCAGAGCTGCCACCAGATTTCGGCCATTGTCACACACTACCATGCCTGGCTGGAGATTCGCTGGCACAAACCACACGTCACTCTGCTGCTTGATGGCATTCCAGAGCTCCTGCGCTGTGTGGCTTCGATTCCCCAAAGAAATTAATTTTAATACGGCCTGTTGACGTTTGGCCACGGCTGTGCTCATATCGGTCATCATAACAGGTAACCGTTCACGGGTCGATGTGGAGGTAGACCGTGACGGCTCCTGCAGCGCTGATTCAGAGGAACTGGAGTATGAGGAGGAGTCAATGTGTACAGACTGGATTCCTGCAATCCTTGGAGTTGGCAGAACACGTACAGCGCCACTCTCAAGATCTGTACCCGGCTCCACAACATTTACCCAATGGGCAGTGAGGGAAAGGTATCGTCCCTGTCCATGCTTACTGGTCCACGCATCAGTGGTCAGGTGGACCTTGCTACTGACGGCGT
The DNA here is from genome assembly GCF_046119375.1 of Phyllobates terribilis. Lineage (NCBI taxonomy): Eukaryota > Metazoa > Chordata > Amphibia > Anura > Dendrobatidae > Phyllobates > Phyllobates terribilis. The sequence continues at coordinate 100,313,753 of NW_027362765.1, forward strand.
TTTGTAGCGCATGTTTAATTTTTCCCTCCACATGATGTTGCAGGGCAGGGACGGCTTGCCTGCTGAAATAAAAGCGGCTGGGCACGTTGTATTGTGGGACTGCCAATGCCATAAAGTTACGGAATGTGTCAGTCTCCACCAGCCTGAATGATAGCATTTCAAGGGCCAGTAGTTTAGCAATGCCAGCATTCAGAGCCTGTGCTCGGGGGTGGTTTGCCGAGTATGGGCGCCTTTTCTCCCATGCCTGTGCTAACGATGGCTGTAGACTGGCCTGGGAGTGTGAGGATGACTGGGAAAGTGGTGCTGTGGGTGGAATTACACTGTGTCTCTGTACAACAGTGCCAGAGATTCTTCCATGGCGATCCTGTGAGGAAGCCGAACCAGCTGTGTGTGAGCTGGAGGAAGAGGCTACAACACGAGCTGAAGAGGTGGTAGGTGGCGCTGTAGGTTGGCCTAGGTCTTCAGTGTGTTTGTGTAACTCCACCACGTGCTTGGTCCGCACATGTTTCCACATATTTGTGGTATTGAGGTTGCTGACACTTTTCCCTCTTTTCACCTTCTGATTACACAGCTTGCATTTGACAAAGCAAATGTCATCTGCAACTGTGTCAAAAAAGGACCAGGCACTGCAAGTCTTGGGAGCGCCCGCTTTGGATTTTGGAAGAGCCATGCTCCTAATGGGTGCCGAAGTGGAGGCTACAGGCAACCAAGTCTGCCCCCTCCCTCTCCCTCCTTTTTGGGCCGTTCGGGGAATCTCTTCCTCAGAGCTGCTCCCACCACCTTCCTGTCCCTCACGCCATGATGGGTCAAGGACCTCATCATCTACACCACCCTCTTCAAACAACTGCTTCTCCTGGGTAGTCTCGACAGCACAGTACGCACCAGAAAGTGGCACCTGAGTCTCATCATCAGATGCGTACTGAGGTGTGCTGCTGACCATAGGCACTGGCCCACCCGCCTCTTCAGATTCAGAGAGACAAAACGGTTGCGCATCACTGCATACTACCTCTTCTTCAAATTCTCGAATTCTGCTTGGCTGGCCCCCTCTTTCCAAGCCAAGAGATTCAGAGAACAGAAGTAGAGATGGCTCCTGTCCAGGGCTCTCTGACTGCCTGGGCAATTTGGCAGGTGGTGAAGAGACAGATGGGTGCTCTTCAGTGCTCAGGACCTGAGAGGATCTGGAACTAATTGAAGTCGATGCGTTAGCTGCCATCCATCCGACAACGGCTTCAATTTGGTCCTCGCGCAGCAGTGGGGTACGGCTAGCTCCTACAAAGCTGCGCATAAAGGACTGTTCCCTGGTAAAACTGGGGGATGCTGAGTCACTGGTGCCCGCAGCAGGCACAGAATCCCCACGTCCTCTCCCTGCAGGCACAGAATCCTCACGTCCTCTCCCTGCAGAAACTCCACGCCCACGCCCACGACCACGACCACATGCCTTACTCCCTGCCTTCTTCATCTTGGTAGACTGATAAAGATAGGCAGAAAAGTACTAAGGGCTTAGTGTGCTTATTCCTGAACAGCTGCTAACAGGTATAAGAAACACTAATTTTATAAAGTGTGGACTAGACTTTAATATGAGCTAATGTGGCCTACACAACTGTAAAGTGGAGTGTTTGGTGAACTTTATTTAGGTTTTTTTTGTCACAAAAAGACACTGGATGTGCCTAAAGATGTAATAACGATAGTATCACAAACTTTTTGTAGCTATTACAATGTAGGAAGGTAACCTACAATGCAATAGATGAGGCTGCAAAAAATAGGCTAATACTAATCTGGCTGGGGCTGCAGGGCCCAATGCTGCAGAAAGGCTCCTCTATCTACTCCTATATAGTGTGTTTGGAATCAATTTAGCTGAATATGGATGGAACCACCACACTAATAGGAGATATCAGGAAAAATTATGAATTGGCAATAAAGGACAATGTATGAGGCAGTGACACACACTGAGTGCACTACAACCAGACGGGGTTGAAGCACACACTACAGGGTGAGCTGCACTCACACACCAGACCTTGCAGACAGCGGTGAACAGTACAGATGCAGAGCACTGTGCACTAGTGCTGCAAGACGGAAAAAAAATTCTCTATCTACTCCTATATAGTGTGTTTGGAACCAATTTAGCTGAATACAGATGGAACCACCACACTAATAGGAGATATCAGGAAAAATTATGAATTGGCAATAAAGGACAATGTATGAGGCAGTGACACACACTGAGTGCACTACAACCAGACGGGGTTGAAGCACACACTACAGGGTGAGCTGCACTCACACACCAGACCTTGCAGACAGCGGTGAACAGTACAGATGCAGAGCACTGTGCACTAGTGCTGCAAGACGGAAAAAAAATTCTCTATCTACTCCTATATAGTGTGTTTGGAACCAATTTAGCTGAATACAGATGGAACCACCACACTAATAGGAGATATCAGGAAAAATTATGAATTGGCAAAAAAGGACAATGTATGAGGCAGTGACACACACTGAGTGCACTACAACCAGACTTGGCTGAAGCACACACTACAGGGTGAGCTGCACTCACACACACAGACCTTGCAGATAGCGGTGAACAGCACAGGGAACTGTGCACTAGCACTGCAAGGCACAGTGATTTAGAAAGTAGCTTGGGTAAAGCAGTATAGAGCAAATAGGTAGCTAAAACTGTCCCTCAGAACAACAGCGTCCTATCCCTAACTGAATTCACAGCAGAGTGAGCTCAAAATGGCGGCGGTGGCTTTTATAGTGCATCATGACATCATTTCAGCAGCCAATCACAGCCATGCCATTAGTTAAGATGCCTACATGCCTAACAGGATGTGCCCACACTTCTTAGGATCCTCATTGGCTGAATAAAATGAAAATGTCTCATTGCATTATGGGAACTTCCGATTCCGGTATACGATATTGCAATAGTATCGGAATTAAGTATCGGAATTCCGATACCGCGAATATCGGCCGATACCCGATATTTCAGTATCGGAATGCTCAACACTAGTCATGATTGATCTGTTGAAAGCTAGAACTGATTTGAGCTCATTGCTAGACACAGAAACAGCGAGACAGAGAGACCACTTCCGTAGATATCTATATGAATACTCAGACAAGCCTGGTAGAGCTTTAGCACGATTTTTACATCCTCGAATTCCTACTACATATATACCCATCATTAAATCTAAATCAGGTAAATCTCTTCATTCCCCCCTGGAGATTGCAGACTCATTTAGGGATTATTACAATTCCCTTTACAACCTTAGGGGACCTTCAGTAGACATGGCCGTGTCCAACTTCCAGGAAAGAGTGGATGATTATGTAAATAGCACTCTGATTCCCCCTCTGCCATCTGAGGAAGTGGCGGCCCTTGAGATCCCGTACTCGGAACAGGAGGTACTGGACACGGTCAAGTCTTTGGCAAATAGCAAAAGCCCGGGTCCGGATGGATTCCCGGCTAATTTTTATAAATTATTTGCACCTAATTTAATATCATTTATGACGAAGCTCTTCAATTCTATCTCTGAGAATTGCCATTTTGCCCCTCAAACCTTAGCTGCCACGATTGTCATTATTCCCAAACCAGGAAAGGACCCCTTGGTATGCGCAAATTATCGGCCTATCTCCCTAATTAACGTAGATGTAAAAGTATATGCCAAAGCAATTGCAAACAGATTAAGCTCACTACTTCCTAGCTCTATTCATGGAGATCAGGCTGGTTTTGTACACCGCAGAGAGGCTAGAGATAATACTATAAAAACATTGCTCCTTACCTCCCATATGCGTAAACATAAGATCCCAGCATGTCTATTATCTATTGATGCAGAAAAGGCATCTGATCGCCTGGGGTGGAGCTTCCTGAGGTCTGCCTTGACACAACTTGGGTTGGGTCCGGACATGCTAGGTAGGATTATGGCACTATATCAGGGTCCCACAGCCTGACTTAAAGTTAATGGCATTTTCTCATCCCCTTTTCATATAGCTAATGGCACAAGACAGGGATGCCCTCTTTCTCCCTTACTCTACATCATTGCAATGGAGCATCTGGCGGTAGCACTGAGGAACGCATCAGATATCAAAGGCGTCATTGTTGGTCAGAATCATTTTAAATTGTCCATCTATGCAGATGACCTTTTGATCTACATCACTAATCCGACCATTGCCTTCCCAGTGCTGATGAGAGAGTTCCAATGGTTTGGAGAAGTATCTAATTTTAAAGTTAATTATTCCAAGACAGAGGCCCTAAATATATCTCTCACTAACGATTTATTTCGGAGACTTCAAACTTCCTTCCCATTTAAAAGGGAGGATAAAGCAATAAAGTACCTGGGAGTTTGGATCCCTAGAGATGGGGTAGACCTGTTTTCATTGAACTATGTCCCACTTCTACACAAAACGTTTTTGGATCTTAAAAAATACAGTAGACCTCAGCTTTCATGGTTCGGCCATATCAACGTTATTAAAATGGATATTCTCCCTCGTTTCCTTTATCTTTTTCAAACTGCCCCAATAGCAATACCTGATTATTTCTTTAATAGTTTACAATCTGCTATCAATAGTTTTGCTTGGGGCGCTTGCAAACCCCGAATTAGGCTCTCGGTTTTGACTAGATCCAAGACACAGGGGGGCACAGGTCTACCTAATTTCAAACGATACTATCAAGCTATTCTCTTGTCTAGATTGGTTGATTGGAGATATAATGACTTGCACAAACAGTGGGTGACTATAGAAAAACTCCTCTCCCCTGCCTCTCTATATTGGGCACCATGGTGTGGTGCCGTTTCTAGGCCCCCGATCTCAGACTTTCCACCACTTACGCAGATAGTGCTGAGATTTTGGGATAGAAATCGGGGAAACTGAAACTTAGTAATACACCGTGCAGACTGAGCCCCCTCTTCGACAACATTGATTTCCCCTCAGTGGTAGATAGAACTACATTTTTATGTTGGAAATCTGTTGACCGGGTGAGATTGGGACAGGTGGCGGACAGGCTCTCTGGGCTCTCCGATGTGGGGGAGTTGGGGGACATATGCCGTAGCAGGCCACGGTCTTGGCTTGAATTCATACAGTTGAAGGACTTCCTCTCAGGTATTTCTTTTAACAGACCGACCCGATTTGAGTCCTTGATGCGGTCTACTGAGGGCCCTACTCACATAGTCTCTTTGCTTTATAATTTGATCCTGGAAACGGTTTCTATTGACACTCCTAGCTTTATTACAGCATGGGAGAGAGACTTGCAGACTACCCTCTCTGAGGCTGACTGCCTGAAGATCTTTACCCTTACTCACAAGATCTCTGTCTCTTGCAGATCACAAGAGAAAAATTATAAAATTTTAACACGCTGGTATAGGTGTCCTGTGCTTCTCCATAAATTCAACCCTGCAATCCCGAATATATGCTGGAGATGCGACAACGAGGAAGGGTCTATGCTTCATATATGGTGGTCTTGTAGACTTCTGCGTCCATTTTGGGGTGCGGTTTTTAATGCCTTTCGCTTGATGACGGATGTCCACTGTGAACCATCCCCTCAAATTGCCCTCCTTTCATTGATTCCTGGGTCTATAACAACCATAAAGAAAGGAATTCTGAGGTTCTGCTTAGTGGCAGCAAGAACAATTATCCCCCGATACTGGAGAGCGGTGAGGGTTCCATCTGCGGCTGAGAGGGTGTCCGAAATGGATAGATTGGGCTGCATGGAGTCGATGATGGCTCAAGATAGCGACTCTGTGTCCTTTCAGGGCCAAACATGGTTCCTTTGGGAGACATTCAAGGTGAGCTTAGAGTTTCGGGACTGGTTAAGTGAGTTCTCATAACCCCCATATAAGGTAATTGGGACCGAGGATGGTTTAGTCCCTCCCCCCCTTTTCCCCACTTCCAATCTTTTGCCTCTATTTCCTTTCCTATCTCTTTACCTTACTTTATTTCTTCTTCACTGTCCTTTTCCTACACCATTTAAGAATGTTTAGTTTAAAATTGACTAAGCGGTGTTTGGACAAGAGGAGTCCAACCTGACATATTTTGGATCACAAGTTTGATTTGTTTCTTCATAAGGTTGTACTATACCTGAATGTGAATTCATATGTATTCATTCATATGCATACTATTTTTCTTGATTATTTTTCCTGTTTGTTGTATCTTATCTTTGAAAAATTTAAATAAATATATTTACGGAAAAAAAGGAAATAAGACTAATCTAGAGAACTGGAGACCAATCACATTACTCAACGTAGATTATAAAATTATGGCAAAAATCATGGTTAACAGAATGAAGAAGGTGATAGAGAAGGTCGTGCATCCTGATCAGGTATGTGGTGTGCCTGGTCGTACAATTGCAGAAAACTTGAATAATATAAGGGACGCAATATGGTATCAGCAAGAGAGGAAGCAAAAGCTAGCTCTTCTGTCCCTTGATTTCCAGAAAGCGTATGACAGAGTCTCTCATAAGTACCTGTATTACATGTTAAAGAAAATTAAATTCCCAGATGTTTTTATTAAGCACATTGCACTTTTATATGATGGAAGTTTTAGCAGGATTTTAATTAATGTTTTTTATCTTCAGAAGTTCTTCTAAAGTCGGGAGTCAAACAAGGATGCCCATTTTCGCCTCTGCTTTTTATCTGCGCAATCGAGCCTCTACTGGCAATGTTGAGGAAAGATAAGATGGTGAAAGGTGTACCCATACCAGGTAGAAATGGACTAAGTACTAAGTCACTGGGGTACATGGATGACATCACGATCCTGTGCGACTCAGAACAATCGCTGACAAGAGCTGTAAGAACTACTGACTTTTTCTGTTTAGCATCTGCCTTCAAACTGAACTTGGAGAAGAGCGAATGTCTTGGATTCGGTGATTGGTCAGATGCGCAGATTCCTCAACTTAAAATAAGTGATAAGATCAAAATCTTAGGTGTTGTGTTTACAAAGAAGAATTATGGAGAAGAAAGTTGGCAGTTGGTGAAGGAGAAAATGCAAAAGAAGATAAGTTTATGGAAACTCAGAAAATTATCAATGGAAGGTAAAAACTTAATCATTAAGTCTTTGTTGTTGCTGACAATGTTGATTTTAAGTATGGTGTACCCCCCGAATGAGAACACAGTAAAGTTTCTCCAGAGACAAATTTTTCTTTTTCTGTGGGGATCAAAAATGGAGAAGGTTCGAAGAGAGACAATGTACCAGCAGCATAAATATGGTGGAAAGAATATCCCAAATATCCAAAAATTTTTGTACCTAAAGTTCCTTAGTTTTTGCTTCAAAATGACTAATTTAAGGACTCGTTGGTCTTTCTATTTAAGATATGCAGCTGGAGATATCTTTAGAAAAAGAAAGTGGATAACATTGCCCCAAAATTCTCCTGTCCTAATTACACCGCCAAAACAATATGTCTTACTAGAAAAAACAATTAGACTTTATAACTTACCTGAAATAGATGTGGAGATGCTGTCAAATTCAAGAAGACTGGCTCTAGAGACAAAGACAAAAGAAACGATGACAGCAGTGGCAAATTTTACATACAGTACAAGTGGAAGAATTTGGAGAATGGCTTATGCACCTTACCTAACAAATGAATATAAAGACTTGGCATGGGCAATAGTGCAAGAATGTGTTCCTGTTAGATTTTTTCAACACAGAAGGGGATTGTGCAATACTGCAAGATGCCCTAGAACAGGCTGTGTTAGAGAGGAAACAGTTTTACACACCTTTTGGAACTGTTTTTATGCCCAAAATGTCTGGAAAGAAGTTGGAAGTCTTTTAAAGTTTGTTACTGGTCTTAAGTTTTTAAATCACAATGTAGTTTTATATGGAAATTTTACATGTCAATCAAAAGAAAAAGAAAGAGTCATCTGGATAATGATAAATGGAATAAAGAATGCGCTATGGAAAGTCCGAAATATATTGCTTTTTAAAAGAGATTTTATAAGTGAAAATGAATGCATAAAATTAGCACTAAGTGAAATATATATTTATTACCTGTTAGATCTGAAGAGAATTGGGAAAAAAAGAGCCAAGAGTCTATGGAACTTTCATCTGTGGAACCTTGTAACATGAACAGATTATAATGCAAGAGAAATATTAGAAGAGAAATAACAACTGAAATATAAGAACAAAATGAAAAAGAAAAAAATCTGTTCTTATCAGTTTAATATCTGATACGTCCCCTATCTGGGGACCATATATTAAACGGATTTTTAGAACAGGGAGATGGAAAAAGAGCTTACTCCACGCATTGACCTGGTATTGCAGTATTTCCAGGACCGGTGCATCCCTTCTTTAATGCAGTTTCTAAAATCAGAAACAATTGAATTCAATGCATTTTGTTGATTTTGCTTGTTTGTCGGATTTTTGGGTGGACTTTTTGCCTTTGCTTTTCTTCCCCTCATTGGATTTTCATGTTAAAAGTTGCAGAAGCCAGATGACAAACTCGTTTTGCTTCAACTGTAGCAACTCTGCATTGCATTGCATTGTACTGTAATGCAATGCTATCTATCTTATCCCCTCTTTCCTTCCTTTTGGATAAACAGCCATATTAGGCAAGGATTTTGGAGTTTTCACCTAACTACAGGTGGTGAGATAAATAAGCTGCACAATATAATTGTTCTTTTAGTATATTGTTGCACACACACCATCTATTTAGCAAATGCCCTTGTTATCAACTGCAGCCGGTTAAACTCACCTGAGCCAACAGGTATGTGTGCTGGTTACCCTTCACTTAAAATTTCTTTTTTGGCTTGCTACAATGACTTTTCTGAAATGTTGTCTCCCTCTGGTGGATCATTGACTTCTTTAATTTCATGCCTGCAGACTATAAAAAATAGCTAAAAAAAGTTTGGTCTGTGTGTGTCTGTGGCGTTCTTTTAAAGTGCTGCTTATGGCTGTCTCTGTGAGCTTCTTAGTGCTGTTCAGCTAGCCAGGTATCCTGCCTGCAGTAGATGGAATGTGGCAATGGAACACTGCGCGTGTCATAATAAGCTCTGACCTTTATATACCTGCGCACGGCAGCCATTTTCAGTCTGCTGAACAACCAGCAGCAGCAGGTAAGGTAAGGTAAGGTAAGTAATCAGCAACACTCTTGCTAAGGGTAGACGGCTGCTCGTTTTTTTTCCCCCTTAATTGGTTCTCCACCCTTGCTCTCCGGTGTTGAGGCGGGTGGGAATAGCAGGGGGTGAGGGTGGTGTTTTAAAATAGGTGGAGCTATGCAGATCTAAAACGCGTGGATTGCAGCAGCAGCAAGCCGAAAAGTGGAGGCATGTAAGGGATCTAGAGGTTGACAACATGTCTTCTTAACGGGAGTCCAGTTGCCCACCTCCACAAATGGACTTTTCAGGATCCGAGGGTGCCACACTAGGCCGAAACCAATTCAGGTTATCGCTTCTCGGCCTTTTGGCTCAGATCCAGTTGGGGGAACCCTGCTGGGTCTGGGTCGGGGGGCTTTTTGCATGGAAGGCAACTTCCGGCATTTTTGGAGCTGCGATCGAGTGCCGTGGGCATTGTACTAGGAATGGCTGCCATCAAGAATACTGTTCGGCTGACTGTTGCTACTGAAATTAAGCTTTCCTTGCAGTTGGGGCATATTGTGCTGGATGTGATTATGGATCTGGCATGTATCGAGTTGGAGAAGATTTTTTGTATTCAAGAATTCCCATCTTCTGGTAATTATGACATTTCCTTTTACCGTGAAGAAGATTGCCTACATTTTTTCCAATATCTAAAGGAGCACAAAGACCACCAGCATATGAGGTACATTTCTGTTACTCCTTTATTTTCAGCTGTTGACAGGCCTCTTGTTGTACATATGTTTAATCCCTTCATTGACACTACTTTAATCATGGCTTTTTTGTCAAGATATTGTTCCTCTGTGAAGGGAGGCATAGCCCAAAGGAATGTTTTTGGCGTTTACAATGGGAATTTGAATTTTGGGTCCGCTTTAAACTTGACTCTGAAGGTGTTGGAGGGACCATGCATCCTCCAGCGAATTTTTTAATTGGGGGTAATAGGGGATTTCTCCACTACCCTTGGCAACCTACCTTCTGCCGTAGTTGTTTCCGTTATGGGCATTTAAAGGAGGACTGCCAGCAAGGGGTTACCAGCAAGAACTGTAAAAGAACAGGACATGATGCAGGGGCTTGCCCTTACCCCCCTGTGTGTGATATGTGTGGGGGTTTGGACCATACATGCAGGTCCTGCCCAAGTCTAGGTGCACAGCATATCCTTGAGAGGAGGCGTTTTGATAGGAAAACAAGTGCCTTTAACATACGTGCAAAGCTCCACTCTGTGGAGGACAGTGAGGGTGCTGGTGTAATACATCCTGTATTGCCTGCGGAAGAGGTGGAGTCCCATCCTGCTCCAGCTGATGTGCCTGCTGGGGAGAGTAGTGCTGGACTGGTGGTGTCTGAGGTTGAGCAGGTGCCTGGAATGGAGGCTAATGATGCCCTTGAAGTATGCAAAGTAGCTGAGACGCCTGAATCTGCCCAGGGGAATGCTGGGACCATTGCTGGCTTCCTGGAGAGTGATAGTCTAGATATGGGTGCAGATGAACTTGACTCTGATCTGATTGAAATGTCCTCATCTGATGGTGAAAGTCTGGGCAAGGAAAAGATATCTGCTGTTGAGCTTCCTGCAGGCTTTCATAAAGTTTTTTCAAAAAAGGGCAGCAAAGGAGTTAATAGGGTGAAGAAGGGGCCTTTGGAGAAGCTTTCCTTTGTGTCACGCAATGTGTTTGACGTTTTGAGTCTGGAGCCTACCATTAGTGAGGGCCCTGCTTCAGGGGTCACTGAAGACCCTATTTCTCCTGGTCAAAGTTTTCTTTCCAGTGAACAGGTGGCAGTACTGGAAGAAGTTATTCAGTTTGGCAGTAGTGGAACTAAAGCTTTTTTTTGTCTGCATGTCCTTTTTTCTGTTTAGTGTTTTTTCATGACTTTGAAGCTGAATATTGCCTCACAGAATGTGAGGGTCTTCCAGTCGGCATATAAGCGTGCTTGTGTGCTGGATTTTCTAGCTTCTAAAGGTTGTGATGTGGTGTGTGTGCAAGAATGTGGGTTAAATAGGGCGCCTAAGAAGAATGAATGGGATTTTGGTGAAGTGGTGTGGTCATTCTCTCCCATAAATAACAATGACGGAGTGGGGATTTTGATTAAAAATAGGGACATTTCTATATTACAAAGTGTGGTTGTGGAGGGGGATAGGTGTGTGTGCTTGATTTTGTGTTTCAGGGGGTGGAAATTTAAATTAATCAACATTTATGCGCATGCTGACAAGAAGCAGAGACTTGCCCTTTTTGAGAAATTGCGGGTTTTTTTGCATGGCAGAATTCCAACTTTTGTGGTTGGTGATATTAATTGTGTCCTGGACAAAAGGGGTAGAGCTGGTTCAGTGGAATCCAAAATTGACGTGACTGGAAATCTCTGGAATCGTCTGATGTCTGATTTTTCAATGAAAGATGCTGTGGATTCTAAGCCAGGTACCTATATGTACCATGTGGAAGATGGTCGGACCGAGTCCCGTTTGGACTACTTCTTTTTTTCTTCATCTGCTGTAAAGTGCGTTAATTATATGCAAGAAAGGGTGTGTTTTTCTGACCACGAGCGTTTGGTGGGGAGTTTTGAGATTGCTAATTTGTTTTATGGGTGTGTAGTATGGAAAATGAATGTTAGATTTCTGCAGGATGAAAGGATGAAAATCGAGTTTGCCAGGAAGTATGCATGTTGGGTTAGGAGAAAGAAAGGCTTTGCAAATTTGTTGATATGGTGGGATTGGGTGAAAGTAAGGATTGGTGTGTTCTTTAGGAAAGCTGGTATACGAGAGCTAGGAAAAGGAGATGTTTGTATAAGTGGCAAAATAGGAGGATTTCCTATTTGCATAAATGCAAATCTTTGGGTTTGGATGTTAAGTACGAGTTGGAAAGGGCCAAGAGAGAGATTAAAGAATGGTTTGGGAAGGAGGGTAGGAAAACTATTTTGAGATCTAAAATTGAGGTGAGAGAGAAGAATGAAAAGTGTACAAGTTTCTTTTTTAAGAGGATGTGTGGGGGTGGACGCGATATGAATGTTATGTTGGACAAGAATGGTTGTGAGGTGTATAGGAAGGATGTGATTGGGGTAGTGGCTGATTATTATAAGTCTTTATATAAAAGGAAGGAGTGTGAGTTGGGTGGTTTTTTGAGTGTGATTGATAACTTTGTGCCTGTGTCTGAGTTTCCTTTTTTGTTAGGTGAAATTAAGGAGGATGAGGTGAAGTATGTGGTTTCCAAATCTGCTAAAAACAAGGCTCCAGGGAGTGATGGTATCCCTTGGGAGTTTTATGCTAAGTATTGGGAGATTGTTGGGAAAGATGTGGTGGCTATTATGAAGTGTTTGTTTTCTGGATGTGGGATGACAGAGTATGAAACAAGGTAGAGTGGAATTGTTGTTCAAGAAGGAGACAGGCGTGTGGTGGGTAATTGGCGTCCGATAACTCTTTTGAATGTTGACTACAAAATCTTTGCCAAACTTTTGGCTAACCGTATGAGAGAGGTAATTTCAAATGTTGTTATGGAGGATCAAGGGTGTGCGGTTCCAAAGAGGAAGATCCATGAGAATGTGATGTTGGTGAGAGATATGATTAGGGATTGTATGGTGAGGAAGAAAGGCGTGATTGTGTGCGTGCTTGACTTCGAGAAGGCCTTTGACAGGGTGGCGCATACGTACTTGTTTTGTGTGTTAAGGAAGATGGGGTTTCCAGAGCATCTGGTTAAATTGTTGCATGGATTGTATGAAGGGGCTATGAGCAAGATTCAGGTTAATGGTTTCCTTTCTGATAGTTTTGAGATTTTTTCTGGGGTTAGGCAGGGGTGTCCATTGTCGCCCATACTGTTCATTTGTGCGATAGAGCCTTTGCTGCAATCTATTAGGAAGGACAAAGTCTTTAGGGGACTTTTGATTCCAGGTAGTGGGGGTAAGTACGTTAAAGTTTTAGGCTATATGGATGACATTTATATCTTGTGTGAATCTGCCTGTGAAGTGTTGAGAGTGAAGCTTTTGGTTAATGTGTTTTGTGTGGCTTCTGCTTTTAGAATTAATTGGGCCAAAAGTAAGATGAAAGGGTTCTAGTTGCAAGGTAAGTTAAACGATGATGATATGGAATGTGTGGTTTCTAAAGGTGTTAGGATTTTGGGTATAGACTTTGATGATGATTTGAAGGGCAAGGAGAGTTGGGAAGAAATAGGGGGCAAAATAATAAAAAAAATAGAGTTTTGGAGGTTACGGGATTTGTCCTTTACAGGGAAGGTTCTGATAATTAAAAGTATTATTTTGCCTATGATACTGTATGTTGCTTTGATTTTTCCTCCATCAGCTGTGACTTTGAAGAAATTAAATCGGATTATTTTTTTGTTTTTGTGGGGGTGTAAGATGGAAAGGGCAAAACGAGAGAAACTAATGAAAAAGACATATGGGGGTTTGGATTTTCCAAACTTAGAGGTTTTCATCGGATTAAATTATGTTGGGCTGTTTTGTGAGCTTTTTTTCAAGGATACCAAAGCTGCTTGTATGTTGAGATATCAAGCAGGCTCTATGTTAGGGCGTTTGATATGGTCTGTACAGGATTTGAGGAAGCCTTTTTCCTTTATTTGTCCTGAGTGGTATGCTTTTGTGGAAGTGTTTGTGAGAAAGTTTAGACTTGAGAGTTTTAGTATGGGTCGCTTTATGAATGAGAAGAAAATGTTAAAAAGGATGTGTGTGGACAGTTTTGCCTGTGGTATTATTGGTTTGAAATCAGTTGAGTGTGAAGGTGTTTGGAGGAAACTATGTAAGTTTGATGTTTCTAATAAGCAGAAAGATTTGCTGTGGCTGTCTTGGCATTGTATATTACCGGTAAGAGCGGTTCAGAAGAAAAGGGGGTTAGTACCATCTGATAGATGTCCTAGAGTTGGATGTGGTGGTACAGAGGAGATAGACCATGTTTTCTGGTTTTGTAAGCATGCGAGGGATGTATGCGGTAGTCTGGGCAAGCTTTGTTGGGAGCTGACAGGTGTAAGGGCTCTAACGGTAAAAATGGTCATGTTTGGTCTATGTAATCTGAATAAGGAGAAAGAGAGAGTATTTTGGTTTTTCTTGGCTTGTGTGAAAGAGGTTTTGTGGAATACTAGGAATTTGTATGTTTATAGGAATGAGGTTCTTGAGGTAAGTGATTGTGTAAGGATGGTTTTGGATAAGTTGTATTTTTGCTATAAATGGGATGTTGAAAGGAGTTTGGATGCTGAAGGTAAATGGAAATTTTTAAAATGGAAGCACTGGGTGTAGTGTTTTTGTGGATGGATTTCTGGTTATGGATTGTTTGGCTTTGGGTGTTACTACACATTTTTATCACTTTTTAAAAATAATAAAAAATTGGCCATAATGATGAGTCTCTGTTGCGTCTAGATGTGTTGTGAAGCCCTTTGGGGTAAAGCTTTGGTTCTAGATGTTTATAGAACCTGAATGGTTTAAAAAAAAAAAAATCTGTTCTTATCAGTTTAATATCTGATACGCCCCTTATCTGGGGACCATACATTAAATGGATTTTTAGAACAGGGAGATGGAAAAAGAGCTTGCTCTGTCCACTCCACGCATTGACCTGGTATTGCAGTATTTCCAGGAACGGTGCAATCCTTCTTTAATGCAGTTTCTAAAATCAGAATGAATTGAATTCAATGCATTTTGTTGATTTTGCTTGTTTGTTGGATTTTTGGGTGGACTTTTTGGCTTTGCGTTTCTTCCCCTCATTGGATTTTTCATGTTAAAAGTTGCAGAAGCCAGATGACAAACTCGTTTTGATTCAACTTTAGCAACTCTGCATTGCATTGCATTGTACTGTAATGCAATGCTATCTATCTAGCTTATCCCCTCTTTCCTTTCTTTTGGATAAACAGCCATATTAGGCAAGGATTTTGGAGTTTTCACCTAACTACAGGTGGTGAGATAAATAAGCTGCACAATATAATTGTCCTTTTAGTATATTGTTGCACACACACTATCTATTTAGCAAATGCCCTTGTTATCAAATGCAGCCGATTAAACTCACCTGAGCCAACAGGTATGTGCTGTGCTGGTTAGCCTGCACTTAAAATTTATTTTTCGGCTTGCTACAATGACTTTTCTGAAATGTTGTCTCCCTCTGGTGGATCATTGATTTCTTTAATTTCATGCCTGCAGACTACTTTTTTCTTGAAGAATGCCGGCAACGATTCCATATTCATCGGGTGAAGCCCGGATGAAGAATACGGTCCGCGTCGAGGTCCAGGAGGCCTGGAGGAAGGAGAAGGACTTGATGTTTGTTTGCCACAAGATCCTGTTGGGAGCCTTGGAACTCCGAAGAGAGGATATCTTTTGCTTCCAGGATAACGAGTTCAAGGGGACCTACACCATCACGTTTCAGAACCAGGGTTGCTGTCAACAACTTACGCAAAAGGTAAACGAAAATGCCCATTTGGATGAATTTGATGGACTAACCTTTGTTCTCCTTTTTTCCTATGACGAGATCCCTGTGGTGGTATATTTTCCGAACCCTTACGTAGAAAAAGACGATATTGCCACCTACCTAGGCCGGTATTGTGATGGCCTATTCTACCAAGGTCTGGTGAGGAACGCTGTCGGCTTTTGGTGTGGTAAAAGGAAATTTCTCGCCCGACTGAAGAAAGACCCAAGTGGGCCAGCAGGAACATTGCACCCTCCGTCGACCTTCGTGATTGGTAAGAGCAGAGGCTATTTGTTCTACCCTGATATGCCAGTATCTTGCAGGAATTGCGGAAATATGGGTCACACTCAGGCATCCTGCAAAGATAGGAAGGTGGACAGATGTAACAACTGCAGCTGTTATGGACACCAAATGATGGACTGTCCCTTAGGTAGAAGATGTAACCTGTGTGGTGTTGAGGGGCATATGTTTCGCAATTGCCCTAACAGGACAAAGGCCCGGACTTATGCGGAAGCTGCCGTTTCCCCGGCCCGTAGTGAACCAATTCGGCCGGTGGTGACCAACGTCGGGCAGGCTCTGGAATCTTGGGAAAGACCTAAGGACATTTTAAAGGGCAAGAAGGTTGGGATGGAGCAGGGAGCCGGCCCTCTTCGTAAAGCGGTCACTGCATCGAAGTCCTTAAATCGGAGCAGACCACCCGTGGGCCGGAGCAGGGTGTCCCCCTCCCCAGGGGGGATGCCCCTGTGTCGAAGGCCCCCCATACTGTTTCTGTCGGGTTGGAGCAGGGCGCCTCCAATATGGTGGCATTGGAGGGCCCTGTGGCAAAGACCCCAGTTACCCCTAGGGAGGCGAGCCAGCAGGACGCGGTATTTTCTCCCCTAGGTGACCTGGTGGATGCCTCTTTGCTGACGGGATTGGATGGACTAGAGGAGGAGTGAGACCATATCGGGGTGGCTGAGGAGGACTGTACCTGTGACCTACTTGAGCCGGCTGGGAAGAGAGCTCGGGCAGAGATGGTCCCTGGAGCTGGTCCAGATTCCCCAAATTTTGAAGTAGACGCTGACAAGGAGATGTGGTTGAACCAAGTGATGTACCAAGGAATTCCATCTTCAGACTCGCAGAATATTGGAACCTTTAACTCCACAAACCGTGACCTCTTGGAGCAGTTTGTGGAACGGAGCCTCACGCAAGAGGGGATGATTATGGAAGATACACCCCCACCATAGTCCTAATGCCCTTAATAAAAAGTATATCTCTTAATGTGAGATCTCTAAAGGGCTCTGTTCGCAGAGCTGCTCTTTTTGATTATTTGGAAACTTTGGATTTTGACGTATGTTTACTACAAGAGTGCGGCCTGCAGCATGCAATAAAATATGATGACCTTAAGAAAGACTGGAAGCTAGGGCCTTCTGTGTGGTCTGGTGCAAATAGTAATAAGGCTGCAGGTGTGGGTTTGCTCTGCAAAGGTCGTAACATCAGCATCAACTCAGTAATAGAGGTGATGCCAGGCAGGGCAATCCTAGTGCACTTATGTATTAATAACTGTTTTTAGATTAATTAATGTGTATGCTCCTCCTGACAAACAGGAGAGAATTCATCTCTTTGAATTATTACCTATGTTCTTTGTAGGGTCATCTCCTCTTCTGGTCGGATGAGATTTTAATTGCCTCAGTGTGGATGAGCGACGGGGAGGGGGTGACCCAATCCGTAAGTTAGACAAATCATGTTACCTGTTGAAAAATATTGTGACTGATTTTAAATTACGTGATGCCTGGAGGTCGCTCTCATCGTCTGACCCTGGTTTTACTTGGTATGGTCGGGGAGTGTCCTACAGGATTGACTTTATATTTTTATCTGATGATTTTACACCTGTGCAGTTTTTTTTGATGTCTAACTTATTTTCTGACCACAAAATGTTAATGTTGCACCTTGAGTATAATGGAGAGAAGAAGGTGGACAAGGGGTTGTGGCGGCTGGGCACGCACCTTCTGGAAGACCCCCAGGTACAGATGGAGTTTTGTAAGGACTATCGAGGGTGGAGAGAAAGTAGGCCTCTTGGTTCTAAAATGTTGGCTTGGTGGGAAGCTGTCAAAAACAAAATTAAGACTTTCTTCATTAAAGTAGGGTTAAGTAAAGCTAGACAGAAAAAACGAACCTATTATAATCTAAATAAAGGCTACAAACGCTATATAAATTTAAAGACTTAGGGCTAGAGGTGGAGGAGGATATTGATAACATCAAAGCAGAAATACAAAGGTGGTTGGTGCAGAAAGGGAGGGAGATTATTTTTAACTCCAAAGTGCAGCACTTGGAAGAAGGTGAGAAGTGTACGAATTTTTTTTCCCAAAAAGTAATGGATAAAAAGGAGATTATTGCCAGTTTGGATGGTGAAACCACAATACAAGGTATGAAGAATGTGGCTTTTAATTTTTACCAGTTTCTTCTTAGTGAAAAAAGTGTTGACGATTCTTTTTTACAGGAGGCTCTTAATGTTCTAGATTTTAGTCTGAATTCTACAGATTAGGAGTTTTTATCGCAGGATATTTTTTTAGAGGAGCTTTTTAGTGTTTTTAAAAGTTTCTCGAAGGGGAAGGCTCCAGGGGCCGATGGCCTACCAGTAGAATTTTATCTTACTTTTTGGGACGTTTTAAAAGAAGATCTTTTAGCACTTTTTAAAGAAAGTTTTAAATGTGATCAATTTCCTAGGTCAAGGAGGAGGGGTATTGTGTCTCTTATTTTTAAAAAGAAAGGGGATAGAGATGATCTTGCCAACTGGAGACCTATCACCCTCCTTAACATGGACTGCAAAGTGTTGGTTAAAATAATTGCATGTAGATTAAAAACAGTGATTGGGAAATTAATCCAGCCAGAATAAGTGTGTGGGGTTCCAGGGAGGTGTATATCTGAAATTTTGAACATTATAAGAGAAGCAATATGGTACTCTGGTAGCAGGAACCAAAGGTTGGCCCTGCTAGCGTTAGATTTTGAATAAGCCTTTGATAGAGTTTCACATAAATATTTATTCAACGTTTCAAAAAAAATTGCAGTTCCTGATTATCTTTTAAATTGTATTAAGCTCTTATATAACAATGCCTTTTCTCAAATTTCTCTTAATGGTTTTTTGAAAGATGAAATACAGTTGAAATCTGGAGTGAAGCAGGGATGCCCGCTGTCCCCAATCCTGTTCATCTGTGCCATGGAACCACTACTGTGCCAGATTAGGAGGGATAAGGTGATACGCGCGGTCCCTGTTCCAGGGGGTGTAGGGAGCCAAATCAAGGTCTTTGGGTACATGGATGACGTCACAATGATTTGTACAGATTCCGCCTCACTAAGAAGGGCAGTGATGTGCACTAACTTTTTTAGCCAAGCCTCAGGATTTAAGCTAAACCTTAATAAATCGAAATGTATGGTAATAGGTTGCTGAGTTGCCAGCGGTAAAAGTGAAGCTTGCTAGTGTTAAGATCTTAGGGATTACTTTTAATAAAGACAACAGTGGAGAAGAACGTTGGAAAGAGGTACAAGGAAAAATAATTAAAAAACTTTCCTTTTGGTGTCTTAGGGACCTTTCAATCGAAGGAAAGATTTTGATTATAAAAGCCATCTTATTACCAATGATGTTGTACGCAGCTATGGTATACCCCCCTTCTGATCTAATGGTAAAGAAACTGAACCGATGTATTTTTTTGTTTATCTGGGGTTCAAAGATGGAAAAATTGAGGAGAAATGCATAAAAGGAGACAGAATGGGGTTAGAGATGTTCCTGACTTACGTTTATATCTGTATATTAATTTTTTTTTGTTTCTGTTTTAAAGCTTTTAGTTCTAAAAGTGTTTTTGGTCTATTCTAAAAATATACATGTGGTATGATATTTAAATGATGGTTTAGGCCAGCATTGTCTTCACCGGTTTTACTTTGTCCGCCAAAACATCTTGCGATTCTGGAGAAAGTCATCAGGAATTACAATTTGGAAAATTTGGAGGTGGATACACTACAGAATCACAAATGCCTGACCATCCATTTGAGAAGGGAGGAAGGTGTAACACAAGTGGTGAATTTTTCCTACAACAGATCAAAACAAGATTGGCGTAATGTCTTTGGAAAATTTCTTGCTAACATCCACAGGCACCTTGCTTGGATGACCGCTCACCAGTGCCTCCCAACTAGAGACTTCCAACATAGGAGGGGCCTGGTGCGCAGGGCAAAATGCCCAAAAGACTCATGTGCAAATGATGAGACTGTTCTGCACCTTTTTTGGAACTGTGTTTTTGTCCAGGAGATATGGAAAAAGGTGGGGATATTGCTAAAATGGGTGTGTGGGTTAAAAGACTTTCAGTGTGATTATGTTTTATATGGACTTTTTAACTGCCCAACCTCACAGCAATTCAAGATTTGTTGGTGTGCAATAAATTGTGTGAAAAGTGCAATATGGAAGGCAAGAAATATTTTATTGTTCAAACGGGATTCTATTTATGTAAATGATAGTATTAAAATGGCTTTTAGTGAATTGTATATTTATTATTTAAAGGATGTTAAAGATATTGGGAGGAGAGAGGCGAGCCGTAGATGGTCTTTTTATATGTGGAACACGATTTTGTATTAGTTATGCTTAGATTTTCGATGTCTCGTGTATGTATTCATTGTAAATTTGTGTGTTTTATTATTATGTGCTAATAAGCTTATGTTGAAACCTGATCTGTTCTTATCAGTTTAATATCTGATACGTCCCCTATCTGGGGACCATATATTAAATGGATTTTTAGAACAGGGAGATGGAAAAAGAGCTTGCTCTGTCCACTCCACGCATTGACCTACTATTGCAGTATTTCCAGGACCGGTGCACCCCTTCTTTAATGCAGTTTCTAAAATCAGAAAGAATTGAATTCAATGCATTTTGTTGATTTTGCTTGTTTGTCGGATTTTTGGGTGGACTTTTTGCCTTTGATTTTCTTCCCCTCATTGGATTTTTCATGTTAACAGTAGTGTTGAGCCACCCCCATAGTGTTCGAGTTCGGTTCGGTTCGTCGAACACCCGTGTGTTCGCCGAACTGTTCGTCGAACACCTTCGAACACCGTTAAAACCAATGGCAGGCAAACAAAAACACATAGAAAACACCTTCAAAGGTGTCCAAAAGCTGACAAACTGCTCAGAAGACATAACTAACACATGGAAAAGTGACAAGTACATATAGTCATGCGAAAAGAAAAGAGATGGGGGAGTAAAAGGAGGGGGAGACACAGATATAGGCATGTCATGCCCTTCTAAAATCCAAAAAGTTAGAAGCCGACACGGCCAGTCCGTTCCTGCCCGTGCCACCTCCGTGTCGACGGGTTTGTGCCAGAGCCGCGGTGGACCCTGACGGCCAGCCCCCCTCTCCCAATACTGGTGCCTGTCTGCTGGTGGGTCGAGCGAGCCCCCCTGTGGTGGAGGCAGCTCTAAGCTTTTTAATTTAAATTGTCTCTCTAATTTGAATGAATACACTTTAAATCCTTTTACAAGGATCTATTGGAGGGCAAGTCTCATGCCAGCAGCCGCGTAATTCCAGCTACAGTAGCGTCCACTAAAGCTGCTGCAGTTAAAAAGCTTTTATAAGGATCGAGCTCGGCTGTCCACCGCAAGGCATCCTACCGCCAGTCACAGCCCCTATGCCTTGGGGTGCCTCCTGATGCTCTTCACTGAGTATCCCGTGATCCCGAAGCATTTCCTTTGAAAAAATTAAGCATCCAAACTACAGGTGGTGTAGCTTGCTTAACAGCTGGGATAATCCGCTGAATAGCAGACACTGCTACTAGGCACAAAGTATTTCCTGGGCTAGATGCAGTTAAAAATTTGTAATTAGATACTCTCGTTGGATGCTGAGAAAGCATTCCATAGAGTCTCCTGGCACGCCATATATTATTCTCTTAAAAAGCTTGGGGTAGGGGTCTAGGGGACCCTTTTATAGCCAAAATCACAGCCCTGTATCGCAATACGTCACCTAGGCTGAAGATAGATGGAACTGTAGCACCCTGAGGGCTCAGTTGCTACAGAGGTATTGCACCTCACCCAGAGGTGTGATATCTCACTCTCAGGTAAGGATGGAGTGAGGATCAGGACCCGACACCTGAATGCATTACACCACATTGACGTGGGGCAGGGCGACCAATAAGCCCCTGAGATGGGCATGACAGTCCCTGTCCCTGGCTGGAGTGGGGGAAGGGAACACTGAGGAAGGGGAACCCTGTAGTGCAGGAGCAGGGAGGAAGCAGTTCCTGGGTGCATTGAGAAGGGAGTATAAAAGGTGGGCACCATCTTAGTTCAGTGCAGAGAAGTCTGAGCAGAAGTGACAGGGAGCAGGGGCTCTGCATGAGCTCTGCTCCGGAGGCGGGCCTAGTAACAGAGGCCCAGGCCTGGAAGAGTGAGAAGGAAGGAAGAGGATCGGAGAAGGCTCGAGGAACGAAGGGATCCCAGGGGTGCGGACGGGCGAGTCGCCACCGCACGCCCGAATCCACCTGCGTGGAGGGGTCAGGCCAAAGGGGGAGACTGGTCCCCGAAACTAGTGGAGGCGGGAAATGACCCTCAGCTAGAAACCGGAGGCTGTGACATTTTATGTGGCGCAGCCCCTCGCTAAACCCGCTAGGAAGGCACCACATAGGGTCAGGGAAACTGGCGCCAAGTTTACCAAGAGGAGGCCCGAAGCAGCCGGACAGAAGGGTTGGTAAGAAAGGCCAGACAAAGGACACACAAAGGGGGTCCTGTGAAGTGCTCCAAAGTTATCTGGGAGTTGTCTGAGCCCCTCACCTGATGAGCACAGTACGACGTATGCAGCAGTTACCTGCAGAAGTGGTCTGGATAATAAGAACTGTGAGTAAAGGCCCTGGACTGCATCACTGACTCCGTGTCGTTACTGCTGCTGCCCTGCACCATCACCCCCATCCTCCGCATACACTGCCCTGAGGCTATACTCCTCCCGTGGGGAGTTATGCTACACTCTGCTGCACCCACAACACCAGCCTCAGCGGTCAGCCCTGCAGCGGCGGTTCACTCTGACCGCAATCCACGGGTGGCGTTGTCGGACATTTAAACATCAAAACCACATAAATAGTTCCGCCACTGGTTTGACCGCCCTGAGCCACGGAACCGGGTCGCCACCACGGAGACTACAACCACCAGCATCCACCAAAAAGGGTCCGGCTCCGGGTGGCCCAAGGCCCAGGGGGCGCGTCAGAACATTTTCATCACCTTTCATAATCACCAATGTGACAAGGCAGGGATGTCCTCTGTCCCCTCTCTTATACATCCTAGTGACAGAGCATCTGCTCTCATCAATTCGCCATAACCCCAATATTAGGTGGATTGAGGTGGGAGGCACCGAGTACAAGTGCTCTCTATTTGCTGATGATGTCCCAGTATATATCACTCAATCACATATATCCATCCCTGCTGTTATGGCTGAAATAGATCACTTTGTTACATGGTCAAATTTTAAAATCAATGCAGCGAAGTCTGAGGCCCTCGATGTCTCCCTCCCCAAATCCATACAGGATTCCATCCAGTCCAACTTTCCCTTTGCCTGGCCCTCACATGGTATCAAATACTTAGGAATTCCTATTCATAGAGACCTCTCTCATCTATGTTATCTTAATTGTCGGCCCTTTATTGAACAACTCCATACAGACCACGGTTGGCAAGTTAGAACTGTAAGATTCACTACGTGAACCACTGGTGTTTTGTGGAAAAGCAAATGTACACTGTGTTCCAAATTATTATGCAAAAAGTGTTTAGGAGTGATAAGGGAAGAATTTGTTTGTTTGTCAGTTAAACTCATTGATGGTGATGTGTGTCAGGGCTCTTTATATCACTATAAGCAATTGCAGACACCTGTGCTAATTAGTTTGGCAGGTGTGTCCAATGAAAGGCAAGACTACTTAAGAAGGCTGTCCCACATTATTAAGCAGCCTACATTTTCTGCCAAAATGGGAAAGAAAAAGGATGTGTCGGCTGCTGAGAAGCAACAAATTGTGGAGTGTTTAGGTCAAGGCATGACTACAATCAACATTGTGCGATGATCAGGATGAAGTGTCTTGGCAATCAAGAAGTATGTAGCTGATTCACAGTACACACGTGTGCGTGCTGATAAGGGCAAATTGAGGACTCTTTCCTACAGGCAATTACGTCAGGTTAAAAGAGCAGCGGCAAAAAAGCCTTGTCATAGCAGCAGACAAGTTTTTGAAGCTGCTGGTGCCTCCAACGTCCCCCGAACAACAAGATGCAGGGTCCTTCAGAGGTTTGCAGCTGTGTGCGTACGCCATCCTGTCGACCTCCTCTATCCACTGCACACAAGCAGAAACGGCTCCAGTGGGCCAAACATTACATGAAGACTGATTTCAAAACTGTTTTGTTCACGGATGAGTGCCATGCACCGCTCGATGGTCCAGATGGATGGAGTGGAGGATGGCTGGTTGATGGACACCCCACGCAAACATGGCTACAGCGCCAACAAGGAGGAGGTGGAGTAATGTTTTGGGCTGGAATCATGGGGAGAGAGATTGTCGGCCCCTTTAAGATCCCTGAAGGGGTAAAGATGAACTCCATAATGTATGTGCAGTTTCTCAAACAGCACTTCCTGCCATGGTTCAAGAAGAAGAACCGTGTATTCCACAGCAAGATCATTTTCATGCATAATAATGCACCGTCTCATGCTGCACATAACACATCTGCATCTCTGGCTGATATGGGCATAAAAGGGGACAAACTTATGGTGTGACCCCCATGCTCCCCTGACCTCTACCCCATTCAGAACCTCTGGAGCATCATCAAAAGGAGTGTCTATGATGGCGGGAGGCAGTTCACATCTAAGCAACAGCTCTGGGAGGGTATTCTGTCCTCATGCAAAACAACTGAAGCAGAAACCATCCAAAACCTGACAAATTCAATGAACGAGAGAGTTCAGAAGCTCCTTTCGAACAAGGGGTCCTATGTGCAAATGTAACATCACCTAGAATAAAGTTTTGAGTTGAAAACTGTTTGATTTCATTTTCTAATAACCCGCTAATGCTTATAATTTCAAAAATGACCATTTTTTTGGTCTTCATTAAAATGAAAAGGTTGATCGAAGAGTGTGGGGGATCTAAGAGTGTGGCAACCCAGTAGTCAGGATTACTTCGAATTCTGACAATCTGAGGGTCATGTTGCAGGTAGTGCAGCAAGAAGGCACTTATGTGTCTTGCGCATCTCGGAGCCCCAAAATTATTTTCCGGGCTTGATGCAGCTAAAAATTATTATTAATTTTAAATCTGGTGGAGCTTAGTATAGATGGCCTAATAGAATCAGTACTGCACACTGCTACAAAGCCCAAATTATTTTCCAGCCAAGATACAGATAAACATGATTAGTAATTTGAAAGCTTAAAACGGTTGGTGAGGTGATTTTAACCAATCATCAAGCTTTTACTCTCCCCAGGATGACACAGGGGTAGAAAACTCGTTTCGGATCCATGATTTGTTCATCTTTATGAACGTGAGTCTGTCTACATTATCAGTGGAGAGCCGCGTGCGCTTATCTGTCAGCACACCACCAGCAGCGCTGAACACACGTTCAGACAGAACGCTGGCTGCAGGGCATGACAAGATCTCCAAGGCGTAAGTGGCGAGCTCCGGCCATTTATCCAGATTGGAAGCCCAAAAAGAGCAAGGGTCCAGTGACACAGTCATGGCTTCAATGTTTACTTGGAGATACTCCTGTACCATCGTCTCTAGGCGTTGACTATGTGTCAGACTTCTTGTCTCCTGTGGCCTTGCAAAGGATGGGCTAAAAAAGTGGTGAAATGATTTCGCAAAATTGATGTTACCAGCAGATACTGTGTTTCTGTTACGGTTTGAGTGCTGAACACTCGACGGTCCCATGGTTGACAAGTTGGAACTGTGAGATTCACTACGTGCACCACTGGTGTTTTGTGGAAAAGCACATGTAAGATTCTGCAACAGTCTCTGCTGATACTCCTGCATGCTTGCATCCCTTTCTATGGCAGGAATAATTTCTGCAAATTTACTTTTGTACCGGGAATCTAACAGTGTGGCATCCCAGTAGTCAGGATTATTTCTAATTCTCACAATTCGAGGGTCATGTTGCAGGTAGTGCAGCAAAAAGGCACTCATGTGTCTTGCGCATCCAGGAGCACCAAGTCCCTGTTGTGTTGGTGGCGAGGTAACAATCATGCTTCCTTCCTCTGTCCTCTCCCCCCAACCTCGCACAACAGAAATGTGATCAAGGTCTCCCTCATCTGATGAGTCTTCCATCAGTTCGTCCTCCACTTCTTCCTGAGCTCCTGCACTTTCCTCACTAGTTTGGCTACCATGCGCCCTGGTAAAACCATCTCACCCACCCTCACATGCCTTCCGCCTTGGTGCTGCCGACCGTCTGGACCTTGCAGATGTTAGCCCTTCCGCATACAACTCCTCCTCCTCTACTTCCTCCACCTCCTCTTGTGCCACCACCTGACTCCGAATTCTGTTTAACATGTGCTCCAGCATGTAAATCACCGGAATAGTCATGCTGATAATGGCATCGTCAGCGCTAAACATCTTCGTCGCCATTTCAAAACTGTGCAGAAGGGTGCATAGGTCCCTGATCTGAGACCACTCCTCCAGCGTGATTTGCCCCACCTCTGGATCTCGTTGGCCCAGGCTATAAGTCAGAACGTATTGCACCAGGGCTTGTCAGTGCTGCCACAGTCGCTGCAACATGTGCAGAGTTAAATTCCACTGGGTAGGCACATCGCATTTTAGCCGGTGAAGTGGCAGGCCCAACGACTTCTGTAGAGATGTAAGTCGCTGAGCTGCGGGATGCGAATGGCGTTAGTGAGCACACAGCGACCGTGCCCTCTGCAGAAGGCCATCTAGTCTGGGATAGTGGGCTAAAAATTGCTGGACAACCAGGTTCAACACGTGAGCCATACAAGGCACGTGTGTGACATTGCCCCGGCGAAGGGCCGTACCCAGGTTTGCAGCATTGTCGCACACGGCCTTCCCTGGTTTCAGGTCCAGTGGAGACAACCATTCATGAAATTGGTTCTCCAGAGCTGACCACAACTCCTCAACTGTGTGACTCACATTTCCCAGACATTTCAAAGTAAATACCGCCTGATGACGTTGAGCCCTACTGCCAGCATAGTAAGTAGGTGTGCAGGATCCCTTCTGCGCAGTTAGAAAGCTTGTGGCATGACCAGACAGGCTTTGGGTGCAGGTGGAGGACCAAGAGGAGGTTGAGGAGGCAGAAGCAGTGCAGGAACTTTGAGATAAAGAGTATTGACGCACAACTCGTGGGGACGGCAAGACTTGGACAGCAGCCCCTTGTCCTGCTGTCACCATAGTTACCCAGTGCCCAGTCAGTGACATGTAACGCCCCTGTCCATGCCTACTCGTCCAAGTGTCTGTGGTGAAATGCACCCTGTTACACACAGAGTTTCTCAAAGAAGCGGTGATGTTGTGTGCGACATGCTGGTGGAGCGCAGGCACACCTTTCTTTGAGAAGTAGTGCTGACTGGGCATCTGGTACTGGGGCACTGCGACGGACATAAGGTCTCAAAAATCCTCTGTGTCCACCAGGCGGAAAGGCAGCATTTCTGTAGCCAAGAGCTTGCAGATGGTGAAATTCAACCTCTTAGCTTTCTCATGGCTAGGAGGAAATGGTCTTTTACTTGTCCACATCTGAGGGACCGAGGGCTGGCTGCTGTGCTTAGACGGGGTTGATAAGGGTGTCCCCGGCAAACTTCCGGTCTGTGAGGAAGATGCAGGCGGACATGTTAGGTTGCCTTGATCCAAAGGTGGGGCTATTGATGTCGGACAGCGCTCAACACCAGCTGGTTTTACCACCCCCAAAGAAAATGATGACCTGCCAATCACGCTGGCTGTTGCGGGCAAAGAGGTGGCAGGTCTGCATCCCAAAACAGGTGTGACTGCTGTCCCCCCAGTCACAGAGGATGAAGAGGCCGCGGATGCACAAGATGTGGCAGACGGTGGTTGGCCCGGCCGGCTAGGCCGCATTGTAGCACAGTGAGCTTCCCACTGCAACTTATGCTTCATGTCCATGTGCCGGTTCATGCATGAAGTACTCAAACTATGTATTTTTTGGCCTCTACTTAGGTTTTGCTGACAAATGTTACAGATAACACGAGTTGGGTCATCTTTATTGATCTGACAAAATGCCCAGGCTATGCAAGGCTTAGCACCCATGCGACCTGAAGAGCCACCACGACTTGTGGTGAGAGGCTGAATTGTGTTTGAGGATGCAGCTGTTGACGTGCTTCCAGTACTACGTCTCTGTCCAGGAAGGCGCAACCTGACCTCGTCGTCACTAGCATTCTCCTCAACCTCCTCTGCTGACCTCATCTCTTGGCTGACTGTGGGTTGACAGTAAGTGGGATCTCCAACCTCATCATCATCACCCTGTGTGTTATCACACCCGTCGTCCCCCGAGCCAACCTGTTCCTGCCCTGACAAAAAACTAAAGTTGTCGCTCCAATCAGGTATTTGAGTCTCATCATCGTCTTCCTCATTGTCTCCACCAACAGGAGTTACAGTTTGGGAATGAGGGTCTACATTATGGTCAGAACCTTCTGCGTCTGGTCCTGGATCCGACTCATAAAGATTCTGGGCATCAGTGCAGATCATTTCCTCGTCTGGATTCACAGAAGCGCTGGAGCCGACCTCTGATTCCCAGGCTATAGTATGAGTAAACAGCTCTGCAGACTCAACCATCTGTTCTACCCCATACTCAGATGGGCAGCTGGAGATTTGGGAGCTGTGAGGAAGCAAGTGCGATTGGGGTGACAACTCTGAGGACTGGAGTATTTGTGATGTTGAAGTTGATGTGGAGGAGAGCCCACTTAAAGGAGCACTTGATATCCGTTGAAGCACCTGCTATTTTTGTGCCTCATCTGGAATTTGTAGCGATCGGCGCAGCCGTAAGAAAGGGATCTTATCACATTGTCCGCTAAAAGAAGTAGACATTTTAGTTTGGCTGGAAGATGGTCTTTCTTCTGCAGATGTTACTGTTGCTTTAACACCTACCCCACGGACACAACCTTTTTTCCCCTTCCCAACATGCCTATTCCCCTTTCCACCAGCAACAGGCCTTTTTCCACTCATTTTGGTGGTTAACTAATTCACAACTCTGAAGTTGTTTGCACAAAAAAACAATGGATGGGAACCGAGCAGAGCTGAGTGGCCAAACTGTGGTATTAGGCCAAAACTATTGGCTGGGTTAGATGCAGAAAAAAATTATATTCAATTTGCAACCTGATGGAGGTCAGTATAGATGGACTAATAGACCAAGTCCCACACACTGCTAGAAGCCCAAATATTTTTTCAGAGCTAGATGCAGAAAAAAATTATATTCAATTTGCAACCTGATGGAGGTCAGTATAGATGGACTAAGTCCCACACACTGCTAGAAGCCCAAATATTTTTTCAGAGCTAGATGCAGATAAAAATTATTTTTAATTTGCAACCTGATGGAGGTCAGTATAGATGGACTAATAGAACAAGTCCCACACACTGCTAGAAGCCCAAATATTTTTTCAGAGCTAGATGCAGAAAAAAATTATATTCAATTTGCAACCTGATGGAGGTCAGTATAGATGGACTAATAGAACAAGACCCACACACTGCTAGAAGCCCAAATATTTTTTCAGAGCTAGATGCAGAAAAAAATTATATTCAATTTTCAACCTGATGGAGGTCAGTATAGATGGACTAATATACCAAGTCCCACACACTGCTAGAAGCCCAAATATTTTTTCAGAGCTAGATGCAGAAAAAAATGATATTCAATTTGCAACATGATGGAGGTCAGTATAGATGGACTAATAGACCAAGTCCCACACACTGCTAGAAGCCCAAATATTTTTTCAGAGCTGGATGCAGATAAAAATTATTTTTAATTTGCAACCTGATGGAGGTAAGTATAGATGGACTAATAGACCAAGTCCCACACACTGCTAGAAGCCCAAATATTTTTTCAGAGCTAGATGCAGAAAAAAATTATATTCAATTTGCAACCTGATGGAGGTCAGTATAGATGGACTAATAGAACAAGTCCCACACACTGCTAGAAGCCCAAATATTTTTTCAGAGCTAGATGCAGAAAAAAATGATATTCAATTTGCAACATGATGGAGGTCAGTATAGATGGACTAATAGACCAAGTCCCACACACTGCTAGAAGCCCAAATATTTTTTCAGAGCTGGATGCAGATAAAAATTATTTTTAATTTGCAACCTGATGGAGGTAAGTATAGATGGACTAATAGACCAAGTCCCACACACTGCTAGAAGCCCAAATATTTTTTCAGAGCTAGATGCAGAAAAAAAATATTTTTAATTTGCATCCTGATGGAGGTCAGTATAGATGGACTAATAGACCAAGTCCCACACACTGCTAGAAGCCCAAATATTTTTTCAGAGCTAGATGCAGAAAAAAATTATATTCAATTTGCAACCTGATGGAGGTCAGTATAGATGGACTAATAGAACAAGTCCCACACACTGCTAGAAGCCCATATATTTTTTTCAGAGCTAGATGGAGAAAAAAAATATATTCAATTTGCAACCTGGTGGAGGTTAGTATAGATGGACTAATAGAATGATGCTATGCCCAAAAGGTTTTACTTCACTAGGTGCAGTAAAAAAATTGGTATTCTATACACAGGTGGTGTAGCTTGCAACACAGATAGGCTACTCCACTGACTAACACACACTGCAATAGGCCAAAAAGGATTAGCTTTGCTAGATTTAGCCAAATGCTGTGAAAAAAACTTGCACAGCACTGGCACAGACCTGCCTGGCAAAAACTGATGTAACTTAGTCCTGAAAAGGACTGCAATTACAATTAGTCTTTACTGCCAACCTATCTATTTAAGAGCACAGACCTGCCTGATAAAAGTCGTAGGAAATGCTGTAACCTAGTCCTTAAAAGGACTGCAATCACAACTCTTCCCTACTCCCAAGCTATCTGTAGATTTGTGCGAAAATTGGCTAGAAATTAACAAGGTATAGCTCACACAGCAACAGCGGTGCGGTCTAACACGCAGCCGCAGCAGTGAGAAAATGGTGGCGACGGGGAAAATGGCTGGGTCTTATTGGGCAAGGACATGTGACATACACTACCAATGACACATGCCCTTGCTTGTGTGAAAAAAAGCACTTCGCTCCGTGTGTGCGCTGCTGACAGATTGCACCTCCCCACTGTAAATGCGGGAAAGAGAAAAAAAAATGGAGATCTTCATTATTCCTGCAGAGATTCATCCCCTGCCCCTCCCCGCTGTACACTCCAACTGCGTATTAACATTAATTTTCATTACTGAGAAAAAATCCAGTTATGATTTTGGTGCACGAACAGTTATCGAACATAACCTCGAACAGCCGAATTTTTATCAAATTGTTCTTGTTCGCCGAAAGGCTCGAACACCGCCCAAAACAGCTCGAATTTGAGATTGGCGAACAGTTCGAGTCGAACACCGCTCATCTCTACTTTTTAACCAATGGAATAGTTGACGCTTGTAAAATTGCTGTGATGTAATCTTTATTTTTCTTTGTGTTCTGAAAGTTCAATGTAGATGTAATGTTTTTTTTTCTGTAATTTGTTAAATTTTAAATAAACGGTTTTCTCCCCGTGTGGAGGATAGCCAACTTAAAAAAAAAAAATCTGTTCTAATCAGTTTAATATCTGATACGTCCCCTATCTGGGAACCATATATTAAATGGATTTTTAGAGCAGGGAGATGGGAAAAGAGCTTGCTTTTTTCACTCCACGCATTGACCTGGTATTGCAGTATTTCCAGGACCGGTGCACCCCTTCTTTAATGCAGTTTCTAAAATCAGAAAGAATTGAATTCAATGCATTTTGTTGATTTTGCTTGTTTGTCCGATTTTTGGGTGGACTTTTTGGTTTTGCTTTTCTTCCCCTCAATCGATTTTTCATGTTAAAAGTTGCAGAAGCCAGATGACAAACTCGTTTTGGTTCAACTTCAGCAACTCTGCATTGCATTGCATTGCACTGTAATGCAATGCTATCTAACTAGCTATCCCCTCTTTCCTTCCTTTTCGATAAACAGCCATATTAGGCAAGGATTTTGGAGTTTTCACCTAACTAACTACAGGTGGTGAGATAAGCTGCACAATATAATTGTCCTTTTAGTATATTGTTGCACACACACCATCTATTTAGCAAATGCCCTTGTTATCAACTGCAGCAGTTTAAACTCACCTGAGCCAACAGGTATGTGCACTGGTTACCCTGCACTTAAAATTTCTTTTTTGGCTTGCTACAATGACTTTTCTGAAATGTTGTCTCCCTCTGGTGGATCATTGACTTCTTTAATTTCATGCCTGCAGACTATAAAAAATAACCAAAAAAAGTTTGGTCTGTGGCGTTCTTTTAAAGTGTTGCTTATGGCTGTCTCTGTGAGCTTCTTAGTGCTGTTCAGCCAGCCAGGTATCCTGCCTGCAGTAGATGTAATGTGGCAATGGAACACTGCGCGTGTCATAATAGGCTCTGACCCTTATCTACCTGCGCACTGCAGCAATTTTCAGTCTGCTGAACAACCAGCAGCAGCAGGTAAGGTAAGTAATCAGCAACACTCCTGCAAAGGGTAGACAGGCTGCTCGTTTTTTTTTTCCCTTAATTGGTTCTCCTCCCTCCCTCCGGTGTTGAGGCGGGTGGGAACAGCAGGGGGTGAGGGTGGTTTGCTAAAATAGGTGGAGCTATGCAGATCTAAAACGCGTGGATTGCAGCAGCAGCAAGCCGAAAAGTGGAGGCATGTAAGGGATCTAGAGGTTGACAACATGTCTTCTTAACGGGAGTCCAGGTGCCCATCTCCACAAATGGATTTTTCAGGATCCGAGGGTGCCACACTAGGCCAAAACCAATTCAGGTTATCGCTTCTCGGCCTTTCGGCTAAGATCAAGTATAGTATCGCTTCACGGCCTTTTGGCTAAGATCAAGTGTAGTATCTTTTGAAAAGGCGGTTTTGGCCTTGGGCTGCCCTAGTAAATTGATGCACATTACACACTGGTTTGGTGCACTTGTTAGTACGCCAGGTGGCTCATAGAGTCATCTGATGGAAAACATGGCCCTCCAGGATCGAAGTCACTAGGCTGGGTAAGTGTGAGAGCTTTGGAGCAATGTGCCCCAGGAGTAGGCGCCCTGGTGGGAGTCCAAGCTTACTGGGACTGGGAACCCCAGAAAGACTTGGGCTTCGTAGCATGCCGCACCTTTGCCAATCATACTTTCTGAGCAACCCCCCATATTCCTGGCCTCCGGGCTAGGAAGGGGAATTTTTATAAACCCGGTCGGAGGTCCGGTCAGCTTTGGGCTGAGAAACCAACACAGGCTCCAGCTCCTCTAGGGTGGAAGCCTAGCTGGACGCTGGGAGCACGAAAAAGGCTCTTCTCCGGCTTCGGCTAGGGAGAGCATCGGAGATCTCCGACCCTCGCTGTGGCCTTCTGGCTCAGAGGGATGGGGATGGTTTATTGGGGACCCTCTCCTCTGGGAAGGGTCCACATGAATCCTCGCCTTGTGCGCTGTTTTGGTGTGACTTCGGTCACATTTTTCAGTGCCTTGGATGCAGCTTCAATCAAAAAAATTTGATGGTTCTGCACTTGGTCTTGGCCGGAGGTGTCTGGGGTACCCGGCTCATTGGCCTCGGGCGATCGCCCTTGCTTAATGGTGAGGGCTTACCCCCGTGCTGCTTTTGGCGAGTTGGATTAGTCCCCAGACAATGAGGAGCGATCACCTCACTCTGCAGTCTTGTAGTGTGGAGCTTTATTTTCAGTGAAGATGGCTGGGCCGGATGGAGTGAGCTTTTCGGTCCCTGAATTTGCCAGAGTCAAACATGGACTACGCTTGTACGTTTTGGAAGATTTCCGGGATGCCAAGGATTACCAGTTTGTGATGAAAGAGATCGTGCTGGTACTGGCTGAGTTGAAACCGGAGGAGGTTCTTGCGATTATGGACTACACGAAGAAAGGTTATTATGACATTATTTTCTTTGACCAAAATCATTTATTTCAGGTGGAGAGGAAGCTTATAGCTTCTAAAGACTCTAGCTTGGACGGTGTTAAAATAATGCCTCATTTTCAGTTTTCAGAGAAGATGATAACGGTTAAAATGTTCTCCCCATTTATGGCGAAGGAAGAAATAATTACTTTTATGGAGTACTACTGTAGTTCTGTCAAGCCTAAAGGCAACATTTTGAACCAATTTGGGTTTTGGACTTCAAAGTGGAGATTCATAGTTAACATGAAAATGGATGAAGCAGGTTATTATTTGCTTCCGCCAGCGAAATTTTGTCTGGGTAGTGTAAATGGAGAATTATATTATGATGGAATGAGAGATTTTTGCAGACCATGTAATCTGTATGGCCATACGAAAGAGAATTGTACCAATGAGGGGTGTGGCTTGTGCTACAAGACTGGTCATTCGCCTAAGGACTGCCCTTTAAGAATGAGATGTGATTTATGTAAAGAGGTATCACAACGTTTTAAGAATTGTCCTAAGAGGAAGGGAAAGGAAGGAAGGGGTAGAAAGGTGGAAGAGAATAAAAATAAGAGTAAAGTGGAGGTTAAAAAAGTAACTATTCAAGAGAAAAGTGAAGAAGCAAGTATGGAGGTAGCAAGTATTTCTCAGGGGATCGTTGAAGCAAGTAGTGATGTTCCTCTGGAGAGGGGGGCTTTTTCAGTGGTCGGTCAGAAGACAGTGGCGATGGAGATTATTCGTTTGAAGAAGGAAGGTGTAGATTTTCAGCTATATGCGGATAAAGTGATAGCGAATTTGAAAGCAGATTAGGGTAAATTTTTCTCTACCTATAAAGGGCACAAAAAGGATATTGAATATGTGGAGGGAAATTTTGACCCAGTGAGTGGTGCTTTGAATCAGCAGATATTGGAGCGGTTATGCTATTATGGGTAGAGAGGAGGTATGTCAAGTTCATAAGTTCTGCTTAGGTGATTCTGTTTAATTTTTTTTATGTGTATTATGTATTTTTAGGATTGCTGTAATGTGAAATTATGTTGTAATTGTTTTTTTTAAGTTTTTTGGTTTCGACATGATGATTATCAGCCTTAACAATACGTTTTATGTTATTGAGTGCTTGATATTCTGATGAAACCTGATCTTTTGAAAAGGCGGTTTTGAACTTGGGCTGCCCTAGTAAATTGATGCACATTACACACTGGTTTGGTGCGCTTGTTAGTACGCCAGGTGGCTCATAGAGTCATCTGATGGAAAACATGGCTCTCCAGGATCGAAGTCACTAGGCTGGGTAAGTGTGAAGGCTTTGGAGCAATGTGCCCCAGGAGTAGGCGCCCTGGGGGAGTCCAAGCTTACTGGGACAGGGAACCACAGAAAGACTTGGGCTTCGTAGCATGCCGCACCTTTGCCTATCATACTTTCTGAGCAAACCCCCCTATTCCTGGCCTCCGGGCTAGGAAGGGGAATTTTTATAAACCCGGTTGGAGATCCGGTCAGCTTTGGGCTGAGAAACCAACACAGTCTCCAGCTCCACTAGGGTGGCAGCCTAGCTGGACGCTGGGAGCACGAAACGGCTCTTCTCCGGCTTCGGCTAGGGAGAGCATCGGAGATCCCCGACCCTCGCTGTGGCCTTCTGGCTCGAAGGGATGGGGATGGTTTATTGGGGACCCTCTCCTCCGGGAAGGGTCCACATGAATCCTCGCCTCGTGCGCTGTTTTGGTGTGACTTCGGTCACATTTTTCAGTGCCTTGGATGCAGCTTCAATCAAAAAATCTGTTCTTGTCAGTTTAATATCTGATACGTCCCCTATCTGGGGTCGATATATTAAATGGATTTTTAGAACAGGGAGATGGAAAAAGAGCTTGCTCTGTCCACTCCACGCATTGACCTGGTATTGCAGTATTTCCAGGACCGCTGCACCCCTTCTTTAATGCAGTTTCTAAAATCAGAAAGAATTGAATTCAATGCATTTTGTTGATTTTGCTTGTTTGTCGGATTTTTGGGTGGACTTTTTGGCTTTGCTTTTCTTCCCCTCATTGGATTTTTCATGTTAAAAGTTGCAGAAGCCAGATGACAAACTCGTTTTGGTTCAACTTTAGCAACTCTGCATGGAATTTTACTGCATTGCATTGCATTGTACTTTAATGCAATACTATCTATCTAGCTATCCCCTCTTTCCTTCCTTTTGGATAAACAGCCATATTAGGCAAGGATTTTGGAGTTTTCACCTAACTACAGGTGGGGAGATAAGTTGCACAATATAGTTGTCCTTTTTGTATATTGTTGAACACACACCATCTATTTAGTAAATGCCCTTGTTATCAACTGCAGCCGGTTAAACTCACCTGAGCCAACAGGTAGGTGCGCTGGTTACCCTGCGCTTAAAATTTCTTTTTTGGCTTGCTACAATGAATTTTCTGAAATGTTGTCTCCCTCCCTCTGGTGGAGCAATGACTTCTTTAATTTCATGCCTGCAGATTATAAAAAGTAACCAAGAAAGTTTGGTCTGTGGCGTTCTTTTCAAGTGCTGCTTATGGCTGTCTCTGTGAGCTTCTTAGTGATGTTCAGCCAGCCAGGTGACCTTCCTGCAGTAGATGGAATGTGGCAATGGAACACTGCGCGTGTCACAATAGGGTTTGACCTTTATCTGGCTGGATACGGCAGCCATTTTCAGTCTGCTGAAAAACCAGCAGCAGGTAAGGTAAGTAATCAGCAACACTCCTGCTAAGGGTAGACGGTTGCTCGTTTTTTTTTCCCTTAATTGGTTCTCCTCTCTCCCGTGTTGAGGCGGGTGGGAACAGCAATGGGTGAGGGTGGTGTGTTAAAATAGGTGGAGTTATGCAGATCTAAAATGCGTGGATTGCAGCAGCAGCAAGCCGAAAAGTGGAGGCCTGTAAGGGATCTAGAGGTTGACAACGTCTTCTTAACGGGAGTCCTGGTGCCCATCTACACAAATGGACTTTTCAGGATCCGAGGGTGCCACACTAGTCCGAAACCAATTCAGGTTATCGCTTCTCGGCCTTTTGGCACGATCTGTAGTGGGTTGTGACATTGGGCTGAAGGTTACTGTGGTGGCAGTACCGATTCTTGGCCTTTGGAGATATCCAGTGCTGCTTTTGGGAATCGGTTCTAAAGCTGTAGTGCCTTTTCTTTCCGGAGGACGGTGTGTTGGAGGGAGGATGAACTTCGTGGAGGCTGCGATCCGTGTGTGATATTTTCCTTGGTATCCGGAAAAGAAGAGGAAAATCATGGAGACAAGGAGAAACCTTGGAGAAAGGAAGGAAAATCAAACGAGCAACCCGAATGATTATTTCTCGGAAGACTATCCGCTGAAGGACACCATCAGGTTCGTGGTTGCTCCTGATCACCAGCAGGTGAAAGATTCCCAATTTATTTTCAATGTTATTTGCAAGCTCTTGAAGATTGACAAGGAGCATCTTTTTTGCTTTCAATCCTTTTTTTCTCGAGGACTTTATGATGTTACGCTAAATAAAGCCTCGCAGTGTGAAAGTGCCTTCGCTCTTTATGAAGTAAATAAAGAGAAGGAAGAGCTGGAGGGGGTGAAAGTAATCCCCTCTTTTCAGTTTTCAATGAAAGTACTGACGATTCATTTGTTTAGTCCATTTATTACAGACTCTGAGGTTGAAAGTTACCTATCAATGTATTGTGACAAAATCATCCCTAAGAGACGCGGGGAAACACAGTTTGGAGTGTGGAACGGGAAACGTGTGTATTTGGTATCGTTAAGGAAGAACCCGAATGAGGAGGGGGCGTGTCCAGACCTCCGCCGCAGGTTTATATCAATCGTAGCCGTGGTTATTTATTCTTCACAGGGATGCCAAACTACTGCCGTGTGTGTAAAAAATATGGACATCAGGATGCAGAATGTAACAAGTGTTTTAGTTGCATCGGTAGTCCTCACCAGATGGATGAGTGCCCAAAAAATAAGAAAAAGGATGTAGAGGAGATGGACACATCGCCTGAAGAACAGCAACAAAAAGCTAAAGACGATGTGGAAGCAGGCATGGCTGCTGAAGAGGAAAAAGGGGAAGAGGAGAAAGAAAGTAGTGAGAAGGAGGAGACTGAAAGAAAGAGAAAAGAGGAAGAGGAGGGACGGAAGAGGAGGGACGGAAGAGGAGGGACGGAAGAGGAGGGACGGAAGAGGAGGGACGGAAGAGGAGGGACGGAAGAGGAGGGACGGAAGAGGAGGGACGGAAGAGGAGGGACGGGCGAAGAAGGAGAAGAAGGAGGAAAGGGTTAAGAAGTCACAAGAAGAAGAGGAGAGTAAGTTGGAAGAAAGGAAGAGAAAGAAGGAAGAGGAAAAACAGAAGAGGATAGAGGACATAGAAAAAAGGGCCATGGAGATAAAGAAACAGATGGAAAGAAAAAAGAGAGAAGATCAGAAGAAAGAAGATAAGAAGAAAGAAGATCAGAAGAGAGAAGAGAAGAGTCAAGTGTTGAAATAAATTTCCCCACTTAGTAAAGGGGGTAATGTGGAAGGAAAAGTGATGCTCCAGAAGTAGTGGAGTCCACTCCTACTAACTCCCTGTCGCAGGTACAAATGGACTGCACAGAAAAATCTCTAAAAAGAAGTGTGGATAGAAATGATAGTGAAGGAATACCATGTGGTGGGAAAGTAAAGGCATTAGAAGCAACAAGTCTGCTGGGGAGAGTGTCGTCTTCAGATGTATCAGATCTGGAGGTAGACCCATCTTCTCCGGCAGTAGAGAATGAGGGCGGAGGGAGGAGCCCTGCACTAAATGTTAGAAGATGATCCGCTCAATGTCCCTGAATGTTCAGGGGTTTAATGACCTATAAAGAGAACTGCTTTATATGACTTTTTAAATAATGAAAATATTGATTTTATCTTTCTACAAGAATGTAATTTGACAAAAAAAATAAGTTATGAATATTTACAGGGTATATGGAAGGGTAATTTATGCTTTTCTGGTGGGAATGAGTCAAAAAGTGATGGTGTGGGGTTTTTATGCTCTAAAGATTGGGAGATTGTAAATTATGAAGAGATATACCCTGGGAGGATTTTAAGAATTGATGTGCAGAAAAATGGGAAGAAAGTGAGGTGTTTTAATGTGTATGCAAATGCAGAAAAAGCCTTGAGATTACATTTGTTTGAACTGTTGCAGCTGTTTTTACCTGGAGTAGATCCATTAGTTTTAGGTGGGGATTTTAATTGTCATTTAAAAAATGTAAAAGATGGGTCAGCTTCATGTCTTAGAAACATTTTAGCAGCTTTTAATCTTAAAGATACATGGGTTTTAGATGGACAAAAAAGGAGCATGAAGTCACTTGGGTGGGGAGAGGTGTTTCATCCAGAATAGATTATATTTTTATATCTCAAGCCCTAACATGCTCAGGTTTTAAAATGAATGCAACACCTTTTTCCGATCACAAAATAATAGAATGTAGTTTTAAAATAGAATCAGATGAGGATAAAAGACCGTCACACTGGAAATTAAATGTATCCCTGCTACAAGACGAGGTGGCTATGGAAGGTTTTAAAAAGCTGTATGAAAAACTGAAGCTCAAGAAACCGTTTTTTAAATCTATTTTTAATTGGTGGGATTTTGTCAAGAAGGAGGTAAAAACATTTTTTATTAAAGAAGGAAAGAAGAAAGCTGCTGCAAAACATATTTTTTATAATAATCTTAATGCTAAACTGCAATGTTTTTTTCACCTCAAAAATAACAGATGTGATATGGAGGAGGCGATCCGAGCAACAAAAGAAAAGATCCAAAACTGCCTGAAAGAAAAAGGTAAAGAAATTATTTTTAATTCCCGAGTTTAAGTTTTAGATGAGCATGAAAAATGCACAAAATTATTTTTAAAAAAAATATGTGACAAGAAGGATTATATGAAGGTTTTGGAAGGAGAAACAAGTTTGGAGGGGAAGAAGATGAAAGCAAAATAATTTTATGATGATTTATTTTCTGTTAAAAACACGGATGTGTCCCTAAAAAAACATTTTTTAGAAGGACTGGAAAAAATTTTTAATGCGGAAGATAAATCTTTTTTAATAGGGAATTTTACTAAAGAGGACGTTTTTAATACAATTAATAAGCTACAAAATAACAAAAAGCCAGAAGCAGATGGACTACCTGTTGAATTTTACAAGTGTTTATGGGAGATCATGGGTGAGGATTTTTATGAAGTAATTTTAGAAGCAGAAGCATCTTTTAGTGTCCCAGAGTCGTGGTGGGAGGGTCTTATTGTTTTATTATTTAAGAAAGGAAATAAAGAACAGATTAAAAATTGGAGACCAATAACCCTTTTAAATACGGACTGTAAGGTATATGCGAAGTTACTTGCAAATAGATTAAAAAAGGTAATCGGCTCAGTAATAGAAGTGAATCAGACGTGTGCAGTGCCAAATCGGAGAATCAGCGACTCATTGATTTTAATCAGGGATGTTTTATGGGATGTTGTAGACAGAAAACAAAAGCTTGCTCTAATTACTTTGGATTTTGAAAAAGCGTACGATAGAGTTGCCCATGATTTTTTATTTGCAGTTTTAGAGAAAATGGGATGCCCGGATGTTTTTAGCAAAAGTATTAAATCTCTTTACAAATCATGTTTTAGCAAAGTATCTATTAATGTTTTTTTATCTGATAATGTAAAAATAAACTGTGGTGTTAAACAGGGGTGTCCCTTATCCCCTATTCTTTTTATTTGTGCACTTGAACCACTTTTAGCAGCTTTTAGGAGGGATAAGGTAATCAATGTTTTTTTTATTCCCGGGAGTTGCAATGAACAAGTAAAAGTGGTAGCATATATGGATGATGTGACCGTTTTAGTTAAAGACACTAGAAGCATGAATAGAGCCATAAGAACAGTGGATTGGTTTGGGGGCGCATCGGGATTTAAAATTAACATGGAAAAATCTGGTATTTTAACTGTTGGTGATTTTATTTTAGATTGTGAGTGTAAATTAACAAGAATGAATGAAGTAATGAAGAGTCAGGTGGTAATGTAAGAAATTGGGAATCTCTGCTGGAGAGAGTTAAGAAAAAGATTACTTTCTGGCAGTTGAGAGATCTTACCCTGGAAGGAAAAATTTTAATTATTAGGCTGGTTTTACTCCCAATGTTTTTATATGTCTCAACAGTTTTTATTCCCCAAAATAATATCATGAAGAGAGTTATTAAGGTACGTTTTAATTTTTTATGGAAATCCAAGATGGAAAGAGTAAAGAGAGAGGAGATATATAAATCAAAGAAATAAGGTGGGAAAGGTTTTCCGGATATTAGTTCCTTTTTATATGCAAAGTTTGTAGCGAACTGTGTATGCACTTTATTAGGGCCAGACTGTAAGCTAAAGTTGTTTTCTATACAGGTAGTTCTCGAGTTACGACGGTCTCGAGTTACGTCGTTTCGTGGTTATGACGCTTTATATGACGCTCATTCCTACTTACGAGGTTTAGCGTCCTAAGTCGAAGTTTAGCGTCGTAAGTCAAACTGTACGTGCGCCTCATTCCACGTGCGGCAGAAGTCATAGAGTCCAGTACTGTACTGGACACTGTACCAGGTTACACGAAGAAAACGAGTCTCCTACATGCCATAACACCCTTTATTATGGCTCCCAAACGGAAGGTAGACTCATCTGATAACAGCGCATCAAAGAAAAGGAAGGCCATCACCATGGAGGTGAAAGTGGATATCATAAGGCAATCTGAGAAGGGGGAAACAGCAACAGAAATTGGCAGGTCATTAGGACTTAGTCGTTCGACTGTCGCTACGATTATCAAGGATAAAGATCGCATCCTTGAACATGTGAAAGGATCTGCTCCTATGAAAGCGACAGTGATAACAAAGCAACGTAGTGGGCTTATTATTGATATCGAAAGATTATTGGTGCTTTGGTTGGAAGACCAAAATCAACGCCGTTTCCCTGTGAGTTTTATGGTTATTCAGGAGAAGGCTAGGCGACTGTTTGAGGCGTTGAAAAGAGCAAAGGGGGAAGGAAGTGAAAGTGAAGAATTTGTGGTGAGTAGGTGTTGGTTTATGAGGCTTAAGGATCGTGCCAATTTCCATAACATTAAAGTGCAAGGTGAAGCTGCTAGTGCTGATGAGAAAGCAACAACTGAGTTTCCTAATGCATTGGCTAAGATAATTGAGGAGGGTGGTTACTGTGCTCAACAAGTGTTCAATGTGGATGAGACAGGCTTGTTTTGGAAACGTTTGCCTAACCGTACGTACATCTCCAAGGAGGAAAAATCAGCACCAGGTCATAAAGTTGGCAAGGAGAGACTGACTTTGCTTCTTGGGGGCAATGCAGCTGGCGACTACAAACTGAAGCCCATGCTGGTGTATCAGGCAGAGAATCCAAGGGCACTCAAGGGCATTTCAAAGAGTCAACTCCCAGTCATCTGGAAGTCTAATAGGAAGGCATAGGTGACACTTGCAGTGTTTGATGACTGGTTCACCAACCACTTTGTGCCAGGCGTGAAGCGGTATTGTACCTCCAAGGATATCCCCTTTAAGGTGTTGCTAATTCTGGACAATGTCCCTGGACACCCTGTCCATCTGGATGACTTTAACCCTAATGTCAAGGTGGTTTACCTTCCACTTAATACTACTGCCCTAATACAGCCTATGGAAAAAGGAGTCATTGCTACATTCAAGGCCTACTACCTCCGAAGGGTCATTGGTAATGCTTTAGCAGCAACTGAAAAGAATAAGGACTTGACTCTAAAGGACTTTTGGAAAACATACAACATCCTTGATGCTGTGAATAACATTGCTGATTCCTGGGATGAGGTTAAGCAGACCAGTATGAATGGTGTGTGGAAAAAATTGTGTCCCCAGTTTGTGAATGATGTCACAGAGGTTCAAGAGTCAGTGACTAGCGTCATAAAGAACGTTGTTGATATGAGTAAGACAATGAATCTGGAGGTGGAGGAGGATGATGTCACAGAGCTACTGGCATCTCATGGAGAGGAGTTATCTGTTGAGGACCTTATTCAACAGGAGAAGCAGATGATAGAGGAAGAGGAAGACATACCAACCCCAGAACCTAAGAGATTTACAAGGCAGGGCTTGGCAGCAGGTTTTGCCCTGATACAGGAAGGGTTGTCAAGGTTTGAGGCTGAGGATGCCAACATGGAAAGGTACACTAGGGTTGCCAGAGGAGTCATGGATTCCATTAGGTGTTACAAGGAGATCTTGGATGAGAAGAAGATGGTCTCCTTCCAAACTAACCAGCAGCAGTACTTCAAGAAGGTAGAGAGGCCTGCAACAGATACTGTACCCTCTACCTCAGCTGCCCCTCTTGACTTAGCTGCCCCAGTATCTCCAGCACCTTCTGCAGCTTCCTCCAATAAGTAAGCCTGTTCTTTCTTTGGAATTGTTATCTGTTATCTTTGTTTATTATAGTACTGTACACTGTTTACTACTGTTACAGTACAGTATTTCATTATTAAACGTACTGTACTGCACAATATTTTACTGTACCTATGTTTATTGATAATTATGTAGGGTACTGTGTTAGGGTAGGTGTTTGGATAGGCTAAGTGTTTGCAGTACTGTACTGTACTATTATTATGGTACAGTACTGTATGAACCTATGATCCGACTTACGTCGAAATTCGGTTTACGACGTCGCGTAAGAACGGATCAACGTCGTAAGTCGAGGACTATCTGTATATAATTTAGGTTTTTATATTCGAAATTATAAATGGTTGGAGCTGTCTATAAATAGGCCTTATAGGTTTTTGCCTCCAGGAAATTATATTGTTTTAGAAAAAAATTTAAGAGATTTTAAACTTAAGATGGTTGAAATAAGTGTTCTTAAATGCCATAAAAAAATCCTAAAAATCCTGGAAGAGAGAATAGGTATTAGTCCTGTGGAACATTTTTCATTCAAAATTGTGGAAAGAATCTGGATGAACGTAAATTATAGTGTGTTATCTAATGAACACAGGGATCTACTCTGGTGTATCGTTAAAGACTGCCTGCCAACCCGTGAGTTCCAACACAGGCGTGGGTTGGTAAGATCTGAAGTGTGCCCAAGATCCAGTTGTGGTAATAGTGAAACACCCATGCACATATTCTGGAATTGCAAATTTGCACAGACAATATGGAGGAAAGTGTGCAATATAGTGAGAGCTGTGAGTACTGTTAATTTTTGGGATTTTCACAGAGTATTTTATGGGATGGGTATTAGAGAGGAGGATTTTAAATTAGTATGGATTATTATTACATGTGTGAAGGCGGCATTGTAGAAAGCAAGGAACATTTTAGAACTAAAACATAAGGAAGTAACAGTCGACCTGTTAGGCGTCGGGCGTTTGCTGCATTCGAAATGGGTTCAGAACCATCTGTGGATTCTGTGGTCTCCCATTCCAGAACAGCTGGGGCTGATGCTGCTCAGCATCGTCGTCAGTCCCAACGCCTAGCAGGTGCACGAGATGTACAAGTTGTCTCTTGGGTCTTTGTTCCTAGCAACATGAAGCGTAGGTTGCGAAGGGAAACAGGGCTGCTACAGCCTAAGCCCAGGATTCACTGCACTGAGCATGCCCGTGACATGGCTGACCATGATTGGTGGTTTGGGAGTCAGCTGATCCGGTGATCTGGCACCGCCTGATTGGTCGCGGGTGACGTCACCAATAGTGCGATGGTGGGCAGGTCTTAATCTTTAAATAGCCCGCCCACAAACATGGCGGCGCGCTCTGATCATTGAGGTGTTGTTGTGTGGACGCTTGGTCGTTTGGGCGCCATGTGTGCTTTAGCTTCTGTTAGGCAGGTTTAGCGGAGGATAGGCAGCCTTAGATGGAGGGAGGCAGGTAGCTTCGTCTGGCAGTCTGGCTTCGACAAAGGGGTCGCCATACACCCCGAGCAGTCTGCAGACGCCGTATTCCCGGCATCGCCTGTAAGCCACGTGGAGAGATACTCCTCTGTCCGGTAGCATGCCGGCTGGGAGCACGTATACGCCAGCGTGCATCACACACACATCCTAGTGCCTGCTGTGTAGTCCCTGTGCTATAAACAGGGCTACAGATACATTATTTATTGCATATCTCTCGTGCAGTTAATGGAGATAGTGCGAATTCCTATTCCCGTTCCGATGTGCAGTAACACGGAGGGGATTGTTATTTCAGTTGGTTGTTTTACCTTATTACCCGGAAGGTGTTCAGGCATAGTCCTCCAGGCTGCATCGCGGACCCCGAGTTCGGTTGCGTTCCATTATTTAATACAG
The DNA here is from genome assembly GCF_046119375.1 of Phyllobates terribilis. Taxonomy (NCBI): domain Eukaryota; kingdom Metazoa; phylum Chordata; class Amphibia; order Anura; family Dendrobatidae; genus Phyllobates; species Phyllobates terribilis. Next base: position 100,358,391 of record NW_027362765.1, read on the forward strand.
TTGTTTGCAACCGTCCCCATAACAGTGGTGGAGCATTGACTTCTTTAATTTTATGCCTGCAGATTATAAAAACTAATCAAAAAAGTTTGGTCTGTTGCGTTCTTTTAAAGTGCTGCCTATGGCTGTCTGTGTGAGTTTCTTAGTGGTGTTCAGCCAGCCAGGTGTCCTGCCTGCAGTAGATGGAGTGTGGCAATGGAACACTGCACGTGTCACAATAAGCTCTGACCCTTATCTGGCTGCGCGCAGCAGCCATGTTCAGTCTGCTGAACAACCAGCAGCAGCAGGTAAGTAATCAGCAACACTCCTGCTAAGGGTACACAGCTGCTCATTTTTTTTACCTTAATTGGTTCTCCTTCCTCCCTCTGGTGTTGAGGCACATGGGAACAGCAGGGGGTGAGGGTGGTGTGTTAAAATAGGTGGATTGCGGCAGCAACAAGCCGAAAAGTGGAGGCATGTAAGGGATCTAGAGGGTGACAACATGTCTTCTTAATGGGAGTCCTGGTGCCCATCTCCACAAATAGAGTTTTCAGGATCCGAGGCTGCCACACTAGTCCGAAACAAATTCAGGTTAAAGTTTCTCGGCCTTTTGGCTCAGATCTGGTGGTGGTTTGTCTGTCATCAGTTTTGGGTTCTCTAGGTGCTTGGGGTACCCCGCCTCTCGGCCTTGGGTGCGGGTCCCACTCTTGTAGTGGGATCCAATCCCTTGTTGCTATTGGGAGGTGGGCTTAGTCCCTGAGCAACTGGCTGCGATCCCCTTAGCTTCTCAGGTGTTCTTTGCTACAAGACCCTGGGAAGTGCAGATTTACAAGAGATTGTGAATGTGCTCCTTTGTGGCGAGTGAGAAGGAGGTTGACCCCAACCTCGTGCCTCTGTATGCGAGGCTTAAGAATACGATTCGTGTTAATTTTTCAGATGGTGACGCAGATGAAAGGAAGCTACGTTATGTAGTCCAGGACGTGCTCGAGGGCTTGTTCCATGTCCGGATAAGCAAAATTTTATCCATCCAATACGTGGAGACTACGACATCACCTTTACAGGACAAGGTATTTTTCAGGATGTCTAGATTAGAGCAAGTCGGGAAAAGGATAGCCCAGTATTAATGGGAATACAGATTATCGAGCACGTCCTAGATGAGGTGAAAATGGTAGTAGTAAAAGTGTTTTCTCCTTTTATAAGCTCTGTCGAATTAACATGTTTTTTAGCACCTTATTACAAAAATATTAAATGCACTGGAAAAGGGCTAAATGAATTTAATATTTGGACATCTAAATGGAAATTTCTGGTGACATGTATAAGGGATGCAGAATTTCCTAATGGTATCAAACTTCCCCCTGCCCGTTTCAAAATAGGGCATACAAATGCTGACTTTTTCTTTTCTGGAATGCCTGTCTTTAGCAGGAATTGCGGCAAATATGGTCACACTAAAGAAAGTTGTGCGGCGACCTGTAGAAACTGTGCCAGTTGTGAAAATAACACAAAAGAATGTATGCATGAAAAAAGGTGCAGTTTTTGTAAGACCCCAGGTCATTTTTATGTTTCTTGTCCACACAGGTTTAGAGAGGAGGAACAGGGACAAGAAGGGAGGAACAGGGACAAGAAGGGAGGACCAGGACATCCGAACCTGAACCAAAAGGCCAGACCGCTCCGCAGGAGGAGGAACAATCTGGAGCCTCAGAAGCCAAAAAGGGCATGCCAGAAGGGGAGGTGCTTTCTAAGGCAATGAAGGATGACTCTGACATAATTAAAAATTGGCTAACAGAAGCGAGGGCGGACAAAAGGAAGGTGCAAAAGGATAAAGGTGCAAAAGGGTCTCCTAATCTGGGTTCAGAGTCTGAAGGTGAGAAATGGTGCAAGGTAGGTTCTAGGAATAAGAAAAAAAGGGGGAAAAAGGTTTGTCCTGATGGCGTGGTTAGGGGAGAACAAATGGACACTTCTCCTGGTGGGGAGGTGGAGTTAGGGCCCCCGGGGGTTCTGGACCCTGCTGTTCCCAGTGAGGCTCCGGACCCTGCTGTCTCAGAGGACTCAGGGTCAATACCCTGCGCACAACCAACTCCTGGATGTTGCCCTCCCGTAGGTCAGACAGGGGTAGCAAGGCCCGTTGGGGACCCACCTGACAAGGAACTAAATGCTCAACCCATGGAGACTCAGGGAATTGCCCCAGTCTGTAGCCTCCCGAGCTTCTCATACGGAGCTGTGGGTCATTTACTTGAAGAGTCTTGTTCCTCCTCCGAAGATTCACTTCTTACAGTGCAATCGGGAGATGAAAGCGGTACGAGTACAAGTGGTCTGGCTGGTTCAATGGATAGGTTTTAAAGTTTTGATCCCTGTGATATAACATCCTAACCTATTCTGTGTGATGGCTGAACTACTTGGTTTTTTCCTACAGCAAATGTGAGGGGTATAAAATCCAGAAATAGAAGGATAACGCTTTTTAATTTTCTTTTATGTTTAACGGCATCTGTGCTTTTTCTTCAGGAGTGCAATATCCCACATACCTTGTCCTATAAAAAATATGAGGAAGACTGGAAGCATGGCCCATCTGTCTGGTCCGGGTCTAATGCTGTGGGATAGGCAGGGGTAGCAATGTTTTTTAAAGGTGATGTTCGTATTGATTTTATTCAAGAAATTTTACCAGGGAGTATTTTATTGGTTAAAGCTTTTATTAATGATATGAAATGGCAGTTTTTATATTTTTATGGGTCTCCGGATAAAAATGAATGGGGAAAGAAATGTTGGAGATTTAACCACTTTTTATTAATACAGCTGAACCTTTTATCCTAGCTGGTGATTTTAACTGTATTTTAAAAGGTGAAAGTCGGCACACCAAGTCTGTAAGTAGAAATTATGATAAGACTTCTGGCATGTTAAGTGATATTATCCATGATTACAGGTTAACAGATATTTATAAAGATTGCAATAAATCTATTCCAGAGGAGGTCGGCTTCACCTGGAGCAATGCAAATTCTAGCTCAAGGATAGATTTTATTTTTGGTTCAGAACATACTGTATATTGCCTGTTAAATGTGAGGCCCAAACTGATATTTCCTCTGACCATAAAATGCTGTATTTTAATATAAAAACAAGTGCAAATAAGAAAAGGGGGAAAAAGTCTTGGAAAATGTATACATCTCTTTTAAATGATCCCCAGGTTTTATCAGATTTTATTAGTTTTTATAAAAAATGTAAAAAAAAAAAATCCTAATATGTCAATGAGCATTAGGTGGGAAAAAATGAAAGTAAAAATTAAGGTTTTCCTTATTAAAAAAAAGTATAAACAAAGCCAAAGAAAAATTTGATTTTTATAATAATTTAAATATCCGTCTCCAAACCCTATATAAACTCAAAGCGAATGAGTTGGACGTAGAAAAAGATATACTAAAATTAAAAGAAGAAATTACAAGATGTCTAGAGCAAAAAGGGAAAGAGCTGATATTCCTTTCCAGAGTCAGACATGTGGAAGAGGATGAAAAATGCTCCAGGTATTTTTTAAAAAAAAATTAGAGATAAGAAAACTTGTATTTAAAATATAGCTGGTGAAAAAAAATGAAAGAAATATTAGACAAAGTCCATGAATATTTTTCAAATCTTTTTAATAATAAAATAATCGATCAAAAAATAATGCACAATTCCTTGGAAAAAATAACCTCCTATTTAGACCTTGATTCACAACAGTTTTTATCCCAGGATGTAACAGAACAAGAAATTTTAGAGACCATAAAGAGTTTTAAAACCGGAAAAGTACCTGGTTCTGACGGTATCCCCATAGAATTTTATGTGACCTTTTATGATGTTTTAAAAGACGATTTGTTTTATCTTTTTACTGAAGTTTTTTAAAAAAAGGTTTTATTAACTTCTTGGAAAAAAGGTTAAGTCTCTATTGTATAAGAAAGGAGATAAAACATACCTGAAGAATTGGAGACCAATAACACTTTTAAATAGCGATTATAAAATCATGGCAAAAATTTGTGCAAATGGTCTAAAGAAGGCAATTGGAAAAATAATTCACTCAAATCAAGTGTGTGGGATACCGGAACGCAGTATTTGGGATAATTTCAATTTGGTTAAAGATTGTATCGAGGATGTTAAAAGCAGAAAAGGGAAGATGGCCATTTTATCTATTGATTTTGAAAAAGCCTTCGACCAGGTCTCTTATTTTTATCTTTTTAAGGTTTAGAGAAATTGGGAATACCGGAATGTTTTTTTGTCTCTTAAAGCCTTTTATAAAGATTGTACAAGCAAACTTGTTGTGAATGGTTTTAAAATGCAGGATGTTCTTTTAAAATCTGGGATGAAGCAGGGGAGCTCCTTATCACCATTGCTTTTTAGCTGTGTTTTGGAACCTCTTTTATGTACAATCCGTAATAAGAAAATTTGTGGTGTACCTCTACCTGGTGGGAAAAATCTTGAAGCAAAAATAATTGGTTATATGGATGATGTAGCAATTTTATGTCGTACAGTGCCTACAAGTAGTATTCAACCCCCTGCAGATTTAGCTGGTTGACACATGCGGAATTAACTTGGCATTATGACATTTGTACTGTAGATCAGCCTAGAAGTGGGAAATGCACTGCAGAGACAAGATCGTGGAGGGTCACAAGGCTGGCAAGGGGTACAAAACCCTTTCCAAGGAGTTGGGCCTACCTGTCTCCACTGTTGGGAGCATCATCCGTAAGTGGAAGGCTTATGGAACTACTGTTAGCCTTCCACGGCCAGGACAGCCTTTGAAAGTGTCCTCCCGTGCCGAGGCCAGGCTTGTCCGAAGAGTCAAGGCTAACCCAAGGACAACAAGGAAGGAGCTCCGGAAAGATCTCATGGCAGTGGGGACATTGGTTTCAGTCAATACCATAAGTAACGTACTCCACCGCAATGGTCTCCGTTCCAGACGAGCCCGTAAGGTACCTTTACTTTCAAAGCGTCATGTCAAGGCTCGTCTACAGTTTGCTCATGATCACTTGGAGGACTCTGAGACAGACTGGTTCAAGGTTCTATGGTCTGATGAGACCAAGATCGAGATCTTTGGTGCCAACCACACACGTGACATTTGGAGACTGGATGGCACTGCATACGACCCCAAGAATACCATCCCTACAGTCAAGCATGGTGGTGGCAGCATCATGCTGTGGGGCTGTTTCTCTGCCAAGGGGCCTGGCCATCTGGTCCGCATCCATGGGAAGATGGATAGCACGGCCTACCTGGAGATTTTGGCCAAGAACCTCCGCTCCTCCATCAAGGATCTTAAGATGGGTCGTAATTTCATCTTCCAACAAGACAACGACCCAAAGCACACAGCCAAGAAAACCAAGGCCTGGTTCAATAGGGAAAAAGTCAAGGTGTTGGAGTGGCCTAGTCAGTCTCCTGACCTTAACCCAATTGAAAACTTGTGGAAGGAGCTCAAGAATAAAGTCCACATGAGACACCCAAAGAACCTAGATAACTTGGAGAAGATCTGCATGGAGGAGTGGGCCAAGATAACTCCACAGACCTGTGCCGGCCTGATCAGGTCTTATAAAAGACGATTATTAGCTGTAATTGCAAACAAGGGTTATTCCACAAAATATTAAACATAGGGGTTGTATAATAATTGACCCACACTTTTATGTTTAAAATTTAATAAAATTCAACTGAGCAACATAACTTTTTGGTTTGTAAGATTTATGCTTCTGTTCATAAAACCTACTCTCGTTTGCAGTTTGAAGGCTCTAACTTATTTGCATCTTATCAAACCAGCTAAATCTGCAGGGGGTTGAATACTACTTGTAGGCACTGTAATTCACCATATTTGCAATTTTCTCTTAAACAGATTCAGTCCTTCTGCTTAGGATCTGGTTTTAAGGTTAATTTTAATAAATGCAATATTTTAAATATTGGTGATATGGTTTTACACGATGTAAACATTCCGGTAACAAGTTCTATTACTATTTTAGGTGTTTCTTTTAATGAATTAAATGAATTAAATGATGGTCTTAACTAGTGTTGAGCCACCCCCGTAGTGTTCGAGTTCGGTTCGGTTCGTCGAACACCTTCGAACACCATTAAAACCAATGGCAGGCAAACAAAAACACATAGAAACACATAGAAAACACCTTCAAAGGTGTCCAAAAGCTGACAAACTGCTCAGAAGACATAACTAACACATGGAAAAGTGACAAGTACATATAGTCATGCGAAAAGAAAAGAGGTGGAGGAGTAAAAGGAGGGGGAGACACAGATATAGGCATGTCATGCCCTTCTAAAATCCAAAAAGTGAGAAGCCGACACGGCCAGTCCGCTCCTGCCCGTGCCACCTCCGTGTCGCCGGGTTTGTGCCAGAGCCGCGGTGAACCCTGATGGCCAGCCCTCCTCTCCCAATACTGGTGCCTGTCCGCTGGTGGGTCGAGCGAGCCCCCCTGTGGTGGAGGCAGCTCTAAGCTTTTTAATTTAAATTGTCTCTCTAATTTGAATGAATACACTTTAAATCCATTTACAAGGATCTATTGGAGGGCAAGTCTCATGCCAGCAGCCGCGTAATTCCAGCTCCAGTAGCGTCCACTAAAGCTGCTGCAGTTAAAAAGCTTTTATAAGGATCGAGCTCGGCTGTCCACCGCAAGGCATCCTACTGCCAGTCCCAGCCCCTATGCCTTGGGGTGCCTCCTGATGCTCTTCACTGAGTATCCCGTGGTCCCGAAGCATTTCCTTTGAAAAAATGAAGTGTCCAAACTACAGGTGGTGTAGCTTGCTTAACAGCCGGGATAATCCGCTGACTAGCAGACCCTGCTACTAGGCACAAAGTATTTCCTGGGCTAGATGCAGTTAAAAATTTGTAATTAGATACTCTCATTGGATGCTGAGAAAGCATTCCATAGAGTCTCCTGGCACGCCATATATGATTCTCTTAAAAAGCTTGGGGTAGGGGTCTAGGGGACCCTTTTATAGCCAAAATCACGGCCCTGTATCGCAATACGTCACCTAGGCTGAAGATAAATGGAACTGTAGCACCCTGAGGGCTCGGTTGCTACAGAGGTATTGCACCTCACCCAGAGGTGTGATATCTCACTCTCAGGTAAGGATGTAGTGTGGATCAGGACCCGACACCTGCATGCATTACACCACATTGCCGTGGGGCAGGGCGACCAATATGCCCCTGAGATGGGCACGACAGTCCCTGTCCCTGGCTGGAGTGGGGGGAGGGAACACTGAGGAAGGGGAACCCTGTAGTGCAGGAGCAGGGAGGAAGCAGTTCCTGGGTGCATTGAGAAGGGAGTATAAAAGGTGGGCACCATCTTAGTTCAGTGCAGAGAAGTCTGAGCAGAAGTGGCAGGGAGCAGGGGCTCTGCATGAGCTCTGCTCCGGAGGCGGGCCTAGTAACAGAGGCCCAGGCCTGGAAGAGGGAGAAGGAAGGAAGAGGAGCGGAGAAGGCTCCAGGAACGAGGAACGAAGGGATCTCAGGGGTGCGGACGGGCGAGTCGCCACCGCACGCCAGAATCCACCTGCGTGGAGGGGTCAGGCCAAAGGGGGAGACCGGTCCCCGAAACTAGTGGAGGCAGGAAACGACCCTCAGCTAGAAACAGGAGGCTGTGACATTTTATGTGGCGCAGCCCCTCGCTACACCCGCTAGGAAGGCACCACATAGGGTCAGGGAAACTGGCGCCAAGTTTACCAAGAGGAGGCCCGAGGCAGCCGGACAGAAGGGTTGGTAAGAAAGGCCAGACAAAGGACACACAAAGGGGGTCCTGTGAAGCACTCCAAAGTTATCTGGGAGTTGTCTGAGCCCCTCACCTGGTGAGCACAGTACGACGTGGGCAGCCGTTACCTGCAGACGTGGTCTGGATAATAAGAACTGTGAGTAAAGGCCCTGGACTGCATCACTGACTCCGTGTCATTACTGCTGCTGCCCTGCACCATCACCCCCATCCTCCGTATACACTGCCGTGAGGCTATACTCCTCCCGTGGGGAGTTATGCTACGCTCTGCTGCACCCACAACACCAGCCTCAGCGGTCTGCCCTGGAGCGGCGGTTCACACTGACCGCAATCCACGGGTGGCGTAGTCGGACATTTAAACATCAAAACCACATAAATAGTTCCGCCACTGGTTTGACCGCCCTGAGCCACGGAACCGGGTTGCCGCCACGGAGACTACAACCACCAGCATCCACCAAAAAGGGTCCGGCTCCGGGTGTCCCAAGGCCCAGGGGGCGCGTCAGAACATTTTCATCACCTTTCACAATCACCAATGGGACAAGGCAGGGATGTTCTCTGTCCCCTCTCTTATACATCCTAGTGACGGAGCACCTGCTCTCATCAATTCGCCATAACCCCAATATTAGGTGGATTGAGGTGGGAGGCACCGAGTACAAGTGCTCTCTATTTGCTGATGATGTCCTAGTATATATCACTCAATCACATATATCCATCCATGCTGTTATGGCTGAAATAGATCACTTTGTTACATGGTCAAATTTTAAAATCAATGCAGCGAAGTCTGAGGCCCTCGATGTCTCCCTCCCCAAATCCATATAGGATTCCATCCAGTCCAACTTTCCCTTTGCCTGGCCCTCACAGGGTATCAAATACTTAGGAATTCCTATTCATAGAGACCTCTCCCATCTATGTTATCTTAATTTTGGGCCCTTTATTGAACAACTCCATACAGACCACGGTTGGCAAGTTAGAACTGTAAGATTCACTACGTGAACCACTGGTGTTTTGTGGAAAAGCACATGTACACTGTGTTCCAAATTATTATGCAAAAAGTGTTTAGGAGTGATAAGGGAAGAATTTGTTTGTTTGTCAGTTAAAATCATTGATGGTGATGTGTGTCAGGGCTCTTTATATCACTGTAAGCAATTGCAGACACCAGTGCTAATTAGTTTGGCAGGTGTGTCCAATGAAAGGCAAGACTACTTAAGAAGGCTCTCTCACATTATTCAGCAGCCTACATTTTCTGCCAAAATGGGAAAGAAAAAGGATGTGTCGGCTGCTGAGAAGCAACAAATTGTGGAGTGTTTAGGTCAAGGCATGACTACAATCAACATTGTGCGATGATCAGGATGAAGTGTCTTGGCAATCAAGAAGTATGTAGCTGATTCACAGTACACACGTGTGCGTGCTGATAAGGGCAAATTGAGGACTCTTTCCTACAGGCAATTACGTCAGGTTGAAAGAGCAGCGGCAAAAAAGCCTTGTCATAGCAGCAGACAAGTTTTTGAAGCTGCTTGTGCCTCCAACGTCCCCCGAACAACAAGATGCAGGGTCCTTCAGAGGTTTGCAGCTGTGCATACGCCATCCTGTCGACCTCCTCTATCCACTTCACACAAGCAGAAACGGCTCCAGTGGGCCAAACATTACATGAAGACTGATTTCAAAACTGTTTTGTTCACGGATGAGTGCCGTGCAGCGCTCGATGGTCCAGATGGATGGAGTGGAGGATGGCTGGTTGATGGACACCCCACGCAAACACGGCTACAGCGCCAACAAGGAGGAGGTGGAGTAATGTTTTGGGCTGGAATCATGGGGAGAGAGATTGTCAGCCCCTTTAGGATCCCTGAAGGCGCTAAAGATGAACTCCATAATGTATGTGGATTTTCTCAAACAGCACTTCCTGCCATGGTTCAAGAAGAAGAACCGTGTATTTCACAGCAAGATCATTTTTCTGCATGATAATGCACCATCTCATGCTGCACATAAAACATCTGCATCTCTGGCTGATATGGGCATAAAAGGGGACAAACTTATGGTGTGACCCCCATGCTCCCCTGACCTCTACCCCATTCAGAACCTTTGGAGCATCAGTAAAAGGAGTGTCTATGATGGCGGGAGGCAGTTCACATCTAAGAAACAGCTCTGGGAGGGTATTCTGTCCTCATGCAAAACAATTGAAGCAGAAACCATCCAAAACCTGACAAATTCAATGGACGAGAGAGTTCAGAAGCTCCTTTCGAACAAGGGGTCCTATGTGAAAATGTAACATCACCTAGAATAAAGTTTTGAGTTGAAAACTGTTTGATTTCAGTTTCTAACAACCTGCTAATGCTTATAATTTCAAAAATGACCATTTTTTTGGTCTTTATTAAAATGAAAAGGTTGATCGAAAAGTTTGGGGGATCTAAGAGTGTGGCAACCCAGTAGTCATGATTACTTCGAATTCTGACAATATGAGGGTCATGCTGCAGGTAGTGCAGCAAGAAGGCACTTATGTGTCTTGCGCATCTCGGAGCCCCAAAATTATTTTCCGGGCTAGATGCAGCTAAAAATTATTTTTAATTTTAAATCTGGTGGAGCTTATTATAGATGGCCTAATAGGATCAGTGCTGCACACTGCTACAAAGCCCAAATTATTTTCCAGTCAAGATACAGATAAACATGATTAGTAATTTGAAAGCTTAAAACGGTTGGTAGGGTGATTTTAAACAATCATCAAGCTTTTACTCTCCCCAGGATGACACAGGGGTAGAAAAGTCGTTTCGGATCCATGATTTGTTCATCTTTATGAACGTGAGTCTGTCTACATTATCAGTGGAGAGCCGCGTGCGCTTATCTGTCAGCACACCACCAGCAGCGCTGAACACACGTTCAGACAGAACGCTGGCTGCGGGGCATGACAAGATCTCCAAGGCGTAAGTGGCTAGCTCCGGCCATTTATCCAGATTGGAAGCCCAAAAAGAGCAAGGGTCCAGTGACACAGTCGTGGCTTCAATGTTTACTTGGAGATACTCCTGTACCATCGTCTCTAGGCGTTGACTATGTGTCAGACTTCTTGTCTCCTGTGGCCTTGCAAAGGATGGGCTAAAAAAAGTGGTGAAATGATTCCGCAAAATTGATGTTACCACCAGATACTGTGGTTCTGTTACGGTTTGAGTGCTGAACACTTGACGGTCCCACGGTTGGCAAGTTGGAACTGTGAGATTCACTACGTGCACCACTGGTATTTTGTGGAAAAGCACATGTAAGATTCTGCAACAGTCTCTGCTGATACTCCTGCATGCGTGCATCCCTTTCTATGGCAGGAATAATTTCTGCAAATTTACTTTTGTACCGGGGATCTAACAGTGTGGCAACCCAGTAGTCAGGATTATTTCTAATTCTCACAATTCGAGGGTCATGTTGCAGGTAGTGCAGCAAGAAGGCACTCATGTGTGTTGCGCATCCAGGAGCACCAAGTCCCTGTTGTGTTGGTGGCGAGGTAACAATCATGCTTCCTTCCTCTGTCCTCTCCCCCCAACCTCGCACAACAGAAATGTGATCAAGGTCTCCCTCATCTGATGAGTCTTCCATCAGTTCGTCCTCCACTTCTTCCTGGGCTCCTGCACCTTCCTCACTAGTTTGGCTGCTACCATGCGCCCTGGTAAAACCATCTCCCCCACCCTCACATGCCTGCCGCCTTGGTGCTGCCGACCGTCTGGACCTTGCAGATGTTAGCCATTCCGCATACAACTCCTCCTCCTCTACTTCCTCCACCTCCTCTTGTGCCACCACCTGACTCCGAATTCTGTTTAACATGTACTCCAGCATGTAAATCACCGGAATAGTCATGCTGATAATGGCATCGTCAGCACTAAACATCTTCGTCGCCATTTCAAAACTGTGCAGAAGGGTGCATAGGTCCCTGATCTGAGACCACTCCTCCAGCGTGATTTGCCCCACCTCTGAATCTCGTTGGCCCAGGCTATACGTCAGAACGTATTGCACCAGGGCTTGTCGGTGCTGCCACAGTCGCTGCAACATGTGCAGAGTTGAATTCCACCGGGTAGGCACATCGCATTTTAGCCGGTGAAGTGGCAGGCCCAACGACTTCTGTAGAGATGTAAGTCGCTGAGCTGCGGGATGCGAACGGCGGAAGTGAGCACACAGCGACCGTGCCCTCTGCAGAAGGCCATCTAGTCTGGGATAGTGGGCTAAAAATTGCTGGACAACCAGGTTCAACACGTGAGCCATACAAGGCACGTGTGTGACATTGCCCCGGCGAAGGGCCGCACCCAGGTTTGCAGCATTGTCGCACACGGCCTTCCCTGGTTTCAGGTCCAGTGGAGACAACCCTTCATGAAATTGGTTCTCCAGAGCTGACCACAACTCCTCAGCTGTGTGACTCACATTTCCCAGACATTTCAATGTAAAAACCGCCTGATGACGTTGAGCCCTACTGCCAGCATAATAAGGAGGTGTGCAGGATCCCTTCTGCGCAGTTAGAAAGCTTGTGGCATGACCAGACAGGCTTTGGGTGCAGGTGGAAGACCGAGAGGAGGTTGAGGAGGCAGAAGCAGTGGAGGAACTTTGACATAAAGAGGCTTGACGCACAACTCGTGGGGACGGCAAGACTTGGACAGCAGCCCCTTGTCCTGCTGTCACCATAGTTACCCAGTGCCCAGTCAGCGACATGTAACGCCCCTGTCCATGCCTACTCGTCCAAGTGTCTGTGGTGAAATGCACCCTGTCACACACAGAGTTTCTCAAAGAAGCGGTGATGTTGTGTGCGACATGCTGGTGGAGCGCAGGCACACCTTTCTTTGAGAAGTAGTGCCGACTGGGCATCTGGTACTGGGGCACTGCGACGGACATAAGGTCTCGAAAATCCTCTGTGTCCACCAGGCGGAAAGGCAGCATTTCTGTAGCCAAGAGCTTGCAGATGGTGAAATTCAACCTCTTAGCTTTCTCATGGCTAGGAGGAAATGGTCTTTTACTTGTCCACATCTGAGGGACCGAGGGCTGGCTATTGTGCTTAGACGGGGTTGATAAGGGTGTCCCCGGCAAACTGCCGGTCTGTGAGGAAGATGCAGGCGGACATATTAGGTTGCCTTGATCCAAAGGTGGTGCTATCGATGTCGGACAGCGCTCAACACCAGCTGCTGTTACCACCTCCAAAGAAAATGATGACCTGCCAATCACGCTGGCTGTTGCGGGTAAAGAGGTGGCAGGTCTGCGCCCCAAAACAGGTGTGACTGCTGTCCCCCCAGTCACAGAGGATGAAGAGGCCGCGGATGCACAAGATATGGCAGACGTTGTTTGGCCCGGCCGGCTAGGCCGCATTGTAGCACACTGAGCTTCCCACTGCAACTTATGCTTCATGTCCATGTGCCGGTTCATGCATGAAGTACTCAAACTATGTATTTTTTGGCCTCTACTTAGCTTTTGCTGACAAATGTTACAGATAACACGAGTTGGGTCATCTTTATCGATCTGAAAAAATGCCCAGGCTATGCAAGGCTTAGCACCCATGCGACCTGAAGAGCCACCACGACTTGTGGTGAGAGGCAGAGTTGTGTTTGAGGATGCAGTTGTTGACGTGCTTCCAGTACTACGTCTCTGTCCAGGAAGGCGCAACCTGACTTCGTCGTCACTAGCATCTTCCTCCACCTCCTCTGCTGACCTCATCTCTTGGCTGACTGTGGGTTGACAGTAAGTGGGATCTCCAACCTCATCATCATCACCCTGTGTGTTATCACACCAGTCGTCCTCAGAGCCAACCTGTTCCTGCCCTGACAAAAAACTAAAGTTGTCGCTCCAATCAGGTATTTGAGTCTTATCATCGTCTTCCTCATTGTCTCCACCAACAGGAGTTACAGTTTGGGAATGAGGGTCTACATTATGGTCAGAACCTTCTGCGTCTGGTCCTGGATCCGACTCATAAAGATTCTGGGCATCAGTGCAGATAATTTCCTCGTCTGGATTCACAGAAGCGCTGGAGTCGACCTCTGATTCCCAGGCTATAGTATGAGTAAACAGCTCTGCAGACTCAACCATCTGTTCTACCTCATACTCAGACGGGCAGCTGGAGATTTGGGAGCTGTGAGGAAGCAAGTGCGATTTGGGTGACACCTTTGAGGACTGGAGTATTTGTGATGTTGAAGTTGATGTGGAGGAGAGCCCACTTAAAGGAGCACTTGATAACCGTTGAAGCACCTGCTGTTTTTGTGCCTCATCTGGAATTTGTAGCGATTGGCGTGGCCGTAAGAAAGGGATCTTATCACATTGTCCGCTAAAAGAAGTGGACATTTTAGTTTGGCTGGAAGATGGTCTTTCTTCTGCAGATGTTACTGTTGCTTTAACACCTACCCCACGGACACAACCTTATTTCCCCTTCCCAACACGCCTATTCCCCTTTCCACCAGCAGCAGGCCTTTTTCCACTCATTTTGGTGGTTAACTAATTCACAACTCTGGAGTTGTTTGCACAAGAAAACAATGGATGGTAACCGAGCAGAGCTGAGTGGCCAAACTGTGGTATTAGGCCAAAACTATTGGCTGGGTTAGATGCAGAAAAAAATATATTCAGTTTGCAACCTGATGGAGGTCAGTATAGATGGACTAACACAACAAGTCCCACACACAGCTAGAAGCCCAACATTTTTTCAGAGGTAGATGCAGAAAAAAATATATTCAGTTTGCAACCTGATGGAGGTTAGTATAGATGGACTAATACAACAAGTCCCACACACAGCTAGAAGCCCAATATTTTTTCAGAGGTAGATGCAGAAAAAAATATATTCAGTTTGAAACCTGATGGAGGTCAGTATAGATGGACTAATACAACAAGTCCCACACACAGCTAGAAGCCCAAATATTTTTTCAGAGGTACTGTAGATGCAGATAAAAATTAGTTTTAATTTGCAACCTGATGGAGGTCAGTATAGATGGACTAATAGAGAAAGTCCGACACACTGCTAGAAGGCCAAATATTTTTTCAGAGCTAGATGCAGAAAAAAATTATATTCAGTTTGCAACCTGATGGAGGTCAGTATAGATGGATTAATAGAACAAGACCCACACACAGCTAGAAGCCCAATATTTTTTCAGAGGTAGATGCAGAAAAAAATATATTCAGTTTGCAACCTGATGGAGGTCAGTATAGATGGACTAATACAACAAGTCCCACACACAGCTAGAAGCCCAATATTTTTTCAGAGGTAGATGCAGAAAAAAATATATTCAGTTTGCAACCTGATGGAGGTCAGTATAGATGGACTAATACAACAAGTCCCACACACAGCTAGAAGCCCAATATTTTTTCAGAGGTAGATGCAGAAAAAAATATATTCAGTTTGCAACCTGATGGAGGTCAGTATAGATGGACTAATACAACAAGTCCCACACACAGCTAGAAGCCCAATATTTTTTCAGAGGTAGATGCAGAAAAAAATACATTCAGTTTGCAACCTGATGGAGGTCAGTATAGATGGACTAATACAACAAGTCCCACACACAGCTAGAAGCCCAAATATTTTTTCAGAGGTACTGTAGATGCAGATAAAAATTATTTTTAATTTGCAACCTGATGGAGGTCAGTATAGATGGACTAATACAACAAGTCCCACACACAGCTAGAAGCCCAAATATTTTTTCAGAGGTACTGTAGATGCAGATAAAAATTAGTTTTAATTTGCAACCTGATGGAGGTCAGTATAGATGGACTAATAGAGAAAGTCCGACACACTGCTAGAAGGCCAAATATTTTTTCAGAGCTAGATGCAGAAAAAAATTATATTCAGTTTGCAACCTGATGGAGGTCAGTATAGATGGATTAATAGAACAAGACCCACACACAGCTAGAAGCCCAATATTTTTTCAGAGGTAGATGCAGAAAAAAATATATTCAGTTTGCAACCTGATGGAGGTCAGTATAGATGGACTAATACAACAAGTCCCACACACAGCTAGAAGCCCAATATTTTTTCAGAGGTAGATGCAGAAAAAAATATATTCAGTTTGCAACCTGATGGAGGTCAGTATAGATGGACTAATACAACAAGTCCCACACACAGCTAGAAGCCCAAATATTTTTTCAGAGGTAGATGCTGAAAAAAATATATTCAGTTTGCAACCTGATGGAGGTCAGTATAGATGGACTAATACAACAAGTCCCACACACAGCTAGAAGCCCAAATATTTTTTCAGAGGTACTGTAGATGCAGATAAAAATTATTTTTAATTTGCAACCTGATGGAGGTCAGTATAGATGGACTAATACAACAAGTCCCACACACAGCTAGAAGCCCAAATATTTTTTCAGAGGTACTGTAGATGCAGATAAAAATTAGTTTTAATTTGCAACCTGATGGAGGTCAGTATAGATGGACTAATAGAGAAAGTCCGACACACTGCTAGAAGGCCAAATATTTTTTCAGAGCTAGATGCAGAAAAAAATTATATTCAGTTTGCAACCTGATGGAGGTCAGTATAGATGGATTAATAGAACAAGACCCACACACAGCTAGAAGCCCAATATTTTTTCAGAGGTAGATGCAGAAAAAAATATATTCAGTTTGCAACCTGATGGAGGTCAGTATAGATGGACTAATACAACAAGTCCCACACACAGCTAGAAGCCCAATATTTTTTCAGAGGTAGATGCAGAAAAAAATATATTCAGTTTGCAACCTGATGGAGGTCAGTAAAGATGGACTAATACAACAAGTCCCACACACAGCTAGAAGCCCAATATTTTTTCAGAGGTAGATGCAGAAAAAAATATATTCAGTTTGCAACCTGATGGAGGTCAGTATAGATGGACTAATACAAGTCCCACACACAGCTAGAAGCCCAATATTTTTTCAGAGGTAGATGCAGAAAAAAATATATTCAGTTTGCAACCTGATGGAGGTCAGTATAGATGGACTAATACAACAAGTCCCACACACAGCTAGAAGCCCAAATATTTTTTCAGAGGTACTGTAGATGCAGATAAAAATTATTTTTAATTTGCAACCTGATGGAGGTCAGTATAGATGGACTAATACAACCAGTCCCACACACAGCTAGAAGCCCAAATATTTTTTCAGAGGTACTGTAGATGCAGATAAAAATTAGTTTTAATTTGCAACCTGATGGAGGTCAGTATAGATGGACTAATAGAGAAAGTCCGACACACTGCTAGAAGGCCAAATATTTTTTCAGAGCTAGATGCAGAAAAAAATTATATTCAGTTTGCAACCTGATGGAGGTCAGTATAGATGGATTAATAGAACAAGACCCACACACAGCTAGAAGCCCAATATTTTTTCAGAGGTAGATGCAGAAAAAAATATATTCAGTTTGCAACCTGATGGAGGTCAGTATAGATGGACTAATACAACAAGTCCCACACACAGCTAGAAGCCCAATATTTTTTCAGAGGTAGATGCAGAAAAAAATATATTCAGTTTGCAACCTGATGGAGGTCAGTATAGATGGACTAATACAACAAGTCCCACACACAGCTAGAAGCCCAAATATTTTTTCAGAGGTAGATGCAGAAAAAAATATATTCAGTTTGCAACCTGATGGAGGTCAGTATAGATGGACTAATACAACAAGTCCCACACACAGCAAGAAGCCCAAATATTTTTTCAGAGGTACTGTAGATGCAGATAAAAATTATTTTTAATTTGCAACCTGATGGAGGTCAGTATAGATGGACTAATACAACAAGTCCCACACACAGCTAGAAGCCCAAATATTTTTTCAGAGGTCCTGTAGATGCAGATAAAAATTATTTTTAATTTGCAACCTGATGGAGGTCAGTATAGATGGACTAATACAACAAGTCCCACACACAGCTAGAAGCCCAAATATTTTTTCAGAGGTACTGTAGATGCAGATAAAAATTTGTTTTAATTTGCAACCTGATGGAGGTCAGTATAGATGGACTAATAGAGAAAGTCCGACACACTGCTAGAAGGCCAAATATTTTTTCAGAGCTAGATGCAGAAAAAAATTATATTCAGTTTGCAACCTGATGGAGGTCAGTATAGATGGATTAATAGAACAAGACCCACACACAGCTAGAAGCCCAATATTTTTTCAGAGGTAGATGCAGAAAAAAATATATTCAGTTTGCAACCTGATGGAGGTCAGTATAGATGGACTAATACAACAAGTCCCACACACAGCTAGAAGCCCAAATATTTTTTCAGAGGTAGATGCAGAAAAAAATATATTCAGTTTGCAATCTGATGGAGGTCAGTATAGATGGACTAATACAACAAGTCCCACACACAGCTAGAAGCCCAAATATTTTTTCAGAGGTACTGTAGATGCAGATAAAAATTATTTTTAATTTGCAACCTGATGGAGGTCAGTATAGATGGACTAATACAACAAGTCCCACACACAGCTAGAAGCCCAAATATTTTTTCAGAGGTACTGTAGATGCAGATAAAAATTAGTTTTAATTTGCAACCTGATGGAGGTCAGTATAGATGGACTAATAGAGAAAGTCCGACACACTGCTAGAAGGCCAAATATTTTTTCAGAGCTAGATGCAGAAAAAAATTATATTCAGTTTGCAACCTGATGGAGGTCAGTATAGATGGATTAATAGAACAAGACCCACACACAGCTAGAAGCCCAATAGTTTTTCAGAGGTAGATGCAGAAAAAAATATATTCAGTTTGCAACCTGATGGAGGTCAGTATAGATGGACTAATACAACTAGTCCCACACACAGCTAGAAGCCCAATATTTTTTCAGAGGTAGATGCAGAAAAAAATATATTCAGTTTGCAACCTGATGGAGGTCAGTATAGATGGACTAATACAACAAGTCCCACACACAGCTAGAAGCCCAAATATTTTTTCAGAGGTACTGTAGATGCAGATAAAAATTATTTTTAATTTGCAACCTGATGGAGGTCAGTATAGATGGACTAATACAACCAGTCCCACACACAGCTAGAAGCCCAAATATTTTTTCAGAGGTACTGTAGATGCAGATAAAAATTAGTTTTAATTTGCAACCTGATGGAGGTCAGTATAGATGGACTAATAGAGAAAGTCCGACACACTGCTAGAAGGGCAAATATTTTTTCAGAGCTAGATGCAGAAAAAAATTATATTCAGTTTGCAACCTGATGGAGGTCAGTATAGATGGATTAATAGAACAAGACCCACACACAGCTAGAAGCCCAATATTTTTTCAGAGGTAGATGCAGAAAAAAATATATTCAGTTTGCAACCTGATGGAGGTCAGTATAGATGGACTAATACAACAAGTCCCACACACAGCTAGAAGCCCAATATTTTTTCAGAGGTAGATGCAGAAAAAAATATATTCAGTTTGCAACCTGATGGAGGTCAGTATAGATGGACTAATACAACAAGTCCCACACACAGCTAGAAGCCCAAATATTTTTTCAGAGGTAGATGCAGAATAAAATATATTCAGTTTGCAACCTGATGGAGGTCAGTATAGATGGACTAATACAACAAGTCCCACACACAGCTAGAAGCCCAAATATTTTTTCAGAGGTACTGTAGATGCAGATAAAAATTATTTTTAATTTGCAACCTGATGGAGGTCAGTATAGATGGACTAATACAACAAGTCCCACACACAGCTAGAAGCCCAAATATTTTTTCAGAGGTACTGTAGATGCAGATAAAAATTAGTTTTAATTTGCAACCTGATGGAGGTCAGTATAGATGGACTAATAGAGAAAGTCCGACACACTGCTAGAAGGCCAAATATTTTTTCAGAGCTAGATGCAGAAAAAAATTATATTCAGTTTGCAACCTGATGGAGGTCAGTATAGATGGATTAATAGAACAAGACCCACACACAGCTAGAAGCCCAATATTTTTTCAGAGGTAGATGCAGAAAAAAATATATTCAGTTTGCAACCTGATGGAGGTCAGTATAGATGGACTAATACAACAAGTCCCACACACAACTAAAAGCCCAATATTTTTTCAGAGATAGATGCAGAAAAAAATATATTCAGTTTGCAACCTGATGGAGGTCAGTATAGATGGACTAATACAACAAGTCCCACACACAGCTAGAAGCGCAATATTTTTTCAGAGGTAGATGCAGAAAAAAATATATTCAGTTTGCAACCTGATGGAGGTCAGTATAGATGGACTAATACAACAAGTCCCACACACAGCTAGAAGCCCAAATATTTTTTCAGAGGTACTGTAGATGCAGATAAAAATTAGTTTTAATTTGCAACCTGATGGAGGTCAGTATAGATGGACTAATAGAGAAAGTCCGACACACTGCTAGAAGGCCAAATATTTTTTCAGAGCTAGATGCAGAAAAAAATTATATTCAGTTTGCAACCTGACGGAGGTCAGTATAGATGGATTAATAGAACAAGACCCACACACAGCTAGAAGCCCAATATTTTTTCAGAGGTAGATGCAGAAAAAAATATATTCAGTTTGCAACCTGATGGAGGTCAGTATAGATGGACTAATACAACAAGTCCCACACACAGCTAGAAGCCCAATATTTTTTCAGAGGTAGATGCAGAAAAAAATATATTCAGTTTGCAACCTGATGGAGGTCAGTATAGATGGACTAATACAACAAGTCCCACACACAGCTAGAAGCCCAAATATTTTTTCAGAGGTAGATGCAGAAAAAAATATATTCAGTTTGCAACCTGATGGGGGTCAGTATAGATGGACTAATACAACAAGTCCCACACACAGCTAGAAGCCCAAATATTTTTTCAGAGGCACTGTAGATGCAGATAAAAATTAGTTTTAATTTGCAACCTGATGGAGGTCAGTATAGATGGACTAATAGAATGATGCTATGCCCAAAAGATTTTACTTCACTAGGTGCAGTAAAAAAATTGGTATTCTATACACAGGTGGTATATCTTGCAACACAGATAGGCTACTCCACTGACTAACACACTCTGCAATAGGCCAAAAAGGATTAGCTTTGCTAGATTCAGCCAAATGCTGTGAAAAAAACTTGCACAGCACTGGCACAGACCTGCCTGGCAAAAACTGATAGGAACTGATGTAACCTAGTCCTGAAAAGGACTCCAATTACAATTAGTCTTTACTCCCACAACCTATCTATTTAAGAGCACAGACCTCCCTGATAAAAGTCGTAGGAAATGCTGTAACCTAGTCCTTAAAAGGACTGCAATCACAACTATTCCCTACTCCCAAGCTATCTGTATATTTGTGCGAAAATTGGCTTGAAATTAACAAGGTATAGCGCACACAGCAACAGCGGTGCCGTCTAACACGCAGCTGCAGCAGTGAGAAAATGGTGGCGACGGGGAAAATGGCTCGGTCTTATAGGGCAAGGACATGTGACATACACTGCCAATGACACATGCCCTTGCTTGTGTGAAAAAAAGCACTTCGCTCCGTGTGTGCGCTGCTGATAGGCTGACAGATTGCACCTCCCCACTGCAAATGCGGGAAAGAGAAAAAAAAATGGAGATCTTCATTGTTCCTGCAGAGATCCATCCCCTGCCCCTCCCCCCACCCCGCTGTACACTCAAACTGCGTATTAACATTAATTTTCATCATTACTGAGAAAAAATCCAGTTATGATTTTGGTGCACGAACAGTTATCGAACATAACCTCGAACAGCCGAATTTTTATCAAATTGTTCGTGTTCGCCGAACGGCTCGAACACCGCCCAAAACAGCTCGAATTTGAGATTGGCGAACAGTTCGAGTAGAACAACGCTCATCTCTAGTCTTAACAATTGGGAATCAGTAGCCCAGAAGGTGAACACAAAAATAAGCATGTGGAATTTGAGAAAATTAACTATGGAGGGTAAGGTGTTGATTATAAAAATCGTGATTTTACCCCTCCTTTTATATCTTAGTCTGGTATTCCCTCCCCCAAAGAATATGTTGAAAAAAATTACTAAAGTTTGTTTTACCTTTTTATGGAGCTCAAAAATGGAGAAACTAAAGAGAGAGATCGTGATAAAACCAAATGCAAAGGGGGCAAAGACTTTCCAGATTTTAACAGGTTCCTTTTAATAAAATTTTTCTGTTTCTGTTTTAATTCCCTTTTTAAAGAAAACTATTGGTCCTTTTGTATGCACTTTAATGCTGGGTTTTTTATGAGAAGGTTTGGGTGGTTTAAGACTGTTTAATCTTCCCCATACGCTTTTAATCTGCCAAAGCATTATGTCATTTAAGAGAAAATAGTAAAAAATTTTAATCTAGAGGGAAAAGTGTTGAAGAAATAAGAAATAGTAAAAAATTGATTAAAGAATTTTGTAAACAGGAGGTTTTATGTGATATTGGGAATTATGATGATAAACAAACTGTAAATATATGGAAAATGATTCATATAAATTATCTTTTTAATGTGCAGAAAGATATGGCCTGGAGCTGTGCGCATCAGTGTCTTCCTTGTCGGGCATTCCAGTATAGAAGAGGATTTGTGGGAACTGCCATCTGCCCAAGAAACGGATGCCAACAAGAGGAGACAGTGAGACATTTATTAATGGACTTGTGACTTTGCAAAGACATTCTGACGAAGATTATTCCCCCTGCAGGACAGAGTGGCAGATCTCCAGGACTTGGACTATACTGCTGTCATTTATGGACTTATGGGATGCCCGACAGGGGATCAAAAAATAATGTCATGGAAGATACTGAACTGCGCCAAACTTGCTCTCTGGAAGGCCTGAAACATATTGGTTTTTAAAACTGATGTGTTATCAGAGGATGATGTTTTGGGTTTCTGTCTAAGTGAAAAGTATATTTATTATTTATTGGATAAGAAAAAGAATATGATTTTATCAAACAAATGACATGTAAATTTGTGGAATACAATACTATGAATCTTTGTTGTTTACGGTTTGTTTTATAAATATTGTATTTTTTTGTGAATATATTTAATTTTATGCAAATGTATGTAATTTTATGTAAGTTTTAAATAAACGGTTTTATCCCTGCGAATGGGATAGCCAAATAAAAAAAAAACTGTTCTTATCAGTTTAATATCTGATACGTCCCCTATCTGGGGACCGTATATTAAATGGATTTTTAGAACAGGGAGATGGAAAAAGAGCTTGCTCTGTCCACTCCACGCATTGACCTGGTATTGCAGTATCTCCAGGACCGGTGCACCACTTCCTAATGCAATTTCCAAAATCAGAAAAAAATTGAATTCAATGCATTTTGTTGATTTTGCTTGTTTGTTGGATTTTTGGGTGGACTTTTTGGCTTTGCTTTTCTTCCCCTCATTGGATTTTCGACCAATGTATTGTATTGCATTGCATTGCATTGTATTGTACTGTAATGCAATGCTATCTATCTAGCTATCCCCCCTTTCCTTCCTTTTGGATAAACAGCCATATTAGGCAAGCAATTTTGAGTTTTCACCAAACTAACTACAGGTGGTGAGATAAGCTGCACAATATAATTCTCCTTTCAGTATATTGTTGCACACACACCATCTATTTAGCAAATGCCCTTGTTATCAACTGCAGCCATTTAAACTCACCTGAGCCAACAGGTAGGTGCTGCTGGTTACCCTGTGCTTAAAATTACTTTTTTGGCTTGCTACAATGACTTTTCTGAAATGTTGTCTCCCTCTGGTGGAGAATTGACTTCTTTAATTTCATGCCTGCAGATTATAAAAAATAACCAAAAAGGTTTGGTCTGTGGCGTTCTTTTAAAGTGCTGCCTATGGCTGTCTGTGTGAGCTTCTTAGTGGTGTTCTGCCAGCCAGGTGTCCTGCCTGCAGTAGATGGAGTGTGGCAATTGAACACTGCGCGTGTCACAATAGGCTCTGACCCTTATCTGGCTGCGCACAGCAGCCATGTTCAGTCTGTTGAACAACCAGCAGCAGCAGGAAAGTAATCAGCAACACTCCTGCTAAGGGTAGACAGCTGCTCATTTTTTTTACCTTAATTGGTTCTCCTCCCTCCCTCCCTCTGGTGTTGAGGCGCATGGGAACAGCAGGGGGTGAGGGTGGTGTGTTAAAATAGGTGGAGTTAAGCAGATCTAAAATGTGTGGATTGCAGCAGCAACAAGCTGAAAAGTGGAGGCATGTAAGGGATCTAGAGGGTGACAACATGTCTTCTTAACGGGAGTCCTGGTGCTCATCTCCACAAATGGAGTTTTCAGGATGCGAGGGTGCCTCACTACACTGTGTTCCAAATTATTATGCAAATAATATTTTCTCCGATTTTCCCAAATTACCTATATGAATTGCAGTCATTGTAATTTTCCAGTCAAATAACTATTAAAGTACAATTGAAAGGTTTTTGCACAAACTGCCTATGATAACAGTATATTTTTAAAAAAATAAAAAACTCAAACTGCGCTCAAAATGCATGTTCCAAATTATTATGCACAGCTGAGTTTTCAACCTTTTCATTTTAATAAAGAACAAAAAAATGGTCATTTTTGGAATTATAAGCATTAGCAGGTTATTACAAACTGAAATCAATCAGTTTTCAACTCAAAACTTTATTCTAGGTGATGTTACATTTGCACATAGGACCGCTTGTTCGAAAGGTGCTTCTGAACTCGCTCGTCCATTGAATTTGTCAGGTTTTGGATGGTTTCTGCTTCAATTGTTTTGCATGAGGACAGAATACCCTCCCAGAGCTGTTGCTTAGATGTGAACTGCCTCCCGCCATCATAGACACTCCTTTTGATGATGCTCCAGAGGTTCTCAATGGGGTTGAGGTCAAGGGAGCATGGGTGCCACACCATAAGTTTGTCCCCTTTTATGCCCATAGCAGCCAGAGATGCAGATGTGTTATGTGCAGCATGAGACGGGGCATTATCATGCATAAAAATGATCTTGCTCCAGAATGCTTGGTTCTTCTTCTTGAACCATGGCAGGAAGTTCTGTTTGAGAAACTCAACATACATTATGGAGTTCATCTTTACCCCTTCAGGGATCCTAAAGGGGCCTACAATCTCTCTCCCCATGATTCCAGCCCAAAACATTACTCCACCTCCTCCTTGTTAGCGCCGTAGCCGTCTTTGCATGGGGTGTCCATCAACCAGCCATCCTCCACTCCATCCATCTGGACCATCGAGATCATTTCATGCATGATAATGCCCCATCTCATGCTGCATATAACAAATCTGCATCTCTGGCTGCTATGGTCATAAAAGGGGACAAACTTATGGTGTGGTCCCCATGCTCCCCTGACCTCAACCCCATTGAGAACCTCTGGAGCATCATCAAAAGGAGTGTCTATGATGGCGGGAGGCAGTTCACATCTAAGCAACAGCTCTGGGAGGGTATTCTGTCCTCATGCAAAACAATTAAAGCAGAAACCATCCAAAACCTGACAAATTCAATGGACGAGAGAGTTCAGAAGCTCCTTTCGAACAAGGGGTCCTATGTGCAAATGTAACATCACCTAGAATTAAGTTTTGAGTTGAAAACTGTTTGATTTCAGTGTGTAATAACCTGCTAATGCTTATAATTTCAAAAATGACCATTTTTCTGTCCTTTATTAAAATGAAAAGGTTTAAAACTCTGCTGTGCATAATAATTTGGAACATACATTTTGAGTGCAGTTTGAGTCTTATTTTTTTAAAAATATACTGTTATCATATGCAGTTTGTACAAAAACCTTTCAATTGTACTCTAATAGTTATTTGACTGGAAAATTACAATGACTGCAATTCATATAGGTAATTTGGGAAAATCGGAGAAAATATTATTTGCATAATAATTTGGAACACAATGTAGTCCAAAACCAATTCAGGTTATCGCTTCTCGGCCTTTTGGCTCAGATAGGGGTGTTTGCCTCGGTCTGGGTCGAGGAGTGCGTATTTTTGGTTCGTGTGATGGAGAAAGCGATCTGTGCCTTGGGCATTACAATGGCGGCTGTAAAGAATACCGCGCGGTTGAAGGTTATTCAGGACCACAGACACAACACTGGCTTGGAATATATTGTCCGGAATGTAGTGATGGAATTGATGGGATTTAAACGGGATAAGATTTTTTGTATCCAGGAGTTTCCTAAAGCTGGTAATTATGACTTTTATTTCTACATGGAAGCAGACTGATTGACTTTTTTCAGCGTTTAAAAGAGAAAAGACATCATGAGTACTTACTATTTATAATCCCTAAGCCTTTGTTTTGTAATATTGAAAGGCCCATTACTGTACACATGTATAACCCGTTTGTGGAAATCCCTTTGATTAGAGCTTTCTTATCACGGTATTGCTCAGTAATAAGGGGGGGGAAATCATGCAAATAAATATTTTGGCTGTTTTCAATGGGAATGTGAAATTCTGGGCTCATTTCAAATCTGACCCTGAGGGTATTGGTGGAACCATGCATCCACCTGCAAATTTCTCCATTGGAGGAAACAGAGGATTCCTACATTATCCTGGTCAGCCCTCTTTTTGTAGGAAATGTTTTTGTTATGGCCATATAGCTGCGGAATGTACCTCTGATGTAACTTGTAGGAATTGTAAAAAATCAGGGCATGAAGCCTTTTAATGTCCCTATCCTACAATGTGTGACTTATGTGGTGAAAATGGCCACACTTGTAGATCATGTCCTAATGTTAGCCGGCAGGTTTTTTTGGGGCGTCTTAATACTGAGAGAAGTAGGACATGGGGGGAGAGACAGGGGGCTCCTCAGGCACAGGAGGGCCCTACTGAAATCCCACCTGTTGTTCCTGAAACTACTGCAATGGTGGAGGAAGTGGTGGATTTTATTCCCACTGTGGTTGAGGTGCATGATATCACTGTAGAGGGAAATCTTGGAGACCAGGTGCAGTCTGATGCAGGTGTGGCACCACCTGGAGAGTTGCATTCTGGGTCAGGGGCTGAGATGGCTCTCAGTGAGGTAATTGAGGAGGTGGAAAGCCCTGAGGAGATGTCTGCCTTAAGTTCTGTTGAGATACAGTGGTCAGTTTCTCCAGAGGAAATAGAGGCTGCCAGGATGCCTTCAGCTGAAAATGCTGCCATTGTTTGTAAAGCCTTGGCTAAACAGAAGAAGACTGGTAAAACTGTAAAGAGGTTACAAAAAAGAGAAATTTGAGTCTTTTGAGTCTCACAATCCTTTTTCCGTTCTATCTGACTCTGGAGAGGACTCACATTTGAATGATAGAATAACTGAGGTACAGATAGGGGGGCACCTAGGTAATAGCGACCATAATATTATCGACTTCAAAATGCCCTTCAGTAGGGTTATCAATAAGGGAACAACAAAAACATTAAACTTTAGGAGGGCGAAGTTTGATCAGCTGAAAGAAAGCCTTCAACTAATTGACTGGGACAAAGTTCTTAATCAAAGGAATACGAATAGTAAATGGGAAACCTTCAAAAGAATTCTGAATACTCAGTGCGAGAGATATATACCGTATGGGAATAAAAGGGCCAGAAATAAGAGGAAACCAATATGGTTGAACAAGAACGTAAAAGGGGCGTTAAATAGCAAAAAAGAGGCATTCAAGAGATTAAAACAGGAAAACAGTAAGGAAGCACTAATGTGTTACAAGGAAAAAACGAGAACCTGCAAAAAACAAATAAAAATAGCGAAGGAGGAAACAGAGAGACGTATTGCTAGGGAAAGTAGATCAAATCCCAAACTGTTCTTTACGTATATAAATAGTAAAAGGATTAAATCGGATAATATTGGACCGATAAAAAGTGAGGAAGGCAAAATCATAGAGAAAGATGAGGATAAAGCTAATCTATTAAATAATTTTTTTTCGACAACTTTCACAAAGGAAATCGAAATAACAGGAGAAATGAGAAGTGAC
This sequence comes from Phyllobates terribilis, assembly GCF_046119375.1. NCBI lineage: Eukaryota > Metazoa > Chordata > Amphibia > Anura > Dendrobatidae > Phyllobates > Phyllobates terribilis. Next base: position 100,385,804 of record NW_027362765.1, read on the forward strand.
AAACTTAATCCTCCACTAAGTATGACAAATCTAACCCAAGCTGGGGTACAGAAACGCCTCAGTAACATTAAAATAAACAAATCACCAGGACCTGATGGCATACACCCACGGGTACTAAGGGAACTAAGTAATGTGATAGACAGACCGTTATATCTTATATTTAAGGACTCTGTTGAGACTGGGTCTGTGCCACTTGATTGGCGACAGGCGAATGTAGTGCCAATATTCAAAAAGGGAGCGAAAAGTGACGCCGGAAACTATCGGCCGGTGAGTCTGACGTCCGTTGTGGGCAAAATTTTTGAAAGCTTCATTAAAGAGGCAATTACGGAGCATCTTGATGCTAATAATCTTTTAATCCCGAACCAACATGGATTCATGAGGAATCGCTCCTGCCAAACAAACCTGATTGACTTCTACGAGGAGGTTAGCTCTCGAGTAGATCAGGGGGAACCAGTGGATGTCGTGTATCTCGACTTCTCAAAAGCGTTCGATAGCGTGCCACATAATAGGTTGGTATACAAAATGAGAATGATGGGGCTGGGGGAAAATGTCTGCAAGTGGGTAGCTAACTGGCTAAAGGATAGAAGGCAGAGGGTGGTTATAAATGGAATATACTCAGATTGGGTAAGCGTCACTAGTGGGGTACCACAGGGGTCTGTACTAGGCCCAATGTTATTTAATATCTTTATTAACGACATAGTCAACGGGATAAATAGTAAAATATCAATATTTGCAGATGACACAAAGTTATGTAAAACAATTAATACAAAAGAGGACAGTGCAGACCTACAGAGGGATTTGGATAAGCTGGGTAGGTGGAGCATTAAATGGCAAATGAGGTTTAACGAGGAGAAATGTAAGGTCATACATATGGGAAGGAAAAATGGAAGTCACCAGTACTCACTGAATGGGAAATCATTGGGGAATTCAGAGATGGAGAAGGACTTGGACATCTTGATTGATAGCAAACTAAATTGGAGTGCCCAAAGTCAGGCCGCTGCTGTAAGGGCAAACAGGGTAATGGGATGTATCAGAAGAGGTATAGCTGCAAAGGATGAGAACATTGTTCTTCCACTGTACAAAGCACTGGTCAGACCACACTTGGAATACTGTGCTCTGTTATTGGCCCCAATATATAGAAAGGATATAAATGAGCTTGAAAAGGTACAAAGGAGGGCAACAAAATTAATAAAGGGAATGGAGGGACTGCAATACCCAGAGAGGTTGGCAAAACTAGGACTATTCAGCCTGGAAAAGAGAAGGTTGAGGGGGGACATAATAAATGTGTACAAATATGTTAGGGGACAGTATAGAGATCTTGCCCGGGATTTGTTCAAAAGGAGGGATATTACGGTAACAAGAGGGCACTCACTAAGACTGGAAGAGAAAAGGTTTCAGCACCAGCATAGGAAGGGGTTCTTTACGGTAAGAGCAGTGAGAATATGGAATTCACTGAGTGAGGAGACGGTAATGTCGGATTCACTACACCAGTTCAAGCGGGGACTGGATGCATTTCTAGATACCAGGCAGATTTCAGCATATACTTAAAAATAAAATAAAATAGTAGGTTGATACAGGGATTTATTCTGACTGCTGGTTTCAGAGTCGGGAGGGAATTTTTCCTCAGGTGAAGATTGGCCAAATCATTTGGGGTTTTTGCCCTCCTCTGGATCAACTTTAGCAATTACAGAACTAACAGGTCGAACTTGATGGACGCAAGTCTTTATTCGGCTTTACAAACTATGTTACTATGAACCTTATGAGGCCACTCCCATATCACCTAGTGAAGGTTTCTTAGAGGAAAAGGATGTGGCGGGCTTGGAGAGCCTATTTGAATTTTCTGAGGTAACCTGAGATATGTTGTTTTCCTTTCCTGGTCTTCCCGGTCTCCATAACTTGCATTGACACCTATGGTTCTGCGGTTGAAAATAATCTCCCAGAATGTATGTATGTTTGCATCAGCAACAAAGCGTGCCACTGTTCTGGAATTTTTGGCCTCTAAGGGCTGTGACATTATATGTGTTCAAGAATGTGGTTTATTTAAATTCCCAAAAAAAAATGAGTGGCTGTATGGGGAGGCAGTATGGTCCTTTTCTAATACTAACAGAAATGATGGCATTGGAATTGTTAGGCGTCGGGCGTTTGCTGGATTCGAAATGGGTTCAGAACCATCAGTGGATTCTGTGGTCTCCTATTCCAGTCCAGCCGGAGCAGATGCTGCTCAGCATTGTCATCAGTCCCAACGCCTAGCTGGTGCACGAGATGTACAGGTTGTCTCTTGGGTCTTTGTTCCTAGCAACATGAAGGATAGGTTGTGGAGGGAAACAGGGCTGCTGCAGCCTAAGTCCAGGATTCTCTGCATTGAGCATGCCCGTGACATGGCGGACCGTGATTAGTGGTTTGAGAGTCAGCTGACCCGGTGACCTGGCACCGCCTGATTGGTCGCGGGTGAAGTCACCAATAGTGCGACGATGGGCAGGGCTTAATCTTTAAAAAGCCCACCCACAAACATGGCGGTGGCTCTGATTATTGAGCAGTGATGGTGTTGTGTGGACGCTTGGTCGTTTGAGCTCCACGTGTGCTTTAGCTTGATTCAGGCAGGTTTAGCGGGGGATAGGCAGCCTTAGATGGAGGGAGGCAGGTAGCTTCGTCTGACAGTCTGGCTCTGACAAAGGGGTCGCCATACACCCCAAGCAGTCTGCAGACGCCGTATTCCCGGCACAGCCTGTAAGCCACGTGGAGAGATACTCCTCAGTCCGGTAGCACGCCGGCTGGGAGCACTTATACGCCGACGTGTAGCACCCACGCATCCTACCGCCTGCTGTGTAGTCTCTGTGCTGTAACAGGACTACAGATACATTATTTATCGCACATCTCTCATGCCGTTAATGGAGATGGTGCGAATCCCTATTCTCGTTCCGGTGTGCAGTAACACGGAAGGGATTGTTATTTAAGTTGGTTGTTTTACCTTCTCACCCGGAAGGTGTTCGGCCGCAGTCCACCAGGCTGCATCGCGGACCCCGGTTCGGTTGCTTTCCATTATTTAATAAAGTTGTTTGCAACCATCCCCTTAACAGGAATTCTTATCCAAAACAGAAACATTCGCTTAAAACAGAAAACTATTATTCTGGAAGGAAGATGTGCTTGTATCACTCTATCATACCTTGGTTGGGACTTTAAACTAATTTGCATATATGCAAATGTGGATAAAAATGAGTGCTTATCACTCTTCAAAAAATTGACTTTTTTTTGCATGGCAAGTTGCCTGTTTTTGTTATTGATGACTTTAACTGTATTTTTTCGAAAGAAGCAAGGGCAGGTTCATGGCAAACTAAAGTGGATGTTACAGGTTATCTATGGAACCAAATGACTAAAGACTTCTTTCTTAGGGATGCTGTGTCAGAGAAGCCGGGACCTTTAACATATCATTCAGATGATGGCCATGCTGAGTCTAGGCTGGACTATTTGTTTGCTTCCTCACCGGCAGTTAAATGTGTAAAGTATTCACAAGAGAAAGTTTGCTTCTCTGATCATGAATGTTTGCTTGGGGTGTTTGAGGTGGATGTTTTTTCTATGGCAAAGGGAGGTGGCGGATGAATGTGAGTGTTCTGGATGACAAGCAAGTTTTCAGTCGTTTTTCAAAAAAATACCATGGTTGGGTGAGGAGGAAAAGGGATTTTTGCAATATCTTGGAATGGTGGGTGTGGGTCAAGGTTAGAATTAGGGATTTTTTCAGGAAAATTGGCTATATTAAGGCTAAAAAGAAGAGATTATTATATACACAAATAAATAGGAGGATTTCCTTTTTTCATGAATGTAGAGCTATGGGTATAGATGTTAAAAGTGAGTTGGTTAAAATGAAGAACGAAATGGGTGATTGGATGTTTGGACGTGGAAAGGAAATAATATTCCGGTCGAGAGTGAAGTTTAGGGAACAGAATGAGAAATGTACACGCTTCTTTTTTAAGAAAATGTGTGGTGGTAAACGGGATATGCATGTGTTGGTGAATGATAAGGGTGATGAGGTACATGGTGAGGGAGTGATCAAGGAAGTGATTAATTTTAATAAAAGCTTGTATGGGGAGAAAAAGTGTGATTTGGGGAATGAGAATGAGTTTTTGCAGGTACTTGGAAATTTTGTTACAGAGAGTGAAAGTCAGGCTTTGATGGATGATTTAACAGAGAAAGAATTGTTGGGTGTGATCTCCAAGTCTCCGAAGAACAAATCCCCTGGGCAGGATGGAATCCCATGTGACTTTTATGCAAAATATTGGGACATTGTTTCTCAGGATCTGTTTTAAGTCATGAAATCCTTCTTTGCCGGAGTGAGTATGCCTGAGTGTATGAAAGGAGGTTTGGTTGTGTTATTGTTTAAAAAAGGTGATAGAAAGAGGCTAGCTAACTGGAGACCAATAACGCTGCTTAATGCTTATTTTAAGATTTTTGCTAAAATTTTGGCTTGTCGTATGAGAGAAGTGATAGCATCTGAGATTGAGGAGGAACAAGTGTGTGCGGTGCCTGAAAGGAGGATACAAGAGGACATCTGTTTGGTGAGGGATGTGCTAGAGGATTCTAAGAGTAGAAAGAAAAGTGTGATTGTATGTGCGCTTGACTTTGAAAAGGCCTTTGATTGTGTGGCTCATGTGTTTTTGTTCAATGTGTTGTTGAAGATGGGCTTTCCAGAACATTTGGTTAGATTGATTATGGAAATGTATGAGGGTGTAGGAAGTGTGGTGCACTGAAATATTGTCAGGGGTAAGGCAGGGATCCTCACTTTCTCCAATCATGTTTATTTGTGTGATGGACCTCTTCTCCAGCTTATTAGAAGGGATAAAGTTTTTAAGGGGTTTTTGATCCCTGGCTGTGATGGTAAGGCTATTAAAGTGATTGGCTATATGGATGACGCGTGTGTGTTGTGTGATTCTGAGAGTGATGTTGCAAGGGTTAAATGGTTAGTCCAATGTTTTTGTGTTGCTTCTACTTTCAAAATAAATTGGGAATAAAGTAAGGTTAAGGGATTTTTTAGTAATAAAAAAGTATATGATGCGGATATGGAATGTGTGGAAGGGGGATAATAGTGTATCTGGATGAGAGTTTAAAAGGGGACAAGAGTTGGCAGGATCTGGGTGGTAAAATTGCAAGGAAATTGGAATTATGGCGTCTGCGTGATCTGTCGTTTACTGGGAAAATTTTAATCATTAAAAGTATAATTATCCCTATGCTTATTTATGTAGCTTTGATTTTTCCCCCACCTGTTGGAGTTTTGAAGAAGATTAATAGATTACTTTTTGTGTTTCTTTGGGGCAGTAATATAGAGAAGGCCAAGAGGGAATTTCTTCATAGGTGTAAAAGGAATGGTGGCCTAGGATTCCCTAACATCGAGATTTTTATTGGTCTGAATTGTATTAGTTTTTTTGCAGAACTTTTATTAAAGCAATCCAAGGCTGCATGTATGTGTACATACCTTGGAGGCTCGGTCTTCCATCGGTTAAAATGGATAAATTATGATAACTGTAAACCTACTACTTATGTATGTCCTTATTGGTACATACAATTGGAATGTTTTATCAAAAAATTTAATCTAGAGAAAGTTCAGATGGTGAGTTTTCTGAAGAATAAAAGCATGGTGAAAAGGATGTGTGCGGATAATAGGATGTGTGAAATTAATGGGTTAAGGTCAGCTGAGGCGGAGGATGTCTGGTGTAAGCTGGTCAAGCATGATATGTCTAACAAACAGAAAGATTTAGTTTGGATGTCTTTGCATGGCATTTTACCTGTGAGGAGTGTACAAAAAAGGAAAGGGTTGGGCGGTGTCTGAAAGGTGTCCGAGAGAGCGGTGTGGGTGTAATGAAGAGGTCCATCATGTTCTATGGTCATGTAGGTATGCGAAGGATGTTTGTTCTAAATTGGGTGGGTTATGTATGGAATTGACTGGGGTGAAATTTTGAAATTGTCATGTTTGGGTTATATTCGCTAAACCATGAAAAGGATAGAATTTTGTGGTTGTTTTTGGCTTGTGTGAAGGAGGTTTTGTGGAATTGCCGGAACTTGTATGTGTATAAAAATGAGCGTTTTGAGGTGGATGATTGTGTTTAAATGGTCCTTGAGAAGTTATATTTCTATTATAAGTGTGATATGAAAGGTGGGATGGATGCAGAGGGAGTATGGAAATTCCGGAAATGGAAACATATAATTAGCCTGTAATTTTGTTTTTTTCTGATGTGTATATTGCATTTTTTCAATTTAACTGGATAATAAAAGAAACCATCATGATGAGTTTTAAACGATAAATGATTGTGGAATGGTGGTTTTTTTCAGATGAGGAGACTACCTTAAATTCTGCATTATTGTTTTAAACCTGAATCGTTTTGTAAAAGAAAAAAAAAATCTGTTCTTATCAGTTTAATATCTGATACGTCCCCTATCTGGGGACCATATATTAAATGGATTTTTAGAACAGGGAGATGGAAAAAGAGCTTGCTCTGTCCACTCCACGCATTGACCTGGTATTGCAGTATCTCCAGGACCGGTGCACCCCTTCCTAATGCAGTTTCCAAAATCAGAAAGAATTTAATTCAATGCGTTTTGCTGATTTTGCTCGTTTGTTGGTTTTATGGGGGGATTTTTTGGCTTTGTTTTTCTTCCTCTCATTGGATTTTTCACATTAAAAGTTGCAGAAGCCAGATGACAAACTCGTTTCGGTTCAACTTGTGTAACTCTGTTACATGTACTATATGTGCATTGCTTTTACCAATGTAATGTAATGTATTGTATTGTAATGCAATGCAATGCAATTCAATTCTATCTATCTATTATTGCACACACACCATCTATTTAGCAAATGCCCTTGTTATCAACTGCAGACATTGAAACTCACCTGAGTCAACAGGTAGGTGCTGCTGGTTACTCTGCGCTTAACCCTCCGTCAGGGGCAATATGTTTCATAACGAGTTTAGGGGCATTGCGCCGGTCAGGCACAGGCTAAAAAATTGGCTATATTTCCTTTTTTTAAAATTTCAATGCTCTAAAAGTTATCAGTTACCTTAATACGAATGTAGTAAATGAGAATACACATAATCACACAGCCTTTAAAGTTAGGAAGGTACTGGTTGGAGGGTGTTTCCCAGACAAACCACTGAAAATAGAGAAATGAAACTAAGTGAGCTGCGCCTGTCAGATCAGTTGCCCCTGACGGAGGGTTAAAATTACTTTTTTGGCTTGCTACAATGTCTTTTCTGAAATGTTGTCTCCCTCTGGTGGAGCATTGACTTCTTTAATTTCATGCCTGTGGATTATAAAAAATACCCAAAAAAGTTTGGTCTGTGGCGCTCTTTTAAAGTGCTGCCTATGGCTGTCTGTGTGAACTTCCTATTGGTGTTCAGCCAGCCAGCTACCCTGCCTGCAGTAGATGGAGTGTGGCAATGGAACACTGCGCGTGTCACAATAGGCTCTGACCCTTACTTATCTGGCTGTGCACAGCAGTCATGCTCAGTCTGCTGAACAACCAGCAGGCAGCAGGCAGAAGCAGCTAAGTAATCAGCAACACTCATACTAAGGGTAGACAGCTGCTCGTTTTTTTTCCTTAATTGGTTCTCCTCCCTCCCCCTGGTGTTGAGGGGAGTGGGAACAGCAGGGGGTGAGGGTGGTGTGTTAAAATAGGTGGAGTTATGCAGATCTAAAATGCGTGAATTGCAGCACCATCAAGCCGAAAAGAGGAGGCATGTCAGGGATCTAGAGGTTGACAACATGTCTTCTTAACAGGAGTCCTGGTGCCCAATTCCACAAATGGAGTTTTCAGGATCTGAGGGTGCCACACTAGTCCAAAATAAATTCAGGTTATCGCTTCTCGGCCTTTTGTCTAAGATCAAGTGTCTTGCCTGAGAGGATCCTTGTGTGCCTCCCTCTTAGCCTAGCAGCAGGGGCGGAACTACCGCCCGTGCAGCCGGTTCATTGAACGGGGGCCCCGAGGGAGAGGGGGCCCCTCCAGCCTCCAGCAGGGCCGCCATCAGGGCATGACTGCCCTGACTCCAGTATGGGGCCCGGCCGGTAGGGGCCCCCTCGGGGGCCCCCCTCTTGTGCGTCTCTCTCCTCATGGGGCCCCCGGCCCCATGCTATGCGCCGGGTCCGGGACATTTCAGCGCTGAGCTGCGCTGTTGCAGCAGCGCCTTCATGATTCCCCTGACTTCCGGTCATGTGACGGTGCCGTCACATGGCCGGAAGTCAGGAGAACCTGCTGTCAGCGATTTGGACGAGCGCCAGGATTCTGCAGGGATCGCATGGGGGTAAGTATAACAAGTTTTATTTTTTTTAAAATACAATTAACTAGGAGTGGAGAGATGGGAGAAGCACATGTGTGTGTGTGTCTGTGTATGTGTGTGTGGGGGGGGAGATGGGAGATGCACATGTGTGTGTGTGGGGGGGGAGATGGGAGATGCACATGTGTGTGTGTGGGGGGGGAGATGGGAGATGCACATGTGTGTGTGTGGGGGGGGAGATGGGAGATGCACATGTGTGTGGGGGGGAGATGGGAGATGCACATGTGTGTGGGGGGGGAGATGGGAGATGCACGTGTGTGGGGGGGGAGATGGGAGATGCACGTGTGTGGGGGGGAGATGGGAGATGCACATGTGTGTGGGGGGGGGAGATGGGAGATGCACATGTATGTGGGGGGGAGATGGGAGATGCACATGTGTGTGGGGGGGGGAGATGGGAGATGCACATGTGTGTAGGGGGGGGAGATGGGAGATGCACATGTGTGTGTGGGGGGGATGGGAGATGCACATGTGTGTGGGGGGGGATGGGAGATGCACATGTGGGGGGGGATGGGAGATGCACATGTGGGGGGGGGGATGGGAGATGCACGTGTGTAGGGGGGGAGATGGGAGATGCACATGTGTGGGGGAGATGGGAGATGCACATGTGTGGGGGGGGAAATTGGATAATGCACATGTGTGGGGGGGGGAGATGGGAGATGCACATGTGGGGGGGGATGAGAGAGGTGCACATGTGGGGGAGGGGGATGAGAGAGGGGCACATGTGGGGGAGGGGGATGAGAGAGGGGCACATGTGGGGGAGGGGGATGAGAGAGGGGCACATGTGGGGGAGGGGGATGAGAGAGGGGCACATGTGGGGGAGGGGGATGAGAGAGGGGCACATGTGGGGGAGGGGGATGAGAGAGGGGCACATGTGGGGGAGGGGGATGAGAGAGGGGCACATGTGGGGGGGAGGGGGTGAGAGAGGGGCACATGGAGGGGGATGAGAGCTGCACATGGGGGGGTTTGAGAGCTGCACATGGGGGAATTGGGAGTAGGGGGATAATGAGCTGCACATAACGAATGTGGGGTGGGGGAGAGTAAATGATAAATGATGATGGGGTGGGGAGAGCACGGACATGATATAATGAATTGGGGCAGGGGGTGCATGTAAATATTGAATGCGGGGAGCAGGAAGTATAGAGTAGGGGGCGTTGCGGATGCAGGAGTGTGACTGGTAACAAATTGGCGGAAAGAGTAGAGGTTCTAATTAAATTATATATTAAGTGCCTATTTACAGTTAATGGGGGCACAGTGGTGGATTACAATTTATATTTGGAATGGTAGGTTGCCTAATAACTAACCATATATTGATGGTGGATGCACGTCTGTATTCAGCTGCGTAATGTAGAAGTTGGGGAATGTGCTCTAGATAACTGTGTTATTTTATGCAGAGACGAGTCCTGGCTGGAAGACGTGATGGCGGTCTGTGCTGGATGAAGGAGAAAAGCGAAGATGAAGGACTTCACCTAGAGACGTCACCGGTGAGTCAGTCTATTACATGTACACTGTGTATAATGTCACTGGTGATCACTGTATTACCTGTACACTGACACTATATACAGAGCTCCTGTGTATAATGTCACTGGTGATCACTGTATTACCTGTACACTGACACTATATACAGAGCTCCTGTGTATAATTTCACTGGTGATCACTGTATTACCTGTACACTGACACTATATACAGAGCTCCTGTGTATAATGTCACTGGTGATCCCTGTATTACCTGTACACTGACACTATATACAGAGCTCCTGTGTATAATGTCACTGATGATCACTGTATTACCTGTACACTATATACAGAGCTCCTGTGTATAATGTCACTGTACTACCTGTACACTGACACTATATACAGAGCTCCTGTGTATAATTTCACTGGTGATCACTAGATTACCTGGACACTTACGTTATACATACCATGTATAGAGCTCCCGTGTATAATGACACTTATGGTAATATTAGTAATGTGGTGGTAATATTAGTAATGTAGTGGTAATATGTGGTCTGGTCATGGTGTGGCAGTTTTTCTCCCTTCTGTGTGGTATTATTCGGTCACTATGTTGTGGTAATATGTGGTCTGGTCATGGTGTGGCGGTATTCCCTGTATGTGGTATTATTGGTCATTTAAAAAAAAAATGTATATGACACATTCCCTTAAAGAAAACTAAATAAAAATATATCTAAAAAGAGTATTGGATATTTTAAGAAAATTTTAATAGGTTAGAGTAGGGCCCGCCCAGAAGAGTCTACCTTATCATGGTGGCGGCTTTAAAAATCTTTTGGCCAAAACAAAAGCTGATGGCTATGTATGTGGCGCCGTCACATGGCCGAACGTCAGGAGAACCTGGTGGCAGCGACGTGGACGAGCGCCAGGATTCTGCAGGGATTGCATGGGGGTAAGTATAACAAGTTTTATTTTTTTTAAATACAATTAATTAACTAGGAGTGGGGGGAATCAGAGATGCACGGGGGGGATGAGAGATGCACATGGGGGGGGTGAGAGATGCACATGGGGGGGTGAGAGATGCACATGGGGGGGTGAGAGATGCACATGGGGGGGTGAGAGATGCACATGGGGTGGTGAGAGATGCACATGGGGGGGATGAGAGATGCACATGGGGGGGATGAGAGATGCACATGGGGGGGATGAGAGATGCACATGGGGGGGATGTGAGATGCACATGGGGGGGATGAGAGATGCACGGGGGGTGAGAGCTGCACATGGGTGGGATGAGAGCTGCACATGGGGGGGTGAGAGATGCACATGGGGGGTTATGTTTACATAACTTTGTTGCCTTATGAAGGGCAGGGGGGGCCCCCCAAAATTTCTTGCACAGGGGCCCACTACAGTCTGTGTCCGCCCCTGCCTAGCAGCTTATGCTGCTTGCTGCTATTGGGAGGGAGGTGAGAGGAAACGAGCTGCGATCATGGCAGTTATTCGCTTCGCGGAGCCCGGAGAAGCGCGGGTAAAATATGGAATCCGGATCGATATTGATGCCGTGGAAGAAGATAAATTTACACTGAAATATGTTGTTAATGAAGTCCTTTTTGGAATACTGGAGGTGAAGAAAGAAGAAATCCTCTGCCTGCAGCAGCTAAGATGCAAATTTACCCTGTTTTTTCTACCATGTTTTCCTGTAACAACTTCTATGCCTGTCTGAAGAGGAACAAGGAGAGGGAGGAGCTGTCTGGACTTACTTTCACTATCCTATACTCTGCTGGTGAGTTACCTCTTACTCTGTTTATGTATAATCCCTATGTGCCCCTGGAGCTGATTTACATATTCCTGAAGAAGCACTGTACAGTTATCAAACCTGCTGTGAAAGTAATGAATGACGCAGGGCTCTGGTCAGGCAAATATAAGTTTGGGGTGAAGTTTCATGAGAGCCTGGATGAGCCTGGAGGAATTCATTACCCTTCATCAAATTTCTCCAGAGAGAGGCTACCTCTTTTTTTCCCTTCTCCCATGACAGCACCACCTGAGAGAGGGTATCCACCCACCAAGGAAAGGAACCTACTGAATAAAAAGGTGGTACCTCTCTTCCGCATCAGTTTTTTGGTCCCTGTCCTTGATGGGAGCTTCTCTAGGTGGTGCCTCGCCTACCTGTTCGTGGGATCTGGAGTTGGATCCCGGGATCGATACGGCCTGGAGTCCGTGAGGAAGCAGCAGATGGGTCCTCTGTTCCCAGCCCCATCTTGCTGGTACCGCGGTCTGCGTGCAGGGGGGCTCCTTCCGGGGTCCTCTACCGCGTGCGCTGGGTCTTGCGGCCGGGTCTACGCACTCACGGTGGCCGTGGCTGGGCACGCCGGCAGGCAGGCCTTCCGGGCTGCGCACGTGCAGGGTCATGTCGCACCCAGTGATGTAGCGCGCAGGGTCGTGTCGCGCCCTAGCACGAGTGTGCCGCTGGGTTTGAGCACGCACAGGAGGGATCCTGCGGCGTAGCGCGTAGAGATGAGCGTTGTTCTACTCGAACTGTTCGCCAATCTCAAATTCGAGCTGCTTTGGGCGGTGTTCAAGCCGTTCGGCAAACACGAACAATTTGATAAAAATTCGGCTGTTCGAGGTTATGTTCGATAACTGTTCGTGCACCAAAATCATAACTGGATTTTTTCTCAGTAATGATGAAAATTAATGTTAATACGCAGTTTGAGTGTACAGCGGGGTGGGGGGAGGGGCAGGGGATGGATCTCTGCAGGAACAATGAAGATCTCCATTTTTTTTTCTCTTTCCCGCATTTGCAGTGGGGAGGTGCAATCTGTCAGCCTATCAGCAGCGCACACACGGAGCGAAGTGCTTTTTTTCACACAAGCAAGGGCATGTGTCATTGGCAGTGTATGTCACATGTCCTTGCCCTATAAGACCAAGCCATTTTCCCCGTCGCCACCATTTTCTCACTGCTGCAGCTGCATGTTAGACGGCATCGCTGTTGCTGTGTGCGCTATACCTTGTTAATTTCAAGCCAATTTTCGCACAAATCTACAGATAGCTTGGGAGTAGGGAATAGTTGTGATTGCAGTCCTTTTAAGGACTAGGTTACAGCATTTCCTACGACTTTTATCAGGCAGGTCTGTGCTCTTAAATAGATAGAATGTGGGAGAGAAGACTAATTGTAATTGGAGTCCTTTTCAGGACTAGGTTACATCAGTTCCTATCAGTTTTTGCCAGGCAGGTCTGTGCCAGTGCTGTGCAAGTTTTTTTCACAGCATTTGGCTGAATCTAGCAAAGCTAATCCTTTTTGGCCTATTGCAGAGTGTGTTAGTCAGTGGAGTAGCCTATCTGTGTTGCAAGATATACCACCTGTGTATAGAATACCAATTTTTTTACTGCACCGAGTGAAGTAAAATCTTTTGGGCATAGCATCATTCTATTAGTCCATCTATACTGACCTCCATCAGGTTGCAAATTGAATATAATTTTTTTCTGCATCTAGCTCTGAAAAAATATTGGGCTTCTAGCTGTGTGTGGGACTTGTTCTATTAATCCATCTATACAGACCTCCATCAGGTTGCAAACTGAATATATTTTTTTATGCATCTACCTCTGAAAAAATATTGGGCTTCTAGCTGTGTGTGGGACTTGTTCTATTAATCCATCTATACAGACCTCCATCAGGTTGCAAACTGAATATATTTTTTTCTGCATCTACCTCTGAAAAAATATTGGGCTTCTAGCTGTGTGTGGGACTTGTTGTATTAGTCCATCTATACTGACCTCCATCAGGTTGCAAACTGAATATATTTTTTTCTGCATCTACCTCTGAAAAAATATTGGGCTTCTAGCTGTGTGTGGGACTTGTTCTATTAATCCATCTATACAGACCTCCATCAGGTTGCAAACTGAATATATTTTTTTCTGCATCTACCTCTGAAAAAATATTGGGCTTCTAGCTGTGTGTGGGACTTGTTCTATTAATCCATCTATACAGACCTCCATCAGGTTGCAAACTGAATATATTTTTTTCTGCATCTACCTCTGAAAAAATATTGGGCTTCTAGCTGTGTGTGGGATTTGTTCTATTAATCCATCTATACAGACCTCCATCAGGTTGCAAACTGAATATATTTTTTTATGCATCTACCTCTGAAAAAATATTGGGCTTCTAGCTGTGTGTGGGACTTGTTGTATTAGTCCATCTATACTGACCTCCATCAGGTTGCAAACTGAATATATTTTTTTCTGCATCTACCTCTGAAAAAATATTGGGCTTCTAGCTGTGTGTGGGACTTGTTCTATTAATCCATCTATACAGACCTCCATCAGGTTGCAAACTGAATATATTTTTTTCTGCATCTACCTCTGAAAAAATATTGGGCTTCTAGCTGTGTGTGGGACTTGTTCTATTAATCCATCTATACAGACCTCCATCAGGTTGCAAACTGAATATATTTTTTTCTGCATCTACCTCTGAAAAAATATTTGGCCTTCTAGCTGTGTGTGGGACTTGTTCTATTAGTCCATCTATACTGACCTCCACCAGGTTGCAAATTGAATATAATACTTTTCTGCATCTAGCTCTGAAAAAATGTTTGGCCTTCTAGCAGTGTGTGTGACTTGTTCTATTAGTCCATCTATACTGACCTCCATCAGGTTGCAAATTCAAAATAATTTTTTGTCTGCATCTACCTCTGAAAAAATATTTGGCCTTCTAGCAGTGTGTGGGACTTGTTCTATTAGTCCATCTATACTGACCTCCATCAGGTTGCAAATTCAAAATAATTTTTTGTCTGCATCTACCTCTGAAAAAATATTTGGCCTTCTAGCAGTGTGTGGGACTTGTTCTTTTAGTCCATCTATACTGACCTCCATCAGGTTGCAAACTGAATATAATTTTTTTCTGCATCTACCTCTGAAAAAATATTTGGCCTTCTAGCTGTGTGTGGGACTTGTTCTATTAGTCCATCTATACTGACCTCCATCAGGTTGCAAACTGAATATAATTTTTTTCTGCATCTACCTCTGAAAAAATATTTGGGCTTCTAGCTGTGTGTGGGACTTGTTCTATTAGTCCATCTATACTGACCTCCATAAGGTTGCAAACTGAATATAATTTTTTTCTGCATCTACCTCTGAAAAAATATTTGGCCTTCTAGCTGTGTGTGGGACTTGTTCTATTAGTCCATCTATACTGACCTCCATCAGGTTGCAAATTGAATATAATTTTTTTCTGCATCTAGCTCTGAAAAAATGTTTGGCCTTCTAGCAGTGTGTGGGACTTGTTCTATTAGTCCATCTATACTGACCTCCATCAGGTTGCAAATTCAAAATAATTTTTTGTCTGCATCTACCTCTGAAAAAATATTTGGCCTTCTAGCAGTGTGTGGGTCTCATTGTATTAGGCCATCTATACCAAGCTCCACCAGCTTTTCAATTAATAATAATTTTTCGCTGCATCTAGCCCTGAAAATAATTTTTCTTCCCAATAGTGGTAGCAATAGAAATATGGGGCGCGCTACTGGCTTACAAAAATATACGCTTCATAACAAAAAACACCAGCTTAGCGCACTGCATTAATAAGATGGCATCATCGTCTCTCCCAGTGCTAGGCCTACTACCCAGGCTAGCATTCCTGTGCCTAAAACACAATGTATGGGTCCGCGCTAGCCACTATGCTGAGGGGTCTAAAGCTGCTGCTTTATAACAATTCAATTGGCAGATTTTCACAGAGCTCTTCCACAATGCCCACCCATCGGGACAACAGTTGCCCACCTTCCCTATGGGATCTAGTGGCGAATAGTTGATGCCATTAATCAGAGCGTCAGTTGCCCCGTCGACGTGGCAAGCATACGGTAAGGCATGGGAAGAGTGGACACGACTAGTAGCAGGCAGACGGGTTGACCAATGTGAACAAGCCAGATCACAAGTCACCATAGAATTTCTCCACCAGCTAATGATGAGGGGCATATCAGGGGCGTCAGCGCAGCGTTGTCTGACCGGAGTAGCATTTCACTTCCAACTACTGAATTGGGGAGATGTGACAAAGATTCATCATTAGACAATCCATAAAAGGGTGGAAAAGGGGTCAGCCAAGTCAGGAGTGTAGACGTCCCGTCCCGTGTCACTAAAACTGATTTCTCACATCATATCCCTAACACCATTAACATGACACTCACAATTTGAAGCAACACTACTGTCTACTGCATTTGTGATCGCCTTCTTCGGGGCGCTATGCATAAGCGAATTAGTCCCTCAATCCAAAATTAGCACCAGTGGAGGCTTATTACACCAGGACGTAGTCATAGGCAATAATGCAATACGTCTACGCATACACAAATCAAAAATGGTTCCAGCAGGCAGGGGCACTTGGGTACTTCTACAACCCACAAACGGTACAGAGTCGGGTAACAATAGTAAAACCATATCTAACCATCAGATCACAAAGTAATTTGTTCCTATCACACATTGATGGGACGCCATTATCAAGATACCAGTTCCAAGCTATATTTAATAAATGCATAACATCGTCAGGGAACCACCCCAAAGATTACGGGACACACTCATTCCGCATAGGCGCGGCCACAGAAGCAGCAAGAGCAGGACTGTCAGAAACGGAAGTTCAGAGGATAGAGAGATGGTGATCCACGTGTTTGGCAAGATACATAAGACCGGACTTGTTATCCTAACGTGGTTTGTTTCTTTTACAGGTGATGCTAAGCCAACAGTGTGGGTGATAGGCCACTCGTATATATATTGGGCAGATTAAAGGGCGAAAGTCCGCCCAGGCGGGAGGAAATTAGAGTTTCATAACACATATTTCAACTGGAGAGGTATTAGAGGCCTGCTATGGCCACAGGTACTAATGGAGGTAATCAAGGTAGGGAGAGAGGCAAGATGTCTGGTCATCTTAGTTATACAGGCCGGGGGAAACAACCTAGGTCATCACAAGAGCGCATAACTAATGGCAATAATGAAACTAGACACTGAGCGCTTCATAGAATTTTTCACAAAACTAGCTATAGTATGGTCAGAGATTGTGCCGATAGCGGTATGGCAAGGTGCGCGAGACATCACGGCCATCGAACGGACAAGGCGGGTAATAAATATTCGGATGGCAAAATTTAGAAGAGACAGAGGCGGTGTAGTGGTACGACACCGACAACTGGAAGGAGATAAAGCAGGCCTCATACGGCCCGACGGTGTTCACTTAATGGATATTGGACTGGACATATTCCTGTCAGGACTCCAGGACGGAGTGGAACAAGCGTTAAGAGTGATGGGTGGGGGTCAGAGTCCTGCATACGAGTACGCAGGATCCTCCATGGCCTGGAAATAGAAAGGACATGTTGGACAGTTACACTTGTTGGCCAAGTTGCCGGAGTGGAGACCCAGGGCATGTTGCAACAAGCTGAATTATTTTAGAAATAAAATGTCTTTCTAATGGAATGAGTATAAAGAGTTAATAAAGCTGTGACCGATCCTCACCCATCCAGTTGTAAGAGTTACATTATTGTATTGTCAAGGAAAGGGGGGCGGTAGGGGGGCTGAGCGTCTGGGTTTGGTTGGGGGTCCCCACAGTCTGCCTAGGCTAGATGCATTTAAAAATTCTTATTAGATACACAGGCAGTGCAGCTTGCTTCGCAGCTGGGCTACTACGCCCAAAGTATTGCCTAGGCTAGATGCAGTTAAGAATTCTACGCTGACTAGCAGACACTGAAGATTTGGAGCAGACCTCTGAGTAAACAGCTCTTCAGACTCAATCATCTGTGTTACCCCAAGCCATAGTGTATGTAGTTTCTTACAGTTAAAAGGGGGGGGGGAGCGACCCAACCCACCTGGAATGGACGATGCCAACGTCACGTAAGACACAGCAAGGGGACTCCACAAAGAGTTTCCATTTTTTCCCACAATTGTGGCACAGACACCACTTAACCCTAGTATGCATACCTGGGGCCTCGCAGTCCCGCCCTGTTAATTGTTTTCTATTTTCTGCAAGATTACTTTAGTTAGAATTTTGAAACTCTAGGTATTCTTCATGTATATAGTTGTTTGTCATTTGAGTTTGAGTTATTCAATGTTATTTGCACACGGGCCTAAAAGGCCCCAGGTATATGAAAGTGTAGATTTTTATGGTCATGCGTTCTAGGGTTAAGTGGCATCAATTGCCCCACAGTTGCTTAAAACGGTTGGTGAGGTATTACCAAATTCTCAAGCTTTTAGCCTCCCAAGGATAACACAGGATTAGAAAAGTCCTTGCGAATCCATGATTTGTTCATCTTTATGAACGTGAGTCTGTCTACATTCTCAGTGGACAGCCGCGTGCGCTTATCTGTCAGCACACCATCAGCAGCGCTGAACACACGTTCAGAGAGAACACTGGCTGCAGGGCATGACAAGATCTCCAAGGCGTGAGTGGCGAGCTCCGGCCATTTTTCCAGATTGGAATACCAAAATGAGCAAGGGTCCAGTGACACAGTCATGGCTTCGATGTTCACTTGGAGATACTCCTGCACCATCCTCTCTAGGCATTGACTATGTGTCAGACTTCTTGTCTCCTGTGGCCTTGCAAAGGATGGTCTAAAAAAGTGGTGAAACGATTTCACAAAATTGCTGTTACCAGCAGATACTGTGTTACTGTTACGGTTTGAGTGATGAAGACTCGACAGTCCCGCAGTTGGCAAGTTAGAACTGTGAGATTCACTTCGTGCACCACTGGTGTTTTGTTGAAAAGCACATGTAAGATTCTGCAACAGCGTCTGCAGATACTCCTGCATGCGTCAATCCCTTTTTATGGCAGGAATTATTTCGGCAAATTTACTTTTGTACCGGGGATCTAAGAGTGTGGCAACCCAGTAGTCGAGATTACTTCGAATTCTGCAATCTGAGGGTCATGTTGCAGGTAGTGCAGCAAGAAGGCACTCATGTGTCTTGCGCATCCAGGAGGACCAAGTCCTTGTTGTGTTGGCAGCGAGGTAAGAATCATGCTTCTTTCCTCTGCCCTCTCCCCCCAACCTCGCACAACAGAAATGTGATCAAGGTCTCCCTCATCTGATGAGTCTTCCATGCCCATCGCCAGTTCATCCTCCACTTCTTCCTCGGCTCCTGCACCTTCCTCAACAGTTTGGCTGCTACCATGCGCCCTGTTTAATCCCTCTCCCCCACCCTCCCATGCCTGCCTCCTTGGTGCTGCCAACCGTCTGGACCTGGGAGATGTTATCCTTTCCGCATACGACTCCTCCTCTACTTTCTCCACCTCCTCTTGTCCGACCACCTGACTCTGAATTCTGTTTAATGTGTGCTCCAGCATGTAAATCACCGGAATAGTTATGCTGATAATGGCATCGTCGTCAGCACTAAACATCTTCGTCGCCATTTCAAAACTGTGCAGAAAGGTGTGTGGCGCCCCTGAGGGTGCAGTCACCACAGAGTTACTGCATCTCATCCAGAGGTGTGGTATCTCACCCTCAGGTAAGGAAGGCGTATGGCTCGGGACCCTAACACCTGCATCCAACACATACCCGCAGTGGGGTTAGGGCGAGATTGCTCCTAAGGGAGAGCACAGTCCCAGGTCCCTAGCTGGTGGGAGGATCCTATGTAGTGGGTGCTTAGGGGAGCAGCTTAGGGGAGCACATGACAGGGAGAGTATAAATAGGAAGCCATCTTAGAAAGAGCAAGCCAGTCAGAGGAGGAAAAGTGACAGGAGCAGAGGCTCGGCATGAGCTCTGCTCCGGAGGCGGGCCTAGCCTGGGAGGCCCAGGACTGAAGGAGAGAAGAGAGGAGTGGGAGCAGGAAGGCTCCAGGAATCGAAGGGACCCTAGGGCTACGGGCCGTGCAGAAGGCCACCTGTACTCCCGCTGCTACCAGGAAGTAGAGGGGTCAGGCCAGATAAGGGGAACCGGTCCCTCAACTAGAGGAGAAACAGCAAGGCTCAACTAGAAACCGGAGGCTGCAGCATTTCATGTACTGCAGGCAAAAGTCCACACCAGTCTCACTAAGAAGGTAGCCACATAGGACCCAGGGGACGGAACACAAGTCGCCCGCCAAGGCCCGAGGATACCGGATAGAAGTGTCACTGGGTGTGAGGTGCAGGGAGAAGGCCAGAGAAAGGACACACAGAAGGGGGTCCTGCTAAGTACTCCGGAGCTATCTGGGGGTGGACTGAGCCCCTCACTGAGTACGCACAGCACGACGGGTGAGATAGCTCTGGTACCTGTAATCTGGACTGCAACAACTGTGAGTAAAGATCTTGGGACAGCATCACACGGACTGTGTGTTCATTACTGACTCCCTGCACTACAACCACCATCATCCACCCACACTGCCCTGAAGCTACACTCTTCCTGTGGTGAGTAATAATACCATTGCAGCAAAACCACCAGCTTCAGAGGACTGTTCCGCAGCGGCGGCCCCTTTGGCCGCACTCCACAGGTGGCGTAGTCGGACATTATAAAATCCATATATACAAATTACCGTTGGATTGACCGCCCTGGGTCACGGACCGGGTCACCGCCACAGTGACTACAACCCCCAGCGTCTACCGGCCCAGCTCCGGGTACCCCACGGCCCAGGGGGCGTGTCAACTTCATAGGTCCCTGATCTGAGACCACTCCTGCTGTGTGATTTGCCCCACCTCTGGATCTCGTTGGCCCAGGCTATACATCAGAAACTATTGCACCAGGGCTTGTCGGTGCTGCCACAGTCGCTGCAACATGTGCAGAGTTGAATTCCACCGTGTCGGCACATCGCATTTCAGCCGGTGAACTGGCAGGCCCAACGACTTCTGTAGAGATGTAAGTCGTTGAGCTGCGGGATGCGAACGGCGGAAGTGAGCACACAGCGACCGTGCCCTCTGCAGAAGGCCATCTAGTCCGGGATAGTGGGCTAAAAATTTATGGACAACCAGGTTCAACACGTGAGCCATACAAGGCACGTGTGTAACAATGCCCCGGCGAAGGGCCGCACCCAGGTTTGCAGCATTGTCGCACACGGCCTTCCCTGGTTGCAGGTCCAGTGGAGACAACCATTCATGAAACTGGGTCTCCAGAGCTGACCACAAGACCTCAGCTGTGTGACTCACATTTCCCAGACATTTCAAAGTAAACACTGATGCCGTTGAGCCCTGCTGCCAGCATAGTAAGGAGGTGCGCAGTTAGAAAGCAGGTGGCATTACCAGACAGGCTTTGGGTGCAGGTGGAGGACCGAGAGGAGGTTGAGGAGGCAGAAGCAGTGCAGGAACTTCGAGATAAAGAGGATTGACGCACAACTCGTGTCCTCCAGGCGGAAAGGCAGCATTTCTGTAGCCAACAGCTTGCAGATGGTGAAATTCAACCTCTTAGCTTTCTCATGGCTAGAAGGAAATGGTCTTTTACTTGTCCACATCTGAGGGACCGAGGGCTGGCTGTTGTGCTTTGACGGGGTTGAGTAGGGTGTCCCTGGCAAACTGCCGGTCTGTGAGGAAGATGCAGGCGGACATGTTAGGTTGCCTTGATCCAAAGGTGGTGCTCTCGATGTCAGAGAGCTCTCAACACCAGCAGGTGTTTCCACTTCCCAATGAACTGACGACCTGCCAATCACACTGGCTGTTGCAGGTAAAGAGGTGGCAGGTCTGCGTCCAAAAACATGTGTGACTGCTGTCCCCCCAGTCACAGAGGATGAAGAGGCCGCGGATGCACAAGATGGGGCAGACGGTGGTTGGCCCAGCCTGCTAGGCCGCATTGTAGCACAGTGAGCTTCCCACTGCAACTTATGCTTCATATCCATGTGACGGTACATGCATGAAGTACTCAAACTATGGATTTTTTGGCCTCTACTTAGCTTTTGGTGACAAATATTACAGATAACACGAGTTGGGTCATCCTTATCGATCTGAATAAATGCCCAGGCTATGCAAGGCTTAGAGCCCATGCGACCTGAAGAGCCACTACGACTTGTGGTCAGAGGCGGAGTTGTGGTTGAGGATGCAGTTGTTGACGTGCTTCCAGTACTCCGTCTCTGTCCAGGAAGGCGCAACCTAACCTCGTCGTCAATAGCATCTGTGACGCCCCACTGCGCTTGGTATCACAGATCCTAGAAGAGTGTATTGATGGAATCCTCCACAAGAGGCCCCCATAAACATTCACACATCTCCACCTTCCACCTCAGACCAGCAGAGGGAGCCCGATAGGGATATAAATAGGGAAGGTGGAGCTAGGCAGTTCAGTTCCTCTGAAGAGTTCCTGCAGTAGAGAAGCCTAAGAGAGGTCAGTCTGCAGTGGAGCTCAGTCTAGTCTAGAGAACTCAGTTAATAGTTCAGCAGTGGAGCACGAGGCTCCTGCTAGCTAGATTCAGGGAGCCCAGATAGAGCTTAAGGTGTGCCGGCGTCATAAGATCGGTGAAGCGCGGCAAGCTGCCGTTAGTGTGTATAGCCTATTGAGGTCCCGAGTAGGCCGAAGGCGAGTGGCGAGTTAGTACATAAGGGGCAGAGGAGCTTAACCAGCTCACCCCGAAGCATTTACCGGACACCGGATCCGAGCTTACCGGGATCTCTGTGACCCAGTAAGGCATAACCGGAATCCCTGGAGAACTACAAGTCCCAGGATCGCTAAGGTGCTGATACGTAACAGAGCCAGGAGACGCTTAGGCCCCGCATACTGGAAGCGTGAACTTCAAGAGAAGGCCCTACCACAAGGTCAGCCAGCGCAGGACAGAGACAAAGTTAGGCCTAGCTCCAGGCAGGTCAGAAACTTACTGCGCAGAGGCAAGAAACAGGAGGCCCTACACCCGCTCATTGGGGAGGATCCTGATATGCACCCTTCACCCTACAGTGCTCCAGGATGTGCCTGAATTTCCTCCAGTAAAAGGTACTGAAGTGACTGCCGTGTCCGTTTCCGTTCTTGCTCTGACCCAGCTGGGTCTCGCCTGTCCTGCATTCCCCCTGCATACGCTGCCCTGAGACCTAGCTCCACCTGTGGGGAGCTATACCATCAAGCTGCCTTATCACGGGCCTCAGTGGACTGCTGCAGCGCTGGTGCTTCTCACCAGATACCACAGGTGGTGTCACAAACTCTTATAAAATTAACAATTATCCACCCTTTTAAAGAGTGACCCCAGGGTACAGGCCAGGGAGCCGACCACCGCGACATCCCAAAGGCCAGGCAAAGGCCCGGGTGACCTCATCGACTGGCTGACTGTGGGTTGACAGTAAGTGGGATCTCCAACCTTGTCATCATCACCCTGTGTGTTATCACACCCGTCGTCCTCAAAGCCAACCTCTTCCTGCCCTGACCGAAAAGTCAAGTTGTCGCTCCAATCAGGTATTTGAGTCTCATCATCGTCTTCATCATTGTCTCCACCAACAGGAGTTACAGTTTGGGAACGAGAGTCTACATTATGCTCAGAACCTTCTTCATCTGGTCCTGGATCCGATTTATAAAGATTCTGGGCATCAGTGCAGATCATTTCCTCGTCTGGATTAACAGAAGCTCTGGAGCAGATCTCCGTTTCCCAGGCTATAGTATGAGTAAACAGCTGTGCAGACTCAACCATCTGTGTTACCCCATACTCAGACGGGCAGCTGGAGACTTGGGAGCTGTGAGGAAGCAAGTGCGATTGGGGTGACACCTCTGAGGACTGGAGTATTTGTGATGTTGAAGTTGAGGTGGAGGAGAGCCCACTTGAAGGAGCACTTGATATCCGCTGAAGCACCTGCTGTTTTTGTGCCTCATCTGGAATTTGTAGCGATGGGCGTGTCCGTAACAAAGGTATCGTATCACATTGTCCACGAAAAGAAGTCGACATGTTAGTTTGGCTGGAAGATGGTCTTTCTTCTGCAGATGTTACTCCCCCCCCACCGCGGGGGGCTCGACCCACCAGTGGACAGGCACCAGTATTAGGAGAGGGGGGCTGGCCGTCAGGGTCCACCGCGGCTCTGGCACAAACCCGGCGACACGGAGGTGGCACGGGCAGGAACGGACTGGCCGTGTCGGCTTCTCACTTTTTGGATTTTAGAAGGGCATGACATGCCTATATCTGTGTCTCCCCCTCCTTTTACTCCTCCACCTCTTTTATTTTCGCATGACTATATGTACTTGTCACTTTTCCATGTGTTAGTTATGTCTTCTGAGCAGTTTGTCAGCTTTTGGACACCTTTGAAGGTGTTTTCTATATGTTTCTATGTGTTTTTGTTTGCCTGCCATTGGTTTTAACGGTGTTCGAAGGTGTTCGACGAACAGTTCGGCGAACACACGGGTGTTCGACGAACCGAACTCGAACACTACGGGGGTGGCTCAACACTAGTAGCGCGCCAGCTGGCATGTAAAAAAAAAAAAAAAAAGGAGTATAAGATAAAATTAAATTATAGAAAGAGAGAGCACACTGCTGCCGGAAGGGGAGGGGCCCAAAGGAGGTGGAGCCCCCTTATGCTTTAAAAGGATGGGAAGCAATCAAGATGGCGGTGTCTGCATCCCCGTCATCATGAGTGAGGAGCTGCAGTCACCTGGGCAGCTGCTGTCACCGTCGCAGGAGGAACAGAAGCAGCCACAGGAGCCTAAGCAGCATAAACAGCTTAAGCAAAGTGTGAGACAACCGTAACAACGGGAGTCTTCCCATCATCAGAGCCACAGCAGTGGGGGTCGTATGAGTGTCGGCAGAACCGGTCAGCTGCCTTCTTCTTCTAAGCGGAGATACCCTTTTGAAGAGGAGGATGCAGCTAAGTGGGATAAAACCCCTAAAATTGATGTGGCCATCGCAAAGTCCTCGAAAAGATCCACACTGCCCTTTGAGGATATGGGGACCCTAAAAGATCCTCTTGATAAAATGGCGGAGTGTTTTCTAAAACAGGCCTGGGAGTCCTCAGCTGGGGCTCTGAAACGGGCAGTGGCAGCCACCTGCACCGCCAGGTCTATGATGATCTGGCTTCAGCAGTTAGAGGACCAGATCAAAGGGAATGTCTCTAGAGAGAAAATTCTGTCAGGTCTTCCTCTTTTGCAGGGGGCGGCTGCATTCCTTGCAGATGCATCAGCAGATTCAGTTAGGCTGGCTGCCAGGTCAGCAAATCTTTCTAATGCAGCCTGCAGTTTCTGAGGGTAGCTGTACGGTTCGGCAAGCACATAAGGCGTTTTCAGTTTGCAGCTCTTCCCTTTGGCATCTCCATGGATCCAAGGGTTTTCACAAAGATTATCCTGGAAGTCACAGCGCATCTAAGGGAGAAAGATATCCTAGCCATCCCTTACCTGGACGATTTTTTAGTGGTGGGCAGATCAAAACAACTCTGCGCACTGGCTCTGGCGGAAGTCATGGCCAGTCTAAATGGCCTGGGTTGGATGTTAAATTTCGAAAAAATCGAGACTAGAATCAAAAAAGGTTCAATCATTCCTGGGTCTCATTTTGGACTCAGAAAACCAGATTTGTCTTCTGCTAGAGGACAAGAAACTGAAGATCAGTTCCCTCATATCACGGGTAATCAGCAATCCATCCATGACCTTGAGAAATGCAATGTCTCTATGACATCTTATATCCCAGCAGTTCAGTAGGCCCAGTTCCATTCCAGACATCTTCAGCAGGAAATCCTGACAGCAGATAAATGGTTCAGAGGTCGCCTGGATGGAAGAATATCCCTTTCAAGTTTAGTAATCAACTCGCTGGACTGGTGGATGAATCTGGTAAATCTATCTCTGGGGGTTCCTTGGTCTTTCCAGCTGTCAGATACGATTACGACAGATGCAAGCGCAGAAGGCTGGGGAGCTCACCTGAGAGATCATTCAATACAAGGCCTCTGGTCAGACAGCGAGACGGGTCTCTCCTCCAACATGATGGAGCTGTTGGCAGTCAGAAATGCGCTAGTAGAGTTCAGTTCTCTTCTTCAGGGTCAACACATCCAGATAATGTCGGACAACCGAACAATAGTCGCCTACATCAATCGTCAGGGGGGTACAAGATCCCTTCCTCTAATGTTAGTAGCGGATTAGATCCTTCATTTTGCGCAGAGTCATCTATTCACGCTCTCAGCGTTGCATATAAGAGGAGAGGAGAACGTAAAAGACAATTTTCTAAGTCGACACATCTTGAAACAAGGAGAATGGGAATTGAATCCAGTGGTATTCCAGCAGATTGCCGGCCGATGGGGACAACCTCAGATAGATTTGTTTGCAAACAAACACAATAGGAAAACCAAAATCTTTTGCTCCCTGAATCCAAAGGAGAAGCCGTTTGCGGTGGACGCGCTGCAAATTCCTTGGGACTTTACCCTGGCCTATGCCTTTCCCCCTCTAATGCTGATCCCTACTATCCTAAGGAAGATCCAAGAAGAACAGGTGAGGGTTATATTGATCGCCCCGTTTTGGCCCGAGAGACCATGGTTCACTTGGATGAAGAGAATGTCCCAAGCTGATCCATGGGTTCTTCCGGACACCCCAGATCTCCTCAGGCAGGGCTTATTCTTCCATCCCCAAAGATCGGACCTGCATTTGACAGCCTGGATTTTGAAAGGTCACTACTAACGCAGGAGGGGTTTTCTCCAGGTCTAGTTACTACTCTACTGGCGAGTAGGAAGCTGGTGACGACTAGGATCTATGGCAGAACCAGGACTAAATTTCTGTCTACCTCGGGTCAGTCCGCCAAAGGGAGGGTTCCTATTGGGGCCATCCTGGAATTCCTTCAGAAAGGCTTAAGCATGGGGTTAGCCACCAGTACCCTTAAGGTACAAGTATCAGCTCTGGGGGCACTATATAATTACGACTTGGCAGCGAATAGGTGCATCATCAGATTCATTAAAGCTTGCAGTAGATCTAGATCCATCCCTACTCCAAGGATGCCTCCTTGGGACCTTAATCTGGTTCTAGAAGAGCTAACCAAGCCTCCCTTTGAGCCCTTAGAGGAAGTTTCGGAGAAAATTCTCACCTTAAAAACAGCCATGCTGGTAGCTCTAACATCAGCTCGTAGGGTTAGTGATCTGCACGCGCTGTCAGTTAACCATCCGTTCAATCAGGTGTGTATGGATAGGCCGGGTCTGGTCTTAAGATTACTCTATCTTCCAAAAGTAGCCTCCAAATTCCATAGGACTCAAGTAATTACTCTCCCTTCCTTCTATCCTGACCCTAGAGATTCTGAGGAACAAAAGCTTCACACTTTAGATGTTAAGAGGGTATTAGTCCAGTATTTGGAGGTGACGAAGGCCTGGAGAAAAAGTGATGCCTTATTCATCTCATTTCAGGGGGCTAGGAAAGGGCTTAAGGTTACAAGGGGGATCATAGCTAGGTGGGTCAGGGACACCATTGGCTTAGCGTACTCTTCTAGCAATCTGACAGTTCCAGAGAACCTGAATGCCCACTTCACCAGAGCTGTAGCTGCTTCCTGGGCTGAGAAGGCCGATGTGCCCATCGACATCATATGTGAGGCAGCAACTTGGTCATCCCCCTCTACATTCTACAAACATTACCATCTTGACCTTTCCTCTTCTACTGATCTGTCCTTTGGGAGGAAGGTGTTGCAAGTGGTGATCCCTCCCTCTGGTGTCTGATCTATCTAAATCTCTCAGGTAGTGCTGTCATGGGAGAAGGGGAAAAGATCCTAGTTACTTACCGGTAACGGGATTTTACAGAGCCCATGACAGCACCCTATTAATTCCCTCCCATATAACAATTATGGTGTGCACTTCTTAGGGTGTTTTATTAAGAAATGTTTAGGTGGTAGTTATGTACTAACCTATTTTTCTGAGGCCCTCTCATGCTCTGAAACAAAAACTGATGCGGAAGAGAGGTACCGCCTTTTTATTCAGTAGGTTCCTGTCCATGGTGGGCGGATACCCTCTCTCAGGTGGTGCTGTCATGGGCTCTGTAAAATCCCGTTACCGGTAAGTAATTAGGATCTTTTCCCAATGCACCCAGATTCTGCAGACACTGCTGGAGATATGGACATACTGAGACAGACTGTGCCTCTATTGCAGAGAATGTGTGCAGGAAATGTAACCAGGTTGGCCACTCTAGCAACCAGTGCACAAATGTGATAGCTTGAAATCTCAGTGGAGAGAAAGGTCATGCTTTCAAGGACTGTAATTTGAGACCTAAAACTTATGCTGGTGTTGCACGGAGAAATGTGGATCTTCCAGAGCCAGAGTTTATACAGGATGAGCTGGATGAGATGACCAGTGAGGATATGGAGGAGAGGAGGAGACTTGCAGAAGTTGATAAACGCAGACAGCGTGCAGAGGTTATAGCAGAGGCAACTGGGTTGAGAGTCACACAAAACAATCAGGGAAGCAGCTGAGTTCATGCAGTAAAACATCAGACTGAAGTAACTGACTGTATGGAAGTGAGCTCTGTGCAAGAGGCCGAGGCTGATGTGCCAAATATGGCAGTTACTATGGGAGGTGAAGAAGATGTGGAATCCAGCTTATCCAAAACACCGATTATAAAGTGGGATGAAAGTCCATCAGACCCAGAGAGTGAAGGTGGTCAGGAGGACCATACATCCAGAAGGCAGGCGGACTCAGAAGAGGAAGAGTTATCCACGCCAAAAAAACTAAGGAGGAATCCTTCCCCTTCAAGTGTGGGAAGCATTTGCCCCATGAGACTGTACCCTACAGCACCTGATCCCCAAAATGAACGTTTTTTTTAGGGGAAGGAGTGGGCTACACCGTCTGCATATCAGGTGAACCCTCTCCAGAAGGACTAGGATGAGGATCAAATGGGCATGCTGTGGTAACCTGCCTCACCAAATTGAGAGATAGGTTCCCAAGCTGCTCAAGTGGCAATCCTGTCACTAAATGTTAGACAAATTAAATCGGTACCAAGAAGAACTGCAATTTTAGACTTTCTTAAAAATCTACCTGCAGATATTTATTGTTTACAGGAATGTGGGATTTCTGAATCTCTGGACGACAATGCGTGGCCGCAAGGCCAATGTGTCTGGTCAGGGTCTGCTGAAAATAAAAACAGTGGGGTTGGTATTTTAATGGAGAATAGGGGGCTGAAAATATACCGCGTGCAGAATTATTAGGCAAATGCGTATTTTGTTCACTTCGATACTTTTTATACATGTTGTTCTACTCCAAGCTGCATAGGCTTGAGCGCCAACTACCAATTAAGTAAATCTGGTGATGTGCATCTCTGTAATGAGGAGGGGTGTTGACTAATGACATCAACACCCTATATAAGGTGTGCTTAATTATTAGGACACTTCCTTTCCTTTGGCAAAATGGGTCAGAAGAGAGATTTGATGGGCTCTGAAAAGTCCAAAATTGTGAGATGTCTTGCAGGGGGGATGCAGCAGTCTTGAAATTTCCAAACTTTTGAAGCGTGATCACCGAACAATCAAACGTTTCATGGCAAATAGCCAACAGGGTCGCAAGAAGCGTGTTGGCCAAAAAAGGAGAAAAATAACTGCCCATGAATTGAGGAAAATCAAGCGTGAAGCTGCCAAGATGCCATTCGCCACCAGTTTTGCCATATATCAGAGCTGCAACATTACTGGAGTATCAAAAAGCACCAAGGTGTGCGATACTCAGGGACATGGCCAAGGTAAGGAAGGCTGAAAAACGACCACCTTTGAACAAGAAAAATAAGATAAAAGGTCAAGAACGGGCCAAGAAATATCTTAAGACTGATTTTTCAAAGGTTTTATGGACTGATGAAATGAGAGCGGCTATGGATGGGCCAGAGGCTGGATCAATAAAGGGCAGAGAGCTCCACTCCGACTCAGACGCCAGCAAGGTGGAGGTGGGGTACTGGTATGGGCTGATATCATCAAAGATGAACTTGTGGGACCTTTTCGGGTTGAGGATGAAGTGAAGCGCAACTCCCAGACCTACTGCAAGTTTCTGGAAGACAACTTCTTCAAGCAGTGGTACAGGAAGAAGTCGGTATCGTTCAAAAAAAACATGATTTTCATGCAGGACAATGCTCCATCACATGCATCCAACTACTCCACAGCGTGGCTGGCCAGTAAAGGTCTAAAAGAAGAAAAAAATAATGACATGGCCCCCTTGTTCACCTGATCTGAACCCCATAGAGAACCTGTGGTCCATCATAAAATGTGAGATCTACAGGGAGGGAAAACAGTACACCTCTCGGAACAGTGTATGGGAGGCTGTGGTGGCTGCTGCATGCAATGTTGATCGAAAACAGATCAAGCAACTGACAGAATCTATGGATGGAAGGCTGTAGAGTTTCATCATAAAGTAAGGTGGCTATACTGATCACTAATTTTTTTGGTTTTTGTTTTTGCATGTCAGAAATGTTTATTTCTAAATTTTGTGCACTGATATTGGTTTACCTGGTGAAAATAAACAAGTGAGATGGGATTATATTTGGTTTTCATTAAGTTGCCTAATAATTCTGCACAGTAATAGTTACCTGCACAAACAGATATCCTCCTAAGATAGCCAAATCTAAAAAACCCCCACTCCAACTGACAAAAATATTAAGCTTGCATATTTATGAGTCTTTTGGGTTGATTGAGAACATAGTTGTTGATCAATAATAAAAATAATCCTCTAAAATACAACTTGCCTAATAATTCTGCACACAGTGTAGAATCCTACACAGTTGTGGAGGCTGGGAGGTTTTTGGTATGTAAAATAAACTGTAGAGGGTGGAGATTTAAAATACTTAATATGTATGCCCCAGTAGGAAAAGAAGAAAGACTGGAGCTTTTTGAAAAGTTGTGTTTTTTTCTATCTGGGAAAATACCCATTGTTTGTGTTGGGGATTTTAATTGTGTGACAGAAGGAGAGAATGAAGATGTCACCGGGAAAAATTTAAAACATTTAATAGAGGATTTCTCCTTTGTTGATGCTGCTGAGGTAATGTTGGGAAAACCTCCTCCTGCCACATATAGAGCAGATAGGGGGGCATTGAATCGAGGATTGATCGTATTCTTTTCTCTAATCATATGGTTTGTAAAAAGTTCCAGCAGGATGACGTTATTTTTTTGGATCATGTGTGTATGACAGCACTTTTGGAAGATACAGTTTCCTTTGCATATGGAAGAGGTGTGTGGAAGCTAAATGTGCGGTTGTTAGAGGATCACAGGATTATGAAAGATTTCAGAAGGATGTATGTGAAATGGAAGGATAGGAAGAGGGATTTTGTGAATGTGCTGGAATGGTGGGACTGGATGAAGAAGGAAATACGTTTTTTCTTCAAGAAATGAGGACGGAGGAAAGGAGCCAATAACAGGAAGAAATTTAATGAGTTAAGTATGAGGTTAGAGTGGCTGAGGAAGCTGAGAATGATTGGAATTGAAGTAGATGATTTGATGTGTCAGGTGAGAAATGATATTAAAAGCTTTATTAATGAGAAGGGCAAAGAAATCATATACAGGTCCAAAATTGAGCATTTGGAAAAAAATGAAAAATGTACTAGGTTCTTGTTCAAAAAAGTGTTTGGGAAGAAAGTGGATATGGATGAGGTGAAGAATGTGAATGGTGTGTATGTGAAGGGGAAGGAGGTGATGAAAGAGGTTGAATTGTTTTACAAGGAGTTGTATGGGTCAAAATTACTGTTGAGCGAGCTTGCTCGACACTGCTCGGTACTAGCCCGAGCATCTCACTACTCGGGATGTTCGGCGAGCACCGAGCATTTTCGGGTTACTCGAGCGGGAGATCGGGTCTCCGCCCTGCATGTTTAGCGCTCTTTACAGAGCCAATGAACATGCAGGGATTGCCAGCCAGTCACTGTAATACCGCAGCCATGTTGGTTGTGGGCATTACAGTGATTGGCTGGCCGCACAGCATCACCTCGAGTATTTAAAACCGGGCGCCGCCATCTTGGACACAGTCGCTCCGGATCAGACAGTGTAGGGAGAGTGCTTCTGAGCTAGGGAGAGATTTATACTGCGAAATAGGTAGTGTAGGGTCTCGAAAGCCTGCAAAATCAAACAAACAGTCCTTATGAGGACTAATATCCATCCCAGATATCAGGCAGGCAGGCTGTATAGGAGACGCAGTGGTTATACCAACAAACACTGCATTACAGTCCTGTGTGCTGCTTTTCAAATTGCTAGACTTAGCACCAGGTCTCAGGGGCCAGGAAAAATCCTTTTTTTTCATCTAAATCCTTTTTTTTTTTTATTTCCCTCATTCAGACTGTACAAATACCAGTCTTATTAACCTTTTGGAATCCCCCCCCCACCCAAAAAAAAATTGAGTATGTCTGTGAGTGTTCAGACACAAATATATCTGTTTAAAAGAGTCTGGTTTCAGCCAGATAACTAGAACTGTGATTTTGCAGTTCCACAGTTCCAATCTCTGTACTATCCACTTTTTTGCCTTTTTTTCCATAAAAAAAACAGTTTGAGTGTCTCGCTGACGGTTCAGACACAAATATATCTTTTTAAAAGATTCTGGTGTAGGCCAGAGAAATAGAACTGTGGTTTTCCTCTTCCACGGTTCTAATCTCCTTTTTGTTACAATTTTGCCATTGATAGTGCGAGTGTAAGCTATTTTACTTAATTTACAATGGGCAAGGCGCGTGGCAAGGGACATGGAACTGGACGTTCTGGTGATGGTGCATGCAGAGGACGGAGCCGTTGCCAAGGTGAAAATGTGCCACAACCAACAGCCACATCTTCTCGCTCCCAGTTCTACACCGAATTACTAGGGAACCACACAACAATTGCGAACTGATCAGTGTGAACAGGTTATTAATTCGATAGCAGATACTACTTCCAGTCACCTGGGCACCACCACCTCCGGTCTGTCTTCCACACGGTCAAGTGTTAGTAGCCGTGAGTTTCGACCGCATACTCCTCATCACCCTGATGATCCTTCCTCCCACCATGCCGAGTGTCGTCAGACAGCAACTGATCCCACAGATGGACACTCTGAAGAGCTGTTCACCGGTCCATTTCCATATTTGTGCCCCTCGCCTGCTCCGCTTAAAGTGGTGGAAGAGGAGATCCCATGTAGCGATGGCCAAATATTTGAACAGCCACGGCCACAGGAAGGCGACGCTGGCAATTTGTCACAAAAGGTGGACGATGACTAGACACAATTGCCACGAAGTGAGAAGGAGGACCGTGGAGCAGAAGTGGAAGAGGAGGAGGTGGTGGATGATCTAGTAACTGACCCAATGTGGCAGGAGGACATGCAGAGCGAGGCCAGCAGCACAAAGGGGGAGGGAGGCAGAGAACCCCAACAGGCAGGAAGAAGCAGTGTGGTGGCCGCAGACAGAAGGCGGGCAACCGATCCCCGTAACACCAACACAAGGGACATTGCCAGGACAACCAGTAGGTCTTCCAGAGTCAGGAATTTTTTTAATGACTCTGCTGATAACCCCAAAAGGCTATTTGTACCACATGCCAGGCCTGCATCAGCAGGAGTGACAAAACTACCAGCCTGACCACCACCAGCATGATCAGGCACATGTTAGCAAAGCAACCGACTTTGTGGGGCGAATCCCAGGGTCCACCACCAGTGTCAGCGGGTGTCACCACTGCTTCTTCCACTGTTATGCGTGCAAGGCAATCCCCTGTGCATACTGCATGCAAAGATGCCCCCTCCTCTCAGTCTTCACTTGTTATGGCAGTTTCTCAAGAAACAGCATCAACGTCCACGTCCCACTGCAGCGTTCAATTGTCCATATCCCAGACCTTTGAGCGAAAGCACAAATTCGCAGCCAATGCCCCACAGGCCACAGTCCTAAATTCGCACATTTCATGACTGCTTCCGTTGAAAATGCTGCCTTTTAGACTTGTGGAGAAGGAATCTTTCCGCAACCTTATGGCGGTGGCCATCCCTCGGTACTCGGTCCCCAGCCGACACTATTTTGCCCGGTGTGCCATCCCTGCACTACAGAAAAAGGTGTCCTAAAACATCTGTCGTGCCCTCAACAACGCAGTTACTAGGAGAGTCCACCTGACAACAGACACGTGGACAAGTGCTTGTGGCCAGGGACAGTACATCTCCCTGACTGCACACTGGGTAAACATAGTGGAAGCCGGGACCCAGTCGGACCTTGGGACGGAACACATCCTCCCCACACTGAGGATTGCGGGCCCTATGTCAGTCAGAGTTGCCCCCACAGTGTACAGCTCCTGCGCATCATCCTTCTCCTCATGTTAAGCCTCCATCTCAGATATCACCACATCAGTTACAAGCTGGAAGCACTGCAGTACTGCCTCAGCCAAGTGGCAACAGGCTGTGCTGAAACTCATAAGCTTAGGTGATAAACCTCACACTGCTTGTGAGTTGTGAACAGCTCTGAAAGAGCAGGCAGATCTGTGACTGAGACCGCTGAACTACATCCAGGCTCATGTTCTTAACCTCGTGGTTCAGCGGTTTCTTAAATTGTACCCCGAGTTGCCAGATCTGCTCATCTAAGTACACCACCTGTCAGCTCATTTTCGGAAGTCGGCTACAGCTTCCGCCGCCCTTGCTGTGTTGCAGCAGCGTTTGCAGCTTCCGGCACTCCGACTGGTGTGTGATGTCCCCACACGTTGGAACTCTACCCTCCACATGTAGCAAAGGATTTGTGAGCAGAAGAGAGCAGTTGTGGAGTACCAGCTGCAACAAGGCCGTCGATATTCAAGTCAGACTCCACACATAAGACCTCAGGAGTGGACCTGGATGTCTGACATCTGTACCATCTTAACAAACTTTGAGGAGTCCACCAAGATGGTGAGTGGCGATGACGCCATCATTAGCGTCAGCATCCCACTTTTATGTCTTTTGCAACGCTCTCTGCAGGGAATTAAAGAGAAGGCATTGCAGCCAGAGTACGATGAGATGGATCAAGAAGCCGTAGCGGGCGATTACACACAGCCCAGCCTCATCTCATCGCAACGTGCATTGGGGGACAATTAGGGAGAGGAGGAAGAACAGGAGTTGGTATCATGCGCTGTAGACGTAATACCTGTACAACTGTCATACCGTCGGTTCAGCATGGGTGGCCTGAGGACAGGGGGGAGGAGGAGAGCATGGTCAGTCGTCATCTTGTTGAGGACACGGAAGTCTGACCCGTTACCAGTATGGCACACATGGCTGACTTTATGTTACGCTGCCTTAACCGTGACCCTCGCGTTGTCAAAATGTTGGGTGACAGTCATTACTGGTTGGTGACACTTTTAGACCCCCGCTACAAGGAGAACTTTCACTCTTTTATTCCTGAGGTGGAGAGGTCTACAAAAATGGCACAGTACCAGAAGGCCCTTGCTGCAGAACTGTTAAAAAAAATTCCCATCTGAACACACTAGCGGCAGAGGTCACAACCAAGGCGTACAGGCGAGAGAGACGCAACTCCAATCCAGCAGAGGTAGGGGAACACTGTCAATGTTCTGGGACAGTTTTCTGAGACCCACCCAGCTTACAGGCCCTGAGGCGCGGGGTACTCTTACAAGGAGTGGAAAGTTTCAAAAGATGGTGAGGGAGTACCTTGCCAACCGTAACAGCGTCCTCTGTGATTCCTCTGTGCCTTTTAATTATTGGGAATCCAAGCTGGTCACTTGGAATGAACTCGATCAGTACGCTTTGGAGGTCCTGGCCTGCCCTGCCACTAGCGTGTTATCGGAGCGTGTTTTTAATGCCGCTGGGGGAATTATAACTGATAAGCGCACTCGCCTGTCAACTGACAATGCTGACAAGCTGACCCTTATCAAAATGAACAAGGGCTGAATTGGGCCAGACTTCTCATCAATTCACCACCAAATGACAGCAGAGTAACAAAGTCAAATCCACTGTGTTATTTCGGGAGGTGTATTCCCATGCACCGCTTCACACCCACACATGGGTATACGCTTCCTCATTTCGGCTGTTTTTTGCTTTTCTCCTTATCCTCAGCCTCCACCACCACTATACCACCAGGGTGACCGTGTTGCCAGCATTGCAAGTTCCTCTGTCCTAATTTTTGGCAGCTTTTGCTTGGAAGGCATAGGCAAAGACTATGGGAGACCCACTCCCCAATAATGGGAATAATGTTTTTAATATGCTGTACTGCATGGCTCTTGTAAGGGGCATTGCAAGTTACTCCGTCCTAATTTTTGGCAGCTTTTGCTTGGAAGGCATAGGCAAAGACTATCGGAGACCCACTCCCCAATAATGGGAATAATGTTTTTAATATACTGTACTGCATGGCTCTTGTAAGGGGCATTAAAATTGTCTTGTTAAGCTACTGTGACCTCCATGTCTCTTCCAAGGGTTATTGATATTGTCTTTTTATTCCACTGGGACCTCCACGTCTCTTCCAAGGGGCATTGATATTGTCTT
Organism: Phyllobates terribilis; assembly: GCF_046119375.1. Classification (NCBI taxonomy): domain Eukaryota; kingdom Metazoa; phylum Chordata; class Amphibia; order Anura; family Dendrobatidae; genus Phyllobates; species Phyllobates terribilis. The sequence goes on from NW_027362765.1 coordinate 100,421,731, forward strand.
TTTATTCCACTGTGACCTCCACGTATCTTCCAAGGGGCATTGATGTTGTCTTTTTATTCCTCTGGGACCTCCATGTCTCTTCCAAGGGGCATTAAAACCATCTTGTTAAACCACTCTGAAATTTTGGCAGCTTTTGCTTGGAAGGCATAGGCAAAGACTATGGGAGACCCACTCCCCAATAATGGGAATAATGTTTTTAATATGCTGTACTGCATGGCTCTTGTAGGGGCATTAAAATCGTCTTGTTAAGCTACTGTGACCTCCACGTCTCTTCCAAGGGGCATTAAAACAGTCTTGTAAAACCACTCTGAACTCCACGTCTCTTCCAAGGGGCATTAAAATCGTCTTGTTAAGCTACTGTGACCTCCACGTCTCTTCCAAGGGTCATTGATATTGTCTTTGTATTCCACTGCGACCTCCACCACTCTTCCAAGGGGCATTGATATTGTCTTTTTATTCCACTGGGACCTCCACGTCTCTTCCAAGGGGCATTAAAACCATCTTGTTAAACCACTCTGAACTTCACGTCTCTTCCAAGGGACATTAAAACCGTCTTGTTAAGCTACTGTGACCTCCACGTCTCTTCCAAGGGGCATTGAAATGTTGTTTTCAATTACCTCTAACCTCCACGACTCTTCCAACGGGCATTGCATTTCCTCCTAATTTTAGTCAGCTTTTGCTTTTCAATGCATAGGCGAACACTAAGGGAGATCCACTCCCCAATAATGGGTAGAAGGTTTTTAGTACGCTGTAATCCACGTCTGTTTCAAGGGGCATTGCAGTTCCTCATAATTTTTGGAAAGCCTTCCATTCACTGCTTAGGCCAACAGTGTACAGGAGACCCAGTTGCTATAAATGGAAAAAATGGTTTAGTTAAGGCCCTCTGACCTCCATGTCACTTCCAAGGGGCATTGGAGTGCCTCGAAATTTTTGGTAGGCAATGCATTCACTGTATGCCCTGTAACTGTGTAGCTGAACCGTTCCTTTTGGTACAGAAACATATCCTACAAGACATGTGTGGTTGACTGGCCTGATATTGATGTGAATGATCCCTGTTCCTCCTGCTCTTTCTCCTTTGCCACCACCTCATCCATCATTCATCACCTGAAGCTTTGTTTTAACGGGAGTCATAGAACTGGGATAGTAGCAGGAAAACATCCAGCAATCCTCGGAGGAGGTAGGATATGCGCCAAAACGCTGACCACCTCAGGCCTAGCCGCTACTACATACATGCGCTTGCATTCCAATGAACAGAAAGCTAAGGAGATGGATGGCCTCATGATCATGAATAATTTACTCGTTGTGTAGGAGGCCGACCACTGCTGCTGTCTACTTTCTGAACTTAGTGTTGAAGCCTGATTGACCCAGAACCCGCAATCCTCTATGTCTGGAGGACGTGTTGCATCCCAGTGTCCAACTGTGTCCCGGCTTCCACAATATTAACCCAGTGTGAAGGCGTCAGTGACATAGACCATCCCTGGCCACATTCACTTGTCCACGTGTTTGCGGTTAGGCTGTCCTTCCCACTAAATGCACTGGGGAGGGCACAGGTATTGTTTTGGTATGCGCGCTTGTGTATAAGGTGCACCGGGACAAATAAGGGTGGCTGGGGACCGTTTATGGACACCCGGCCGCCGCCTGGCGGCTGGGGACCAAGCGTGGACACCCGGCAGCCGGGCGGTTGGGGACTGTGTATGGATACCAGGCCACCGACGCAGCCATGACGTGGTGACCAGATTCCGCCTCCACATGCCTAAAAGGCCCAATTTCAAGTGCAAGCAAGCAAGCAGTATGGTATTGCAGCCTGGGGGTGGGTGGATGGCAGGCTGCATACTTGCGCTTGCATTGCAAGGAATGGGGGAGGTACAATTGAACACTGCCCTGGGACAAGAACTTGCACGGGTATAGTTGCATGTCTGCATCTTCGATTGCGGCAAGGATCACTTCTGATGGGCACACTTTTAGGCAGTGACCTGGGTGTCAGATGCTTCCAAGGGTCTTCCCCATGCTGTTCCCATGTCTTTTCAGCACTGTATGCATGTGTCACACAGCACATGGCCAGATAAGGTTGTAAAATGTTAAAATGACATTTCCAGGTGAATGCATTTGTCACGGTTGAAAGCAATACAAAAGTGCAAAAACACATAAAAAATGTTACTTGTGAACATAGCCGAAGGTGTGGAGGAGTATTTTTGTTTTTGGTTATTTATTTTACTTTATACACAAGTCTTTACCCTGGAAAGGATGTTCCTTAACATATTTCACAGGAAAACAGTTTCAGTTTCGTTTTGAACGTTATATTGTGAGCCCGTAAGAGTGGCTTAATACCTCTGACCACGTTGTTGACAGCAGTGACCTGGGGGTCAGAAATGCTTCCGGGGCGATCCCCATGCTGTCCCCATGTCATTTGAGCACAGTCACTATCGTTTTGGGCACTTTTTAGGCTTTCTACAGACTGCCGGGGGTGCCGCCGCAAAAATGCTCGGGTCTCCCATAGACTAACATTGGGCTCGTTGCTCGAGTATCACGGTGAGCTCGGCCTGAGCTTCGAGCACCCGAGCATTTTAGTGCTCGATCAACACTAGTCGAAATGGATTGATGAGGGGATGATGAATGATGTGTAGGGAAAATTGGAAGGACGTTTGAGTGAGGATGAGGGTGAGCTGCTGGATGACGAGACTGTACTAAATGAAGTGAAGATGGTGGTGATGTCTGCTAGTAAAAATAAGACTCCTGAAAAGATGGTTTGCCTGTAGAGTTGTATATGAAAGAATGGGATACTTCGGGTAAAGACTTACTTGAGGTATGTCGGTAAATTTTTCCGAATAATGTTTTGAGTGAATCTATGAGAGAAGGTGTAGTTGTATTGATTCACAAGAAGGGTGATCGAAAGGATTTGGGAAATTGGAGGCCTATTACCCTTTTGAATGTGGATTATAAAGTTTTCAGCAAATTACTAGCAAATAGGATGCGTAACATAATTGATCGTGTGATCGGAGAGGATCAAGTGTGTTCAATACCTGGTAGGAGTATGAATGACAACTTGGTTTTGTTGAGGGATATGACTGGTGATTGTTTGAGCCGATAACAGAAATGCATGTTGTTTTCAGTAGATTTTGAGACGGCTTTTGACAGAGAGTCGCATTTTTTCATGTTTTGGCGAGGATGGGGTTTTCTAGAAATTTTGTGAGTTGTGTGAGAAGTCTGTACTGTAATGTGTCAAGTGAGTTTCTGGAGAACGGGTAGTTGAGTGATAAGGTTTGGGTTAAGTCTGGAGTGCGGCAGGGATGTCCCATATCCCCTATTCTGTTTATAAGTGTGATTGAGGTTTTTTTGTGTATGGTAAGGAAAGATAAGGTCATGAGAGGTGTGTTGATTCCTGGGAGCGGAGGAAAGGATGTGAGAATTTTGGGATATATGGATGAATAGGGCCATACTAATGTTAAGCATGTTTTGTAGTGCCTCAGCGTTTAGAGTAAATTGGGGAAAATGCTCCTTTAAATGCTTTGGAGATAACATCAAAATGGACGAGGTAACATGTGAGGAAGGGGCAATTAAGGTATTAGGGATTAAATTTAATGAAAATCTGAAGGGAAATGAAAGCTGGGATGATTGTGGGTAGAGAGTGGAGCAGAAGTTGAACTTTTGGAGAATGAGGGACCTAACTTTGACAGGTAAAGTGTTAATCATCAAAGCAGTAGTATTGCCGATCATTTGGCAAATGTGTTCCCCGCTGCATCTAGGAAGATCAGGAAAACAGAGAAAATAATATTTACCTTCCTTTGGGGAAGTCGTATGGAGAAGTTGAAGAGAGCATGTTTATAAGATGTGTGTGAATGGTGGCTTAGATTTTCCAAATGTTTAGTTCTTTTTAGGTTTGAGTTAAGTGAAAATGATTGTGGTATGTTTGGGGAAGGGTAATAAATGTGCTTGCATGATGAAGTATTCTGCTGGTTGGATGTTTTATGGTTTGAATTGGTTTCAGAGAGATGCCACAGTGCTGGTTGCTTTTAATTGTCCTGTATGGTATGAAATTGTGGAGAAATTCATCAGAAAGTTTGATTTGCTGTCTGTAGGTATGAATGAGTTCAGGAATATGAAAAAAGTGATCACGAAGGTGCGAGATAGAGAGATTGTTTGTAACATTGTTGGGTTGAGAGGTGAGGATGTATCTGATATGTGGAAGAAATTAGGAACACAAGGTATGTCAAATAGACAGAAAGACATCACATGGATGGTGCTGCATGACATTTTGCCTGTGAGGGAGGTACAGAAGAGACGCGATTTGATGAGGACAGAAGTGTGTCCAAGAGATGGATGTGGTGCAAGAGAGTATATTAGACACTTGGTATGGGATTATGATTTTGCTTATGATGTGTGGAAAGGTATGGGAGGGTCTATGTAATGAACTGGCAGGAGTGACGTATGTAAATTGGAAGGTTGCAATGTTCAGTATGGGTGCATGTAGTAGGTTCAAAGACAGAGTTCTGTGGCTTTTGACAGTGTGTGTGATAGAAAGTTTATGGGATGCAAGAAACTTGTTAGTGTTTAAAAGGAAAACAATGTCGGTAAATGAATGTTTAAAGTTGATTCTGTCACGGATGTATGTGATCTATCTATGGGATAAAAAGCGTTGAAATATTATTGATGCAGAAGGAATATGGAAGTTCAAGAAATGGAGATTCCTTGTAAAGTACAAATAGAATAAGCAATTTTGTTGTAGTTCCCTTTTGGTTTCAATTCAATCCTTTAAAATTTAAAAAAAAAAAATGCCATGATATGATGAGAGGTTGCCTATCATAAAAGCTTGTATAAGCCAATTCGATAAAGCACAGCCAATCTGACATGGAAAAAAAAAAAAATCTGTTCATATCAGTTTAATATATGATACGTCCCCTATCTGGGGACCATATATTAAATGGATTTTTAGAACAAGAAGATGGAAAAAGAGCTTGCTCTGTCCACTCCACGCATTGACCTGGTATTGCAGTATTTCCAGGACCGGTGCACCCCTTCTTTAATGCAGTTTCCAAAATCAGAAAGAATTGAATTCAATGCGTTTTGTTTATTTTGCTTGTTTGTCGGTTTTTTGGGGGATTTTTTGGCTTTGCTTTTTTCCTCTCATTTGATTTTTCACGTTAAGAGTTGTAGAAGCCAGATGACAAACTCGTTTCGGTTCAACTTGTGCAACTCTGTTTCATTTACTATATGTGCATTGCTTTTACCAATGTAATGTATTGTATTGTAATGCAATGCAATGCTATCTATCTATCTATCTATTGCACACACACCATCTATTTAGCAAATGCCCTTGTTATCAACTGCAGCCATTTAAACTCACATGAGTCAACAGGTAGGTGTTGCTGATTACTCTGTGCTTAAAATTACTTTTTTGGCTTGCTACAATGTCTTTTCTGAAATGTTGTCTCCCTCTGGTGGAGCACTGACTTCTTTAATTTCATGCATGTGGATTATAAAAAATACCCAAAAAGGTTTCTTCTGGGGTGTTCTTTTAAAGTGCTGCCTATGGCTGTCTGTGTGAGCTTCCTATTGGTGTTCAGCCAGCCAGGTGTCCTGCCTGCAGTAGTTGGAATGTGGCAATGGAACACTGCGCGTGTCACAATAGACTCTGACCCTTACTTTTCTGGCTGTGCACAGCAGTCATGCTCAGTCTGCTGAACAACCAGCAGGCAGCAGCAGGCAGCAGCTAAGTAATCAGCAACACTCATACTAAGGGTAGACAGCTGCTTTTTTTTTTCCTTAATTGGTTCTCGTCCCTCCCCCTGGTGTTGAGGCGAGTGGGAACACCAGGGGGTGAGGGTGGTGTGTTAAAATAGGTGGAGTTATGCAGATGTAAAACGTGTGGATTGCAGCAGCAACAAGCCGAAAAGTGTAGGCATGTCAGGGATCTAGAGGTTGACAACATGTCTTCTTAACGGGAGTACTGGTGCCCATCTCCACAAATGGAGTTTTCAGGATCCGAGGGTACCACACTAGTCCGAAACCAATACCAATTCAGGTTATCGCTTCTCGGCCTTTTGGCTGCGATCATATGACTGTACCTTGATTGGTGCGAGTCTCCTGGAGGAATCTGGACCCTTTTGTGGAGGATTTTCTACTTTTTCCTGTGGTATTCCATACCGACAGAATCCAAGATGCCTTTTGTGAAGAACACCATCCGTTTGTCCGTGGATCCATCTGACGAGAACAAGAACAACGTGGTTTTCATTGTCCAAGACAATGTTGAAGGTAAAGCTGAAGCAAGACGTTCTGACATCTTCAGTGTCAACGAATTTTGACGTCAAGGTAATTATGACGTTACCTTTATGGACCAGGATTTTTGCCTTAATGTCTTTGAATGGCTCCGTGGTCACTCTAGTGACCCCTGCTTGGAAGGAGTTAGTTGGGAACCTTTGTTTGGTCTGCAAGAAAAGGAGGTGACTATGACTGTCTATAACCCTTTTACAGACCCTGAGTTGCTGGAGTGGTTCCTCTCACGCTACTGTGAATATGTGCGGAAGGGAGTGAAGTGAGTCAGTATAAATTTCGTGTGAAATTGAAAAGGGATCCTGACAGTGTGGGGGGCTTTAGACACCCTCCATCAAATTTTTCTGTTGCAGGCCATAGAGGTTTCCTCTTTTACCCAGGCCAGCCCATGTTTTGCCGTAGATGTTTTTCTTTTGGACATATCATGGCAACAAAAGACCAGTTCCTTGGCCTGGGGGGATCGCTACATCTAGCGGTGTGGCTTCACCCCCCTGCTGCTTTTGGGTAGTCGGCTTAGTCCCTGGGCAACGGGAGGCGATCACCCTGCCTGGCACTTAGTGCTGAAGGTTTTTGGATTCGTTTTGGAAAATCGGCAGAATGGAAGGGATTCCAGAATACATGAGGACCCAGAACGCTGTTCGGATTTCTTTTGGTGAAACAGCTCGGAAACAGAAGGAGTTAGAATTCCTGACGAACGAGGTGTTATTGGGGTCTTTTAGGCTAAGAAGAGAGGACATCCTGATGGTAATGGACTACCCCAGGAGGGGTTATTATGACATTACTTTTTGTGAAGAAGTGGTATTGCTGAAGGTTCTGGATTTATGGGACGAGCTAAAGAAGGCTCTAAAGTTTGCAGGAGTCTCGGTGCAGCCGCACTTTGACTCAGGAAGGAAACTATTTACAATCAAGATGTACTCACCATATGTACAGTATCTGAGGAGGACGTTTGTTGTTTTCTGAGGAAGTTTTGCAATAAAGTGGAGAGTAAAGGTAAAGTTTTGAACCAGTGTGGAATGTGGACTGGCAAATGGAAAATGAACTGTGAGATGATGAAGAATTCGGAGGGAAAGTTCGTTCCCCCCCCCCCAGCTCGCTTTAAAATAGGCGCAGCTACAGGGGATTTATTTTTTGCAGGAATGGGGTTATTTTGTTTTAATTGTAAATGGTATGGGCACAGTAAAGAGTGTACGAAGATTTTTTGCTCTAAATGTTTGCAAGAAGGACATGATTACAAGGATTGCAAAAAGGAGAAATTGTGCAACCTGTGTGGAGAATAAGGTCATGTTTTTAAAACATGTCCTAAGAAGAGAAAGCGGAATGAAGATGCCTCAGAGAATTTGGAGACGGCTGGGTAAGCTGCTTCAGCCTCTTCAGTGATAAGACGTGTTGCAGTTAGAGGAAAAGCGGATACGAGGAAAGGTAAGGTGGACTTAAATGTCTTGCAGAAGAAATTGGAGGAGATTATGAAGACAAAGGATGTAGTTTCTTTAAGGAAGAAAGTTCGGGAACACCTGGATAAGGATCCAGGAAGGTTTTTGGAAACATAAAATTCCAGCATGGCTTTCGGAAAAAGTGGAAGTAATGGATGACGTTTGGTTTTTGAACAGCAACATCATAGACTATTTAATTGTGTATGCTGTTGACTATGGGTTAACGGACTGATACTTATGAATATGTAAAATAAATAGATGTCTTTTGTTGTGTACTATTTTATTTCTTATACACAATGATGGATTTGGTCCATCATCGTTTTCATTTGGTTGAATCGAGATGGTACTTGCAATCTGAGTGAAAAAAAAAAAAAAAAAAATCTTTTGAAGAGGTGGTTTTGGATGTTGGCCGCCCTAGTAGATTGATACATTATGCACACTGGGGTTTAGGCGCTTGTTAGTACGCCAGGTGGCTAATATAGTCATCTGGTGGAAAGCATGGCCCCCCAGGATCGACGCCATTGGGCCAAGGAAGATCGAAAGCCCGAAGTGTGAAGTGCCCCAGGAGTGGTGACCCTGGGGTGCCTTAACTCACTGGGATTGGGAACCCCACTTGAGTTCTTGGCACATTTGCACAAGCACTTCAAATTTTCTTTCTTTGCACACACCCTTATTCCGGGCCTTCTGGCCTTAGGATGGGGAATTTTTTCAATTCCCGGTCGAAGGTCCGGGCAGTATTATACTGTGAAACCTTCACTATTTATTTAATCTTTTTGTCACTGTGTGTCCACTTTTTCACGTGTGTCCACGTCCTTACTAGGATTTTGTTGGGATGCGGTTCCCTAACGGGTTCCTCTCTTGGCAGGTCTAGAGGAGGGAGTGTGTGGCCATCAGGTTCCACTCCCCCCTGAACCCCCCTGGCTCTCCTCTTTCGGGAGGAGAGCATTGTTGGCTCCCCTCTTCCGGGAGGGGAGCACAGTCTTTGGCTCCCAGTGCCTTGCTCGGGTGAGAATTCGGGCAGGTGCTGGGGGTAAGATTGGGCCGCCTCTGGCTTTGGCTGGAGGTGGCTATTTGTCCCTGTCCTCGCTGTGGCCTTCTGGCTCGGAGGGACGGGGAATGGTTTGGGGGACCCTTCTCCTGTTGGAGAGGGTTTCATGTTGCCCAGCATCCTAGTGCACTTTTTTTGTGGCACTTGTCGGTTTTTTGAGCACACTCGGGTTTAGTACACATATTCGGGCTTTCGATAAGTAGAAAAAAAAAATCTGTTCTTTTTAGAACACAAGAGTTATGATATACACTTGACGAGAGCCATCGAACTTGGAGGGATAAGTGCTTCAGAGCCCAGCTGACATCGGAGAAGGAAGACGGATATCAGTCGGAGGAAGAGGCTCTAAGAAATCCAGAAGATGATTAAGACTCAGAGAAGAATGGGGCTGTCCTGTTGAATATTCGAGGAAGAAAATCAGCGAGACAGACCTTTCGGGGGAATTTGTCCAGACCACGACAGGAGAAGAATCTGATCTGCATAGCTCCACCCATGTCAGGAAGAGTTCCAGATCCAGCTCCAAGAAGTAACTGCAGGAGGAAAGCCATGGCAAGCGCTGCGAGGAAGGCCAAAAAGAGGAGCCTGGAACAGGGGACCGCCAGGAGGGCCCAGCCAGGAGCTGATTCTGCCCACAAGGACTCTGCCTCCACGACTGGTCAGCAGAAGAGACCCCAGATGCCCCGCCATGAAGCTCCAGCCCTGGAGCCCTGGATGCGGCAGACGGTGGCCCTGAAGCTCAAGGAAGTGGATGGGAGAGTGCCGGACATGTCCTCGGACGTGTTCTGCCAGAATATGCTGCTGGATCGAGGCTTCTCCAGGTCGGACACCCTCAGCATCCAGACCTTCTTGACGGGGATCTTCTTCGTCACCTTTGCCACGGTGAACACCTGCAGGAGGTTCTGAGAAATGGTAAGCGCAAAAGGACCGGATAATTCTTTCTCTGCCTTTACAGGTAGCTGCCCTATCCAGAAGGACGAGAGGAGGATCACGATTTCCATGCGCAACCCACACACCCCAGGCAAAGACATCTGTACCTTCCTGAAACGCTTCTGTTTGGTTGTGAAGGAACCCTCTCACATCCTGAATGGACTAGGCTTCTGGACAGGTAAGTGGTCGGTAACCGTTAGACTTCACAGGGACCTGGCTTACTCGGATGGCCTTCGGCACCAGCCCCAGACATTCTCCCTGGGCAACTCCTACGGCCTCATCTATAACCCGGACATGCCGCGGAACTGAAGGAGATGCGACAAGAACGGCCATGAGATGAAGGACTGCAAGGAGGATGCCTGCAGGATTTGTTGAGTGACGGGACACAGCTCGAAGGACTGCCCGAAGAAGACGTCCTGCAACCTGTGTGGGCTGGCGGCTCATCTGTACAAAGATTGCCCCAAGCCTGAGAGATCCTGGGCATCGGTGGTTGCAACGACCCCAGCTCCGGAGGACAAGGCCCCGATGACCAGGCCTGTGAAGGTCAAGGATATGACGAACAAGGCCCCAGCGGGCAAGGAGTCAGTAGCCAAAGCCCCAGCGATGGTCCCAGTAGCCCTGAAGCAGAAGGAGAAGAAAAAGTTAAAAGAGGGTAAAAGTTCTGTTGCCCCTCTCCTGATCACTCCCCATGCCACCCCCGGGCCACCCCTGCTGAGGATTCTACCTCCTCCTTCTCCTACTCCTCAGCAGGTGTCCTTTCCTCTGCCCCGGCAGCCACTCCCCCCATCCCCCCAAACCATGGTAGCGGTGGAATCAACCTTTCCTCCACCCGCCGCTATCTATTCCGCGGAAGATTTTCTCCTTCTTCTCTCCCCAGGTCCAACCCGGGGAAAGAGGAAGGTGGAGGACAGCCCTGCTACTGATTCCTCCAAAAAGAAGATTCAGGACTTCATAGGCAATAAGGTGGACACCCTCCCTGAGCCAGAAGAGATGGAGCACATGGTTGAGACCATGGTGACCGAGCTAGAAGAGGAGGAACTGGTGGACTCCCAGATCGAGGCCACGCTGCTCGATCAGATGGAGGAAGATCCCGTCACCAGCAGTCAACACCGACAAGGGACCACCCAACCGGAGTGGTAACTAAGGTGTATTGCCTGCGTTAACTTTTTCCTTTTTCCCTACATGATGGCTAATATTAACTTATTTTCCATTAATGTCAGGAGCATCAAGGACAAGTTCAGACGTCAGACTATTTATGCCTTTCTTACTTCACAGTTGTGTGATGTTTATATGTTGCAGGAGTGTTCCCTTCCCTCCTCTAGGTCCTTCAAACATCTGGCCAGGGAGTGGTCCCACGATCCATCCTACTGGTCCGGTGGAGATGACTGCAAGTCTGATCATAGGGGGCGCATTCACGCTTTAGTCCATCCAGGAGCTCGTCTGCCACAGGGCCCTTGTCGTAGATGGCAACTGGGCAGGAGAACCTGTCAGGTTCATCAACGTGTATGCATCCCCACTGAAGAATGAGCATTTGGAGCTTTTCCAGACCCTGCAGCTTCAGCTTGCCACCACCAGGATCTTTGTGATGGACGGGGATTTCAACTTTCCGGCACATCTGCCAAGTTGGACATCACGTCCAAGCTGCTCATCGAGAGAGTAACCGAGGCCTCTCTTCATGACGTGGTGGGCTCCATGCGGAGAGGCTCCACGAACTATTCGTTGAGCTGACCCGATGGCTCACTCCGCTTCAAGATTGACTTTGTGTTCACCTCTCGGGCAGTCAGGCAGAGTAGGCACTCGATGGTCCCCTGCTTCGTCTCCGACCACAGAGCCATTCACTTACAAGGTGTCCTCGGCGACGGTTTTCCGTCCGGCCCCGGCTCCTGGAAGTTGAATTGCGCACTGCAGGCTCAGGATGAAATTGTGGAGGAGCTGAAAGCAGCCTACGCAATGTGGCGGTCCTACAAGGGTAGCTTCCAAACAGTCTCTGATTGGTGGGAGCATGTTAAACTTCAGTTTCGCTGTTTCTTTCAGGCCAAGAGTCGACAACAGGCGTGAGAAGAGGAGGGACTTCAGAAGGCTACAGCGTGAGCTGCGGTCGCTGTATGACTTCCTTCACTGCGCCTGGGATGTGAGGGAGGAGCTGGAGGAGACTAAGAAGAGCCTGAAAAGGCACTTTGAAGAGGAGTTCAAGCGAATTGTCTTCCGTTCCAAGGTGAAGAATCTGGAGAAGGGTGAGAAATGTAACTCATTCTTTTTCAGGAAACACCATGCTGGTTACACGCCCCTGAACGAGCTGCGAGATGAGAGCGGAAACATGCAACGTGAGAAGGACGACGTGATGAGGGTTGTCAGCGACTTCTACAGCGAACTCTACCCTCACAAGACTACCGACCCAGACAATGCTGATAAGCTCCTGTCAGCTATCACTAACCATCTTGATTCTGCAGGCACAGCAGCCAGCCTTGGACAAACCTCTGATGGTGGGCGAATTGCTCTCTGCCGCTTAATACTTTAGGACCGGCAGGACCCCGGGCAGTGATGGGCTTCCAGCGGAGCTCTATGTAGCGCTGGGAGACCTCATCTGTCCGGACCTGTTGGACCTGTACGAGGAGATGGTGGTGGAGGGTAGAATGCCTCTGTCATTGAGGGAAGGAATGGTCACAATCCTGTACAAGCGGAAGGGAGAGAGGTGCGACCTGAGGAATCGATGTTCCATCACTCTGCTCAATGTGGACTACAAGATCCTGGCCAAGACAATGGCGACACAACTGAAGACGGTCATCAAACGGATCATCCACCCGGACCAGACCTGCGGCATCCCTGGACGTCGCATCACAGACAGCCTTGCTCTCGTGCGGGACACGGTCGACTACATCAAGGTCTGCCGCACACACGCAGCCTTGGTCTCCTTGGATCAGGAGAAGGCCTTCGATTAGGTTTCCCATGAGTTCATGGGCCAAGCTCTGCACCGGTTAGGTTTGGATAACATGTTTTGTTCGTATGTCCATCTGATGTATTTTGACATCCACAGCTCGGTGTTGGTGAATGGCTGGAAGACTGACCCCTTGCCTGTTCTCTCTGGGGTCAGACAAGGCTGCCCTCTATCACCTCTTCTTTTTGTTTGTGTTATAGAACTCTTCGCAGAGGCTATTCGGCAGAATGGAGAGATCAGAGGGACCACCGCACTGGGTCCGGGACGACACGAGGTCAAGTGCTCGCTCTACATGGACAACGTCACCGTCTTCAGCGCTGATCGTGGTTCAGTCAACGCCCTCGTCCAGACATGTGAGAGGTTCGGCCGGGCTTCAGGGACCAAAGTCAACTGTGGGAAGTCGGAAGCCATGCTCTTCGGGGATTGACAGCTGGCCTCCTCCGCCCCCTTCCCCTTCAACATCCAACTGGATTTCCTCAAGGTGCTGGGAGTCTGGTTTGGGAAGGAAGGAGCGGCCCGGCCCTCAAGTCCTGGCAAAAACGCTTGGCCAAGGTGAAACAACGGATCAGACACTGGAGCCTCAGACACCTCACTTGTGAGGGTAAGGCACTCATCCTGCGTAACGATGTTCTGCCCGTGCTGCAGTACACAGCGCAGGCCTGGCCCCCACACGTCACCGTGTGTAGGGCCATTACCAGGACAGTGTTTCACTTTGTCTGGGATCCAAAATGGACAGAGTCAGGCGGGCCGTCTTGTACAAGGCGACTCGCAAGGGTGGGAAGGGCCTTCCAGATATCCCCACCCTCCTGCGGTCCTCTTTTGTGTGTGATTGTGTCTGCCGGACTTTGCAAGTCAAGAATGGCTCTGCGGGCAAGACCATGTCTCGCTTCTTCTTGCTTCCTCTTTGGAGAATACTCGGCTAGGACAAGTAGGACAGCTCCTTCCCCTACAACTGGGCGACGCCATGGTTCTACGGAGACGTCGTTCGATTCGTGGGGGAACACCAACTGGAGGGACTCAAGGCCGACTTGTGGAGGCCCAAAACTATCCACAAGCTCATCACAGCCAAGGACGACATCGAGATCATCACAGGACACGCTGGAGACTTTGTTGACAAATGTGTCGTCTGACAGGCTGACCAACGGGCACAAGGACTTGTCTTGGATGGAGACTCAGGGCGGACTTCCCGTCCGGTCATTCATGCACGCCCAGAACCTGTGCAATATTCGGTACTGCCCCTTCGTGGAGGAAACATCTTTGCACACTTTTTCGGACTGACGATTTGCACAGCGCCTGTTGACTGCCATTGAGGACGACTTGAGGAACTCTGTCCCTAGGATGAGCCTATCGCACCATTCTGTGCTTTACGGACTCTTCCCTGGGGTTCATACCATCAGAGCCACCCACGAGGATTGGCGCCTTATTAACTGCTTCAAGGACGCTATTTGGGTCGCCAGGAACCAGCTCATCTTGAGGAGGGAGAGGATGTCCATCCAGGACTGCCGCAAACTGATCCACAGCCTGCTCTGAGACTATTCCATCATGGACGGTCCGGAGGACGACTAAACCCCTTTTCCTCCGCCACCTCTCCCCTTATGTGTCTTGTCTTTCAATAAAGCTTCGGGTTTGTGATCTTCCCCTCCCTATCCCCTCTTTCCCACTCTCCATTCCCTATCATGGTTCCTCGTACTGTATTGATTGACATGCTTTTTCTTTCAGATTGAGTGTTTTGTGTAGCATAGGGGTGAGATATGTCTAGTTAGTGCGTCGTATTCTTATGCTATGTACATATGATGTAGAATTCTATCTGTACTGGGCTGCAGCACTGTACACTGTCTTTTAACTTATTTTTCGAATGTTAATAAAAGATTAAAAAAAAAAAAAGTAGCTTCCCATCTGGTTTCTTGCCTGTGGTTCCTGGCTCCTAGGCCTGGGAGGGATCGTCTCACCTTTTGGTGGGACTTCACCTCCCTGTTGCTATTAGAGAGCCGGATTAGTCCCCGGGCAACAAGTTGCAATCCCCCGGCGAAAGTCTGAGCCCGTGGTGACGGTAAGCCTTTATCTGTTGCGATGCTGTGTATTCCAATTCTCTACTGGCTCAGGCCAGGTTAGGAACTCAGTGCGAATCGAGGTTCCATTGAGTCATATCCCTGTGACTTTTATTTACGGATTCTGAGAGATCTATTGGGTGAGAAGGATCATGATGTATACTGCTTGCAGGAGAAGGAGCAGAAAGCATATATCCTCACACTCTTGACCAAGCTTGCCTGCCAACACTTTTGAATGAGTAAAGGGCGAGCGTAACAGCAAGCTGCTGGATGGAGTGGTCTTCACGGGTCTCTATGGTGGAGTTGAGGTTCCCCTCGTGGTATACATGTTTAACCTTCATGTGTCCACAGAGGATATTGAGCTTTTCCTGAGCAGATATTGTACATCTGTCAGGTTTACAGAAGACATCAAAAGTAGAAGCGGTTTCTGGAACGTGAAACAACTTTTTATGGTACGCTTCCCACCTGACCCTGGGGGTGTAGAAGGCCTTATGCACCCCCCCTCCACAGCGGTGCTGGTAAGAGACCATGGCTACCTGTTCTATGATGGACAACCGTTCAGGTGTCTTAGGTGTCGCTACCTTCGTCATATGCAGAGTGACAGCAAGAATGAGTGGATGAGTCAGTGCCACAACTGTGGCCAATGGGGACATGTCTCTAAGGACTGCAAGAGCGGTAAGACCTGCAGTGGTTGCAGAATGCATACCGACCTGTTCAGTAATTGTCCAATGCGGACAAGGTCTCGTGGTGGCTCTCGGGTGCCTGCGGCTAGTTCTGTAGGAGTTCCTGCCGATGCCGGCAGGTTCAGTCCGGGAGACCCCAGAAAGAGTTTTGCGAACATTCCTGTGGGTCAAAAGCAGTCTGACTCAGTTGATGCTCAGTCGGTACCCTTGTTGAAAAACCAAGCCTCTGTAGCTGAGGTCATGCCTTTGCCTACTCCTGCAGGGACCCAGGTTCCACCTAATGGGGAGATGGCACCTTCTCAGAGCAGATCTGAGAAAGAATAAAAAAACAGTCCATCCAGATGCCCGCGCTTATGTGTGACCAGATGTCTGCCCTGAAACCAGCCCGGATTCCAGTCCAGATAGATGCCCTGATACCTGCTTAGATGACAAAGGTCGTGTAGTGGTTGGTGTCTCTGATGCTGGTCCTGATAGTCATCCTGCTCCAGAGAGGATGTCCCTTGGTGTTGCTGGAAGGTCTGCGGGTATTCCACCTGCTGGAGTGCCTGGAGAGGAATGGGTGGATTTGTAGGATCGAATGGATCTCAGCACCAGTGGTAAGAGGAATCGTAAGAGGCGCATAACCTGCCTGAGATGTCCTGTGAAGTTTTTCTATCTGTTGCTGCAAAAATTCTCAGCCCAGATGATACTAATTTCATTGAGAATTTCACGGAGTCTGATTAAACGGACAGTTTAAAGTCTGTCATCCCCTCCTTCACTATTCTATGACAAATAATTGATTCAGAACCGGAGTATCACGAATCAATAAACAAGACTTAACATGGCTGAAATCCATGTTGCCTCACTTAATGTGAGAAGCCTAAAGAGCACTGTCAGATGGGCTGCTTTATTTGCTTGCTGATGACTTTGAACTTTGACGTTTTTTTTCTGCAGGAATGCGGTATTGATCATGATCTGTCAGACCCCAACTTAAAAAAGGATTGGTCAGCAGGACCCTCTATTTGGTCAGGGTCCAATGAAAATAAAGCTGCTGGAGTTTTATCCGTCACTGAAATAGTTCCAGGTCGTGCCTTATCAACTCATGCTATGGTTTTATGCATGGTTTTACCTGTCGTCTTATCAATGTTTATACATTCCCAGAGAAAAATAAGCGTGCTTCCCTTTTTATTGTCATTCCTTTGTTTTTATCAGGTCAGTCCCCTGTGATAGTGGGAGGGGATTTTAATTGTGTCATGTTGGGGAAGGGGAGGAGTGGAAGTGACACTACTGGAAGAACAGACAAAACATCCAGCCTGTTAAAACATTTGGTAATGGACCTCAAATTATTAGATGCCTGGAGGAAGTCCTACCCTACTGACCCAGCACATACATGGAGGGGTAGGGGGACGTCATCTTGTATTGATTTCATATTTTCCTCCTCTGATGTTTTTAAACCTAGGAAGGCTGGTCCAATAGAAAATATTTTTTCTGATCATGTATTATACAATATATTGCAAAAGTTGGAAAAGATATGTGGAAATTGAATGTGCTTTTATTAGAAGATGAATTGGTAAGGGAGGTGTTTTATGCTAAGTATGAGTCCTGGAGAAAACGGAAACACCGAAAGTAGAAAGTGTTGGAGTTGTGGGAATGTGTTAAAATCCTGGTCAAAGAATTTTTATCAAAATTGGTAAAAGGAAGGCACGTGAAAAAAGAAAATGTTTTAAAGATTTTAATGTCAGGATGCAAACTCTCCATAAGCTTAAACCTCAACTGGTGAGGTGGGATTTGCCACACCCCAGGGAACTTTTGTTCGGCTGCCATTCATTGAAAAATGCTGGTATGAGGATACGTGTCACACTAGCTTCCATCCATTTCCTTGTCAACAGGATGTCATCAAGGCCTCTCTCTTCTGGCCAAGCATAACTGAGCTAGCTGTCGCTAAGTGCTGTCTTGGCCTTGCTGAACCCCACATCACGACTCATGTAATTCTTTTTTTACACATTTTCAAATTTTGAAAACTTCTTTATTTTTGCACAAATTTATAACTGAGTTTGTTTGTTCGTGCACTTGCTCTCGGGCAAAAATGGCGAATTACAGGACGTCTATGAGGTCAGAAGATCCCCGTTTTGCGGATTGGGCAGCTTCAATCCTTGACAATGAAGAGAGTGATTTTAGTAGCGATGAAGGAGATGATGTACCAGAAGATTTCCATAGTGAACACAATAGTGAGTCTGAGGAAGATGCGCCTGAGGACAAAAGTGAAGACACTACATCAGCCTCAGATGACAATGACTCCCCACAATCACGTCCAGGTACAACAAATTCTATTCAAACTTTCTATTGAAAGAACAAATTCAAGTGGTCAGGAGAACAGCCAAAGCACAACATCATATCGCATTTGCCTGGTGTGCTGGGCCTGCCAGGCAGCTTGGCAGTTATTGCACACATCAGTCATCGTGGGAGTTACTGTTTACTGAATACATCATTGATGAAATAATACTTATACAAATGAAAAGCTGTCTGAATTGCGACTCAAACTCACTGATACTGATCGAAGTGACTACAAAGATTTTGATGTGATCGAGTTCAAAGCGTTCCTGGCCATCTTGAGGTATTCGGCAATTTTCAAATCTAATCATGAAGATCTTGCAGCTCTTTTTGCCACTGATGGAACGGGGCGAGATATTTTTCGTTGCATTATGTCTTTGAAGCGAGTTTATGTCATACTTCTGGCCCTTAGCTTCGATAATCGCATCAACCGAAAAGAAAGGCAGCAGACTGAACGTGTGGCAGCTATATCGTGTGTGTTTGACAAGTTCATTAGGAATTGCCAGGCGTGTTACTCAATTGGGGAATATGCGTGCATAGACAAAATGCTGGTTGGTTTCAGAGGAAGGTGTTCATTCAAAATGTATATTCCAAGTCAGCCTCGTAAGTATGGCATAAAAATAATGGCAATCACTGACGCAAAAACTCATTACTTAATAAATGCTTATATTTACACTGGTAAAGACAGCGATGGAACCTCTCTCTCCAATGAGGAAAAAACATTTTATAAACCTACTCAGTCTGTCTTGCGTCTATCATACTTCTAACGAGCAGAAATATTACTGCTGGTAACTGGTTCTCTTCCATTGAACTTGTGGCAGAGTTGAAGAAAAGAGGACTTACATACGTAGGAACAATAAGAAAAAACAAGAAATTAATTCCCCTACAATTCTGCCCATCAAAAACCAAAGAAGAACGTTCCACAATCTTTGGATTTGCAAATGACATGACCTTAGTTTCCTACGTTCCAAAGAAAACAAAGCGGTAATTTTGTTTCATCCATGCATCATGCGAAAAGCATCAACCCAGAATCTGGCAAGTCAGAAATCATTGAATTTTACAATACAACAAAAGGAGGTGTTGATGCTCTGGATGAAAAGTGCACGCTTTACTCAACTAGTCGACGTAGTAGACTATGGCCACTTGCAATCTTCTACTCCATCTTGAACATCAGCCTTGTGAATGCATACGTACTCTTTTCATCTTATCCAGAGAATCCAAAGAACAGTCGCCTTGACTTTGTTAAGTCTCTTTCCAGAACCCTACCTCAATGTTAGGATGCTGGACAATCGACTTCCACTCGAGTTGCGGCAGAACATTGCCCTAATTTTTCAGAAACAGTTGCCTACACCAAGAAAACAACAACTAGATAGACAAGTGAGGTGTGGCAAGTGTCCTAGGAAGAAGGACATGAAGACAAAATTGATGTGCTAAGAGTGCGAGACCCCAATTTGTGGTAATTGTACCGTAAGGTATTGCGTTGACTGTAAAAATGACTAATTTCATGCAAACCAAAAAAGACAGTATTCCTTTTATTTTTCACTTGAACGGCTTGAGGTGTTTTCAATTTTCATGTTAATACTTATATTCATTTGTATTTGAAAAATTTTTGTGATTTTTATTTACATTATCCTAAAAGTCATGTTTCATAATGCCCTCGGATTGAATCAAAGTATTACATTTTCCGATACTTGTGGGTGTCAAAAATTTGTTATACTCATGTGTAATCAATCGCCAATAAGAAAATGATTAAAACAAACGTGATCTTTGCATTTTCTGTAAAAATAAGAGATTTCTAAACACTGGGGTATAGGAAACCCCACATCACCAGTTGCGTGACAAAAAACCCACCTCACCAGTTGAAGGTTAAGGGGTGAGGAGTGCCTGGTGTGGATGGTGAGATTGCCAAGATCCAGACAGAAATCCAAAAAATTCGTGGAACAGAGAGGTAAGGAAAATATATTTAATGCTCGTGTTAAGTACTTGGAAGAGGGTGAGACTTGCTCAAGGTTCTTCTTTAAAAAAGTGTGTGATAAAAAGCAAGTGATTACTGAATTAGGAGGACAATCTTCCACTAAGGGCATTGTAGAGAAAACTGCAAATTTTTATAGTGATCTTTTTAGTATTAAAAATATTGATGAACCTGCTTTGACAGAGAATCTTAATGTTTTATCCCAGTTTCTAAATAAAGATGACCAGGTTTTTATTTAGATTAAGAGGTTTTACCCAGTGAAATTGAAGAAACTCTTAGGAGTTTTGATAAAGGTAAGGCTCCGGGGTCAGACGGCCTCCCTATTGAATTTTACCTTTGCTTTTGGGATCTAATTAAGGATGATTTTTTGCAAGTGGCCTGTGAAGCCTCTAAGACTGACTTATTACTGAACTCATGGTATAAAAGTATGATTGATTACATTAATTTTTAAAAAAGGTGATAAATTAAAGTTGGAGAATTGGAGGCCTATTTCACTGTTAAAATACTGATTACAAGATTTAAGCTGAAGTTGTTGCTGGTCGTCTTAAAGTAGTTATTAAAAATGTGATTCATCCATATCAGGTGTGTGGTGTGTCCTCGGGAGATCAATCTGAGAGCACTTAAACCTAATTCATGATATTATCTGGTATCAAAAAGATAGAAAACAGCCACTAGCTATTTTATCCTTGGATTTTATGAAAACCTTTGATAGGGTATCCCACTTTTATCTTTTCACATTTATGGAAAAGATGGGGTTCCCTAAATCTTTTATTCAGAAAATTTCATTTTTATACAAACAGTCATCTGCCCAGGTTTTAGTCAATGTTTTTTTAACTAAAGAAGTGGAGCTTCTGTCTGGTGTTAAGCAAAGTTGCCCTATGTCTCCACTTTTATTTTTTTGCTCTATTGAGCCACTGTTGTGCCGGCTAGGTCAGGACAAGGTGGTCAGGGGAATATTTATTCAGGGTGGGGGAGGACAAGTTAAAACCATTGGATATATAGATGACATCTGTATTTTAGTGCTGGGTCTGGGTTTAAGTTAAATATAAATAAATGTGACCGATTATGGGTCAATAGGAGCCAGATCCGCCTAGGGTCCCCACACAAACAGTAGGAATCAAGATCCTGGGTGTCTTGTTTAATCCTGCTAATAACGGTATTGAAAACTGGGATTTGGTTTTGAATAAATGAAATCAAAAGTTTATGGCAAACTCGAAAGCTAACAATGGAGGGTAAGATTCTTGTGATTAAGATGGTTTTGCTTCCCATCATTTTGTATGCCGCTATGGTTTTTCCCCTTAATTCTCTATCTAAAAAGACTTATATAGCCCATGTTTTATTTTCTGTGGGGTTCCAAAATAGAAACATTGAGGAGGGAGGTGGTATGTAAGAGCAAGAAAAATGGGGGTAAAAGATTTCCTGAATTAAAATTGTTTTTATTTATCAAGTTTTTTGTTCTTTGTTGCAAAAGCTTAAATAATGTTGGGGCTTTCTCTTGCTTTCTCAGATATACAACTGTTGAATTTCAGTGCGACTATTAATTGTCTTTTTCTCTTATATCCCCCTCCTGTTTGTTTTTCCATCTTGTGTTTTGCGGTCACGTGACCACCTGCCTTTATATTCCAGCTCCGCCCTCCTGGCTGTGCTGGACTTCAGTGTTTCACTGTTTCTCTAGCCAGGTGCTTCTGTGCCTTTCTCTGTCAGTTCGTTTGGTCCTTCTGGGACCTCTAGTACCTTTTTGTCTGTTTGTCTTTTTGTGTTCTGCAACAACTTCTCTGTTTAGGAGGTGTCCCATTTTTGTCCCAGTCCTTAGTTCTTTTAGGGATCCCTCCCCTTATACTATAGGTCTTCGTTCAGACTAGCCGAGGACTAAGGCGGGTCTGTTCGCTAGGAACAGGCAGCCCGCTACATCGTAGGGATTCAGCTTAGCCTTACTGTAGGGACAGTTTTCCCCTATCTTTCCTTAGTACTTGTTGCAGACCATAACAATTACAGGATTTTAGAGAAGGTAATTTCTGAATATGATTTGACCCAAGTTGATCGTCAGTTTCTTTTTTATTAACATAAATTAAGTTATTTGTAGGGGACATGAAGAGATGGAGGCTGTATCTAATTTTTCCATTTCCAGGTGCTGGCAAGTGTGGAACAATGTGGTTCGTCTTGCACTTAGTAATTCACAAAAGGATGTAGCCTGGCAGGTTGTTCACTAATGTCTCCCCTACAAGGACGTTTCCTCATCATAGGGGCTGGTGGCTAGTGCTAGATGTCCCAGAGAGCGCTGTGCCCCAAACGAGTCAGTATTTCATTAACTGTGGGATTACCCCTATGCACAGGAGCTCTGGCAAACAGTGGATACCCTCCTAAAATGGCTATGTAGTTTACAAATTCTTAAATTGTGACATTATTGTACAGTTATATGAAAAAGTTTGGGCACCCCTATTAATCTTAAGCTTATTGTTTTATAAAAATTGGTGTTTTTGCAACAGCTATTTCAGTTTGATATATGTAATAACTGTTGGACACAGTAATGTTTCTGCCTAGAAATGAGGTTTATTGCACTAACAGAAAATGTGCAATCTGCATTCAAACAAAATTTGACAGGTGCATAAGTATGGGCAGCTCACCAGAAAAGTGACATTAATATTTAGTAGATCCTCCTTTTTCAAAAATAACAGCCTCTGGTTGCTTCCTGTAGCTTTTAATGATTTCCTGGATCCTGGATGAAGGTATTTTTGACCATTCCTCTTTACAAAACAATTCTAGTTCAGTTAAGTTTGATGATCGCCGAGCATTGACAGCACTCTTCAAATTATCCCACAGATGTTCAATGATATTCAGGTCTGGGGACTGGGATGGCCATTCCAGAACATTGTAATTGTTCCTCTGCATGAATGCCTGAGTAGATTTGGAGCGGTGTTTTGGATCATTGTCTTGCTGAAAGATCCATCCCCTGCGTAACTTCAACTTTATCACTGATTCTTGAACAATATTGTCAAGAATCTGCTGATACTGAGTGGAATCCATGCGTCCCTCAACTTTAACAAGATTCCCGATGCCGGCATTGGCCACACAGCCCCAAAGCAT
Source organism: Phyllobates terribilis (assembly GCF_046119375.1). Taxonomy (NCBI): domain Eukaryota; kingdom Metazoa; phylum Chordata; class Amphibia; order Anura; family Dendrobatidae; genus Phyllobates; species Phyllobates terribilis. The sequence goes on from NW_027362765.1 coordinate 100,444,432, forward strand.
GATGGAACCTCCACCAAATTTTACTGTGGGTAGCAAGTGTTTTTCTTGGAATGCTGTGTTTTTTTGCCGCCATGCATAAAGCCTTTTTGTATGACCAAACAACTCAATCTTGGTTTCATCAGTCCACAGGACCTTCTTACAAAAAGAAATTGGCTTCTCCAAATGTGCTTTTGCATACCTCAGCCGACTGTTTGTGGCGTGCTTGCAGAAACGGCTTCTTTCGCATCACTCTCCCATACAGCTTCTCCTTGTGCAAAGTGCGTTGTATAGTTGACCGATGTACAGTGACACCATCTGCAGCACGTTGATGCTGCAGCTCTCTGGAGGTGGTCTGAGGATTGTCCTTGACTGATCTCACCATCTTCTTCTCTGCCTTTCTGATGTTTTTCTTGGCCTGCCACTTTTAGCCTTAACAAGAACTGTCCCTGTGTTCTTCCATTTCCTTACTATGTTCCTCACAGTGGAAACTGACAGGTTAAATCTCTGAGACAGCTTTTTGTATCCTTCCCCTGAACAACTATGTTGAATAATCTTTGTTTTCAGACAGTTGTTTTGAGGAGCCCATGATGCCACTCTTCAGAGGAGATTCAAACAGGAGAACAACTTGCAAGTGGCCACTTTAAGTAGCTTTTCTCATGATTGCATACACCTGGCTATGAAGTTCAAAGCTCAATGAGGTTACAAAACCAAAAAAGTGCTTTAGTAAGTCAGTAAAAAGTAGGTAGGAGTATTTAAAACAAGAAAATGATAAGGGTGCCCATACTTATGCACCTGTAAAATTTTGTTTGAATGCAGATTGCACATTTTCTGTTAGTATAATAAACCCCATTTCAAGGCAGGAACATTACTGTGTCCAACAGTTATTACATATATCAAACTGAAATAGCTGTTGCAAAAACACCAATTTTTATAAAACATTAAGCTTAAGATTAATAGGGGTGCCCAAACTTTTTCATATAACTGTATATGGAATAATTAATTGCCCTACCATGACACAAGCACGAGTTGCATGGCTTATAATTGTTTTAAAGAAGCTTTATTCAAAGTGCGTAATATATTATTGTTTAAGCGTGAATTTATTCTTGTTAAAGATAGTATTGAATTTGCTCTTTATGAAATGTTTACATACTATCTGAAAGGTTTTAAACAGATGGAAATTATTGAAGCAAAAAAACTATGGTGTTTACAAATCTGTTATATGTATTTATTTCTGTAAATTAAATGCAAAACTGTGTTCTTTTATACTTTTAAAATCTGACTTTGTATTTGTTTTATGTCATATTTTATTCAGGTCTTTGTGATTTGCTTGTGATTTATGATGTATGTCTGGTTTAAATAAAGCTTGTTTGAAAACGGATCTGTTCTTTTAAGAACACAAGAGCTACGATCTACACTTGATGAGATCGATCAAACTCAGAAGGAGAAGAGCTTCAGAGCCCAGCTGACATAGAAGGACGACTGATGTCAGTCAGAGGAAGAAGCTCTACAGAATCCAGCCGAAGATGAAGACTCTGAGAACAATCGGGCTGTCCTGAGGAATCTTCGACGAAGAAAACCAGTGAGACAAGACCTTTTGGGGAATTTGTCCAGAAAAAGACGGGAGAAGAATCTGCATAGCTCCACCCCTTTCGGGAAGAGTTCCTCTGCATCCATGACCAACCAACAGAAGGGATTCCAGAAACCCTGCCAGGAATCCCAACCCTAGAGCCCTGGATGAGGAAGCCGTGGCCTTGAAGCTCAAAAAACTGGATGGAAGGGTGCCGGACATGTTCTTGGATGTGTTCAGCCAGAAGATGCTGCTGCATCGAGGCTTCTCCAGGTCAGAAACCCTCAGCATCCAGATCTTCTTCACAGGGATCTTCTTCGTCACCTTCGCCACAGAGAATGCCTGCGGGAGGTTCTGGAAATGGTGAGTGCAGGAGGACCAGATATTTCTTTCTCTGCCTTCACAAGTAGCTGCCCTATCCAGAGGGACGAGAGGAGGATCACGGTCTCACTGCGCAACTAGCACACCCCAGGCAAAGACATCTGTACCTTCATGAGACGCTTCTGTTTGGTCATGAGGGAACCATCTCACATCCTCAATGGCTGCAGCTTCTGGACAGTTAAGTGGTCGGCTCCACAGGGACCTGGCTTACTCGGACAAACTTCTCCCTGGGCAACTCCTATGGCCTCATCTACTACTTGGACATTACACAAAACTGCAGGAGATGAGGCAAGAAAGGACACGAGATGAAGCACTGCAATGAGGACGCCTGCATGACTTGTCGAGCGATGGAACACAGTTTGCAGGACTGCCAGAGGAAGACATTCTGCAACCTGTGTGGGCTGGTGGCTCATCTCTACAAGGACAGCCCCAAGCGAGAGAGATCCTGGGCATCGGTGGCTAGAGAGACCCCAGCTCCAGCGGCCAAGGCCCCAACAACAGGTCCTGCGACGACCAAGGCCCCAGCAACCAAAGCAGGCAAGGTGCCATCAGGCCAAGCTTCAGCAGTGGTCCCAGCAGCCTCAAAGCAGAAGGATAAGATAAAGTCTGAGTCAAAGGAGGGTAACAGTTCTGTCGTCCCTGCCGAGCCCCCCCCCCCATCACCCTCGTCCAATCCTCCCCACCCCAGCCACCCCTGCTTAGGATGCCACCTTCTCCTCCTCTTTTCCCTACTCCTCAGCAGGAGGAGTAGGGAAAAGAGGCAGCCCCGGCAGCCACTTTTCCCCCCCAGACCATGGTAGCAGTGGAACTAACCTTTCCTCCACATGCCACTCTTTCAGAGGAGGACTTTCCCTCTCGTCTTCCTAGATCCAACCCGGAAAAAAAGAAAAGTGGAGGACAGCCCTGCTGCTGAAACCTCCAAAAAGAAGATTCTTAGCTACATAGGCAAAGAGAACAACATCCTGCCAGAGCCAGAGGAGATGTAGCACTTGGTCGAGTTCCTGGTGGCCGAGCCATAAGAGGAGCAACTGGTGGTCGCCGAGATTGAGGCTGCGCTGCTCGATCAGTTGGAGGAAGAGGGCCTGGTGGAGATCCCATCACCAGCAGTCAACACAGATGAAGAGCCACCCGACCTGAGTGGTCACTAAAGTATATCGCCTGCACTAACTTTTTCCCTAAATGATGGATAATAACTTATTTTCAATTAATGTTAGAAGCATCAAGGACAAGTTCAGACGTCAGACCGTTTACACCTTTCTTACTGCCAAGTAGTGTGACATGTACATGTTGCAGGAATGTTCCCTTTTCTCCTCTAGGTCTATCAAACATCTCGCCAGGGAATAGTCCCTAAGTCCATCCTACTGGTCCGGTGGTGTTGACTGCAAGTTCGCGGGGGTTGCCATTCTGATTGGATGGCGCTTTTACGCTTGAGTCCGTCTGCGTCATGGTTTGTGGCGTAGATGGCAACTGGGCGGGGGAACCTGTCAGGTTCATCAACGTCTATGCGTTCCCACTGAAGAATTAGCGCTTGGTGCTTTCACAGAGCCTGTGGCTTTAACTTGCCACCACCAGTATCTTAGTGGTGGCCATGATTTTAACTACCCCATCAAGGAGGACGGTCGTAGTTCTGGCACGTCTGCCAAATTGGACATCACGTCCAAGCTATTCATCGAGATGGTAACCGAGGCCTCTCTTGAGGACGTGGTGGGCTCCATGGGGAGAGGCTCCGCGAACTATTCGTTAAGCTGACCCGATGGCTCCAAGATTGACTTTGTGTTCATCTCTCAGGCAGTGAAGAAGAGTAGACACTCTATGGTCCCCTGCTTCTTCTCTGACAACAGAGCCATTCACTTACAAGGTGTCCTTGGCGATGGTTTTCCGTCTGGTCCTGGCTCCTGGAAGCTGAGTTATGCTCTGCTGGCTCAGGCTGAAGTTGTGGAGGAGCTTAGAGCAGCATACGCAACATGGCAGTCCTACATACAGTGGTGGCCAAAAGTATTGGCACCCCTGCAATTCTGTCAGATAATACTCAGTTTCTTCCTGAAAATGATTGCAATCGCAAATTATTTGGTATTATCTTCATTTAATTTGTCTTCAATGAAAAAACACAAAAAGAATTGTCCTAAAGACAAATTGGATATAATTCCACACCAAACCTAAAAAAGGCGGTGGACAAAAGTATTGGCACTGTTTGAAAAATCATGTGATGCTTCTCTAATTCGTGTAATTAACAGCACCTGTAACTTACCTGTGGCACCTAACAGGTGTTGGCAATAACTAAATCACACTTGCAGACAGTTAACATGGATTAAAGTTGACTCAACCTCTGTCCTGTGTCCTTGTGTGTACCACATGGAGCATGGAGAAAAGAAAGGAGACCAAAGAACTGTCTGAGGACTTGAGCAACCAAATTGTGAGGAAGCAATCTCAAGGCTACAAGTCCATCTCCAAAGACCTGAATGTTCCTGTGTCTTCCGTGCGCAGTGTCATCAAGAAGTTTAAAGCCCATGGCACTGGGGCTAACCTCCCTAGATGTGGACGGAAAAGAAAAATTGACGAGAGATTTCAACGCAAGATTTCAAAGCCTATCGCACCATTCTGTGCTTTACGGACTCTTCCCTGGGGTTCATATCGTCGGAGCCACCCAGGAGGCTTGACGCCTTATGAACTGCTTCAAGCACGCCATATGGGTTGCCAGCAACTGGATCATCTTGAGGAGGGAGAGGATGTCCATCCAGGACTGCCGCATGCTGATCCACAGTCTGCTCAGAGACTATTTTATCGTCGACTGTCCGGAGGATGAGAACTAAACCCCTTTTCCTCCTAGATGATGAAACAAGTAGGGCTGTAAATTAGAAGTGTTATACACGTAGGGTGATTTATTCATGCTGGAGACGGTACACAGCAGCAGCGGAGACACACAATCATAGTGATAAAGAACGCAAGTGAGCATTAGAAACGTGTCTTGCTCCCCTACCCTGTCTATGCAACCATCGTAATTTTTGCAAGTTTTTAATGGACGAAAAATAAACAAAGAATTATTTTACCAGATGCTGAAACAACAGTGTCTCAGCACGGCTGCGGTCTATCAGACTAGCTGAAGCGTGCCTCACCCGGCATTCTGATTTATCCTCAGACCTCTGAGGGCTGATTAATGGTGTAGTTTAGGACATATAGGGTCAGTACCTAGGCTGTAAATAGCATACTGAAGCAGCTAAAATAAATATCTGTAGCTACTCAGTATATTTGTAGTTTATCCAACTCAATCTGGGTGAAGTACTCTTGTGAAGTATCTATTACACAGAATAACTAAATGAGATACCATGTGTAACCAGTGTGGAATTATTAAATCTATGCATGGTGTTTAAGAGTATTGATATAATTTCATACTGTATCTGTGCCTAATTACACCACTCTACGAAGACTCTAGTCCAGGGATATAAGGGTCTTTAGTCTATTTATTATTATTCTATTTATCATAATTAATATATTGCAAAAAAGAATTAAACTATTTAATTAAAGTTAAATTTTTGTTTTTTTCTACTCCAATTGGATAAGTATGTGAGCTGTGTACAAATTCTGTAGAATCCGGTGTGTACTGGGCTGCGGCACTGTACACTGTGTGACAGAGACACTGGTGTTATATGTGAGGGGAGGTATGTGTCACTATGGCTGTTAGCCTGTGTGAACTGAACATATAACTTTTCCTTAGCATGTTACGTGTTGGGGGTGTAATAACCATTGTGAAGGGTGCGGTTTTATGTGAATGGCATAGAGATTGGATCGGAAGTCATTCACACTACCTTCCCTCAGGGTGTGGCTGAGCTAAGTTAAATGCTCAGTCACTATTTTTTTTTCTGTTGTGTCTGGAGAGGAAAGGTCTCCAGACTTGAAAGCCATAGCTCAGGAGGAGCTGAAGGCTGTGATACAACCTTTGTGGGCGAACCCCACCCTCCCCTGGACTGTGCTATCGTTTACCTTTTGTTTGCTAATAAAAGATTATATTCAATCTTTCGGAAAGGTGGACTTAGTCTATCCACCCTAGTACATTGATACACAATACACACTGGGGGATATGCTTGCAAGTACGCTATGTGGCTTATATAGTCATCTGATGGAAAGCATGGCCCCCCCAGGATCGAAGCCACTAGGTTGGTTAAGTGTGAGGGCTTAAGGAGCAATGTGCCCCAGGAGTTGGTCACCCTGGTCTGTGCTCTTAAATAGATAGGTTGGGAGTAAAGACTAATTGTAATTGCAGTCCTTTTCAGGACTAAGTTACATCAGTTCCTATCAGTTTTTGCCAGGCAGGTCTGTGCCAGTGCTGTGCAAGTTTTTTTTCACAGCATTTGGCTAAATCTAGCAAAGCTAATCCTTTTTGGCCTATTGCAGAGTGTGTTAGTCAGTGGAGTAGCCTATCTGTGTTGCAAGCTACACCACCTGTGTATAGAATACCAATTTTTTTACTGCACCTAGTGAAGTAAAACCTTTTGGGCACAGCATCATTCTATTAGTCCATCTATACTAACTAGTGTTGAGCGAGCACTAAAATGCTCGGGTGCTCAAAGGTCTGGCCGAGCTCGCCGTGATACTCGGGTGCTCGACACGAGCAAGAAGCCCAATGATAGTCTATGGGAGACTCGAGCATTTTTGCGGTGGCACCCCCGGCAGTCTTTTAAAAGCCTAACAAGTGCCCAAAACGATAGTGACAGTGCTCAAATGACATGGGGACAGCATGGGGATCGCCCCAGGAAGCATTTCTGACCCCCAGGTCACTACTGTCAACAACGTGGTCAGAGGTATTAAGCCACTTTTACGGGCTCACAATAAAACGTTCAAAAACGAAAGTGAAACTTTTTTCCTGTGAAATATGCTAAGGAACATCCTTTCCAGGGAAAAGACTTGTGTATAAGTTAAAATAAATGACCAAAAACAAAAATACTCCTCCACACCTTCGGCTATGTTCAAAAGTAGCATTTTTTATGCGTTTTTGCACTTTTGTATTGCTTTCAACTATGACAAATGCATTCACCGGGAAATGTCATTTTAACATTTTACAACCTTATCTGGCCATGTGCTGTGTGACATATGCATAAAGTGCTGAAAAGACATGGGAACAGCATGGGAAAGACCCCTGGAAGCATCTCTGACTCCCAGGTCACTGTCTAAAAGTGTGCCCATCATAAGTGATCCTTGCCGCATCAGAAGATGCAGACTTGCAACTATCCCCATGCAAGTTCTAGTCCCAGGGCAGTGTTCAATTGTACCTCCCCCATTCCTTGCAATACAAGCGCAAGTATGCAGCCTGCCACCCACCCACCCCCAGGCTGCAATACCATACTGCTTGCTTGCTTGTACTTTAAATTGGGACTTTTAGGCATGTGGAGGCGGAATCTGGCCACCACGCCATGGCTGTGTCGGCGGCCTGGTATCCATACTCAGTCCCCAGCCTCCAGGGGGTGGCCGGGTGTCCATACTCGGTCCCCAGCCACCCCTATTTGTCCTGGTAACCTTTCCCACACTTTTCTTAGCCTGGCATGCTTTAGGGCAGCATTGGCCGAGCCCACCGGACTATCAGACTCCTCCGGTGGGCCCTGGCTTCTCCATCAGGGGAGTTGAGAGTGCCAAGGTGAGGAGCATGATGATGATGATAGAAGTTAGCATCTGCTTTGTTTTGTTGTAATGCAAGCGCATGTATGTAGTAGCGGCTAGGCCTGAGGTGGTCAGCGTTTTGGCGCATATCCTACCTCCTCCGAGGATTGCTGGATGTTTTCCTGCTACTATCCAAGTTCTATGACTCCCATTAAAACAAAGCTTCAGGTGATAAATGATGGATGAGGTAGTGGCAAAGGAGAAAGAGCAGGAGGAACAGGGACCATTCACATCAATATCAGGCCAGTCAACCAGATATGTCTTGTAGGATATGTTTCTGTAACAAAAGGAGCGGTTCGGCTACACAGTTATAGGGCATACAGTGAGTGCAATGCCTGCCAAAAATTTCGAGGCACTGCAATGCCCCTTGGAAATGACATGGAGGTCAGAGGGCGTTAACTAAACCTTTTTTTCCATTTATAGCAACTGGGTCTCCTGTGCACTGTTGGCCTAAGCAGTGAATGGAAGGCTTTCCAAAAATTATGAGGAACTGCAATGCCCCTTACAAGAGCCATGTGTGGCACCCCAGGGGTCTGGTCACCACAGTAATAGAGATATTAAGTCGGAGAGCAAGTGGGAGGTTTCCTGGTCAGGATCCCTTAAACATGCAACATCCTCCTGCCCCAGTCCTGGGAGGGGAGAATTCTGCCCTTATAAACTGGATCTGGGGCGGGGTTGAGTGAGTCAGAGAACAGAGAACAGTCAGAGTCAGAGTGAGAGCAAGGGAAAGTAACAGCAAGGAGCTCTGTAGGAGCTAGGAGCTAAAGACCAGGGGCTGGAAGCTGAGCAGAGCTCGCCCTGGTCGCCCTGGCAGAAGACAATAGGAACCGGACACAGGAGTCCGAGGCTGTGAGGACTTATATATCCAGCAGCAGAAATCAGCCGGCAGGGGATTTCAGGTCCTCTGGCCATAGAAGCCCGGAGGCTCAGTCACAAGCAAGGGACCAGCACCGCCGTCGTGGAGCAGAGGCTAACAGAAGGTCCCAAGTCACCAGCCATACGGGTGAGTACTACACGGTACACTCAGGGACGTGGGCTACTTCTACCCGCATACAGCAAGGTAGCCAGGAAGAGTGCAGACAGACGGGGAGGCCTATAACTCCACCTGGCCAGGGGAACTCCTGCTTGCTCACAGACTGACCAGGCCTCTTATGCTAGCCAGTACTCCCGGGAGGGTCTACCTTATAATCATCAGTAAAGACCCTGAACTGCACTGCAAAGACTCTGAGTCGTTCCTGCTGCGCTCGTGCACCATCACCCCCATCATCCACACTCACTGCCCTGAGGCTATACTCCTCCCGAGTTATCCCATTCTATGCTGCGCACACAACACCAGCCTCAGCGGTCTGCCTCGCAGCGGTGGTACTCCCTGACCGCAATCCACGGGTGGCGCAGTCAGACAATTAACCTCAAAAACCTAAGAAAGACTGCCACTGGTTTGACCAGCCTGAGCCACGGGACCGGGTCACCGCCACGGAGACTACAGACCCCAGAGACCCGGCACCGGGTATCCCACACACGTGTACACACGGCCCAGGGGGAGCGTCACAAGCAGTACAGCATATTACAAACCTAAGTCCCATTATTGGGGAGTGGGTGTCCCATAGTATTTGCTTATGCCTTGCAAGCAAAAGCTGCCAAAAATTAGGACGGAGCAACTTGCAATGTCCCTTACAAGAGCCATGCAGTACAGCATATTACAAACATAAGTCCCATTATTGGGGAGTGGGTCTCCCATAGTATTTGCTTATGCCTTGCAAGCAAAAGCTGCCAAAAATTAGGACGGAGCAATTTGCAATGCCCCTTACAAGAGCCATGCAGTACAGCATATTACAAACATAAGTCCCATTATTGGGGAGTGGGTTTCCCATAGTATTTGCTTATGCCTTGCAAGCAAAAGCTGATAAAAATTAGGACGGAGCAACTTGCAATGCCCCTTACAAGAGCCATGCAGTACAGCATATTACAAACGTAAGTCCCATTATTGGGGAGTGGGTCTCCCATAGTATTTGCTTATGCTTTCCAAGCAATAGCTGTCAAAAATTAGGACGGAGCAACTTGCAATGCCCCTTACAAGAGCCATGCAGTACAGCATATTACAAACATAAGTCCCATTATTGGGGAGTGGGTCTCCCATAGTATTTGCTTATGCCTTGCAAGCAAAAGCTGCCAAAAATAAGGATGGAGGAACTTGCAATGCTGGCACCCTGGTGGTATAGTGGTGGTCGAGGCTGAGGATAAGGAGAAGAAGATAAAACAGCCGAAACGAGGAAGCGTATACCCATGTGTGGGTGTGAAGCGGTGCATGTGAATACACACCTCCCGAAATAACACAGTGGATTTGACTTTATGTTACTCTGCTGTCATTTGGTGGTGATGAGAAGTCTGGCCCAATCCAGCCCTTGTTCATTTTGATAAGGGTCAGCTTGTCAGCATTGTCAATTGACAGGCGAGTGCGCTTATCAGTTATAATTCCCCCAGCGGCACTAAAAACACGCTCCGATAACACGCTAGCGGCAGGGCAGGCCAGGACCTCCAAGGCGTACAGAGCGAGTTCATTCCAAGTGTCCAGCTTGGATACCCAATAATTAAAAGGCACAGAGGAATCACGGAGGACGCTGGTACAGTCGGCAAGGTACTCCCTCACCATCTTTTGAAACTTTCCATTCCTTGTGAGAGTACCCCGCGCCTCAGGGCCTGTAAGCTCGGCGGGTGTCAGAAAACTGTCCCAGAACGTTGACAGTGTTCCCCTGCCTCTGCTGGATTGGAGTTGCATCTCTCTCGCCTGTACGCCTTGGTTGGGCAACGAACTGTGACCTCTGCCGCTAGCGTGTTCAGATGGGAATTTTTTTAAGAGTTCTGCAGCAAGGGCCTTCTGGTACTGCCCCATTTTTGTAGACCTCTCCACCTCAGGAATAAGAGAGTGAAAGTTCTCCTTGTAGCGGGGGTCTACAAGTGTCACCAACCAGTAATGACTGTCACACAACATTTTGACAATGCGAGGGTCACTGTTAAGGCAGCGTAACATAAAGACAGCCATGCGTGCCAGACTGGTAACGGGCAAGATTTCCGTGTCTACACCAAGATGACGACTGACCATGCTCTCCTCCTCCTCCTCTTCCTCCTCCCCCCTGTGCTCAGGCCACCCACGCTGAACCGACGGTATGACACTTGTACAGGTACTACCGTCTACAACGCATGATAGCAGCTCCTGTTCTTCCTCCTCCTCCTCCTCCTCTCCCTCGTTGTCCCCCAATGCACGTTGTGATGAGATGAGGCTGGGCTGTGTGTAATCGCCCGCTAGTGCTTCTTGATTCATCTCATCATACTCTGGCTGCAATGCCTCCTCTTTAATTCTCTGCAGAGAGCGTTGCAAAAGACAGACAAGTGGGATGCTGACACTAATGATGGCGTCATCGCCACTCATCATCTTGGTGGCCTCCTCAAAGTTTGTCAGGATGGTACATATGTCAGACATCCAGGTCCACTCCTGAGGTCTTATGTGTGGAGTCTGACCTGAATATCGACGGCCTTGTTGCAGCTGGTACTCCACAACTGCTCTCTTCTGCTCACAAATCCTTTGCAACATGTGGAGGGTAGAGTTCCATTGTGTGGGGACATCACACACCAGTCGGTGTGCCGGAAGCAGCAAACGCTGCTGCAACACAGCAAGGGAGGCGGAAGCTGTAGCCGACTTGCGAAAATGAGCTGACAGGCGGCGTACTTTCACGAGCAGATCTGGCAACTCGGGGTACGATTTAAAAAACCGCTGAACCACGAGGTTAAGCACATGAGCCAGGCATGGTACGTGTGTGATCTCACCTCGCCTCAGAGCCGCCACCAGGTTACAGCCATTGTCACACACGACCATGCCGGGATGTAGGTTCAGCGGTCTCAGCCACAGATCTGCCTGCTCTTTCACAGCTGTCCACAACTCACAAGCAGTGTGAGGTTTATCACCTAAGCTTATGAGTTTCAGCACAGCCTGTTGCCGCTTGGCGGAGGCAGTACTGCAATGCTTCCAGCTTGTAACTGATGTGGTGATATCTGAGATGGAGGCTAAACATGAGGAGGAGGAGGAGGATGAGGAGGAGGAGGAGGAGGAGGAGGAGGAGGAGGAGGAGGAGGAGGAGGAGGAGGAGGAGGAGGAGGAGGAGGAGGAGGAGGAGGAGGAGGAGGAGGAGGAGGATGCGCAGGAGCTGTACACTGTGGGGGCAACTCTGACTGACATAGGGCCCGCAATCCTCGATGTGGGGAGGATGTGTTCCGTCCCAAGGTCCGACTGGGTCCCGGCTTCCACTATGTTTACCCAGTGTGCCGTCAGAGAGATGTACCATCCCTGGCCACAAGCACTTGTCCACGTGTCCGTTGTCAGGTGGACTCTCCCAGTAACTGCGTTGTTGAGGGCACGGCAGATGCTTTGGGACACGTGCTTGTGTAGTGCGGGGATGGCACACCGGGCAAAATAGTGTCGGCTGGGGACCGAGTACCGAGGGACGGCCACCGCCATAAGATTGCGGAAGGATTCTGTCTCCACCAGCCTAAAAGGCAGCATTTCCAATGCAAGCAGTCGTGAAATGTGCGAATTTAGGACTGTGGCCTATGGGGCGTTAGCTGCGAATTTCCGCTTTCGTTCAAAGGTCTGGGATATGGACAATTGAAAGCTGCGGTGGGACGTGGACGTTGATGCTGTTTCTTGAGAAACTGCCATAACAAGTGAAGACTGAGAGGAGGGGGCATCTTTACATGCAGTATGGACAGGGGATTGCCTTGCACACACAACAGGGGGTTCTATTGCACGCACAACAGTGGAAGAAGCAGTGGTGACACCCGCTGACACTGGTCGTGGACCCTGTGGTTCGCCCCACAAAGTCGGGTGCTTTGCTGCCATGTGCCTGATCATGCTGGTGGTGGTCAGGCTGGTAGTTTTGTCACCCCTGCTGATGCTGGCATGGCAGGTGGAACATATGGCCTTTTTGGGGTTATCAGCAGAGTCTTTAAAAAAATTCCAGACTCTGGAAGACCTACCGCTTGTACTGGCAACGTCCCTCGTGTTGGTGTTACGGGGAACGGTTGCCTGCCTTCTGTCTGCGGCCACCACACTGCTTCTTCCTGCCTGTTGGGGTACTCTCCCTCCCTCCCCCTGTGTGCTGCTGGCCTCACTCTGCATGTCCTCCTTCCACGTTGGGTCAGTTACTAGATCATCCACCACCTCCTCCTCTTCCACTTGCGCACCCCGATCCTCCTCCTCACTTCCTGGCAATTGTGTCTCGTCATCGTCCACCTCTTGTGACAGATTGCCAATGTCGACTTCCTGTGGCCGTGGCTGTTCAAATATTTGGGCATCGCAACATGGGATCTCCTCTTCCACCACTTCAAGCGTATCAGGCGAGGGGCCCAAATATGGAAATGGACCAGTGAACAGCTCTTCAGAGTGTCCAAGTGTGGGATCACTTGCTGTCTGACGGCACTCGGCATGGTGGGAGGAAGGAGCATCAGGGTGAGGAGGAGTATGCGGTCGAGACTCACGGCTACTAAGAGTTGACCGTGTGGAAGACAGACCGGAGTTGATGTTGCCCAGGTAACTGGAAGTAACATAGTAACATAGTAACATAGTTTGTAAAGCCGAATAAAGACTTGCGTCCATCAAGTTCGACCTGTTAGTTCTGTTATTGCTAAAGTTGATCCAGAGGAGGGCAAAAACCCCAAATGATTTAGCCAATCTTCACCTGAGGAAAAATTCCCTCCCGACTCTGAAACCAGCAGTCAGAATAAATCCCTGTATCAACCTACTATTTTATTATATTTTTAAGTATATGCTGAAATCTGCCTGGTATCTAGAAATGCATCCAGTCCCCGCATGAACTGGTGTAGTGACTCTGACAAGTATTATCTGCTATCCAATTAATAACCTGTTCACACTGATCAGTTCTCAATACTGGTGTTGTTCTGTGCTTCCCTAGTAATTCGGTCAAGAAGTGGGAGCGAGAAGATGTGGTTGTTGGTTGTGGCACATTTTCACCTTGGCCACGGCCCCGTCCTCTGCACGAACCATCACCAGAACGTCCACTTCCACGTCCCTTACCACGTGCCTTGCCCATTGTAAATGAAGTAAAATAGCTTACACTTGCACTATCAATGGAAAAAGGGTAACAAAGAGTAGATTAGAACCGTGGAAGAGGAAAACAACAGTTATTGTTTACTGGGGTATACCACACTTTTTTAAATAGAGATATTTGCGGCTGAACAGTGAGCGACACACTCAAACTGCTTTTTTTTTAGATACCAAATGCCCAAAACTGGATAGTACAGCGATTTGACCCATGAAACTGCGAAACCACACTGGGATGTCAGGCCTACACAAGACTATTTTCAACAGATATATTTTTGTGTCACAACAGTCAGGAGACACTACTGTTTATCTTTACGGAAAAAACTACCAAAAGCTGAATAATAGAGATTTTTTTACCGTGGGATGGCAAAACCACAGTTATTGTTTACCTGGGTATACCACACTTTTTTAAATAGAGATATTTGTGGCTGAACAGTGAGCGACACACTCAAACTGCTTTTTTTTTTTTAGATACCAAAGGCCCAAAACCGGATAGTACAGCGATTTGAGCCATGGAACTGCGAAACCACACTGGGATGTCGGGCCTACACAAGACTATTTTCAACAGATATATTTTTGTGTCACAACAGTCAGGAAACACTACTGTTTTTCTTTACGGAAAAAAATACCAAAAGCTGAATAATAGAGATTTTTTACCGTGGGATGACAAAACCACAGTTATTGGTTACTGGGGTATACCACACTTTTTTAAATAGAGATATTTGCGGCTGAACAGTGAGCGACACACTCAAACTGCTTTTTTTTTAGATACCAAGGGCCCAAAATGGATAATACAGAGGTTTGAACCGTGGAAGAGCAAAACAACACTTCTGTTTCTCTAGCCTACACCAGACTATTTTCAACAGTTATATTTGTGTCTGAAAAATCAGAGACACGCTTTTTTTTTGGGGGGGGGGGGGGGACACACCAAAAGGTTAATAAGACGGGTATTTGTACAGTGTGAAGGAGGAAAAAAATAGGAGGATTTAGATGAAAAAAAAAGGATTTTTCCTGGCCCCCGACACCTGGTGCTAAGTCCAGCAATTTCAGCAACAGGAGCACACAGGACTGTAATGCAGCGTTTGCTGGTATAACCACTGTGTCTCCTATACAGCCTGTCTGCCTGGTATCTGGGATGGATATTAGTCCTGAAAAGGACTGTTTGTTTGTTCTGGCAGCCTTTACAGACCCTAAACTAACTATTTCGCAGTTTATATCTCTCCCTAAATCAGCAGCGCTGTCCCTACACTGTCTAATCTGGAGCGACTGTGTCCAAGATGGCGGCGCCCGGTTTTAAATACTCGAGGTGACGCTGTGCAGCCAGCCAATCACTGTAATGCCCACAACCAACATGGCTGCAGCATTACAGTGACCGGCTGGCAATCCCTGCATGTTCATTGGCTCTGTAAAGAGCGCCAAACATGCAGGGCGGAGACCCGAGCTCCCGCCCGAGTAACCCGGAAATGCTCGGTGCTCGCCGAACATCCCAAGTAGCGTGATGCTCGGGCGAGTACCGAGCAGTGTCGAGCATGTTCGCTCAACACTAATACTAACCTCCACCAGGTTGCAATTTGAATATAATTTTTTTCTGCATCTAGCTCTGAAAAAATATTTGGGCTTCTAGCAGTGTGTGGGACTTGGTCTATTAGTCCATCTATACTGACCTCCATCAGGTTGCAAATTAAAAATTATTTTTATCTGCATCTAGCTCTGAAAAAAATTTGGGCTTCTAGCAGTGTGTGGGACTTGTTCTATTAGTCCATCTATACTGACCTCCATCAGGTTGCAAATTGAATATAATTTTTTTCTACATCTAACTCTGAAAAAAAATTGGGCTTCTAGCAGTGTGTGGGACTTGTTCTATTAGTCCATCTATACTGACCTCCATCAGGTTGCAAATTGAATATAATTTTTTTCTGCATCTAGCTCTGAAAAAATATTTGGGCTTCTAGCAGTGTGTGGGACTCATTGTATTAGGCCATCTATACCAAGGTCCACCAGCTTTGAAATTAATAATAATTTTTAGCTGCATCTAGCCCTGAAAATAATTTTTCTTCCCAATAGTGGTAGCAATAGAAATATGGGGCGCGCGCCTGGCTTACAAAAAGATACGCTTCATAACAAAAAACACCAGCCTAGCGCACTGCATTAATATGATGGCATCATCGTCTCTCCCAGTGCTAGGCCTAATACGCAGGCTAGCATTCCTGTGCCTAAAACACAATGTATGGGTCAGCGCTAGCCACTATGCTGAGGGGTCTAAAGCTGCTGCTAACGCTTTATAACAATTCAATTGGCAGATTTTGACAGAGCTCTTCCACAACGCCCACCCATCGGGCAACAGTTGCCCACCTTCCCTATGGGATCTAGTGGCGAATAGTTGATGCCATTAATCAGAGCGTCAGTTGCCCCGTCGACGTGGCAAGCATACGGTAAGGCATGGGAAGAGTAGACACGACTAGTAGCAGGCAGACGGGTTGACCAATGTGAACAAGCCAGATCACAAGTCACCATAGAATTTCTCCACCAGCTAATGATGAGGGGCATATCAGGGGCGTCAGCGCAGCGGTGTCTGACCGGAGTAGCATTTCACTTCCAACTACTGAATTGGGGAGATGTGACAAAGATTCATCATCAAACAATCCATAAAAGGGTGGAAAAGGGGTCAGCCAAGTCAGGAGTGTAGACGTCCCGTCCAGTGTCACAAACTGATTTCTCACATCATATGCCTAACACCATTAACATGACACTCACAATTTGAAGCAACACTTCTGTCTACTGCATTTGTGATCGCCTTCTTCGGGGCGCTATGCATAAGCGAATTAGTCCCTCAATCCAAAATTACCACCAGTGGAGGCTTATTACACCAGGACGTAGTCATAGCCAATAATGCAATACGTCTACGCATACGCCAATCGAAAACGGTTCCAGCGGGCAGGGGCACTTGGGTACTTCTACAACCCACAAACGGTACACTGAGTCAGGTAACAATAGTAAAAACATATCTAACCATCAGATCACAAAGTAATTTCTTCCTATCACACATTGATGGAACGCCATTATCAAGATACCAGTTCCAAGCTATATTTAATAAATGCATAACATCGGCAGGGAACCACCCCAAAGATTACAGGACACACTCATTCCGCATAGGCGCGGCCACGGAAGCAGCAAGAGCAGGACTGTCAGAAACGGAAGTTCAGAGGATAGGGAGATGGCGATCCACGTGTTTGGCGAGATACATAAGACCGGACTGGTTATCCTAACGTGGTTTGTTTCTTTTACAGGTGACGCTAAGCCAACAGTGTGGGTGATAGGCCACTCGTATATATATTGGGCAGAAAAAAGGGCGAAAGTCCGCCCAGGCGGGAGGAAATTAGAGTTTCATAACACATATTTCAACTGGAGAGGTATTAGAGGCCTGCTATGGCCAAAGGTACTAATGGAGGTAATCATGGTAGGGAGAGAGGCAAGAGGTCCGGTCATCTTAGTTATACAGGCCAGGGGAAACGACCTAGGTCATCACAAGAGCGCATAACTAATGGCAATAATGAAACTAGACACTGAGCGCTTCAGAAAATTTTTCACAAAACTAGCTATAGTATGGTCAGAGATTGTGCCGATAGCGGTATGGCAAGGTGCGCGAGACATCACGGCCATCGAACGGACAAGGCAGGTAATAAATATTCGGATGGCAAAATTTAGAAGAGACAGAGGCGGTGTAGTGGTACGACACCGACAACTGGAAGGAGATAAAGCAGGCCTCATACGGCCCGACGGTGTTCACTCAATGGATATTCAACTGGACATATTCCTGTCAAGACTCCAGGACGGAGTGGAACAAGCGTTAAAAGTGATGGGTGGGGGTCAGAGTCCTGCATACGAGTACGCAGGATCCTCCGTGGCCTGGAAATAGAAAGGACATGTTGGAGAGTTACACTTGTTGGCCAACTTGCCGGAGTGGAGACCCAGGGCATGCTGCAACAAGCTGAATTATTTTAGAAATAAAATGCCTTTCTAATGGAATGAGTATAAAGAGTTAATAAAGCTGTGACCGATCCTCACCCATCCAGTTGTAAGAGTTACATTATGCTGAGCATCTGGGTTTGGTTGGGGGTCCCCACAGTCTGCCTAGGCTAGATGCATTTAAAAATTCTTATTAGATACACAGGCGGTGCAGCTTGCTTCGCAGCTGGGCTACTACGCCCAAAGTATTGCCTAGGCTATATGCAGTTAAAAATTCTACGCTGACTAGCAGACACTGAAGATTTAGAGCAGACCTCTGAGTAAACAGCTCTTCAGACTCAACCATCTGTGTTACCCCAAGCCATAGTGTATGTAGTTTCCTACAGTTAAAAGGGGGGGGGGGCGACCCAACCCACCTGGAACTGACGATGCCAACGTCACGTAAGACACAGCAATGGGACTCCAAAAAGAGTCTCCATTTTTTCCCAAAATTGTGGCACAGACACCACTTAACCCTAGAACGCATACCTGGGGCCTCGCAGGCCCGCCCTGTTAATTGTTTTCTATTTTCTGAAAGATTACTTTAGTTAGAATTTTGAAACTGTAGGTATTCTTCATGTATATAGTTGTTTGTCATTTGAGTTTGAGTTATTCCATGTTATTTGCACACGGGCCTAAAAGGCCCCAGGTATGTGAAAGTGTATATTTTTATGGTCATGCGTTCTAGGGTTAAGTGGCATCAATTGCCCCACAGTTGCTTAAAAAGGTTGGTGAGGTGATTTTACCAAATCCTCAAGCTTTTAGTCTCCCAAGGATAACACAGGGATAGAAAAGTCCTTGCGAATCCATGATTTGTTCATCTTTATGAACGTGAGTCTGTCTACATTCTGAGTGGACAGCCGCGTGCGCTTATCTGTCAGCACACCACTAGCAGCGCTGAATACACGTTCAGAGAGAACACTGGCTGCAGGGCATGACAAGATCTCCAAGGCGTGAGTGGAGAGCTCCGGCCATCTTTCCAGATTGGAATACCAAAATGAGCAAGGGTCCAGTGACACAGTCATGGCTTCGATGTTCACTTGGAGATACTCCTGCACCATCCTCTCTAGGCATTGACTATGTGTCAGACTTCTTGTCTCCTGTGGCCTTGCAAAGGATGGTCTAAAAAAAGTGGTGAAACGATTCCACAAAATTGCTGTTACCAGCAGATACTGTGTTACTGTTACGGTTTGAGTGATGAAGACTGTACAGTCCCACGGTTGGCAAGTTAGAACTGTGAGATTCACTACGTGCACCACTGGTGTTTTGTGGAAAAGCACATGTAAGATTCTGCAACAGCGTCTGCAGATACTCCTGCATGCGTCAATCCCTTTTTATGGCAGGAATTATTTCGGCAAATTTACTTTTGTACCGGGGATCTAAGAGTGTGGCAACCCAGTAGTCGGGATTACTTTGAATTCTGACAATCCGAGGGTCATGTTGCAGGTAGTGCAGCAAGAAGGCACTCATGTGTCTTGCGCATCCGGGAGGACCAAGTCCTTGTTGTGTTGGTAGCGAGGTAAGAATCATGCTTCCTTCTTCTGCCCTCTCCCCCCAACCTCGCACAACAGAAATGTGATCAAGATCTCCCTCATCTTTTGAGTCTTCCATGCCCATCACCAGTTCGTCCTCCACTTCTTCCTCGGCTCCTGCACCTTCCTCAACAGTTTGGCTGCTACCATGCGCCCTGGTTAATCCCTCTCCCCCACCCTCCCATGCCTGCCGCCTTGGTGCTGCCAACCGTCTGGACCTTAGAGATGTTATCCCTTCCGCATATGACTCCTCCTCTACTTCCTCCACCTCCTCTTGTCCCACCACCTGACACTGAATTCTGTTTAATGTGTGCTCCAGCATGTAAATCACCGGAATAGTCATGCTGATAATGGCATCATCGTCAGCACTAAACATCTTCGTCGCCATTTCAAAACTGTGCAGAAGGGTGTGTGGCGCCCCTGAGGGTTCAGTCGCCACAGAGTTACGGCATCTCATCCAGAGGTGTGGTATCTCACCCTCAGGTAAGGAAGGCATATGGCTCGGGACCCTAACACCTGCATCCAACACATACCCGCAGTGGGGGTAGGGCGAGATTGCTCCTAAGGGAGAGCACAGTCCCAGGTCCCTAGCTGGTGGGAGGGTCCTATGTAGTGGGTGCTTAGGGGAGCAGCTTAGGGGATCACATGACAGGGAGAGTATAAATAGGAAGCCATCTTAGAAAGAGCAAGCCAGTCAGAGGAGGAAAAGTGACAGGAGCAGAGGCTCGGCATGAGCTCTGCTCCGGAGGCGGGCCTAGCCTGGGAGGCCCAGGACTGAAGGAGAGAAGAGAGGAGTGGGAGCAGGAAGGCTCCAGGAACCGAAGGGATCCTAGGGCTACGGGCCGTGCAGAAGACCACCCGTACTCCCGCTGCTACCAGGAGGTAGAGGAGTCAGGCCAGATAAGGGGAACCGGTCCCTCAAGTAGCGGAGAAACAGCAAGGCTCAACTAGAAACCGGAGGCTGCAGCATTTCATATACTGCAGGCCAAAGTCTACACCAGTCTCACTAAGAAGGTAGCCACATAGGACCCAGGGGACGGAACACAAGTCACCCGCCAAGGCCCGAGGATACCGGATAGAAGTGTCACTGGGTGTGAGGTGCAGGGAGAAGGCCAGAGAATGGACACACAGAAGGGGGTCCTGCTAAGTACTCCGGAGCTATCTGGAGTTGGACTGAGCCCCTCACTGAGTACGCACAGCACGACGGGTGAGATTGCTCTGGTACATGTAATCTGGACTGCAACAACTGTGAGTAAAGATCTTGGGACTGCATCACACGGACTCTGTGTTCATTACTGACTCCCTGCACTACAACCACCATCATCCACAAACACTGCCCTGAAGCTACACTCTTCCTGTGGTGAGTAATAATACCATTGCTGCAAAACCACCAGCTTCAGAGGACTGTTCCGCAGCGGCGGCCCCTTTGGCCGCACTCCACAGGTGGCGCAGTCGGACATTATAAAATCCATATATACAAATTACCCTTGGATTGACTGCCCTGGGTCACGGACCGGGTCACCGCCACAGTGACTACAACCCCCAGTGACTACAACCCCCAGTGTCTACCGGCCCGGCTCAGGGTACCCCACGGCCCAGGGGGCGCGTCAACTTCATAGGTCCCTGATCTGAGACCACTCCTGCAGCGTGATTTGCCCCACCTCTGGATCTCGTTGGCCCAGGCTATACGTCAGAACGTATTGCACCAGGGCTTGTCGGTGCTGCCACAGTCGCTGCAACATGGTCAGAGTTGAATTCTACCGTGTCGGCACATCGCATTTCAGCCGGTGAACTGGCAGGCCCAACGACTTCTGTAGAGATGTAAGTCGTTGAGCTGCGGGATGCGAATGGCGGAAGTGAGCACACAGCGACCGTGCCCTCTGCAGAAGGCCATCTAGTCCGGGATAGTGGGCTAAAAATTTATGGACAACCAGGTTCAACACGTGAGCCATACAAGGCACGCGTGTGACATTGCCCCGGCGAAGGGCCGCACCCAGGTTTGCAGCATTGTCGCACATGGCCTTCCCTGGTTGCAGGTCCAGTGGAGACAACCATTCATGAAACTGGGTCTCCAGAGCTGACCACAACTCCTCAGCTGTGTGACTCACATTTCCCAGACATTTCAAAGTAAACACTGATGCCGTTGAGCCCTGCTACCAGCATAGTAAGGAGGTGTGCAGGATTCCTTCTGCGCAGTTAGAAAGCAGGTGGCATTACCAGACAGGCTTTGGGTGCAGGTGGAGGACCGAGAGGAGGTTGAGGAGGCAGAAGCAGTGCAGGAACTTCGAGATAAAGAGGATTGACGCACAACTCGTGGGGACGGTAAGACTTGGACAGCAGCCCCTTGTCCTGCTGTCACCATAGTTACCCAGTGCCCAGTCAGCGACATGTAACGCCCCTGTCCATGCCTACTCGTCCAAGTGTCTGTGGTGAAATGCACCCTGTCACACACAGAGTTTCTCAAAGAAGCGGTGATTTTGTGTGCGATATGCTGGTGGAGCGCAGGCACACCTTTCTTTGAGAAGTAGTGCCGACTGGGCATATGGTACTGGGGCACTGTGACGGACATAAGATCTCGAAAATCCACTGTGTCCTCCAGGCGGAAAGGCAGCATTTCTGTAGCCAACAGCTTGCAGATGGTGAAATTCAACCTCTTAGCTTTCTCATGGCTAGGAGGAAATGGTCTTTCACTTTTCCACATCTGAGGGACCGAGGGCTGGCTGTTGTGCTTAGACGGGGTTGAGTAGGGTGTCCCCGGCAATCTGCCGGTCTATGAGGAAGATGCAGGCGGACATGTTAGGTTGCCTTGATCCAAAGGTGGTGCTCTCGATGTCGGAGAGCTCTCAACACCAGCAGGTGTTTCCACTTCCCAATGAACTGACGACCTGCCAATCACACTGGCTGTTGCAGGTAAAGAGGTGGCAGGTCTGCGTCCAAAAACATGTGTGACTGCTGTCCCCCCAGTCACAGATGATGAAGAGGCCGCGGATGCACAAGATGGGGCAGACGGTGGTTGGCCCAGCCGGCTAGGCCGCATTGTAGCACAGTGAGCTTCCCACTGCAACTTATGCTTCATATCCATGTGACGGTACATGCATGAAGTACTCAAACTATGGATTTTTTGGCCTCTACTTAGCTTTTGGTGACAAATATTACAGATAACACGAGTTGGGTCATCCTTATCGATCTGAATAAATGCCCAGGCTATGCAAGGCTTAGAGCCCATGCGACCTGAAGAGCCACTACGACTTGTGGTCAGAGGCAGAGTTGTGGTTGAGGATGCAGTTGTTGACGTGCTTCCAGTACTCCGTCTCTGTCCAGGAAGGCGCAACCTAACCTCGTCGTCAATAGCATCTGTGATGCCCCGCTGCGCTTGGTATCACAGATCCTAGAAGAGTGTATTGATGGAATCCTCCACAAGAGGCCCCCATAAACATTCACACATCTCCACCTTCCACCTCAGACCAGCAGAGGGAGCCCGTTAGGGATATAAATAGGGAAGGAGAATCTAGGCAGTTCAGTTCCTCTGAAGAGTTCCAGCAATAGAGAAGCCTAAGAGAGGTCAGTCTGCAGTGGAGCTCAGTCTAGTCTAAAGAACTCAGTTAATAGTTCAGCAGTGGAGCACGAGGCTCCTGCTAGCTAGATTCAGGGAGCCCAGATAGAGCTTAAGGTGTGCCGGCGCCATAAGATCGGTGAAGCGCAGCAAGCTGCCGTTAGTGTGTATAGTCTAGTGAGGGCCCGAGTAGGCCGAAGGAGAGTGGCGAGTTAGTACATAAGGGGCAGGGGCTCACCCCGAAGCATTTACCGGACACCGTATCCAAGCTTACCGGGATCTCTATGACCCAGTAAGGCATAACCGGAATCCCTGGAGAACTACAAGTCCCAGGATCGCTAAGGAGCTGATACGTAACAGAGCCAGGAGACACTTAGGCCCCGCAAACTGGGAGCGTGAACTCCAAGAGAAGGCCCTACCACAAGGTCAGCCAGCGCAGGACAGAGACAAAGTTAGGCCTAGCTCCAGGCAGGTCAGAAACTTACTACGCAGAGGCAAGAAACAGGAGGCCCTACACCCGCTCATTGGGGAGGATCCTGATATGCACCCTTCACCCTACAGTGCTCCGGGATGTGCTTGAATTTCCTCCAGTAAAAGGTACTGAAGTGACTACCGTGTCCGTTCCCGTTCTTGCTCTGACCCAGCTGGGTCTCGCCTGTCCTGCATTCCCCCTGCATACGCTGCCCTGAGACCTAGCTCCACCTGTGAGGAGCTATACCATCGAGCTACCTTATCACGGGCCTCAGTGGACTGCTGCAGCGCTGGTGTTTCTCACCAGATACCACAGGTGGCGTCACGAACTCTTATAAAATTAACAATTATCCACCCTTTTAAAGAGTGACCCCAGGGTAAAGGCCAGGGAGCCGACCACCGCGACATCCCCAAGGCCAGGCAAAGGCCCGGGTACCGAGTCATCCCCATCCCCCGGGCTAGTCACATCCTCCTCCACCTCCTCCGCTGACCTCATCGACTGGCTGACTGTGGGTTGACAGTAAGTGGGATCTCCAACCTCGTCATCATCACCCTGTGTGTTATCACACCCGTCGTCCTCAGAGCCAACCTCTTCCTGCCCTGACCGAAAAGTCAAGTTGTCGCTCCAATCAGGTATTTGAGTCTCATCATTGTCTCCACCAACAGGAGTTACAGTTTGGGAACGAGGGTCTACATTATGCTCAGAACCTACTTCATCTGGTCCTGGATCCGACTTATAAAGATTCTGGGCATCAGTGCAGATCATTTCCTCATCTGGATTAACAGAAGCTCTGGAGCAGACCTCCGTTTCCCAGGCTATAGTATGAGTAAACAGCTCTGCAGACTCAACCATCTGTGTTACCCCATACTCAGGTGGGCAGCTGGAGACTTGGGAGCTGTGAGGAAGTAAGTGCGAATGGGGTGACACCTCTGAGGACTGGAGTATTTGTGATGTTGAAATTGAGGTGGAGGAGAGCCCACTTGAAGAAGCACTTGATATCCGTTGAAGCACCTGCTGTTTTTGTGCCTCATCTGGAATTTGTAGCGATGGGCGTGTCCGTAAGAAAGGGATCGTATCACATTGTCCACGAAAAGAAGTCGACATCTTAGTTTGGCTGGAAGATGGTCTTTCTTTGGCAGATGTTACTCGCACCCCACCATGGGGGGGCTCGACCCACCAGTGGACAGGCACCAGTATTGGGAGAGGGGGGCTGGCCGTCAGGGTCCACCGCGGCTCTGGCACAAACCCGGCGACACGGAGGTGGCACGGGCAGGAACGGACTGGCGTGTCGGCTTCTCACTTTTTGGATTTTAGAAGGGCATGACATGCCTATATCTGTGTCTCCCCCTCCTTTTACTCCTCCACCTCTTTTCTTTTCGCATGACTATATGTACTTGTCACTTTTCCATGTGTGTGTTATGTCTTCTGAGCAGTTTGTCAGCTTTTGGACACCTTTGAAGGTGTTTTCTATGTGTTTCTATGTGTTTTTGTTTGCCTGCCATTTGTTTTAACGGTGTTCGAAGGTGTTCGACGAACAGTTCGACGAACCGAACCGAACTCGAACACTACGGGGGTGGCTCAACACTTCTAAACACCCAATGGCTAAGAGGAAAACATTGGACTATTCTAAGTGGCCTTCTATGAGCCCTGACCTAAATCCTATTGAGCATCTTTGGAAAGAGCTGAAACATGCAGTCTGGAAAAGGCAACCTTCAAACACGAGACAACTAGAGCAGTTTGCTCATGAGGAGTGGACCAAAATACCTGTCGAAAGGTGCAAAAGTCTCATTGACAGTTACAGGAATCGTTTGATTGCAGTGATTGCCTCAAAAGGTTGTTCAACAAAATATTAAGTTAAGAGTATCATCATTTCTGTCCAGGACTATTTCACGAGTTTAATTTTTTAAACAATTCTGTGGATGCAGGGTTAAAAAGCAATGTCTGACTTACATTGGTTCATTTTCAAAGATTTTTAATTTATTACTTTTGTCAGATTCAAGTTATTTTTGTGACCATTGTGGGTTTTTCTTTCATTAATTGAGGGGTACCAACAATTATGACCATGTGTGTAGTCATCTGGTGGAAAGCATGGCCCCCCCCGGATCGATGCCTTTGGGACGGGAAAGATGGAAAGCCCGAAGTGTGAAGTGCCCCAGAAGTGGTGACCCTGGGGTGCCTTAACTCACTGGGATTGGGAACCCTACTTGAGCTCATGGCACATTTGCACTAGCACTTCTTTTCACTCTTCTTGCACAAACCCTTCTCTGGGCCTTCTGGCCTTAGGATGGGGAGGTCCGGTCAGTATTACACTGAAACATCTTCACTATTTGTTTAATTTATTATATTTGTGTCACTGCGTGTCAGCTATTCACGTGTGTCCACTTGTCAACAGGATTTTGTCGGGATGCGGATCCCTTCCTGCCACGTCTGGGGTGGGGGGGTGGGGGTTGTGTGTGACCATCATGTTCCACTCACCCCTGAACCCCCAGGTCTCTCCTCTTTCGGGAGGAGACAGTTGTTGTAAGCACAGTCTTAGGCTCCCAGTGTCTTACCTGGCTGAGAACTCGGGGCAGATACTAAGTGTAAAGATTGCATCTCATCTGGCTTCGGCTGGAGGAGGCTTTTAGTCCCTGTTCCTCACTGTGGCCTTCTGGCTCGGAGGAATGGGGAATGGTTTGGGGGACCTCTTCTCCTTTTGGAGAGGGTTTTAAGACAACCAGCATCCTAGTGAACTTTTTTGGAGGCACTTAGTCACTTTTTTTAAGCGCACTCTGGTTAAGACACGAATTTGGGCTTTCAAAAGAAAAAATCTCTCAAAAAGGTGGCTTTGGCCTGGGCTGTTTTAGTAGATTGATACATTATACACTCTGAGTGATATGCTTCTAAGTACGTCAGGTGGCTTATAGACATCTGGTGGAAAGCATGGCCCCCCAGGATCTAAGCCGTTCGGTTGGGTAAGTGTGAGGGTTTATGGAGCAATGTGCCCCAAGGGTAGTTGCCCTGGTGAGAGTCCAAGCTTACTGGGATTGGGAACCCCAGAAAGACTTGGGCTCCATAGAACGTCGCACCTTAGCCATTCATACTTTCTGAGCAACCCCCCATATTCCTGACCTTAGGGGTAGTAAGGGGAATTTTTATAAACCCGGTCAGAGGTCCAGTCAGCTTTGGGCTGAGAAATTAACACAGGGACCCCAGCTCTACTAGGGTGGCAGCTTAACTGGATCACTGGGAGCACGAAAACGTCTCTTCCCCGGCTTCGGCTTGGGAGAGCAATGAAAACGGCTCTTCCCCGGCTTCGGCTAGGAAGAGCATCGGATATCCCTGACCCTTGCTGTGGCCTTCATTTTTAACAGTTTTGCTAGCATAGTGTTTGTGTATGATGAGCGGGGAGACGTGGCATCTGAGTGGGGGGGCTGGTGATAGCTCAGAACAGGTCAAATCAGCGGCGTGCTGTTTTTTTTTTTCCTGTAGGCACTAACCTCAGCTGTTTTCAAGTAAAAAAATAGATTTTTTTTCTCTTGCTAGGCTGAGTCCACCAAAGATTTTTTTGAGTGGCAAACGTCATACACTCTGCTATACGCCAGCTACTATGTTAGTGGAGGTTAACGTCAGCTGTTTTCAGAGTAAAAAAAAATATTTTTTCTGTTGCTAGGCACAGTCCACAAAAGATATTTGTGCCACAAACTTGATAAACTTTGCTAAAAGCCACATACTTTTTAAGTGGTGGTGAAATTCAGCTGTATGCAGAGCTTATGCAGAGTGAAAAAATCTATTTTTTTTACTGTGTCTAACGTGATACAGCAGGCTAGATCTGAGCTTGAAATATCTTGGAGCATATATTCTATATTATACAGGCCTCATCCACAGTCAAAAAATACTTTCTTCGATTTCCAACGTTACACTGCAGGGTATATCTCCGTTTGAATTAATTTGGTGAATATCTTGTATGTTATACAGGCCTCATCAACAATAAAAAAAATACTTTCTTATGTTACTAACGTCATACACTAAGGGACATCTCAGGGTGCCAAGGGAGGGTGGTTCACTGTGATCGAGGGGGGTTGGTGATACCAGAAAAACAGTTAAGGTGTTAGTAAAGGGGAACATATTGAAGAGGAAGAGGTGATGGGCAAGCAGTCAGAAGATTTAGAGGATAATCATCCCCTCTCTGTTCATGTTTGGCGGGAGGGGACGGAGGAAACAAGCATCAGAATTACCAAGCCACCAACACAGCATGGGCTTAAAATTCAGGAAAGAGGCAGACATAGGAGTGCAACATCTGCAACATGATCCCCGTATAGTTATGATTCAAAATAGTGCTGACGTTGCCACTCTGTTAGATTCATGTTATAAAAGTAAATTTTGCCAGATGCTTCCCGCCCTAGAAAGGGACCCGCGAATGATGGAATATCAAAACACGCTTTTACACAACCTTAACATAGGTTTTCCCCAAGTCAGCAGTGTGGCACACAGTTCATCGCAGCTCTACACTTCCAACCTCTGGCACGTCAATTCGTCAACACCAAAATATTAGCAGCAGCAGCAGTAGTGCAAGTGGCAGAAGCAATTTCTGTGAGTCCTTTCACACATTTTTTAGACCAGCACTTGCCCCTGCACAACAGAGTACAAGTCTGACACGTGGTGAACGACAGGAGAGGATGGTGTACTCCTGATTGAGTCTCCATCTGCTGCGTTGGCTGTAGTGGAAGAGGCTTTGGTTCCTAATTCTACAATTTCTACAGTAGTGAAATTAATGCCACTTTACTGATGTCTGCCACAAATGTTTGGAAATGTGGAGAATCCAGATTAGGTCTCCATCTACTGGGTTGGCTGTAGTGGAAGCAGTGTCGGAAGCTGGGTTCCTCCTAATGCAGGACAATGCCAGACCTCATGTGGCTGGAGTGTGTCAGCAGTTCCTGCAAGATGAAGGCATTGAAGCTATGGACTGGCACGCCCATTCCCCAGACCTGAATCCGATTGAGCACATCAGGGACATCATGTCTCGCTCCATCCACCAGACTGTCCAGGAGTTGGCGGATGCTTTAGTCCAAGTCTGGGAGGAGATTCCACAGGAGACCATCCGCAACCTCATCAGCACCATGCCCAGGCGTTGTAGGGAGGTCATACAGGCACGTGGAGGCCACACACAATACTAAGCCTCATTTTGACTTGTTTTAAGGACATTACATCAAAGTTGGATCAGCCTGTAGTGTGTTTTTACACTTTAATTTTGGGTGTGACTCCAAATCCAGGTCTCCATTGGTTAATAAATTTGATTTCCATTGATGATTTTTGTGTGATTTTGTTGTCAGCACATTCAACTTTGTACAGAACAAGGTATTCAATGAGAATATTTCATTCATTCAGATCTAGGATATGTTATTTGAATGTTCCCTTATTTTTTTGAGCAGTGTAGTTTTACTTTAGTGAAATTAATTCTTTGGTGCAGATATTTTTGTCACAGGGCTACACAAGATATAATCGAAATTGGTTTTCTTAGTACCATAGTTTATAAAGCAGGCTATATTCCATCTTTTAATTTTTCGATGCTAATATTGTTCTCCTACACATTAGTAATGAGAGAGCACTAAATGTGCTCAACTTAGTGTTTCAATGGTTTCGCAAAACCTACCCAGATTTGCCAGAGCTGCTTGTGAAAGTCAGCTATAGCTTCCACCACCCTGGCTCTCGACTGTTGTGCGATGTCACCACATGTTGGAAATCAACGTTGCAGATGTTGGGAAGGATTTGTGAGCAGCAGAAGGCAGTTGTGGAGTACCAGCTTCAACACGCCCATCGGCATTCAGATCAGCCTCAGCACATAAGAGCTGTTGAGTGGGCATGGATATCTGACATCTGTGCCATCCTTCAAAACTTTGAGGACTCCATGAAGATGGTGAGCGTCGATGACGCCATAATTAGCGTCACCATCCCGCTTCTTTGTCTAATGAAACGCTTAGTGCTCACAGTTAAAGAGGAGGCATTGCAGGCGGAGTAAGGAACTATGCAGCCCAGCCTCATCTCATCTCAATGCGGATTGGGTGATATTGAGGAGGAGGAGGAGGATGAGGAGGAGATCATGGACAGTCATCCTCTTGGGGAGGACAGGGAAGTTTTGGCTGTCTTGCAAGTGTTGATACCCCTCTTTCAGTCTGTGGGAAAGCTGTATGAGTTTTGATTAATGACCTTCAGTGGCCTAAACCATGGCTTTGCTTATGCACATTATTTCTCAAAACACAATGCAGATCAGGCCATTGTTTAACTCTGTAGTGATTAAATTCAATGCGTAAAGTAAGATCTTTGTCTGTGACTAAGCACCACCGAGAAGTGTAAGCTGATATTGGACGGGCTGCCATTGCTTATGCAACAAGCTGCATTAGATAACTTCCTGGGTGAAATGACAGCAGGAGTAGATACGGTTTCCCTCTATGCTAGTCCTTTCATCGAGCTAAAGAATATGGCTGTGGTGAAACACAACTCTCACCGAGAAGCAGTCTCAGACTTAAGAACATTGGGCTCACCAGAGGATTTGATTCTGAGGGAACACCTTTCTCCCCTACTAAAGAGCCCCATAGCAGCTGCAAGGTTTGTGCTTTGAACTCTCCTGAAGGAGAAGCCAGGGCCCACCGGAGGATTCTCCGGTTCTCTGGTGGGCCCATCCAACCCTGCCGAGAAGCATCCCTGGCTAAGAAAAGTTTGTGGGAAGGTTCCTGGACACTCTATGGCTGTTTTTTTTTCTATTGTGGACTGGCTCTGTAGTGTCCCTGGCCACAGTCACTTGTCAATATTTTTGTGGTTAGGCGGTCCTTCCTAGTAAGTGCACTGGGGAGGGCACGGGTAATGTTCTGGGACCAGTGATTGTGGAACGTGGGGACGACACCAAGAGAAATAGTTGAGGCTGGGGACCGAGTATGGAGGCCCGGCTGCCACTGGCATGAGGTTGTGAAAAGCTTCCGCCTCCACAAGGATAAAAGGCAATATTTCAAGTGAAAGCAGCTGTCCAGAAATGTGGCAGTTTAGTATTGCTGCCTGTTTTGGCTGGCTGCATACTTGCACTTGCATTCCAAGTAATATAAAACTTAGGAGATGGATGGCTTCATCATCATCACAACCTGACAGGTTTGAGCTGTGAACTCTCCTGACCGGATTCTCCGGTGGGCCCGTCCAGCCCTGCCGAGTAGCAGCTCCGGCTAAGAAAAGTGTGTGAAAGTTCCTGGACACTCTATGGCTGCTTTTTTACTGAGGGGGAAACCCACGCAAACATGGGGATAACATACAAAATCTTTGCAGATATTGTCCTTGGTGGGATTTGAACCCTGGACCCCAGCGCTGCAAGGCTTCGGTGCTAACCACTGAGCCATTGTGCTGTCCTCCTTGTTATCCCTCTGATATCTAACATGCTGGAGAAACTTGCACCTCCTGCCACTCATTATCTTCAGCTCCTTTGTGAGAAACTAATGTATTTGGGCAGCCACTTAGTCTACCAAATAAAATTCCTGAGAAGGAAATTTTGGATGGCTTCGCTACTGGTACTGGAACACTGTTAATACCATAGCTCCGTGCCATAGTTCACTAGAAATATTCCAGGCTGGTATGAGCCAAGCAGATTCCCACAGAAAACTACCAGCAGTAATGTTCTGGGACCCATGCTAGTGAAAGGAGAGGACGACATCGGGAGAAATAGTGGCAGCTGGGCACTAAGTATGGAGACCAGGCCGCCGCCATGAGGTTGTGAAAAGCTGCCACTTCCACGAGCCTAAAAGGCAACATTTCAAGTGCAAGCAGCTGTCCAGAAATGTGGCAGTTTAGTATTGCGGCCTGTGGGTGGGTGGGTGGCTGGCTGCATAATTGTGCTTGCATTCCAAGTAACAGAAAACTAAGGAGATGGATGGCCTCATCATCACAACCTGCAAGGTTTGCACTATGAACTCTCCTTATGGAGAAGCCAGGGCCCACGGGAGGATTCTCCGGGTCTCTGGTGGGCCAGTCCAACCCTGACGAGAAGCATCCCTGGCTAAGAAAAGTGTGTGGGAAGGTTACCAGACACTCTATGGCTGCTTTTTTACTGTGGACTGGCTCCAGCAATCCTTAAGATTGCAATCTGTAAGATCCCTTCAATGGATCTTAATTACCCAGTGTATCCAGTTCAAACTACTAACACTGACGTACAAAGCCATCCATAACCTTTCTTCTCCGTACATTTCTGTACTAATCTCTCAATATATTCCGTTCCGTAATCTCCGGTCCTCCCAAGACCTCCTTCTTTCCACACTAATTTGTTCCTCACCTCCAATACTAATACCAAATATCCCCCATCCTCTGGAATTCTGTGCCTCAACACATACGCTTAGCCACCGCATTCGGATCCTTCAGAGACAACCTGAAAGCCCATCTCTTCAAGACAGCCTAAAACCTGTCATTGCCTCGCTGCCACCTCACCTCAACACCACCGGAGCCAATGCAACTCCACAACTTACTGTCTTGTTCCCCACCATCCTGTAGAATGTAAGGACGCAAGTGCAGGGTCTATAAGACTTAAGATGAAATATGGCACCTTGGCAAAGCCCAGTTATGTTCTCTCTCTGATATCTAACAATAACAGATTATGCTGGAGAAACTTGCACTTACTGCCACTCAGTGTCTAAAGCTCTTTTATGAGAAACTAATGTTTGCTCAGCCAGTCTACCAAATAAAATTCCTGAGGTACGAAAGTTGTGGATGGTTTTGCTTCTGTTACTGGGTGTTAAATTCTGCAACTTAAAACTAAGGAATAGGAGGGAAAAGCTGTCTCTGCACTGAGACTCCACTTTACCTTACGCTGGGGTGGGTGCCCTATTCCTTATGAATAGCCCCACCGAAACTCCTGCACTGAACTAAAACGAAGACCTGTAGTACGGGGAAAGGGGTCCCTAAAAGATCTAAGGACTGGGAGCAAAAGTAGGAGACAATCCTAACAGAAAAGCTAGCTGCAGAAACGAAAATTAAAGGAAACAAAACTGGGGGAACAAGAAGTCCCAGGATAACAATAGACCAAAGAAGAACTAAACCAGACTACTTAGCCAGAGCACGAGCGTTACAACACTGATGTCCAGCAGGGCATGGGGGCCAGGTGCTGGGTAATAAAGAGTGCAGAGATCACGTGACCAAGAAACCCAGCACCAGAGGAAATGACTAGAAGCCAGCAAACCAGAACAAGATGGCCAAAAGTGAAACAACATAGATTCTAACACTGGGTGCTAATACCAAACCGTGGCATGCCATTCTCTGGATATTCCTGGCTGGTTGGAGGCAAGCTCATTCCCACAGAAAAGTACCAGCAAGCTAAGGAGATGGTGGCCTCTATCATCATGAAGGAGTTTGCTCGTTGTCTAGTAGACTGGCTTTTATACTAAAGATTCTGCTCATTGTTATAGTTTTAAGTGAGCGTACAGAGACCGTGGTTTCGGCAGCAGCGCATCCTGGCCGGGATAGCGGCGGAGAAATTGCTGTACCATCAAGTTGAGGATGCGAACCATGCAAGGCACGTGTCTGAGGTTGCCCCGGCATAGGGCTGCCATCGGGTTGGCACCGTTATCGCACAGGGCCTTCTCTTGCTCCAGGTTCAGTGAAGACTCGGCCTGGAGAGCTGTCCACAACTTTTCAGCTGTATGAATGCGATATCCAAGGCATATTAATTTTAACACTGACTAATTGCGATGAGACCTGGCTGCACAGCACAGAGGTGGGGGGGAATCTCTTTGCACTGTTGGAGCGTGTGTCTCAGTAAGACAGAGGTTGAGGGCACAGGTGGAGGCCCTAGAGGAGGTGGAGGATGCAGAAGCACTGGAGCAAGTGTTAGATACAGAAGTTTGTCCCACAAGCCTTGGGGATTCCAACACTTGCTGTCTAGTTACACCTTGGTGTCTAGTGGTTTAGTTCTCCAACCCTAGCTGTTTAGTAGGTTAGTTTTCCAACCCTTGTTGTCTTATTAGTTTAGTTCTCCATGTTCTGGTGTGTATTTATTTCTTTCGCCAACCCATCCATTCCCACCCCCAGGGGTTAACGTCTGGTGACGAGGGTTTGGATTCTTCTCAGACCCTACTTCGTCCGGGCCCGGATCAACTGAAAAAAAGTTTGGACATCGCTACACATGCTTCCCCCCTCTTGAACTTGTGAAGCTTTGGATCAGACCCCTATTGCCCCGGAATAGAATGTGTGAACAGCTCTGCAGACTCGCCCATCTGTGCTTCCCCATAGTCAGTTAGCCGGTTGGAGAGTTGTGACATGGGTGAAAACAAGGGTAATTGGGGTGGCACCTTTGAGGACTGTACTGTGTGTGATGTTAATCTGGAGGAAGAGGAGCAGAGGCCACTTGATGCAGTGGTTGTCATCTACTGGAGCACATGTTCTTCCTGCCCCTCGTCTACAAGGCATACCGCTGTGTGACTGCCAAAGAAAGGGAGTGAAGTCCGGTAACATAAGTTTTCAAAATGCTGCACAATTGTTCACTGCAGCAAAACAAACCTACTTCTCATCTCTCATATCATACGTATCTCACAACCCTAAACAGCTATTCGGTACTTTCAAGTCACTCCTCTGTCCACCAGCTGCCGCTCCCTCTCCTTTCCACTGAAGATTTAACCTCATTCTTTAAGCAGAAGATTGACAACATAGGGCAAAGCTTTTGCTTAAAGTCCCAACAGCCACTTCTCATAACGACTCAACTCTCCTCCTCCAAAACCAGCTTCTCCGCCATCGCGGAAGATTATCTTTACTCTCCAAATCACATCTCACCACCTGTGAACTTGACCTAATACCATCCCACCTCATTTCAAACCGCATCACAGTCTTCATCCCAAGCCTAACCCTCCTCTTCAACCTGTCAATAACAACTGGCGTCTTGCCCTCATGATTGAAACATAACTCAATCACACCCATCCTCCAAAAGCCCTCCCTTGACCCATCCTATGTTTAGCTATTTTTAACTGTCCTCCCACATCTCCTCCTGCTCCCTCTTTGACCACTTCCAACCTCACCATTCCAGTGAAAACTGCCCTGACTAAAGTCATCAACGAACTACTAACTGCCAAATCCAAATCAGACTACTCTGTATTCCTCTTCGTAGACCGGTCATCTGCCTTCGACACAGTAGACCATACCATCTTACTACAGACTCGTCTCTCAGCATCACAGAATTGGCCCTGTCTTGGATGTTTTCATACCT
The DNA here is from genome assembly GCF_046119375.1 of Phyllobates terribilis. Lineage (NCBI taxonomy): Eukaryota > Metazoa > Chordata > Amphibia > Anura > Dendrobatidae > Phyllobates > Phyllobates terribilis. The sequence goes on from NW_027362765.1 coordinate 100,478,885, forward strand.
AACCAACAGGACATTCAGTGTCTCCCACTCACACACCACCTCCTCATCTCACCCCCTACTTGTCGGTGTCCGCTAAGGTTCAGTTGTAGGACCCAGGAGATGGTTCTTTCCACCATCTCATTCACCCTCCCAACTGACCTATCCATCAAAGTGAATGGCTGCCCACTCTCCCCAGTCCTGCAAGCTTGACTCTGATCTGTCCTTCAAAAGTCAGATCCAAACCCTTTCCACTTGCTGCTGACTCCAACTACAAAGTATCTCGGGGATCCGCACATTCCTCAACCATGAATGTGGAAAAACATCAGTGCACGCTCTTATCTCCCGCCTCAACTACTACAAGCTCCTGCTCTGTGGCCTCCCTTCTACCACTCTCGCACCCCTCCAATCTATCCTAAACTGTGCTGGCCGATTAATCCGCCTGTCACCCCGCTATTCCCAGGCTTCTCTCCTCTGTCAATGCCTGCACTGGCTCCCTGTTGCCCAGAGACTCCAGTTGAAAATCCTAACTTTGGAATACCAAGCCATCGAAAACTTGTCTCCTCCATACATGTGTGACCTAGTCTACCTGTACTAGTTACCTGCACGCAACTTCCCATCCTTCCAAGATCTCCTTCTCACGATCGCATAGTAGGTTTGTCCGGTGCATCTCCGCTACTGTGTAACTCTGTACACCAACACATCAAACTCTAGCCTACCTAGCAAACCTTGAAAAGGAAGCTGAAGACCCACAATTCTTGTGACAAGTGTACAATCTGGGGTAACCCTCACTCCAGCATACAGCTGCACAACTAGCTGTACCCTGACCTACTGTATCCTCACCCATCCCTTGCAGAATGTTTGTGCGCCCTCGCGAGCAGGGTCCTCTCTCCTCTTGTACCAGTCGGTGACCCGTTTTGACATGTAAAGCGCAACGGAATAAATGTCGCTGTAATAGTAATAATAATTATAGTACTTGTACTCTTGGTCAATTGATGACACTTTCCAGGTGTCTATCCCTAATTTCATGTGTTTTGGCAGCTTTTGGGCCCGTTTGAAGGTGTTGTGTATGCGGTTTTTTTCGTCCCCCCACTGAATTCTATGGCGTTTGGTAACGTTCGATGAGCATTCGACGAATAAATTGGCGACTATTTCAAATTCGGCGATCGTAATCCGAATCGAGTATTGAAACATTAGCTCATCTCTATTGGGGACCCTTTCCTCCGGGAAGGGTCCACATGAATCCTTCACCTTGTGCACTGTTTTGGTGTGACTTCGGTCACATTTTTCAGTGCATTGGTTTCTACTTCAATCAAAAAAAAATCTGTTCTTATCAGTTTAATATCTGATACGTCCTTTTTCTGGGGACCATATATTAAATGGATTTTTAGAACAGGGAGATGGAAAAAGAGCTTGCTCTGTCCACTCCACGCATTGGTCTAGAGCAGTACAAAAACAAAAACCTCATTATATATCAATCTCGGTATACTCATTAGCAAATAGGTTGATTTTTTGATTCTATGATATTCTTATATTTTTTATGTACCTATATGTATATGATGGTTATGATGTTTCCAATATGTATGTATCCCAGTCATTAAATTTTGAAGTCACTGCCGCATTATTCAGTTGGCTAGTCTCCCATTCAGATCTCTATTTTCCTCCTCGGCCCGTGAGTCCTGTTTTTGGCGTGTGCTCATGCGCGGTCTGACGCTCCCCTATACACTTCCGTAAGCGTCTACAAGGTGACCGCTTGCGTCTCAGCATGCGGTTCACCAGACACGACCTGGATGTTATTTTACTTCCAGGGGGCGGTACGGATGCGTCATACGCCGACAGTCTCACTCACCTTATTTCCCTGTCCCCTCCTCATACCTCATATGGCTATTGCTGATTGGCTACTGGAGCTATAAAAAGAGACCACCCAAGTCTCAGGTATACACCCCTGGAAGAAGCGAGAGCGAAATGGCCTTGGGGTGAGGGAGACAGCCCACATCATTTCTCTTGCAGTAGCCTTTACTTTAAAAGGTAAAATTGAGCAGCATTAATATTAAATGGATTAGTTTCTCTATACACATTGTGCCCTACATCTCTGGATAACATAGGCAGTTCTCCATTACTTATGCCATAGCACTTGGGATATTTATCACTGGCTGTTCTGCTAATTGACCTAGAACAAACTGTATCCTATTGCTATAGTACTTTTTGGTATCTGTTTTCAGGCAACCTACTAACCACTATATAATAATGGCATCTTTAAATGGGGAAGACTTAATATGCACAAAGCACCTTATCTAGAGTTTTTTTTAACTATATCCTTGGATTGATTCACCAGAGGTAGATATTAAATAGATAGGCATTATGCAATTTACTTAGCCCTGGTGTTTACAGTTAAAGATTTGCATACTTAATGATTGCTATATACTCTCTTGATCTACTACTTATTTTTTGTCATTGACAACCACTAATAGAATGTTTTATGTCTGTGGACAGCTATGATCTCCCCTCCACAGTGAGGTTCCCTTTTTCTTGTGTGTTTTGTTCAACTTTTTATCTATTAATAAAAATTGTACTTTTATGGAAAATGTAAGCTGGAGTCTCTTTTTCCCTCTGTTCACTATTGGGACTAACGGGGATCTTGGAAAATATACTTTTGCAGACATGGCAGCCATTCGTAATGCTGTATGTTTGACCATAGCTCCAGAGAAGAGGTACAGCTGGCAGCTTAGTTTCATCATGGATGATGTAATCATTGATCTTGCTTGTATTAAGTTGGCTAAGGTCTTTTGTATCCAGGATTTTCCATCTTCCGTTCAGTTTGATGTAACCATTTACCATGAGGAGGAGTATTAACTTTTATCAATTTCTGTAGGCGAAGGCGGATCATAAAACCATCAAATTTGTGACTGGCTCCACTCTTTTCCACCGTTGAGAGGCCTTTGCTATTGCATTGCTACAATCCCTCTATTGACTGTTTTACTGAAAGCTTTTTGGCCAGATATGGTTAGTCTTTGAGGGGTAGAACTGTACATTGTAATGTCTTTGGAGTGTTTAACGGAAAGCATAAACTGTGGGTGCACTTTAAGCCGGACCCAGAGGGTACAGGGAGTAAAATGCATCCCCTGCCAATGTTTCCATAGGTGTTAACAAAGGATTATTACCTTACCCCGACGAGCCGACATTTTGCAGGTTTTTTTTTTGCTATGGTCATGTTAAAGAGCAGTGTACCAATGTCACCACTTTTAAAAATTTTAAGAGGACGGGACACAAGATTTCTGGTTGTCCCTACCCTCCTGCCTGCGATTTGTGGGGAGTCAAGAACACACTTGTAGATGTCCTGGACTTAGTCAGCAATAAGCTTCTGACGAGGATACAGTAATAGATGCATCCGCCGTGGCTATAGGAGGGCGAGGGTCACCTCTCGCAATCAATTACTGTATTCAGCTTCCCTTGGTAGGAAGAGAGACACGGGGAGGATCCGCTACATTTCCACCTTCAATCATGAGTGGGGGGAGATGCGGCGGATCCTCTCCAAACATTGGGGTGTTCTTGGTGCGGAGCCCTCCCTACGCAATCTTCTGGGGGAATATCCACTCATGACACCCAGGAAAGCCAATAACCTTGGTGACATGTTGACACGGAGTCATTACATTCCCCCACCAACTAACCCATTCGGGTCCCGTGGACCTAGACTTGGTTTTTTTTTCCCTGCGGCCGCTGTCTGGCCTGCGCCAATGCCGTGCGCTCTGTTTCCTTCTCCTCATCCGATGGCTCCCGTGACTACCAAATCCGTCACTTTATATCTTGTGCTTCAACTAATGTAATCTATTACGCAACTTGTGCTTGCAATTTAATTTATATTGGACTCACTACGAGGGAGCTACGGGTGAGGATACGGGAACATGTGCGCGACATTGGTGCCGCTAAGACGGTGGCCGATATACGGGAATTAAAAACTATCCCACGTCACTTTCATCAAAAGCATAATTGTGACCCTAAATTTTTGAAGGTGCGTGGAATTGATGTTCTACACCTCGGCTCTCGTGGCGGTGATTGGACTAAAATCCTTGGCCAAAAAGAAACTAAATGGATTATACGTCTGAAAACCATGTCTCCTTTAGGTCTTAACGAGACACTCAGTTTCGCTCCCTTTTTGTGATATGAATTTTTCTATGGATCGTTCTCCGCCTCAGATGTTATGCTATTATACTTTATTTTATTATTATTTTTGTGGCCCTCCTTTTCTTTGTTTCTAATAATTGTTGTTTTTTTTGCTTTTAACATCACTTGGTGTGTGCTTTTCACCCTATTTACTTTATTTTCTTCTTATTTTTATTTTTGCCAAGATACAATCCATAAAAGAAAACAATTTGTGACCCACGTGTTGACCAAGCTGGATCTTATGGGACTGATGTCATGCATCGGAATTTGGATGCCTGCTATATATGTGACAGCACTGTTTGTTCTAATACAACTTCTACATTGGATTGAATCATTTCATGTTGTATTTTGTTGCACTATACTCGTGATGTATGATGCCTCTCCCCTTCTGCTGTGGTCCCTGTTTATTTCCCGTGGTTCGCTTTCTCTTTGCTAGTGGCAATCTCCATTTTTGTGCTCAGTTTGCGGTGCGCATGCGCCGGAAGCACGCCGTTATCGGCCCGGGCACGGCCGTCTTGCTCCTCGCCACGTACTTCCGGGGCACATACCAGGTGCTTCCGCTATGTGCGTTGCCAGGTGACGGACGCTGCCCGCGCCGACGATGCCTGGCGTCCGGCGCATGCGCCGCTCGGCGCTGATCACTTCCGGACTTCCGGTCACGTGGCCTACGATGCGGTCACGTGACCTGTTACCAACCTTTAAAAAGGTCCTGATCTTTTACCCATCTATGCCTCTTGAGAAAGCCCTCTATCCAGGGGCGAAACGCGCGTCGAGGCTCCAATTAGGGCCACCTGGTATCTCTGTCTCTCCTGGTCCTTGGCCTGTCTCTTACTTTTATCTATTATTGCGTTTGGTAAGCGACATCTGATATTTACATTGACACTGCATATTTAACCGTACACTTGTATGGAGCGGTGCATTTGCATGGTGTGTCTTATATCCTTTTGTGCTTGCCCCCTTTTCCTCTTTTTTCCTGAGGAAATTTTTCTCAAAGTATATATATGCTGTATTCATATGACTATGTGCTGCATTTTGTAATCTATTACTACTTCATGTCGCCACCTGTCGTGGCCCTTTTTATATTTGATATCTAATAAAGCTATACTGTTTTTATGCCCATATGTACTCTGTTTCTCCTATTATTATATTTATAAGCTTCTGACAATGCCCGCTTTGCTAGACAAACTGTAAGGATGTTGGCACATGTACCTATGCCAGCTAATGACCAGACTACCTTGGCTGCTGAAGCGACGATGCATGTGGTGAGTGAAGCTGAGATGACTCCTGTCTTGATTCCCCTGGGTGGAACTGATGGAGAAAGTGGTGCTGAGGCCCCTGGGGAATCTATGGATTTGCAGATGGCAGCAGGAGATTTTGAACTTCTTGTGGGTGGTGGACTCAATTCCTGCTAGCCAACAAATGGTGGAGGAAATGCCTAGCCTGAGCTTGGTAGAGTGTGATAGCCAAGATCTGGGGGCTCAGGAGGATGTAACTGCCTTGGCGAACATTGTGTGGTCTCAATCATCTGGAGAGCGCCCGTCATCAATTTTGTCTAAAGGCCCTGTCACATAACGAGATCGCTAGCGAGATCGTTGATACGTCACGGGTTTTGTGACGCAATAGAGACATCGCTAGCGATCTCGCTACGTTAGACAGGTAGCAACGATCAGGCCCCTGCTGCGAGATCGTTGATCGTTACAAAGCTCCCTGGACCATTCCTGGGTCGTTGCACTCCCGCTGGGCAGTGTGCATCGCTGTATTTGACACCTAGCCAACGACCTCGTCCAGCGATTCAGAACTGAGACACGTAGGCGTGCATAAATTGGACTATTCCGCGCCCCTCGTCCCCGATTGGTGGTCGCTACGGCGTTCTCATTTCCGGACGCGCATAAAGAAGGCAACAGAATAGCGATTCCGTCCTTTGTTTCTGACCTCGTGCTTTATTGCAGATCCTACCAGAGTTCTCCGGGCTGCTAATATCCGTTCATTGGACTAGTGCTGATTTTTGCGGATCATTGCAGCGTTCTCCAGCTGTGACTCCGCTTTGAACATATCAGACATCTTTAGTGAGGTAGGTATTGTTTGAGGTCTCAGATGCGTTTCCATTTTTTATTCTTTTATCACACATTTACTAATTATCTGTTATCTTTGCTTTTCAGGGAGGGAGGGCTTGGCTTCTATTTGTATATATATACGTATGCTTTTGCATGGGCAGATATTTTAGGGGTCTCGTGCACACGCACCCACACAGCCCATTTTCTGTCATGCTCACTAACAGAATGGAATATGGTTTTCCATGATATTTTTTATATACAGTTTCAATACTTGTGTTAATTGTTTTGTTGAAAGTGTTCTCATCTTTTCATGTTATGTTTGCAGTTTGCACATCATGGACGACGGGCAGTGTGCTATTGTGGTTGCTGCATTGCTGGTTGAGGAAGCTCGGCGTCAAGATGAGGCACGAGAGCTACAGAGGCGTTCCAAACGAAAGCGTCGCATGTGGACCAGAGAGTGGCTGCAGAAGAGGTCTGAATTGTCCCACATGCAACTTGTAAGAGAGCTTCAGGAGAAGAATCCTCATGATTTCCGCAACTATCTGAGGATGTCAGAGGAATCGTTTAAAGAGTTATTGGAACGAGTTACGCCACGTATTCAACGGAAGGATACAGCGATGCGTGCTGCCATTCCGGCAGATGAAAGATTGGCAGTCACACTGAGATTCCTGGCCACCGGACGCTCACTCCAAGACTTGCATTTTTCTGCAGCCATTTCAAGGCCCATGCTCAGTGTTCTAATCCCGGAGACATGTAATGCAATTTACCACGGTCTACGTAGTTACATACAGTTTCCCAACACGGAGGAGGAATGGAAAAAGATTACCTCTGATTTTGAGCAGCTGTGGCAGTTCCCTAACTGTGGTGGGGCTTTGGACGGGAAACATGTCCGAATCACTCAGCCACCAAATAGCGGATCCTATTTTTATAATTATAAGGGCTATTTCAGCATCATCATGATGGCACTTGTTAATGCCAATTACGAATTTATAAATGTAGATGTTGGCATGAACGGCAGGGTTTCTGATGGTGGTGTTTTAGAGCACACACTTTTTGGAGAGCGATTGGACAACTGTGACCTACACTTGCCTCCCAACTCAGAGACTACAGGTAACCTTAATTTTGTTTTTGTCGGCGATGAAGCCTTCCCACTTCATCCCAATCTTATTAAACCGTTCCCCCAAAAAAGTCTTACCCAGGAAAGAAGAATTTTCAATTATCGTTTGTCAAGGGCACGTCGTGTTGTCGAAAATGCCTTCGGTATCATGGCCAACCGCTTCAGAGTTTTTCACACGCCAATTAACATGAAGCTTACATCAATAGACTCTGTTGTTTTGGCCTGTTGCACGCTTCACAACTTTCTTCGTCGACGTGATGCAATTACGTACTGTCCGCCTGGCTTCGTGGACTCTGTGGACCTAGCCAATGGGGAAGTGGAGCTCGGTGAATGGCGTTCAAACGATCCTGCAATTGCAGGCTTTCAACCAGTGGGATATGGCAGAAACACCCAGGATGCGAAGACCAGCCGCGACAACTACTGCCAGTATTTTAACGGTCCTGGTGCTGTTACTTGGCAACATCAGAACTTATAGTGGGCAACTACTGACAATTATACACTACTTTCAGTTTTGTATTGATTTGTGTAATAAACTGTGTTTAACTTTTCAAAAGATTTGTTTATCATTGTTTCAATAGTAAGGGCCCGTATACACATACGTGTACTACTTCAGGGGCGGACATAGGAATCATGGGAGCTCATAGCAGAAGTTATAATTGGGACCCCCCCACAAAAAAAAAAAAAAAAGGAAATAATTGTTGGGGACACAGAAGAGCAGATCCCACAACCTTCCAGCCTTTCATCCTTTCTGAACTCCTAGATTACTCTTTCATAGCCCCATAAAAATGTGATGCCAACAAAAGTGTCCCCCTTAACACAGTATGATACCCCGATGGTGACTTCCTCCTTTTTAGCCTCCACATGCACAGTGTAATGACCCTAATGTATCACATGAGCCATGTATGAGGGAGGTGGAGTCGGAGTAATGGAAATTGAGGAGTCGGTTTGGCTTATCGACTCCGCAGCCCTGTATACCAGGATGGGAGAGCACACAGTATAATGCAGCCCCCCATAGGGTAAAAGGCAGCCCCAGTCCTCCAGTATTATCAGTACTGACTGATTTACAAAAATATATAAATACATACTTACCACTCCTTATTCCCCGCTGCTTCAGTCTCTGCAGCGCGTCTCTCTCATCACGACAGCAGCTGGCAGCTCCACTGTCTGACACAGCGTGGTGCATCGTAGCAGCGTTGCCGCTGTTTGATTAACCGCCACCCACCGGCACTGTACTCAGTAATGGCTGCGTGTAGTGTGTTGTGCTGAGATCCTAAGATATAGGAAATACAAGATGCTGAGATCCTAAGATATAGGGAATACAAGATGCTGAAATCCTAAGATATAGGAAATACAAGATGCTGAGATCCTAAGATATAGGGAATACAAGATGCTGAAATCCTAAGATAAAGGAAATACAAGATGCTGAGATCCTAAGATAAAGGAAATACAAGATGCTGAGATCCTAAGATATAGGAAATACAAGATGCTGAAATCCTAAAATATAGGGAATACAAGATGCTGAGATCCTAAGATATAGGAAATACAAGATGCTGAGATCCTAAGATAAAGGAAATACAAGATGCTGAGATCCTAAGATAAAGGAAATACAAGATGCTGAGATCCTAAGATATAGGAAATACAAGATGCTGAGATCCTAAGATGTAGAAAATATAAGATGCTGAGATCCTAAGATATAGGAAATACAAGATGCTGAGATCCTAAGATATAGGAAATATAAGATACTGAGATCCTAATATATAGGAAATACGAGATGCTGAGATCCTAAGATATAGGAAATACAAGATGCTCAGATCCTGTTATAAGATATAGAAAATACCAGTTGTAAGTTATCTTTGTTCCTGTAGAAATATATATTCACTGTTGAACGGCTGGACAGTACAGAGATTATTCCGCTGCCCTATATTTGCACATGTGGGAACATGGCTATAAAGCCGCTTAAGATCAGTCAGTGATTTACTGTAATATCATCAAAAGGCTGATGGAAATCAGTGGGAATAAGGGCCGATTTGATTATTTTTTGTCCTTTTATTTGGAAGGAGGGGGAAATAGGAATCTCCACATTGCTATAAGATCAGCTTGATACCTGTGGACACATTTGTATAGGGAAATATAAAACGCACCACATACAAAGCACTTGGTTTTTATGGTGTTTTGTGACTTTTTATAATGCCGCATGTTCTGGATATAACATTTTCCTGGAGTTTTTTGCAGATATATTTAATGGAAGCCTGGAAATGTAGCAAAACTCAAAAAATATGGCAGCTTTTTAATTAAAAAATTCAGAACAATCCTGTTGTGTTGAGACTGTTCTGATTCTGTCCTATAAATCTTTTACTACAGACCAAGAAAAAAAAAAATCTAAGTTGAGCCCCCACAGGTGACCGAGCACCTGCAACATTAAGTGAATGCACTGAGCAAAGACTAAGAATCAGTAATTGATTTAATTTGTGCTTTGCTTCAATGCTCACCCCGAGTGTTTCCCATTAATATTTATTTGCATGAATGTATTTGGAGCATAATAAAATGCAACTTTTTTTTGCAAATCTGAAAACTAAAGAAAAAAAAAGCCTTTTTCTGCATTTTGTTTTGCTGCCAGAGCATTAGAGGAGCGTGCAGACAGGAGAAAATACACATCTAGGATTGGCAATAAACTGCAGTATGTCAGAGCTGACCCTACTCTGACTATAGGGCCGCACCATTCCCTGACATATACTAATGGGCTGACAAGACATTAGTGCAGGTTTCTACACACCGAAGACAATGAGACACTTATAGGATAAAGGGACGGTTGCCACAGTGCAGACAGGGGGAGTTTTGCACACTTTTTGCATTTATGCGTCACCTATGAATCCTGATATCTGTCCTTGCAGACTATTGCACCTGGAATTCCCCTGCTCTAATATAAAGCCGCCCTATGCCCTGATATAAGGCGGTACAGCTCAGCTATACTAACAGTCTCCAGCTAAATACTCCAGAAACTCTGCAGCTACTAAACCTCCTCCTACAAGATGGTGACACCTTTATCAAGAGCTTGTGCTTTCTGCCTGGTATTTATAGGAGAAGATCCGCCTCCTCCACAGTGGGATCTGAAATCTTTAACCCTTTCCTAACCAGACAGGTCCATGTGATCCAACATGTGAACTTTACAGTGTGGGGCTGTTCACACATAGCAGTTGTCATGCAGCCTAGAAGTGCACAGCAAAAAACACTGTTGCGTTTGCTGCTAATTGCTGTATTTTTTAGTGAGCACAGGTGAAGCCCAATAAAACAATGATAATTATACATATATATATATATGGTAAACATAATTTACAGCCAAATAGGAAAACTGTGCAGCCGGGTGTAATGGTCGAAGCAATTATCCTCCTGCAAAATCAGGCCCCAATTTAACAATCAAATGTCACTGCCGTTTTCGGTCTCCTCGCTGCCCCATCACTGCCGATCCATCTGGCCAGGGACACACGGAGACATGGGTCACCAGACAAGTCACACGGCCAAAAACATTTCTGTAGCCTGTCCACGAATTACTGTGGCAGAAATATAGAGCCAAAGAGAAATCGCAGACAAGTCGCATCGAAATTCATGACAAGTTAGTGGCGTGTGACTTGTGACAAGCGACGGAAATTCAGCACAATCTGGAACATTTGTGACTCTTGTAGTCGCAGTCGGACGCAATTCACATTGTGACACCGTAAGGAAGCATTAGATGAGATGTCGCAATATGACGCTGAGATCTCAGTGTGGAAGGACGCATGTGGCCTGAGCCTAAATGTGTACAGGGCTCTGCTATACAACTTCAGCATAACCGCTATGTCTGAACATACTCCAAAAGCACCCTTCATACACACACACATATACACACACACATATACACTCACTCACAGACACATATGCACATTCACACCACCTTTCTTTTACAAGCTTTTTATAGTAATGCATTTCATACTATCTTTTGAAGATTTATACTGAGGTTTATAGGAAAAATTCTAGAAAATATTTTGCAAAAACGCAGCTTTGTTATAACAGGAAAAAAAGACAAGGTGTAAGCATGATATTTCTGAAATCTCCTAAACTTGGCTGGAATGGTAAAACGCAAGTGAAAATTAACAAAAAAAAAAACGTAGAAAAAAAAGGCTGCAAAAACGTTGCGTGTGAACATAGCCTTTTTCAGATATTTAACTTTTTTTTGCCATATTTGATGTTATATAGAGAAGCCTATGAGAAAATGGCAGAAAATAATAAATGCTTTACATTAAATATCCCTTATACTATCGTTAGTCATGGTTTCATTTTTATCTTCTGAAAGTGCATATAACTGATGATATTTCTCATCTGATCCCTGGGCCAAGATATAATATAATACAGTACGCCTGATTAGCCCCAAAAAACAGTCAGTCCTTGTTCCCCTATGGGGTAAATACTGCATGTAGTTATTTAGCAGCATTTCTGCTGCAAAGTGAATGTGATTTCATGAAAACTTCTGCCGACGATGCATTTAAAGATTCTGTTTAAAGATTCCATTGAACTGTGAGTTTTTTGGTGCATTTTTCTTTATAGGCTTCCAGCATGAAAAAAATGCATCAACTAAAACACAATTTTATTTTTAGTATAGAAACCCAGGGCTTCTACATAAAAAAATGCTGCATCAATTCTGCACCAGAGACACAAAAGGGTAAATGTATAAAAAAAACACAAAAGAGCAATAACCAGAGCAAATTCCTATTACATATTTTGGTGCAGGCACCTGTGGAAACTGTTGTTATAATGCTTATTATTGTATAGATTGCACCAACTACTGTATGCTACTGTTTAATAGTGCATGAGTTTCTGTCCCCAGCCATAATGTTATGTTGTCAATAAAGCACTGTTAAAAAAAAAAAAAAACACAACCAGGAAGTCTCTGTACACTGTGTATAGCCCAGCACATTCTACTTTCACTTTGCAAGCTGACAGACAAGATTCTGAGATCATTCATAAGATATAGGAAATACAAGATGCTAAGATATAGGAAATACAAGATGCTGAGATCCTAAGATATAGGAAATACAAGATGCTGAGATGCGAAGATATAGGGAATACAAGATGCTGAGATCCTAAGATATAGGAAATACAAGATGTTGAGATGCTAAGATATAGGAAATACAAGATGCTGAGATCCTAAGATATAGGAAATACAAGATGCTGAGATCCTAAGATATAGGAAATACAAGATGCTGAGATGCTAAGATATAGGAAATACAAGATGTTGAGATCCTAAGCTATAGGGAATACAAGATGCTGAAATCCTAAGATATAGGGAATACAAGATGCTGAAATCCTAAGATATAGGAAATACAAGATGCTAAGATATAGGGAATACAAGATGCTGAAATCCTAAGATATAGGAAAAACAAGATGCTGAGATGCTAAGATATAGGGAATACAAGATGCTGAGATTCTAAGATATAGGAAATACAAGATGCTGAGATGCTAACATATAGGGAATACAAGATGTTGAGATCCTAAGATATAGGGAATACAAGATGCTGAAATCCTAAGATATAGGGAATACAAGATGCTGAAATCCTAAGATATAGGAAATACAAGATGCTAAGATATAGGGAATACAAAATGTTGAGATCCTAAGATATAGGGAATACAAGATGCTGAGATCCTAAGATATAGGGAATACAAGATGCTGAAATCCTAAGATATAGGAAATACAAGATGCTGAGATTCTAAGATATAGGAAATACAAGATGCTGAGATGCTAAGATATAGGGAATACAAGATGCTGAGATGCTAAGATATAGGAAATACAAGATGCTGAGATCCTAAGATATAGGGAATACAAGATGCTGAGATCCTAAGATATAGGAAATACAAGATGCTGAGATCCTAAGATATAGGGAATACAAGATGCTGAAATCCTAAGATATAGGAAATACAAGATGCTGAGATGCTAAGATATAGGGAATACAAGATGTTGAGATGCTAAGATATAGGGAATACAAGATGTTGAGATGCTAAGATATAGGGAATACAAGATGCTGAGACCCTAAGATATAGGGAATACAAGATGCTGAGATCCTAAGATAAAGGGAATACAAGATGCTGAAATCCTAAGTTATAGGAAATACAAGATGCTGAGATTCTAAGATATAGGGAATACAAGATGTTGAGATCCTAAGATATAGGAAATACAAGATGCTGAGAAGCTAAGATATAGGGAATACAAGATGCTGAGATGCTAAGATATAGGAAATACAAGATGCTGAGATGCTAAGATATAGGAAATACAAGATGCCTTGATGCTAAGATATAGGGAATACAAGATGCTGAGATCCTAAGATATAGGAAATACAAGATGCTAAGATATAGGGAATACAAAATGTTGAGATCCTAAGATATAGGGAATACAAGATGCTGAGATCCTAAGATATAGGGAATACAAGATGCTGAAATCCTAAGATATAGGAAATACAAGATGCTGAGATTCTAAGATATAGGAAATACAAGATGCTGAGATGCTAAGATATAGGGAATACAAGATGCTGAGATGCTAAGATATAGGAAATACAAGATGCTGAGATCCTAAGATATAGGGAATACAAGATGCTGAGATCCTAAGATATAGGAAATACAAGATGCTGAGATCCTAAGATATAGGGAATACAAGATGCTGAAATCCTAAGATATAGGAAATACAAGATGCTGAGATGCTAAGATATAGGGAATACAAGATGTTGAGATGCTAAGATATAGGGAATACAAGATGTTGAGATGCTAAGATATAGGGAATACAAGATGCTGAGACCCTAAGATATAGGGAATACAAGATGCTGAGATCCTAAGATAAAGGGAATACAAGATGCTGAAATCCTAAGTTATAGGAAATACAAGATGCTGAGATTCTAAGATATAGGGAATACAAGATGTTGAGATCCTAAGATATAGGAAATACAAGATGCTGAGAAGCTAAGATATAGGGAATACAAGATGCTGAGATGCTAAGATATAGGAAATACAAGATGCTGAGATGCTAAGATATAGGAAATACAAGATGCCTTGATGCTAAGATATAGGGAATACAAGATGCTGAGATCCTAAGATATAGGGAATACAAGATGCTGAGATGCTAAGATATAGGAAATACGAGATGCCTTGATGCTAAGATATAGGGAACACAAGATGCTGAGATCCTAAGATATAGGGAACACAAGATGCTGAGATCCTAAGATATAGGAAATACAAGATGCTGAGATGCTAAGATATAGGAAATACAAGATGCCTTGATGCTAAGATATAGGGAACACAAGATGCTGAGATCCTAAGATATAGGGAACACAAGATGCTGAGATCCTAAGATATAGGAAATACAAGATGCTGAGATGCTAAGATATAGGAAATACAAGATGCTGAGATCCTAAGACATAGGAAATACAAGATGCTGAGATCCTAAGATATAGGGAATACAAGATGCTGAGATCCTAAGATATAGGGAATACAAGATACTGAGATGCTAAGATATAGGAAATACAAGATGCTGAGATCCTAAGATATAGGGAATACAAGATGCTGAGATCCTAAGATATAGGGAATACAAGATGTTGAGATGCTAAGATATAGGGAATGCAAGATGCTGAGATCCTTCCTAAGATATAGAAAATACCAGTTATGTTATCTTTTTCCCTGAAGAAATATATATTCACTGAACCGCTGGACAGTACGGAGATTAATCCGCTGCACTATATTTGCACATCTGGGAACATGGCTATAAAGCCGCTTGGTATCAGCCAATGATTTACTGTAATATCAAAAGGCTGATGGAAATCAGTGGTTATAAGGGGCCGATTTGATTATTTTTTGTCCTTTTTTTGGAAGGAGGGGGAAATAGGAATCTCCACATTGCTATAAGATCAGCTTGATACCTGTGGACACATTTGTATAGGGAAATATAAAACGCACCACATACAAAGCACTTGGTTTTTATGGTGTTTTGTTATTTTGTGACTTTTTATAATGCCGCATGTTCTGGATATAACATTTTCCTGGTGTTTTTCCCAGATATATTTAATGGAAGCCTGGAAATGTAGCAAAACTTAAAAATTATGGCAGCTTTTTAATTAAAAAATTCAGAACAATCCTGTTGTGTTGAGACTGTTCTGATTCTGTCCTATAAATCTTTTACTACAGACCAAGAAAAAAACAAAATCTAAGTTGAGCCCCCACAGGTGACCGAGCACCTGCAACATTAAGTGAATGCACTGAGCAAAGACTAAGAATCAGTAATTGATTTAATTTGTGCTTTGCTTCAATGCTCACCCCGAGTGTTTCCCATTAATATTTATTTGCATGAATGTATTTGGAGCATAATAAAATGCAACTTTTTTTTGCAAATCTGAAAACTAAAGAAAAAAAAAGCCTTTTTCTGCATTTTGTTTTGCTGCCAGAGCATTAGAGGAGCGTGCAGACAGGAGAAAATACACATCTAGGATTGGCAATAAACTGCAGTACGTCAGAGCTGACCCTACTCTGACTATAGGGCCGCACCATTCCCTGACATATACTAATGGGCTGACAAGACATTAGTGCAGGTTTCTACACACCGAAGACAATGAGACACTTATAGGATAAAGGGACGGTTGCCACAGTGCAGACAGGGGGAGTTTTGCACACTTTTTGCATTTATGCGTCACCTATGAATCCTGATATCTGTCCTTGCAGACTATTGCAGCTGGAATTCCCCTGCTCTAATATAAAGCTGCCCTATGCCCTGATATAAGGAGGTACAGCTCAGCTATACTAACAGACTGCAGCTAAATCCTCCAGAAACTCTGCAGCTACTAAACCTCCTCCTACAAGATGGTGACACCTTTATCAAGAGCTTGTGCTTTCTGCCTGGTATTTATAGGAGAAGATCTGCCTCCTCCACAGTGGGATCTGAAATCTTTAACCCTTTCCTAACCAGACAGGTCCATGTGATCCAACATGTGAACTTTACAGTGTGGGGCTGTTCACACATAGCAGTTGTCATGCAGCCTAGAAGTGCCCAGCAAAAAACACTGTTGCTTTTGCTGCTAATTGCTGTATTTTTTAGTGAGCACAGGTGAAGCCCAATAAAACAATGATAATTATATATATACAGTATATGGTAAACATAATTTACAGCCAAATAGGAAAACTGTGCAGCCGGGTGTAATGGTCGAAGCAATTATCCTCCTGCAAAATCAGGCACCAATTTAACAATCAAATGTCACTGCCGTTTTCGGTCTCCTCGCTGCACCATCACTGCCGATCCATCTGGCCAGGGACACACGGAGACATGGGTCACCAGACAAGTCACACGGCCAAAAACATTTCTGTAGCTTGTCCACGAATTACTGTGGCAGAAATATAGAGCCAAAGAAAAATCGCAGACAAGTCGCATCGAAATTCATGACAAGTTAGTGGCGTGTGACTTGTGACAAGCGACGGAAATTCAGCACAATCTGGAACATTTGTGACTCTTGTAGTCGCAGTCGGACGCAATTCACATTGTGACACCGTAGGGAAGCATTAGATGAGATGTCGCAATATGACGCTGAGATCTCAGTGTGGAAGGACGCATGTGGCCTGAGCCTAAATGTGTACAGGGCTCTGCTATACAACTTCAGCATAACCGCTATGTCTGAACATACTCCAAAAGCACCCTTCATACACACACACATATACACACACACACATATACACTCACTCACAGACACATATGCACATTCACACCACCTTTCTTTTACAAGCTTTTTATAGTAATGCATTTCATACTATCTTTTGAAGATTTATACTGACGTTTATAATGCTTTTGTTATGTATATCCCTATCACATGTAAAGCGCCATGGAATAAATGGCGCTATAATAATAAATAATAATAATAATAATAGGAAAAATTCTAGAAAATATTTTGCAAAAACGCAGCTTTGTTATAACAGGAAAAAAAAACAAGGTGTAAGCATGATATTTCTGAAATCTCCTAAACTTGGCTGGAATGGTAAAACGCAACTGAAAATTAACAAAAAAAAAACCGCAGAAAAAGAAGGCTGCAAGAACGCAGCGTGTGAACATAGCCTTTTTCAGATATTTAACTTTTTTTTTTGCCATATTTGATGTTATATAGAGAAGCCTATGAGAAAATGGCAGAAAATAACAAATGCTTTACATTAAATATCCCTTATACTATCGTTAGTCTTGGTTTCATTTTTATCTTCTGAAAGTGCATATAACTGATGATATTTCTCATCTGATCCCTGGGCCAAGATATAATATAATACAGTATGCCTGATTAGCCCCAAAAAAACAGTCAGTCCTTGTTCCCCTATGGGGTAAATACTGCATGTAGTTATTTAGCAGCATTTCTGCTGCAAAGTGAATGTGATTTCATGAAAACTTCTGCCGACGATGCATTTAAAGATTCTGTTTAAAGATTCTATTGAACTGTGAGTTTTTTGGTGCATTTTTCTTTATAGGCTTCCAGCATGAAAAAAATGCATCAACTAAAACACAATTTTATTTTTAGTATAGAAACCCAGGGCTTCTACATAAAAAAATGCTGCATCAATTCTGCACCAGAGACACAAATGGGTAAATGTATAAAAAAAACACAAAATAGCAATAACCAGAGCAAATTCCTATTACATATTTTGTTGCAGGCACCTGTGGAAACTGTTGTTATAATGCTTATTATTGTATAGATTGCACCAACTACTGTATGCTATTGTTTAATAGTGCATGAGTTTCTGTCCCCAGCCATAATATTATGTTGTCAATAAAGCACTGTTAAAAAAGAAAAAAACACAACCAGGAAGTCTCTGTACACTGTGTATAGCCAAGCACATTCTACTTTCACTTTGCAAGCTGACAGACAAGATGCTGAGATCATTCATAAGATATAGGAAATACAAGATGCTAAGATATAGGAAATACAAGATGCTGAGATCCTAAGATATAGGAAATACAAGATACTGAGATGCTAAGATATAGGGAATACAAGATGTTGAGATTCTAAGATATAGGGAATACAAGATGCTGAAATCCTAAGATATAGGAAATACAAGATACTGAGATACTAAGATATAGGGAATACAAGATGTTGAGATCCTAAGATATATGGAATACAAGATGCTGAGATCCTAAGATATAGGGAATACAAGATGCTGAGATGCTAAGATATAGGGAATACAAGATGCGGAAATCCTAAGATATAGGAAATACAAGATGCTGAGATGCTAAGATATAGGGAATACAAGATGCGGAAATCCTAAGATATAGGAAATACAAGATGCTGAGATGCTAAGATATAGGGAATACAAGATGCTGAGATTCTAAGATATAGGAAATACAAGATGCTGAGATGCTAACATATAGGGAATACAAGATGTTGAGATCCTAAGATATAGGGAATACAAGATGCTGAAATCCTAAGATATAGGGAATACAAGATGCTGAAATCCTAAGATATAGGAAATACAAGATGCTAAGATATAGGGAATACAAGATGTTGAGATCCTAAGATATAGGGAATACAAGCTGCTGAGATCCTAAGATATAGGGAATACAAGATGCTGAAATCCTAAGATATAGGAAATACAAGATGCTGAGATTCTAAGATATAGGAAATACAAGATGCTGAGATGCTACGATATAGGGAATACAATATGCTGAGATGCTAAGATATAGGAAATACAAGATGCTGAGATTCTAACATATAGGAAATACAAGATGCTGAGATCCTAAGATATAGGAAATACAAGATGCTGAGATTCTAAGATATAGGAAATACAAGATGCTGAGGTGCTAAGATATAGGGAATATAAGATGTTGAGATCCTAAGATATAGGGAATACAAGATGCTGAAATCCTAAGATATAGGAAATACAAGATACTGAGATGCTAAGATATAGGGAATACAAGATGTTGAGATCCTAAGATATAGGGAATACAAGATGCTGAAATCCTAAGATATAGGAAATACAAGATGCTAAGATATAGGGAATACAAGATGTTGAGATCCTAAGATATAGGGAATACAAGATGCTGAGATCCTAAGATATAGGGAATACAAGTTGCTGAAATCCTAAGATATAGGAAATACAAGATGCTGAGATTCTAAGATATAGGAAATACAAGATGCTGAGATTCTAACATATAGGAAATACAAGATGCTGAGATCCTAAGATATAGGAAATACAAGATGCTGAGATTCTAAGATATAGGAAATACAAGATGCTGAGATGCTAAGATATAGGGAATACAAGATGTTGAGATCCTAAGATACAGGGAATACAAGATGCTGAAATCCTAAGATATAGGAAATACAAGATACTGAGATGCTAAGATATAGGGAATACAAGATGTTGAGATCCTAAGATATATGGAATACAAGATGCTGAGATTCTAAGATATAGGGAATACAAGATGCTAAAATCCTAAGATATAGGAAATACAAGATGCTGAGATGCTAAGATATAGGGAATACAAGATGCGGAAATCCTAAGATATAGGAAATACAAGATGCTGAGATGCTAAGATATAGGGAATACAAGATGCTGAGATTCTAAGATATAGGAAATACAAGATGCTGAGATGCTAACATATAGGGAATACAAGATGTTGAGATCCTAAGATATAAGGAATACAAGATGCTGAGATCCTAAGATATAGGGAATACAAGATGCTGAAATCCTAAGATATAGGAAATACAAGATGCTGAGATTCTAAGATATAGGAAATACAAGATGCTGAGATGCTACGATATAGGGAATACAAGATGCTGAGATGCTAAGATATAGGAAATACAAGATGCTGAGATTCTAACATATAGGAAATACAAGATGCTGAGATCGTAAGATATAGGAAATACAAGATGCTGAGATTCTAAGATATAGGAAATACAAGATGCTGAGATGCTAAGATATAGGGAATACAAGATGTTGAGATCCTAAGATATAGGGAATACAAGATGCTGAAATCCTAAGATATAGGAAATACAAGATACTGAGATGCTAAGATATAGGGAATACAAGATGTTGAGATCCTAAGATATATGGAATACAAGATGCTGAGATCCTAAGATATAGGGAATACAAGATGCTGAAATCCTAAGATATAGGAAATACAAGATACTGAGATGCTAAGATATAGGGAATACAAGATGCGGAAATCCTAAGATATAGGAAATACAAGATGCTGAGATGCTAAGATATAGGGAATACAAGATGCTGAGATTATAAGATATAGGAAATACAAGATGCTGAGATGCTAACATATAGGGAATACAAGATGTTGAGATCCTAAGATATAGGAAATATAAGATACTGAGATCCTAAGATATAGGGAATACGAGATGCTGAGATCCTAAGATAAAGGAAATACAAGATGCTGAGATCCTAAGATAAAGGAAATACAAGATGCTGAGATCCTAAGATATAGGAAATACAAGATGCTGAGATCCTAAGATGTAGAAAATATAAGATGCTGAGATCCTAAGATATAGGGAATACAAGATGCTGAGATCTTAAGATATAGGAAATATAAGATACTGAGATCCTAATATATAGGAAATACGAGATGCTGAGATCCTAAGATATAGGAAATACGAGATGCTGAGATCCTAAGATATAGGGAATACGAGATGCTGAGATCCTAAGATATAGGAAATACAAGATGCTCAGATCCTGTTATAAGATATAGAAAATACCAGTTGTAAGTTATCTTTGTTCCTGTAGAAATATATATTCACTGTTGAACGGCTGGACACTACAGAGATTAATCCGCTGCCCTATATTTGCACATGTGGGAACATGGCTATAAAGCCGCTTAAGATCAGTCAGTGATTTACTGTAATATCATCAAAAGGCTGATGGAAATCAGTGGGAATAATGGTCCGATTTGATTATTTTTTGTCCTTTTATTTGGAAGGAGGGGGAAATAGGAATCTCCACATTGCTATAAGATCAGCTTGATACCTGTGGACACATTTGTATAGGGAAATATAAAACGCACCACATACAAAGCACTTGGTTTTTATGGTGTTTTGTGACTTTTTATAATGCCGCATGTTCTGGATATAACATTTTCCTGGAGTTTTTTGCAGATATATTTAATGGAAGCCTGGAAATGTAGCAAAACTCAAAAAATATGGCAGCTTTTTAATTAAAAAATTCAGAACAATCCTGTTGTGTTGAGACTGTTCTGATTCTGTCCTATAAATCTTTTACTACAGACCAAGAAAAAAAAAAATCTAAGTTGAGCCCCCACAGGTGACCGAGCACCTGCAACATTAAGTGAATGCACTGAGCAAAGACTAAGAATCAGTAATTGATTTAATTTGTGCTTTGCTTCAATGCTCACCCCGAGTGTTTCCCATTAATATTTATTTGCATGAATGTATTTGGAGCATAATAAAATGCAACTTTTTTTTGCAAATCTGAAAACTAAAGAAAAAAAAAGCCTTTTTCTGCATTTTGTTTTGCTGCCAGAGCATTAGAGGAGCGTGCAGACAGGAGAAAATACACATCTAGGATTGGCAATAAACTGCAGTACGTCAGAGCTGACCCTACTCTGACTATAGGGCCGCACCATTCCCTGACATATACTAATGGGCTGACAAGACATTAGTGCAGGTTTCTACACACCGAAGACAATGAGACACTTATAGGATAAAGGGACGGTTGCCACAGTGCAGACAGGGGGAGTTTTGCACACTTTTTGCATTTATGCGTCACCTATGAATCCTGATATCTGTCCTTGCAGACTATTGCACCTGGAATTCCCCTGCTCTAATATAAAGCTGCCCTATGCCCTGATATAAGGAGGTACAGCTCAGCTATACTAACAGTCTCCAGCTAAATCGTCCAGAAACTCTGCAGCTACTAAACCTCCTCCTACAAGATGGTGACACCTTTATCAAGAGCTTGTGCTTTCTGCCTGGTATTTATAGGAGAAGATCTGCCTCCTCCACAGTGGGATCTGAAATCTTTAACCCTTTCCTAACCAGACAGGTCCATGTGATCCAACATGTGAACTTTACAGTGTGGGGCTGTTCACACATAGCAGTTGTCATGCAGCCTAGAAGCGTCCAGCAAAAAACACTGTTGCGTTTGCTGCTAATTGCTGTATTTTTTAGTGAGCACAGGTGAAGCCCAATAAAACAATGATAATTATATATATACAGTATATGGTAAACATAATTTACAGCCAAATAGGAAAACTGTGCAGCCGGGTGTAATGGTCGAAGCAATTATCCTCCTGCAAAATCAGGCACCAATTTAACAATCAAATGTCACTGCCGTTTTCGGTCTCCTCGCTGCCCCATCACTGCCGATCCATCTGGCCAGGGACACACGGAGACATGGGTCACCAGACAAGTCACACGGCCAAAAACATTTCTGTAGCCTGTCCACGAATTACTGTGGCAGAAATATAGAGCCAAAGAGAAATCGCAGACAAGTCGCATCGAAATTCATGACAAGTTAGTGGCGTGTGACTTGTGACAAGCGACGGAAATTCAGCACAATCTGGAACATTTGTGACTCTTGTAGTCGCAGTCGGACGCAATTCACATTGTGACACCGTAAGGAAGCATTAGATGAGATGTCGCAATATGACGCTGAGATCTCAGTGTGGAAGGACGCATGTGGCCTGAGCCTAAATGTGTACAGGGCTCTGCTATACAACTTCAGCATAACCGCTATGTCTGAACATACTCCAAAAGCACCCTTCATACACACACACATATACACACACACATATACACTCACTCACAGACACATATGCACATTCACACCACCTTTCTTTTACAAGCTTTTTATAGTAATGCATTTCATACTATCTTTTGAAGATTTATACTGAGGTTTATAGGAAAAATTCTAGAAAATATTTTGCAAAAACGCAGCTTTGTTATAACAGGAAAAAAAGACAAGGTGTAAGCATGATATTTCTGAAATCTCCTAAACTTGGCTGGAATGGTAAAACGCAAGTGAAAATTAACAAAAAAAAAAAACGCAGAAAAAAAAGGCTGCAAAAACGTTGCCTTTTTCAGATATTTAACTTTTTTTTTTGCCATATTTGATGTTATATAGAGAAGCCTATGAGAAAATGGCAGAAAATAATAAATGCTTTACATTAAATATCCCTTATACTATCGTTAGTCATGATTTCATTTTTATCTTCTGAAAGTGCATATAACTGATGATATTTCTCATCTGATCCCTGGGCCAAGATATAATATAATACAGTACGCCTGATTAGCCCCAAAAAACAGTCAGTCCTTGTTCCCCTATGGGGTAAATACTGCATGTAGTTATTTAGCAGCATTTCTGCTGCAAAGTGAATGTGATTTCATGAAAACTTCTGCCGACGATGCATTTAAAGATTCTGTTTAAAGATTCTATTGAACTGTGAGTTTTTTGGTGCATTTTTCTTTATAGGCTTCCAGCATGAAAAAAATGCATCAACTAAAACACAATTTTAATTTTAGTATAGAAACCCAGGGCTTCTACATAAAAAAATGCTGCATCAATTCTGCACCAGAGACACAAAAGGGTAAATGTATAAAAAAAACACAAAATAGCAATAACCAGAGCAAATTCCTATTACATATTTTGGTGCAGGCACCTGTGGAAACTGTTGTTATAATGCTTATTATTGTATAGATTGCACCAACTACTGTATGCTACTGTTTAATAGTGCATGAGTTTCTGTCCCCAGCCATAATGTTATGTTGTCAATAAAGCACTGTTAAAAAAAAAAAAAACACAACCAGGAAGTCTCTGTACACTGTGTATAGCCAAGCACATTCTACTTTCACTTTGCAAGCTGACAGACAAGATTCTGAGATCATTCATAAGATATAGGAAATACAAGATGCTAAGATATAGGAAATACAAGATGCTGAGGTCCTAAGATATAGGAAATACAAGATGCTGAGATGCGAAGATATAGGGAATACAAGGTGCTAAGATATAGGAAATACAAGATGCTGAGATCCTAAGATATAGGAAATACAAGATGCTGAGATCCTAAGATATAGGAAATACAAGATGCTGAGATGCTAAGATATACGGAATACAAGATGTTGAGATCCTAAGATATAGGGAATACAAGATGCTGAAATCCTAAGATATAGGGAATACAAGATGCTGAAATCCTAAGATATAGGAAATACAAGATGCTAAGATATAGGGAATACAAGATGCTGAAATCCTAAGATATAGGAAATACAAGATGCTGAGATGCTAAGATATAGGGAATACAAGATGCTGAGATTCTAAGATATAGGAAATACAAGATGCTGAGATGCTAAGATATAGGGAATACAAGATGCTGAAATCCTAAGATATAGGGAATACAAGATGCTGAAATCCTAAGATATAGGGAATACAAGATGTTGAGATCCTAAGATATAGGGAATACAAGATGCTGAAATCCTAAGATATAGGGAATACAAGATGCTGAAATCCTAAGATATAGGAAATACAAGATGCTAAGATATAGGGAATACAAAATGTTGAGATCCTAAGATATAGGGAATACAAGATGCTGAGATCCTAAGATATAGGGAATACAAGATGCTGAAATCCTAAGATATAGGAAATACAAGATGCTGAGATTCTAAGATATAGAAAATACAAGATGCTAAGATATAGGGAATACAAGATGCTGAGATGCTAAGATATAGGAAATACAAGATGCTGAGATCCTAAGATATAGGGAATACAAGATGCTGAGATCCTAAGATATAGGAAATACAAGATGCTGAGATCCTAAGATATAGGGAATACAAGATGCTGAAATCCTAAGATATAGGAAATACAAGATGCTGAGATGCTAAGATATAGGGAATACAAGATGCTGAGACTCTAAGATATAGGGAATACAAGATGCTGACATCCTAAGATATAGGGAATACAAGATGCTGAAATCCTAAGATATAGGAAATACAAGATGTTGAGATGCTAAGATATAGGGAATACAAGATGCTGAGACCCTAAGATATAGGGAATACAAGATGCTGAGATCCTAAGATAAAGGGAATATAAGATGCTGAAATCCTAAGTTATAGGAAATACAAGATGCTGAGATTCTAAGATATAGGGAATACAAGATGTTGAGATCCTAAGATATAGGAAATACAAGATGCTGAGAAGCTAAGATATAGGGAATACAAGGTGCTAAGATATAGGAAATACAAGATGCTGAGATGCGAAGATATAGGGAATACAAGGTGCTAAGATATAGGAAATACAAGATGCTGAGATCCTAAGATATAGGAAATACAAGATGCTGAGATCCTAAGATATAGGAAATACAAGATGCTGAGATGCTAAGATATACGGAATACAAGATGTTGAGATCCTAAGCTATAGGGAATACAAGATGCTGAAATCCTAAGATATAGGGAATACAAGATGCTGAAATCCTAAGATATAGGAAATACAAGATGCTAAGATATAGGGAATACAAGATGCTGAAATCCTAAGATATAGGAAAAACAAGATGCTGAGATGCTAAGATATAGGGAATACAAGATGCTGAGATTCTAAGATATAGGAAATACAAGATGCTGAGATGCTAACATATAGGGAATACAAGATGTTGAGATCCTAAGATATAGGGAATACAAGATGCTGAAATCCTAAGATATAGGGAATACAAGATGCTGAAATCCTAAGATATAGGAAATACAAGATGCTAAGATATAGGGAATACAAAATGTTGAGATCCTAAGATATAGGGAATACAAGATGCTGAGATCCTAAGATATAGGGAATACAAGATGCTGAAATCCTAAGATATAGGAAATACAAGATGCTGAGATTCTAAGATATAGGAAATACAAGATGCTGAGATTCTAAGATATAGGAAATACAAGATGCTGAGATGCTAAGATATAGGGAATACAAGATGCTGAGATGCTAAGATATAGGAAATACAAGATGCTGAGATCCTAAGATATAGGGAATACAAGATGCTGAGATCCTAAGATATAGGAAATACAAGATGCTGAGATCCTAAGATATAGGGAATACAAGATGCTGAAATCCTAAGATATAGGAAATACAAGATGCTGAGATGCTAAGATATAGGGAATACAAGATGTTGAGATGCTAAGATATAGGGAATACAAGATGTTGAGATGCTAAGATATAGGGAATACAAGATGCTGAGACCCTAAGATATAGGGAATACAAGATGCTGAGATCCTAAGATAAAGGGAATACAAGATGCTGAAATCCTAAGTTATAGGAAATACAAGATGCTGAGATTCTAAGATATAGGGAATACAAGATGTTGAGATCCTAAGATATAGGAAATACAAGATACTGAGATGCTAAGATATAGGGAATACAAGATGTTGAGATCCTAAGATATATGGAATACAAGATGCTGAGATTCTAAGATATAGGGAATACAAGATGCTAAAATCCTAAGATATAGGAAATACAAGATGCTGAGATGCTAAGATATAGGGAATACAAGATGCGGAAATCCTAAGATATAGGAAATACAAGATGCTGAGATGCTAAGATATAGGGAATACAAGATGCTGAGATTCTAAGATATAGGAAATACAAGATGCTGAGATGCTAACATATAGGGAATACAAGATGTTGAGATCCTAAGATATAGGGAATACAAGATGCTGAGATCCTAAGATATAGGGAATACAAGATGCTGAAATCCTAAGATATAGGAAATACAAGATGCTGAGATTCTAAGATATAGGAAATACAAGATGCTGAGATGCTACGATATAGGGAATACAAGATGCTGAGATGCTAAGATATAGGAAATACAAGATGCTGAGATTCTAACATATAGGAAATACAAGATGCTGAGATCGTAAGATATAGGAAATACAAGATGCTGAGATTCTAAGATATAGGAAATACAAGATGCTGAGATGCTAAGATATAGGGAATACAAGATGTTGAGATCCTAAGATATAGGGAATACAAGATGCTGAAATCCTAAGATATAGGAAATACAAGATACTGAGATGCTAAGATATAGGGAATACAAGATGTTGAGATCCTAAGATATATGGAATACAAGATGCTGAGATCCTAAGATATAGGGAATACAAGATGCTGAAATCCTAAGATATAGGAAATACAAGATACTGAGATGCTAAGATATAGGGAATACAAGATGCGGAAATCCTAAGATATAGGAAATACAAGATGCTGAGATGCTAAGATATAGGGAATACAAGATGCTGAGATTATAAGATATAGGAAATACAAGATGCTGAGATGCTAACATATAGGGAATACAAGATGTTGAGATCCTAAGATATAGGAAATATAAGATACTGAGATCCTAAGATATAGGGAATACGAGATGCTGAGATCCTAAGATAAAGGAAATACAAGATGCTGAGATCCTAAGATAAAGGAAATACAAGATGCTGAGATCCTAAGATGTAAAAAATATAAGATGCTGAGATCCTAAGATATAGGGAATACAAGATGCTGAGATCTTAAGATATAGGAAATATAAGATACTGAGATCCTAATATATAGGAAATACGAGATGCTGAGATCCTAAGATATAGGAAATACGAGATGCTGAGATCCTAAGATATAGGGAATACGAGATGCTGAGATCCTAAGATATAGGAAATACAAGATGCTCAGATCCTGTTATAAGATATAGAAAATACCAGTTGTAAGTTATCTTTGTTCCTGTAGAAATATATATTCACTGTTGAACGGCTGGACACTACAGAGATTAATCCGCTGCCCTATATTTGCACATGTGGGAACATGGCTATAAAGCCGCTTAAGATCAGTCAGTGATTTACTGTAATATCATCAAAAGGCTGATGGAAATCAGTGGGAATAATGGTCCGATTTGATTATTTTTTGTCCTTTTATTTGGAAGGAGGGGGAAATAGGAATCTCCACATTGCTATAAGATCAGCTTGATACCTGTGGACACATTTGTATAGGGAAATATAAAACGCACCACATACAAAGCACTTGGTTTTTATGGTGTTTTGTGACTTTTTATAATGCCGCATGTTCTGGATATAACATTTTCCTGGAGTTTTTTGCAGATATATTTAATGGAAGCCTGGAAATGTAGCAAAACTCAAAAAATATGGCAGCTTTTTAATTAAAAAATTCAGAACAATCCTGTTGTGTTGAGACTGTTCTGATTCTGTCCTATAAATCTTTTACTACAGACCAAGAAAAAAAAAAATCTAAGTTGAGCCCCCACAGGTGACCGAGCACCTGCAACATTAAGTGAATGCACTGAGCAAAGACTAAGAATCAGTAATTGATTTAATTTGTGCTTTGCTTCAATGCTCACCCCGAGTGTTTCCCATTAATATTTATTTGCATGAATGTATTTGGAGCATAATAAAATGCAACTTTTTTTTGCAAATCTGAAAACTAAAGAAAAAAAAAGCCTTTTTCTGCATTTTGTTTTGCTGCCAGAGCATTAGAGGAGCGTGCAGACAGGAGAAAATACACATCTAGGATTGGCAATAAACTGCAGTACGTCAGAGCTGACCCTACTCTGACTATAGGGCCGCACCATTCCCTGACATATACTAATGGGCTGACAAGACATTAGTGCAGGTTTCTACACACCGAAGACAATGAGACACTTATAGGATAAAGGGACGGTTGCCACAGTGCAGACAGGGGGAGTTTTGCACACTTTTTGCATTTATGCGTCACCTATGAATCCTGATATCTGTCCTTGCAGACTATTGCACCTGGAATTCCCCTGCTCTAATATAAAGCTGCCCTATGCCCTGATATAAGGAGGTACAGCTCAGCTATACTAACAGTCTCCAGCTAAATCCTCCAGAAACTCTGCAGCTACTAAACCTCCTCCTACAAGATGGTGACACCTTTATCAAGAGCTTGTGCTTTCTGCCTGGTATTTATAGGAGAAGATCTGCCTCCTCCACAGTGGGATCTGAAATCTTTAACCCTTTCCTAACCAGACAGGTCCATGTGATCCAACATGTGAACTTTACAGTGTGGGGCTGTTCACACATAGCAGTTGTCATGCAGCCTAGAAGCGTCCAGCAAAAAACACTGTTGCGTTTGCTGCTAATTGCTGTATTTTTTAGTGAGCACAGGTGAAGCCCAATAAAACAATGATAATTATATATATACAGTATATGGTAAACATAATTTACAGCCAAATAGGAAAACTGTGCAGCCGGGTGTAATGGTCGAAGCAATTATCCTCCTGCAAAATCAGGCACCAATTTAACAATCAAATGTCACTGCCGTTTTCGGTCTCCTCGCTGCACCATCACTGCCGATCCATCTGGCCAGGGTCACACGGAGACATGGGTCACCAGACAAGTCACACGGCCAAAAACATTTCTGTAGCCTGTCCACGAATTACTGTGGCAGAAATATAGAGCCAAAGAGAAATCGCAGACAAGTCGCATCGAAATTCATGACAAGTTAGTGGCGTGTGACTTGTGACAAGCGACGGAAATTCAGCACAATCTGGAACATTTGTGACTCTTGTAGTCGCAGTCGGACGCAATTCACATTGTGACA
The DNA here is from genome assembly GCF_046119375.1 of Phyllobates terribilis. NCBI lineage: Eukaryota > Metazoa > Chordata > Amphibia > Anura > Dendrobatidae > Phyllobates > Phyllobates terribilis. The sequence continues at coordinate 100,508,768 of NW_027362765.1, forward strand.
CCGTAAGGAAGCATTAGATGAGATGTCGCAATATGACGCTGAGATCTCAGTGTGGAAGGACGCATGTGGCCTGAGCCTAAATGTGTACAGGGCTCTGCTATACAACTTCAGCATAACCGCTATGTCTGAACATACTCCAAAAGCACCCTTCATACACACACACATATACACACACACATATACACTCACTCACAGACACATATGCACATTCACACCACCTTTCTTTTACAAGCTTTTTATAGTAATGCATTTCATACTATCTTTTGAAGATTTATACTGAGGTTTATAGGAAAAATTCTAGAAAATATTTTGCAAAAACGCAGCTTTGTTATAACAGGAAAAAAAGACAAGGTGTAAGCATGATATTTCTGAAATCTCCTAAACTTGGCTGGAATGGTAAAACGCAAGTGAAAATTAACAAAAAAAAAAAACGCAGAAAAAAAAGGCTGCAAAAACGTTGCCTTTTTCAGATATTTAACTTTTTTTTTTGCCATATTTGATGTTATATAGAGAAGCCTATGAGAAAATGGCAGAAAATAATAAATGCTTTACATTAAATATCCCTTATACTATCGTTAGTCATGATTTCATTTTTATCTTCTGAAAGTGCATATAACTGATGATATTTCTCATCTGATCCCTGGGCCAAGATATAATATAATACAGTACGCCTGATTAGCCCCAAAAAACAGTCAGTCCTTGTTCCCCTATGGGGTAAATACTGCATGTAGTTATTTAGCAGCATTTCTGCTGCAAAGTGAATGTGATTTCATGAAAACTTCTGCCGACGATGCATTTAAAGATTCTGTTTAAAGATTCTATTGAACTGTGAGTTTTTTGGTGCATTTTTCTTTATAGGCTTCCAGCATGAAAAAAATGCATCAACTAAAACACAATTTTATTTTTAGTATAGAAACCCAGGGCTTCTACATAAAAAAATGCTGCATCAATTCTGCACCAGAGACACAAAAGGGTAAATGTATAAAAAAAAACACAAAAGAGCAATAACCAGAGCAAATTCCTATTACATATTTTGGTGCAGGCACCTGTGGAAACTGTTGTTATAATGCTTATTATTGTATAGATTGCACCAACTACTGTATGCTACTGTTTAATAGTGCATGAGTTTCTGTCCCCAGCCATAATGTTATGTTGTCAATAAAGCACTGTTAAAAAAAAAAAAAACACAACCAGGAAGTCTCTGTACACTGTGTATAGCCAAGCACATTCTACTTTCACTTTGCAAGCTGACAGACAAGATTCTGAGATCATTCATAAGATATAGGAAATACAAGATGCTAAGATATAGGAAATACAAGATGCTGAGGTCCTAAGATATAGGAAATACAAGATACTGAGATGCGAAGATATAGGGAATACAAGGTGCTAAGATATAGGAAATACAAGATGCTGAGATCCTAAGATATAGGAAATACAAGATGCTGAGATCCTAAGATATAGGAAATACAAGATGCTGAGATGCTAAGATATACGGAATACAAGATGTTGAGATCCTAAGATATAGGGAATACAAGATGCTGAAATCCTAAGATATAGGGAATACAAGATGCTGAAATCCTAAGATATAGGAAATACAAGATGCTAAGATATAGGGAATACAAGATGCTGAAATCCTAAGATATAGGAAATACAAGATGCTGAGATGCTAAGATATAGGGAATACAAGATGCTGAGATTCTAAGATATAGGAAATACAAGATGCTGAGATGCTAACATATAGGGAATACAAGATGTTGAGATCCTAAGATATAGGGAATACAAGATGCTGAAATCCTAAGATATAGGGAATACAAGATGCTGAAATCCTAAGATATAGGAAATACAAGATGCTAAGATATAGGGAATACAAAATGTTGAGATCCTAAGATATAGGGAATACAAGATGCTGAGATCCTAAGATATAGGGAATACAAGATGCTGAAATCCTAAGATATAGGAAATACAAGATGCTGAGATTCTAAGATATAGGAAATACAAGATGCTAAGATATAGGGAATACAAGATGTTGAGATCCTAAGATATAGGGAATACAAGATGCTGAGATCCTAAGATATAGGGAATACAAGTTGCTGAAATCCTAAGATATAGGAAATACAAGATGCTGAGATTCTAAGATATAGGAAATACAAGATGCTGAGATCCTAAGATATAGGAAATACAAGATGCTGAGATTCTAAGATATAGGAAATACAAGATGCTGAGATGCTAAGATATAGGGAATACAAGATGTTGAGATCCTAAGATATAGGGAATACAAGATGCTGAAATCCTAAGATATAGGAAATACAAGATACTGAGATGCTAAGATATAGGGAATACAAGATGTTGAGATCCTAAGATATATGGAATACAAGATGCTGAGATTCTAAGATATAGGGAATACAAGATGCTAAAATCCTAAGATATAGGAAATACAAGATGCTGAGATGCTAAGATATAGGGAATACAAGATGCGGAAATCCTAAGATATAGGAAATACAAGATGCTGAGATGCTAAGATATAGGGAATACAAGATGCTGAGATTCTAAGATATAGGAAATACAAGATGCTGAGATGCTAACATATAGGGAATACAAGATGTTGAGATCCTAAGATATAGGGAATACAAGATGCTGAGATCCTAAGATATAGGGAATACAAGATGCTGAAATCCTAAGATATAGGAAATACAAGATGCTGAGATTCTAAGATATAGGAAATACAAGATGCTGAGATGCTACGATATAGGGAATACAAGATGCTGAGATGCTAAGATATAGGAAATACAAGATGCTGAGATTCTAACATATAGGAAATACAAGATGCTGAGATCGTAAGATATAGGAAATACAAGATGCTGAGATTCTAAGATATAGGAAATACAAGATGCTGAGATGCTAAGATATAGGGAATACAAGATGTTGAGATCCTAAGATATAGGGAATACAAGATGCTGAAATCCTAAGATATAGGAAATACAAGATACTGAGATGCTAAGATATAGGGAATACAAGATGTTGAGATCCTAAGATATATGGAATACAAGATGCTGAGATCCTAAGATATAGGGAATACAAGATGCTGAAATCCTAAGATATAGGAAATACAAGATACTGAGATGCTAAGATATAGGGAATACAAGATGCGGAAATCCTAAGATATAGGAAATACAAGATGCTGAGATGCTAAGATATAGGGAATACAAGATGCTGAGATTATAAGATATAGGAAATACAAGATGCTGAGATGCTAACATATAGGGAATACAAGATGTTGAGATCCTAAGATATAGGAAATATAAGATACTGAGATCCTAAGATATAGGGAATACGAGATGCTGAGATCCTAAGATAAAGGAAATACAAGATGCTGAGATCCTAAGATAAAGGAAATACAAGATGCTGAGATCCTAAGATATAGGAAATACAAGATGCTGAGATCCTAAGATGTAGAAAATATAAGATGCTGAGATCCTAAGATATAGGGAATACAAGATGCTGAGATCTTAAGATATAGGAAATATAAGATACTGAGATCCTAATATATAGGAAATACGAGATGCTGAGATCCTAAGATATAGGAAATACGAGATGCTGAGATCCTAAGATATAGGGAATACGAGATGCTGAGATCCTAAGATATAGGAAATACAAGATGCTCAGATCCTGTTATAAGATATAGAAAATACCAGTTGTAAGTTATCTTTGTTCCTGTAGAAATATATATTCACTGTTGAACGGCTGGACACTACAGAGATTAATCCGCTGCCCTATATTTGCACATGTGGGAACATGGCTATAAAGCCGCTTAAGATCAGTCAGTGATTTACTGTAATATCATCAAAAGGCTGATGGAAATCAGTGGGAATAATGGTCCGATTTGATTATTTTTTGTCCTTTTATTTGGAAGGAGGGGGAAATAGGAATCTCCACATTGCTATAAGATCAGCTTGATACCTGTGGACACATTTGTATAGGGAAATATAAAACGCACCACATACAAAGCACTTGGTTTTTATGGTGTTTTGTGACTTTTTATAATGCCGCATGTTCTGGATATAACATTTTCCTGGAGTTTTTTGCAGATATATTTAATGGAAGCCTGGAAATGTAGCAAAACTCAAAAAATATGGCAGCTTTTTAATTAAAAAATTCAGAACAATCCTGTTGTGTTGAGACTGTTCTGATTCTGTCCTATAAATCTTTTACTACAGACCAAGAAAAAAAAAAATCTAAGTTGAGCCCCCACAGGTGACCGAGCACCTGCAACATTAAGTGAATGCACTGAGCAAAGACTAAGAATCAGTAATTGATTTAATTTGTGCTTTGCTTCAATGCTCACCCCGAGTGTTTCCCATTAATATTTATTTGCATGAATGTATTTGGAGCATAATAAAATGCAACTTTTTTTTGCAAATCTGAAAACTAAAGAAAAAAAAAGCCTTTTTCTGCATTTTGTTTTGCTGCCAGAGCATTAGAGGAGCGTGCAGACAGGAGAAAATACACATCTAGGATTGGCAATAAACTGCAGTATGTCAGAGCTGACCCTACTCTGACTATAGGGCCGCACCATTCCCTGACATATACTAATGGGCTGACAAGACATTAGTGCAGGTTTCTACACACCGAAGACAATGAGACACTTATAGGATAAAGGGACGGTTGCCACAGTGCAGACAGGGGGAGTTTTGCACACTTTTTGCATTTATGCGTCACCTATGAATCCTGATATCTGTCCTTGCAGACTATTGCACCTGGAATTCCCCTGCTCTAATATAAAGCTGCCCTATGCCCTGATATAAGGAGGTACAGCTCAGCTATACTAACAGTCTCCAGCTAAATCGTCCAGAAACTCTGCAGCTACTAAACCTCCTCCTACAAGATGGTGACACCTTTATCAAGAGCTTGTGCTTTCTGCCTGGTATTTATAGGAGAAGATCCGCCTCCTCCACAGTGGGATCTGAAATCTTTAACCCTTTCCTAACCAGACAGGTCCATGTGATCCAACATGTGAACTTTACAGTGTGGGGCTGTTCACACATAGCAGTTGTCATGCAGCCTAGAAGCGTCCAGCAAAAAACACTGTTGCGTTTGCTGCTAATTGCTGTATTTTTTAGTGAGCACAGGTGAAGCCCAATAAAACAATGATAATTATATATATACAGTATATGGTAAACATAATTTACAGCCAAATAGGAAAACTGTGCAGCCGGGTGTAATGGTCGAAGCAATTATCCTCCTGCAAAATCAGGCACCAATTTAACAATCAAATGTCACTGCCGTTTTCGGTCTCCTCGCTGCCCCATCACTGCCGATCCATCTGGCCAGGGACACACGGAGACATGGGTCACCAGACAAGTCACACGGCCAAAAACATTTCTGTAGCCTGTCCACGAATTACTGTGGCACAAATATAGAGCCAAAGAGAAATCGCAGACAAGTCGCATCGAAATTCATGACAAGTTAGTGGCGTGTGACTTGTGACAAGCGACGGAAATTCAGCACAATCTGGAACATTTGTGACTCTTGTAGTCGCAGTCGGACGCAATTCACATTGTGACACCGTAAGGAAGCATTAGATGAGATGTCGCAATATGACGCTGAGATCTCAGTGTGGAAGGACGCATGTGGCCTGAGCCTAAATGTGTACAGGGCTCTGCTATACAACTTCAGCATAACCGCTATGTCTGAACATACTCCAAAAGCACCCTTCATACACACACACATATACACACACACATATACACTCACTCACAGACACATATGCACATTCACACCACCTTTCTTTTACAAGCTTTTTATAGTAATGCATTTCATACTATCTTTTGAAGATTTATACTGAGGTTTATAGGAAAAATTCTAGAAAATATTTTGCAAAAACGCAGCTTTGTTATAACAGGAAAAAAAGACAAGGTGTAAGCATGATATTTCTGAAATCTCCTAAACTTGGCTGGAATGGTAAAACGCAAGTGAAAATTAACAAAAAAAAAAACGCAGAAAAAAAAGGCTGCAAAAACGTTGCCTTTTTCAGATATTTAACTTTTTTTTTTGCCATATTTGATGTTATATAGAGAAGCCTATGAGAAAATGGCAGAAAATAATAAATGCTTTACATTAAATATCCCTTATACTATCGTTAGTCATGGTTTCATTTTTATCTTCTGAAAGTGCATATAACTGATGATATTTCTCATCTGATCCCTGGGCCAAGATATAATATAATACAGTACGCCTGATTAGCCCCAAAAAACAGTCAGTCCTTGTTCCCCTATGGGGTAAATACTGCATGTAGTTATTTAGCAGCATTTCTGCTGCAAAGTGAATGTGATTTCATGAAAACTTCTGCCGACGATGCATTTAAAGATTCTGTTTAAAGATTCCATTGAACTGTGAGTTTTTTGGTGCATTTTTCTTTATAGGCTTCCAGCATGAAAAAAATGCATCAACTAAAACACAATTTTATTTTTAGTATAGAAACCCAGGGCTTCTACATAAAAAAATGCTGCATCAATTCTGCACCAGAGACACAAAAGGGTAAATGTATAAAAAAAACACAAAAGAGCAATAACCAGAGCAAATTCCTATTACATATTTTGGTGCAGGCACCTGTGGAAACTGTTGTTATAATGCTTATTATTGTATAGATTGCACCAACTACTGTATGCTACTGTTTAATAGTGCATGAGTTTCTGTCCCCAGCCATAATGTTATGTTGTCAATAAAGCACTGTTAAAAAAAAAAAAAACACAACCAGGAAGTCTCTGTACACTGTGTATAGCCCAGCACATTCTACTTTCACTTTGCAAGCTGACAGACAAGATTCTGAGATCATTCATAAGATATAGGAAATACAAGATGCTAAGATATAGGAAATACAAGATGCTGAGATCCTAAGATATAGGAAATACAAGATGCTGAGATGCGAAGATATAGGGAATACAAGGTGCTAAGATATAGGAAATACAAGATGCTGAGATCCTAAGATATAGGAAATACAAGATGCTGAGATCCTAAGATATAGGAAATACAAGATGCTGAGATGCTAAGATATACGGAATACAAGATGTTGAGATCCTAAGATATAGGGAATACAAGATGCTGAAATCCTAAGATATAGGGAATACAAGATGCTGAAATCCTAAGATATAGGAAATACAAGATGCTAAGATATAGGGAATACAAGATGCTGAAATCCTAAGATATAGGAAATACAAGATGCTGAGATGCTAAGATATAGGGAATACAAGATGCTGAGATTCTAAGATATAGGAAATACAAGATGCTGAGATGCTAACATATAGGGAATACAAGATGTTGAGATCCTAAGATATAGGGAATACAAGATGCTGAAATCCTAAGATATAGGGAATACAAGATGCTGAAATCCTAAGATATAGGAAATACAAGATGCTAAGATATAGGGAATACAAAATGTTGAGATCCTAAGATATAGGGAATACAAGATGCTGAGATCCTAAGATATAGGGAATACAAGATGCTGAAATCCTAAGATATAGGAAATACAAGATGCTGAGATTCTAAGATATAGAAAATACAAGATGCTAAGATATAGGGAATACAAGATGCTGAGATGCTAAGATATAGGAAATACAAGATGCTGAGATCCTAAGATATAGGGAATACAAGATGCTGAGATCCTAAGATATAGGAAATACAAGATGCTGAGATCCTAAGATATAGGGAATACAAGATGCTGAAATCCTAAGATATAGGAAATACAAGATGCTGAGATGCTAAGATATAGGGAATACAAGATGCTGAGATCCTAAGATATAGGGAATACAAGATGCTGAAATCCTAAGATATAGGAAATACAAGATGTTGAGATGCTAAGATATAGGGAATACAAGATGCTGAGACCCTAAGATATAGGGAATACAAGATGCTGAGATCCTAAGATAAAGGGAATATAAGATGCTGAAATCCTAAGTTATAGGAAATACAAGATGCTGAGATTCTAAGATATAGGGAATACAAGATGTTGAGATCCTAAGATATAGGAAATACAAGATGCTGAGAAGCTAAGATATAGGGAATACAAGGTGCTAAGATATAGGAAATACAAGATGCTGAGATGCGAAGATATAGGGAATACAAGGTGCTAAGATATAGGAAATACAAGATGCTGAGATCCTAAGATATAGGAAATACAAGATGCTGAGATCCTAAGATATAGGAAATACAAGATGCTGAGATGCTAAGATATACGGAATACAAGATGTTGAGATCCTAAGCTATAGGGAATACAAGATGCTGAAATCCTAAGATATAGGGAATACAAGATGCTGAAATCCTAAGATATAGGAAATACAAGATGCTAAGATATAGGGAATACAAGATGCTGAAATCCTAAGATATAGGAAAAACAAGATGCTGAGATGCTAAGATATAGGGAATACAAGATGCTGAGATTCTAAGATATAGGAAATACAAGATGCTGAGATGCTAACATATAGGGAATACAAGATGTTGAGATCCTAAGATATAGGGAATACAAGATGCTGAAATCCTAAGATATAGGGAATACAAGATGCTGAAATCCTAAGATATAGGAAATACAAGATGCTAAGATATAGGGAATACAAAATGTTGAGATCCTAAGATATAGGGAATACAAGATGCTGAGATCCTAAGATATAGGGAATACAAGATGCTGAAATCCTAAGATATAGGAAATACAAGATGCTGAGATTCTAAGATATAGGAAATACAAGATGCTGAGATTCTAAGATATAGGAAATACAAGATGCTGAGATGCTAAGATATAGGGAATACAAGATGCTGAGATGCTAAGATATAGGGAACACAAGATGCTGAGATCCTAAGATATAGGAAATACAAGATGCTGAGATGCTAAGATATAGGAAATACAAGATGCCTTGATGCTAAGATATAGGGAACACAAGATGCTGAGATCCTAAGATATAGGGAACACAAGATGCTGAGATCCTAAGATATAGGAAATACAAGATGCTGAGATGCTAAGATATAGGAAATACAAGATGCTGAGATCCTAAGACATAGGAAATACAAGATGCTGAGATCCTAAGATATAGGGAATACAAGATGCTGAGATCCTAAGATATAGGGAATACAAGATACTGAGATGCTAAGATATAGGAAATACAAGATGCTGAGATCCTAAGATATAGGAAATACAAGATGCTGAGATCCTAAGATATAGGGAATACAAGATGTTGAGATGCTAAGATATAGGGAATGCAAGATGCTGAGATACTTCCTAAGATATAGAAAATACCAGTTATGTTATCTTTTTCCCTGAAGAAATATATATTCACTGAACGGCTGGACAGTACGGAGATTAATCCGCTGCACTATATTTGCACATCTGGGAACATGGCTATAAAGCCGCTTGGTATCAGCCAATGATTTACTGTAATATCAAAAGGCTGATGGAAATCAGTGGTTATAAGGGGCCGATTTGATTATTTTTTGTCCTTTTTTTGGAAGGAGGGGGAAATAGGAATCTCCACATTGCTATAAGATCAGCTTGATACCTGTGGACACATTTGTATAGGGAAATATAAAACGCACCACATACAAAGCACTTCGTTTTTATGGTGTTTTGTGACTTTTTATAATGCCGCATGTTCTGGATATAACATTTTCCTGGAGTTTTTTGCAGATATATTTAATGGAAGCCTGGAAATGTAGCAAAACTTAAAAATTATGGCAGCTTTTTAATTAAAAAATTCAGAACAATTCTGTTGTGTTGAGACTGTTCTGATTCTGTCCTATAAATCTTTTACTACAGACCAAGAAAAAAACAAAATCTAAGTTGAGCCCCCACAGGTGACCGAGCACCTGCAACATTAAGTGAATGCACTGAGCAAAGACTAAGAATCAGTAATTGATTTAATTTGTGCTTTGCTTCAATGCTCACCCCGAGTGTTTCCCATTAATATTTATTTGCATGAATGTGTTTGGAGCATAATAAAATGCAACTTTTTTTTGCAAATCTGAAAACTAAAGAAAAAAAAAGCCTTTTTCTGCATTTTGTTTTGCTGCCAGAGCATTAGAGGAGCGTGCAGACAGGAGAAAATACACATCTAGGATTGGCAATAAACTGCAGTACGTCAGAGCTGACCCTACTCTGACTATAGGGCCGCACCATTCCCTGACATATACTAATGGGCTGACAAGACATTAGTGCAGGTTTCTACACACCGAAGACAATGAGACACTTATAGGATAAAGGGACGGTTGCCACAGTGCAGACAGGGGGAGTTTTGCACACTTTTTGCATTTATGCGTCACCTATGAATCCTGATATCTGTCCTTGCAGACTATTGCAGCTGGAATTCCCCTGCTCTAATATAAAGCTGCCCTATGCCCTGATATAAGGAGGTACAGCTCAGCTATACTAACAGACTGCAGCTAAATCCTCCAGAAACTCTGCAGCTACTAAACCTCCTCCTACAAGATGGTGACACCTTTATCAAGAGCTTGTGCTTTCTGCCTGGTATTTATAGGAGAAGATCCGCCTCCTCCACAGTGGAATCTGAAATCTTTAACCCTTTCCTAACCAGACAGGTCCATGTGATCCGACATATTTAGTTCACAGTGAGGGGCTGTTCACACATAGCAGTTGTCATGCAGCCTAGAAGCGTCCAGCAGAAAACACTGATGCTTTTGCTGCTAATTGCTGTATTTTTTAGCGAGCACAGGTGAAGCCCAATAAAACAATGATAATTATATATATACAGTATATGGTAAACATAATTTACAGCCAAATAGGAAAACTGTGCAGCCGGGTGTAATGGTCGAAGCAATTATCCTCCTGCAAAATCAGGCACCAATTTAACAATCAAATGTCACTGCCGTTTTCGGTCTCCTCGCTGCCCCATCACTGCCGATCCATCTGGCCAGGGTCACACGGAGACATGGGTCACCAGACAAGTCACACGGCCAAAAACATTTCTGTAGCCTGTCCACGAATTACTGTGGCAGAAATATAGAGCCAAAGAGAAATCGCAGACAAGTCGCATCGAAATTCATGACAAGTTAGTGGCGTGTGACTTGTGACAAGCGACGGAAATTCAGCACAATCTGGAACATTTGTGACTCTTGTAGTCGCAGTCGGACGCAATTCACACTGTGATACCGGGTACCGTAGGGAATCATTAGATGAGAAGTTGCAATGTGACGCTGAGATCTCAGTGTGGAATGACGCATGTGGCCTGAGCCTAAATGTGTACAGGGCTCTGCTATACAACTTCAGCATAACCGCTATGTCTGAACATACTCCAAAAGCACCCTTCATACACACACACATATACACACACACATATACACTCACTCACAGACACATATGCACATTCACACCACCTTTCTTTTACAAGCTTTTTAGTAATGCATTTCATACTATCTTTTGAAGATTTATACTGAGGTTTATAGGAAAAATTCTAGAAAATATGTCATACCTAGAGCATGCTGTGTTTTGAAACATATGCCATTAACCTCACAAGTACAACAAGAACTTCATGAACCACAACACCCTGTATAAAGACTATAACTTTGTACCCTCTTTTAGCTTCAACCAGTAAAGCAAAGCAAAATGATTTGCTCTGCCCTGGTTTGGCGTCCAATCTAGTCCACTGTGATAGGCGGCCCAGGAAAGTCTTCATTTCTTTGGCTTGCTGCCAAATATCTTGGGCTCATCTGGAATTTACTTGGGCCCACAATGTTATGATGTCACATGAGGCCTAATAACTTGTTAGCAACTATTGCTGCAACTGACAGGTACACAAATATTTGTCCCTGGTATGAAGAATACCATATATATTAGGGACAATAGATGTTACCTGTTTACACATCATTAAAGGGAATCAGTCACTAGTTTTTGCTAAGTAATCTGAGAGCATAATGTGGAGGCAGAGACCCTGATTCCAATGATGTGTCATTTGTTGGACTGTTTATTGTTGTTTATTAAAAATAACTGTTTTATTAGCAGGAGATTATCAATAGAAGAGTAGTAAACCTGCTGCCAGGTAGTCCTCCATATTCATGAGCTGTGTATAACCTGCCCCCTACCACTTGGCAGTTTTCTATGTACACTGTGTATGGTCAGAAATCTGCCAATCAGTGGTGGGGGTGGGGTTATACAGAGCTTAAAGACAACCTTTCTGCAGGAATTTTCTAAGTAAATTACACACATTGGCCATACTGATTAATATGATACCTGCAATGAAGAAATCTGGTTATGTGGATTTTGTGTAATGAGTGTTGTAAGTTTTCTTGTAATCATAGCTTCGTGCATAGGGGCGGGGCTGTGATTAGGGTCTTCTGCTCTCAGACAGCCCCTCCACTGCCTCTGGTGTCTTTATATTCTTCCTGGTTTAAATTTCCAGCACCGTCCTAGCCGCAGGCGGCACTTGCGCACATTGATCTCCTGGCAGTCTTTAGAAAAATGGCCCTGTTGTCGGTGTATGTGCAGATTTAGCTCTTGGCTCATTGACGAGCTGGGATCTCAATCTATGCATGCGCCGCCATAGGCACCATTTTTACTTTAGACCACCAGGAGGTCAATCTGCACATGGGCTGCCACCGATACCACTTTCCTGTAGACTGTCAGGAGATCCAAGCAGGGCCGGCACCAGGTTTTTCTGGGCCCCGGGCGAAAGAGTCTCAGTGGGCCCCTTTAACACATACCACGAGTCATGATGGACCGATACCGCAGAGAAATATATATATATATCGTACAAGGCCAAAGATTTCTCTTCTTACATTACATGAGTGATATCTATTGTAAATTCTACAATAGCTCAGAAACCAGCGAATCGCTCCACACAGTATACTGGCCCCCATAAAATGCTCCATACAGAATACTGGCCCCCATATAACACTCCACACAGTATACTGGCCCCCATAAAATGCTCCATACGGAATACTGGCCCATATACATTACAGACCAAAAGTTTGGACACACCTTCTCATTTAAAGATTTTTCTGTATTTTCATGACTTTGAAAATTGTACATTCACACTGAAGACATCAAAACTATGAATTAACACATGTGGAATTATATACTTAACAAAAAAGTGTGAAACAACTGAAAATATGTCTTATATTCTAGGTTCTTCAAAGTAGCCACCATTTGCTTTGATGACTGCTTTGTACACTCTTGGCATTCTCTTGATGAGATTCAAGAGGTTGTCACCGGAAATGGTTTTCAATTCACAGGTGTGCCCTGTCAGGTATAATAAGTGGGATTTCTTGCCTTATAAATGGGGTTGGGACTATCAGTTGTGTTGTGCAGAATTCTGGTGGATACACAGCTGATAGTCCCAATGAATAGACTGTTAGAATTTGTATTATGGCAAGAAAAAAGCAGCTAAGTAAAGAAAAACGAGTGGCCATCATTGCTATAAAAAAATGAAGGTCTGTCAGTCCAAAAAATTGGGCAAACTTTGAAAGTGTCCCCAAGTGCAGTTGCAAAAACCATCAAGCGCTACAAAGAAACTGGCTTACATGAAGACCGCCCCAGGAAAGGAAGACCAAGAGTTACCTCTGCTTCTGAGGATAAGTTTATCCGAGTCACCAGCCTCAGAAATCGCAGGTTAACGGCAGCTCAGATTAGAGACCAGGTCAATGCCACACAGAGTTCTAGCAGCAGACACATCTCTTCAACAACTGTTAAGAGGAGACTTTGTGCAGCAGGCCTTCATGGTAAAATAGCTGCTAGGAAACCACTGCTAAGGACAGGCAACAAGCAGAAGAGACAAGTTTGGGCTAAAGAACACAAGGAATGGACATTAGACCAGTGGAAATCTATGCTTTGGTCTGATGAGTCCAAATTTGAGATCTTTGGTTCCAACCACAGTGTCTTTGTGCGACGCAGAAAAGGTGAACGGATGGACTCTACATGCCTAGTTCCCACCATGAAGCATGGAGGAGGTGGTGTGATGGTGTGGGGGTGCTTTGCTGGTGACACTTTTGGGGATTCATTCAAAATTAATGGCATACCGAACCAGCATGGCTACCACAGAATCTTGCAGCGGCATGCTATTCCATCCGGTTTGCGTTTAGTTGGACCATCATTTATTTTTCAACAGGACAATGACCCCAAACACCCATCCACGCTGTGTAAGGGCTATTTGACCAAGAAGGAGAGTGATGGGGTGCTACGCCAGATGACCTGGCCTCCACAGTCACCAGACCTGAACCCAATCGAGATGGTTTGAGGTGAGCTGGACCGCAGAGTGAAGGCAAAAGGGCCAACAAGTGCTAAGCATCTCTGGGAACTCCTTCAAGATTGTTGGAAGACCATTTCCGGTGACTACCTCTTGAAGCACATCAAGAGAATGCCAAGAATGTGCAAAGCAGTCATCAAAGCAAAAGGTGGCTACTTTGAAGAACCTAGAATATAAGACATATTTTCAGTTGTTTCACTCTTTTTTGTTAAGTATATAATTCCACATGTGTTAATTCATAGTTTTGATGCCTTCAGTGTGAATGTACAATTTTCATAGTCATGAAAATACAGAAAAATCTTTAAATGAGAAGGTGTGTCCAAACTTTTGGTCTGTACTGTATAACACTCCATACGGAATACTAGCCCCCATATAACGCTCCATACAGAATACTGGCCCCCATATAACGCTCCATACGGAATACTGGCCCCTATATAACGCTCCATACAGAATACTGACCCCCATAAAACGCTCCGTACAGGATACTGGCCCCAATATAACGCTTCCTACAGGATACTGGTCCCCTTATAACGCTCCATACAGGATACTGGCCCCACTATAACGCATTGTACAGGATACTGGTCCCCTTATAACGCTCCATCCTATATGGTTTTAAAAAAAATCCAGGCTAGGCAATCCTTGCTGGCCTCTGTGAGCTGCGGACCCCTTGACCTCTGATAGCCACAGCCACAGTTGTGGCAAAGGATGCAGTGCTCGTCGTGGTTGCATCACTCCATGTCTGTGCTGTAGGGTGCAACGTATCCTCCTCATCTTCCTCCTCCTCCACCTCCTCAGATCCGTGCCTCTGGGTTCTCACCAAGTGGTATCTACAACCTCATCATCATTCCTCGCCCTTAGAGTGACCCTTCTCTTCTTGCTCTGACAGCACAGCCCACATGAGCCTCAGGTATCTGAGTCTCATCAGGATTACGTCCCCCCCCGGTTGTTAACGTCTGGTGACGAGGGTCAGGAACCCACTTGGACCCTACTTCACCCCGCCCCAAATCTAACATAAAAAAATGTAGGCATCGGTGCAGAATGTTTCCTCCTCTGGACTCTGTGAATGTTTGGAGTACACCTCTCATGCCCATGGCATAGAATGTGTTAACTGTTCTGCAGACTCACCCATCGGTGGTTCCCTACAGTCACTTGGGCTGATGGAGAGTTGTGACGCGGGTGGAAGCGAGGGTGATTGGGGTGCTGCATCTGTGGACTGTACTGTGTGTCATGTTGAGGTGGAGGAAGAGGAGAAGAGGCCACTAGAAGCAGCATTTGCCATCCACTGGAGCACCTGCTTTTCTGGCCATTATCAACAAGTTATATGGCTGTACGGCTGCCAAAGAAAGGGAGTGGAATAGCCTGTTCAGTAACAGAAGTTGTCAGTTGTCTTTCGATAGGACATGGCAGTGTTGGTTCACTAGTGATTTCACTAACATTACCACCTACCCCATGAATACCTTGAACACCAAGCCTATTCCCCCCCTCTGCCATCACAACCTCTTTTTCCCCACTCATGTTGCTCAGATAGTGTGGTAGCAGCACGCCATCAGCAAAAAAAAAATTAGATTTTTTACTCTGCACCAATTCTGCACACACGTGAATTTCAGCGGCACCAAATGACAAGGTGAGATATAGCTTGCTGTATCTCGTTAGGAACAGAAGAAAGTATTTTTTTGTGTAGATAACGCCCGTATAACATACAAGATGTGCTCCAAACTATTTCAAACTGAGATGTCCCCTGCTGTATAACGTTAGTAACAGAAGAAAGTATTTTTTAGTGTGGATGACGCCTGTATAACATAGCAGATATGCTCCAAACTATTTCAAACTGAGATGTCCCCACTGTATAACGTTAATAACAGAAGAAAGTATTTTTTTTAGTGTGGATGATGCCTGTATAACATAGAATATATGCTCCAAGATATTTGAAACTCAAATCTAGCCTGCTGTATCATGTTAGTCACATAAATTTTTTTTTTTACTCTGCATACAGCTGAATTTCACTGCGACAAAATGACAAGGTGGGCTACTATAGCTTGCTCCATCACATTAGCAAATTAAAAAAATAGATTTTTGTACTCTGTACTCAGGAGCTCTGCATGCAGCTGAATTTCAACCCCACAAAATGACAAGGTGGGCTAGTAGGGCTCGCTCTAGCACATTAGCAAGTGAAAAAAAAATAGATTTTATAAGGGATACTCGTGCATGGAGCACGATAAAAGCAGTGCACAACAGAGTTCTATGACATGGGCTCAGCTGTCTGTCTGGACCTCAGTAATGGCACAAGAAAAAATCTGCTGGAAGGTCGATTTCACAGACACACAGGACACTAGTTATCTAAACTATCTGACTTAGAAACAACCACCTATCTAACTAGCTAAAATCTCTCAGTATGCAGGAGCAGCATACAGCAGCAGCGTCTGTGACTTATTATAGTCAGACAGCATGTCTGCCCTTTATATAGAGAGGACATGTATTTTCAGCAGCCAATGGCACAAGCCCTTGTGTCTGGACAGAGTGGATGCTTCCTGCGCCCCTGATTGGCTAGCTGCGATTTGCACACAAAGTTAGGAAAAAATAAAGGTTACAAGCACGGCGCTGCTCTCAGTTTCTGTCATCTCTACACAGCCACTCCCCTCATCAAACCCCATCACTACGCTAGTTAAAAACGCTTTAGTTGCAACGCAATAATTTCCCGCACTTTTTCACCGAATGTTACCGATTTTTGACGATTTTAAGAGAAAATCCTTGTGCTTCCGATCATGAATCCATATTCGTGCGGAATGTAATATTTGCAATTTAATATTTGTGATCATTTTTCTAATATATTCACTCATCACTGTTTGTATCCAAAAACAGCCACAACAAGTAAAGAATTTATTCAAATTTTGTTATTTCACATATAGAAGGGAATCCAACTTAAGGGAACGGGACGCCGCCTCTGAGGCCAAGCCTGCCCATTCACAACCAGAGGTCTGGGCACCTCTGAGAACAAGGAGCTTGTCCCAGCAGAACAAGGGCAGGTTGCCACTGAGCAAGAAGAGCGGGCCAGGTGTAGCTGCCCAACCATCGCCCTAGATATTTCCCCCAAAGGCAACAGCATTACCACAGAAAGTCAGAAGGAGGGACTTGCAAAACCTAGCTTCAAGAAGGCAGACTGATAGTAGGGTGATGGTCTACATATTAAGAACAATAACACATGTTGCTAAAGGGGTTTATATAGGGCTAGCAAACTAAAATGCCCTACATTAACAGGTTGATTGGAAATTGAAAACTTAAAAAACGCATTGCATACGGACTGCATACACAATCTAATAATCCGTAATACGGATGTCATACGGATACTCCATTTTAAAATTCCTTTCTGCTCGTATGAAAATCGCTGACACTCGTCCGCCTTTTCAGTCCCGATATTGGAACATTTTTTTTTATGGTGATGGGTATATGCCTTTACATGGATTACCCGTACCTCAACATTTTTGTCTCGAGATTAATATTACAGGGGCTCAATGTTCAGAATCTTTTTAGGCGTCCTTGAAATAAACTTTATATAAAACTAACAAAAAACATCTTAAATTTAATGTGTTTTTTCAAGCTTTTCAATTGTTTTTAGGCAATGTTCACACGTTGCATTTTTGCTGCGTTTTTTTCCGCAGGCGAAACCTGCTCTCTTGGCAGTAAAGAAGTAATGTCAAAAAAGCAGGTTTTGGTGAGTTTTTGGGGGTTTTTTTGTGGCGTTTTCATCAGGGTACACTTGTCTCGTGTGCATGCTGATATTACTTCCTCAAGTTTTGGCACCATTTTTTCCTTTGTTTTCCTACTACCCTTTGCTGTTTATGGGTGAAAAACACAGAAAAAAAGCTGAAAGAAGTGACATGCTACATTTTGAAAAAATGCAGCTTTGTTAAAACAGGAAAAAAAAACAAGGTGTAAGCATGATATTTCTGAAATCTCCTAAACTTTGCTGGAATGTTTAAATGCAACTGAAAATTAAGAAAAAAACGCAGCAAAAAAAGACTGCAAAAACGCAGCGTGTGAACATAGCCTTTTTCAGACATTTAACTTTTTTTTTTGCCATTTTTGATATTATATAGAGAAGCCTATGAGAAAACGGCAGAAAATAATAAATGCTTTACATGAAATATCCCTTATACTATCGTTAATTCTTCATTTTTATCTTCAGAAAGTGCATATAATTGATGATATTTCTCATCTGATCCCTGGGCCAAGATATAATATAATACAGTACGTCTGATTAGCCCAAAGAAAACAGTCAGTCCTTGTTCCCCTATGGGGTAAATACTGCATGTAGTTATTCAGCAGCATTTCTGCTGCAAAGTGAATGTGATTTCATGAAAACTTCTGCCGACGATGCATTTAAAGATTCTGTTTAAAGATTCTATTGAACTGAGAGTTTTTTGGTGCATTTTTCTTTATAGGCTTCCAGCATGAAAAAAATGCATCAACTAAAACACAATTTTATTTTTAGTATAGAAACCCAGGGCTTCTACATAAAAAAATGCTGCATCAATTCTGCACCAGAGACACAAAAGGGTAAATGTATAAAAAAAACACAAAAGAGCAATAACCAGAGCAAATTCCTATTACATATTTTGGTGCAGGCACCTGTGGAAACTGTTGTTATAATGCTTATTATTGTATAGATTGCACCAACTACTGTATGCTACTGTTTAATAGTGCATGAGTTTCTGTCTCCAGCCATAATATTATGTTGTCAATAAAGCACTGTTAAAAAAAAAAAAAAACACAACCAGGAAGTCTCTGTACACTGTGTATAGCCAAGCACATTCTACTTTCACTTTGCAAGCTGACAGACAAGATTCTGAGATCATTCATAAGATATAGGAAATACAAGATGCTGAGATCCTAAGATAAAGGAAATACAAGATGCTGAGATCCTAAGATATAGGGAATACAAGATGCTGAGATGCGAAGATATAGGAAATACAAGATGCTGAGATCCTAAGATATAGGAAATACAAGATGCTGATATTCTAATATATAGGAAATACAAGATGCTGAGATCCTAAGATATAGGAAATACAAGATGCTGAGATGCTAAGATATAGGGAATACAAGATACTGATATTCTAATATATAGGAAATACAAGATGCTGAGATCCTAAGATATAGGGAATACGAGATGCTGAGATCCTAAGATATAGGAAATATAAGATACTGATATTCTAATATATAGGAAATACAAGATGCTGAGATCCTAAGATATAGGGAATACGAGATGCTGAGATCCTAAGATATAGGGAATACAAGATGCTGAGATCCTAAGATATAGGGAATACAAGATGCTGAGATCCTAAGATATAGGAAATATAAGATACTGATATTCTAATATATAGGAAATACAAGATGCTGAGATCCTAAGATATAGGAAATACAAGATGCTGAGATCCTAAGATATAGGAAATACAAGATGCTGAGATGCTAAGATATAGGAAATACAAGATGCTGAGATCCTAAGATATAGGGAATACGAGATGCTGAGATCCAAAGATATAGGGAATACGAGATGCTGAGATCCTAAGATATAGGAAATACAAGATGCTCAGATCCTGTTATAAGATATAGAAAATACCAGTTATATGTTATCTTTGTTCCTGAAGAAATATTTATTCACTGTTGAACGGCTGGACAGTACAGAGATTAATCCGCTGCTCTATATTTGCACATGTGGGAACATGGCTATAAAGCCGCTTGGTATCAGTCAGTGATTTACTGTAATCAAAAGGCTGATGGAAATCAGTGGGAATAAGGGGCCGATTTGATTATTTTTTGTCCTTTTTTTTTTGGAAGGAGGGGGAAATAGGAATCTCCACATAAGATCAGCTTGATACCTGTGGACACATGTATAGGGAAATATAAAACGCACCACATACAAAGCACTTGGTTTTTATGGTGTTTTGTGACTTTTTATAATGCCGCATGTTCTGGATATAACATTTTCCTGGAGTTTTTTGCAGATATATTTAATGGAAGCCTGGAAATGTAGCAAAACTCAAAAAATATGGCAGCTTTTTAATTAAAAAATTCAGAACAATCCTGTTGTGTTGAGACTGTTCTGATTCTGTCCTATAAATCTTTTACTACAGACCAAGAAAAAAACAAAATCTAAGTTGAGCCCCCACAGGTGACCGAGCACCTGCAACATTAAGTGAATGCACTGAGCAAAGACTAAGAATCAGTAATTGATTTAATTTGTGCTTTGCTTCAATGCTCACCCCGAGTGTTTCCCATTAATATTTATTTGCATGAATGTGTTTGGAGCATAATAAAAAGCAACTTTTTTTTTGCAAATCTGAAAACTAAAGAAAAAAAAAAGCCTTTTTCTGCATTTTGTTTTGCTGCCAGAGCATTAGAGGAGCGTGCAGACAGGAGAAAATACACATCTAGGATTGGCAATAAACTGCAGTACATCAGAGCTGACCCTACTCTGACTATAGGGCCGCACCATTCCCTGACATGTACTAATGGGCTGACAAGACATTAGTGCAGGTTTCTACACACCGAAGACAATGAGACACTTATAGGATAAAGGGACGGTTGCCACAGTGCAGACAGGGGGAGTTTTGCACACTTTTTGCATTTATGCGTCACCTATGAATCCTGATATCTGTCCTTGCAGACTATTGCACCTGGAATTCCCCTGCTCTAATATAAAGCCGCCCTATGCCCTGATATAAGGAGGTACAGCTCAGCTATACTAACAGACTGCAGCTAAATCCTCCAGAAACTGCAGCTACTAAACCTCCTCCTACAAGATGGTGACACCTTTATCAAGAGCTTGTGCTTTCTTCCTGGTGTTTATAGGAGAAGATCTGCCTCCTCCACAGTGGGATCTGAAATCTTTAACCCTTTCCTAACCAGACAGGTCCATGTGATCCAAGATGTGAACTTCACAGTAAGGGGCTGTTCACACATAGCAGTTGTCATCCCGCCTAGAAGTGTCCAGCAAAAAACACCAGTGCTTTTGCTGCTAATTGCTGTATTTTTTAGCGAGCCCAGGTGAAGCCTAATAAAACAATGATAATTATATATATATATATATATGGTAAACATAATTTACAGCCAAATAGGAAAACTGTGCAGCCGGGTGTAATGGTCGAAGCAATTATCCTCCTGCAAAATCAGGCCCCAATTTAACAATCAAATGTCACTGCCGTTTTCGGTCTCCTCGCTGCACCATCACTGCCGATCCATCTGGCCAGGGACACACGGAGACATGGGTCACCAGACAAGTCACACGGCCAAAAACATTTCTGTAGCTTGTCCACGAATTACTGTGGCACAAATATAGAGCCAAAGAGAAATCGCAGACAAGTCGCATCGAAATTCATGACAAGTTAGTGGCGTGTGACTTGTGACAAGCGACGGAAATTCAGCACAATCTGGAACATTTGTGACTCTTGTAGTCGCAGTCGGACGCAATTCACACTGTGATACCGGGTACCGTAGGGAATCATTAGATGAGATGTCGCAATGTGACGCTGAGATCTCAGTGTGGAATGACGCATGTGGCCTGAGCCAAAATGTGTACAGGGCTCTGCTATACAACTTCAGCATAACCGCTATGTCTGAACATACTCCAAAAGCACCCTTCATACACACACACATATACACACACACATATACACTCACTCACAGACACATATGCACATTCACACCACCTTTCTTTTACAAGCTTTTTAGTAATGCATTTCATACTATCTTTTGAAGATTTATACTGAGGTTTATAGGAAAAATTCTAGAAAATATGTCATACCTAGAGCATGCTGCATTTTGAAACATATGCCATTAACCTCACAAGTACAACAAGAACTTCATGAACCACAACACCCTGTATAAAGACTATAACTTTGTACCCTCTTTTAACTTCAACCAGTAAAGCAAAGCAAAATGATTTGCTCTGCCCTGGTTTGGCGTCCAATCTAGTCCACTGTGATAGGCGGCCCAGGAAAGTCTTAATTTCTTTGGATGGCTGCCAAATATCTTGTTCACATCTGGAATTTACTTGTGCCCACAAATGTTATGATGTCACACGAGGCCTAATAACTTGTTAGCAACTTTTGCCACAACTGACAGGTACACACATATTTGTCCCTGGTATAAAGAATACCATATATATTAGGGACAATAGATGTTAGCTGTTTACACATCATCATTAAAGGGAATCAGTCACCAAGTTTTTGCTAAGTAATCTGAGAGCATAATGTGGAGGCAGAGACCCTGATTCCAGTGATGTGTCACTTGTTGGACTGTTTATTGTTGTTTATTAAAAATAACTGTTTTATTAGCAGGAGATTATCAATAGAAGAGTAGTAAACCTGCTGCCAGGTAGTCCTCCATATTCATGAGCTGTGTATAACCTGCCCCCTACCACTTGGCAGCTTTCTGTGTACACTGTATATGGCCAGAAATCTGCCAATCAGTGGTGGGGGTGGGGTTATACAGAGCTTAAAGACAACCTTTCTGCAGGAATTTTCTAAGTAAATTACACACATGGCCTTATTGGCGCTGTTACACTGATTAAAATGATACCTGCAATGAAGAAATCTGTTTATGTGGATTTTGCGTAATGAGTGTTGTAAGTTTTCTTGTAATCATAGCTTCATGCATAGGGTCGTGGCTGTGAGACAGCCCCTCCACTGCCTCTGGTGTCTTTATATTCTTCCTGGTTTAAATTTCAAGCACGGTCCTAGCCGTAGGCGGCACTTGCGCACATTGAGCTCCTGGCAGTCTTTAGAAAAATGGCCCTGTTATCTGTGTATGTGCAGATTTAGCTTTTGGCTCATTGACGAGCTGGGATCTCAATCTATGCATGCGCCGCCATAGGCATCATTTTTACTTTAGACCACCAGGAGGTCAATTTGCACATGGGCTGCCACCAGTACCATTTTCCTGAAGACTGCCAGGAGATCCAAGTGTGTAAGCACCACTGAAGTTTAGGACGGTGCTGGCGCAAAATTTAAAACGGGAAAATGATAAAGACACCAGAGGTAGTGGAGGGGCCAAATCAGAGCCAAAGACCCTAACCACAGTCCCCGCCGCCCCCCACTGTTCTGCTCCGATACACAAAGCTGTGATTACAAAAAGACATCAAACACTCATTACACAAAACAGATTTCTGCACAGCTGGTATCATTTTAATCAGTATAACTGCCCCAATTTGGTCACATCTGTACTCTACTTAGCAAAATCTTTCTGACAGGTTTTCCTGAACATTCAGATAACTGACACATCTTCAGCAGATAAAACTGTGATTTTATCAGATTATTTTTTTTTCCAAGGAAGGCGAACTACTAGTAATGAGTGACTGGAATTTGGCCAGGAAACTTGATTAACAATGAATTTATTTGATGAGAATTGAAGATACATTACTATGAGAGCTCTTTAAGAGCATATCAAACATTTACTAAAAAATAATACAGGGCCCTCACATGTTCCACCATGCCGCACTGCTCCAATCCAATTTTCTACCGTAATCTGGTTGCAAATGAGGTCTTCACGAAGTCATCTTTGCATTTGACATCTTTGTCAACTCCTGAGCAGTCTAGGCTGCAACACTATGAGGTCATGTGATGCATGTCATGATGTCATAGCCTAGCCAATGCAAGAGCCCCCAAATATCAGTGGCGTGCACAGACAGATGAGTCCACTGTGCAAGAACAGTATATGGGCCCTTTGCAGTCCAGTAGCTCATCATAATGAACAATTCCACCTGCTTTTGAAGTAGCATAGGCCCCCTTACCTATTGGGCCCCTGTGCAGCTGCACAGGTGCACAAATGGTATGTCCGCCCCTGCCAAAGATGAAAGGTTCTGTAAGACCCCCAAAAATGGTTCAGTGAAGACTACATCACATGACCCTAGAAGCGTGACCCAGTGACGTGCTCCCCAGTGACGTGCTGCCCCCTGATTAATGGTCTGTGGGTAGGGTTTCACCGCGAGTCACAGCCCAGCATCCAATGCGCGCTTTCCTAATGAATGCAGAGGAGAGGGAAAGCGCGCGGTGGATGCTCGACTGTGAAGCGCGTTGAAACCTTGCCCACAGACCATTAATCAGGGGGGAGCACGTCACTGGGTCACTCCCGGATGCAGCCAGAACTTGACGTGACATCAGCGGATGTTGGAGCCGGCTGCAGCCGGGGGTCATGTGATGCCTGGTGAGTGGTCAGCAATAGCGCCGCTCGCAGGTAAGAATCATAACAGATGGTAATTACAAAAAAATGTATTTCTACCGTTTAAATCAAGCGGGGCATTCTGTATAGTAGTGGACAACCTCTATATCTCAGTGGGACAAAGAACATTGTTATACATGTAATATTTGTAATAATTAACCCAAACCATCGAATTCTAACAAAATGTGATATGCGTCATGCAAATCGTCTAAAATAGCACCTTCCATTTTACACTTTGGAGAAAATTGCATCAGCCAGAAAAGGATCACATGACTTTGGGCATGGTCAGGCAAGATTTCCCACAATATCTTGCAGCTGTTACAATACACGGGATAGCACCGCCAATCAGGAGGGGCTATCATAGCCTGTAGAAAAGCAGACGCAAGAAACACATCAACCATTTTGTGGTAAATCTGAATAGTCAAAGGACGTCATAGGTTAGCCATAAGATAGAAAAACATAAGACACTGAAGAAACTGTACAGATAGTGTGTGTCAGCACAGCAGTGAGGAAAATTGGTGTTTGAAAAAAATTAAATAATACAGATATAGTCAATAGGGAGAGAGAAATAGGAGTGTAACTGTGTTATCAATTATAATCTGTTTATCCATAGCCTTAAAGTGTGTATAAAAATGTATAAATATATATACACATAATATATATGTACTGTATGTGAATATCAAGACCGGCTATGTCAGCATATATGCAACAATTTACAATGCAAAATTTGGGATATTTAAACTGCACATCCAATATTGCCCTGGAATATCCCCAAATCCCTGCTTTAATGTAGTATCTGTTGCAGATTTCAGCTTTCAGTAGACTCATCAGCACTCAAACGCAGTAGAAGAATCTTATTTGGGACGTACAACAACCATTGTGGAGAAGTTGAGTGAAAAAGAAACTCCACAGCAAAAAAAACTTCAGATTTATTATAGAAAATTAAAATACTCCACCCAGTATATTCAGGTCACACAAAATACCTACGCGTTTCGCCGTTTAACTTTAGTAATGGTACAAAACTAATGTGTGTTCAACCCTACTTAAATGATGTAGTTACATTGCTTGGTGTTAAAAAACACCCAATCAAGGCTGTAGAGTGTAGAAAAAAAAACAAAATATGTATAATGGAAAGCAAATACAGATAAAGTATAACAGCTATATTAAAACTATTGTATCTATATCACAAATATTTTTTTTTTTACAAATATGCAACATCAGTATTGTAGTACATTATCTTGTTTGATATAACCCAAGAGGCACTTAAAGGAAACTTGTCACCTTGAAAATGTAGTTTAATCTGCTGGCATCTTGTTATAAAGCAGGGGGAGCTCAGCTGACTAATGTATAGTGTTGTGAGAAAAGACTAGGTATAACTTGTATTTTCATCATTTATTCCTCTGCTCTTTCTGGCGGTTTTGGTCTAGTGGGCGGGGCTATCAATAACTGACAGCTATCTTTATATAAGTGTTCATACATAAATAACTGTCAGTCACTGATAGAACCGCCCACCGGACCAGAAATTCCAGAAAGAGCAGAGGTATAAATTAATAAATCACAGGTTATACTGAATCTTTTCTCACATCACATTTCATTCTGCTCACCTCCTCTTTCTCTATAACATGGTGCCCGCCGATCACATTGCATTTTCTTGATGACATGTTCGCTTTAAGTGAATATGCACTTAGATTCCCTCTTTAAAAGCTTTCTTTCATGGTTTACTGCATGTACTACAGTAGTTTATAACCCATTCTTATCCCTGTGAATCTGAATACTGTAACATACCCTTTGTGTACTTGGAATAAGTGTTTAGCTATGGTCAATGGACCTGTTGCCAAGGGGTTTAAGTGCATCCAAAGATGTCTACAAATAGGCATCTTTAATGGACCGCAGTGATTTAACACAATCAGATCTTAAGAGTGGTGCATTCTATCAGAGATTTAACATATGGTGTATTGCAGTTAATGAAATTAAGGATTGCAAAATATTGTCCGATTTGAATTGAATGATTGATGTCAATTGCGGTAGCATTGGCTTCCCCATAATGACCTACAGCAATCTAATCACATGGTATAGCACAGACAATCAGGGAGGCTATCATAAGCAGTCTAAAACATAGGGGCCGGCCAAGAAACTCCATATTAAGCCTGTATGGTGAAGTATATAAAAACTCGGAGCACACAGCATGGGTTAGAAAAAAGTCCAATGAGATTGTTGTGTTCTAGTTTAGTGCTCATGTACCAGATTGAAAATAGGAGTGATAGTCTCAGTCTGTGAATAGAAATCCTAGATTCAAGTGATTTACAGTGAACTGTTGTAGTATCTCATCATCACCACTGAGAATAAGTGTGTGGCTGAGAATTAATACATTTGTGATAAACTGCAGTAAGAGCATCTGTTCTTTTTTATGTCTCACACAGTGCTAGCTGCAAGAGTAGTATGAAACCACCAAGTGCAGATTTTACATATAAATCTAAATTATGAATTCAAGGCTTGTTTCTGTTTTTAAATAAAAATGTGATCTCTGTGTTTTGAGACATGCCATTTTTTTATCTCTATAATTTTGAAACTTCAACACAAGTGTTCACCTACCAAAGTGTGGACAGTGTTTAAAATAATATTCTTGATCCCACTTTATTGCTCCAATAGTCTAAAAATAGATGTCACACACACGCCATCTAAACACAGCAGCCAGCTGCAGATGCTTGCTACTGGGACGTGAATCTATCAAAATTTTCTGGTCCTATCTAGTGTTGAGCCACCCCCGTAGTGTTCGAGTTCGGTTCGGTTCGTCGAACACCTTCGAACACCGTTAAAACCAATGGCAGGCAAACAAAAACACATAGAAACACATAGAAAACACCTTCAAAGGTGTCCAAAAGCTGACAAACTGCTCAGAAGACATAACTAACACATGGAAAAGTGACAAGTACATATAGTCATGCGAAAATAAAAGAGGTGGAGGAGTAAAAGGAGGGGGAGACACAGATATAGGCATGTCATGCCCTTCTAAAATCCAAAAAGTGAGAAGCCGACACGGCCAGTCCGCTCCTGCCCGTGCCACCTCCGTGTCGCCGGGTTTGTGCCAGAGCCGCGGTGAACCCTGATGGCCAGCCCCCCTCTCCCAATACTGGTGCCTGTCCGCTGGTGGGTCGAGCGAGCCCCCCTGTGGTGGAGGCAGCTCTAAGCTTTTTAATTTAAATTGTCTCTCTAATTTGAATGAATACACTTTAAATCCATTTACAAGGATCTATTGGAGGGCAAGTCTCATGCCAGCAGCCGCGTAATTCCAGCTCCAGTAGCGTCCACTAAAGCTGCTGCAGTTAAAAAGCTTTTATAAGGATCGAGCTCGGCTGTCCACCGCAAGGCATCCTACTGCCAGTCCCAGCCCCTATGCCTTGGGGTGCCTCCTGATGCTCTTCACTGAGTATCCCGTGGTCCCGAAGCATTTCCTTTGAAAAAATGAAGTGTCCAAACTACAGGTGGTGTAGCTTGCTTAACAGCCGGGATAATCCGCTGACTAGCAGATTCTGCTACTAGGCACAAAGTATTTCCTGGGCTAGATGCAGTTAAAAATTTGTAATTAGATACTCTCGTTGGATGCTGAGAAAGCATTCCATAGAGTCTCCTGGCACGCCATATATGATTCTCTTAAAAAGCTTGGGGTAGGGGTCTAGGGGACCCTTTTATAGCCAAAATCACGGCCCTGTATCGCAATACGTCACCTAGGCTGAAGATAAATGGAACTGTAGCACCCTGAGGGCTCGGTTGCTACAGAGGTATTGCACCTCACCCAGAGGTGTGATATCTCACTCTCAGGTAAGGATGTAGTGTGGATCAGGACCCGACACCTGCTTGCATTACACCACATTGCCGTGGGGCAGGGCGACCAATATGCCCCTGAGATGGGCACGACAGTCCCTGTCCCTGGCTGGAGTGGGGGGAGGGAACACTGAGGAAGGGGAACCCTGTAGTGCAGGAGCAGGGAGGAAGCAGTTCCTGGGTGCATTGAGAAGGGAGTATAAAAGGTGGGCACCATCTTAGTTCAGTGCAGAGAAGTCTGAGCAGAAGTGGCAGGGAGCAGGGGCTCTGCATGAGCTCTGCTCCGGAGGCGGGCCTAGTAACAGAGGCCCAGGCCTGGAAGAGGGAGAAGGAAGGAAGAGGAGCGAAGGCTCCAGGAACGAGGAACGAAGGGATCTCAGGGGTGCGGACGGGCGAGTCGCCACCGCACGCCAGAATCCACCTGCGTGGAGGGGTCAGGCCAAAGGGGGAGACCGGTCCCCGAAACTAGTGGAGGCAGGAAACGACCCTCAGCTAGAAACAGGAGGCTGTGACATTTTATGTGGCGCAGCCCCTCGCTACACCCGCTAGGAAGGCACCACATAGGGTCAGGGAAACTGGCGCCAAGTTTACCAAGAGGAGGCCCGAGGCAGCCGGACAGAAGGGTTGGTAAGAAAGGCCAGACAAAGGACACACAAAGGGGGTCCTGTGAAGCGCTCCAAAGTTATCTGGGAGTTGTCTGAGCCCCTCACCTGGTGAGCACAGTACGACGTGGGCAGCCGTTACCTGCAGACGTGGTCTGGATAATAAGAACTGTGAGTAAAGGCCCTGGACTGCATCACTGACTCCGTGTCATTACTGCTGCTGCCCTGCACCATCACCCCCATCCTCCGCATACACTGCCCTGAGGCTATACTCCTCCCGTGGGGAGTTATGCTACGCTCTGCTGCACCCACAACACCAGCCTCAGCGGTCTGCCCTGGAGCGGCGGTTCACTCTGACCGCAATCCACGGGTGGCGTAGTCGGACATTTAAACATCAAAACCACATAAATAGTTCCGCCACTGGTTTGACCGCCCTGAGCCACGGAACCGGGTTGCCGCCACGGAGACTACAACCACCAGCATCCACCAAAAAGGGTCCGGCTCCATGTGTCCCAAGGCCCAGGGGGCGCGTCAGAACATTTTCATCACCTTTCACAATCACCAATGGGACAAGGCAGGGATGTTCTCTGTCCCCTCTCTTATACATCCTAGTGACGGAGCACCTGCTCTCATTAATTCGCCATAACCCCAATATTAGGTGGATTGAGGTGGGAGGCACCGAGTACAAGTGCTCTCTATTTGCTGATGATGTCCTAGTATATATCACTCAATCACATATATCCATCCATGCTGTTATGGCTGAAATAGATCACTTTGTTACATGGTCAAATTTTAAAATCAATGCAGCGAAGTCTGAGGCCCTCGATGTCTCCCTCCCCAAATCCATATAGGATTCCATCCAGTCCAACTTTCCCTTTGCCTGGCCCTCACAGGGTATCAAATACTTAGGAATTCCTATTCATAGAGACCTCTCCCATCTATGTTATCTTAATTTTGGGCCCTTTATTGAACAACTCCATACAGACCACGGTTGGCAAGTTAGAACTGTAAGATTCACTACGTGAACCACTGGTGTTTTGTGGAAAAGCACATGTACACTGTGTTCCAAATTATTATGCAAAAAGTGTTTAGGAGTGATAAGGGAAGAATTTGTTTGTTTGTCAGTTAAACTCATTGATGGTGATGTGTGTCAGGGCTCTTTATATCACTGTAAGCAATTGCAGACACCAGTGCTAATTAGTTTGTCAGGTGTGTCCAATGAAAGGCAAGACTACTTAAGAAGGCTCTCTCACATTATTCAGCAACCTACATTTTCTGCCAAAATGGGAAAGAAAAAGGATGTGTCGGCTGCTGAGAAGCAACAAATTGTGGAGTGTTTAGGTCAAGGCATGACTACAATCAACATTGTGCGATGATCAGGATGAAGTGTCTTGGCAATCAAGAAGTATGTAGCTGATTCACAGTACACACGTGTGCGTGCTGATAAGGGCAAATTGAGGACTCTTTCCTACAGGCAATTACGTCAGGTTGAAAGAGCAGCGGCAAAAAAGCCTTGTCATAGCAGCAGACAAATTTTTGAAGCTGCTTGTGCCTCCAACGTCCCCCGAACAACAAGATGCAGGGTCCTTCAGAGGTTTGCAGCTGTGCATACGCCATCCTGTCGACCTCCTCTATCCACTTCACACAAGCAGAAACGGCTCCAGTGGGCCAAACATTACATGAAGACTGATTTCAAAACTGTTTTGTTCACGGATGAGTGCCGTGCAGCGCTCGATGGTCCAGATGGATGGAGTGGAGGATGGCTGGTTGATGGACACCCCACGCAAACACGGCTACAGCGCCAACAAGGAGGAGGTGGAGTAATGTTTTGGGCTGGAATCATGGGGAGAGAGATTGTCGGCCCCTTTAGGATCCCTGAAGGCGCTAAAGATGAACTCCATAATGTATGTGGATTTTCTCAAACAGCACTTCCTGCCATGGTTCAAGAAGAAGAACCGTGTATTTCACAGCAAGATCATTTTTCTGCATGATAATGCACCATCTCATGCTGCACATAAAACATCTGCATCTCTGGCTGATATGGGCATAAAAGGGGACAAACTTATGGTGTGACCCCCATGCTCCCCTGACCTCTACCCCATTCAGAACCTTTGGAGCATCATTAAAAGGAGTGTCTATGATGGCGGGAGGCAGTTCACATCTAAGCAACAGCTCTGGGAGGGTATTCTGTCCTCATGCAAAACAATTGAAGCAGAAACCATCCAAAACCTGACAAATTCAATGGACGAGAGAGTTCAGAAGCTCCTTTCGAACAAGGGGTCCTATGTGAAAATGTAACATCACCTAGAATAAAGTTTTGAGTTGAAAACTGTTTGATTTCAGTTTCTAACAACCTGCTAATGCTTATAATTTCAAAAATGACCATTTTTTTGGTCTTTATTAAAATGAAAAGGTTGATCGAAAAGTTTGGGGGATCTAAGAGTGTGGCAACCCAGTAGTCATGATTACTTCGAATTCTGACAATATGAGGGTCATGCTGCAGGTAGTGCAGCAAGAAGGCACTTATGTGTCTTGCGCATCTCGGAGCCCCAAAATTATTTTCCGGGCTAGATGCAGCTAAAAATTATTTTTAATTTTAAATCTGGTGGAGCTTATTATAGATGGCCTAATAGGATCAGTGCTGCACACTGCTACAAAGCCCAAATTATTTTCCAGTCAAGATACAGATAAACATGATTAGTAATTTGAAAGCTTAAAACGGTTGGTAGGGTGATTTTAAACAATTATCAAGCTTTTACTCTCCCCAGGATGACACAGGGGTAGAAAAGTCGTTTCGGATCCATGATTTGTTCATCTTTATGAACGTGAGTCTGTCTACATTATCAGTGGAGAGCCGCGTGCGCTTATCTGTCAGCACACCACCAGCAGCGCTGAACACACGTTCAGACAGAACGCTGGCTGCGGGGCATGACAAGATCTCCAAGGCGTAAGTGGCTAGCTCCGGCCATTTATCCAGATTGAAAGCCCAAAAAGAGCAAGGGTCCAGTGACACAGTCGTGGCTTCAATGTTTACTTGGAGATACTCCTGTACCATCGTCTCTAGGCGTTGACTATGTGTCAGACTTCTTGTCTCCTGTGGCCTTGCAAAGGATGGGCTAAAAAAGTGGTGAAATGATTCCGCAAAATTGATGTTACCACCAGATACTGTGGTTCTGTTACGGTTTGAGTGCTGAACACTTGACGGTCTCACGGTTGGCAAGTTGGAACTGTGAGATTCACTACGTGCACCACTGGTATTTTGTGGAAAAGCACATGTAAGATTCTGCAACAGTCTCTGCTGATACTCCTGCATGCGTGCATCCCTTTCTATGGCAGGAATAATTTCTGCAAATTTACTTTTGTACCGGGGATCTAACAGTGTGGCAACCCAGTAGTCAGGATTATTTCTAATTCTCACAATGTGAGGGTCATGTTGCAGGTAGTGCAGCAAGAAGGCACTCATGTGTGTTGCGCATCCAGGAGCACCAAGTCCCTGTTGTGTTGGTGGCGAGGTAACAATCATGCTTCCTTCCTCTGTCCTCTCCCCCCAACCTCGCACAACAGAAATGTGATCAAGGTCTCCCTCATCTGATGAGTCTTCCATCAGTTCGTCCTCCACTTCTTCCTGGGCTCCTGCACCTTCCTCACTAGTTTGGCTGCTACCATGCGCCCTGGTAAAACCATCTCCCCCACCCTCACATGCCTGCCGCCTTGGTGCTGCCGACCGTCTGGACCTTGCAGATGTTAGCCCTTCCGCATACAACTCCTCCTCCTCTACTTCCTCCACCTCCTCTTGTGCCACCACCTGACTCCGAATTCTGTTTAACATGTGCTCCAGCATGTAAATCACCGGAATAGTCATGCTGATAATGGCATCGTCAGCACTAAACATCTTCGTCGCCATTTCAAAACTGTGCAGAAGGGTGCATAGGTTCCTGATCTGAGACCACTCCTCCAGCGTGATTTGCCCCACCTCTGAATCTCGTTGGCCCAGGCTATACGTCAGAACGTATTGCACCAGGGCTTGTCGGTGCTGCCACAGTCGCTGCAACATGTGCAGAGTTGAATTCCACCGGGTAGGCACATCGCATTTTAGCCGGTGAAGTGGCAGGCCCAACGACTTCTGTAGAGATGTAAGTCGCTGAGCTGCGGGATGCGAACGGCGGAAGTGAGCACACAGCGACCGTGCCCTCTGCAGAAGGCCATCTAGTCTGGGATAGTGGGCTAAAAATTGCTGGACAACCAGGTTCAACACGTGAGCCATACAAGGCACGTGTGTGACATTGCCCCGGCGAAGGGCCGCACCCAGGTTTGCAGCATTGTCGCACACGGCCTTCCCTGGTTTCAGGTCCAGTGGAGACAACCATTCATGAAATTGGTTCTCCAGAGCTGACCACAACTCCTCAGCTGTGTGACTCACATTTCCCAGACATTTCAATGTAAAAACCGCCTGATGACGTTGAGCCCTACTGCCAGCATAGTAAGGAGGTGTGCAGGATCCCTTCTGCGCAGTTAGAAAGCTTGTGGCATGACCAGACAGGCTTTGGGTGCAGGTGGAAGACCGAGAGGAGGTTGAGGAGGCAGAAGCAGTGGAGGAACTTTGACATAAAGAGGATTGACGCACAACTCGTGGGGACGGCAAGACTTGGACAGCAGCCCCTTGTCCTGCTGTCACCATAGTTACCCAGTGCCCAGTCAGCGACATGTAACGCCCCTGTCCATGCCTACTCGTCCAAGTGTCTGTGGTGAAATGCACCCTGTCACACACAGAGTTTCTCAAAGAAGCGGTGATGTTGTGTGCGACATGCTGGTGGAGCGCAGGCACACCTTTCTTTGAGAAGTAGTGCCGACTGGGCATCTGGTACTGGGGCACTGCGACGGACATAAGGTCTCGAAAATCCTCTGTGTCCACCAGGCGGAAAGGCAGCATTTCTGCAGCCAAGAGCTTGCAGATGGTGAAATTCAACATCTTAGCTTTCTCATGGTTAGGAGGAAATGGTCTTTTACTTGTCCACATCTGAGGGACCGAGGGCTGGCTATTGTGCTTAGACGGGGTTGATAAGGGTGTCCCCGGCAAACTGCCGGTCTGTGAGGAAGATGCAGGCGGACATGTTAGGTTGCCTTGATCCAAAGGTGGTGCTATCGATGTCGGACAGCGCTCAACACCAGCTGGTGTTACCACCTCCAAAGAAAATGATGACCTGCCAATCACGCTGGCTGTTGCGGGTAAAGAGGTGGCAGGTCTGCGACCCAAAACAGGTGTGACTGCTGTCCCCTCAGTCACAGAGGATGAAGAGGCCGCGGATGCACAAGATATGGCAGACGGTGGTTGGCCCGGCCGGCTAGGCCGCATTGTAGCACACTGAGCTTCCCACTGCAACTTATGCTTCATGTCCATGTGCCGGTTCATGCATGAAGTACTCAAACTATGTATTTTTTGGCCTCTACTTAGCTTTTGCTGACAAATGTTACAGATAACACGAGTTGGGTCATCTTTATCGATCTGAAAAAATGCCCAGGCTATGCAAGGCTTAGCACCCATGCGACCTGAAGAGCCACCACGACTTGTGGTGAGAGGCAGAGTTGCGTTTGAGGATGCAGTTGTTGACGTGCTTCCAGTACTACGTCTCTGTCCAGGAAGGCGCAACCTGACCTCGTCGTCACTAGCATCTTCCTCCACCTCCTCTGCTGACCTCATCTCTTGGCTGACTGTGGGTTGACAGTAAGTGGGATCTCCATCCTCATCATCATCACCCTGTGTGTTATCACACCCGTCGTCCTCAGAGCCAACCTGTTCCTGCCCTGACAAAAAACTAAAGTTGTCGCTCCAATCAGGTATTTGAGTCTTATCATCGTCTTCCTCATTGTCTCCACCAACAGGAGTTACAGTTTGGGAATGAGGGTCTACATTATGGTCAGAACCTTCTGCGTCTGGTCCTGGATCCGACTCATAAAGATTCTGGGCATCAGTGCAGATCATTTCCTCGTCTGGATTCACAGAAGCGCTGGAGTCGACCTCTGATTCCCAGGCTATAGTATGAATTAACAGCTCTGCAGACTCAACCATCTGTTCTACCTCATACTCAGACGGGCAGCTGGAAATTTGGGAGCTGTGAGGAAGCAAGTGCGATTTGGGTGACACCTTTGAGGACTGGAGTATTTGTGATGTTGAAGTTGATGTGGAGGAGAGCCCACTTAAAGGAGCACTTGATATCCGTTGAAGCACCTGCTGTTTTTGTGCCTCATCTGGAATTTGTAGCGATTGGCGTGGCCGTAAGAAAGGGATCTTATCACATTGTCCGCTAAAAGAAGTAGACATTTTAGTTTGGCTGGAAGATGGTCTTTCTTCTGCAGATGTTACTGTTGCTTTAACACCTACCCCACGGACACAACCTTTTTTCCCCTTCCCAACACGCCTATTCCCCTTTCCACCAGCAGCAGGCCTTTTTCCACTCATTTTGGTGGTTAACTAATTCACAACTCTGGAGTTGTTTGCACAAAAAAACAATGGATGGTAACCGAGCAGAGCTGAGTGGCCAAACTGTGGTATTAGGCCAAAACTATTGGCTGGGTTAGATGCAGAAAAAAATATATTCAGTTTGCAACCTGATGGAGGTCAGTATAGATGGACTAATAGAGAAAGTCCGACACACTGCTACAAGGCCAAATATTTTTTCAGAGGTAGATGCAGAAAAAAATTATATTCAGTTTGCAACCTGATGGAGGTCAGTATAGATGGACTAATACAACAAGTCCCACATACAGCTAGAAGCCCAAATATTTTTTCAGAGGTACTGTAGATGCAGATACAAATTATTTTTAATTTGCAACCTGATGGAGGTCAGTATAGATGGACTAATACAACAAGTCCCACACACAGCTAGAAGCCCAAATATTTTTTCAGAGGTACTGTAGATGCAGATACAAATTATTTTTAATTTGCAACCTGATGGAGGTCAGTATAGATGGACTAATACAACAAGTCCCACACACAGCTAGAAGCCCAAATATTTTTTCAGAGGTACTGTAGATGCAGATACAAATTATTTTTAATTTGCAACCTGAAGGAGGTCAGTATAGATGGACTAATACAACAAGTCCCACACACAGCTAGAAGCCCAAATATTTTTTCAGAGGTAGATGCAGAAAAAAATATATTCAGTTTGCAACCTGATGGAGGTCAGTATAGATGGACTAATACAACAAGTCCCACACACAGCTAGAAGCCCAAATATTTTTTCAGAGGTACTGTAGATGCAGATACAAATTATTTTTAATTTGCAACCTGATGGAGGTCAGTATAGATGGACTAATACAACAAGTCCCACACACAGCTAGAAGCCCAAATATTTTTTCAGAGGTAGATGCAGAAAAAAATATATTCAGTTTGCAACCTGATGGAGGTCAGTATAGATGGACTAATACAACAAGTCCCACACACAGCTAGAAGCCCAAATATTTTTTCAGAGGTACTGTAGATGCAGATACAAATTATTTTTAATTTGCAACCTGATGGAGGTCAGTATAGATGGACTAATACAACAAGTCCCACACACAGCTAGAAGCCCAAATATTTTTTCAGAGGTACTGTAGATGCAGATACAAATTATTTTTAATTTGCAACCTGATGGAGGTCAGTATAGATGGACTAATACAACAAGTCCCACACACAGCTAGAAGCCCAAATATTTTTTCAGAGGTAGATGCAGAAAAAAATATATTCAGTTTGCAACCTGATGGAGGTCAGTATAGATGGACTAATACAACAAGTCCCACACACAGCTAGAAGCCCAAATATTTTTTCAGAGGTACTGTAGATGCAGATACAAATTATTTTTAATTTGCAACCTGATGGAGGTCAGTATAGATGGACTAATACAACAAGTCCCACACACAGCTAGAAGCCCAAATATTTTTTCAGAGGTACTGTAGATGCAGATAAAAATTATTTTTAATTTGCAACCTGATGGAGGTCAGTATAGATGGACTAATACAACAAGTCCCACACACAGCTAGAAGCCCAAATATTTTTTCAGAGGTAGATGCAGAAAAAAATATATTCAGTTTGCAACCTGATGGAGGTCAGTATAGATGGACTAATACAACAAGTCCCACACACAGCTAGAAGCCCAAATATTTTTTCAGAGGTACTGTAGATGCAGATAAAAATTATTTTTAATTTGCAACCTGATGGAGGTCAGTATAGATGGACTAATAGAGAAAGTCCGACACACTGCTAGAAGGCCAAATATTTTTTCAGAGCTAGATGCAGAAAAAAATTATATTCAGTTTGCAACCTGATGGAGGTCAGTATAGATGGATTAATAGAACAAGACCCACACACAGCTAGAAGCCCAATATTTTTTCAGAGGTAGATGCAGAAAAAAATATATTCAGTTTGCAACCTGATGGAGGTCAGTATAGATGGACTAATACAACAAGTCCCACACACAGCTAGAAGCCCAAATATTTTTTCAGAGGTACTGTAGATGCAGATACAAATTATTTTTAATTTGCAACCTGATGGAGGTCAGTATAGATGGACTAATACAACAAGTCCCACACACAGCTAGAAGCCCAAATATTTTTTCAGAGGTACTGTAGATGCAGATACAAATTATTTTTAATTTGCAACCTGATGGAGGTCAGTATAGATGGACTAATACAACAAGTCCCACACACAGCTAGAAGCCCAAATATTTTTTCAGAGGTAGATGCAGATAAAAATATATTCAGTTTGCAACCTGATGGAGGTCAGTATAGATGGACTAATACAACAAGTCCCACACACAGCTAGAAGCCCAAATATTTTTTCAGAGGTACTGTAGATGCAGATAAAAATTATTTTTAATTTGCAACCTGATGGAGGTCAGTATAGATGGACTAATAGAGAAAGTCCGACACACTGCTAGAAGGCCAAATATTTTTTCAGAGCTAGATGCAGAAAAAAATTATATTCAGTTTGCAACCTGATGGAGGTCAGTATAGATGGATTAATAGAACAAGACCCACACACAGCTAGAAGCCCAATATTTTTTCAGAGGTAGATGCAGAAAAAAATATATTCAGTTTGCAACCTGATGGAGGTCAGTATAGATGGACTAATACAACAAGTCCCACACACAGCTAGAAGCCCAAATATTTTTTCAGAGGTACTGTAGATGCAGATACAAATTATTTTTAATTTGCAACCTGATGGAGGTCAGTATAGATGGACTAATACAACAAGTCCCACACACAGCTAGAAGCCCAAATATTTTTTCAGAGGTACTGTAGATGCAGATACAAATTATTTTTAATTTGCAACCTGATGGAGGTCAGTATAGATGGACTAATACAACAAGTCCCACACACAGCTAGAAGCCCAAATATTTTTTCAGAGGTACTGTAGATGCAGATAAAAATTATTTTTAATTTGCAACCTGATGGAGGTCAGTATAGATGGACTAATAGAGAAAGTCCGACACACTGCTAGAAGGCAAAATATTTTTTCAGAGCTAGATGCAGAAAAAAATTATATTCAGTTTGCAACCTGATGGAGGTCAGTATAGATGGATTAATAGAACAAGACCCACACACAGCTAGAAGCCCAATATTTTTTCAGAGGTAGATGCAGAAAAAAATATATTCAGTTTGCAACCTGATGGAGGTCAGTATAGATGGACTAATACAACAAGTCCCACACACAGCTAGAAGCCCAAATATTTTTTCAGAGGTACTGTAGATGCAGATAAAAATTATTTTTAATTTGCAACCTGATGGAGGTCAGTATAGATGGACTAATACAACAAGTCCCACACACAGCTAGAAGCCCAAATATTTTTTCAGAGGTACTGTAGATGCAGATACAAATTATTTTTAATTTGCAACCTGATGGAGGTCAGTATAGATGAACTAATAGAGAAAGTCCGACACACTGCTAGAAGGCCAAATATTTTTTCAGAGCTAGATGCAGAAAAAAATGATATTCAGTTTGCAACCTGATGGAGGTCAGTATAGATGGATTAATAGAACAAGACCCACACACAGCTAGAAGCCCAAATATTTTTTCAGAGGTAGATGCAGAAAAAAATATATTCAGTTTGCAACCTGATGGAGGTCAGTATAGATGGACTAATACAACAAGTCCCACACACAGCTAGAAGCCCAAATATTTTTTCAGAGGTACTGTAGATGCAGATAAAAGTTAGTTTTAATTTGCAACCTGATGGAGGTCAGTATAGATGGACTAATAGAATGATGCTATGCCCAAAAGATTTTACTTCACTAGGTGCAGTAAAAAAATTGGTATTCTATACACAGGTGGTATATCTTGCAGCACAGATAGGCTACTCCACTGACTAACACACTCTGCAATAGGCCAAAAAGGATTAGCTTTGCTAGATTCAGCCAAATGCTGTGAAAAAAACTTGCATAGCACTGGCACAGACCTGCCTGGCAAAAACTGATAGGAACTGATGTAACCTAGTCCTGAAAAGGACTCCAATTACAATTAGTCTTTACTCCCACAACCTATCTATTTAAGATCACAGACCTCCCTGATAAAAGTCGTAGGAAATGCTGTAACCTTGTCCTTAAAAGGACTGCAATCACAACTATTCCCTACTCCCAAGCTATCTGTAGATTTGTGCGAAAATTGGCTTGAAATTAACAAGGTATAGCGCACACAGCAACAGCGGTGCCGTCTAACACGCAGCTGCAGCAGTGAGAAAATGGTGGCGACGGGGAAAATGGCTTGGTCTTATAGGGCAAGGACATGTGACATACACTGCCAATGACACATGCCCTTGCTTGTGTGAAAAAAAGCACTTCGCTCCGTGTGTGCGCTGCTGATAGGCTGACAGATTGCACCTCCCCACTGCAAATGCGGGAAAGAGAAAAAAAAATGGAGATCTTCATTGTTCCTGCAGAGATCCATCCCCTGCCCCTCCCCCCACCCCGCTGTACACTCAAACTGCGTATTAACATTAATTTTCATCATTACTGAGAAAAAATCCAGTTATGATTTTGGTGCACGAACAGTTATCGAACATAACCTCGAACAGCCGAATTTTTATCAAATTGTTCGTGTTCGCCGAACGGCTCGAACACCGCCCAAAACAGCTCGAATTTGAGATTGGCGAACAGTTCGAGTAGAACAACGCTCATCTCTAGTCCTATCCTCGCATTTCGACTTTTTTTTACTTCACCTCTGATGTAAAAGATCTCTTTTAATTTTTGTAATAACTGTTTTATTTGCCTACTCTAGATACCATACACCCCACGACCATACTGCCATTGGTACCACATATTTGTTACAGGTAGGGAACCTCTGAATATCAACTTTGCATCTTAGCATTATAGGTTTCATGAAACTACTTTTCATTTTAGCTGCACATTATTTTTTGATTTTGCAGTAATCTCTTTAGCTTTGTACAAACTGGGGGCATAGCCCACCCTTTTTGAGCTGAGTGTTTTATCTGTATAGCTTCTCATGTATGGGTGTCTCAGTCAGAGCCTGTCCTCCTCTGGCCTTATTCACATTGATGACGTTTGATATTTTACGACCATCCTGATGGGTACACCTTGTCGTGGTGGGATGGGTTTGATGCTGCTTTGATGAAAATAACGTTACTTAAGTACCCTATTATGCCAGACATACTTTCTGATGGCAAGAGCAGCATACCTTTATTTTTATATTGACTCTTTAATCTGTGTTCTTCTTCAGTTGATTAACACAGACTATTATTTGTATAACCCTGAATGTTATCTGCTCTTTGATTCTGAAACAATGATGTGTATTTACAAGAGACCCTGTGATACCAACTATGTAAACAGATTAGCTCAAACAGTAATAGCTGAGCCATGCACCTTTACCTCTTACCTGTGCCTGATGACCTCACATATGTAAATATAAACAGGGATGTCTGTAGTGCTGGAGACAGAATGAGACTTGGGACAGAGAATCAAGGAACATCAGAAAGACCTTAGAAGGAGTATGAGAGACATCCTTCAGGACAGCAGATGGATTGCATGGCATGCAAAGAGACACAGATTTGTATTCTACACGAGTCTAGTCTAAGGGTACCGGCCCTCACTGGAAAAATTTGCATCTGCTCCAGGAACCATCAGAAAGACCATGGATACTTTTGGGGATTCCAGGAGAGGACGAAGAAGTCACCTGGCCTCATGGATATGTTGTTTTGGGGTTTCTAGGAGGGACCCACCGGTTGCCTAGAACCCATGGAGACATTTGGAGTTGCCAGGAGGGACCCACCGGTCGCCTGGCTCCATAAAAAACTCTTGGAGAGGCCAGATTTGGACCCTCGGGTCTCCTGGTCTTGTACCTCGATGGACTGCTAGCTTCCTAAGCTTGCTGCTACCTTCTCTCTGTGGAGGCCCGCCAGAAGCGGGGGGCCACTGGTTGAGATAGTCGGCCCTGGAAGTCTCCAAAGTCACAGCTGTTCTATTCCCAGTCGGGCGGAGAAGGAAGGGTGAGACTGTGTAATGTTGTACTACCTTGGGTATTTGCTAGGACTATTCTATGTGTTTCTGTCCGCTTTGTGGTTCAATAAAGTATTGCACACTGTTTTACCCACATCCTGTGTTGTCTGAGTAGTGTTATGCCCACGGAAGACCCCATGTCTTCAAACCTATGTTATTGACATGTACTATTACTGTTTACTTATTTACTTGCTGTAAGGTATATTCTTAGTTTTGTTTTTTTCTTGGGTTTCGTCTGCGAAATGGCCACAGTGTGAATGTGCTCTTACATTTTGCATGTATACCAGTTTACAGTCCAGCTTAGTTTGTTTGATTTGCTGTAATCTTTTGTATTTTGTACAAACGGGGTGCACCCTTTCTGAGCGAAGTGTTTCATCTGTATAGCTTCCCATGGATAGGTGTCCTTGTCCTGCTCTGCCCTTATTCACATTGACGTCATTTGACACATGGTAACGTTTTAATACTAGAGACAGGTTAGGGCCATCCCGATGGGTATACCTTGTCATGGTGGGATGGCTTTTATGCTTTTTTTGAGCAAAATAACTTTAACTAAGTACCCTATGCTTTTTACATGTACTGTTACTATTTACTTATGGTAGGGTATATGTTTATTTTACTCATATAGCGCCATTAATTTTACATGGCTTTACAGACATTATCAGCACTGTCCCCATTGGGGCTCACAATATACATCTCCTATCAGTATGTCTTTGGAGTGTGGGAGAAAATCACAGTTCCTGGAGGAAACCCACGCAAACACAGGGAGAACATACTTACAGATTTTGTCCTTGGTGGGATTTTAACCCTGGACCCCAGCGCTGCAAGGCTGCAGTTCTAACCACTCAACCACCGTGCAGCCCATGGTGAGAATGAGTATATGCTAATTTATGTTTTTTCCTTGGGTTTTGTCTGAACATTATTATTTTTTTAAAAAAACTAATAAATAAACAAAAAAGTATAATAAAAAAAACAGTAAGAGGTTAAGGTTTGCAACTGTTTGACTAGTCGCATTTAACAATCATAGGCACCGCGTCAGCACCGCATCAATACCGCTGACTGTTGCAGCAAACTACTTTTCGTGCGCGTGCTTATGTGGTGATCTCCTTATTTAGGGTTAGATTTTTTTTGTCAAGGATGGCAGAATTTTAAAACGAAAAATGGTTACGTTTGTTAAAAAAATTTAGAAAAAAAAAAAATATATAATAATACTTTTGTGGAAAATGTATTCTCAGCTCACACTTGGCACAGGCAAAAGATGTGGCATGGAGATATAAAGAGAAAACTAATATCACAGATTTGAATGTGGTTACCGCTAGCAGCAGCTCTAATATCACTGGTAGTGTTGGAGGCAACCGTCCCATCAGCAGTAGTATCAAACACAAGTCACATTTGGCTTTCTTTGCCTCTTTCAAGCACATTACCTGTGAGGAAGCAGAGGGCTTAATAGAGTATGTGCCTCATCGCACATCTCAATCACAGTAGGATCATGTAGCCTCTGACAGTCACACCGTCAGCAGGAGTCAGCATTCTGCCCAGTCCACATCCGTCACCATCATAACAGTTAATGTTGTACATACCAGGAATTTCCAGTCCATCAATGACACCTATTTTTGTTATCCCCCAAAGCCACCTAACTCATAGCACTCTCGGGGCAAAGGATCATACTACAACATAAAACTTCGTCCAGTTGTTATTTTGGAAAACACGAACAGCCAGCCTTCATAGAATCATAGAATCATAGAATGGTAGAGTTGGAAGGGACCTCCTGGGTCATCTGGTCCAACCCCCTGCTCAAAGCAGGATTCACTAGATCATCTCAGACAGATGTCTGTCCAGCCTCTGTTTGAAGACGTCCATTGAAGGGGAACTCACCACCTCTCGTGGCAGCCTGTTCCACTCATTAATCACCCTAACTGTCAAAAAGTTTTTTCTAATATCTAATCTGTGTCTCCTCCCATTTAGTTTCATCCCATTGCTTCTAGTCTTTCCTTGTGCAAATGAGAATAAAGATGATCCTTCTACAATGTGACAGCCCTTGACATATTTGTAGACAGCTATTAAGTCTCCTCTCAGTCTTCTTTTTTGCAAGCTAAACATTCCCAAATCCTGCAACCGTTTCTCATAGGACATGGTTTGCAGACCAGTCACCATTCTGGTCGCTCTTCTCTGAACTTGCTCCAGTTTGTCTATGTTTTTTTTAAAATGTGGTGCCCAAAACTGTACACAGTATTCCAGATGAGGTCTGACCAAAGAGGAGTAAAGACCGATAATGACTTCACGTGATCTAGACTGTATGCTTCTGTTAATACATCCCAGAATTGTATTTGCCTTTTTTGCTGCTGCATCACACTGTTGACTCATGTTCAGTCTATGATCTATTAGTATACCTAAGTCTTTTTCACATGTACTGTTGCTTAGCTCTATTCCTCCCATTCTGTATATGCTTTTTTCATTTTTATTGCCCAGATGTAGTACTTTGCATTTTTCCCTGTTAAAAACCATTCTGTTGGTTGCTGCCCACTGCTCCAGTTTATTTAGGTCTTTTTGAATTCTCTCTCTCTCTTCTCTAGTATTAGCTATCCCTCCTAGCTTTGTGTCATCAGCAAATTTAATCAGTTTACCCTCAATTCCTTCATCTAAATCATTGATAAAGATGTTGAACAATACAGGTCCCAGGACGGAGCCCTGTGGTACCCCACTTGAGACATTCATCCAGCTGGATGTGAAGCCATTTACAACCACCCTTTGAGTCCGATCACTAAGCCAGTTATGAATCCACCTAACAGTTGCCTGGTCCATTGCATACATGGTCATTTTTTCAATAAGGATGGTGTGAGATACTTTGTCAAATGCTTTGCTGAAGTCAAGATATACTATATCTACAGCATTTCCCTGATCCACCCAGTCAGTGATCCTGTCATAGAAGGAAATTAAGTTAGTCTGACATGACTTGTTAGTTACAAACCCATGCTGACTCTGGTTAATCACTTCATTCTTATCCATGTACTTACATACATGTTGTTTAATAATTTGTTCAAAGATCTTTCCTGGTATAGAAGTCAGACTCACCGGCCTATAGTTCCCTGGGTCCACCTTCTTCCCCTTTTTGAAGATAGGAACAACATTTGCTCTTCTCCAGTCTTCTGGGACTTCTCCTGTTCTCCAAGAATTTTCAAAGATTATGGAGAGTGGTTCTAAAATTTCTTCTACGATCTCCTTCAGTACTCTGGGGTGTAATTCATCTGGACCTGGAGACTTGAACTCATTTATGTTAGCTAAATATTCCCTCACAATCTTTCTGTTTACAGATAACTTGGATTCCTCTATTCCTTTAAAAGGACAGTGAAGATCAGTTGATGTTACATTTTCTTTCTGAGAGAAAACAGATGCAAAATAGGAATTAAAAAGTTCGGCCTTCTCAACATCCTCTCTTACCATTTCTCTA
This sequence comes from Phyllobates terribilis, assembly GCF_046119375.1. Lineage (NCBI taxonomy): Eukaryota > Metazoa > Chordata > Amphibia > Anura > Dendrobatidae > Phyllobates > Phyllobates terribilis. The sequence continues at coordinate 100,553,566 of NW_027362765.1, forward strand.
TTTTCATCCTGTAAAAATCCTATAGCATCTTTGACTTTTCTTTTACTTTTGACATACCCCCAAAATCCTTTTCTATTGCTTTTGACATCTCTTGCAAGCCTTAATTCATTGTCAGCTTTAGCTAACCTGATACGTGCCCTGCAGGATCTGCAGACTGCATTATAATCTTCTTTAGATATGCCTCCCTCTTTCCATTTAATAAACATTTCTTTCTTTCTTTTTAGCATGTGTTTAAGTTCTGTGTTCATCCATCCTGGTTTCCTTAAATGCTTCCCATTCTTCCTACTTTTCGGGATTGTTAACGATTGTGCTTTGAGAATCTCATTTTTAAAAATTTCCCATCCTTCCTGGACATTTTTGTCCTTAAGGACATCCAGCCATTGGATCCCTCCTATTCTCTTTCTGAGTCTCTTAAAATCTGCCTTTCTAAAATCTAACCTTGAAGTTTGAGTCTTCACATGTCTTCCTCCTCTAGTTATCCAAAATTCTATAATAGCATGATCGCTGCCTCCTAGGGTCCCAGCCACCTTTACCTCCTCAACCATTTCCTCCCTGTTTATAAGGATTAGATCCAAAGTAGCAGATCCCCTTGTTTTCTCCCCTACCTTTTGGAAGATAAAGTTGTCAGCAAGAGAGGATAAGAATTTGCTTGACCTGTTAGTTTTACTTGAGAGAGATTCCCAACAAATGTCTGGATAGTTGAAATCTCCCATGACCACTACGTCATATTTTTTGGAGAACTTGGTCATTTGATACATAAAGAGTTCATCCATATCTTCAGCTTGCCCAGGTGGCCTGTAGTAAATGCCTACAATGGTGTCCTTTCCGTTGTTCTCTCCTTGTATTCTTACATAAAACAGTTTCCACAGAACTCCCAGTCTCTGAAGCTTCAATCTCTGTGCAGATATACGCTTTTCTAACATACAATGCAACACCTCCTCCTCGTTTATCAAGTCTGTTTCTTGCAAATAAGTTGTATCCTTTTAGCCTTTTATTCCAATCATGTGTATCGTCCCACCAAGTTTCAGTGATTCCAATGACATCATATTCCTTTTCCTGCATTAGTAGTTCCAATTCTCCTTGTTTGTTGCCCATGCTTTGTGCATTTGTATAAAAACATTTTAGTTTGTGATTGGTTTCTCTTCCTCCCATATTTTTATTATTTAAATTGTTTTGTCTTTGTTCTTCCTTTCCACTTCCAGTAGCAGAGATCTCAATAGTATTTGTCAGCTGTATGGCTTTTTCTGGCCTTTTGCTCCTTTTGCTTCCCTTCCCACATTGTTCTAGTTTAAAGCTTTTCTGATGAGTGTAGCAAGGCGACTTCCAAATACATGTTTTCCAGTCTTCGTAAGGTGCACCCCATCTCTAGCAAGTAGTCCATCGTATAGGTAATTCATTCCGTGATCCAGAAATCCAAATCCTTGTTGACGGCACCATCGACGTAGCCAGTTGTTCACCTGTAGAATCTTATTCCACCTCATTGTTCCATGGCCATCCACTGGGAGGATGGATGAGAAGACCACCTGCGCTCCCAATTCCTTCACTTTCTTGCCTAAGTCTTCAAAGTCACTGCAGATGGTTTCCAGGTCCTTTCTTGCGGTGTCATTTGTCCCCACATGTATTAGCAGGAATGGGTAGTGATCTGTAGGTCTGAAGAGTCTTGATATCCTGTCAGACACATCTTTAATTTTTGCTCCTGGAAGACAGCACATTTCTCTTGAAGTTATGTCTGGTCTGCAGATAGCGGCCTCTGTTCCTCTTAACAGGGAATCCCCCATGACCACCACTCTCCGTTTTTTCTTCACAACATTCTTCTTTCTCCATCCAGGAGGATTCTGAGGGCTTACAAGGTTATTCATTTCTGGCAAAGTCTTATTTTGCTGTATTTCTTCATGGTTCTCCTGCGTGAGAGCCTGGTACTGGTTCCTGAGCAGTATGGGTGCTGACTGCCTCTCGATCCTCCTGCTTCTCTGGGTCACATGCTTCCATTCCTCTGTTTTCGTCAGGTGCAGTTCGAATTTCTTCTCTTTCTGAATCATGAAGAGATAATTCTGCTCTGTCTAAGAACGCTTCACCTTCCTTAATGATTTTCAAGGTAGTTAACCTCTCTTCTAGATTTCGCAACTTTTCCTCCAACAGGGACACAAGCTTGCATTTCTGGCATGTGAAGTTTGGCTTTTCCACTGGCAAGTCTGTGAACATGTAGCAGGATATGCAGCTCACCAAATGGCTCCTGGACTCTTCCATGTTCTTATTGTTAATGTTCTGAAAACAGTGAAAAAAGCTTTAAAAAAAAAAGTTTCAAAATGCGCGCGCCTACTGGCGCACGGTTTACCGATGTCCTCTTTTCAGCTCCAACAGCCAAAATCCAGTGTTCTTTGAGCTCGCGGAGACTCTTCACTTACTCTTCAAATAGGAACAACATCAGTCCATAAGCACATGAAGTGGCATCGCCTGCTGATGTAGAGAACGCAAACTGACCACTTAGATGACCAAGACTCCAGCTTCTTCCTATTCTCACGTCCATCTTTCTGGCAAACAGTCTGCACCTGCAAGGAATGTGTTATCATTGTCATTGCATTGCATTGAACAAGTTTTCAATCTTCCAATTTTGTGGAAATTGTACTCCCACGTTCACTACAATTGATGCCAGACCACCTGGATTGTCTTGCCTTTTGAGAAAGAATTGTGAGCACTCATGCCCAATGGAAGATACCTACCCGTTATTATTTATTGTGCTTGAAAACCAGCCCTGCCAGGTTGGGGCACAAAATGCTACAATTTTTTAACACCAACATTTATTTTGTGCAGTAATTGTTTGATACAACAAACTTACCGTCTTTCTTATTTTAAATTAAATATTATTGTGACTGAATCTGAATTTGATTTTCAGGGTAGCACCAAGATAAGGATTGTGACGTAAGGCAAAATTGTTGAAAATTATCCAACAAAATTTTTTTACATTTTTGTTTTATTTTTTCCAAAATTATTGAGATATTTTTGGGGCGGTAAAATTGGCATATTTACAGGAAAATCTGTGTTGTCTAATTGTTGTAGCTTTTGCACAGCGACTAGTTGCCAACTGTATGTATGACCAGGAGAACCTTTTCCACTATCTGCAAAGTCAACACTTTGTGTGTGCAGAACAAGAAATATAATCAGAAAGGGCAGAATTGTTGAAAATGATCAAGCCAAGCTATTTTGACTTCTATAACTGCAATTTTCTTTACCAAAATTATAATTTTTTACCAAAATCATTGAAAATTTTTTTGTTGGGAGGGGATTGCATCTGTGTTCCCTAAACAGGGCAGTTTGGAACAATATGTATGACCAGGTGACTACTATTTACTCCGTGAAGGGTCAACACTTCTCCCCTTGTATGGCTTCTGCACACAGAGCAGGTCAGAAAGGGTTAAATTGATTACAATTATCAAATCAAAACTTATTGAATTCTTTTAAGTGACTTTTTCGTTTAAAACATTACTCATTTTTTCCAAAATTGCTACGAATTTTTTTGGGTGGGGAGATTGGTGTATTACCAGGAAAACCTGTGGTCCCTAATTGTTAAAACTTTTGCATAGCGGACAGTTGCTGACCATATAAGCTATAAAAAGATGCATCCAGCAAAAAGTCCAGAAGAAGGTATTTAAATAGAAAAGTTTATTTAGATCATATTAAAACTGAATTAGGAAAAAATGCAAATAGGAAATTCTCGGCGTTTATAACACATATGTTCTTTATCTTGATACTATGATAGCACCGCTGCTGCTGGGGCTGCTGTTGCTGGCTCTAATCTGACTTGCATATCGTTACCAGCCCTGTTCTAAGACTCTACCAGGCTGCTCCTGTAGAAACCACTTTGCAGATATGCATCTCCTGGCTGACCACTGTGTTTTATCATAGTAGGTAACATCTCTCAAATTAGGGCTGTTTTTGTTTAAAAGGCTTTATGACAATGAGCCATAACTTTCTCATATTTAAACAGAGTAACAGTTTTGTTTCCAGACATTTTTTTTCACTTTTATTTGAGGTCATTACTACTTCACATTCAAATCACTACACCTGTTTTGTCTCCCTAATTACTGGGATAATTTTTGGACGGCTTTTAAAAACGCTATCGCTTCTTCATTTAGCAAAGTGAAAATGGCAGGGCTACTTCTGTTTGCATCACCTGTCCAAAAACAACAACAATGCATGCATCTTCACCCCCAAAAGGTAAAGTTTCTAGACCATTTATACAATTTAAGTATGTCTGAAACTGTAGTATGTCATTAAATATGTTGTTGGTTACTTCTGGTTATCTTCCATTTCCCCAAGGCTGATAGATTGAACTAATTTGGACATTAAAAAAGCTGTTTTTGCAGTACAGAGATCAAAATAGGTTAAATTTACTCCGTGGGAATCTCACAATGTTCTATAAATATTTTCTAGGTAATTAAATGCTTTTTAGTTCTGCAATTCTCACAATTTATTTGTCACAAATTAAATTTTTATGGGAAAATTGGGCAGTGTCTCCGAATTCAAATTTCAAAAGATCTGCTCATCTCTACTTGGAACTGAAGTTATGTAACACCTGTGTGCTTCCTTCATAGTTGTGGTTTGTATTTCAGCCCACACATTTTCCATGTATTGAATATGGTTAGATGTGCATTTTTGGGTCAAGACTTTCTGCCTATAATGTATTTTCACTATTATCCCCATTTTATAACCCAATCAGTGTACATTGCTTATTTGTGCACTTAAATAGTTAGGACATTATGTCTTGTCTTTGGATTCAACAATGTTGTTGTTTGTAATTTCAGGTTCCTGGCTCCTGGCAATTCATTTAGTTCGACCACATCGACCATGTCCCAGATTGTGCAGTCAACCTGTGATATTATTTGGGACAAACTGAAGAGCCGATTGATGCCTCAGCCAGCCACACATGACTGGGTGAGGATTGCCCAGGGGTTCATGGAAGCATCACAATTTCCAAATTGTATAGGTGCACTAGATGGGAAGCACATTTATGTCAAGAAACCGCCTAACTCGGTCACGATTCTTTAATTACAAAAAATTCTTCTCAGTAGTGCTGATGGCTTTTGCTGACAGTAACTACTGTTTTGTAATTGCTGACATTGGTGCCTATGGGAGAGTGTCAGATGCTCGCATCTTTCGCTCTTCCAGATTTGCTAGGTCGACTTGCTGAAACGAATGTAAACCTTCCCTAACCATGTGCACTTCCAGGAGCCTCTGGTCTACCTGCGCCATTTATTATGGTGCTGATGAGAGTTTTGCGTTCTTAAGCCATGTTTTGAGGCATGGAGCACGAAGTCTCATTTTTAACATGCGACTGACGAAAGCCCGTTGATTTGTTGAGTGTGCATTTGGATTGTTAACCTCGAAGTGGCGTATATTTGACAGTGCTATACAAATGTATCCGGCCAATGTGAAGGCAGCCATAAAGGCAAGCATCCTCTTGCATTATTTTGCACGAACACATGAAGCAGCCTTGGATGATGTTGAGGATATGAGAATGTTAAGCATGCCAATACCACAGGATATTCAGAGTGTTCCACAACCTGGTACCTCTGGCCTTCGAGTGAGGAATATTTTTGGGGATTATTAAATGTCACCAGAGGGTAGGGTTCTATAGCAAATGGAGTGAAGCAAATAATGTAATCATTAGATAGAAGTGTAGGTTAAGATATTTTTAATTGCCTTTATTTCAAAATTTAGTAGAAATGTTAGTTAGGGACTCACAAGACAATGAGGATCCTTGATGTGGGTTGCAAGCTTATTTTTGTTTTGGGAAAATGTTACACCCCCTTTGCAAAGGCTTCCTCTTTCCCAGACAAAATAACAAATACCTCATTCTTAACTATTTAAAAATGTAACCACATGTAAATAAATATTAATTTTTAGTCTAAATTTTGACTAAAATAATTGGCAACTAGGTGGATTTGTGTGTTTAGATAATCAATGGTTTAATTTCCACATTGCCTGTGTCATTGAAGCATTATCTGATACGTTAAAAACATCTGGTGCACTCATACTCGCATCACATAATGGGTATTGTAAAGAATAAATGCATCGAGGATGTTCACACTTTATGTTCTAATAAATATAAGTACAAATGTTGGATGAGCAACAAATAAGGATGGCATGGTGAAGTGAGGCTAGGGTATGCCACGTAATAAAATGAACCTGCATGGAGAGAGGATGAGGGGAAGGGGTATGTTTGAGAGATGATGTTAATTGCCAATGTGCGTGCTTGCCATGGCATGATGGAGACCCTCTCGCCATGCTGTATACTTTTATTATCTGGCTCAGCATAGGCAGAAATGCAACTTCACTGTGATCTCCTTTTTTTTCTCTCATCAAAGGTAATTTTTTGGCTTCTTTAAAACATTAGGTGCTAACATCCTGTTTTTAACTTGAACCAAAAAACACATTATGATGTTGTACTATCAATGTTGGTTGTAGCCCATGTTTTAAGACAGATATTTGCATGTATGCTTCCTGTACCATTGTTACCCCACACTTCTTATGATTGTTGCTTATGTCCTCATTGACACCACAAACTTGTCGTACACAGTATCTCTTCAACATCACACACATTGTGTTGTGATGTTATTTGCATTACATATGCTGAAATATTGCCAGAGTGTAAGCAAGCTCTGGGCCCATGAAAGTACCATATTTCCTGACATTAGGTGCAATGTCATGTAATTTGATGAGCATGTGAGTTGTTGGGCCACCCATTGTATGTTCATGAAACATTATGTCTTATTAAGACAATTATCTGGGTGTCATTATGTTAGGCATAAACACAACGCAAACAAACACACTGTCACCGGTGTTATTTGAAGTTTAAAATCTCTTTTTGGATTTTTTGTTAATGTAAGTATGAAAATCAAAACCAACCATCTGAACAAATAACTAAGGACTTTAATTATGTAGGCAACACATGTCATCCTCTTATTGTTGCAAGAACATCATTAAATATTAAAAAAAAAAAACATCTTGTCAATTTTTGCCATTATTTATAAATCCACAAACTCACTCTGACTCGACTGATTCTCCTGTGAGGTTTTGTGTGCTTCCCCATTCAGGGCTGGAGGAGTGTGTGTCAATTTGGCCGGTAGATGTTTGGGGGTGGAGTGTGGGTGTTTGCCCATGTGTTGTGTGCAAGGTTGGATCTGTCACAGATGTATCTGTAAGATAATGTTCTTGTGACAAAGAGGCAGAAAAACTTGTTTCTTTAGTTTGTGTGTGATGGCTGTAATTTTGTGGGACTGCATATTGATCAGCTGGCTCACCAGGTTGTGGGTAATTTTGTGTTGGTGTAATGTGGCTGACATACATTTGTGATGGATTATTTTATTGTGATCTTTCCAGAGGGTTGTGATGGCCAAATTGTTGTGGCACAGGTGTCTGATGCCTTTCAGGCATAGTGTAGGAATGAGGCTCACAAAATGTTGGCCCACCAGTAGTCACCACAGGCATGAGGGTTGTCATATGTGGATATTGTTGGTTGGATGGTGCTGTTGGAAGGACAGAAGAAGGGCCAGGCATGTGTTGATAATGATGTGTGTAGGCGGTGTTTTGCCAAACAGAAGAGCAAACAGGCATGTGCTGATAGGATTGTGTTACAGTTTTATTTACCAGCCCTGAAGGCAGTGTAGCAACATTTCGACCATGTGTTCTGGATGTAGCAGATGGCAGCTGTATTTCATGGTGGCCAGCTCGCCATAGTTCAATTGGTGCAAGAACTTGGTTTGGCTTATGCGGTCTCTGGCTTGCATCAATGAGGATCAGTATTGCAGCCCGTACCCGTTCCTGTCGTTCCTCTGGAACTTTTACAAGACATGGAGACAGTGACCTACAAAAGCGAGTAACTGATGTTTCTGCTGTGAGGGTATTGATGATCGCTAGAACCCGTGCATCAATCACCTCTGGCAGCATATGGAGGTCTTCCTGTCGCCTGGTTCTTCTTCCTCGGACAGTGGTGGCAATGATCCTTGGTTGAATCGGTGTGGATGATGCCTGTGGTTCTGGTGCATTTTGTGTTTGGGCTGATGGTTGAGAACTTTCTTGTGTGCTTACTTGAGCAGCATCAGTGGAGGCTTCAGCAGCATCAGACACATCTTCAGCCTGTGCTTGTGGATTAGCGTCAGCCGGGGGGTCGGTCTCGGATGCTGATGTACATGTCGCTAATGTTCCTGCTCTTGTTGATTCATCAGAGTCATCAAAGTTGTCATCAGTTCTATGAGGAATTACATTGACAGAATGTTAAATTTTTTTGGAAACCTATAAAAAACACCAAAGTGTTGTGATATTTTAAATGTTAACAACATATGAAGCTATAGTGACAGTGTAAAGGGTTTTCCCATGAAGAAGATCACAATTTGACTATGCGTCATTCTAACTTAATACATATGTATTTCATTAGGCTCATTATTTGTCTATCTCTTTAGGTTCTAGATAATAAACATTTAGGGAACTGCCAAATTAAAATATCAGATAATGGTATGCTTAAAATAATAAAAAACATACACAATCACTTACTAGTTGAGTTCCATTATTGGCTTCAGAAAAGCTAAATTCCTGTAGTAGACATATTGCCTCTTTTTTGTGGCACCTGATGTCGTAGGTAGGGGAAGAAATTCTCTCCTTAACTGATCCCTCGCTGAGCGCCATCGCCGCTTCACAAAATCAACTGGAAGACAATAGTGGTCAAATATCAGAGAAAATGTTTAAAGCTGTTCAAATAGTTGGCTAATATACTATTTTAAACTTGAAAAATATTTTAGTTTTGGCAAGCTAATTCAATTGATAAGTGAAGAATCATAAAATTAAACAAAAACAATTGCAGAAAATTGTAATAGTATTAGAACTTAGCACTGTGGGACCAATTTAAGCCATAGTGTCAGCATTCAATTCTATTTATGAATTATCGTATTTTTCGGACCATAAGACGCACTTTTTTCCCCAAAATTTGGAAGGAAAATGGGTCTTATGGTCCGAACAGTACTTTACCGGTGTTGGTGGAGCGGGGATCGCAGGGTCCTCCGGCGGCGGCAGAGGTGAGATGCGGCTGCAGCCGGGGCCTGTACCTGTGCTGGTGTCGGGTGGTGAAGCAGAGGAGCCGGGGCCTGTGCCGGGCTGTGAGTGGCGTCCGGCGGTGAGGCAGAGGAGCCGGGGCCTCTGCCGGGCTGTGAGCGGTGTCCGGAAGTGCGGCAGAGCAGCGTGTGTGGCTTCGGGTGGCCGCGGCCATCTTCCCGAGGCCATAATCCATGGGAAAATGGCTGCCGGAGCCGGCGCATGCGCCGACCCGGAGCTCCGGTGGCCATTTTCCTGTAGATCACAGCCTCCGGCCGCCGGAAACCGCACACGCTGTTCTGCCGCATCACCGGAAACCACTCACAGCCCGGCAGAGGCCCCGGCTCCTCTGCTTCACCGCCGGACACAGGTCCAGTTCCCAGGCCCCAGTTCCCAGTCCAGTCCCCAGGCCAGGCCAGTCCACAGGCCCCAGGCCAGTCCACAGGCCCCAACCAGACACCGGCATCTCACCTCTTCTGCTGCCACTGGGTTCCTAACGGAGGGACCTGCGATCCTGCTCCACCCCCCCCCCCCAGGTAAGATACCTAATCAGACTATAAGACGGACTCCATCTTATAAAAAATATTTTTTTTCCTATTTTCCACCCCAAAATTTGGGGTGCGTCTTATGGTCTGGTGTGTCTTATAGTCCGAAAAATACGGTAGATAATAAATCTAAAAGCAGTACTGATTTTTTAAACAGCAGACTTGTTTGAGGGACTCAGGGAATGTAGGCCAACATTAATAGTGGCAGCATTAACACATTAAATGTGTGGCCTTGGCAGGGGCAATACATGGTCAGTGTTTACTGAAACAGTGGAAATAACACACTAAAAAGATAAAATCATACAAAGGGGTAGTATTGGTAATCTTTGCCATATGCAAGGAGAACAGTACCAGGCAACACATGGCCTCCTAATGGTAGATACATGTAATGTTTTAATTTGGCCAATATATTATGGATCCAAAAAAAAAAACATGTAAAAATAGCATTCGCATTGCAACATACAGTTAACACATTGGAAAAGGCCAAAAAAATGTAGGCATAAGAGTAAAAAATCTGAGGCATCACTATACATATGATGCAATACAATAATGAAAAATGAAAGAAATTCTAGCAGTAAGTTACAAGGCCATGGAAGGTGCACTTTGTTTTGGTGCAAATATTAAAAGGGATCTGGCCTTACACATACTGTATGAACACATGGCAGCTAACTGTTTATTTTTTAATCATTAATGCGCTAACACTTTATATAATGTTTTCTAGGTAAAGATTGGAACTAACTGGCATGCTAAGATGGCAAAATACAAGCTAAACAATCAAGCCACAGACACACACTGCAGGTTTATTACATGTTTAAGCAAGGTTGGTTACTAACAACCATACTATAAAATACAAAGTGGGTTAAGAAAAAGAGTGAACACAGTAATATATGAGTCTTTAAGTAGATATGAAATTTGCAGAACCTAAAAGATATATAAATATGTCTGCTAATGTTTGTGTTTAAACATTTTTAATTACAAACCACTCAGCACAATGACCACTCTATGCATTTAAAAAGTACATTTTGTTATGATAAAGTAACAGCTATGGGATAACTTACCAAACTTTGCCTGCTTGGCTGGTGAATATGTGTCCCAACCTGGTCTTGCTACAGCAAGCCAAGCCCGCTCTATTGTCAGCCTGTCATGGTATCCCTCTGTTCAGGTGTCCCAAAGCTCAGGGTACTGCTCAATAAGAGATATTAGCCGTGCTGTGTCCACACTGGGGGCCATTCTGGAGAATAATCTCACCACACTTTCAAAACACCACCACTCTCATACTATTGCAACTTCATCTCACACAAAATGCTGCCAAGATTAGCCAAAACTTTTATTCCATCAAGGTCTAGACACTTGGCTCATATTGAAACAGTTTGTTTCTATGTTAACCCTGTAACCTTTAAAAACGCACGCGGATCGTACACGGATAGCACACGGATGTCAACCATGTGCTATACGTGTTTACATGGACCCATTCAGTTGAAAGAGTCCTTGTGATCCGTGCTGTCGTCAAAAAACGGACATGTCTCTGTGTGGAGCACACGGAAACACGGTCCGTGAAAACACACGAAGATGTGCACAGACTCATTGATTTTAATGGGTCTGTGTGTGTCAGTGTCTCCGGTACATGTGGAAGCTGTCACCACTCGTACCGGAGATGCTGACATGTGAAAGATCCCTTAGTGTGTGTTTGCCCTGCATTTTTTTGCTCCATTTAAAGGACGACTGTTTTTCCAGCTGAATACGCTTCATAAAACTCCCCTTTTCTCAGATGTTATGTAATCCTGAACTGTCTTTTGCTAGCAATTTTTTGGTCCTTTCTTGAACATTATTTTCTGGCATTTATTTTACTCTTGTGTTTTTCTCGCCTTTTTTCTGGCATTTTCCTGATGTTTTTTCAATTAATTTAAGCAATGAAGGAAACACTAGTGTTTGTATTACAGTAGAAGTTTTTAAAAAAAAAAGTGTAAAATAATGCCTGGGTTCCAGATCGTTTGAAATTCTATTTCACTAGCTTTGCCAAATTTCCCCCCAAAATTCAATTAATCGCAATAAAGCACAATACTGAAAATCCTGTAATGTAACAGAAAATATGTGAATAGCACTCTGAGTTCTCCTAGGATTGTATTGAAGCCTTTTTGAGCTCTGCAAGGCAAACACAGCCTTATAAATGTCAAAGTGACCTCAACCTATTTGACTGGGAGAAAATGGATTGTAACCAGTGGTAACTAAAAGCGATTTTTCTTTTGACTTTAAAAAAAATGGCTTACTTACCTCACAATACAGGAACGACAGTTCCTCTGACAAAAAAGCCTTGGTTTCAGGATTTTGGTTTAGTAGCAGGATTATCACTGAGGAGTTTAATATTGCCATCCTTGTTTGGAATGTGTGCACAATAAAACAAGGCTGTCATTAAGGTGCTGTTACTACAGTTTGTCTCAGATCAACCAATTCACAGTCACAATGAGTGACTATACAGATATAGCGCCTCCATATATATCCCTTGAATATTTGCATCAATATTCAAAGACTCAGACTACCATTCCCATTTTCAATGTGATTCAGTACTGAAGTGGAGCATCACTCTCAGATTAGGCTTTTTTATCCACCTGTGGCACAAGCTGTGTGCTCTGACCTCCTAGTCCTGCTGTGGAAAAGCCTAAAATGGTGCTGCTTGGCAGGTCACCCTTTTTATATAGGCTGTAATAGTCCACCCTGATTGGCTGTGCTAGACCATGTGATACAATACCAGCAGGACATTATATAAAAAACAGCGAGTTTGTGGGGGCCTGTTAATTTCAGGAAATTTGAATTGAAATCAGTGTTCCACAGTTCAATTTTCTAATTTCTAAATGTAAGTAAGCCGCAGGAGGAAACAACAGCAGGCTCTTCAGAAACTAATCTGTTTAGGTGAAAGATCCCACACAACACAGAGGCTGTGGATGGGGATTGTCAACATTCCGATGAGTGGTCAGTGATACAGAACCTGAAGCCCAGCTTGATGGTGTGCGATAACGGTCGATATCTCTGTAGCAGCTCTGGGCCTAGCCAGTTTGACGCACATCCCTTGCCTGGCGCATGTGCTGAATTTGGTAGTGCAGTGCTTCCTTAAATATTACTCCGATATGTCATAGCTGCTACCGTCTGTGCGCACTTTCGGCGTTCTCACCCTGTTGCTGCTCGACTGTCTGGGCTGCAGCGTCACTTCAACCTTTCTGCTTACCACCTCATATGCGACATACCCACAAGGTGGAACTCCACCTTGCATATGTTGGAGAGACTGTGCGAGCAGCAGGAAATAGTGGAGTTTCAGTCACAGCATGCACGGGTGAGTCACTCTGCGGAACAGCACGGGTGAGTCACTCTGAGGAACAGCACCACTTCACGACCAACGAGTGGACCACCATGAGGGACGTGTGTGCAATGTTGCGCCGCTTCGAGTACTTCATCAACATGGCCAGTGCTGATATAGCCATTACCAGCGTTACTATCCCACTTCTATGCCTGCTTGAAAAAACATTTCAGGCGATGATGGATGAGTTGGTGTCACAGGAGGAAGAGGACGAGAAACAGGGACTATTCACACCATTATCAGGCCAGTCGCTCACACTTGTAGGGGTGGGTTCCTGTACCAACAGTGGCCAGATACACAACTGTCTAGCCAGGGGACAGTTTTGGAGGATGAGAATGATGAAGATGAGGAGGAACCATATTCACAGCAGGGTGCCACTCAAAGCAGCTCTCGGGCATCATTGGAGCGTGGCTGGGGGGATATAGAGGACCAAGACAATAAACATCTGACCGAGGACAGCTTGTCGTTGCCTCTCGGCAGCCTGGTACACATGAGTCAATACATGCTGCTGTGCCTGAGAGTTGCCTGGATTGTTACCAGTGCTGTTTACTGGGTGGCCACCCTGCTGGATCCCCGAAACAAGGAAAACGTACCATCCTGACTTCTATCACTGGAGCGGGATTGGTAAATGTGGGAATACAAGTGCACGCACTACTGACAGCGTTCCCACCTGACAGAGGGGGTGCAGTAGAAAAACAAGGCAGAGGAGGAGGAAGTCACCATCGCAACTGGGGCACAAGCACCACCTCGGAAAGGAGGGTTAGCCTGCCTGAAATGCGAAAAACCTTCCACAGCATGCCACAACATCCGGCACCACAATCTTATACGGTCCGTATTAGCAGGAGGCAGCATTTCAATAAGATGGGGTAATAGCAAGTGTCCACACGTCTCCATGTACTGAGTGATGGGTTTTCCCCATTTAACTTCTGGGTCTCCAAATTGGACACATGGCCTGAGCTTGTGTGGCCCCCAGCTGCGCTTGGTACCACAGATCCTAGAAGGGTGCATAAACGGATTCCTCCACAAGAGGCCCTCATAAGCATTCACACACCCCCACCTTCCACCTCAGACCACCAGAGGGAGCCCGTTAGGGATATATAAAGGGAAGGTGGAGCCAGGCAGCCCAGTGAGTGATTCAGCAGTTTCTGCTCAGACACAGAAGGAGTCAGTGCAGTCGAGCCAGAGCCTAGCAGTTCCTGCAGAAAGAGTTCAGTACAGTCTGTAGAGTGAGTCAAGACTAGAACTCACAGAGCTCAGGATAGAGAGCTAGGAGTGTGCGAAAACTCTGAGAGTGGCGAAGAAGAGCAGCGTCCCGGCTGCAGTGTGTGTAGCCTAGTGAGGGCCCGAGCGGGGCCGAAGGCGAGTGGAAAGTGAGTAACATAGGGGGCAAAAGAGCTTAACCAGCTCAGCCCTAAGCATATACCGGACACCGGGTCCGAGAGTCTACGTGGATCTTCATGACCAGTAGAAAACAATCGGAACCCATGGCGAACTACATGTCCCAGGATCACCTAAAGCTGATACGTACCAGGGTCTGGAATCACGGAGACCCCAAAGAATAGGGAGAGTGATCTCCAACAGAAGGCCCTATCACCAAGTCAGCAGGTGCAGAACAGAAACCAAGTTAGGCCTTGCTCCAGGCAGGTCAGAAACTTACTACAGAGAGGCAAGAGACAGGAGGCCCTACACCCGCTCACTGGGGAGAATCCAGACGTGCACCCCTCACCCTACAGTGCTCCGGGACGTGCCTGAATTTCCATCAGTAAAAGGTACTGAAGTGACTTTCGTGTGTGCTCCTATTCTTGCTCAGACCCGGCTGGGTCCCCTCTGTCCTGCATCCCCCTCTCCATACGCTGCCCTGAGGCCTAGCTCCACCTGTTGGGAGCTATACCATCGAGCTGCCTTATCACCGGCCTCAGTGGACTGCCGCAGCGCTGGTGATTCTCACCAGAAACCACAGGTGGCGTCACGAACTTTCATAAAGTTAACGAACAATTCCCTTTTAAAAGCTGACCCAAGGGTACGGGCCCAGGAGCCGACCACCGCGACATCCCCAAGGCCAGGCAAAGGCCCGGGTACCGAGTCGTCCCCATCCCCCTGGGCGAGTCACTTGCACTTTACAACTTGGAGGTGCTGGCCTGCCCTGCAACAAGGTTAATGTCGGAACCTGTGTTTAGCATGGCAGGGGGAGTGATCACAGACCGGCATATCCACCTGTCAACAGCCAAAGTGGGCAAGCTCACTTTCATTAAAATTAACCAGGCGTGGATCCCACATTACTCCCCTGCCTCTTCCACCTACACCTCCACGTCTACCTCCTCCTCCACTTGAACCTTCGCCTCCTGGTTCAAGACTGTTATTTTTTTTTATTCTATGTTATTCTAAGTCATTTTCCTAAGAAAAGACAAAATGCACCCCCCCCCAAAAAAAAACCAACAAACAAAAACAGCATTGGCTACCTCTGCCTCTTCCACCTACAATGCCGCGTCCATCTCCACCTCCTCCTCAACCTCCTTCTCCAAGTAAACATCGGCCTCCTGGTTCAAGATTGTTATTTTTGTTTTTTTATTCTATGTTATTTTAAGTAATTTCCCTAAAAAAACAAAACAAATAAAACCTCCACAAAAACAGTATTCGCTATCTCCGCCTCTTCCACCTACATCACCACGTCCATCTCCACCTCCTCCTCTACTTGGACCTCCACCTTCTGGTTCAAAATCATTATTATTTTTTTCTTATTCTATGTTAAGTAATTTTCCTATCCACATGTGTTTGCAGGGCAATTGTCCCGCTCTTACCCCCATTTTGCTTCCATTTGCAGCCCCCTAGCTCTTACTATGACTATTTTTATTTTACAGCTCCAAAGTTCAGGTCCCCATTGACTTCTATAGGTTTGGGTTTGAGTTCAAATTCGGGTCAAGTTCTGGAGCCCCAACTGAACTTTGAATTATAGTACGACCGAACCTGACAAACCCAAACATCCACCAGTCCGCTCATCCCTAGTAATGAAGAAAATGTTAGCCTTTTTTGTGGCAAAAATGCGGAAAAAAAGCATGGGCATCTTCTGAATATTTTTTTAAGCTTCCTCATTGACTTTACTGTAAAATACTGAGTATCTTCCTAGTGGAAAATGCCTGTAGAATGGAAATGTCACTTCTTTTAAACACTTGGTGGTTTTGAAAGCCTGAAGCATCTAAGATGCTCAAAAGACTGAAAATTTAAAAAGCAAGTCATTCTCCCCTAGGAATAAATTGGATTATTCTTCTGAGTGTTTCATGAGCAATTTTTCACTTCCAGTGGAAGTGTGAAAACAAAAATACTGGAAAAGATGCAGTATAAACATATTCTAGAGGTATGTTCACACTTTCTTTTTATGGCATCAATTTTTCAAGCACTAGATGCTTTGTCATTTTTAACTCATGAAACATCTTTTGTTGGTGATTTTTAATCATTTCCCCACCGTTATTGTTTTGCCATTTTTGATATTCTTGTTTTTGTGTTTTTTTTCAGAGTTTACCAGTGTTTTTTTAAACTTCAATAAGCAATGAAAACAACGTTAGTGAAAGTGCTAAAAAAAAAGCGCAAAAAAACATCACCAGCATCCTCCTGGCGTTTTTTTTACCCTTCTCATAGAAATATATGTATTAAGTATTAAGTGTCTTCCAAATGCCAGGAGACATGACACATGTCAAATACTCGGCATTTTTTAAAAGGCTATGTGCGCACGTTCAGGAATTGCTTGCAGAAATTTCTGCACCTCTTGGCAGCAAAAACGCTGCAGAAAATCCACAGCGTTTACATGCATTTTTTATGCTTTTTTGCCTGTGGATTTGCCATGCTTTTTTTCCAATGCATTGTATAGGCAGAAACGCACAAAGAATGGACATGTTGCGTTTTTTTCCGCACATGAAATCCGGTCAGGAAAATTCATGATCATGTGCACAGAACTTGCAAAATGTCATAGGAAGTCATGGGATAAGGTACGCAATGCATTTTTGGCCCATTTCCGCGCTGAAAAAACGAACCAAAAACGCACTGTGTGCACTTAACCAAAGACGATTAAAGTTGCCAAATATGAACAGAAAGTGTTTTTCTAGCTAAAACAATAGGACCATTCTTTTGAGCGCTTCAAAAAACACCAGAAAAAGATGCAGTGTGAACATACCCCTAGGGTATTTTCATGCTTTGATATTTGGTGCCGATTTTGTTGCAGTAACTTGTGCATTTATCAGAGACAATGGAAATGATTTTCACTTGGAATAAATGCAATAAAATCTGCAGAAGGAGATTTCATTTAAGTTGCGATGCAAATGGTGAAATGTGTGGTTTAACCTCCCAGGCTCTGGGGAAGAAAGGGTTACAGATTGCACAGAGAGGCAGGAGGCGGAGCTTATCTTATATATACCAGGCAGAAAGCACAAGCTCTTGATAAAGGTGTCACCATCTTGTAGGAGGAGGTTTAGTAGCTGCAGAGTTTCTGGAGGATTTAGCTGCAGTCTGTTAGTATAGCTGAGCTGTACCTCCTTATATCAGGGCATAGGGCGTCTTTATATTAGAGCAGGGGAATTCCAGGTGCAATAGTCTGCAAGGTCAGCGCTCTAACATATATAATAGAAGACTTAACAAATTGCACCTACATATAACTAAGGCACCGATGATCTCACCCTTCACCTGCCTGCTATTTCATTGCTCTGTGTGTAGAAACTACCAATATTAATGTATTACAAAGCAGCTCTCACCTGAACTTTACCACTGAGCCCAGTAAACGTGAATGCATGGTGCGGGCCGTATAGTCAGACGTTCACCATAAAGTGTTTATGGTGAATGCAAAATAGTTTAGCAGTTTCCCCCTTCCCCCAAGTTCTTAAAATTTCAGCAAACAAATCTGCACAAAAATAATAGAAAAGTCTAATTTTCTTTATATAGTGAGAGGCACTCGGGGTCCGCAGTGACATGATGCATAAATCAGGCTTTCTTATCATGCTCACTTACCTTAGATAATTGTTGCAGGTGGTCCGTCTCCTGTTTGGCCTCAGCTTAGATTTGCAGTCAGATTTTTTTTTTCATTTGTTAGGGAACAAAGTAATAATAGTCTCCCTCACACAGTTTTCAGGATTTTTGAATTCTTATTGAAACTTGAAAGTTGCAAGCATTTTTTAAGCTGATTTTCATATTAAAGACGTGTTTAGGCTTCTAAAGAAAGGAATATGGGAAATCCACCACACAATGAAATGTTACAAACCAAAATGTTACGCATCTAGTGCATAATATATCTCGCTCTACTCTTTAACCCCTTTACAACCCAAGGTGGTTTGCACGTTAATGACCAGGCCAATTTTTACAATTCTGACCACTGTCACTTTATGAAGTAATTACTCAGGAATGCTTCAACGGATCCCCCTGATTCTGAGATTGTTTTTTTCGTGACATATTGCACTTCATGATTGTGGTAAAATTTCTTCGATATCACTTGCGTTTATTTGTGAAAAAAATGGAAATTTGGCAAAAATTTGGAAAATTTTGCAATTTTCAAAATTTGAATTTTTATGCGCTTAAATCAGAGAGATATGTCACACAAAATAGTTAATAAATAACATTTCCCACATGTCTACTTTACATCAGCACAATTTTGGAACCAAAATTTTTTTTCATTGGAGAGCTATAAGGGTTAAAAGTTGACCAGCGATTTCTCATTTTTCCAACAAAATTTACAAAACCATTTTTTTTAGGAACCACATCATATTTAAAGTCACTTTGAGGGGTCTTTATGACAGAAAATACCCAAAAGTGACACCATTCTAAAAACTGCACCCCTCAAGGTGCTCAAAACCACATTCAAGAACTTTATTAACCCTTCAGGTGCTTCACAGGAATTTTTGGAATGTGGAAGAAAAAAATTAGCATTTAACTTTTTTCACAAAAATGTTACTTTAGACCCAATTTTTTTATTTTCGCAGGGGTAACAGGAAAAAATGCACCCCAAAATTTGTTGTGCAATTTCTCGTGAGTAAGCAGATACCCCATATGTGGGGGAAAACCACTGTTTGGGCTCACGACAGGGTTCGGAAGGGAAGGAGCGCCATTTGACTTTTTGAATGTAAAATTTGCTTGAATAATTAGCGGACGCCATGTTGCGTTTGGAGAGCCCCTGATGTGCCTAAACAGTGGAAACCCCCCACAAGTGACACCATTTTGGAAACTAGACCCCTCAGGGAACTTATCTAGATGTGTGGTGAGCACCTTGAACCCCCAGGTGCTTCACAGAAGTTTATAACATTGAGCCGTGAAAATAACATTTTCACATTTTTCCCACAAAAATGTTTTTCAGCCCCCACTTTTGCATTTTCATAAGAGAAGAAATCGCACTATGCAGTTTGTTGTGCAATTTCTCCTGAGTTAGCAGATACCCCATATGTGGGGGAAAACCACTGTTAGGGCGCACGGCAGTGTTCGGAAGGGAAGGAGTGCCATGTGAGTTTTTGATTGTAAAATTTGCTTGAATAATTAGCAGATGTGCTCCTGATGTGCCTAAACATTGGAAACCTCCCACAACTGACACCATTTTGGAAACTAGACCCCTCAGGGAACTTATCTAGATGTGTGGTGAGCACCTTGAACCCCCAAGTCTTTTATAGAAGTTTATAACATGGAGCCGTGAAAATAAAAAATCAAACTATTTCCACAAAAATGATGTTTCAGCCCCAATTTTTTTATTTTCTCAAGGGTAAGAGGAGAAAATGGACCCCAAAAACTTTTGCGCAATTTCTCCTGAGTACGCCAATACCCTATATGTGGGGAAAATACAGTGTTTGGGCACACGACAGAGTTCAGAAGGGAAGGAGCACTGTGTGACTTTTTGAACGCAAAATCGTCTGGAATCGAGAGCGGACGCCATGTCGCGTTTGGAGAGCCCCTGATGTGCCTAAATAGTTGAAACCCCCCACAAGTGACCCCAGTTTGGAAACTACACCCCTCAAGGATTTTATCAAGGGGTATAGTGAACATTTTGAACCTAGAGGTACGACACAGAATTTGATGACATTAGGTCATCATATTGAATAAGTTGTCATTAGTCTTGAGCGCAAGTGCTCGCTACTTGAGTTTGCATCGGGTACTCAGGTATGCACCATGTATCACGGGTGCTCAAGTGAAATGCTCGAGTCCCCGCCCGCATGTTTCATGGTTATTAGACACCCCAAAAAAACATGCGGGGATTGCTCGTGCATGGCAGGCAATCCCCGCGAGTTTTTTTTGGCTGCGAAGCATATGGGGCGGAGACTCGAGCACCCGCAATACTCAATGCATACCCGAGCACCCGATGCAAACTCAAGTAGCGAGCAAATGCGTTCAACACTAGTTGCCATATCGTCATCTTTTTTTTTTTTTTTTACTTTTGAAAAAAAAACAACACTAACCCCAACCCCAGCCCTAGCATTTATTTTTTACGCCGTTCCTAGTGCGGTATAAGTGATTAGACGACCTTATTCTTCGGGTCGGTGCGACTACACAGATACCAGAATGATATCAGGTTTTTATGATCATGTGATGGCTTGTTTTTTTGCGGGATGAGTTGACGTTTTTATTGGTGCCATTTTCAGGCACGTGACATTTTTTGATGTCTTTCTATTCCAGCTTTTAGGAGGCAGAATAAACAAAAAACAACAATTCAGGAATTTTTTTTTTATTATTTTTTTATTCTACTCCGCGTGTGGTAAAATTGATAAGGTAGCTTTATTCTTCGGGTCAGTACGTTTACAGCAGTACCACATTTATATCGTTTTTCTATGTTTTGGCACTTTTACACAATAAAAGCTATTTTATAGAAAAAATTATTTTTTTTGCTTCGCTTTATTCTAAGAGCTATAACTTTTTGATTTTTCGGATGATGGAGCTGTATGGTGGCTTGTTTTTTGCGGGACAAGATGACGTTTTCAGCTGTACCATTTTTATTTATATTCGTCTTTTCGATCGCGTGTTATTCCATTTTTTGTTTGGCTGTATGATGATAAAGCATTGTTTTTTGCTTCGTTTTTTTTTCAATCAGCTGACACCCGGCGGCGACCATGCCCGCTCAGCCTGTGTGCGCGCACGATCGCGATGACGTACTAATACGGGTCAGGCTCTTAAGTCCCAGGGCACAGACACGTATTAGTACGTCATGGGGTTAAAGTGTCATGTAGATGGAGTGTTTTTTGTTTTTTAAGCCAAAAAGTAATAGTTATCCAAAACACTGATTTATTCCAACCTAAAGCTGCATTAAAAATAGCAAAAAACATCTTCAGTTTATTAAATGTGTTCTTTTTATTATATATGTTTGCAGAGCCTTTTGTGACCTTTTTAAGTGTTTAAACAGCAACTATAAAAGCTCATTTAACAAATACTTGAGTTTTAATAATTTAGATAATATCCAACAGGATGGTTTTCAAATTACTAATTGGCTCTCGGGATTTTCATTAAAACTTCTTTTTACCTGTAAAAATGTGCAGCCATTAATAATGAATGTTATAGGACATTGTAATTCTATTGCTGCATATACATTAAATGGGAGTATACTCGGGACTACAGAACAGGAGAAGGACTTGAGTATTCAGGTTACTAGTAAGCTGAGCAGCAGTACTCAATGTCAAGCAGCAGCCGCAAAAGCAAACAACATTTTAGGATGTATAAAAAGAGAAATAAAATCTTGTGATCCTAATGTATTGTTACCCCTCTATAAATCACTTGTGAGGCCACATCTGGAATATGGGATCCAGTTTTGGGCTCCTTATTTTAAAAAGGATTTTCAGAAGTTAAAAACAGTTCAAAGGCGTCTTCTAGATTATTACAAGGGATGGAAGGCCTCTCATATGATGAGAGGTTGGAAAAGTTGGGCTTGTTTAGCTTAGAAAAACGACGCCTCAGAGGGGATCTCATTTATATGAATAAATATGTGTTAAGTAGAAATGACTGGCACATGACTTATTCCTTCCGAAGACCATACTAAGGACCATAGGGCACTCATTACAGGTGGAAGAAAGGCGATCCCGGCACCTAAATAGTAAAGGGTTCTTTACAGTAAGAGCAGTCGGTCTGTGGAAAGCCCGACCACAAGAGGTAGTAATGGCCGACACGATAACAGCGTTCAAAAAAGGGCTGGACGATTTCCTCAATACACATAACATTATGCGTTAGAGTTAAATTAGACAAAATGTTACACTTACAGTAGTACATTTATTACGGTAATAGTAATTACATAACTGGTATTATAATTAGGTGTGATCCAGGGTTCTAGGACTGATCGCCTTTTCTCGCGATCAATTTCCCTGTGATGCAAATTGGCTGAAAGTGTCCTGGGGTTTTTTGCCTTCTTCTGGATCAACAGATTTAGGCATAGAGATTTTAGTAATACCATTATTAGAGTCACAAGAGTAATAGAAAATATGAAACTAATTAACAAAAATTATAAATGTGTTCATTTTTAATTGTAATAGTGTTACAATGATAAAAATAGTAATAATACATTGGTGAGGCCTAGTCCCAGTAAGTTAGTATAGTGTTAGTGTAGGGAGTACAATTGGGTAGAAAGGTTGAACTTGATGGACCTAGGTCTTTATTCAACCTACATTACTATTTTACTATTTAAAACAAAAATATTTTTTGGTTAATTTTCAGCGAATGCAACAACTTTCCATTGAAATTTCTAATGTCAGCCTGAAATTTGTGAATGAGGGTTAGGTAATATTTACATGTAGCTAAAGAGTGGACTCCAAGTATCAGTGTCACTGTTGGGTCCCTACATCCGAGTACCACAGAGCTTTGCGCAAAAGTTCCACTTTTTCACACTTATAGAAAAAACTACCACAAAAGAACTTTGGTATTAACGGAGTTTTCACACATTTGATGTTGATGTTTTTCTTTTGATACCATTCTTTGGTCCTTGTTATAAAACACAGCTGTAGAATGGCACTTTTTGATTGTGTTTACCCTGTAGTACGTAAAAATGCCAGAAAAAAAAAGAATGTCAAGCTACAAAAACCCTTGTAAAAAATGGCATGAAATCCATGGCAGCTTTTGAAAATTCTAAAAGCACCACAATAACAATGCCTCTTATTCATAATTTTTCTGTGTCTTTTTGTGTGTGGTCTTTTATTGCTGTTAGATTTTGTGCCAAAATCATAAAAATTGTGCACTATGGTGAAATTTAAGCAAACTATTAATTTTTACTTTATATGTGCCTCTTTTAGTAAAATGTCACATAGTTTCTTCAATAGGCTTTAAAAATAAAGCATGCTAGTGTTCAACTGCTCAAGATAAAGTTAGACAGATTTTGTACACCACTAGGATACTGGAACACAATTGCACAAAAAAAGTTTGAAACATTTCAAAACGTCTCAAATGATGAATCTAATAAAAAAAAGAAAACACACAAGCAAGGCAAAAAATCAAGAGGACTTCAAAATGGCGTAAAAATGGTGCAAAACCCATAATGAATTTGGTTCAAAAATAAAAACGCATAAAATCTAAACTTGTACAAAAAGGGATCAAAAAGAACTATGAATCTAGACCGATGTGTGAAAAAAGTCTACAAAGAGATTAATTATACATGTTCATGAGGCATGTTGTTGTCCGCACATAGTGGATGTGGAGTCTAAAGAAGCGTTGGGTATTAACCCCTTCCTGGCATGACTTTACTGTATGTCATGATCTGTATGGTGTTTGCTAAATTGATGTACAGTTACGTCATGGCAATTATTTCGGCACAAAAGATGAATTTGCAGAGGGGGGGTGTAATTTCCTACACTGGGTCATTTGAGGAGGGTTTCTGCTGTTCTGGCACTTAAAGACTGCAAATGAAGTCTCCAAACTATTCTTGGAAAATCTTCTCTCCAAAAGTCAATTCATGTTTTTCCTCTGGATCCCTGCTGTGTGGTCAAACTATACTGTAAAGCCACATATGGCATTCAAGAGAAATTGTGTAACTGACTAAGTCCATTTTTACCAATTTTTAACATTTTATTGGTAAAATCGTAATTTTTTTCTTCGCCGCCCAATAATGTAAAATTTTGCGAAACTTTTGTGGTATCAATATGCTCATATCATCACTAGGTAAATCCATTGAGGGTTGTCATTTCCAAAATGGTGTCTCTTGTAAGGCATCTTTAATTTTTGGTATTTTAGGGGCTCTACAAATGTAACATGGTGTCCAAAAATCATTAACAATCTGCAGCCAATGCTGTGGCATTGGCTCTGGCATGACTGTTGTAGTTTCTCCCAAATTAAATTACAGGTAGACCGCATATCCAATAAAGTTTTTCCATGGTGTGGGTGTGATAATAAATGATGTGGCTGGGGAGGAGGAATATGCTGTTGAGGTTGATAAAAGTACCTATATGCTAGTACATTCCCATAATGGCTTGGTGACGCCAGATGTTTCCGAGACCGACCCCACATTACCGGACTGCTTAATGGCTTGTAATAGGGGTCTAAGGTAATTGGGTGGGATCGCAGGATCCACTACCAACATCAAGGGCCCCCTAAACCTTAGTTGGATTTGTCCCAGGATTTGGTGAACATACTGCCCTAAACTTTATAGGAAGAAGTTGGTATCATCCTCTGGCTGGATATTGACCAAATAACTGAGCTCTGTGTATGGTTAATCAGGAAACTGATATGTTGCTGAGGAATAAAAGATAAACTTCACATGCCCAGCATGGTGTGCCTTGCATGTGAAACATCTCGCTTTAAAAAGTCCAATGTGTTTGTGAATACCAACTTGTCCTAACCCTAAATTGAAAAACCTAGACTAGATTAACCACCCATGCACTGAAAGCTCTGGAGAAATAAGTAAATAACAACATTAATCAATATGTGTATATATATATAATATTAAATACCACCTGTAGGGTATGACTAAAGCACTAGGGTTACCTAATCACAATGAAATGTTATATAGCAACCACAGGATACATCTAGGGCAAAAAAGGCCAAAATGTAATCCAGATAATGTCCCCCCCCCCATAAAGTGTATGTCCTATAGCCATAGTGATATAGAATTATAGAATTAGACATATATTGGAAAATTCGAATAGCAAGTGACTCAGATAAGTATGAAAATCATAATCATATGATAAGATAATATGTCTAAAGGCATACCAATTAGGTTACTAGCAAAACACAAATACCATTAAAAGAAATGAGGGGTAAGGAACAATTCAGGTTAAGCCATATATAATGAACGGAGGTATAAATAAAAAGAAAAACACTGAGGAGGAAGTGTAAGAAATTATTCAAGAGATATGACACTAATAAAAGACCCCTAATAAGGGGGCTTTGTATGCATGACAAGCATTAATTGAATATACTTGTATGTAGGGCCCAACAGTGAAAATAGCCAGAGGACCAATAAATCACACATATCACAGAAAATACGTATGAGACAGCTGTTTGTCAAGGCCTTTTGGGGCCAGTGAGTCCAATTTGAAAAACAATTCACACTATTTTTGTAGAATGAATTTATTAAGATCCCCTTTTTTTATGTCTAATCGCCTAAATAGCACAGAAAGTAATCTCTTTTAGTTACCCATAGTGGACATTATTCAGATGCCGTGCAACTGGAGTGTCACGTCCATTTTCAGATATCCCCCAGATATTCCCCAACATGCCTTCTCAATTCTCTATTACGGTAAACTCATTTTGTTTAATTCTCTAAAGTTCCTATGCTTTTGGTCACTTTGTTGTCCTGCTACCTAGATTTTGTGTATGGAGAAGGGATTGCCTGTCACATCCGATTGCAAGGGAAAATGCCAAATTGAGGACCTGTTTTTGATACCCCCTCTCGGTAAACCTCATTTTTTAAACAGTGGCCTGAACCCTGAAATCCTCTTCTAGAGCAATGTCTTCTGAGGCGAAGGAATTGCCCTTTCGGTATCCCTCTTTATAGAGGTAAGGGATGGTGGCTATCACATTTTAATAAACTATTACTTGCTGTTTGTTTATGGTAGGTGTATTTTCTTAGACTGCCATCCTTTTCCTTCTTAATTGTCAGATCCAAGAAAAATAATTCACTCATGCTGGACTTGGTGTGTACTTAAGGCTCATATTATTGATGATCAAACTCTCAACTGAGGATAGAAATTCAATATTTGAGCCAGACCAAAGAATGAAAACATCATTGATATATCGGGCCCAAAACCAATTAAAGGATGCCACCACATCATATTTCCCCCAAATACAACAGTTTCCTTCCACAAACTCAAGAACAGATTTGCATAGGAGGTTCTCCACATAGCAGGGCTCCTGATCTGGTGGATGGACTTCCTATCTAAAATGAAATAGTTGTGGGTAAGTAGAAAAAGAGGATCCTTAATAAAGATATTGTGTCCCTGACTCCACCCCTTATACAATTAAGCATCCTTAAAGGGGATCCAAACTCTTTTGGCTCTTTGGAAGGGCTTAAAAAGTAGGTATAGTGGGAAAACCTGATACAGAAAATTATATTCATTCATGGAAATGAGTGAGTCATCCCGTGCCTTAATAAGAATCATTTGGAGGGAGTCAATAAAAGTTATAGTGGGATCAGATGTTATTTCATGTGTGTCGGTATCTTGAAGAATCGAATAACACAAGGCAAAGTATATAGGTTGATCTAACAATACAAGATTTCCCTCTTTTATCCAACGGCTTAATGATTAGATATTATTTTTTTCCAGCCCATCAAGAGAAAATAACACATCACTGGACAGATTTGAGTCATGCAAAAAATTTGTATGCAGAATCCTACATACAGTGTGTACAGAAAGTATTCAGACCCCTTTAAATTTTTCACGCTTTGTTTCATTGCAGCCATTTGGTAAATACTAAAAAGTTCATTTTTTTTCTCAATGTACACACTGCACCCCATCTTGACTGAAAAAAACAGAAATGTAGAAATTTTTGCAAATTTATTACAAAAGAAAAACTGAAATATCACATGGTCATATGGACTCTGACCCTTTGCTCAGTATTGAGTAGAAGCACCGTTTTGAGCTAGTACTGCCATGAGTCTTCTTGGGAATGATGCAACAAGTTTTTCACACCTGAATTTGGGGATCCTCTGCCATTCTTCCTTGCAGATCCTCTCCAGTTCCATCAGGTAGGATGGTGAACGTTGGTGGACAGCCATTTTCTGGTGTCTCCAGAGATGCTCAATTTGGTTTAGGTCAGGGCTCTGGCTTGGCCAGTCAAGAATGGTTACAGAGTTGTTCTGAAGCCACTCCTTTGTTATTTTAGCTGTGTGCCTACGGTCATTGTCTTGGAAGGTGAACCTTCGGCCAAGTCTGAGGTTCAGAGCACTCTGGAAGGGATTTTCATCCAGGATATCTCTGTACTTGGCTGCATTCATGTTTCCTTCAATTGCAACCACTCATCCTGTCAAAAACACCCCCATAGCATGATGCTGCAACCACCATGTTTCACTGTTGGGATTGTATTGGGCACTTGATGAGCAGTGCCTTGTTTTCTCCACACATACCACTTAGAATTATCACCAATAAGTTCTATCTTTGTCTCAACAGACCAGATAATCTTATTTCTCTTAGTCTGGGAGTCCTTCATGTGTTTTTGAGAAAACTATGCGGGCTTTCATATGTTTTGCACTGAGGAGAGGCTTCCGTCGGGCCGCTCTGCCATAAAAGCCGAACTGGTGGAGGGCTGCAGTGATGGTAGACTTTGTGGAATTTTCTCCCATCTCTCTCCTGCATCTCTGGAGCTCAGCCACAGTGATCTTGGAGTTCTTCTTTACACCTCTCACCAAGGCTATTCTCCCACGATTGCTCAGTTTGGCTGGACGGCCAGGTCTAGGAAGACTTCTGATGGTCCCAAATTTCTTCCATTTAAGGATTATGGAGGCCACTGTGCTCTTAAAAACCTTGAGTACTGCAGAAATTCTTTTGTAACTTTGGCCAGATCTGTGCCTTGCCACAATTCTGTCTCTCAGCTCCTTGGGCAGTTCTTTTTCATTTGGTCTGACATGCACTGTGAGCTGTGAGGTCTTATATAGACAGGTGTGTGCCTTTCCAAATCAAGTCTTGTCAGTTTAATTAAACACAGCTGGACTCCAATGAAGGAGTAGAATCATCTCAAGGAAGATCACAAGGAAATGGACAGCATGTGACTTAAATATGAGTGTCTGAGCAAAGGGTCTGAATACTTATGACCATGTGATATTTCAGTTTTTCTTTTTTAATAAATTTGCAAAAATCTACATTTCTGTTTTTTTTTCAGTCAAGATGGGGTGCAGCGTGTACATTAATGAGAAAAAAAATGAACTTTTTAGAATTTACCAAATGGCTGCAATAAAACAGAATGAAAATTTTAAAGGGGTCTGAATACTTTACATACCAACTGTAATCCTCTTCCACCAATTTCATAAAGATAGCAGCACTCGTAAAGTCACCATGAAGAGACATTTTTGTAATGTTATTTCTTAGGTCCCTTTCATTCTCCCGGAGGAGTCCCATTAGAGACTGATAGCCCTCCATGTCCTCTTCCATGATTCCCAATTTATGGCATTGTTTTTTATCATGATGTCTGAACGATTTTTTCCATTGGAATTTGCGGTCTAATAAATTAATGTCCTTAACTCAGCAAAAACAATTAAAAGAATAGGTTGGAACATAGGTTAAGGCAAAATAGCAGGGAAGAGGGAGAGGGAAAAAAATATCAGCTCACCCGTTAGTAGACAGCTGGAGGCTCTGTGTTAAAGGTGATCCGACAGCAGAATAGCCTTGGTTCCAGGCAATCACTTGGAATATAGAGCAAGGAAAAAGAGAGCACCAGGTGGATCTTCATTAAAATATAGCTTTTATTGGAAACATATAAAAGCTGCCATGTCACAAGGACAAAACACGGAATACTAATCCACAGAGCATGGTAGTCCCAACGCGTTTCAGCTAGATGTTAGCCTTAATCATGGGATAGATTCACTGTGAAACATAGTAATATATATGACTGAACATACAAAGGTAGCTCCACCTAGGCACAAGTGGTAAATAACTAATTAGTGAATAGGAGTAAATTTAAAAGTGACATGCTCATATAACAGAATACATATTAAAAGTAACGATATTATACTATCACAGCAAAAAACAAGTCTAAGAAAAGTGTATATATAAATCATGAAACAAACAAATAAAAAGAGAGGGAATATGAGAGAGATGTCCTGTGAAAAAAAAAACATAGGTTAACCCTTTCTGAAATACACTATTTGTAGGAAATCAGAGTTTTGACAGTTCACCTTCCTTAAAGATAAATTCGATTGCATGGACTCCCACGGTGTAGCAGGGAAATTACCAAAGAAAGACAAGGTCCACCATCCAAAAAAATCTTCTAAAAGTCCGTATTTATTTAGAAAAGTAAACAGTGTGCTAGACCGGCCCACTCGACCACACACAGAGGTAAACACGGGAATACTGTCTCTTTAAATTCTTCCCAGGTTAATTATACAGGCAACATAAACCGTGGTGAATTAAAAAATAAACACATCAGTTAGGGCAAAAACAGGAAAACCAAACAAAGTGGTAGCGCAAAGCACAGTCCTTGTGGTAGCGGGTATCCCACCCGCTCCGAGTTCAGCAAACTAAAGGTTCAGCTTTTCTTTGTCAGGACACAAAGTGCTAGAGTTCTTCTCTCCAGTAGTGTTGAGCCACCCCCGTAGTGTTCGGTTCGGTTCGTCGAACACCCGTGTGTTCGCCGAACTGTTCGTCGAACTGTTCGTCAAACACCTTCGAACACCGTTAAAACCAATGGCAGGCAAACAAAAACACATAGAAACACATAGAAAACACCTTCAAAGGTGTCCAAAAGCTGACAAACTGCTCAGAAGACACAACTAACACATGGAAAAGTGACAAGTACATAGAGTCATGCGAAAAGAAAAGAGGTGGAGGAGTAAAAGGAGGGGGAGACACAGATATAGGCATGTCATGCCCTTCTAAAATCCAAAAAGTGAGAAGCCGACACGTTCAGTCCGCTCCTGCCCGTGCCACCTCCGTGTCGCCGGGTTTGTGCCAGAGCCGCGGTGAACCCTGACGGCCAGCCCCCCTCTCCCAATACTGGTGCCTGTCCGCTGGTGGGTCGAGCGAGCCCCCCTGTGGTGGAGGCAGCTCTAAGCTTTTTAATTTAAATTGTCTCTCTAATTTGAATAAATACACTTTAAATCCATTTACAAGGATCTATTGGAGGGCAAGTCTCATGCCAGCAGCCGCGTAATTCCAGCTCCAGTAGCGTCCACTAAAGCTGCTGCAGTTAAAAAGCTTTTATAAGGATCGAGCTCGGCTGTCCACCGCAAGGCATCCTACTGCCAGTCCGAGCCCCTATGCCTTGGGGTGCCTCCTGATGCTCTTCACTGAGTATCCCGTGGTCCCGAAGCATTTCCTTTGAAAAAATGAAGTGTCCAAACTACAGGTGGTGTAGCTTGCTTAACAGCCGGGATAATCCGCTGACTAGCAGACCCTGCTACTAGGCACAAAGTATTTCCTGGGCTAGATGCAGTTAAAAATTTGTAATTAGATACTCTCGTTGGATGCTGAGAAAGCATTCCATAGAGTCTCCTGGCACGCCATATATGATTCTCTTAAAAAGCTTGGGGTAGGGGTCTAGGGGACCCTTTTATAGCCAAAATCACGGCCCTGTATCGCAATACGTCACCTAGGCTGAAGATAAATGGAACTGTAGCACCCTGAGGGCTCGGTTGCTACAGAGGTATTGCACCTCACCCAGAGGTGTGATATCTCACTCTCAGGTAAGGATGTAGTGTGGATCAGGACCCGACACCTGCATGCATTACACCACATTGCCGTGGGGCAGGGCGACCAATATGCCCCTGAGATGGGCACGACAGTCCCTGTCCCTGGCTGGAGTGGGGGGAGGGAACACTGAGGAAGGCGAACCCTGTAGTGCAGGAGCAGGGAGGAAGCAGTTCCTGGGTGCATTGAGAAGGGAGTATAAAAGGTGGGCACCATCTTAGTTCAGTGCAGAGAAGTCTGAGCAGAAGTGGCAGGGAGCAGGGGCTCTGCATGAGCTCTGCTCCGGAGGCGGGCCTAGTAACAGAGGCCCAGGCCTGGAAGAGGGAGAAGGAAGGAAGAGGAGCGGAGAAGGCTCCAGGAACGAGGAACGAAGGGATCTCAGGGGTGCGGACGGGCGAGTCGCCACCGCACGCCCGAATCCACCTGCGTGGAGGGGTCAGGCCAAAGGGGGAGACCGGTCCCCGAAACTAGTGGAGGCAGGAAACGACCCTCAGCTAGAAACAGGAGGCTGTGACATTTTATGTGGCGCAGCCCCTCGCTACACCCGCTAGGAAGGCACCACATAGGGTCAGGGAAACTGGCGCCAAGTCTACCAAGAGGAGGCCCGAGGCAGCCGGACAGAAGGGTTGGTAAGAAAGGCCAGACAAAGGACACACAAAGGGGGTCCTGTGAAGCACTCCAAAGTTATCTGGGAGTTGTCTGAGCCCCTCACCTGGTGAGCACAGTACGACGTGGGCAGCCGTTACCTGCAGACTTGGTCTGGATAATAAGAACTGTGAGTAAAGGCCCTGGACTGCATCACTGACTCCGTGTCATTACTGCTGCTGCCCTGCACCATCACCCCCATCCTCCGCATATACTGCCCTGAGGCTATACTCCTCCCGTGGGGAGTTATGCTACGCTCTGCTGCACCCACAACACCAGCCTCAGCGGTCTGCCCTGGAGCGGCGGTTCACTCTGACTGTAATCCACGGGTGGCGTAGTCGGACATTTAAACATCAAAACCACATAAATAGTTCCGCCACTGGTTTGACCGCCCTGAGCCACGGAACCGGGTTGCCGCCACGGAGACTACAACCACCAGCATCCACCAAAAAGGGTCCGGCTCCGGGTGTCCCAAGGCCCAGGGGGCGCGTCAGAACATTTTCATCACCTTTCACAATCACCAATGGGACAAGGCAGGGATGTTCTCTGTCCCCTCTCTTATACATCCTAGTGACGGAGCACCTGCTCTCATCAATTCGCCATAACCCCAATATTAGGTGGATTGAGGTGGGATGCACCGAGTACAAGTGCTCTCTATTTGCTGATGATGTCCTAGTATATATCACTCAATCACATATATCCATCCATGCTGTTATGGCTGAAATAGATCACTTTGTTACATGGTCAAATTTTAAAATCAATGCAGCGAAGTCTGAGGCCCTCGATGTCTCCCTCCCCAAATCCATATAGGATTCCATCCAGTCCAACTTTCCCTTTGCCTGGCCCTCACAGGGTATCAAATACTTAGGAATTCCTATTCATAGAGACCTCTCCCATCTATGTTATCTTAATTTTGGGCCCTTTATTGAACAACTCCATACAGACCACGGTTGGCAAGTTAGAACTGTAAGATTCACTACGTGAACCACTGGTGTTTTGTGGAAAAGCACATGTACACTGTGTTCCAAATTATTATGCAAAAAGTGTTTAGGAGTGATAAGGGAAGAATTTGTTTGTTTGTCAGTTAAACTCATTGATGGTGATGTGTGTCAGGGCTCTTTATATCACTGTAAGCAATTGCAGACACCTGTTCTAATTAGTTTGGCAGGTGTGTCCAATGAAAGGCAAGACTACTTAAGAAGGCTGTCTCACATTATTAAGCAGCCTACATTTTCTGCCAAAATGGGAAAGAAAAAGGATGTGTCGGCTGCTGAGAAGCAACAAATTGTGGAGTGTTTAGGTCAAGGCATGACTACAATCAACATTGTGCAATGATCAGGATGAAGTGTCTTGGCAATCAAGAAGTATGTAGCTGATTCACAGTACACACGTGTGCGTGCTGATAAGGGCAAATTGAGGACTCTTTCCTACAGGCAATTACGTCAGGTTGAAAGAGCAGCGGCAAAAAAGCCTTGTCATAGCAGCAGACAAGTTCTTGAAGCTGCTTGTGCCTCCAACGTCCCCCGAACAACAAGATGCAGGGTCCTTCAGAGGTTTGCAGCTGTGCATACGCCATCCTGTCGACCTCCTCTATCCACTTCACACAAGCAGAAACGGCTCCAGTGGGCCAAACATTACATGAAGACTGATTTCAAAACTGTTTTGTTCACAGATGAGTGCCGTGCAGCGCTTGATGGTCCAGATGGATGGAGTGGAGGATGGCTGGTTGATGGACACCCCACGCAAACACGGCTACAGCGCCAACAAGGAGGAGGTGGAGTAATGTTTTGGGCTGGAATCATGGGGAGAGAGATTGTCGGCCCCTTTAGGATCCCTGAAGGCGCTAAAGATGAACTCCATAATGTATGTGGATTTTCTCAAACAGCACTTCCTGCCATGGTTCAAGAAGAAGAACCGTGTATTTCACAGCAAGATCATTTTTCTGCATGATAATGCACCATCTCATGCTGCACATAAAACATCTGCATCTCTGGCTGATATGGGCATAAAAGGGGACAAACTTATGGTGTGACCCCCATGCTCCCCTGACCTCTACCCCATTCAGAACCTTTGGAGCATCATTAAAAGGAGTGTCTATGATGGCGGGAGGCAGTTCACATCTAAGCAACAGCTCTGGGAGGGTATTCGGTCCTCATGCAAAACAATTGAAGCAGAAACCATCCAAAACCTGACAAATTCAATGGACGAGAGAGTTCAGAAGCTCCTTTCGAACAAGGGGTCCTATGTGAAAATGTAACATCACCTAGAATAAAGTTTTGAGTTGAAAACTGTTTGATTTCAGTTTCTAACAACCTGCTAATGCTTATAATTTCAAAAATGACCATTTTTTTGGTCTTTATTAAAATGAAAAGGTTGATCGAAAAGTTTGGGGGATCTAAGAGTGTGGCAACCCAGTAGTCATGATTACTTTGAATTCTGACAATATGAGGGTCATGCTGCAGGTAGTGCAGCAAGAAGGCACTTATGTGTCTTGCGCATCTCGGAGCCCCAAAATTATTTTCCGGGCTAGATGCAGCTAAAAATTATTATTAATTTTAAATCTGGTGAAGCTTTAGTTTAGATGGCCTAATAGGATCAGTGCTGCACACTGCTACAAAGCCCAAATTATTTTCCAGTCAAGATACAGATAAACATGATTAGTAATTTTAAATCTGGTGGAGCTTATTATAGATGGCCTAATAGAATCAGTGCTGCACACTGCTACAAAGCCCAAATTATTTTCCAGCCAAGATACAGATAAACATGATTAGTAATTTGAAAGCTTAAAACGGTTGGTAGGGTGATTTTAACCAATCATCAAGCTTTTACTCTCCCCAGGATGACACAGGTGTAGAAAAGTCGTTTCGGATCCATGATTTGTTCATCTTTATGAACGTGAGTCTGTCTACATTATCAGTGGAGAGCCGCGTGCGCTTATCTGTCAGCACACCACCAGCAGCGCTGAACACACGTTCAGACAGAACGCTGGCTGCGGGGCATGACAAGATCTCCAAGGCGTAAGTGGCTAGCTCCGGCCATTTATCCAGATTGGAAGCCCAAAAAGAGCAAGGGTCCAGTGACACAGTCGTGGCTTCAATGTTTACTTGGAGATACTCCTGTACCATCGTCTCTAGGCGTTGACTATGTCTCAGACTTCTTGTCTCCTATGGCCTTGCAAAGGATGGGCTAAAAAAGTGGTGAAATGATTCCGCAAAATTGATGTTACCAGCAGATACTGTGGTTCTGTTACGGTTTGAGTGCTGAACACTTGACGGTCCCACGGTTGGCAAGTTGGAACTGTGAGATTCACTACGTGCACCACTGGTATTTTGTGGAAAAGCACATGTAAGATTCTGCAACAGTCTCTGCTGATACCCCTGCATGCGTGCATCCCTTTCTATGGCAGGAATAATTTTTGCAAATTTACTTTTGTACCGGGGATCTAACAGTGTGGCAACCCAGTAGTCAGGATTATTTCTAATTCTCACAATTCGAGGGTCATGTTGCAGGTAGTGCAGCAAGAAGGCACTCATGTGTGTTGCGCATCCAGGAGCACCAAGTCCCTGTTGTGTTGGTGGCGAGGTAACAATCATGCTTCCTTCCTCTGTCCTCTCCCCCCAACCTCGCACAACAGAAATGTGATCAAGGTCTCCCTCATCTGATGAGTCTTCCATCAGTTCGTCCTCCACTTCTTCCTGGGCTCCTGCACCTTCCTCACTAGTTTGGCTGCTACCATGCGCCCTGGTAAAACCATCTCCCCCACCCTCACATGCCTGCCGCCTTGGTGCTGCCGACCGTCTGGACCTTGCAGATGTTAGCCCTTCCGCATACAACTCCTCCTCCTCTACTTCCTCCACCTCCTCTTGTGCCACCACCTGACTCCGAATTCTGTTTAACATGTGCTCCAGCATGTAAATCACCGGAATAGTCATGCTGATAATGTTATCGTCAGCACTAAACATCTTCGTCGCCATTTCAAAACTGTGCAGAAGGGTGCATAGGTCCCTGATCTGAGACCACTCCTCCAGCGTGATTTGCCCCACCTCTGGATCTCGTTGGCCCAGGCTATACGTCAGAACGTATTGCACCAGGGCTTGTCGGTGCTGCCACAGTCGCTGCAACATGTGCAGAGTTGAATTCCACCGGGTAGGCACATCGCATTTTAGCCGGTGAAGTGGCAGGCCCAACGACTTCTGTAGAGATGTAAGTCGCTGAGCTGCGGGATGCGAACGGCAAAAGTGAGCACACAGCGACCGTGCCCTCTGCAGAAGGCCATCTAGTCTGGGATAGTGGGCTAAAAATTGCTGGACAACCAGGTTCAACACGTGAGCCATACAAGGCACGTGTGTGACATTGCCCCGGCGAAGGGCCGCACCCAGGTTTGCAGCATTGTCGCACACGGCCTTCCCTGGTTTCAGGTCCAGTGGAGACAACCATTCATGAAATTGGTTCTCCAGAGCTGACCACAACTCCTCAGCTGTGTGACTCACATTTCCCAGACATTTCAATGTAAAAACCGCCTGATGACGTTGAGCCCTACTGCCAGCATAGTAAGGAGGTGTGCAGGATCCCTTCTGCGCAGTTAGAAAGCTTGTGGCATGACCAGACAGGCTTTGGGTGCAGGTGGAAGACCGAGAGGAGGTTGAGGAGGCAGAAGCAGTGGAGGAACTTTGACATAAAGAGGATTGACGCACAACTCGTGGGGACGGCAAGACTTGGACAGCAGCCCCTTGTCCTGCTGTCACCATAGTTACCCAGTGCCCAGTCAGCGACATGTAACGCCCCTGTCCATGCCTACTCGTCCAAGTGTCTGTGGTGAAATGCACCCTGTCACACACAGAGTTTCTCAAAGAAGCGGTGATGTTGTGTGCGACATGCTGGTGGAGCGCAGGCACACCTTTCTTTGAGAAGTAGTGCCGACTGGGCATCTGGTACTGGGGCACTGCAACGGACATAAGGTCTCGAAAATACTCTGTGTCCACCAGGCGGAAAGGCAGCATTTCTGTAGCCAAGAACTTGCAGATGGTGAAATTCAACCTCTTAGCTTTCTCATGGCTAGGAGGAAATGGTCTTTTACTTGTCCACATCTGAGGGACCGAGGGCTGGCTATTGTGCTTAGACGGGGTTGATAAGGGTATCCCCGGCAAACTGCCGGTCTGTGAGGAAGATGCAGGCGGACATGTTAGGTTGCCTTGATCCAAAGGTGGTGCTATCGATGTCGGACAGCGCTCAACACCAGCCGGTGTTACCACCTCCACAGAAAATGATGACCTGCCAATCACGCTGGCTGTTGCGGGTAAAGAGGTGGCAGGTCTGCGCCCCAAAACAGGTGTGACTGCTGTCCCCCCAGTCACAGAGGATGAAGAGGCCGCGGATGCACAAGATATGGCAGACGGCGGTTGGCCCGGCCGGCTAGGCCGCATTGTAGCACACTGAGCTTCCCACTGCAACTTATGCTTCATGTCCATGTGCCGGTTCATGCATGAAGTACTCAAACTATGTATTTTTTGGCCTCTACTTAGCTTTTGCTGACAAATGTTACAGATAACACGAGTTGGGTCATCTTTATCGATCTGAAAAAATGCCCAGGCTATGCAAGGCTTAGCACCCATGCGACCTGAAGAGCCACCACGACTTGTGGTGAGAGGCAGAGTTGTGTTTGAGGATGCAGTTGTTGACGTGCTTCCAGTACTACGTCTCTGTCCAGGAAGGCGCAACCTGACTTCGTCGTCACTAGCATCTTCCTCCACCTCCTCTGCTGACCTCATCTCTTGGCTGACTGTGGGTTGACAGTAAGTGGGATCTCCAACCTCATCATCATCACCCTGTGTGTTATCACACCCGTCGTCCTCAGAGCCAACCTGTTCCTGCCCTGACAAAAAACTAAAGTTGTCGCTCCAATCAGGTATTTGAGTCTTATCATCGTCTTCCTCATTGTCTCCACCAACAGGAGTTACAGTTTGGGAATGAGGGTCTACATTATGGTCAGAACCTTCTGCGTCTGGTCCTGGATCCGACTCATAAAGATTCTGGGCATCAGTGCAGATCATTTCCTCGTCTGGATTTACAGAAGCGCTGGAGTCGACCTCTGATTCCCAGGCTATAGTATGAGTAAACAGCTCTGCAGACTCAACCATCTGTTCTACCTCATACTCAGATGGGCAGCTGGAGATTTGGGAGCTGTGAGGAAGCAAGTGCGATTGGGGTGACACCTTTGAGGACTGGAGTATTTGTGATGTTGAAGTTGATGTGGAGGAGAGCCCACTTAAAGGAGCACTTGATATCCGTTGAAGCACCTGCTGTTTTTGTGCCTCATCTGGAATTTGTAGCGATTGGCGTGGCCGTAAGAAAGGGATCTTATCACATTGTCCGCTAAAAGAAGTAGACATTTTAGTTTGGCTGGAAGATGGTCTTTCTTCTGCAGATGTTACTGTTGCTTTAACACCTACCCCACGGACACAACCTTTTTTCCCCTTCCCAACACGCCTATTCCCCTTTCCACCAGCAGCAGGCCTTTTTCCACTCATTTTGGTGGTTAACTAATTAACAACTCTGGAGTTGTTTGCACAAAAAAACAATGGATGGGAACCGAGCAGAGCTGAGTGGCCAAACTGTGGTATTAGGCCAAAACTATTGGCTGGGTTAGATGCAGAAAAAAATTATATTCAATTTGCAACCTGATGGAGGTCAGTATAGATGGACTAATAGAGAAAGTCCCACACACTGCTAGAAGGCCAAATATTTTTTCAGAGCTAGATGCAGATAAAAATTATTTTTAATTTGCAACCTGATGGAGGTCAGTATAGATGGACTAATAGAGAAAGTCCCACACACTGCTAGAAGGCCAAATATTTTTTCAGAGCTAGATGCAGATAAAAATTATTTTTAATTTGCAACCTGATGAAGGTCAGTATAGATGGACTAATAGAGAAAGTCCCACACACTGCTAGAAGGCCAAATATTTTTTCAGAGGTAGATGCAGAAAAAAATATATTCAGTTTGCAACCTGATGGAGGTCTGTATAGATGGATTAATAGAACAAGTCCCACACACAGCTAGAAGCCCAATATTTTTTCAGAGGTAGATGCAGAAAAAAATATATTCAGTTTGCAACCTGATGGAGGTCAGTATAGATGGACTAATACAACAAGTCCCACACACAGCTAGAAGCCCAATATTTTTTCAGAGGTAGATGCAGAAAAAAATATATTCAGTTTGTAACCTGATGGAGGTCTGTATAGATGGATTAATAGAACAAGTCCCACACACAGCTAGAAGCCCAATATTTTTTCAGAGGTAGATGCAGAAAAAAATATATTCAGTTTGCAACCTGATGGAGGTCAGTATAGATGGACTAATAGAGAAAGTCCCACACACTGCTAGAAGGCCAAATATTTTTTCAGAGCTAGATGCAGACAAAAAAATTATTTTTAATTTGCAACCTGATGGAGGTCAGTATAGATGGACTAATCGAGAAAGTCCCACACACTGCTAGAAGGCCAAATATTTTTTCAGAGCTAGATGCAGATAAAAATTATTTTTAATTTGCAACCTGATGGAGGTCAGTATAGATGGACTAATAGAGAAAGTCCCACACACTGCTAGAAGGCCAAATATTTTTTCAGAGCTAGATGCAGATAAAAATTATTTTTAATTTGCAACCTGATGGAGGTCAGTATAGATGGACTAATAGAGAAAGTCCCACACACTGCTAGAAGGCCAAATATTTTTTCAGAGCTAGATGCAGAAAAAAATTATATTCAGTTTGCAACCTGATGGAGGTCTGTATAGATGGATTAATAGAACAAGTCCCACACACAGCTAGAAGCCCAATATTTTTTCAGAGGTAGATGCAGAAAAAAAATATATTCAGTTTGCAACCTGATGGAGGTCTGTATAGATGGATTAATAGAACAAGTCCCACACACAGCTAGAAGCCCAATATTTTTTCAGAGGTAGATGCAGAAAAAAAATATATTCAGTTTGCAACCTGATGGAGGTCAGTATAGATGGACTAATAGAGAAAGTCCCACACACTGCTAGAAGGCCAAATATTTTTTCAGAGCTAGATGCAGAATAAAATTATTTTTAATTTGCAACCTGATGGAGGTCAATATAGATGGACTAATAGAGAAAGTCCCACACACTGCTAGAAGGCCAAATATTTTTTCAGAGCTAGATGCAGAAAAAAATTATATTCAGTTTGCAACCTGATGGAGGTCAGTATAGATGGACTAATAGAACAAGTCCCACACACTGCTAGAAGCCCAAATATTTTTTCAGAGCTAGATGCAGAAAAAAATTATATTCAATTTGCAACCTGATGGAGGTCAGTATAGATGGACTAATAGAGAAAGTCCCACACACTACTAGAAGGCCAAATATTTTTTCAGAGCTAGATGCAGAAAAAAATTATATTCAGTTTGCAACCTGATGGAGGTCAGTATAGATGGACTAATAGAACAAGTCCCACACACAGCTAGAAGCCCAAATATTTTTTCAGAGGTAGATGCAGATAAAAATTATTTTTAATTTGCAACCTGATGGAGGTCAGTATAGATGAACTAATAGAGAAAGTCCCACACACTGCTAGAAGGCCAAATATTTTTTCAGAGCTAGATGCAGATAAAAATTATTTTTAATTTGCAACCTGATGGAGGTCAGTATAGATGGACTAATAGAGAAAGTCCCACACACTGCTAGAAGGCCAAATATTTTTTCAGAGCTAGATGCAGAAAAAAATTATATTCAGTTTGCAACCTGATGGAGGTCTGTATAGATGGATTAATAGAACAAGTCCCACACACAGCTAGAAGCCCAATATTTTTTCAGAGGTAGATGCAGAAAAAAAATATATTCAGTTTGCAACCTGATGGAGGTCAGTATAGATGGACTAATAGAGAAAGTCCCACACACTGCTAGAAGGCCAAATATTTTTTCAGAGCTAGATGCAGAAAAAAATTATATTCAGTTTGCAACCTGATGGAGGTCAGTATAGATGGTCTAATAGAACAAGTCCCACACACAGCTAGAAGCCCAAATATTTTTTCAGAGGTAGATGCAGATAAAAATTATTTTTAATTTGCAACCTGATGGAGGTCAATATAGATGGACTAATAGAGAAAGTCCCACACACTGCTAGAAGGCCAAATATTTTTTCAGAGCTAGATGCAGAAAAAAATTATATTCAGTTTGCAACCTGATGGAGGTCAGTATAGATGAACTAATAGAACAAGTCCCACACACTGCTAGAAGCCCAAATATTTTTTCAGAGCTAGATGCAGAAAAAAATTATATTCAATTTGCAACCTGATGGAGGTCAGTATAGATGGACTAATAGAATGATGCTATGCCCAAAAGATTTTACTTCACTAGGTGCAGTAAAAAAATTGGTATTCTATACACAGGTGGTATACCTTGCAACACAGATAGGCTACTCCACTGACTAACACACTCTGCAATAGGCCAAAAAGGATTAGCTTTGCTAGATTCAGCCAAATGCTGTGAAAAAAACTTGCACAGCACTGGCACAGACCTGCCTGGCAAAAACTGATAGGAACTGATGTAACCTAGTCCTGAAAAGGACTGCAATTACAATTAGTCTTTACTCCCACAATCTATCTATTTAAGAGCACAGACCTGCCTGATAAAAGTCATAGGAAATGCTGTAACCTAGTCCTTAAAAGGACTGCAATCACAACTATTCCCTACTCCCAAGCTATCTGTAGATTTGTGCGAAAATTGGCTTGAAATTAACAAGGTATAGTGCACACAGCAACAGCGGTGCCGTCTAACACGCAGCTGCAGCAGTGAGAAAATGGTGGCGACGGGGAAAATGGCTTGGTCTTATAGGGCTAGGACATGTGACATACACTGCCAATGACACATGCCCTTGCTTGTGTGAAAAACAGCAGTTCGCTCCGTGTGTGCGCTGCTGATAGGCTGACAGACTGCACCTCCCCACTGCAAATGCGGGAAAGAGAAAAAAAAATGGAGATCTTCATTATTGCTGCAGAGATCCATCCCCTGCCCCTCCCCCCACCCCGCTGTACACTCAAACTGCGTATTAACATTAATTTTCATCATTACTGAGAAAAAATCCAGTTATGATTTTGGTGCACGAACAGTTATCGAACATAACCTCGAACAGCCGAATTTTTCTCAAATCATTCGTGTTCGCCGAACGGCTCGAACACCGCCCAAAACAGCTCGAATTTGAGATTGGCGAACAGTTCGAGTAGAACAGCGCTCATCTCTAGTTGACACTACCCGGAAACAGCTGGCGTGCTGGAACCAGGCTGGGCAGGAGGGAGTACCCGTGCCAGAGTCACTGCCGAGAACCAGCTGACGGTACTGGAACCCGGATGGGTAGTAGAAAGTACAAGAGCAAATGGAACTACCGAGGACCAGCTGACGGTACTGGAACCCGGATGGGTAGCAGAAGGTAAAAGAGCCAATGGAACTGCCGAAGACCAGCTGACGGTACTGGAACTCGGTTACTAAGCAGGAGGTACCTGTGCCAGAAAGCACTACCAAGGACCAGCAGACGTTGGTGGAACTTGGATACCGAGAAGGAGGCACCTAATCCAAAGGCACTGCCGAGAACCAGCTGACGGTACTGGAACCCGGATGGGTAGCAGAAGGTACCCATGTAAAAAAAAGTTCAAGGCCGCGAGCCGGCCGCAGTTACCAAAACCCACAGTCCTACAGGGGGTGCTTGTCCTATTGGCACTATGGAATCAGCCTTCATTGCCAGATCCCGCAGCCCACATAGGAGTCACCTAAACTGCAGGCACCATAGAGTCGGCTAACCCGACTGCAACACGACAGGACAACGCATTGGAGGCAAAGTGACGTTGACACTACCCGGAAACAGCTGGCGTGCTGGAACCAGGCTGGGCAGGAGGGAGTACCCGTGCCAAAGACACTGCCGAGAACCAGCTGACGGTACTGGAACCCGGATGGGTAGTAGAAGGTACAAGAGCCAATGGAACTGCCGAAGACCAGCTGACGGTACTGGAACTCGGTTACTAAGCAGGAGGTACCTGTGCCAGAAAGCACTACCAAGGACCAGCAGACGTTGGTGGAACTTGGATACCGAGAAGGAGGCACCTAATCCAAAGGCACTGCCGAGAACCAGCTGACGGTACTGGAACCCGGATGGGTAGTAGAAGGTACAAGAGCAAATGGAACTACCGAGAACCAGCTGGCGGTGCTGGAACCCAGGGTAAATACTAAAAACAGAGTGGAGCCAGAGGTGTAATTGGAGCAAGTTTTAAATCAGTAGTACAGTGGATGTGGACAAAGCAGGAGAATTTGCCGGACACACAGCAGGGGAACAGCTGACCTTACTGAACCCCAATAACACTGGAGCAAGTGTTGACTGTGCAGACGGCACTTCTGAGCAGCAACTAGCGGTATTGGAGCCCAGGGTAAATACTAAAAACAGAGGAGCCAGAGGTGTATTTGGAGGAGGTTTTAAATCAGTAGTACAGTGGATGTGGACAAAGCAGGA
This sequence comes from Phyllobates terribilis, assembly GCF_046119375.1. NCBI lineage: Eukaryota > Metazoa > Chordata > Amphibia > Anura > Dendrobatidae > Phyllobates > Phyllobates terribilis. The sequence goes on from NW_027362765.1 coordinate 100,596,466, forward strand.
GAAATTGCCGTCCGCACAGCAGGGGAACAGCTGACATTACCAAACCCCAATAACACGGCAGCAAGTGTTGACTGTGCAGACGGCACTTCCGAGCGCCAACTGGCGGTGTTGGAGCTCAGGGATAATACTGAAAACAGAGGAGCCAGAGGTGTAATTGGAGCAACATTAAAATCAGTAGTAGTGAGAATGTGGACAGAGCAGGAGAAATTGCCGTCCGCACAGCAGGGGAACAGCTGACGTTACTGAACCCCAATAACACGGCAGCAAGTGTTGACTGTGCAGACGGCACTTCCGAGCATCAACTGGCGGTGTTGGAGCTCAGGGATAATACTGAAAACAGAGGAGCCAGAGGTGTAATTGGAGCAACTTTAAAATCTGTAGTAGTGAGAATGTGGACAGAGCAGGAGAAATTGCCGTCCGCACAGCAGGGGAACAGCTGACGTTACTGAACCCCAATGACATGGCAGCAAGTGTTGACTGTGCAGACGGCACTTCCGAGCGCCAACTGGCGGTGTTGGAGCTCAGGGATAATACTGAAAACAGAGGAGCCAGAGGTGTAATTGGAGCAACTTTAAAATTTGTAGTAGTGAGAATGTGGACAGAGCAGGAGAAATTGCCGTCCGCACAGCAGGGGAACAGCTGACGTTACTGAACCCCAATAACACGGCAGCAAGTGTTGACTGTGCAGACGGCACTTCCGAGCATCAACTGGCGGTGTTGGAGCTCAGGGATAATACTGAAAACAGAGGAGCCAGAGGTGTAATTGGAGCAACTTTAAAATCTGTAGTAGTGAGAATGTGGACAGAGCAGGAGAAATTGCCGTCCGCACAGCAGGGGAACAGCTGACGTTACTGAACCCCAATGACATGGCAGCAAGTGTTGACTGTGCAGACGGCACTTCCGAGCGCCAACTGGCGGTGTTGGAGCTCAGGGATAATACTGAAAACAGAGGAGCCAGAGGTGTAATTGGAGCAACTTTAAAATTTGTAGTAGTGAGAATGTGGACAGAGCAGGAGAAATTGCCGTCCGCACAGCCGGGGAACAGCTGACGTTACTGAACCCCAATGACACGGCAGCAAGTGTTGACTGTGCAGACGGCACTTCCGAGCGCCAACTGGCGGTGTTGGAGCTCAGGGATTACAGTTCAGGTGGTAGAAACATGAACAGAACAGGAGACCTGGATACTTTTGCCAACAATTATTTATTCTGGAAGAGGACTGGCAAATTCATGAGAGATCCAGGCCTTGTTCATTTTGAGAAAAGTAAGCCGGTCAACGTTATCGGAGGATAGTCGCATGCGACGGTCTGTTAGTACACCACCTGTGGCACTAAAGACGCGTTCCGATAATACACTAGCAGCAGGGCAAGCTAGCACCTCCAATGCATACTGACTTAGCTCTGGCCATGTATCTAGCTTACAGACCCAAAACTTGAAGGGAGAAGAGCCGTCTGGGAGTACACTAAGAGGGCAAGACATGTAGTCTGTCACCATCTGACGGAAACGTTGCCTCCTGCTGACTGGAGCCGTCTGTGATGGTGTAGACATTTGTGGCGGCGGGGACACAAAACTTTGCCACATTTCGGCCATACTGGTCTTGCCTTGTGCTGAGACGCTGCTTCTGCTCCCTCTTTGTGCAGAGCTTCCTCCACTGCCTCGACGCACTGAGCTGCTTTGTAAAGCACTAGCAGCACTGCTCTCGGTTGGAATGGAGAACATGATGGAATGCACCAGTGCGTCTTGGTACTCCCGCATTTTACGCTCCCGGTTCAACGGTGTTATGAGGCTTGTAAGTTGTCCCGGTAGCGAGGATCTAGGAGGGTGGACACCCAATAATCAGCCGTGTTGAGAATGTGGGCGATGCGGCGGTCGTTTCTCAGGCACTGCAGCATGAAATCAACCATGTGCTGCAGACTGCCAACTGGCCAAGAAACGCTGTCCCCTGCTTGAAGCGTGATCTCTGCCTGCTCTGCATCACCCCACCCTCGCTCTAGATACTGACTACTAGAGCATTGTGTACCTCCCTCCTCTGGACAGATGTCTTGCTCATCCATTGACTCCTCCTCATCCTCCTCACAAAGTGTCCCCTGCCTAGGCCTTTGTGAGGAACCACGTTGCGCAGACTGTAGAGAAGCAGATGGCATTTGTGACTCCTCATCCTCCACCTCTTCCAAAACCTTGTCCCTTAGTGCTTGCAGTGTTTTTTCAAGCAGGCAGATAAGGGGGATAGTCATGCTGACTAGTGCATCATCTGCACTCGCCATCCGCGTGGAATAATCGAAGGCACGCAAAACGTGGCAAATGTCCTTCATAGAGGCCCACTCGGTGGTGAAGTGTGAACGGCGCGCACTGCGACTTCTTTGCGCCTGCTGCAGCTGGTACTCCATTACTGCTGCCTGCTGCTCACACAACCTCTCCAACATATGTAACGTTGAATTCCACCTGGTGGGTAGGTCACATATGATGCGATGTTCCGGAAGACGTAATCGGCGCTGCAGAGCTGCAATGCGTGATCTTGCATTGCTGGAACACCGCAAGTGAGCGCACTCTATGCGGACCTTGTGAAGCAGTGCATCAAGATCCGGATAGTCCCTCAAAAAACTCTGCACGACCAAGTTGAGCACATGTGCCAGACATGGGATGTGAGTGAGGTTGCCTAGGCCCAGAGCTGCCACCAGATTTCGGCCATTGTCACACACTACCATGCCTGGCTGGAGATTCACTGGCACAAACCACACGTCGCTCTGCTGCTTGATGGCATTCCAGAGCTCCTGCGCTGTGTGGCTTCGATTCCCCAAAGAAATTAATTTTAATACGGCCTGTTGACGTTTGGCCACGGCTGTGTTCATATTGGTCACCATAACAGGTAACCGTTCACGGGTCGATGTGGAGGTAGACCGTGACGGCTCCTGCAGCGCTGATTCAGAGGAACTGGAGTATGAGGAGTCAATGTGTACAGACTGGATTCCTGCAATCCTTGGAGTTGGCAGAACACGTACAGCGCCACTCTCAAGATCTGTACCCGGCTCCACAACATTTACCCAATGGGCAGTGAGGGAAAGGTATCGTCCCTGTCCATGCTTACTGGTCCACGCATCGGTGGTCAGGTGGACCTTGCTACTGACGGCGTTTTGTAGCGCATGTTTAATTTTTCCCTCCACATGATGTTGCAGGGCAGGGACGGCTTGCCTGCTGAAATAAAATCGGCTGGGCACGTTGTATTGTGGGACTGCCAATGCCATAAAGTTACGGAATGTGTCAGTCTCCACCAGCCTGAATGATAGCATTTCAAGGGTCAGTAGTTTAGCAGTGCCAGCATTCAGAGCCTGTGCTCGGGGGTGGTTTGCCGAGTATGGGCGCCTTTTCTCCCATGCCTGTGCTAATGATGGCTGTAGACTGGCCTGGGAGTGTGAGGATGACTGGGAAAGTGGTGCTGTGGGTGGAATTACACTGTGTCTCTGTACAACAGTGCCAGAGATTCTTCCATGGCGATCCTGTGAGGAAGCCGAACCAGCTGTGTGTGAGCTAGAGGAAGAGGCTACAACACGAGCTGAAGAGGTGGTAGGTGGCGCTGTAGGTTGGCCTAGGTCTTCAGTGTGTTTTTGTAACTCCACCACGTGCTTGGTCCGCACATGTTTCCACATATTTGTGGTATTGAGGTTGCTGACACTTTTCCCTCTTTTCACCTTCTGATTACACAGCTTGCATTTGACAAAGCAAATGTCATCTGCAACTGTGTCAAAAAAGGACCAGGCACTGCAAGTCTTGGGAGCGCCCGCTTTGAATTTTGGAAGAGCCATGCTCCTAATGGGTGCCGAAGTGGAGGCTACAGGCAACCAAGTCTGCCCCCTCCCTCTCCCTCCTTTTTGGGCTGTTCGGGGAATCTCTTCCTCAGAGCTGCTCCCATCACCTTCTTGTCCCTCACGCCATGATGGGTCAAGGACCTCATCATCTACACCACCCTCTTCAAACAACTGCTTCTCCTGGGTAGTCTCGACAGCACAGTACGCACCAGAAAGTGGCACCTGAGTCTCATCATCAGATGCGTACTGAGGTGTGCTGCTGACCATAGGCACTGGCCCGCCCGCCTCTTCAGATTCAGAGAGACAAAACAGTTGCGCATCACTGCATACTACCTCTTCTTCAAATTCTCGAATTCTGCTTGGCTGGTCCCCTCTTTCCAAGCCAAGAGATTCAGAGAGCAGAAGTAGAGATGGCTCCTGTCCAGGGCTCTCTGACTGCCTGGGCAATTTGGCAGGTGGTGAAGAGACAGATAGGTGCTCTTCAGTGCTCAGGACCTGAGAGGATCTGGAACTAATTGAAGTCGATGCGTTAGCTGCCATCCATCTGACAACGGCTTCAATTTGGTCCTCCCGCAGCAGTGGGGTACGGCTAGCTCCTACAAAGCTGCGCATAAAGGACTGTTCCCTGGTAAAACTGGGGGATGCTGAGTCACTGGTGCCCGCAGCAGGCACAGAATCCCCACGTCCTCTCCCTGCAGGCACAGAATCCTCACGTCCTCTCCCTGCAGAAACTCCACGCCCACGACCACATGCCTTACTCCCTGCCTTCTTCATCTTGGTAGACTGATAAAGATAGGCAGAAAAGTACTAAGGGCTTAGTGTGCTTATTCCTGAACAGCTGCTAACAGGTATAAGAAACACTAATTTTATAAAGTGTGGACTAGACTTTAATATGAGCTAATGTGGCCTACACAACTGTAAAGTGGAGTGTTTGGTGAACTTTATTTAGTTTTTTTTTGTCACAAAAAGACACTGGATGTGCCTAAAGATGTAATAACGATAGTATCACAAACTTTTTGTAGCTATTACAATGTAGGAAGGTAACCTACAATGCAATAGATGAGGCTGCAAAAAATAGGCTAATACTAATCTGGCTGGGGCTGCAGGGCCCAATGCTGCAGAAAGGCTCCTCTAACTACTCCTATATAGTGTGTTTGGAACCAATTTAGCTGAATACGGATGGAACCACCACACTAATAGGAGAAATCAGGAAAAATTATGAATTGGCAAAAAAGGACAATGTATGAGGCAGTGACACACACTGAGTGCACTACAACCAGACGTGGTTGAAGCACACACTACAGGGTGAGCTGCACTCACACACCAGACCTTGCAGACAGCGGTGAACAGTACAGATGCAGAGCACTGTGCACTAGCGCTGAAAGACCAAAAAAATTTCTCTTATCTACTCCTATATAGTGTGTTTGGAACAAATTTAGCTGAATACGGATGGAACCACCACACTAATAGGAGATATCAGGAAAAATTATGAATTGGCAAAAAAGGACAATGTATGAGGCAGTGACACAAACTGAGTGCACTATAACCAGACGTGGCTGAAGCACACACTACAGGGTGAGCTGCACTCACACACAGAGACCTTGCAGAAAGCGGTGAACAGCACAGAGAACTGTGCACTAGCACTGCAAGGCACAGTGATTTATAAAGTAGCTTGGGTAAAGCAGAATAGACCAAATAGGTAGCTAAAACTGTCCCTCAGAACAACAGCATCCTATCCCTAACTGAATTCACAGCAGAGTGAGCTCAAAATGGCGGCGACGGCTTTTATAGTGCATCATGACATCATTTCAGCAGCCAATCACAGCCATGCCATTAGTTAAGATGCCTACATGCCTAACAGGATGTGCCCACACTTCCTAGGATCCTCATTGGCTGAATAAAATGAAAATGGCTCATTGCATTATGGGAACTTCCGATTCCGGTATACGATATTGCAAAAGTATCGGAATTCCGATACCGCGAATATCGGCCGATACCCGATATTTCAGTATCGGAATGCTCAACACTAGTCACCACTTTTCCAACTTTATAGGTCTCAAAAACACTTTCTCTATTTGACTTCACACTAGCCACCACTTTTGTATAATACTTCTCAAATTCCACACCACTTTGCTTCATCTCCAAAACACCTTTCTTGACCTTCTCCTTCTCTTTCTCCCTTCTTTGTTCCTTCTGAACATCTACTGTTTTCTCTTCTTCATCCGTCTAAGTTCTTCCCATTTTTTCCTTATTATACTTACTCTTTGGACACTCTTTAAATCTGTGCCCAATCTCCATACACAAATTACACTTCATCCTCTCTTCTGGACATGATCTAGACATATGACCTTCTTCAATACATTTCCTACACCTTTCTTCAGTACATTCTTCACACTTGTGACCATATATTTCAAACTTTAAAAAATAGCTTACCACTTACTTTTCCAATGGGATGGATTCTTTTTGTCCAATTTTAAACCTCTCAGGAGGATAGGAGAACTTCCCAACCTCCAACTCCTTAAACTCAAAAAAAATTCCCACTTTCCTGTCCATAATCCGAACTCATTCATTATTTTCCCTTTTGACGTCACAGATTTGGCAAAGCCACTCAAAAACATCAGGCTGTCCTCCTCTGGAACAAGCGGTGAGGACATCTTGACTGTCACCATCTTCTCACAATGAAATATGTGAGGCTGAATCTTAATATAATTAAACTTATCATCCTTCACACTTTGAAAAAAATCCATATACGTTTCCAAAATACTCCTTGTCTCAAAAAAAACATCATAAACCCCTTTTTGGGAATAATCCATAACCGCCACAATGTCTTCCTTTTTTACCTTAAAAAGGCCAAAAACGATCTCCTTCATTACAAACTAGAAATCCATTGTCTTCTGACAATCCTTTCGAACATAAAATCCGCAAAGCGCTCTCTACTTGGGCATATACCGGAATTTCTAACTTAGGCCATAACTCCGCCTTTGTAGCCATGGTTCACCAACAGAATCAGCTATAACCCGAATTGGTTTCGGTCTAGTGTGGCATCCTCGCATCCTGAAAACTCCCTTTGTGGAGATGGCACCAGGACTCCCGTTAAGAAGACATGTTGTCAACCTCTAGATTCCTTACATGACTCCACTTTTCTGCTTGTTGCTGCTGCAATCCACGTGTTTTATATCTGCATAACTCCACCTATTTGAACATACCACCCTCACCTCCCTGCTGTTCCCAAGGGCATCAACACCAGGGGGAGGGAGGAGAACCAATTAACGAAAAAAACGAGCAGCTGTCTCCCCTTAGCACTAGTGTTGCTGATTACTTACCTGCTGCTGTTGGTTGTTCAGCAGACTGAACATGGCTGCTCCTACACAGCCAGATAAAAGTCAGGGGCCCATAGTGACACGCGTAGCGTGCCATTGGCACATTCCATCTACTGCATGGAGACCACCTGGCTGACTCAACAACAATAGGAAGCTCACAGAGACAGACATAGGGAACACGTTAAAAGAATGCCACAGACCAAACTTTTTTTGATATTTTTTATAATCCTCAGGCATAAAATTAAAGAAGTCAATGCTCCACCAGAGGGAGACAACATTTCAGAAAATAACTTGTAGCAGGCCAAAAAAATAATTTTAAGCGCATGGTAATCAGCAACACCTACCTGTTGGGCCAGGTGAATTAAAACCGCTGCAGTTGATAACAAGGGCATTTGCTAACTAGATGGTGTGTGTGCAACAATATACCAAAGGACAGATATATTGTTGCTGCTTATCACACCACCTGTAGGTAGGAAAAAAGGGATAGATAGATAGATAGTATTACATTACATTACAGTACAATGTATTACATTACATTGGTAAAAGCAATGCACTTATAGTAAATGTAACAGAGTTGCACAAGTTGAACCGAAAAGAGTTTGTCATCTGGCTTCTGGAACTTTTAACGTGAAAAAGCAAATGAGGGGAAAAAAGAGCAAAGCCAAAAAATCACCCCAAAACACCGACAAACAAGCAAAAGAAACAAGATGCATTGAATTAAATTCTTTCTGATATTGGAAACTGCATTAGGAAGGGGGTGCACCGGTCCTGGAGGTACTGCAATACCAGGTCAATGCGTGGAGTGGACAGAGCAAGCTCTTTTTCCATCTCCCTTTTCTAAAAATCCATTTAATATATGGTCCCCAGATAGGGGACGTATCAGATATTAAACTGATAAGAACAGATCAGGTTTCATCACAATATCAAACACTCAATAACATAAAACGTATTATTAAGGCTGATAATCATAATATCGAAACCAAAAAAACGTAAAAAAGCAAATACAACATAAAAATTCACATTACAATAAAACACCACACCAAAAACGAATCACCGATAAGCAGTCCAAAGAGAATTGGCCTCCACCAACTCCCTAGCTTTTACATTTCTTCACCTCTGCCTTCATCTTTCACTTTCTCCACAGTTCCATCTGAATCACCCCCCCCAATCACTAAAACAAATCATATCTTCTATATTTGATGCTACCTCTTCCTGATCAGTTGTACTTGCCTTCGCCACACTCTTTTCCGCAACCACTTTCACTTTCTGTGCATTGTTTGTTTCTTCCACCTCAGGGACCTTACCACTCTTCTTCTGCACAACCTCTACTACGTCATGCGATTTTCTCTTAGTCTCCTTCCCATCCTTCCCGGCCTCTTTACCCACGTCAGGTTTCTTCTCACTCTCTGTCTCAGATTTCTTCCTTTTGGGACAGTTCTTAAATTTATGAGCCGGATCACCACACAAATTGCACCTTTTAGGCTGGGGACAGTCTTTAGAAGCGTGATTCCTACTCTTGCAGAAACCACAAACATCTCCCGGGCATGTCTCCTTCTTGTGCCCATATCGCCAACAAATTCAGCAAAAAACAGGCATTCCATCAAAAAAAAAATCACTGTTTACGTTCCCCAATTTAAACCTTGCTGGGGGCGCAGTCATGGCACCATGACTATCCTCTTTAAGCTGAACTAAGAATCTCCACTTACAAGTCCAAAACCCTAATTCACTCAGGATTTTCCCTTTCGATATCACCGAATCACAAAAACGCAACAAAAAAAGTCACAATATCCTCCTCCTCAACAAAGGGGGAGTATATCTTAACCACTACCCATTTTTCCTTTGGAGGGAAGTGCGGGATAACCTTTATCCCCTCTATCCTTTTGTACTTAATATTCCTCATTTTCTTATAAAATGCATACCAGCGATTTTTATCCTGAAAAACTGTCAGACACTCCTCTTGGGGTAATCCATGATAGCAACAACATCTTCCTTTTTTACCTCAAAACGGTTCAAGATAATCTCCCGCATCATATACCGGAAGTCCTTAACCTCACGAAAGTCCTGTCGTACCAATAGACGAATAGTATTCTGGACCTTGGCAAACTGTGTAACTTGATCCATATCTCCATCATGCGATAAAGCAGCCATCCTCCTCTCCAGCAAAAAACACTCCTTCAACAAAAAGGAACCCTTCAACACCGAGGTGTCAGGTAGGTGATCGCCTCTCATTGTTTGGGGACTAATTCGCCTGCCCACAGCAGCAAGGGAGTGAAGTCCCTCGCAAACAGGACAATCCCCCAAGGCCAACAGGACGGGTACCCCAGAAACCTCCAGCCAAAACCAAGGCAGCAACTGTCAGATCACTGCACTTGATCTTAGCCAAAAGGCTGAGAAGTGATAACCCGAATTGGTTTCGGCCTAGTGTGGCATCATCGCATCCTGAAAACTCCCTTTGTGGAGATGGGCACCAGGACTCCCATTAAGAAGACATGTTGTCAACCTCTAGATCCCTTACATGCTTCCACTTTTCTGCTTGTTGCTGCTGCAATCCACTCGTTTTAGATCTGCATAACTCCACCTATTCTAACACACCACCCTCACCTCCCTGCTGTTCCCATGCTTCTCAACACCAGGTGGAGGGAGGAGAACCAATTAACGAAAAAAACTAGCAGCTATCTCCCCTTAGCACTAGTGTTGCTGATTACTTACCTGCTGCTGGTTGTTCATCAGACTGAACATAGCTGCTCCTACACAGCCAGATAAAAGTCAGGGGCCCATAGTAACACGCGCAGTGTTTCATTGGCACATTCCATCTACTGCAAGCAGACCACCTGGCTGACTGAACACCAATAGGAAGCTCACAGAGACAGACATAGGCAGCACTTTAAAAGAACGCCACAGACCAAACTTATTTGATATTTTTTATAATCCACAGACAGAAAATTAAAGAAGTTAATGCTCCACCAGAGGGAGACAACATTTCAGAAAAAACATTGTAGCAAACCAAAAAACTAATTTTAAGCGCATGGTAATCAGCAACACCTACCTCTTGGGTCAGGTGAATTAAAAGAGCTGCATTTGATAACAACGGCATTAGCTAACTAGATGATGTATGTGCAACAATATACTGAAAGGTCAATTATATTGTGCAGCTTATCTCACCACCTGTAGGTAGGAAAAAACACCTAAATCCTTGTCTGATCTGACTGTTTTTCCAAAAGGAAGCAAAGAAGGGATAGAAAGATAGATAGATAGATAGCATTACATTGGTAAAAGCAATGCACATATAGTAAATGTAACAATGTAACAGAGTTGCACAAGTTCAACCGAAACGAGTTTGTCATCTGGCTTCTGCAACTTTTAATGTGAAAAATCTTAAATGAGGGGATAAAAAGCAAAGCCAAAAAATCCCCCAAAAAAACCGACAAACAAGCAAAATAAAACGCATTGAATTCAATTCTTTCTGATGTTAGAAACTGCATTAGGAAGGGGTGCACCGGTCCTGGAGGTACTGCAATACCAGGTCAATGCGTGGAGTGGACAGAGCAAGCTCTTTTTCCATCTCCCTGTTCTAAAAATCCATTTAATATATGGTCCCCAGATAGGGGACGTATCAGATATTAAACTGATGAACAGATTTTTTTTTTTTTTTTTTTAAACATTCAGGTTGTTTTGTAAACAACAGTATGAAAGTCCGCCAAAACCCTCAACTTAGTTGCTTAACTATAACTCATCATCATGGTTAATCTTTAGTCTTTTTATAAATTTATAATGTTTCCAAAAACAGAATTAGTAAATTTTGTACTATATTGCTCTCATGAAGGTGCATAAAATTACTGGTACTTTACCAGATAGTGCCATTTCAGGACCTTCCAAATGCCTTCAGCATTCAATCCACCACCTCTACTCTTGTCCCATTTGTATATAAGGTACAACCTAGATAGAATTAACCGTATACAGTCATTTACGGGAAAAGTTTTAGTTTTGAAAAATCACAGGTTTCTCACATCCCAAAGGCTTTCCATGACGCACACCATTATTAACCACAAAATTCTTTAATTCACCTTACCACATGCACCAATACCTAACATAGCCACTCTCCAGTTGATATAACTCACACCTGCTAATTCCTTACACAAACCACCCACACCTTTCCACACACTATACACATACTCACAATCCCACATCACATGTCTCACAGTCTCCCTCGTACCACACCCTTCTCTTGGACATACAGGTGCATCTCACTAAATTAGAATATCATCAAAAAGTTAATTTATTTCAGTTCTTCAATACAAAAAGTGAAACTCATATTATATAGAGTCATTACAAACAGAGTTATCTATTTCAAGTGTTTATTTCTATTAATGATTATGGCTTACAGCCAATGAAAACACAAAAGTCATTATCTCAATAAATTAGAATAATTAACAAAAAACACCTGCAAAGGCTTCCTGCGTGTTTAAAAAGGTCCTTTAGTTCTGTTATGGTTAATTTTTTATATCTAGATTCATTATTTAATTTAGGAAAAAAATTATATTTTTGATATGTCTGAAGTCTCTGCTTAAGACTTACATTGTGGAATGTCTGACTAAGATACTGGTTTCCTGTGAATTCCCTGATAAGAAGGTTTTACGTTGGGCCAAGGGAAGTGTGTTATTATTGATTGTCTATTTCGGTTTACTGTTCAGTTGTATGTAAGAAATGTAGTTCCGCTTTTTGTCTAGCTAATATATGTGTTTGTCGCCACACCTGAAGACTCTACCTGCTGACAAGGCTATGTCGCATGTATTCTCTCTCTCTGCCTTCATCAATGAAGTATTTTAATTTGAATCTCACTGGCAATGTGAAGACCCTTTGCTGTCTATTCCAAAGTTCTCCTTAATAACAAAGAGGTTCTCCATAACAGTTTGTTTCAGTAGGCTCCACAATCATGGGGAAGACTGCTGACTTTACTGATGTCCAGAAGCCAGTCATTGACACACTAAGTAAATTCAAAGTAAATTTTGCATTTCATTTGGAAATCAAGGTCCCAGAGTCTGGAGGAAGAGTGGAGAGGCACACAATCCAACCTGCTTGAGGTCTAGTGTGAACTTTCCACAATCAGTGATGGTTTGGGGAGCCATGTCATCTGCTGGTGTAGGTCCACTGTGTTTTATCAAGATCAAAGTCAGCGCAGCCGTCCACCAGGAAATTTTAGAGCTCTTCATGCTTCCCTCTGCTGAAAAGCTTTTTGGAGATGGAAATTTCATTCTCCAGCAGGACTTGGCACCTGTCCACACTGCCAAAAGTACCAATACCTGGTTTAAAAACAATTTTATCACTGTGCTTGATTGGACAGCAAACTCGCCTAACCTTAACCGCACAGAGAATCTATGGGGGATTGTCAAGAGGAAGATGAGAGACACCAGACCCAACAATGCAGACGAGCTGAAGGCTGCTATCAAAGCAACCTGGGCTTCCATAACACCTCAGCAGTGCCACAGGCTGATCGCCTCCATGCCATGCCGCATTGATGCAGTAATTGATGTAAAAGGAGCCCCGACCAAGTATTGAGTGCATTTACTGAACATACATTTCAGTAGGCCAACATTTTGGATTTTTCAAACTGGTGTTGTAAAGTATTCTAATTTACTGAGATAATGACTTTTGTGTTTTCACAGAAATAAACACTTGAAATAGATCACTCTGTTTGTAAGGACTTTATAGAATATATGAGTTTCACTTTTTGTATTGAAGAACTGAAATAAATAAACTTTTTGTTGATATTCTAATTTAGTGAGATGCACCTGTACATTCGTTCTGATCAAATCTCTTCTCTTTTGCACATCTCTCACAGGCATTATATCATGTAAAGCCATCCATACCACATCCTTCTGTTTATTCGACATATCACATGTACCCAACTTTTCCCATGCATCCGCTACTTCACTAAATCTTAAATCATTAATATTACATTCAATCTCATTCGCTCTCATTTTTTTCATCACCGCTTTTGGTTTCTTAAACTTACACATAGACACAGCCAACAAATCATTCTTTCTAATAAACCTCTCAATCACCTCATACCACACAGGACATTTAAAAGCCACTGGCACACTTCCATCTCTTTTCACTCATCACAACCCATGCAACATCCATCCAGCCATATATTGCATCATATACGCACCTTTGTTCTTTTTTTCCATTAGTACCCTTTAGATACTCATTCAGCAATACATCCAATACTTCAATCGGCCCTTCCATACATGTCACACCATCCATCCTAATCTTACTATCACCAAAGCATTTAAAACAACATTTATCCCAGTTTACCCTAAAAACAGACGAACCACAAAAAAAATCCAATAATAACTTCACTCTACTCATAGACGCAATACTCTCACTCACAATCACCACATCATCCATATATCCCAGCACCTTGACATTCATTCCTTTACTCCCAGGTATTAGCATTCCTCTTATCGCTTTCTCTCTCCTAATCATACATAACAAAGGTTCAATCACACTAACAAACAAAACAGGGGAAAGAGGGCACCCCTGTCTGACACCTGATTTAATCAGGAATTTATCACACAACCATCCATTCACTAAAACTTCACTCGTCCCGTCATCATACAAACATCTCACACCATCCAGGAACTTCTTGGGGAAACCCATTTTTTCTAGCATTTCAAACATAAACACATGCGACACTCTATCAAACGCCTTCTCAAAATCTAAAGCCAACAACATACACTTCTGCTTTCTATCTCTACAGTCTCCCAGCACATCTCTCAACAATAACAGATTATCACTTATACATCTCCCAGGCACAGCACACACTTGATCATCTTTCACAACCTTCCCAATCACTTCACGCATACGGTTTGCTAAAATCTTGCTATGCACCTTGTAGTCGGAATTTAGAAGCGTTATTGGCCTCCAATTCCCCAGTTTTTTCTTTTCACCTTTTTAATAGATTAACACAACCACACCTTCTTTCATAGATTCACACAGTTCTCCATTCTCCCACATATACTTACATACTTCCGTCAGATCCGCACCCATGCACTCCGACGCTTCCACATACAACTCTACAGGTATACCATCTTTTCCCGGTGTTTTGTTTTTCTGAGCACTAAACACCACCTTTCTCACTTCTTCCAGAATCCTCACACAGGTTCTCACATTCATCATTATCCAATTTATCTTCCAAGCTACCTAACACTTCACCCATCAAACCAGAATCAATCCATTTATCCCCATACAGTCTACTATAGAAACCATTCACCTCCTCAATCACACCCTCTCCAGTTATACTCGCGTCACTCTCATCCAACAATTCATCCATATCCGTTTTTTTCCCTTTCATTTTTTTTAAAAAGTATCTGGTACATTTATCATTTTTTTCCAGGTGTTCTATTTTGGTTCTGTACATTATTTCTTTCCCCTTTTTCTCAATCACACGTTTTAACTCATTCTTCACTTCCACTAACAAATCACTCACATCAATCCCAGACATACTGCATTTTTTCAACCATTCAATCCTCATATTTAATTCTTTGAATTTATTTCTATATATGGCGGCTTTCTTGTAGTCCCATTTTCTGAAAATTTTTGGATTTCTTGTTTCACCCAATCCCACCATTCTAACACACATGCAAACCTGTTTTTATAGTATCCCCACCTTTCATACTTCTTTTTAAACTCACTCATCACTCTTTCATCCTCTAGCAACCTCACATTCAGCTTCCATACACCCTTCCGATGCACAAAGCTCCCTTTCTGTCTGAACATACCCCTCAAACACTCGTGGTCCGAGAAGGGGACCGCACACTGCTTAAAACTAATGCACTCCAGATTTTTGGAGAAAAGCATCCTGTCAATACGTGATTCGATCCCCCCTCTGTCCGCCCTATATGTAGGTGGTGGATTGTCCGACCTTAAAGTAGCGGCATCTGAAAAAGAAAAATCCGAAATTAAATGGGATAATTTTTTTCCGGTTACATCACCGTTCTCATCTGTAACACAATTAAAATCTCCAACAAAAATGGTAGGAATCTTTCCTGGCTAAAATAACTGAACCTTTTCCAAGAGAGCATGACGCTCCTCTTTTCCGGTAGGACTATAGATGTTAACCACTCTTACCCGCCACCCCCTATATTTTACTATGGCAATAATGCCCCTCCCCACATGTAGCACTCTGCGTTTCCCAGCAGGATCCCCACACCATCGTTTTTATTTACATTAGAACCAGACCATATGTGCTGTCCATGAGGCCAGTCCTGATCGTTCGGAACTTCCGATAGTCCGCACTCTTGCAAGCAGTAAATGTCTGCTCCCAATGATCTTATATGCCTGAGCACAGTACACCTGCGTCCTTGAGATTTAATTTGCCTTACGTTTAAGGATAAGGCAAATTGCCCACGATGCAGAAATGCTCTGGGTTTCTCCTGAGCGTGTCTACATCTCCCTGGCAGATAAAACGCATGCGGATTTTACATGCATTTTTCCTGCCAGGTAGAAGCGTAAGTAAAGCGTTCTTCACATGCATTTCTGCATGCGGGTTATCAAGCGCTTTTCCAAGCGATTTTAGCATCAATTGGAAAAGTGCTTGACAAGTTGGTCACTCTATATAAATCCATGCAACCGGCATGGATTTTATATAGTGTGACCAAGTTAGTTAAAAAAAAGAATAAAAATGGTAAAAACTAAAAAAAAAAAGATTATATTTACTTTATGATGGCCCCTGGTCTCCTTCTCCGGTCTCCCCGGCGGCTTGAGGTGGTCTAAAAGGACCTTCCATGACGTCATTTAGTCATGTGACAGGTCACGCGACCGCCGACGTCAGCGGTCGCGTGACCCATCACATGACTAAATGACGTCATGGCAGGTGCTATTAGACCATCACGAGCTGCCGGGGAGCAAGTATGCATCGCTATGGAGACTGGGGGCCATCAGAAGGTGAGTATAATGTTTTCTTTTTTATTTTAAATTCTTTTTTTTTTACAGGTACTATGGTACCCGGGTCTGGAGGAGGGTCTCCTCTTCTCGAGACTCGGTTACCATCCACACATTGAATCGCTTAATATCCTCATGTGCACATGTAGTCATGCGGATATTAAGCGATTCAATGCAAGTCAATGGTGGCAATTACACTGGTTGTCCACAAAATTAATGGACATGCTGCATATTTTTCAGCAATGATAATCTGCAGCTGAAATTTACGCAGCATGTGCATAGCACATGCGGATCATCATTGGGGACCATGGGGCACGTATTGCCAAGCGTTTTTTAAGTGAACGTTTTCGCTGCGGAAATTCCGCGGCAAAAACGCTTGAAAAACGCATAGTGGGCACGCAGCCTAAGACATTAACTGTAGCTTTGGAAGCCATATAAGAATTTTTTTATGGAGATTTATACATGTTCCCCATTTCTGTGTCAGTCTTGTCCTTCTGGGGGCTGGCAGCCGGACTGGTAACAGGTGAGGGCAGGAACCCCCTCTAAAAAATTACAATCGGGAGAAAATCAAGTCTGGATAAGTCCGCTCACTCATGGAACTTTCACTGCCCTCATCTGCATAATGATAAGCAAGGCGGGGTTTCTTCACAGCATTCCCCCTGGTCTCTTCAGAGGACCTTGCTGCTATTGTGAAATCCTCCTGCTCCGTTATTTTGCACTTAGTGCCACTGGCACTGACACTCTGCTCATCCTCTTCATCTGCCTGCAGCTTGTCCCAGGAGACATGGGGCGTTCTGCTCAGTGCCTCCTCCACATCTCCTTCACCACAGGCAGACACAAGTACTGGGAGCTGCTCGCTGAGCTCCATGTCTAGCTCCGCCCCCTCCGACGTCACTGGCTCCATAGCTCCGCCTCCCACTCTCACTGCAGATACAGAGGCTGCTGCTGGAGCGCTCTGAGTCACAGGGACGGCAGCACTCACAGGTGTGAGATCCAGCAGCTGATTGCCTGAGGGCAGCTGATTACCTGCAGCTGAGGAGGCAAGTAACTCTTCGCTGACAATGGAGTCAGCTCCATGAGGTCGGCTCTGCTGCAGTTCATTGCTACCAGGGATTACAGGGCTGGCAGAGGCAACCTGGGCATACAGACTGGCTCCACCAGTGCGTGCCCTGCAATCCCTGTACATATGTCCAAACTCCCCACAGCCATTACATACAACAGGGTTGGGGCAGTCCTTTGCACAGTGCCCAGGTAGATTACACCTTCTGCAGAGCATTGCTTCGGGGCAGTTCTCCTGCATGTGGCCATAGGAGTTACATTTGCGGCAGTAAAAGGGGGCTTCAGGGAAAAATAAGTATCCATTATTTCTGCCAATGCTGAAGTTTAAAGGGGGATTGTGGATACCCCCAGGGCCCTGAGGGTCTATCCCAAAATGGACAAAGAATTTGTGCTTCCCATTCCAGAGTCCAGACTCCATGCTAATTGCCCTGTGGGCATACTGTACATAGGCACAATGTCTTTTAAGGAAGTCCACTATTTCCCCCAGGGGGACAAAGGGATTGTGAAGGAAAACCACTAAGGGTATGTCCCCTCTGGAATAAAGGACTGTGAAAGTAAGTCCTGAAAGCAAGTCATTCTCGGCATTATCCCTGAGGGCTCTGTACAGGTTCTGACATGCTCCAACAGTAGAAAAAATAAGCACATACCGTCCGTCTCTCCTGAATTCCTGCAGGCATACGGTCTCCTCCTTCTTCACCTTCAATATGTCATAAAGCACCATATTAACCAGGTATCCCAGCAAAAAATGCATCCTCTTCTCCTGCGCGACCTCGATCCTGAAACCATTACGGACCCGGGCATCCCCGGTCCCTGCGAAGTGGACTACTACTCCCATCCTTTCCTGGTTCGCCTTCTCTCTCCACCACTTTCAGTACAGCATACCTGTACTAGCTTTTAAATGACCAGACCAGGCATACTGCACTTGATCTTAGCCAAAAGGTCGAGAATCGATAACTCGAATTGGTTTCGGCCTAGTGTGGCACCCTCGCATCCTGACAACTCCATTTGTGGAGATGGGCACCAGGACTCCCGTTAAGAAAACATGTTGTCAACCTGTAGATCCCTTACATGCCTCCACTTTTCAGATTGCTGCTGCTGCAATCCACGCGTTTTAGATCTGCATAACTCCTGCACACCACCCTCACTCCCTGCTGTTCCCACGCACCTCAACACCAGGGGGAGGGAGGGCGGTGAACCAATTAATGAAAAAAATGAGCAGCTGTCTCTCTTTAGCACTAGTGTTGCTGATTACTTACCTGCTGCTGGTTGTTCAGCAAACAGAACATGGCTGCTGTACACAATCAGATAAGGGTCAGAGCCTATTGTGACATGTGCAGTGTTCCATTGCCACACTCCATCTACTGTGGCAGGACACCTGGCTGGCTGAACACCAATAGGAAGCTCACACAGACCGCCATAGGCAGCACTTTAAAAGAACGCCACAGACCAAACTTTTTTGGATAATTTTTATAATCCACAGACAGAAAATTAAACAAGTCAATGCTCCACCAGAGGGAGACAACATCTCAGAAAATAAATTGTAGCAAGCCAAAAAACGAATTTTAAGAGCATGGTAATCAGCAACACCTACCTGTTGGGCCAGGTGAATTATAACAGCTGCAGTTGATAACAAGGGCATTTGCTAACTATATGGTGTGTGTACAACAATATACCAAAGGACAAATATATTGTTGCAACTTATCACACCACCTGTAGGTAGGAAAAAACACCAAAATCCTTGTCTGATCTGACTGCTTGTCCAAAAGGAAGGAAATAAGAGATAGATAGATAGCATTACATTACATTGCATTGCAATACAATACAATACAATACAATACATTACATTGGTAAAAGCAATGCACATATAGTAAATGTAACAGAGTTGCACAAGTTCAACCGAAACGAGTTTGTCATCTGGCTTCTGCAACTTTTAACATGAAAAAGCAAATGAGGGGAAAAAAGAGCAAAGCCAAAAAATTACCCCCAAAAAATGACAAGCATGCAAAATAAACAAGATGCATTAAATTCAATTCTTTCTGATTTTGGAAACTGCATTAGGAAGGGGTGCACCGGTCCTGGAAATACTGCAATACCAGATCAATGCGTGGAGTGGACAGAGCAAGCTCTTTTTCCATCTCCCTGTTCTAAAAATCCATTTAATATATGGTCCCCAGATAGGGGACGTATCAGATATTAAACTGATAAGAACAGATTTTTTTTTTTGCTTTTCATTCCTGGAAACCCCAGGTACCATTTATTTATTCATATAAACCAACAAAACAAACATGACAAACATCAATTTACATTTTCACAGATTGCCATAAATGTAAACACCATTTGCTCAATAACTCAACATTTCTTTGCCTATCCACAAGAACATATAAATACATATCATTCAATATCAACTAAAACATCATTTACAGACAAAACTTCATCTTTAAACAAGATGTTCCTCGCTTTCCAAATAGCCAATTTAACAGAATTAATAATTTTCCATGCCATCATTTTCCCACCCAAACTGGAACCTTCCAATAGACCAAACAAAATCACCTCATAATTCAAGTCCGTTATATTTGATATCTGGCGTATAAGGGGAAACATCTTCCTCCAAATTTCTTTTGAAAAAGGACAGGTCCCAAGTGCACCTTGCTTCATCTGACAATATGTCACAAGGTAATTACAATATCTCATTGCGGGTCTAAGTCTTGGATTAGGACCAGGACACAGAGATAGGACTAGCCGGCACCTACTTTATTCACGATGAATTTGTGATATGTATCTAATTGTTATATCTCAGGCTAGTAATACGCTTATTAGTGCACTCTAAGGTCCAGCACAACTATCAGGATATCTTATTAATTGTTAATCTGCCTGGGACCCTGTGTCTCCCCCTTTCCTTCACTATGGTGGATCCTCCACAATCTTTTCCATAGTGTTGTTGCAGCATTTCTCACCCCATTTTATATGATCTCTTTCTGTTCTGTATATTTATATAATATTGAATAAAATTTATTATTGTTTCATAAAACCGTTCCCCCGTTTTTTTTTATTTCCTGTCTGCTTCTAATGATATGCTATGATGATTTATAATTTTTAGTCAAGATACACATAACAGGGAATGCCTTTTTGGTATTCTATTGCGTTTGGGACTGATTTCACTTTATTAAGTGTCATGGTTATAGGTTTATAGGTCCGTAATAAGTGTCTAACAGATTCATCATCTTGGCAGGTTCCTCTAGGGCATTTTGCAGATCGAACCAAGCCTCTGTGATGTTGAAAAGATCGGCACGGTAGGCAATCATGTACACAATTCCAAGCAAAATCCTTCTGCTTATTAAAAAGAAAAGGACAATTTATCATTTGCCAGATTTGTTTACATTTATTATCACTGTATCCCTGTATATCACATATACTTTCTTCCATTTTAAATTGACACAATAAAGCTCTACTATCCCTTAAAACTAACAATGAAAACTTATCTAACCCAAAATTAACAATGCTTTTCTCTAAGATAACATAATTTTTTGGAAAATTAAAATTATAAGGATGCTGCAAGGATATCTTAAATCATCCATACTTCCGAAAAAGAAACCCTAAATTAAAACGGATAATTTAAGACCAATCATGCTCTTTAAAAGCTGCATGTAAACAAAAGCAAAAAAATTTAACACATAAAAATCTCTTAAAATTAGGAAAATCTTCACCACCTACTTCTTTACTCTTGCATACTTTTTCTCTCCTTAATTTTTCCATTTTAGAAGACCAAAAGTAAAACAGGCCTTATTAATTTTAATCAACATTCTCTCTTTTGGGGGAAAAACTTAACTCAAATATAGCAGCATTGGCAAAATTACCATTTTAATTATTAAAACCTTACCTTCCATTGTAAGTTTTCTTAATCTCCACATACACAATTTTTGATTCATTTTCTGAGCTACAATATCCCAACTATTTAATCCGTCATTCTTAAAATTAAATCTTATTCCTAAAATATCGATCATTTCCACTACAGGTATTGCTGTATCCTCCAAATCAAACTCCCCCACTTTTAAAATATTACATTTATTACAATTTACTTTAAAACCCGAAGCTTCACAAAAATAACATATCTCCCTTAAAACCCGCCTAAGTGAAAGTGCATCCGTACAAAATATTGCAATATCATCCATATAGCTTATAACTTTAGAATATATTCCTCCTCCACCTGGCAATGCAACTCCCCTTACCTGCTTATTTTTCCGAATTGCACAATGTAATGGCTCCAAAGCACATACAAATAACATTGGGGAAAGATGACATCCTTGTTTAACCCCAGAATTCAAAGATATTTCTTTTGTTTTAAACCCATTAATTAAAACTCTACTAGTGCAATGAAGATAAAACGCCTGTAAGGACAATAAAAACTCTTCAGGTAGACCCATCTTCTTGAGAACCTTAAAAAGAAATGTATGTGAAATTCTGTCAAAAGTTTTCTCAAAATCAACTGTAAGGATTGCTAATTTAAGTTTCCTTTCTTTTGTATAATTAATCACGTCTCTAACCAGATTCAAATTATCCCAGCTACTTCGGCCAGGAATCCCACATACTTGATTCCTATGTACAATCTGACTTACCACACCTTTTAATCTATTAGCACTAGTGATGAGCGAGTACCGTAATATTCTTAATCGCTATACTCGTAACGAGTACTTTGTATTAATTGCGTATTCGTTCCGAATAGCGAGTACAATGTAAGTCAATGGGAAATGCGAGTAATTTTCTGCTGGACCCTACAAAGGGGTCTGTGGGCCTGCGGAAAAGCCTGAAATGGATGGGAAAGTGATGAAACAGAATGGGAAGAGCCTGGAGAATGGGCCTGCATGCATTTCTGACTCGCATATGGTTTCTGGGAATAAGTTTGTCGCAGTGTTACGCCACTTTTACAGACACACAATAACAACTACCAAGCCTAGCCTAAATTGCATTTAACAGGCCAAAAAATGCAATATCAAGTATATCACTTGTGCAAGTCAAAGGACAAAGGATATATGGTGCCCCCCTCCAGGATGGGTTGGAAAAGCTTCTCCAAATGGCTCAGAGATTTTGATTGTACATATTCCACCAATTACATAAGAAGAGAAGACTTATTGATACTGTACTACTTGGTCCAGTGCAGAATGTGCAGCATCGTATTTCCAAAAATTACTCCTGGGGCTGTGTCATAGGTGCAGGGAGATTCCATGACAAGGGCCTCCCTTGTCAAACATTATGTACGATAGAGTACTGTAGTAATTGTGGCCCTCAATTAAAGTTTTCAGAGGGCCATCAGTCAGTCATCAACAGTTAGGGGATACATATTCAATAGAAATTTACACTATCTCAGTCACATTGTGGTACAACCCGTAACAAGGGTCTCCAATGACAAATATTAGTTTGGTAGGACCACTGTACATTTCAGATTTGTCCACTGCACAGTGTGCATAGGGTTTCTAAAAATCAGCCCTCTGGGCTGAGTCATGGTTGAAGCAGGAAGGGCCTCCAATCACAAATAGTAGTTAGGCTGGAGTAGGAATACTGTCCTGGTTTGTCCACTGCACAATCTGCATAAGGTTTCTAAAAATTAGCCCTCTGGGCTGAGTTATGGTTGAAGCAGGAAGCCATCATCACAAGGGCCTCCAATCACAAATAGTAGTTAGGCTGGAGTAGAAATACTGTCCTGGACTGGTTTGTCCACTGCACAATGTGCATAGGGTTTCTAAAAATTAGCCCTCTGGGCTGAGTCATGGTTGAAGCAGGAAGCCATCATCACAAGGGCCTCCAATCACAAATAGTAGTTAGGCTGGAGTAGGAATACTGTCCTGGTTTGTCCACTGCACAATGTGCATAGGGCTTCTAAAAATTAGCCCTCTGGGCTGAGTCATGGTTGACGAAGGAAGGAAACTTTTTTTATGGGAGGGGGTGATGTTAACACCTGTAGCATGAATCTGCATTTTTGGTGAATTTAGGTTGGCTTGGTGTCATCTGTAGGGATTACAAACTGTGGAGATATCCAGTCCTTGTTGAATTTAGTTAGAGTAAGTCTGTCTGCATTTTCCGTGGAGAGGCGTGTGCGCTTATCAGTGATGATTGCCCCAGTGGATCTGAAAACACGTGTTCAGCTTAGACACAAAATAATTAAAGGGAACTGAAGCATCAGAAAGGATGCACGTATGGTCACTTAAGCACCCCTTGACCATGTTCTGCAACTTATCCCTCCTTGGCATTGTTACAGGCACAGATAGCACTTGCTGTTGTGCTGGTTTATTGAAAATTGCCCAATTTGTGCACATTTTCCCCCCCAGTCTGTTGGAGCTGGTGTTCGTGTCGCTCCCCATTATCCCTTGGTGTTGAAAAGAGCCGATACCTCTGCCACCAGCATTGTCCAAGGGTGATGTTTTCATCAACTGATCTACCACAGTCCTCTTGAACGATTCCATTGTAAAACTCTTTGATGACTCCAAAAGGAGATAATTAAATTTCTCCTTGTACCGTGGATCGAGAAAGGTGGCCTACCAGTATAGGTTGTTGGATAAAATGTGTATCACGCGAAGGTCTTGCCACAGACGCTTACACTGAACTGTGCCATGTGGGCCAAGCTGCAAAAAGGCAAATGTTCTGTGTCCCCAACAGTAGAAACATTACATATCCTCTCCTCATGCTGACTGGCCTCCTTCTCCTTCACCTCCTTCTCTCCAGGCCATCCAGGCTATCCAGGCTGGGAAGACATGTTGGGTGTCCCCTCTGTAGCATTACGAGTCCCCTCGGTAGCACAGAAAAACAAGTCTTCTCCCTCCTCATCATCCTCACCATCACCCAATGTTGCCTGAGAATATTGGCTAGGCTGGGTAGTATCACCCATTGGGAAATCTGGCTCCATACCAACATGCTGGGCACTCAAAGCTTCCTCTTTGAGATTCTGCAGTGATTGCTTCAAGAGATACAGCAGAGGGATGGTTACTCTGATAATAGCCTGATCACCGCTCACGAGGTTGGTGCAGTACTCAAAGTTCTCAAGAACCTCAAAAATGTCAGCGATCCACACCCACCCGACAGTTATGTGTGGTGGCTGACTTTCAGTCTGACAGGCATGCTAAAGCTGGTATTCAGCTACTGCCCTCTGCTGTTCACTAATCCTCGCCAACATATGATAGGTGGAGTTCCACCACTTGGGCAGGTCACAAATGAGTCAGTGACTTGGCAAATTCAAGCGCTTTTGCAGTGCTATAAGAGCTGCAAAAGCGGTATAGGAATGGTGGAAATGGGCGCTATTACGACGCAACTTCTCAAGTAGGTATGGCAAGTCACGGTAAGTTTTCAGAAATTTCTGAACAACTAGGTTCAGCATGTGAGCCATTCATGGCACGTGTAGCAGCTTTCCGACCTTTAAAGCCGCCACCAGGTTACGCCCATTATCGCAGATGACCAGACTGGGTTGGAGGTGCCACGGGGAGAGCCACTGATCGGTCTGTTGTTTTTAAGCTTGCCACAGCTTTGCTGCAGTGTGTGCTTTCTGACCTAAACAGATCAGCTTCAGCAGAGCGTGTTGCCGCTTTGCCAATGCGCTGCTGCACAGGTCCCAGCTTGGCAGTGATGGGGAGGGTAATTCAGCAGAGGATGAGGAGCAGGAGGAGGGGAGAGAGGAAGTGAAATATG
The DNA here is from genome assembly GCF_046119375.1 of Phyllobates terribilis. Classification (NCBI taxonomy): domain Eukaryota; kingdom Metazoa; phylum Chordata; class Amphibia; order Anura; family Dendrobatidae; genus Phyllobates; species Phyllobates terribilis. The sequence goes on from NW_027362765.1 coordinate 100,621,260, forward strand.
AAGAAATGTATCATCCCTGTCCACAACAACTTGTCCAGGTGTCTGTTGTTTGGTGGACCTTCCCTGTTACGGCGTTGGTGAGAGCACGGTTCAGATTACACAGATTACGTGCTTGTGTAATACAGGGACGGCACAATGGGCAAAATAGTGGCGGCTGGGAACACTACACTGTGTTCCAAATTATTATGCAAATAATATTTTCTCAGATTTTCCCAAATTACCTATATGAATTGCAGTCATTGTAATTTTCCAGTCAAATAACTATTAGAGTACAATTGAAAGGTTTTTGTACAAACTGCCTATAACAGTATATTTTAAAAAAAAATAAACTCAAACTGCACTCAAAATGCATGTTCCAAATTATTATGCACAGCAGAGTTTTCAACCTTTTCATTTTAATAAAGAACAAAAAAAATGTCATTTTTGAAATTATAAGCATTAGCAGGTTATTACAGACTGAAATCAAACAGTTTTCAACTCAAAACTTTATTCTAGGTGATGTTACATTTGCACATAGGACGGCTTGTTCGAAAGGAGCTTCTGATCTCTCTCGTCCATTGAATTTGTCAGGTTTTGGATGGTTTCTGCTTCAATTGTTTTGCATGAGGACAGAATACCCTCCCAGAGCTGTTGCTTAGATGTGAACTGCCTCCCGCCATCATAGACACTCCTTTTGATGATGCTCCAGAGGTTCTCAATGGGGTTGAGGTCAGGGGAGCATGGGGGCCACACCATAAGTTTGTCCCCTTTTATGCCCATAGCAGCCAGAGATGCCGATGTGTTATGTGCAGCATGAGACGGGGCATTATCATGCATGAAAATGATCTTGCTGCTTAATGCACGGTTCTTCTTCTTGAACCATGGAAGGAAGTGCTGTTTGAGAAACTCAACATACATTATGGAGTTCATCTTTACCCCTTCAGGGATCCTAAAAGGGCCTACAATCTCTCTCCCCATGATTCCAACCCAAAACATTACTCCACCTCCTCCTTGTTAGCACCTAGCCGTGTTTGCATGGGGTGTCCATCAACCAGCCATCCTCCACTCCATCCATCTGGACCATCAAGATCATTTCATGCATGATAATGCCCCTTCAAGATTGGATGGGCCAGCCTTCTGTGCATCCACAGTAGACTGTGTGGTCGTGGAAGATTTGTTGCTGCTTGACAAATGCGTAGAGGCTTTGTCTGCTATCCAAGACAGAATCTGCTCTTGATCTTCTGGCTTCCACACACTTTTACGTTCCAGACCGGGAATTTTTTCCAGGAACATAGTGGATGCATCAAGCTTCTTCTGACCTGACACAGACTGAGTGCCTTCTTGCACACCACGGACACCACCACGTCCACGTCCCCTAACAACAGGCTTTTTTGACATTTTGAGTTTGTTGACAGATTTTCAGATGTTGATGACACAAGCCAAGCTAGCTGCCAAAATAGTGGTTAAAATAGGCTGGTGCGTGCTTTGTAGCAGGCAGCAGGAAATGTTTGGACTACTGCTTTGTGCAGGGCTATCAAAGGTTTTTTAAATGGACTAATACGGACAGAAGGCAGGCTGACACCCCAAAATAGTGGTTAAAATGGGCTGGTGCGTGCTTTATAGCAGGCAGTAGGAAATGTTTGGACTACTGCTTTGCGCAGGGCAATCAAAGATTTATTATGTAGACTAATATAGACAGAAGGCAGGCTGACACCCCAAAATAGTGGTTAAAATGGCCTGGTGCTTGTTTGTAGCAGGCAGTAGGAAATGTTTGGTCTACTGCTTTGTGCAGGGCAATCAAAGATTTTTTAAGAGGACTAATACAGACACAAGGCAGGCTGACACCCCAAAATAGTGGTTAAAATGGGCTGGTGCGTGCTTTGTAGCAGGCAGTAGGAAATGTTAATTCTGTGTGTGCAGGAAACATATTGCTTTGCTCTGACAAGAGCTGTTTTAAGATGGACACAGGAAGAATACTTTATCCTCTCCCTACCTAATACACAAGCTATCCCCTGTACTCTGACTTTGTTGTGAGTCTGCGGCTCCTTTAAGCACAGAACTAGTATACACTGCAGGTAGCCCTTACAAGGGCTTTTGTTTTATCAAGAGGCTTAAACACTCTCCCTAGCAACTCAGTGATCTCTCCCTATTCTTATAGAACGAAGGCTGCAGATGCCATGTGCACAAAATGGCGGCAGCTGGGATTAAATAGACCCTATGACGCTGGGCGGCCAGCCAATCACAGTAATGCCACAACCAAGATGTCTGCGGCATTACTGTGATTGGTTAAGATGCCCAGCATGTTTAGTGGCTACAAAGAAGGCGCCAAAACTGCAGGGCGGGACATCCGAATATAGCGAGGCGAGTACACAAATACTGGCAGAATAGCGAGTAACCTGAATACCGTACTGTTCGTGCGAATAGTAACAAATACACTCGCTCATCACTAATTAGCACTTATCTTAGTCATGATTTTAAAGTAATGGGCCTCCAATTTCTAAGGTCCTTTTTGTCTCCCTTCTTATGAATTAGGGAGACCTCTCCTTTCCTCCAAGACCCAGGTAAAACTTAGGACATAAAAACCTCAGAAAAAAGCTGCAATAAATAATTTCTCAATGTATTATAAAAAGTTACATAAAATTCCTCTGGAATCCCATCAGGTCCTGGCACCTTCCCCTTTCTAAAACTCTTTATTGTACAGTACAGACCAAAAGTTTGGACACACCTTTTTATTGATAGATTTTTCTGTATTTTCTTGACTATGAAAATTGTACATTTACACTGAAGGCATCGAAACTATAAATTAACACATGTGGAATTATATACTTAACAAAAAAAGTGTGAAACAACTGAAAATATGTCTTATATTCTAGGTTCTTCAAAGTAGCCACCTTTTGCTTTGATGACTGCTTTGCACACTCTTGGCATTCTCTTGATGAGCTTCAAGAGGTAGTCACCGGAAATGGTCTTCCAACAATCTTGAAGGAGTTCCCAGAGATGCTTAGCACTTGTTGGCCCTTTTGCCTTCACTCTGCGGTCCAGCTCACCCCAAACCATCTCGATTGGGTTCAGGTCTGGTGACTGTGGAGGCCAGGTCATCTGGCATAGCACCCCATCACTCTCCTTCTTGGTCAAACAGCCCTTACACAGCCTGAAGGTGTGTTTGGGGTCATTGTCCTGTTGAAAAATAAATGATGATCCAACTAAACGCAAACCGGATGGAATAGCATGCCGCTGCAAGATGCTGTGGTAGCCATGCTCGTTCAGTATGCCTTCAATTTTGAATAAATCCCCAACAGCGTCACCAGCAAAGCACCCCCACACCATCACACCTCCTCCTCCATGCTTCACGGTGGGAACCAGGCATGTAGAGTCCATCCGTTCACCTTTTCTGCGTCGCACAAAGACACGGTGGTTGGAACCAAAGATCTCAAATTTGGACTCATCAGACCAAAGCACAGATTTCCACTGGTCTAATGTCCATTCCTTGCATTCTTTAGCCCAAACAAATCTCTTCTGCTTCTTGCCTGTCCTTAGCAGTGGTTTCCTAGCAGCTATTTTACCATGAAGGCCTGCTGCACAAAGTCTCCTCTTAACAGTTGTTGAAGAGATGTGTCTGCTGCTAGAACTGTGTGTGGCATTGACCTGGTCTCTAATCTGAGCTGCTGTTAACCTGCAATTTCTGAGGCTGGTGACTCGGATAAACTTATCCTCAGAAGCAGAGGTGACTCTTGGTCTTCCTTTCCTGGGGCTGTCCTCATGTGAGGCAGTTTCTTTGTAGCGCTTGATGGTTTTTGCAACTGCACTTGGGGACACTTTCAAAGTTTTCCCAATTTTTCGGACTGACTGACCTTCATTTCTTAAAGTAATGATGGCCACTCGTTTTTCTTTACTTATCTGCTTTTTTCTTGCCATAATACAAATTCTAACAGTCTATTCAGTAGGGCTTTCAGCTGTGTATCAACCAGACTTATGCACAACACAACTGATGGTCCCAACCCCATTTATAAGGCAAGAAATCCCACTTATTAAACCTGACAGGGCACACCTATGAAGTGAAAACCATTTCCAGTGACTTCCTCTTGAAGCTCATCAAGAGAATGCCAAGAGTGTGCAAAGCAGTCATCAAAGCAAAAGGTGTCTACTTTGAAGAACCTAGAATATAAGACATATTTTCAGTTGTTTCACACTTTTTTGTTAAGTATATAATTCCACATGTGTTAATTCATAGTTTTGATGCCTTCAGTGTGAATGTACAATTTTCATAGTCATGAAAATACAGAAAAATCTTTAAATGAGAAGGTGTGTCCAAACTTTTGGTCTGTACTGTATATAAAATTTCTTCTTCAGAAAGATCCTGCTTCAAAGCCTGCTGGGAATCAAAACTCAAACTATTAGGAATAGCATTTAAAACATCCTTTGTAAAATGTAAATCAATTCGCTTATCACTAAACAAGTCTGCATAAAATGCATATACTTTGATCTAAAATCTTATCAATCTTCTTTTCCCCCTCCATTTCATCAATGCAAACATGATTACTAGTTCTCTTCTTAAAAAAATACCTTGTACACTTTTCATTATTTTCAATATGTTTAACCCTTGCATTAAAAATAAATTCCTTACCTTTCTGCTCTAAAACAACTCTTATCCTTTACCTCCTCAATATTCTTATTTACCTCAATACCAACACTCCGTAATTTATATAAAACTTGCAACCTACAATTCAATAAATCAAAAAGAACCCTCCTTTCTTTAGCTTTTTGAACACCCATTGAAATAAAGTTTTTAATTTTCCTCTTCATCTCTCCCCACCATACAATCATTGGAAACCTATGGACTCTTATTATTATTCGTACATTTAGTATATTACTCCCTAAATCTCCTCACAACCTCCTGATCATCCAAAGAAGAAGTATTCAACTTCCATGAAGCCCTTGCCCGACCTAATCCACTTACAACCGAACCCTTAAAGTAAAAGTTTATGATCAGAAAAAACATTAGAACACAAACAACATTCCCTTAGATTGAAAGTCTCAGATAAAATGGAGTCTACCCTGGAGCAGGTATTCTTGTTATTCCATGTCATACCATTCTCTTCTGGTGACCCTGCATTACATTTCTTATAAATATCTAACAAATTAAAATCTAAAATTAAGTTCTTCAGCAGGACAGAAGATTTATCATAACCACAGGGACCAGCTTGAGATAGATGTCTTTCTCCTTTAAGGATACAGTTAAAGTCTCCTGCAAGTATTAACGGCAAGGCATCATTAATATACAGAGGTAAAACCTCTAACATCTCATTCCTTGTTTTTCTGTCCATAGCACCATAAAAGTTTATTAAATGAAACAATACCCCATTAATAGCAGCTTTCACAAACAAAATTCGTCCAGGGATAATCTCCTGCATACAGTCTATCCTAGCATTACCTTTAAAGAGTATACCAACCCCGGCTGATTTGACTTCGTTAGACCCTTACCATACCGAAGGGTCATAAGTCCAATCCATAGCAAATTCAGAATAGTCCATGTGATGGGGAATTCCACACTCTTGGAGGAAGAAAACTGAAGCAGAAAACAATGATAAGTAATTAAATAACATCACTTTCCTTGCCCTGGTTTTGATCCCCCTTACATTAAGGGAGTCTCCTTCCAAGACTTGAGACATAACAAACTCATAAGTCACTATCTGAACTGTTATCCAAACCAGCCAGGCTCATAGAGCGGCTGTCGATGCCCTCTTCCTCCACAATATCCCTGGGGAACTGTCAAAGGCCCCAATCTCCATGGAGACACCTTCAGGCACATCAATTGGAAGATTAGATACATACGCCTCTGGAGGCGAGGCTAACGATCCGGAAATATCAGGATCCTCCGGTCTCTCCACCGATGGACCCACAATGCTTATCTGAGTTTCTTTAGACCTTGAAGTCAGGGACACCATTACTGCCACCACCTCCGCTCCTTTCCTTCCTCCTATCTGAACCTGGGAAGAAACTTTCCTCTGGGGTTTCCCTGTGCTCCCAGAATATCTCCGAACTTTCTTTTGGGTTACCTCCATCCAGGTTTCATCTGAACTCTCATCCGAATCCAGGCGGGCTGGTCTGGCGTTTTTTGGTTTCCCTGCTTCAGGGGGTACTCCCATCTGCCCACCGCTGGCCCTGCTCCCGGCCTGTGTAGAGTTCTGAATACCTGTTTCCTTGGAACTTCCCTTTCTCCCATTCCAGCGGTAGTCCCAGTATATATCTCTTGGCGAATGTCCGTCTGTGGTCTAAAATCTCTAGATTTCTTAAGAGGACAAGAAGCAGTTAAATGACCTGTGCAGTAACAGAGGAGACATTTCCTCTCCGTACTGCATTTGGTACAGTCATGATTAGAACTCCCATACTTATGACAAGTAGCTTTGCACTCAGATTTCTCATGTCCGTATTACTTACAGAACCGACAGAACTCAGGCATCCTGGAAAAAACAAGTCCCCGTTTACCTTCCCGATTTTGAATCTTCCCGGGGCAAAAGCATTCCTTCAGGGCTCTCGGGATCCAGAATCAGCATAACGGTAAAATGTCACTTCACAGTCCAAATTTTCCACTCATTATAGACCTTCCCCTCACATTTGACATCATTGAAAAAGGAGGAAAGAAAAATACAAATATCATCTTCAGACACATAAGGGGAGTACATTTTTACTGTAACAAGTTTTCTGTCATCCGGAACATGTTAAGTAATCATAACTCCCTTCTGGAGTAAAGTACCTTCCAAGTCCTTGGATTTCTTCACAAAATCCTTAAAGATTCCAGCAGAAGAAAAGGTAACATCATAAATGCCTCTTTTTGGTTAGTCCTTAAGGCCCAGGATTTCATGTACCTGAATTCTGAAGACTTTGAACAGGACTTCCTCCACAACAAACTTGAGATGGCGCTTCTCCTCGACTCCCCCGACCAGGGTATTCCGGACCGTATTCTTTAGCCTGGCATAGGCTGGAATGGAATTAGGACCTTCATACATCTTTCACAACAGCTGTCTCCAATGGCCGCAAGGCCAAAGAGACTAGGGGGATCGCACATCAATGTGAGAGATTATCCTCCTCTCCTATAGCAGCATGAAATTTAAGCCCAATGAAGGGCGATGTCCCGAGGCCGAAGAGGTGGGGTCTCAACACACTTCCTGCAAGCAGAAACCTTTCAAGCCAAACCAATCTCTTGATCTAGCCAAAAGGCCGAGAAGCGATAACCCAAATTGGTTTTGGCCTAGTGTGGCACTCTCGTATCCTGAAATCTCCCTTTTTGGAGATGGGCACCAGGACTCCCGTTAGGAAGACATGTTGTCAAACTCTAGACCCCTTACATGCCTCCAGTTTTCTGCTTTTTGCTGCTGTAATCCACACGTTTTAGTTCTGCATAACTCCACCTATTTTAACACACCACCTTCACCCCCCTGCTGTTCCCACACGCCTCAACACCAGGGGGAGGGAGGAGACGCTATTAACGAAAAAAAATGAGCAGCTGTCTCCCCTTAGCACTAGTGTTGCCGATTAATTACCTGCTGTTGCTGTTGTTCAGCAGACTGAACATGGCTGCTCCTACACAGCCAGATAAAGGTCAAGGGCCTATTGTGAAATGCGCAGTGTTCCATTGCCACATTCCATCTACTGCAAGCCGACCACCTGGCTGACTGAACACCAAGAGGAAGCTCACAGAGACTGCCATAGGCAGCATTTTAAAAGAACGCCACAGACGGAAAAGTAAAGAAGTCAATTCTCCACAAGAGGGAGACAACATTTCAGAAAAGACATTGTAGTAGGGCAAAAAACTAATTTTAAGCGCATGGTAATCAGCAACACCTACCTCTTGGGTCAGGTGAATTAAAAGAGCTGCAGTTGATAACAACGGCATTAGCTAACTAGATGGTGTGTGTGCAACAATATACCAAAGGACAAATATATTGTTGCAGCTTATCACACCACCTGTAGGTAGGAAAAAACTCCAAAGTCCTTGTCTGATCTGACTGTTTGTCCAAAAGGAAGGAAATAAGGGATAGATAGATAACATTGCATTGCATTACAATACAATACATTACATTGGTAAAAGCAATGCAAATATAGTAAATGTAACAGAGTTGCACAAGTTCAACCAAAACGAGTTTGTCATCTGGCTTCTGCAACTTTTAATGTTAAAAAGCAAATGAGGGGAAAAAAGAGCAAAGGCAAAAAATCACCCCAAAAAAACTGACAAACAAGCAAAATAAACAAGATGCATTGAATTCAATTCTTTCTGATTTTGGAAACTGCATTAAAGAAGGAGTGCACCGTTCCCGGAAATACTGCAATACCAGGTCAATGCGTGGAGTGGACAGAGCAAGCTCTTTTTCCATCTCCCTGTTCTAAAAATCCATTTAATATATGGTCCCCAGATAGGGGACGTATCAGATATTGAACTGATAAGAACAGATCAGGTTTCAACATAATTTTATTGACACATAATAAAAAACACAAATTTAAAAAGATTACATACGCAGAACATCTAAAATCTACGCATAACTAATACAAAATTGTGTTCCACATATAAAAAGACCATCAAAGGCTCGCCACTCTCCTCCAACCGTCTTTAACATCCTTTAAGTAATAAATATACAACTCACTAAAAGCCATCTTAATACAGTACATTCATTTACACAAATAGAATCCCTTTTGAACAATAAAATATTTCTTGCCTTCCATATTGCACTTTTCACACAGTTTATTGCACACCAGCAGATCTTGAATTGCTGTGAGGTTGGGCAGTTAAAAAGTCCATATAAAACAGTTACACTGAAAGTCTTTTAGACCACACAATCATTTTAGCAATATCCCCACCTTTTTCCTTAACTCCTGGGCAAAAACACAGTTCCAAAAAAGGTGCAGAACAGTCTCATCATTTGCACATGAGCCTCTTGGGCATTTTGCCCTGCGCACCAAGCCCCTCCTATGTTAGAAGTCTCTGGTTGGGAGGCACTGGTGAGCGGTCATCCAAACAAGATCTTTGTGGATGTTCGCAAGAAATGTTTGTTTTGATCTGTTGTAGGAAAAATTCACCACTTGTGTTACACCTTCCTCCCTTCACAAATGGATGGTCAGGCATTTGTGATTCTGTAATGTATCCACCTTCAAATTTTCCAAATTTTAATTCCTGATGACTTTCTCCAGAATCGCAAGATGTTTTGGCGGACAAAGTAAAACCGGCGAAGACCATACTGGCCTAAACCATCTTTTAAATATCATACCACATGTATATTTTAAAAATAGACCAAAAACACTGTTAGAACTAAAAGCTTTAAAACAGAAATAAAAAAAAAATAATATACAGATATAAACATAAGTCAGATACATCTCTACTCCCATTCTGTCTCCTTTTATGCATTTCTATTCTCCTCAATTTTTCCGTCTTTGAACCCCATATAAACCAAAAAATACATCGGGTCAGTTTCCTTACCATTAGCTCAAAGGTGGGGCATACCATAGCTACATAAAACATCATTGGTAATAAGATGGCTTTTATAATCAAAATCTTTCCTTCGATTGAAAGGTCCCTAAGACACCAAAAAGAAAGTTTTTTTATCAGTTTTTCCTGTACCTCTTTCCAACTTTCTTCTCCACTGTTGTCTTTATTAAATCTAATCCCTAATATCTTAACACTACCTAGCTTCACTTTTACTGCTGGCAACTCGGGAACCTCCCAGCAACCTATTACCATCCATTCCGATTTATTAAGGTTTAGTTTAAATCCAGAGGCTTGGCTAAAAAAGTTAGTGCACCTCTCTGCCCTTCAAAGTGAAGCGGGGTCTGTTCAAATCACTGTGATGTCATCCATGTAACCAAAGACCTTGATTTGGCTCCCTCCACCCCCTGGGACAGGGATCCCGCGTATCACCTTATCCCTCCTAATCTGGCACAATAGTGGTTCCATGGCACAGATGAACAGGATTGGGGACAGTGGGCATCCCTGCTTCACTCCAGATTTCAACTGCATTTCACTTGTCAAAAAAACATTAAGAGAAATTTGAGAAAAGGCATTGTTATATAAGAGCTTAATACAATTTAAAAGATAATCAGGAACTGTCGTTTTTTTTTAAACGCTGAATAAATATTTATGTGAAACTCTATCAAAGGGTTTCTCAAAATCTAACGCTAGCAGGGCCAACCTTTGGTTCCTGCTACCAGAGCTTCTCTTATAATGTTCAAAATTTAAGAAATACACATCCCTGGAACCCCCACACTTGCTCTGGCTGGATTAGCTTCCCAATCACAGCTAAAATAATTGCATGTAGATTAAAAGCAAACACTTTGTAGTCCATGTTAAGGAGTGTGATAGGTCTCCAGTTGGCAAGATCATCCCTATCCCCTTTCTTTTTAAAGATAAGAGACACAATACCCCTCCTCCATCACCTAGGAAGTTGATCACATTTAAAACTTTCTCTAAAAAGTGCTAAAAGATCTTCTTTTAAAACGTCCCAAAAGGTTAGATAAAATTCTACTGGTAGGCCATCGGCCCCTGGAGCCTTCCCCTTTGAGAAACTTTTAAAAACACTAAAAAGCTCCTCTAAAAAAATATCCTGCGATAAAAGCTCCTGATCTGTAGAATTCAGACTAAAATCTAGAACATTAAGAGCCTCCTGTAAAAAAAGAATCGTCAACACTTTTATCACTAAAAAGAAGCTGATAAAAATTAAAAGCCGCATTCTTCATACTTTGTATTGTGGTTTCTCCATCCAAACTAGCAATAATCTCCCTTTTCTCCATTACTTTTTGGAAAAAAAAACGCGTACACTTCTCACCTTCTTCCAAGTGTTGCACCTTGGAGTTAAAAATAATCTCCCTCCCTTTCTACATGAACAACCTTTGTATTTCTGCTTTGATGTAATCAATATCCTCCTCCACCTCTAGCCCTAAGTCTTTAAATTTATATAGCGTTTGTAGCATTGTATTTAGATTATAATAGGTTAGTTTCTTCTGTCTAGCTCTACTTAACCCTACCTTAATGAAGAAAGTCTTAATTTTATTTTTGACACCTTCCCACCAAGCCAACATCTCAGAGCCAAGAGGCCTACATTCTCTCCATCCTCGATAGGCCTTACAAAACTCCATCTGTATCTGGGGGTCTTCCAGAAGGTGCATGCCCAGCCGCCACAACCCCTTGTCCACTATCTTCTCTCCATTGTACTCGAGGTACAACATTAAAATTGTGTGGTCAGAAAATAAGTTAAATATATAAAAAAACTGCACAGGTGTAAAATCATCAGATAAAAATATAAAGTTGATCCTGGAGGCCACTCCCCGACAAGACCAAGTAAAACCGGGGTCAGACGATGAGAGCGACCTCCAGGCATCACGTAATTTAAAATCAGTCATAATATTTTTCAACAGGTAACATGATTTGTCTAACTTACGGATCGGGTCACCTCCTCCCCGTCGCGCATCCACACTGAGGCAATTAAAATCTCCTCCGACCAGAAGAGGAGAAGGCCCTACAAAAAAAACTGGTAATAATTCAAATAGATGAATTCTCTCCTGCTTGTCAGGAGGAGCATACACATTAATTAATCTAAAAACAAAGTTATTAATACATATGTTCCCTAGGATTGCCCTGCCTGGCACTAACTTTATTACTGAGTGGATGCTAATGTTACGACCTTTGCAGAGCAAACCTACACCTGCTGCCTTATTACTGTTTGTGCCAGACCACACAGAAGGCCCTTGCTTCCAGTCTTTCTTAAGGTCTTCATATTTTATTGCATACTGCAGGCCGCACTCATACATACATCAAAATCCAAGGTTTCCAAATAATCAAAAAGAGCAGCTCTGCGAACAGAGGCCTTCAGAGATCTCACATTAAGAGATATACATTTTATTAATGGCATTAGGACTATGGTGGGGGTGTGTCCTCCATAATCATCCCCTCTTGCGAGAGGCTCCGTTCCACAAACTGCTCCAAGAAGTCAGGGTTTGTGGAGTTAAAAGTTCCAATATTCTGCGAGTATGAAGATGGAATTCCTTTGTACATCACTTGATTCAACCATATCTCCTTGTCAGCGTCTACTTCAAATCTTGGGGAATCTGGACCAGCTCCAGGGACCATCTCTGCTCGAGCTCTCTTCCCAGCTGGCTCAAGTAGGTCACTGGTGCAGTCCTACTCCGCCACTGCAAGATGGTCTCTCTCCTCCTCTTGTCCATCCAATCCCATCAGCAAAGAGGCATCAACCAGGTCACCTAGAGTAGAAAATACCACATCCTGCTGGCTTGCCTCCCTAGGGGTAACTGGGGTCTTCGCCACAGGGCCCTCCAATGCCAACATATTGACGGCGCCCTGCTCCAACTCAACAGAATCAGTATGGGGGGCCTTTGACACAGGGGCACCCCCCCCGGGACCCCCTGCTCCGGCCCACGGGTGGTCTGCTCCGATTTAAGTGACTTCGATGCAGGGACCGCTTTACAAAGAGGGCCAGCTCCCTGCTCCATCCCAATCTTTGCACCCTTTAAGATGTCCTTAGGTTTCTCCCGAGATTCCAGAGACTGCCTGACTTTGGTCACTACCGGCCGAATTGGCTCACCTACGGCCGGGGAAACGGCAGCTTCCGCATAATTCCGGGCTTTTGCTTGGTTAGGGAAATTGCAAAACATATGCCCCTCACCACCACACAGGTTACATCTTCTACCTAAGGGGCAGTCCATCATTTGGTGTCCATAAGAGCTGCAGTTGTTACATCTGTCCACCTTCCTGTGTTTGCAGGATGCCTGAGTGTGACCCATCTTTCTGCAATTCCTGCAAGATACTGGCATACCAGGGTAGAACAAGTATCCTCTGCTCTTACCAATCATGAAGGTCGACTGAGGATGCCACATTCCTCCTGGCCCACTTGGGTCTCTCTTCAGTCGGACGAGAAATTTCCTTTTACCTCACCAAAAGCCAACAGGATTCCTCACCATACCTTGGTAGTTCAGGTCATCACAATACCGGCGAAGGTAGGTGACAATATCGTCTATTTCTACATAAGGGTTCGGAAAATATACCACCACAGGGATCTTGTCATAGGCAAAATGGAGACAAAAGGTTAGTCCATCAAATTCATCCAAATGGGCATTTTTGTTTACCTTTTGCACACGTTGGCAGCAACCCTGGGTCTGAAATGTGATGGTGTAGGTCCCCTTGAATTTGTTATCCTGGAAACAAAAGATATCCCCTCTTTGAAATTCCAAGACTCCTAGCAGGATCTTGTGACAAACAAACATCAAGTCCTTCTCCTTCCTCCAGGCCTCCTGGACTTCAATACGGACTGTATTCTTCATCCGGGCATCACCCTATGAATATGAAAGGGTTGCCGGCATTCTTCAAGAAAAAGGGGAGTCGACTAATCGCAAGTAAGGCGCAAGCCTTCAAAGGATATCCTCTCATTCCCAGATTAATCCTCTACCCCAAAAGCAGCAGGGGGGTCTAGTCCCTCTGAAGAGGAATGATCCCCCCATGCCAAGGGAAAGGGTAGCAGAAGCACTTTACACAGCCAGACCAAGGAGGCAAGACCACTTAATGTAGGCTAAAAGGCCGAGAAGCGATAACCCAAATTGGTTCCGGCCTAGTGTGGCACCCTCGTATCCTGAAATCTCCCTTTGTGGAGATGGGCAACAGGACTCCTGTTAAGAAGACATGTTGTCAAACTCTAGATCCCTTACATGCCTCCACTTTTCTGCTTGTTGCTGCTGCAATCCACGTGTTTTAGATCTGCATAGCTCCACCTATTTTAACACACCACCCTCACCCCCCTGCTGTTCCTACCAGCCTCAACACTGGGGGGGGGGGGGGAGAACCAATTAACGAAAAAAATGAGCAGCTGTTTCCCCTTAACATTAGTGTTGCTGATTACTTACCTGCTGCTGCTGGTTGTTCAGCAGACTGAACATGGCTGCTCCTACACAGTCAGATAAAGGTCAGGGGCCCCAAGTGACACAGTGTTCCATTGCCACATTCCATCTACTGCAAGCAGATCACCTGGCTGATTGAACACCAATAGGAAGCTCACAGAGACAGACATAGGCAGCACTTTAAAAGAACGCCACAGACCAAACTTTTTTGGATATTTTGATATTTTTTATAATCCACAGACAGAAAATTAAAGAAGTCAATGCTCCACCAGAGGGAGACAACATTTCAGAAAATACATTGTAGCAAGCCAAAAAACTAATTTTAAGCGCAGAGTAATCAGCAATACCTACCTGTTGGGTCAGGTGAATTAAAACAGCTGCAGTTGATAACAAGGGCATTTGCTAACTAGATGGTGTGTGTGCAACAATATACCAAAGGACAAATATATTGTTACAGCTTATCACACCACCTGTAGGTAGGAAAAAACTCCAAAATCCTTGCCTGATCTGACTGTTTGTCCAAAAGGAAGGAAATAAGAAATAGATAGATAAATAGAATTATATATATTATATATTATTATATAACATTACATTACAGTACAATACAATACATTACATTACATTGGTAAAAGCAATGCACATATAGTAAATGTAACAAATGTTGCAGAAGCCAGATGACAAACTCGTTTCGGTTGAACTTGTGCAACTCTAACGTTAAAAAGCAAATGAGGGGAAAAAAGAGCAAAGCCAAAAAAATCCCCCCAAAAAACTGACAAGCAAAATAAACAAAATGCGTTGAATTCAATTCTTTCTGATTTTAGAAACTGCATTAGGGAGGGGGTGCACCGGTCCTGGAGGTACTGCAATACCAGGTCAATGCGTGGAGTGGACAGAGCAAGCTCTTTTTCCATCTCCCTATTCTAAAAATCCATTTAATATATGGTCCCCAGATAGGGGACGTATCAGATATTAAACTGATAAGAACAGATTTTTTTGATTGAATAAAATCTTTTATTAGCAGTCGAAAAATAAGTTAACAAACAGTGTACAGTGCAGCAGCCCAGTATACACAGATTCTACATCATATGTACATGACCTACAAAAGACAAAAAATATATCACATACCCTACCATCATAATATATAAATGTAAAGCAAAGTTGCATATGAAATATAGGGTACTTAGTGAACTATTTTTGATCAAAAAAAGTATACAAGCCGTCCCACCAGCGACAAGGTGACCCTAATCGGGACGGTCCTACACTGTCTTTATTAAAAACCTTACTGTATATTAAAGTTGAAGTAATGCATATAAAAGGGTACACAAATAGAACCAGGTCCCAACATCAGACCACCTAAGCCCGTGGTAAGCTACATATATACTGACCAGCTCAACAAGGGGGATGCCACACCCCTAATTTGCACAGAATGCAAACAAGACAAAAAACCAAGCAATGTGAACTGAGGTCTAAGATGGTACACATGCAGGAAATAAGAGCATGTTCACACTAGCAAAAAGATACAAAACCTACAAAAGACAAAAAATATATCACATACCCTACCATCATAATATATAAATGTAAAGAAAAGTTGCATATGAAATATAGGGTACTTAGTGAACTATTTTTGATCAAAAAAAGTATACAAGCCGTTCCACCAGCGACAAGGTGACCCTAATTGGGGCGGTCCTACACTGTCTATATTAAAAACCTTACTGTATATCAAAGTTGAAGTAATGCATATAAAATGGTAGACAAATAGAACCGGGTCCCAACATCAGACCACCTAAGCCCGTGGTAAGCTACATATAGGGAGGGGAAAATCACAGGCCCGAAGCTTTATTGAAAGACGAGACACATAAGGGGAAAGGGGAGGAGGAAAAGGGGTTTATTCTTCTTCCTCATCCTCCTTCACAATGGAATGGTCTCTGAGCAGGCTGTGGATCAGCCTGCGGCAGTCCTGGATGGACATCCTCTCCCTCCTCCAGATGAGCAGGTTCCTAGTGACCCAAACTGTGTCCTTGAAGCAGTTCATAAGGCGCCAAGCCTCCTGGATGGCTCCGATGGTATGAACCCCATGGAGGAGTACGTAAAGCACAGAATGGTGTGATAGGCTCTCCCTATGGACAGAGTTCCTAAATGGCAGTCAACAGGCGCTGTGCAAATCGGCAGTCCCAAAAAGTGCTTCC
The DNA here is from genome assembly GCF_046119375.1 of Phyllobates terribilis. NCBI lineage: Eukaryota > Metazoa > Chordata > Amphibia > Anura > Dendrobatidae > Phyllobates > Phyllobates terribilis. The sequence continues at coordinate 100,637,315 of NW_027362765.1, forward strand.
TCCACGAAGGGGCACCTTGGGCCATACCGGGTCTTGCACAGGTTCCAGGCATGCATGAATGACCGGACGGGCAGTCCGCCCTGAATCGCCATCCATGAAAAGTCCTTATGCCCATTGGTCAGCCTGTCAGATGACACATTTGTCCACACAGTCTCCAGCGAGTCCTGGTGAAGTCCTATGATGTTCTCGATGTCGTCCTTGGCTCTGATGAGCTTGTGGATAGTTTTGGGCTTCCACAAGTTGGGCTTGAGTCCCTCCAGTTGGTGTTCCCCATGAATAGAACGACGTCTCCGTAGAACCATGGCGTCATCCAGTTGTAGTGGAAGGAGCTGTCCCACTTGTCCCAGCTGAGTTGCCTCTAAAGAGGAAGCAGGAAGAAGTGAGACATGGACCTGCCAGTGGAGCCGTTCTTAACTTGCAAAGTCCGGCGGACACAATCACACACAAAAGAGGACCGCAGGAGGGTGGGCATATCTGGCACACCCTTCCCACCCTTGCGAGGCTCCTTGCACATGACTGCCCACCTGATTCTGTCCATCTTGGATCCCCAGACAAAGTGAAACACCGTCCTGGTAATGGCCCTGTACACGGTGATGTGTGGGGGCAAGGCCTGCGCCGTGTACTGCAACAAGGGCAGAACCTCATTATGCAGGACGAGTTCCTTACCCTCACAGGTGAGGTGTCTGAGGCTCCAGAGTCCGATCCGTTATTTCACCTTGACCAAGCCTTCTTGCCAGGACTTGAGGGCCGCTCCTTCATTCCCGAACCAGGCTCCCAGCACCTTGAGGAAATCCGATTGGATGTTGAAGGGGAAGGGGGTGGAGGAGGCCAGCTGGCAATCCCCAAAGAGCATGGCTTCCAACTTCCCACATTTAACTTTGGCCTCTGAAGCCCGGCCGAACCTCTCACACGTCTGGACGAGGGCGTCGACTGAACCACGATCAGCGTAGAAGACGGTGATGTTGTAACACAAGCAAAAAGAAAAGGTGATAGAGGGTAGCGTTGTCTGACCCCAGAGAGAACAGGAAAGGGGTTAGTCTTCCGGCCGTTCACCAACACCGAGCTGAGGATGTCAAAATACCTCGGACGGACATACGAACAAAACATGTTACCCAAACCTAAGCGGTGTAGAGCTGGACCCATGAACTCGTAGGAAACCCGGTCAAAGGCCTTCTCCTGATCCTAGGAGACCAGGGCCGCGTGTGCGTGGCATACCTTGATGTACTCGACCGTGTCCCACCCGAGAGCGAGGCTGTCTGCGATGCGACGTCCAGGGATGCTGTAGGTCTGGTCCGGGTGAATGATTTGTCCGATGACTGTCTTCAGTCTTGTCGCCATCGTCTTGCCAGGATCTTGTAGTCCACGTTGAGCAGAGTGATGGGACGCCAATTCCTCAGTTCGCATCTCTCTCCCTTCTACTTGTACAGGATCGAGACCATTCCTTTCCTCAATGACGGAGGCATTCTACCCTCCAGCATCATCTCCTCATACAGATCCAACAGGTCTGGATAGATGAGGTCTCCCAGCGCTACATAGAGCTCTGCTGGAAGCCAATCATTACCCGGGGTCCTGCCGGTCAGAGGTTTGTCCAAGGCTGCCATGCCTGCAGGATCAAGATGGTTAGTGATACCTGACAGGAACTTATCAGCAGCATTGGGGTCGTAGTCTTGTGGGAGTAGAGGTTACTGAAGAAGTCGCTGACGACCCTCATCACGTCGTCCTTCCCACGTCGCATGTTTCTGCTCTCGTCTAGCAGCTCGTTCAGGGGAATGTGGCCGGCGTGGAGTTTCCTGAAAAAGAATGAGTTACATTTCGCACCCTTCTCTAGATTCTCCATCTTGGAATGGAAGATGATTCGCTTGAACTCCTCCTCAAAGTTCCTTTCAGGCTCTTCTTGGTCACCTCCAGCTCCTCCCTCACGTCCCAGCCGCAGTGAAGAAGGTCCTGCAGCGATCGCAGCTCGCGCAGCCCTCTGAAGTCCCTCCTCTTCTCCCATGCCTGTTGTTGACTCTTGGACTGAAAGAAACAACGAAACTCAAGTTTAACATACTCCCACCAATTAAAGACTGTTTGGAAGCTACCCTTGTAGGACTGCCACGTTTTGAAGGCTGCTCTCAGCTCTTCCTGGACTTTGGCCTGGGCCAGCAGAGCACAATTCAGCTTTCAGGAGCCAGGGCCAGACGGAAAGCCGTTGCCGAGGACACCTTGTAAGTAAATGGCTCTGTGGTCGGAGAAGAAGCAGGGGACCATTGAGTGCCTACTCTGCCTGACTGCCCCAGAGTTGAAAACAAAGTCAATCCTGGAGCGGAGCGAGCCATCAGGTCGGCTCCACAAATAGTTCATGTAGCCTCTCCAAATGGAGCCCACCACGTCCTAAAGAGAGGCCTTGGCTACCATCTCGATGAGCAGCTTGGACGTTATGTCCAACTTGGCAGACGTGCCGGAACTGCAACCGCCCTTTTCCATGGGGCAGTTGATATCGTCAGCCATCACTAAGGTCCTGGTGGTGTCAAGCTGAAGTCGCAGGGTCTGGAAAAGCTCCGAGTGCTCATTCTTCAGTGGGGACGCATACACGTTGATGAACCTGACAGGTTCCCCCGCCCAGTTGACGTCTACGACAAGAGCCCTGACGCAGACGAGCTCCTGGACGTACTCAAGCGTAAATGCGCCCCCCCTGATCAGAATTGCGACCCCCACAGACTTGCAGTCACCTTCACCAGACCAGTAAGACAGACCGTCGGACCAGATGTTTGAAGGACCTAGAGGAGGGAAGAGAACATTCCTGCAACATATAAACATCACACAACTGAGCAGTAAGAAAAGCGTAAATGGTCTGATGTCTGGACTTATCCCTGATGCTCCTAACATTAATGGAAAATAAGTCAATATTAGCCATCATGTAGGGAAAAAGGAAAAAGTTAGCGCAGGCAATACACCTTAGTTACCACTCCAGTCGGGTCGTCCCTCGTCAATTTTGACTGCTGGTGACAGGATCTCCAGCAGGCCCTCTTCCTCCATATGATCGAGCAACGAGGCCTCGATCTCGGCAACCACCAGTTCCTCCTCTTCTGGCTCGGCCACCAGGGTCTCAACCATGTGTTCCATCTCCTCAGATTCGACAGGTGGAGGAAAGGTTAATTCCACCTCTACCATGGTCTGCGGAGGGAAAGTGGCTGCCAGGGCAGGAAAAAGGACACCTGCTGAGGAGTAGGGGAAGGAGGAGGAGGTGGAATCCTCAGCAGAGTGGCCGGGGTGGGCGAGGGTTGGACGAGGGTGGCGGGGTCAGGGATCAGGATAGGGGCAACAGAACTCTTACCCTCCTTTGGCTTACTCTTCTTCTCCTTGGGCTTCAGGTTTGCTGGGACGACCGCTGGGGCTTTGGCTGTCAACTCCTTTCCTGGTTTGGCTTTGTTCTTCTCGGCCTTGGCCGCTGGGGCCTTGGTCTTCACAGTCCTGGTCGCCGGGGCCTTGTCATCCGGAGGTGGGTTCACCGCAACCACCGATGCCCAGGATCTCTCTTGTTTGAGGCAATCCTTGTAGAGATGAGCCGCCAGCCCACACAGGTTGCAGGACGTCTTCTTCGGACAGTCCTTCGAGCTGTGTCCCGTCACTCGACAAATCCTGCAGGCGTCCTTGCAGTCCTTCATCTCATGACTGTTCCTGCCGCATCTCCTGCAGTTCCGCGGCATGTCCGGGAATTAGATGAGGCCATAGGAGTTGCCCAGGGAGAATGTTCGGGGCAGGTTATGAAGTCCGTCCGAGTAAGCCAGGCCCCTGTGGAGTCTAACGGTCACCGACCACTTACCTGTCCAGAAGCCGAGTCCATTCAGAATGTGAGAGGGTTCCTACACAACCCAACAGAAGTGTCTCAGGAAGGTGCATATTTCTTTGCTTGGGGTGTGCATGGAGACCGTGATCCTCCTCTCGTTCCTCTGGATAGGGCAGCTACCTGTGAAGGCTGCGAAAGAGTTATCGGGTCCTTTTGCACATACCATTTCCCAAAACCTCCTGCAGGTATTCACCGTGGCAAAGGTGACAAAGAAGATCCCTGTCGAGAAGGTCTGGATGCTGAGGGTATCTGACCTGGAGAAGCCTCGATCCAGCAGCATCTTCTGGCAGAACACGTCTGAGGTCATGTCCGGCACCCTCCCATCCACTTCCTTGATCTTCAAGGCCACCGTCTGCCTTATCCAGGGCTCCAGGGCTTGAGCTTCCTGGCAAGGCTTCTGGGGTCCCTTCTGATGGCTGGTCGTGGAGGCAGAGTCCTTGGGGGCAGAAGTCGCTCCTGGCTTGGCCTTCCTGGCGGTCCCCTGCTCCGAACTCTTTCTTTGGGCCTTCTTCCCAGAGCTTGCCGTGGCTTTCTTCCTCAGGACAGCCCGATTCTTTTCCGAGTCTTCGTCTTCTTCTGGCTTCTGTAGAGCTTCTTCCTCCGACTGATCTCCGCCTTCCTTCTCCGATGTCAGCTGGGCTCCGAAGCTCTTCTCCTTCCGAGTTTGATCACTCTCGTCAAGTGTAGATCGTAGCTCTTGTGTTCTTAAAAGAAGATTTTTTTTTTTAAAAAAACCCTCAGGTTTAGATAAAAGCAAACAGTAACCAGACTTTGTCAAAAGTTATACTGCTACTTCATAAACATCATTGTGGTTACTTTATTAAAGTATTATTCAACAAAATACAACCAAGTAAACTTATACCAGAGAAAACTCCAGAAAAAAATCAACAGTATTTAACCATATCCTGCCACTTAAGGTATTTCCACACACCTTCAGAATCCGTTCCACCACCACCACCTTCTCTTGTGTCCCACAAATTGATCTTAGCAAAGGCTATATGTAATCTACCTAATACAATCATTAACTGTTAAATTTACCCTTTTAAACACACACAAATTTCTCACATCCCACAAGCTCTCCTGCTCCTACACACTATAATAAACCACATGATCCTTTCTAGGCCACGACAACTAGCACCAAACCCAAACATAGCCACTCTCCAATCAATAAACTTCACAACAGCAACCTCTTTACAGAGTTCACCCACACCTTTCCACACATCATACGTAAAATTACAATCCCACATAAGGTGCCTCACGGTCTCATTCGGTCCACAACCATCCCTTCACCATCCCTTGGACATAGTGCTGATCTTATGAGATCTCTTTTCTTCTGAACATCCCTCACTGGCAATATATTATGAAGGCCCATCCATACTATATCCCGCTGTCTATTGGACACATCTTGAATACTTAACTTCTTCCATATCCGCGCAACTTCCGTAGAACGCAATCCCACCACATTACTCTCACACTCATTCACACATATCTCCCCCATCACCTTTTTAACCAACTTAAAGTCTTTCATTGCAACTGCTAGGAAATAATTCTTCCTCACAAACTTCTCCCCTTTATTATTCTTCCCAATCAAAATGACCATAGTCTTAATAAAATGCAATGTTAGAAACACTTCAATATTCGGGAACTTCAGTCCCCCATGCAAATATTGCTTAAACAAAATCTCCCTCTTAAGTCTTTCCATCCTACTGCCCCAAGAAGATACAAAAATTAGTTTCTCCACTTTTTTAATTTTCCTATAAGGCACTGGAGAAATACAAGAAACGTAATGCAAAATAGGAGAATAGCAGCCTTAATAATAAGAACCTTCCCTACCAAAGACAAAGAATGTAACTTCCAAAAATTCATCTTCCGCACAATCCGCTCATGACATTCATCACAACTCTCATAACCTTTCAAATCATCATTAAAAACATCTCCCGACACTTTAATTGCACCATGCACACAAGCCACACCATCCATCTTAATCCTATTATCACCAAAACATTTAAACATGCATTTGTTCCAATTCACACGAAACGCTGACGCGCCAAAAAAAAATTCAACAACAATTTTACTCTCTCTATAGAGGCCACACTCTCACTCACCACTACCACATTATCCATATATCCTAAGACTTTCACAGTCATTCCACCACTCCCAGGCACTAACAAACCACGCACCACTTTCTCTTTCTGAATCATACATAGCAGTGGCTTAATCAGGCACACAAATAATACCGGTGACATGGTGCAACCTTGCCTCACGCCAGACCTAATACACACTTTCTCACTTAAAAACCCATTCACCAGAAATTCACCCACCACCTCCCCATACAATCCACTCATGGCACGCATCAATTTCTCTGGAAAACCCATTCTATGCAAAACCTCAAATAGAAACACATGAGACACATGATCAAATGCCTTTTCAACATCAACAGCCATCACCATACACTTCTGCTTTCTTACTTTACAATCCCACAATACATCTTTTAAAAGACACAGATTATCCGTCATACATCTACCAGGCACTGCACACACTTGATCTTTGCCAACCACATCAGCTATAACCACACGCATCCGACGCGCCAAAATTTTACTGAATACCTTATAATCTGAGTAATTGGAGGCCAATTACCCTTCTGAACTCCAACACCTTTTATCCCCTTTCTTATGGATTAAGAACACCACTCCCTCCTTCATTGAACTCGCAAGCATCCCATTCTCCCACATAAACTGACACACCTCCACTAAATCCATACCCATCACTTCCCACATCATAACGTATATTTCCACAGGCAAACCATCCTTCCCAGGCATCACATTCTTCTGTGCACCAAACACCGCTTTCTTAACTTCTTCCTCAATCACTGCCTCACATAGACCAGAACATCCATCCTCATCCACCTTACAATCCAAGGTCTTAAGCTCTTCTTCTTTCAAACTCTCATCCACCCACTTCCTACGAAACAACTCAGCATAAAACGCGACCACTTCCATCATCACATCCTTCCCACTCACACAAACACCATCCACAACAACAATCTCCTCCTTCTTTCAAACTCTCATCCACCCACTTCCTGCCAAACAACTCAGCATAAAACGCGACCACTTCCTTCATTACATCCTTCCCACTCACACAAACACCATCCACAACAAAAATCTCCTCCATACCTTCCTTCTTACCGTATATTTTTTTAAAGAAATATCTTGAACACTTTTCATCTTTATCAAATGGACCACCTTGGACCTAAAAATTATTTCCCTTCCTTCCTCTCCAAAGTCCTCTTCAAATCCTCTCTCGCACTTCTTAACAAATCATCCACACCACACATCCTCATTTTATCCAGCCATTCCACCCTCATCATTAAATCTTTATATTTACTCCTTACCATGGCAGCCTTTTTATACAACCCCTGGCAAAAATTATGGCATCACCGGGCTCGGAGGATGTTCATTCAGTTGTTTAATGTTGTTGAAAAAAAGCAGATCACTGACATGGCACAAAACTAAAGTCATTTCAAATGGCAACTATAGGGCTTCAAGAAACACTAAAAGAAATCAAGATTAAAAATATGGTACTCAGTAAGGGTAATTTTTTTCAGACCAAGCAGAGCGAAAAAAATATGAAATCACTCAATTCTGAGGAAAAAATTATGGAATCACCCTGTAAATTTTCATTTCCAAAACTAACACCTGCATCAAATTAGATCTGCTCGTTAATCTGATTCTAAAAAGGAGTGATCACACATTGGAGACCTGTTGCACCAAGTGGACTGATATGAATCATGGCTCCAACACAAGAGATGTCAATTGAAACAAAGGAGAGGATTATCAAACTCTTAAAAGAAGGTAAATCATCATGCAATGTTGGCAAAAAGATGTTGGTTGTTCACAGTCAGCTGTGTCTAAAATCTGGACCAAATACAAACAACATGGGAAGGTTGTTTAAGGCAAACATACTGGTAGACCAAGAAAGACATCAAAGCGTCAAGACCGTAAACTTAAAGCAATATGTCTCCAAAACAGGAAATGCACAACAAAACAAATGAGGAACGAATGTTAGGAAAGTGGAGTCAAAGTCTGTGACCGAACTGTAAGAAACCGCCTAAAGGAAATGGGATTTACATACAGAAAAGCTAAACATAAGCCATCATTAACACCTAAACAGAAAAAAACAAGGGGCAAGGGGCTTTATGAAAAGCAATCGTGGACTGTGGATGACAGGATGGAAGTCATATTCAGTGATGAATCGCGAATCTGCATTGGGAAGGTGATGATGCTGGAACTTTTGTTTGGTGCCTTTCCAATGAGATTTATAAAGATGACTGCATGAAGAGAACATGCAAATTTCTACTGTCATTGATGATATGGGGCTGCATGTCAGGTAAAGGCACTGAGGAGATGGCTGTCATTACATCTTCAATAAATGCCCAAGTTTACATTGATATTTTGGACAGTTTTCTTATCCCATCAATTGAAAGGATGTTTGGGGATGATGACATTATTTTTCAAGATGATAATGCATCCTGTCATAGAGCAAAAACTGTGAAAACATTCCCTGAAAGAAGACACATAAGGTCAATGTCATGGCCTTCAAATAGTCCGGATCTCAATACAATTGAAAATCTTTGCTGGAAGTTGAAGAAAATGGTCCATGACAAGGCTCCAACCTGCAAAGCTGATCTGGCAACAGCAATCAGAGAAAGTTGGAGCCAGATTGATGAAGAGTACTGTTTGTCACTCATTAAGTCCGTGCCTCAGAGACTGCAAGCTGTTATTAAAGCCAGAGGTGGTGCAACAAAATACTAGTGATGTATTGGAGTGTTCTTTTGTGTGTTTGTTTTTCATGATTCCATAATTTTTTCCTCAGAATTGAGTGATTCCATAATTTTTTCCCTCTGCTTGGTCTGAAAAAAAATTACCTTTACTGAGTACCACATTTTTAATCTTGATTTCTTTTAGTGTTTCTTAAAGCCCTAAAGTTGTCATTTGAAATGATTTTAATGTTGTTGAAAAAAAGCAGATCACAGACATGGCACAAAACTAAACAACTGAATGAACATCCTCCGAGCCCGGTGATTCCATAATTTTTGCCAGGGGTTGTAGCCCCATCGACGAAAATTCTTTTTTACCTCATAATTCATCCAAACCCACCACACCAACACACTTTCAAACTTACTCTTTTGAGATTTACACCAACTATATTTTTTCTTAAAATCATTAACAACTTTCTCATCCTCAAGCAAACTCACATTCAATTTCCACACACCTCTCCCATGCACCCACCTTAAATCCCCTCTAAACTCACCTTTCAGGCACACATGGTCCGAAAAAGTTGAGAAAAACAATCACATATTATATTTTTAGAAAAAAACATCCTATCAATCCTAGTTGTTATCCCACCCCTGTCAGCTTTATAGGTTGGTGGTGGCGGCTTCCCCAAAAAAACCTCAGCAGCATCAAAAAAGAAAAAATCAGAAATAATATTTGCCAATTTTTTTCCTGAGGCATCAACATTCCCCTCAGTTACACAGTTAAAATCACCTGTTACTATCACAGGGATCCTACCAGGTAATTCTAAACATAATTTATCTAATAAACTTAACCTGTCTTCTTTTTTTGTAGGACCATAAATACACTGCTCAAAAAAATAAAGGTTACACTCAAATAACACATCCTAGATCTGAATGAATGAAATATTCTCATTGCATACATTGTTCTGTACAAAGTTGAATGTGCTGACAACAAAATCACACAAAAATCATCAATGGAAATCAAATTTATTAACCAATGAAGGCCTGGATTTGGAGTCACCCCCAAAATTAAAGTGAAAAAACACACCACAGGCTGATCCAACTTTGATGTAATGTCCTTAAAACAAGTCAAAATGAGGCTCAGTATTGTGTGTGGCCTCCACGTGCCTGTATGACCTCCCAACAACGCCTGGGCATGCTCCTGATGAGGTTGCGGATGGTCTCCTGTGGGATCTCCTCCCAGACCTGGACTAAAGCATCCGCCAACTCCTGGACAGTCTGTGGTGCAACATGACACATTGGTGGATGGAGCGAGAAATGATGTCCCAGATGTGCTCAATCGGATTCAGGTCCGGGGAACGGACGGGCCAGTCCATAGTTTCAATGCCTTCATCTTGCAGGAACTGCTGACACACTCCAGCCACATGAGGTCTGGCATTGTCCTGCATTAGGAGGAACCCAGGGCCAGCCGCACCAGCATATGGTCTCACAAGGGGTCTGATGATCTCATCTCGGTACCTAATGGCAGTCAGGCTACCTCTGGCAAGCAAATGGAGGGCTGTGCGGCCCTCCAAAGAAATGCCACCCACACCATTACTGACCCACTGCCAAACCGGTCATGCTGAAGGAAGTTGCAGTGTAATGCACACGCCCGGGCTGAGTGGCGTGTGCGTGTATATGTAGTGATTCCACTGGACCGTGCCGGAGAGTGAATGCCTGGAGGGGCGTAACTAAGTATCCACCCGATCCGACCAGGGTCGCACGACAGCATACGACGTCAGTGCACCAAGGAGGAACCGAGCAGAGGGACCAGGTGCTACTCCAGGACAGACCCCGGACACGGCTGTTGACCCACACAGGGGAATACAGGAACAGGCAGGTTAGGCTGGCACACAGACTGCTGGGTATAGGCAGACACGGCTGGTATGCAGACTGGCGGATGCTGGAAAGCACGACTGGTATGCAGGCAGGGAGGTACTGGCAGGTACGACAGGTTGGAGCACCGAGTGGATAGGACCCAGTACAGACTGGGACTCAGGAACAGAACCGCAGATGCGGTGGACAAACAGCAGAATGAGGCCGCCCAGAGCGGCGAGCAAGAGCAGAACAAGACGAGACCGCCTGGAGCGGTGAGGGAGAGAAGAGCAGGACAAGGCCACCTGGAGCGGTGAGCGAGAGAGGAGCAGGACGAGACTGCCGAAGCAGCGAGCAAAGGGTCAGAGCAGAGCGAGACTGCCGAAGCAGCGAGCAAAGGGTCAGAGCAGAGCGAGACTGCCGAAGCAGCGAGCAAAGGGTCAGAGCAGAGCGAGACTGCCGGAGCAGCGAGCAAAGGGTCAGAGCAGAGCGAGACTGCCAAAGCAGCGAGCAAAGGGACAGAGCAGAGCGAGACTGCCGGAGCAGCGAGCAAAGGGTCAGAGCAGAGCGAGACTGCCGGAACAGCGAGCAAAGGGTCAGAGCAGAGCGAGACTGCCGGAGCAGCGAGCAAAGGGTCAGAGCAGAGCGAGACTGCCGGAGCAGCGAGCAAATGGTCAGAGCAGAGCGAGACTGCCAGAGCAGCGAGAAAAGGGTCAGAGCAGAGCGAGACTGCCGGAGCAGCGAGCAAAGGGTCAGAGTAGAGGGAGACTGCCGGAGCAGCGAGCAAAGGGTCAGAGCAGAGCGAGACTGCCGGAGCAGCGAGCAAAGGGTCAGAGCAGAGCGGAAACCGCAGGAGCGGTGAGCAAGGCAGAGCAGAGCGGAAACCGCAGGAGCGGTGAGCAAGGCAGAGCAGGCAAGAACCGCCGGCGCGGTGAGCAAGGCAGAGCAGAGGGGACCGGGCTCTGTTCAAATGGAACAGACTGGAAGGGAAAGGCAGAACCAGGTACACACAGGATACTTGCAATGAAGTAGCGAGTGGACTCTAAACTCACAAACGGGAGTACAGGGACAACGAGTAGGAGTTAGGTACGGGATCAGATTCTGCAGGAAAAGGGAAGGTACGGACATAGATAAAAACAGGTAACAGGCTAGGAGAGTATTCAGACAAGAACAGACACAGCAGCAAGATACAGGAGCGGGTCTAGATATGCGGCCCCTAGAAGGCGGAACGGAAAGGCTAGGAGCGTGTTCAGACAGGAACAGGCAAGATACAGGAACTGGTCTAGGTATTCGGCCCCCAGAAGGCGGAAAGAACAGGCTAGGAGCGTGTTCACACTGGCCTGGAAATACAGCCTCCAGGATAGGCAGAAGACAACAGGCTAGAAGATAGTTCAGACAGGACACAGTTCAGACACGGGAACTGATACCGCAAGGCAGGAAGCATAGACAGGACCTGGCACATCAGTGACTGGAAGCCAACTGACAGAACACAATGCTCAGGCATGGATTCCAGGGAGGAGCTGGGTTAAATACCAGGTGACAGACAGCAATAGGCTGAGGACGCACAAGGGGTGTGTCTGCAGCAGGTACAAGAAGCAGGAAGTGATCGGGCGCCGCCCTTAAGCAGCAGAAACAGGCAAGCAGACAGCATGGAGGGAAGCCAGGCTAGCAGACTTGGCTGGAGATCAAGTGTGCGCTCTAGCACAGTGGAAGATGGACCACTATGCAAGGACGCCGCCAGGTATGTTACATGCAGGCAGCAGATCGCTCTCCACAGCGTCTCCAGACTCCGTCACATGTGCTCAGTGTGAACCAGCTTTCAACTGTGAAGGGCACAGGGCGCCAGTGGCGACTTTGCCAATCCTGGTGTTCTGTGGCAAATGCCAAGCATCCTGCACGGTGTTGAGCTGTGAGCATAACCCCCATCTGTGGACGTCGGGCCCTCATACCACCCTCATGGAGTCGGTTTCTAACTGTTTGTGCAGACACATGCACATTTGTGGCCTGTTGGACGTCATTTTGTAGGGCTCTGGCAGTGCTCCTCCTGTTCCTCCTTGCACAAAGGCGGAGGTAGCAGTCCTGCTGCTGGGTTGTTGCCCTCCTACGGCCCTCTCCACGTCTCCTGGTGTACTGGCCTGTCTCCTGGTAGCGCCTCCAGCCTCTGGACACTACGCTGACAGACACAGCAAACCTTCTTGCCACAGCTCGCATTGATGTGCCATCCTGGATGAGCTGCACTACCTGAGCAACTTCTGTGAGTTGTATAGTCCGTCTCATGCTATCACGAGTGTGAAAGCACAACCAACATTCAAAAGTGACCAAAACATCAGCCAGAAAGTATTGGTATTGAGATGTGGTCTGTGGTCCCCACCTGCAGAACCACTCCTTTATTGAGGGTGTCTTGATAATTGCCAATAATTTCCATCTCTTGTCCATTCCATTTGCTCCACAGCATGTGAAATTGATTGTCAATCAGTGTTGCTTCCTAAGTGGACTTTAAGTGTTCCCTTTATTTTTTTGAGCAGTGTATTTATAATTTTAACTTTCCACCCCCTCCCACACACAACTGCCGAGATGCAACGACCCACCTCTATTACCTTATAACATTCAAAAACAAAATTTATATTATTTAATACTATCCCAACGCCATCATTTTTATTCCCACTAGAGCCAGACCAGATGTGCTGGCCGTATGGCCAACCAGCGTCTTCCAGGGGTTCTTCTATACCACACTCCTGTAGACACATAATATCAAAGGAATGGTTATGTAAGAAGTCCAGAATCACAAATCTTCTAACTCTAGACTTTAGAAGTCTTACATTAAGGGACGTGATGTCCCAATTTGTTTTAGAGACCATTCATTGGCTGAACAAACCACAAACTCAGTCTTGGAAAAAAACATGCCTTCCTTATCCTTTCTCATCCGGTGAACTCCCACTTAGCTGAAAGATAGTGGACTCCAAATTCTCCTCCAGGTAAGCCGTTGACGTAGGAGAACAAGAACCCGCTGGGTAATCTCGCTCACTCACCAGACTTGCCACGCATTGGTTCAGACATCCGGGCCCTTTTATTCTTAGCGCGGTCTGGTCAGAAGACTTCACCCCAGTCTCAGTGAAGTCTCCATGACCTCCAACTCCCTCTTCATCCATACTTTCAATGCTCCAACTGAGAGCCGGGTCCCTTGGTGTTTCCAAGGCTACCTTACGTTCTTCACAAAAGGAGTCGATGAAACCCCCCTGATAGGAAGAAACATCCATATCAGCCACCAGAAACTCTTCCACTCTCCCGGGCTCTATCAGTAGGTCAGCAGACGCCCCCACTGGAGTAGTCTTCACACGCTGTTCCACTACTTTCACCCTGGAAGAGACTGCGGCCTCAGGTGCCACACTCTTGGCCTCGGAAAATTCGTGACCGCCTCAGAGAATGCCCATGTCTTGCCCTCGTTCGCACGATGAGTACAATCCTTAACCCTAGAACGCATACCTGGGGCCTCGCAGGCCCGCCCTGTTAATTGTTTTCAATTTTCTGCAAGATTACTTTAGTTAGAATTTTGAAACTCTAGGTATTCCTCAGGTATACAGTTGTTTGTCATTTTTGTTTGAGGAGTTATTCCATGTTATTTGCACACGGGCCTAAAAGGCCCCAGGTATGTGAAAAAGTAGATTTTTATGGTCATGCGTTCTAGGGTTAAAGGCATGCCCCTCCATACCACAAGCAATGCAAACAATCGGATTGGTACAGTCCTTAGCAACATACCCACTTTGGTTGCACTTGGAGTAAACAGGCACAGCAGTACAAACCTCTTGTTAGTGGCCGTACTTCTTACATTTCCTGCAAAAATCTTAGGCCTCAGGAAAGAAGAGAATACCCCTATCTCTCCTGATGGAGAAACTTTGGGGAGGGTAATGAACACCTCCAGGCTCTGGAGAACTTTCCCCAAATCTGACAAAATATCTGTTTTTGCCAGTCCATAAGTTCTCCTCGTTCATGATTTTGTGACTGTTGCTCACAAAGTCACAATGCCTCCTAAGAAAAGCTGCAATGTCATGTTCATGCACAAAGGGATTATACATAAATATGACTAGGGGAACATCACCTTTGGAGTACAAGATTGTAAAGGTGAAACCATCCAAGGTTGGATCTTCTCCTGCTCCTTCAACTTCTTGTACAGGTTCCAGCAAGATGCCATAGATTGCAGCACCAGGACATACCGTCCTTCTTTCCGGGATTCCTGCAGGCAGACGATGTTTTCTCTTGTCACTTTCAGGATTTTGAAGATCACCTCGTGGATCATATACGACAGATTGAAATGCTCTCTGACAGCAGCATCAACTTCAATGTGGAATGCATTGCGAACCCAATTGTCATCGGTCCCAGCATAGTGTATCTTCACACCCATTATCATCACTCCTTCCTCCTCGCTCTCCCCCTAAAGCAGCAACCGGCTTAAGCTATCAAGATGGCGATGCCAGAAGGCCAAGGGAAAACACTCAAGGACCCCAGACAAGACACGTGGTCTTAGCCAAAAGGCGATAACCCGAATTGGTTTCGGCCTAGTATGGCACCCTCGTATCCTGAAATCTCCGTTTGTGGAGATGGGCATCAGGACTCCTCTTAGAAAGACATGTTGTCAAACTCTAGATCCCTTACATGCCTCCACTTTTCGGCTTGTTGCTGCTGCAATCCACGCGTTTTAGATCTGCATAACTCCACCTATTTTAACACACCACCCTCACCCCCTGCTGTTCCTACACGCCTTAACACCAGGGGGAGGGAGGAGAACCAATTAACGAAAAAAACGAGCAGCAGTCTCCCCTTAACACTAGTGTTGCTGATTACTTACCTCCTGCTGCTGGTTGTTCAGCAGACTGAACATTAGTGTTGAGCCACCCCCGTAGTGTTCGAGTTCGGTTCGGTTCGTCGAACACCCGTGTGTTCGCCGAACTGTTCGTCGAACACCTTCGAACACCGTTAAAACCAATGGCAGGCAAACAAACACATAGAAACACATAGAAAACACCTTCAAAGGTGTCCAAAAGCTGACAAACTGCTCAGAAGACACAACTAACACATGGAAAAGTGACAAGTACATATAGTCATGCGAAAAGAAAAGAGGTGGAGGAGTAAAAGGAGGGGGAGACACAGATATAGGCATGTCATGCCCTTCTAAAATCCAAAAAGTGAGAAGCCGACACGGCCAGTCCGTTCCTGCCCGTGCCACCTCTGTGTCACCGGGTTTGTGCCAGAGCCGCGGTGGACCCTGACGGCCAGCCCCCCTATCCCAATACTGGTGCCTGTCCGCCGGTGGGTCGAGACCCCCACGGTGGGGGGGGAGTAACATCTGCAGAAGAAAGACCATCTTCCAGCCAAACTAAGATGTCGACTTCTTTTCGTGGACAATGTGATACGATCCCATTCTTACGGACACGCCCATCGCTACAAATTCTAGATGAGGCACAAAAACAGCAGGTGCTTCTACGGATATCAAGTGCTCCTTCAAGTGGGCTCTCCATCACCTCAATTTCAACATCACAAATACTCCAGTCCTCAGAGGTGTCACCCCAATCGCACTTGCTTCCTCACAGCTCCCAAGTCTCCAGCTGCCCGTCTGAGTATGGGGTAACACAGATGGTTGAGTCTGCACACCTGTTTACTCATACTATAGCCTGGGAAACGGAGGTCTGCTCCAGAGCTTCTGTTAATCCAGATGAGGAAATGATCTGATCTGATGCCCAGAATCTTTATAAGTCGGATCCAGGACCAGATGAAGACGGTTCTGAGCATAATGTAGACCCTTGTTCCCAAACTGTAACTCCTGTTGGTGGAGACAATGATGAAGACGATGATGAGACTCAAATACCTGATTGGAGCGACAACTTGACTTTTCGGTCAGGGCAGGAAGAGGTTGGCTCTGAGGACGACGGGTGTGATAACACACAGGGTGATGATAACGAGGTTGGAGATCCCACTTACTGTCAACCCACAGTCAGCCAGTCGATGAGGTCAGCAGAGGAGGTGGGGGAAGATGTGATTAGCCCTGGGGATGGGGATGACTCGGTACCCGGGCATTTGCCTGGCCTTGGGGATGTCGCGGTGGTCGGCTCCCTGGCCCGTACCCTGGGGTCTCTCTTTAAAAGGGTGGATAATTGTTAATTTTATAAGAGTTCATGACGCCACCTGTGGTATCTGGTGACAAGCACCAGCGCTGCAGCAGTCCACTGAGGCCGGTGATAAGGCAGCTCGATGGTATAGCTCCCCACAGGTGGAGCTAGGTCTCAGGGCAGCGTATGCAGGTGGAATGCAGGACAGGCGAGACCCAGATGGGTCAGAGCAAGAACGGGAACGGACACGGTAGTCACTTCAGTACCTTTTACTGGTGGAAATTCAGGCACATCCCGGAGCACTGTAGGGTGAAGGGTGCATATCAGGATCCTCCCCAATGAGCGGGTGTAGGGCCTCCTGTTTCTTGCCTCTGCGTAGTAAGTTTCTGACCTGCCTGGAGCTAGGCCTAACTTTGTCTCTGTCCTGCGCTGGCTGACCTTGTGGTAGGGCCTTCTCTTGGAGTTCACGCTCCCAGTATGCGGGGCCTAAGCGTCTCCTGGCTCTGTTACATATCAGCACCTTAGCGATCCTGGGACTTGTAGTTCTCCAGGGATTCCGGTTATGCCTTACTGGGTCATAGAGATACCGGTAAGCTCGGATCCTGTGTCCGGTAAATGCTTCGGGGTGAGCTGGTTAAGCTCCTCTGCCCCTTATGTACTAACTTGCCACTCGCCTTCGGCCTACTCGGGCCCTCACTAGGCTACACACACTAACGGCAGCTTGCCGCGCTTCACTGATCTTACGGCACCGGCACACCTTAAGCTCTATCTGGGCTCCCTGAATCTAGCAAGCAGGAGCCTCGTGCTCCACTGCTGAACTATTAACTGCGTTCTCTAGACTAGACTGAGCTCCACTGCAGACTGACCTCTCTTAGGCTTCTCTACTGCAGGAACTCTTCAGAGGAACTGAACTGCCTAGCTCCACCTTCCCTATTTATATCCCTAACGGGCTCCCTCTGCTGGTCTGAGGTGGAAGGTGGAGATGTGTGAATGTTTATGGGGGCCTCTTGTGGAGGATTCCATCAATGCACTCTTCTATGATCTGTGATACCAAGCGCAGCGGGGCATCACAGATGCTATTGACGACGAGGTTAGGTTGCGCCTTACTGAACAGAGACGGAGTACTGGAAGCACGTCAACAACTGCATCCTCAACCACAACTCTGCCTCTGACCACAAGTCGTAGTGGCTCTTCAGGTCACATGGGCTCTAAGCCTTGCATAGCCTGGGCATTTATTCAGATCGATAAGGATGACCCAACTCGTGTTATCTGTAATATTTGTCAGCAAAAGCTAAGTAGAGGCCAAAAAATCCATAGTTTGAGTACTTCATGCATGTACCGTCACATGGATATGAAGCATAAGTTGCAGTGGGAAGCTCACTGTGCTACAATGTGGCCTAGCCGGCTGGGCCAACCACCGTCTGCCCCATCTTGTGCATCCGCAGCCTCTTCATCCTCTGTGACTGGGGGGACAGCAGTCACACATGTTTTTGGACGCAGACCTGCCACCTCTTTACCCGCAACAGCCAGTGTGATTGGCAGGTCATCAGTTCATTGGGAAGTGGAAACACCTGATAGTGTTGAGCGCTCTCCGACATCGAGAGCACCACCTTTGGATCAAGGCAACCTAACATGTCCGCCTGCATCTTCCTCACAGACCGGCAGTTTGCCGGGGACACCCTACTCAACACCGTCTAAGCACAACAGCCAGCCCTCGGTCCCTCAGATGTGGAAAAGTAAAAGACCATTTCCTCCTAGCCATGAGAAAGCTAAGAGGTTGAATTTCACCATCTGCAAGCTGTTGGCTACAGAAATGCTGCCTTTCCACCTGGAGGACACAGAGGATTTTCAAGACCTTATGTCCGTCACAGTGCCCCAGTACCAGATGCCCAGTCGGCACTACTTCTCAAAGAAAGGTGTGCCTGCGCTCCACTAGCATGTCGTACACAACATCACCGCTTCTTTGAGAAACTCTGTGTGTGACAGGGTGCACTTCACCACAGACACTTGGACGAGAAGGCATGGACAGGGGCATTACATGTCGCTGACTGGGCACTGGGTAACTATGGTGACAGCAGGACAAGGGGCTGCTGTCCAAGTCTTACCGTCCCCACGAGTTGTGTGTTAATCCTCTTTATCTCGAACTTCCTCCACTGCTTCTGCCTCCTCAACCTCCTCTCGGTCCTCCACCTGCACCCAAAGCCTGTCTGGTAATGCCACCTGCTTTCTAACTGCGCAGAAGGAATCCTGCACACCTCCTTACTATGCTGGCAGCAGGGCTCAACGCATCAGTGTTTACTTTGAAATGTCTGGGAAATGTGAGTCACACAGCTGAAGAGTTTTGGTCAGCTCTGGAGACCCAGTTTCATGAAAGGTTGTCTCCACTGGACCTGCAACCAGGGAGACCATGTGCGACAATGCTGCAAACCTGGGTGCGGCACTTCGCCGGGGCAATGTCACACACGTGCCTTGTATGGCTCACGTGTTGAACCTGGTTGTCCAGCAATTTTTAGCCCACTATCCCGGACTAGATGGCCTTCTGCAGAGTGCACGGTCGCTGTCTGCTCACTTCCGCCGTTCGCATCCCGCAGTTCAACGACTTACATCTCTACAGAAGTCGTTGGGCCTGCCAGTTCACCGGCTGAAATGCGATGTGCCGACACGGTGGAATTCAACTCTGCACATGTTGCAGCGACTGTGGCAGCACCGACAAGCCCTGGTGCAATACGTTCTGACGTATAGCCTGGGCCAACGAGATCCAGAGGTGGGGCAAATCACGCTGGAGGAGTGGTCTCAGATCAGGGACCTATGCACCCTTCTGCACAGTCTTGAAATGGCGACGAAGATGTTTAGTGCTGACGATGCCATTATCAGCATGACTATTACGGTGATTTACATGCTGGAGCACATGTTAAACAGAATTCAGAGTCAGGTGGTGGGACAAGAGGAGGTGGAGGAAGTAGAGGAGGAGTCGTATGCGGAAGGGATAACATCTCCAAGGTCCAGACGGTTGGCAGCACCAAGGCGGCAGGTATGGGAGGGTGGGGGAGAGGGATTAACCAGGGCACATGGTAGCAGCCAAACTGTTGAGGAAGGTGCAGGAGCCGAGGAAGAAGTGGAGGACGAACTGGCAATGGGCATGGAAGACTCATCAGATGAGGGAGACCTTGATCACATTTCTGTTGTGCGAGGTTGGAGGGAGAGGGCAGAGGAAGGAAGCATGATTCTTACCTCGCTACCAACACAACAAGGACTTGGTCCTTCTGGATGCGCAAGACACATGAGTGCCTTCTTGCTGCACTACCTGCAACATGACCCCCGGATTGTCAGAATTCGAAGTAATCCCGACTACTAGGTTGCCACACTCTTAGATCCCCGGTACAAAAGTATATTTGCCGAAATAATTCCTGCCATAAAAAGGTATTGACGAATGCAGGAGTATCTGTTGCAGAATCTTACATGTGCTTTTCCACAAAACACCAGTGGTGCACGTAGTGAATCTCACAGTTCTAACTTGCCAACGGTGGGACTGTCGAGTCTTCATCACTCAAACAGTAACAGTAACACAGTATCTGCTGGTAACAGCAATTTTGTGAAATCGTTTCACCACTTTTTTAGACCATCCTTTGCAAGGCCACAGGAGACAAGAAGTCTGACACATAGTCAATGCCTAGAGAGGATGGTACAGGAGAATCTCCAAGTGAACATCGAAGCCATGACTGTGTCACTGGACCCTTGCTCATTTTGGTATTCCAATCTTGAAAAATCGCCGGAGCTCGCCACTCACGCCTTGGAGATCTTGTCATGCCATGCAGCCAGCGTTCTCTCTGAACGTGTGTTCAGCACTGCTGGTGGTGTGCTGACAGATAAGCGCACGCGGCTGTCCACTGAGAATGTAGACAGACTCACGTTCATAAAGATGATCAAATCATGGATTCGCAAGGACATTTCTACCCCTGTGTCATCGTTGGGAGACTAAAAGCTTGGGGATTTGGTAAAATCACCTCACCAACCGTTTTAAGCAACAGTGGGGCAATTGATGCCACTTAACCCTAGAACGCATGACCATAAAAATCTACACTTTCACATACCTGGGGCCCTTTAGGCCCGTGTGCAAATAACATGGAATAACTCAAACTCAAATGACAAACAACTATATACATGAAGAATACCTAGAGTTTCAAAATTCTAACTAAAGCAATCTTGCAGAAAATAGAAAACAATTAACTGGGCGGGCCTGCAAGGCCACAGGTATGCGTTCTAGGGTTAAGTGGTGTCTGTGCCACAATTTTGGGAGTCCCCTTGCTGTGTCTTACGTGACGTTGGCATCGTCAATTCCAGGTGGGTTGGGTCGCACCCCCCCCTTTTAGCTGTAAGAAACTACATACACTATGGCTTGGGGTAACACAGATGGTTGAGTCTGAAGAGCTGTTTACTCAGAGGTCTGCTCCAAATCTTCAGTGTCTGCTAGTCAGTGTAGAATTTTTAACTGCATCTAGCCTAGGCAATACTTTGGGCGTAGTAGCCCAGCTGCGAAGCAAGCTGCACCGCCTGTGTATCTAATAAGAATTTTTAAATGAATCTAGCCTAGGCAGACTGTGGGGACCCCCAACCAAACCCAGATGCTCAGCCCCCCTACCGCCCCCCTTTCATGGACAATACAATAATGTAACTCTTACAACTGGATGGGTGAGGATCGGTCACAGCTTTATTAACTCTTTATACTCATTCCATTAGAAAGGCATCTTATTTCTAAAATAATTCAGCTTGTTGCAGCATGCCCTGGGTCCCCACTCCGGCAAGTTGGCCAACAAGTGTAACTCTCCAACATGTCCTTTCTATTTCCAGGCCATGGAGGATCCAGCGTACTCGTATGCAGGACTCTGACCCCCACCCATCACTCTTAACGCTTGTTCCACTCCGTCCTGGAGTCCTGACAGGAATATGTCCAGTCCATTATCTATTAAGTGAACACCGTCGGGCCGTATGAGGCCTGCTTTATCTCCTTCCAGTTGTCGGTGTCGTATCACTACACCGCCTCTGTCTCTTCTAAATTTTGCCATCCGAATATTTATTACCCGCCTTGTCCATTCGATGGCCGTGATGTCTCGCGCACCTTGCCATACCGCTATCGGCACAATCTCTGACCATACTATAGCTAATTTTGTGAAAAATTCTCTGAAGCGCTCAGTGTCTAGTTTCATTATTGCCATTAGTTATGCGCTCTTGTGATGACCTAGGTTGTTTCCCCCGGCCTGTATAACTAAGATGACCGGACCTCTTGCCTCTCTCCCTACCTTGATTACCTCCATTAGTACCTGTGGCCATAGCAGGCCTCTAATACCTCTCCAGTTGAAATATGTGTTATGAAACTCTAATTTCCTCCCGCCTGGGCGGACTTTTGCCCTTTTTTGAGCCCAATATATATACGAGTGGCCTATCACTCACACTGTTGGCTTAGCGTCACCTGTAAAAGAAACAAACCACGTTAGGATAACAAGTCCGGTCTTATGTATCTCGCCAAACACGTGGATCGCCATCTCCCTATCCTCTGAACTTCCGTTTCTGACAGTCCTGCTCTTGCTGCTTCCGTGGCCGCACCTATGCGGAATGAGTGTGTCCCGTAATCTTTGGGGTGGTTCCCTGCCGATGTTATGCATTTATTAAATATAGCTTGGAACAGGTATCTTGATAATGGCGTTCCATCAATGTGTGATACGAAGAAATTACTTTGTGATCTGATGGTTAGATATGTTTTTACTAATGTTACCCGACTCAGTGTACCGTTTGTGGGTTGTAGAAGTACCCAAGTACCCCTGCCCGCTGGAACCGTTTTCGATTGGTGTATGCGTACACGTATTGCATTATTGGCTATGACTACTTCCTGGTGTAATAAGCGTCCACTGGTGGTAATTTTGGATTGAGGGACTAATTCGCTTATACATAGCGCCCCGAAGAAGGCGATCACAAATGCAGTAGACATTAGTGTTGCTTCAAATTGTGAGTGTCATGTTAATGGTGTTAGGGATAAGATGTGAGAAATCAGTTTTAGTGACACGGGACGGGACGTCTACATTCCTGACTTGGCTGACCCCTTTTCCACCCTTTTATGGATTGTCTGATGATGAATCTTTGTCACATCTCCCCAATTCAGTAGTTTGAAGTGAAATGCTACTCCGGTCAGACACCGCTGCGCTGACGCCCCTGATATGCCCCTCATCATTAGCTGGTGGAGAAATTCTATGGTGACTTGTGATCTGGCTTGTTCACATTGGTCAACCCGTCTGCCTGCTACTAGTCGTGTCCACTCTTCCCATGCCTTACCGTATGCTTGCCACTTTGACGGGGCAACTGACGCTCTGATTAATGGCATCAACTATTCGCCACTAGATCCCATAGGGAGGGTGGGCAACTGTTGCCCGATGGGTGGGCGTTGTGGAAGAGCTCTGTGAAAATCTGCCAATTGAATTGTTATAAAGCGTTAGCAGCAGCTTTATACCCCTCAGCATAGTGGCTAGCGCGGACCCATACATTGTGTTTTAGGCACAGGAATACTAGCCTGCGTAGTAGGCCTAGCACTGGGAGAGACGATGATGCCATCTTATTAATGCAGTGCGCTAGGCTGGTGTTTTGTGTTATGAAGCGTATATTTTTGTTAGCCAGGCGCGCGCCCCATATTTCTATTGCTACCACTATTGGGAAAAATTATTTTCAGGGCTAGATGCAGCTAAAAATTATTATTAATTTCAAAGCTGGTGGAGCTTGGTATAGATGGCCTAATACAAAGAGTCCCACACACTGCTAGAAGCCCAAATATTTTTTCAGAGGTAGATGCAGATAAAAATTATTTTTAATTTGCAACCTGATGGAGGTCAGTATAGATGGACTAATAGAGAAAGTCCCACACACTGCTAGAAGGCCAAATATTTTTTCAGAGCTAGATGCAGATAAAAATTATATTCAATTTGCAACCTGATGGAGGTCAGTATAGATGGACTAATAGAGAAAGTCCCACACACTGCTAGAAGGCCAAATATTTTTTCAGAGCTAGATGCAGATAAAAATTATATTCAATTTGCAACCTGATGGAGGTCAGTATAGATGGACTAATAGAACAAGTCCCACACACAGCTAGAAGCCCAAATATTTTTTCAGAGGTACTGTAGATGCAGATAAAAATTATTTTTAATTTGCAACCTGATGGAGGTCAGTATAGATGGACTAATACAACAAGTCCCACACACATCTAGAAGCCCAATATTTTTTCAGAGCTAGATGCAGACAAAAAATTATTTTGAATTTGCAACCTGATGGAGGTCAGTATAGATGGACTAATACAACAAGTCCCACACACAGCTAGAAGCCCAATGTTTTTTCAGAGCTAGATGCAGACAAAAAATTATTTTGAATTTGCAACCTGATGGAGGTCAGTATAGATGGACTAATACAACAAGTCCCACACACTGCTAGAAGGCCCAATATTTTTTCAGAGGTAGATGCAGAAAAAAATATATTCAGTTTGCAACTTGATGGAGGTCAGTATAGATGGACTAATACAACAAGTCCCACACACAGCTAGAAGCCCAATATTTTTTCAGAGGTAGATGCAGAAAAAAATATATTCAGTTTGCAACCTGATGGAGGTCTGTATAGATGGATTAATAGAACAAGTCCCACACACAGCTAGAAGCCCAATATTTTTTCAGAGGTAGATGCAGAAAAAAATATATTCAGTTTGCAACCTGATGGAGGTCTGTATAGATGGATTAATAGAACAAGTCCCACACACAGCTAGAAGCCCAATATTTTTTCAGAGGTAGATGCAGAAAAAAATATATTCAGTTTGCAACCTGATGGAGGTCTGTATAGATGGATTAATAGAACAAGTCCCACACACAGCTAGAAGCCCAATATTTTTTCAGAGGTAGATGCAGAAAAAAATATATTCAGTTTGCAACCTGATGGAGGTCTGTATAGATGGATTAATAGAACAAGTCCCACACACAGCTAGAAGCCCAATATTTTTTCAGAGGTAGATGCAGAAAAAAATATATTCAGTTTGCAACCTGATGGAGGTCAGTATAGATGGACTAATACAACAAGTCCCACACAAAGCTAGAAGCCCAATATTTTTTCAGAGCTAGATGCAGACAAAAAATTATTTTGAATTTGCAACCTGATGGAGGTCAGTATAGATGGACTAATGGAGAAAGTCCCACACACTGCTAGAAGGCCACATATTTTTTCAGAGGTAGATGCAGAAAAAAATATATTCAGTTTGCAACCTGATGGAGGTCTGTATAGATGGATTAATAGAACAAGTCCCACACACAGCTAGAAGCCCAAATATTTTTTCAGAGGTACTGTAGATGCAGATAAAAATTATTTTTAATTTGCAACCTGATGGAGGTCAGTATAGATGGACTAATACAACAAGTCCCACACACAGCTAGAAGCCCAATATTTTTTCAGAGCTGTATGCAGACAAAAAATTATTTTGAATTTGCAACCTGATGGAGGTCAGTATAGATGGACTAATAGAGAAAGTCCCACACACTGCTAGAAGGCCCAATATTTTTTCAGAGGTAGATGCAGAAAAAAATATATTCAGTTTGCAACCTGATGGAGGTCAGTATAGATGGACTAATACAACAAGTCCCACACACAGCTAGAAGCCCAATATTTTTTCAGAGGTAGATGCAGAAAAAAATATATTCAGTTTGCAACTTGATGGAGGTCTGTATAGATGGATTAATGGAACAAGTCCCACACACAGCTAGAAGCCCAATATTTTTTCAGAGGTAGATGCAGAAATAAATATATTCAGTTTGCAACCTGATGGAGGTCTGTATAGATGGATTAATAGAACAAGTCCCACACACAGCTAGAAGCCCAATATTTTTTCAGAGGTAGATGCAGAAAAAAATATATTCAGTTTGCAACCTGATGGAGGTCTGTATAGATGGATTAATAGAACAAGTCCCACACACAGCTAGAAGCCCAATATTTTTTCAGAGGTAGATGCAGAAAAAAATATATTCAGTTTGCAACCTGATGGAGGTCTGTATAGATGGATTAATAGAACAAGTCCCACACACAGCTAGAAGCCCAATATTTTTTCAGAGGTAGATGCAGAAAAAAATATATTCAGTTTGCAACCTGATGGAGGTCAGTATAGATGGACTAATACAACAAGTCCCACACACAGCTAGAAGCCCAATATTTTTTCAGAGCTAGATGCAGACAAAAAATTATTTTGAATTTGCAACCTGATGGAGGTCAGTATAGATGGACTAATAGAGAAAGTCCCACATACTGCTAGAAGGCCAAATATTTTTTCAGAGCAAGATGCAGAAAAAAATTATATTCAGTTTGCAACCTGATGGAGGTCAGTATAGATGGACTAATAGAGAAAGTCCCACACACTGCTAGAAGGCCACATATTTTTTCAGAGGTAGATGCAGAAAAAAATATATTCAGTTTGCAACCTGATGGAGGTCTGTATAGATGGATTAATAGAACAAGTCCCACACACAGCTAGAAGCCCAATATTTTTTCAGAGGTAGATGCAGAAAAAAATATATTCAGTTTGCCACCTGATGGAGGTCAGTATAGATGGACTAATAAAACAAGTCCCACACACAGCTAGAAGCCCAAATATTTTTTCAGAGGTAGATGCAGATAAAAATTATTTTTAATTTGCAACCTGATGGAGGTCATTATAGATGGACTAATAGAGAAAGTCCCACACACTGCTAGAAGGCCAAATATTTTTTCAGAGCTAGATGCAGATAAAAATTATATTCAATTTGCAACCTGATGGAGGTCAGTATAGATGGACTAATAGAACAAGTCCCACACACAGCTAGAAGCCCAAATATTTTTTCAGAGGTACAGTAGATGCAGATAAAAATTATTTTTAATTTGAACCTGATGGAGGTCAGTATAGATGGACTAATACAACAAGTCCCACACACAGCTAGAAGCCCAATATTTTTTCAGAGGTAGATGCAGAAAAAAATATATTCAGTTTGCAACCTGATGGAGGTCTGTATAGATGGATTAATAGAACAAGTCCCACACACAGCTAGAAGCCCAATATTTTTTCAGAGGTAGATGCAGAAAAAAATATATTCAGTTTGCAACCTGATGGAGGTCAGTATAGATGGACTAATAGAATGATGCTATGCCCAAAAGATTTTACTTCACTAGGTGCAGTAAAAAAATTGGTATTCTATACACAGGTGGTATATCTTGCAACACAGATAGGCTACTCCACTGACTAACACACTCTGCAATAGGCCAAAAAGGATTAGCTTTGCTAGATTCAGCCAAATGCTGTGAAAAAAACTTGCACAGCACTGGCACAGACCTGCCTGGCAAAAACTGATAGGAACTGATGTAACCTAGTCCTGAAAAGGACTCCAATTACAATTAGTCTTTACTCCCACAACCTATCTATTTAAGAGCACAGACCTGCCTGATAAAAGTCATAGGAAATGCTGTAACTTAGTCCTTAAAAGGACTGCAATCACAACTATTCCCTACTCCCAAGCTATCTGTAGATTTGTGCGAAAATTGGCTTGAAATTAACAAGGTATAGCACACACAGCAACAGCGGTGCCGTCTAACACGCAGCTGCAGCAGTGAGAAAATGGTGGCGACGGGGAAAATGGCTTGGTCTTATAGGGCAAGGACATGTGACATACACTGCCAATGACACATGCCCTTGCTTGTGTGAAAAAAAGCACTTCGCTCCGTGTGTGCGCTGCTGATAGGCTGACAGATTGCACCTCCCCACTGTAAATGCGGGAAAGAGAAAAAAAAAATGGAGATCTTCATTGTTCCTGCAGAGATCCATCCCCTGCCCCTCCCCCCACCCCGCTGTACACTCAAACTGCGTATTAACATTAATTTTCATCATTACTGAGAAAAAATCCAGTTATGATTTTGGTGCACGAACAGTTATCGAACATAACCTCGAACAGCCGAATTTTTCTCAAATTGTTCGTGTTCGCCGAACGGCTCGAACACCGCCCAAAACAGCTCGAATTTGAAATTGGCGAACAGTTCGAGTAGAATAACGCTCATCTCTACTGCTGAACTATTAACTGCGTTCTCTAGACTAGACTGAGCTCCACTGCAGACTGACCTCTCTTAGGCTTCTCTACTGCAGGAACTCTTCAGAGGAACTGAACTGCCTAGCTCCACCTTCCCTATTTATATCCCTACCGGGCTCCCTCTGCTGGTCTGAGGTGGAAGGTGGAGATGTGTGAATGTTTATGGGGGCCTCTTGTGGAGGATTCCATCAATGCACTCTTCTAGGATCTGTGATACCAAGCGCAGCGGGGCATCACAGATGCTATTGACGACGAGGTTAGGTTGCGCCTTCCTGAACAGAGACGGAGTACTGGAAGCACGTCAACAACTGCATCCTCAACCACAACTCTGCCTCTGACCACAAGTCGTAGTGGCTCTTCAGGTCACATGGGCTCTAAGCCTTGCATAGCCTGGGCATTTATTCAGATCGATAAGGATGACCCAACTCGTGTTATCTGTAATATTTGTCAGCAAAAGCTAAGTAGAGGCCAAAAAATCCATAGTTTGAGTACTTCATGCATGTACCGTCACATGGATATGAAGCATAAGTTGCAGTGGGAAGCTCACTGTGCTACAATGCGGCCTAGCCGGCTGGGCCAACCACCGTCTGCCCCATCTTGTGCATCCGCAGCCTCTTCATCCTCTGTGACTGGGGGGACAGCAGTCACACATGTTTTTGGACGCAGACCTGCCACCTCTTTACCCGCAACAGCCAGTGTGATTGGCAGGTCGTCAGTTCATTGGGAAGTGGAAACACCTGCTAGTGTTGAGCGCTCTCCGACATCGAGAGCACCACCTTTGGATCAAGGCAACCTAACATGTCCGCCTGCATCTTCCTCACAGACCGGCAGTTTGCCGGGGACACCCTACTCAACACCGTCTAAGCACAACAGCCAGCCCTCGGTCCCTCAGATGTGGAAAAGTAAAAGACCATTTCCTCCTAGCCATGAGAAAGCTAAGAGGTTGAATTTCACCATCTGCAAGCTGTTGGCTACAGAAATGCTGCCTTTCCACCTGGAGGACACAGAGGATTTTCAAGACCTTATGTCCGTCACAGTGCCCCAGTACCAGATGCCCAGTCGGCACTACTTCTCAAAGAAAGGTGTGCCTGCACTCCACTAGCATGTCGCAAACAACATCACCGCTTCTTTGAGAAACTCTGTGTGTGACAGGGTGCACTTCACCACAGACACTTGGACGAGAAGGCATGGACAGGGGCGTTACATGTCGCTGACTGGGCACTGGGTAACTATGGTGACAGCAGGACAAGGGGCTGCTGTCCAAGTCTTACCGTCCCCACGAGTTGTGCGTCAATCCTCTTTATCTCGAAGTTCCTCCACTGCTTCTGCCTCCTCAACCTCCTCTCGGTCCGCCACCTGCACCCAAAGCCTGTCTGGTAATGCCACCTGCTTTCTAACTGCGCAGAAGGAATCCTGCACACCTCCTTACTATGCTGGCAGCAGGGCTCAACGGCATCAGTGTTTACTTTGAAATGTCTGGGAAATGTGAGTCACACAGCTGAGGAGTTGTGGTCAGCTCTGGAGACCCAGTTTCATGAAAGGTTGTCTCCACTGGACCTGCAACCAGGGAAGGCCATGTGCGACAATGCTGCAAACCTGGGTGCGGCACTTCGCCGGGGCAATGTCACACACGTGCCTTGTATGGCTCATGTGTTGAACCTGGTTGTCCAGCAATTTTTAGCCCACTATCGCGGACTAGATGGCAATCTGCAGAGGGCACGGTCGCTGTGTGCTCACTTCCGCAGTTTGCATCCCGCAGTTCAACGGCTTACATCTCTACAGAAGTCGTTGGGCCTGCCAGTTCACCGGCTGAAATGCGATGTGCCGACACGGTGGAATTCAACTCTGCACATGTTGCAGCGACTGTGGCAGCACCGACAAGCCCTGGTGCAATACGTTCTGACGCATAGCCTGGGCCAACGAGATCCAGAAGTGGGGCAAATCACGCTGCAGGAGTGGTCTCAGATCAGGGACCTATGAAGTTGACGCGCCCCCTGGACCATGGGGTACCCTGAGCCGGGCCGGTAGACGCTGGGGGTTGTAGTCACTGTGGCGGTGACCCAGTCCATGACCCAGGGCGGTCAATCCAAGGGTAATTTGTATATATGGATTTTATAATGTCTGACTACGCCACCTGTGGAGTGCGGCCAAAGGGGCCGCCGCTGCGGAACAGTCCTCTGAAGCTGGTGGTTTTGCAGCAACGGTATTATTACTCACCACAGGAAGAGTGTAGCTTCAGGGCAGTGTGGGTGGATTATGGTGGTTATAGTGCAGGGAGTCAGTAATGAACACAGAGTCCGTGTGATGCCGTCTCAAGATATTACTCACAGTTGTTGTAGTCCAGATTACAGGTACCAGAGCAATCTCCCCCGTCGTGCTGTGCATACTCAGTGAGGGGCTCAGTCCACCCCCAGATAGCTCCGGAGTACTTAGCAGGACCCCCTTCTGTGTGTCCTTTCTCTGGCCTTCTCCCTGCACCTCACACCCAGTGACACTTATATCCGGTATCCTCGGGTCTTGGCGGGTGACGTGTGTTCCGTCCCCTGGGTCCTATGTGGCTACCTTCTTAGTGAGACTGGTGTGGACTTTGGCCTGCAGTACATGAAATGCAGCAGCCTCCGGTTTCTAGTTGAGCCTTGCTGTTTCTCCGCTAGTTGAGGGACCGGTTCCCCTTATCTGGCCTGACCCCTCTACCTCCTGGTAGCAGCGGGAGTACGGGTGGCCTTCTGCACGGCCCGTAGCCGTAGGGTCCCTTCGGTTCCTGGAGCCTTCCAGCTCCCACTCCTCTCTTCTCTCCTTCAGTCCTGGGCCTCCCAGGCTAAGCCCGCCTCCGGAGCAGAGCTCATGCCTAGTCTCTGCTCCTGTCACTTTTCCTCCTCTGTCTGGCTTGCTCTTTCTAAGATGGCTTCCTATTTATACTCTCCTTGTCATGTGCTTCCCTAAGCTGCTCCCCTAAGCACCCACTACATAGGACCCTCCCACCAGCTAGGGACCTGGGACTGTGCTCTCCCTTAGGAGCAATCTCGCCCTACCCCCACTGCGGGTATGTGTTGGATGCAGGAGTTAGGGTCCCGAGCCATACGCCTTCCTTACCTGAGGGTGAGATACCACACCTCTGGGTGAGATGCAGTAACTCTGTGGCGACTGAACCCTCAGGGGCGCCACACACCCTTCTGCACAGTTTTGAAATGGCGACGAAGATGTTTAGTGCTGATGACGATGCCATTATCAGCATGACTATTCCGGTGATTTACATGCTGGAGCACACATTAAACAGAATTCAAATTCAGAGTCAGGTGGTGGGACAAGAGGAGGTGGAGGAAGTAGAGGAGGAGTCGTATGCGGAAGGGATAACATCTCTAAGGTCCAGACGGTTGGCAGCACCAAGGCGGCAGGCATGGGAGGGTGGGGGAGAGGGATTAACCAGGGCGCATGGTAGCAGCCAAACTGTTGAGGAAGGTGCAGGAGCCGAGGAAGAAGTGGAGGACGAA
This sequence comes from Phyllobates terribilis, assembly GCF_046119375.1. Classification (NCBI taxonomy): domain Eukaryota; kingdom Metazoa; phylum Chordata; class Amphibia; order Anura; family Dendrobatidae; genus Phyllobates; species Phyllobates terribilis. The sequence continues at coordinate 100,668,466 of NW_027362765.1, forward strand.
CTGGCGATGGGCATGGAAGACTCATCAGATGAGGGAGACCTTGATCACATTTCTGTTGTGCGAGGTTGGGGGGAGAGGGCAGAGGAAGGAAGCATGATTCTTACCTCGCTACCAACACAACATGGACTTGGTCCTTCTGGATGCGCAGACACATGAGTGCCTTCTTGCTGCACTACCAGCAACATGACCCCCGGATTGTCAGAATTCGAAGTAATCCCGACTACTGGGTTGCCACACTCTTAGATCCCCGGTACAAAAGTATATTTGCCGAAATAATTCCTGCCATAAAAAGGTATTGACGAATGCAGGAGTATCTGCAGACGCTGTTGCAGAATCTTACATGTGCTTTTCCACAAAACACCAGTGGTGCACGTAGTGAATCTCACAGTTCTAACTTGCCAACGGTGGGACTGTCGAGTCTTCATCACTCAAACAGTAACAGTAACACAGTATCTGCTGGTAACAGCAATTTTGTGGAATCGTTTCACCACTTTTTTAGACCATCCTTTGCAAGGCCACAGGAGACAAGAAGTCTGACACATAGTCAATGCCTAGTGAGGATGGTACAGGAGAATCTCCAAGTGAACATCGAAGCCATGACTGTGTCACTGGACCCTTGCTTATTTTGGTATTCCAATCTGGAAAAATCGCCGGAGCTCGCCACTCACGCCTTGAAGATCTTGTCATGCCATGCAGCCAGCGTTCTCTCTGAACGTGTGTTCAGCGCTGCTGGTGGTGTGCTGACAGATAAGCGCACGCGGCTGTCCACTGAGAATGTAGACAGACTCACGTTCATAAAGATGAACAAATCATGGATTCGCAAGGACATTTCTACCCCTGTGTCATCCTTGGGAGACTAAAAGCTTGGGGATTTGGTAACATCACCTCACCAACCGTTTTAAGCAACAGTGGGGCAATTGATGCCACTTAACCCTAGAACGCATGACCATAAAAATCTACACTTTCACATACCTGGGCCTTTAGGCCCGTGTGCAAATAACATGGAATAACTCAAACTCAAATGACAAACAACTATATACATGAAGAATACCTAGAGTTTCAAAATTCTAACTAAAGTAATCTTGCAGAAAATAGAAAACAATTAACTGGGCGGGCCTGCAAGGCCACAGGTATGCGTTCTAGGGTTAAGTGGTGTCTGTGCCACAATTTTGGGAGTCCCCTTGCTGTGTCTTACGTGACGTTGGCATCGTCAATTCCAGGTGGGTTGGGTCGCATTTCCCCCCCCTTTTAACTGTAAGAAACTACATACACTATGGCTTGGGGTAACACAGATGGTTGAGTCTGAAGAGCTGTTTACTCAGAGGTCTGCTCCAAATCTTCAGTGTCTGCTAGTCAGTGTAGAATTTTTAACTGCATCTAGCCTAGGCAATACTTTGGGCGTAGTAGCCCAGCTGCGAAGCAAGCTGCACCGCCTGTGTATCTAATAAGAATTTTTAAATGAATCTAGCCTAGGCAGACTGTGGGGACCCCCAACCAAACCCAGACGCTCAGCCCCCCTACCGCCCCCCTTTCATGGACAATACAATAATGTAACTCTTACAACTGGATGGGTGAGGATCGGTCACAGCTTTATTAACTCTTTATACTCATTCCATTAGAAAGGCATCTTATTTCTAAAATAATTCATCTTGTTGCAGCATGCCCTGGGTCCCCACTCCGGCAAGTTGGCCAACAAGTGTAACTCTCCAACATGTCCTTTCTATTTCCAGGCCACGGAGGATCCAGCGTACTCGTATGCAGGACTCTGACCCCCACCCATCACTCTTAACGCTTGTTCCACTCCGTCCTGGAGTCCTGACAGGAATATGTCCAGTCCAATATCTATTAAGTGAACACCGTCGGGCCGTATGAGGCCTGCTTTATCTCCTTCCAGTTGTCGGTGTCGTATCACTACACCGCCTCTGTCTCTTCTAAATTTTGCCATCCGAATATTTATTACCCGCCTTGTCCATTCGATGGCCGTGATGTCTCGCGCACCTTGCCATACCGCTATCGGCACAATCTCTGACCATACTATAGCTAATTTTGTGAAAAATTCTCTGAAGCGCTCAGTGTCTAGTTTCATTATTGCCATTAGTTATGCGCTCTTGTGATGACCTAGGTTGTTTCCCCCGGCCTGTATAACTAAGATGACCGGACCTCTTGCCTCTCTCCCTACCTTGATTACCTCCATTAGTACCTGTGGCCATAGCAGGCCTCTAATACCTCTCCAGTTGAAATATGTGTTATGAAACTCTAATTTCCTCCCGCCTGGGCGGACTTTCGCCCTTTTTTGTGCCCAATATATATACGAGTGGCCTATCACTCACACTGTTGGCTTAGCGTCACCTGTAAAAGAAACAAACCACGTTAGGATAACAAGTCCGGTCTTATGTATCTCGCCAAACACGTGGATCGCCATCTCCCTATCCTCTGAACTTCCGTTTCTGACAGTCCTGCTCTTGCTGCTTCCGTGGCCGCCCCTATGCGGAATGAGTGTGTCCCGTTATCTTTGGGGTGGTTCCCTGCCGATGTTATGCATTTATTAAATATAGCTTGGAACAGGTATCTTGATAATGGCGTTCCATCAATGTGTGATGGGAAGAAATTACTTTGTGATCTGATGGTTAGATATGTTTTTACTATTGTTACCTGACTCAGTGTACCGTTTGTGGGTTGTAGAAGTACCCAAGCACCCCTGCCCGCTGGAACCGTTTTTGATTGGTGTATGCGTAGACGTATTGCATTATTGGCTATGACTACGTCCTGGTGTAATAAGCCTCCACTGGTGGTAATTTTGGATTGAGGGACTAATTCGCTTATACATAGTGCCCCGAAGAAGGCGATCACAAATGCAGTAGACATTAGTGTTGCTTCAAATTGTGAGTGTCATGTTAATGGTGTTAGGGATAAGATGTGAGAAATCAGTTTTAGTGACACGGGACGGGACGTCTACATTCCTGACTTGGCTGACCCCTTTTCCACCCTTTTATGGATTGTCTGATGATGAATCTTTGTCACATCTCCCCAATTCAGTAGTTGGAAGTGAAATGCTACTCCGGTCAGACACCGCTGCGCTGACGCCCCAGATATGCCCCTCATCATTAGCTGGTGGAGAAATTCTATGGTGACTTGTGATCTGGCTTGTTCACATTGGTCAACCGGTCTGCCTGCTACTAGTCGTGTCCACTCTTCCCATGCCTTACCGTATGCTTGCCACGTTGACGGGGCAACTGACGCTCTGATTAATGACATCAACTATTCGCCACTAGATCCCATAGGGAGGGTGGGCAACTGTTGCCCGATGGGTGGGTGTTGTGGAAGAGCTCTATGAAAATCTGCCAATTGAATTGTTATAAAGCGTTAGCAGCAGCTTTATACCCCTCAGCATAGTGGCTAGCGCGGACCCATACATTGTGTTTTAGGCACAGGAATGCTAGCCTGCGTAGTAGGCCTAGCACTGGGAGAGACGATGATGCCATCTTATTAATTCAGTGCGCTAGGCTGGTGTTTTGTGTTATGAAGCGTATATTTTTGTTAGCCAGGCGCGCGCCCCATATTTCTATTGCTACCACTAGTGGGAAAAATTATTTTCAGGGCTAGATGCAGCTAAAAATTATTATTAATTTCAAAGCTGGTGGAGCTTGGTATAGATGGCCTAATACAATGAGTCCCACACACAGCTAGAAGCCCAAATATTTTTTCAGAGGTAGATGCAGATAAAAATTATTTTTAATTTGCAACCTGATGGAGCTCAGTATAGATGGACTAATAGAGAAAGTCCCACACACTGCTAGAAGGCCAAATATTTTTTCAGAGCTAGATGCAGATAAAAATTATATTCAATTTGCAACCTGATGGAGGTCAGTATAGATGGACTAATAGAACAAGTCCCACACACAGCTAGAAGCCCAAATATTTTTTCAGAGGTACTGTAGATGCAGATAAATTATTTTTAATTTGCAACCTGATGGAGGTCAGTATAGATGGACTAATACAACAAGTCCCACACACAGCTAGAAGCCCAATATTTTTTCAGAGCTAGATGCAGACAAAAAATTATTTTGAATTTGCAACCTGATGGAGGTCAGTATAGATGGACTAATAGAGAAAGTCCCACACACTGCTAGAAGGCCCAATATTTTTTCAGAGGTAGATGCAGAAAAAAATATATTCAGTTTGCAACCTGATGGAGGTCTGTATAGATGGACTAATAGAACAAGTCCCACACACAGCTAGAAGCCCAATATTTTTTCAGAGGTAGATGCAGAAAAAAAATAATTTTTAATTTGCAACCTGATGGAGGTCAGTATAGATGGACTAATACAACAAGTCCCACACACAGCTAGAAGCCCAATATTTTTTCAGAGCTAGATGCAGAAAAAAATATATTCAGTTTGCAACCTGATGGAGGTCTGTATAGATGGATTAATAGAACAAGTCCCACACACAGCTAGAAGCCCAATATTTTTTCAGAGGTAGATGCAGAAAAAAATATATTCAGTTTGCAACCTGATGGAGGTCTGTATAGATGGATTAATAGAACAAGTCCCACACACAGCTAGAAGCCCAATATTTTTTCAGAGGTAGATGCAGAAAAAAATATATTCAGTTTGCAACCTGATGGAGGTCAGTATAGATGGACTAATACAACAAGTCCCACACACAGCTAGAAGCCCAATATTTTTTCAGAGGTAGATACAGAAAAAAATATATTCAGTTTGCAACCTGATGGAGGTCAGTATAGATGGACTAATACAACAATTCCCACACACAGCTAGAAGCCCAATATTTTTTCAGAGCTAGATGCAGACAAAAAATTATTTTGAATTTGCAACCTGATGGAGGTCAGTATAGATGGACTAATAGAGAAAGTCCCACACACTGCTAGAAGGCCACATATTTTTTCAGAGGTAGATGCAGAAAAAAATATATTCAGTTTGCAACCTGATGGAGGTCTGTATAGATGGATTAATAGAACAAGTCCCACACACAGCTAGAAGCCCAATATTTTTTCAGAGGTAGATGCAGAAAAAAATATATTCAATTTGCAACCTGATGGAGGTCAGTATAGATGGACTAATACAACAAGTCCCACACACAGCTAGAAGCCCAATATTTTTTCAGAGGTAGATGCAGAAAAAAATATATTCAGTTTGCAACCTGATGGAGGTCTGTATAGATGGATTAATAGAACAAGTCCCACACACAGCTAGAAGCCCAAATATTTTTTCAGAGGTAGATGCAGATAAAAAATATTTTTAATTTGCAACCTGATGGAGGTCAGTATAGATGGACTAATAGAGAAAGTCCCACACACTGCTAGAAGGCCAAATATTTTTTCAGAGCTAGATGCAGATAAAAATTATTTTTAATTTGCAACCTGATGGAGGTCAGTATAGATGGACTAATAGAGAAAGTCCCACACACTGCTAGAAGGCCACATATTTTTTCAGAGGTAGATGCAGAAAAAAATATATTCAGTTTGCAACCTGATGGAGGTCTGTATAGATGGATTAATAGAACAAGTCCCACACACAGCTAGAAGCCCAATATTTTTTCAGAGGTAGATGCAGAAAAAAAATTATTTTTAATTTGCAACCTGATGGAGGTCAGTATAGATGGACTAATACAACAAGTCCCACACACAGCTAGAAGCCCAATATTTTTTCAGAGCTAGATGCAGACAAAAAATTATTTTGAATTTGCAACCTGATGGAGGTCAGTATAGATGGACTAATAGAGAAAGTCCCACACATTGCTAGAAGGCCCAATATTTTTTCAGAGGTAGATGCAGAAAAAAATATATTCAGTTTGCAACCTGATGGAGGTCAGTATAGATGGACTAATACAACAAGTGCCACACACAGCTAGAAGCCCAATATTTTTCAGAGGTAGATGCAGAAAAAAATATATTCAGTTTGCAACCTGATGGAGGTCTGTATAGATGGATTAATAGAACAAGTCCCACACACAGCTAGAAGCCCAATATTTTTTCAGAGGTAGATGCAGAAAAAAATATATTCAGTTTGCAACCTGATGGAGGTCTGTATAGATGGATTAATAGAACAAGTCCCACACACAGCTAGAAGCCCAATATTTTTTCAGAGGTAGATGCAGAAAAAAATATATTCAGTTTGCAACCTGATGGAGGTCTGTATAGATGGATTAATAGAACAAGTCCCACACACAGCTAGAAGCCCAATATTTTTTCAGAGGTAGATGCAGAAAAAAATATATTCAGTTTGCAACCTGATGGAGGTCTGTATAGATGGATTAATAGAACAAGTCCCACACACAGCTAGAAGCCCAATATTTTTTCAGAGGTAGATGCAGAAAAAAAATTATTTTTAATTTGCAACCTGATGGAGGTCAGTATAGATGGACTAATACAACAAGTCCCACACACAGCTAGAAGCCCAATATTTTTTCAGAGCTAGATGCAGACAAAAAATTATTTTGAATTTGCAATCTGATGGAGGTCAGTATAGATGGACTAATAGAGAAAGTCCCACACATTGCTAGAAGGCCCAATATTTTTTCAGAGGTAGATGCAGAAAAAAATATATTCAGTTTGCAACCTGATGAAGGTCAGTATAGATGGACTAATACAACAAGTCCCACACACAGCTAGAAGCCCAATATTTTTCAGAGGTAGATGCAGAAAAGAATATATTCAGTTTGCAACCTGATGGAGGTCTGTATAGGTGGATTAATAGAACAAGTCCCACACACAGCTAGAAGCCCAATATTTTTTCAGAGGTAGATGCAGAAAAAAATATATTCAGTTTGCAACCTGATGGAGGTCTGTATAGATGGATTAATAGAACAAGTCCCACACACAGCTAGAAGCCCAATATTTTTTCAGAGGTAGATGCAGAAAAAAATATATTCAGTTTGCAACCTGATGGAGGTCTGTATAGATGGATTAATCGAACAAGTCCCACACACAGCCAGAAGCCCAATATTTTTTCAGAGGTAGATGCAGAAAAAAATATATTCAATTTGCAATCTGATGGAGGTCAGTATAGATGGACTAATAGAACAAGTCCCACACACAGCTAGAACCCAAATATTTTTTCAGAGGTACTGTAGATGCAGATAAAAATTATTTTTAATTTGCAACCTGATGGAGGTCAGTATAGATGGACTAATACAAGTCCCACACACAGCTAGAAGCCCAATATTTTTTCAGAGCTAGATGCAGACAAAAAATTATTTTGAATTTGCAACCTGATGGAGGTCAGTATAGATGGACTAATAGAGAAAGTCCCACACACTGCTAGAAGGTCAAATATTTTTTCAGAGCTAGATGCAGAAAGAAATTATATTCAGTTTGCAACCTGATGGAGGTCAGTATAGATGGACTAATAGAGAAAGTCCCACACACTGCTAGAAGGCCACATATTTTTTCAGAGGTAGATGCAGAAAAAAATATATTCAGTTTGCAACCTGATGGAGGTCTGTATAGATGGATTAATAGAACAAGTCCCACACACAGCTAGAAGCCCAATATTTTTTCAGAGGTAGATGCAGAAAAAAATATATTCAGTTTGCAACCTGATGAAGGTCAGTATAGATGGACTAATACAACAAGTCCCACACACAGCTAGAAGCCCAATATTTTTTCAGAGGTAGATGCAGAAAAAAATATATTCAGTTTGCAACCTGATGGAGGTCTGTATAGATGGAATAATAGAACAAGTCCCACACACAGCTAGAAGCCCAAATATTTTTTCAGAGGTAGATGCAGATAAAAATTATTTTTAATTTGCAACCTGATGGAGGTCAGTATAGATGGACTAATAGAGAAAGTCCCACACACTGCTAGAAGGCCAAATATTTTTTCAGAGCTAGATGCAGATAAAAATTATATTCAGTTTGCAACCTGATGGAGGTCAGTATAGATGGAGTAATAGAGAAAGTCCCACACACTGCTAGAAGGCCACATATTTTTTCAGAGGTAGATGCAGAAAAAAATATATTCAGTTTGCAAACTGATGGAGGTCTGTATAGATGGATTAATAGAACAAGTCCCACACACAGCTAGAAGCCCAATATTTTTTCAGAGGTAGATGCAGAAAAAAATATATTCAGTTTGCAACCTGATGGAGGTCAGTATAGATGGACTAATACAACAAGTCCCACACACAGCTAGAAGCCCAATATTTTTTCAGAGGTAGATGCAGAAAAAAATATATTCAGTTTACAACCTGATGGAGGTCTGTATAGATGGATTAATAGAACAAGTCCCACACACAGCTAGAAGCCCAATATTTTTTCAGAGGTAGATGCAGAAAAAAATATATTCAGTTTGCAACCTGATGGAGGTCAGTATAGATGGAGTAATAGAGAAAGTCCCACACACTGCTAGAAGGCCACATATTTTTTCAGAGGTAGATGCAGAAAAAAAATTATTTTTAATTTGCAACCTGATGGAGGTCAGTATAGATGGACTAATACAACAAGTCCCACACACAGCTAGAAGCCCAATATTTTTTCAGAGCTAGATGCAGACAAAAAATTATTTTGAATTTGCAATCTGATGGAGGTCAGTATAGATGGACTAATAGAGAAAGTCCCACACATTGCTAGAAGGCCCAATATTTTTTCAGAGGTAGATGCAGAAAAAAATATATTCAGTTTGCAACCTGATGGAGGTCAGTATAGATGGACTAATACAACAAGTCCCACACACAGCTAGAAGCCCAATATTTTTCAGAGGTAGATGCAGAAAAAAATATATTCAGTTTGCAACCTGATGGAGGTCTGTATAGATGGACTAATAGAACAAGTCCCACACACAGCTAGAAGCCCAATATTTTTTCAGAGGTAGATGCAGAAAAAAATATATTCAGTTTGCAACCTGATGGAGGTCTGTATAGATGGATTAATAGAACAAGTCCCACACACAGCTAGAAGCCCAATATTTTTTCAGAGGTAGATGCAGAAAAAAATATATTCAGTTTGCAACCTGATGGAGGTCTGTATAGATGGATTAATAGAACAAGTCCCACACACAGCTAGAAGCCCAATATTTTTTCAGAGGTAGATGCAGAAAAAAATATATTCAGTTTGCAACCTGATGGAGGTCTGTATAGATGGATTAATAGAACAAGTCCCACACACAGCTAGAAGCCCAATATTTTTTCAGAGGTAGATGCAGAAAAAATATATTCAGTTTGCAACCTGATGGAGGTCTGTATAGATGGATTAATCGAACAAGTCCCACACACAGCTAGAAGCCCAATATTTTTTCAGAGGTAGATGCAGAAAAAAATATATTCAATTTGCAACCTGATGGAGGTCAGTATAGATGGACTAATAGAACAAGTCCCACACACAGCTAGAAGCCCAAATATTTTTTCAGAGGTACTGTAGATGCAGATAAAAATTATTTTTAATTTGCAACCTGATGGAGGTCAGTATAGATGGACTAATACAACAAGTCCCACACACAGCTAGAAGCCCAATATTTTTTCAGAGCTAGATGCAGACAAAAAATTATTTTGAATTTGCAACCTGATGGAGGTCAGTATAGATGGACTAATAGAGAAAGTCCCACACACTGCTAGAAGGTCAAATATTTTTTCAGAGCTAGATGCAGAAAGAAATTATATTCAGTTTGCAACCTGATGGAGGTCAGTATAGATGGACTAATAGAGAAAGTCCCACACACTGCTAGAAGGCCACATATTTTTTCAGAGGTAGATGCAGAAAAAAATATATTCAGTTTGCAACCTGATGGAGGTCTGTATAGATGGATTAATAGAACAAGTCCCACACACAGCTAGAAGCCCAATATTTTTTCAGAGGTAGATGCAGAAAAAAATATATTCAGTTTGCAACCTGATGGAGGTCAGTATAGATGGACTAATACAACAAGTCCCACACACAGCTAGAAGCCCAATATTTTTTCAGAGGTAGATGCAGAAAAAAATATATTCAGTTTGCAACCTGATGGAGGTCTGTATAGATGGATTAATAGAACAAGTCCCACACACAGCTAGAAGCCCAAATATTTTTTCAGAGGTAGATGCAGATAAAAATTATTTTTAATTTGCAACCTGATGGAGGTCAGTATAGATGGACTAATAGAGAAAGTCCCACACACTGCTAGAAGGCCAAATATTTTTTCAGAGCTAGATGCAGATAAAAATTATATTCAGTTTGCAACCTGATGGAGGTCAGTATAGATGGACTAATAGAGAAAGTCCCACACACTGCTAGAAGGCCACATATTTTTTCAGAGGTAGATGCAGAAAAAAATATATTCAGTTTGCAACCTGATGGAGGTCTGTATAGATGGATTAATAGAACAAGTCCCACACACAGCTAGATGCCCAATATTTTTTCAGAGGTAGATGCAGAAAAAAATATATTCAGTTTGCAACCTGATGGAGGTCTGTATAGATGGATTAATAGAACAAGTCCCACACACAGCTAGAAGCCCAATATTTTTTCAGAGGTAGATGCAGAAAAAAAATTATTTTTAATTTGCAACCTGATGGAGGTCAGTATAGATGGACTAATACAACAAGTCCCACACACAGCTAGAAGCCCAATATTTTTTCAGAGCTAGATGCAGACAAAAAATTATTTTGAATTTGCAATCTGATGGAGGTCAGTATAGATGGACTAATAGAGAAAGTCCCACACATTGCTAGAAGGCCCAATATTTTTTCAGAGGTAGATGCAGAAAAAAATATATTCAGTTTGCAACCTGATGGAGGTCAGTATAGATGGACTAATACAACAAGTGCCACACACAGCTAGAAGCCCAATATTTTTCAGAGGTAGATGCAGAAAAAAATATATTCAGTTTGCAACCTGATGGAGGTCTGTATAGATGGATTAATAGAACAAGTCCCACACACAGCTAGAAGCCCAATATTTTTTCAGAGGTAGATGCAGAAAAAAATATATTCAGTTTGCAACCTGATGGAGGTCTGTATAGATGGATTAATAGAACAAGTCCCACACACAGCTAGAAGCCCAATATTTTTTCAGAGGTAGATGCAGAAAAAAATATATTCAGTTTGCAACCTGATGGAGGTCTGTATAGATGGATTAATAGAACAAGTCCCACACACAGCTAGAAGCCCAATATTTTTTCAGAGGTAGATGCAGAAAAAAATATATTCAATTTCCAACCTGATGGAGGTCAGTATAGATGGACTAATAGAACAAGTCCCACACACAGCTAGAAGCCCAAATATTTTTTCAGAGGTACTGTAGATGCAGATAAAAATTATTTTTAATTTGCAACCTGATGGAGGTCAGTATAGATGGACTAATACAACAAGTCCCACACACAGCTAGAAGCCCAATATTTTTTCAGAGCTAGATGCAGACAAAAAATTATTTTGAATTTGCAACCTGATGGAGGTCAGTATAGATGGACTAATAGAGAAAGTCCCACACACTGATAGAAGGTCAAATATTTTTTCAGAGCTAGATGCAGAAAGAAATTATATTCAGTTTGCAACCTGATGGAGGTCAGTATAGATGGACTAATAGAGAAAGTCCCACACACTGCTAGAAGGCCACATATTTTTTCAGAGGTAGATGCAGAAAAAAATATATTCAGTTTGCAACCTGATGGAGGTCTGTATAGATGGATTAATAGAACAAGTCCCACACACAGCTAGAAGCCCAATATTTTTTCAGAGGTAGATGCAGAAAAAAATATATTCAGTTTGCAACCTGATGGAGGTCAGTATAGATGGACTAATACAACAAGTCCCACACACAGCTAGAAGCCCAATATTTTTTCAGAGGTAGATGCAGAAAAAAATATATTCAGTTTGCAACCTGATGGAGGTCTGTATAGATGGATTAATAGAACAAGTCCCACACACAGCTAGAAGCCCAAATATTTTTTCAGAGGTAGATGCAGATAAAAATTATTTTTAATTTGCAACCTGATGGAGGTCAGTATAGATGGACTAATAGAGAAAGTCCCACACACTGCTAGAAGGCCAAATATTTTTTCAGAGCTAGATGCAGATAAAAATTATATTCAGTTTGCAACCTGATGGAGGTCAGTATAGATGGAGTAATAGAAAAAGTCCCACACACTGCTAGAAGGCCACATATTTTTTCAGAGGTAGATGCAGAAAAAAATATATTCAGTTTGCAAACTGATGGAGGTCTGTATAGATGGATTAATACAACAAGTCCCACACACAGCTAGAAGCCCAATATTTTTCAGAGGTAGATGCAGAAAAAAATATATTCAGTTTGCAACCTGATGGAGGTCTGTATAGATGGATTAATAGAACAAGTCCCACACACAGCTAGAAGCCCAATATTTTTTCAGAGGTAGATGCAGAAAAAAATATATTCAGTTTGCAACCTGATGGAGGTCTGTATAGATGGATTAATAGAACAAGTCCCACACACAGCTAGAAGCCCAATATTTTTTCAGAGGTAGATGCAGAAAAAAATATATTCAGTTTGCAACCTGATGGAGGTCTGTATAGGTGGATTAATAGAACAAGTCCCACACACAGCTAGAAGCCCAATATTTTTTCAGAGGTAGATGCAGAAAAAAATATATTCAGTTTGCAACCTGATGGAGGTCTGTATAGATGGATTAATAGAACAAGTCCCACACACAGCTAGAAGCCCAATATTTTTTCAGAGATAGATGCAGAAAAAAATATATTCAGTTTGCAACCTGATGGAGGTCTGTATAGGTGGATTAATCGAACAAGTCCCACACACAGCTAGAAGCCCAATATTTTTTCAGAGGTAGATGCAGAAAAAAATATATTCAATTTGCAACCTGATGGAGGTCAGTATAGATGGACTAATAGAACAAGTCCCACACACAGCTAGAAGCCCAAATATTTTTTCAGAGGTACTGTAGATGCAGATAAAAATTATTTTTAATTTGCAACCTGATGGAGGTCAGTATAGATGGACTAATACAACAAGTCCCACACACAGCTAGAAGCCCAATATTTTTTCAGAGCTAGATGCAGACAAAAAATTATTTTGAATTTGCAACCTGATGGAGGTCAGTATAGATGGACTAATAGAGAAAGTCCCACACACTGCTAGAAGGTCAAATATTTTTTCAGAGCTAGATGCAGAAAGAAATTATATTCAGTTTGCAACCTGATGGAGGTCAGTATAGATGGACTAATAGAGAAAGTCCCACACACTGCTAGAAGGCCACATATTTTTTCAGAGGTAGATGCAGAAAAAAATATATTCAGTTTGCAACCTGATGGAGGTCTGTATAGATGGATTAATAGAACAAGTCCCACACACAGCTAGAAGCCCAATATTTTTTCAGAGGTAGATGCAGAAAAAAATATATTCAGTTTGCAACCTGATGGAGGTCAGTATAGATGGACTAATACAACAAGTCCCACACACAGCTAGAAGCCCAATATTTTTTCAGAGGTAGATGCAGATAAAACTTATATTCAGTTTGCAACCTGATGGAGGTCAGTATAGATGGAGTAATAGAGAAAGTCCCACACACTGCTAGAAGCCCAATATTTTTTCAGAGGTAGATGCAGAAAAAAATATATTCAGTTTGCAACCTGATGGAGGTCAGTATAGATGGACTAATACAACAAGTCCCACACACAGCTAGAAGCCCAATATTTTTTCAGAGGTAGATGCAGAAAAAAATATATTCAGTTTGCAACCTGATGGAGGTCTGTATAGATGGATTAATAGAACAAGTACCACACACAGCTAGAAGCCCAATATTTTTTCAGAGGTAGATGCAGAAAAAAATATATTCAGTTTGCAACCTGATGGAGGTCTGTATAGATGGATTAATAGAAGAAGTCCCACACACAGCTAGAAGCCCAATATTTTTTCAGAGGTAGATGCAGAAAAAAAATTATTTTTAATTTGCAACCTGATGGAGGTCAGTATAGATGGACTAATACAACAAGTCCCACACACAGCTAGAAGCCCAATATTTTTTCAGAGCTAGATGCAGACAAAAAATTATTTTGAATTTGCAATCTGATGGAGGTCAGTATAGATGGACTAATAGAGAAAGTCCCACACATTGCTAGAAGGCCCAATATTTTTTCAGAGGTAGATGCAGAAAAAAATATATTCAGTTTGCAACCTGATGGAGGTCAGTATAGATGGACTAATACAACAAGTCCCACACACAGCTAGAAGCCCAATATTTTTCAGAGGTAGATGCAGAAAAAAATATATTCAGTTTGCAACCTGATGGAGGTCTGTATAGATGGATTAATAGAACAAGTCCCACACACAGCTAGAAGCCCAATATTTTTTCAGAGGTAGATGCAGAAAAAAATATATTCAGTTTGCAAGCTGATGGAGGTCTGTATAGATGGATTAATAGAACAAGTCCCACACACAGCTAGAAGCCCAATATTTTTTCAGAGGTAGATGCAGAAAAAAATATATTCAGTTTGCAACCTGATGGAGGTCTGTATAGATGGATTAATCGAACAAGTCCCACACACAGCTAGAAGCCCAATATTTTTTCAGAGGTAGATGCAGAAAAAAATATATTCAATTTGCAACCTGATGGAGGTCAGTATAGATGGACTAATAGAACAAGTCCCACACACAGCTAGAAGCCCAAATATTTTTTCAGAGGTACTGTAGATGCAGATAAAAATTATTTTTAATTTGCAACCTGATGGAGGTCAGTATAGATGGACTAATACAACAAGTCCCACACACAGCTAGAAGCCCAATATTTTTTCAGAGCTAGATGCAGACAAAAAATTATTTTGAATTTGCAACCTGATGGAGGTCAGTATAGATGGACTAATAGAGAAAGTCCCACACACTGCTAGAAGGTCAAATATTTTTTCAGAGCTAGATGCAGAAAGAAATTATATTCAGTTTGCAACCTGATGGAGGTCAGTATAGATGGACTAATAGAGAAAGTCCCACACACTGCTAGAAGGCCAAATATTTTTTCAGAGGTAGATGCAGAAAAAAATATATTCAGTTTGCAACCTGATGGAGGTCTGTATAGATGGATTAATAGAACAAGTCCCACACACAGCTAGAAGCCCAATATTTTTTCAGAGGTAGATGCAGAAAAAAATATATTCAGTTTGCAACCTGATGGAGGTCAGTATAGATGGACTAATACAACAAGTCCCACACACAGCTAGAAGCCCAATATTTTTTCAGAGGTAGATGCAGAAAAAAATATATTCAGTTTGCAACCTGATGGAGGTCTGTATAGATGGATTAATAGAACAAGTCCCACACACAGCTAGAAGCCCAAATATTTTTTCAGAGGTAGATGCAGATAAAAATTATTTTTAATTTGCAACCTGATGGAGGTCAGTATAGATGGACTAATAGAGAGTCCCACACACTGCTAGAAGGCCAAATATTTTTTCAGAGCTAGATGCAGATAAAAATTATATTCAATTTGCAACCTGATGGAGGTCAGTATAGATGGACTAATAGAACAAGTCCCACACACAGCTAGAAGCCCAAATATTTTTTCAGAGGTACTGTAGATGCAGATAAAAATTATTTTTAATTTGCAACCTGATGGAGGTCAGTATAGATGGACTAATACAACAAGTCCCACACACAGCTAGAAGCCCAATATTTTTTCAGAGGTAGATGCAGAAAAAAATATATTCAGTTTGCAACCTGATGGAGGTCTGTATAGATGGATTAATAGAACAAGTCCCACACACAGCTAGAAGCCCAATATTTTTTCAGAGGTAGATGCAGAAAAAAATATATTCAGTTTGCAACCTGATGGAGGTCAGTATAGATGGACTAATACAACAAGTCCCACACACAGCTAGAAGCCCAATATTTTTTCAGAGCTAGATGCAGAAAAAAATTATATTCAATTTGCAACCTGATGGAGGTCAGTATAGATGGACTAATAGAATGATGCTATGCCCAAAAGATTTTACTTCACTAGGTGCAGTAAAAAAATTGGTATTCTATACACAGGTAGTATATCTTGCAACACAGATAGGCTACTCCACTGACTAACACACTCTGCAATAGGCCGAAAAGGATTAGCTTTGCTAGATTCAGCCAAATCCTGTGGAAAAAACTTGCACAGCACTGGCACAGACCTGCCTGGCAAAAACTGATAGGAACTGATGTAACCTAGTCCTGAAAAGGACTCCAATTACAATTAGTCTTTACTCCCACAATCTATCTATTTACGAGCACAGACCTGCCTGATAAAAGTCGTAGGAAATGCTGTAACCTAGTCCTTAAAAGGACTGCAATCACAACTATTCCCTACTCCCAAGCTATCTGTATATTTGTGCGAAAATTGGCTTGAAATTAACAAGGTATAGCGCACACAGCAACAGCGGTGCCGTCTAACACGCAGCTGCAGCAGTGAGAAAATGGTGGCGACGGGGAAAATGGCTTGGTCTTATAGGGCAAGGACATGTGACATACACTGCCAATGACACATGCCCTTGCTTGTGTGAAAAAAAGCACTTCGCTCTGTGTGTGCGCTGCTGATAGGCTGACAGATTGCACCTCCCCACTGTAAATGCGGGAAAGAGAAAAAAAAAATGGAGATCTTCATTGTTCCTGCAGAGATCCATCCCCTGCCCCTCCCCCCACCCCGCTGTACACTCAAACTGCGTATTAACATTAATTTTCATCATTACTGAGAAAAAATCCAGTTATGATTTTGGTGCACGAACAGTTATCGAACATAACCTCGAACAGCCGAATTTTTCTCAAATTGTTCGTGTTCGCCGAACGGCTCGAACACCGCCCAAAACAGCTCGAATTTGAGATTGGCGAACAGTTCGAGTAGAACAACGCTCATCTCTACTGAACATGGCTGCTCCTATACAGCCAGAAAAAGGTCAGGGGCCTAATGTGACACACGCAGTGTTCCATTGCCACATTCCATCTACTGCAAGCAGATCACCTGGCTGACTGAACACCAATAGGAAGTTCACACAGACATAGGCAGCACTTTATAAAACATATTAAAAAAAGTTCAGTCTGTGTCTTTCTTTTAATCTGCAGACAGAAAATTAAAGAAGTCAATGCTCCACAAGAGGGAGACAACATTTCAGAAAAGACATTGTAGCAATCCAAAAAACTAATTTTAAGCGCAGGGTAATCAGCAGCACCTACCTGTTGGCTCAGGTAAATTAAAACAGCTGCAGTTGATAACAAGGGCATTTGTTAACTAGATAGTGTGTATGCAACAATATACCAAAGGACAAATATATTGTTGCAGCTTATCACACCACCTGTAGGTAGGAAAAAACTCCAAAATCCTTGTCTGATCTGACTTTTTGTCCAAAAGAAAGGAAAGAAGGGATGGATAGATAGCATTACATTACATTGCATTTTGTTACATTGCATTGCATTATAGTACAATACAATAGAATACAATACATTACATTGGTAAAAGCAATGCACATATAGTAAATGTAAGAGAGTTGCACAAGTTGAACGGAAACAAGTTTGTCATCTGGCTTCTGCAACTTTTACCGTGAAAAAGCAAATGAGGGGAAAAAAGAGCAAAGCCAAAAAATCCCCCCAAAAAACTGACAAACAAGCAAAAAACAGAAGATGCATTGAACTCAATTCTTTCTGATTTTGGAAACTGCATTAGGAAGGGGGTGCACTGGTCCTGGAGGTACTGCAATACCAGGTCAATGCATGGAGTGGACAGAGCAAGCTCTTTTTCCATCTCCCTGTTCTAAAAATCCATTTAATATATGGTCCCCAGATAGGGGACGTATCAGATATTAAACTGATAAGAACAGATTTTTTTTTTTTTATCGAAAGCCCGAATTCGTGTACAAAACCCGAGTGCGCTTAAAAAAGTGACAAGTGCCACAAAAAAAGTGCACTAGGATGCTGGTCTTCTTGAAACCCTCTCCAAAAGGAGAAGGGTCCCCCAAACCATTCCCCGTCCCTCCGAGCCAGAAGGCCACAGCGAGGAACAGGGACAAATAGCCATCTCCAGCCGAAGCCAGAGGCGACCCAATCTTACCCCCAGCACCTGCCCGAGTTCTCACCCGAGCAAGGCACTGGGAGCCAAAGACTGTGCTCCCCTCCCGGAAGAGGGGAGCCAACAACGCTCTCCTCCTGAAAGAGGAGAGCCAGGGGGGTTCAGGGGGGAGCGGAACCTGATGGCCACACACTCCCCCCCTAGACCTGCCAAGAGAGGAACCCGTAAGGGAACCGCATCCCGACAAAATCCTAGTAGGACGTGACACACGTGAATAAGTGGACACACAGTGACAAAGAAATTAAATAAATAGTGAAGGTTTCACAGTATAATACTGCCCGGACCTTCGACCGGGAATTTAAAAAATTCCCCATCCTAAGGCCAGAAGGCCCGGAATAAGGGTGTGTGCGAAGAAAGAAATATTGAAGTGCTTGTGCAAGTGTGCCATAAACTCAAGTGGGGTTCCCAATCCCAGTGAGTTAAGGCACCCCAGGGTCACCACTCCTGGGGCACTTCACAATTCGGGCTTTCGATCTTCCCCGGCCCAATGGCGTCGATCCTGGGGGGCCATGCTTTCCACCAGATGACTATATTAGCCACCTGGCGTACTAACAAGCGCCTAAACCCCAGTGTGCATAATGTATCAATCTACTAGGGCGGCCAACATCCAAAACCGCCTTTTCGAAAGATACTACACTTGATCTTAGCCAAAAGGCCGAGAAGCGATAACCAGAATTGGTTTCGGACTACGGTGCCACCCAAGGATCCTGAAAAGTCCATTTGTGGAGATGGGCACCTGGACTCCCGTTAAGAAGACATGTTGTCAACCTCTAGATCCCTTACATGCCTGCACTTTTCGGCTTGCTGCTGCTGCAATCCACGCGTTTTAGATCTGCATAACTCCACCTCTTTTAGCACAGCACCCTCACCCCCTGCTTTTCCCACCCGCCTCAACACCGGTGGAAGGGAGGAGAACCAATTAAGGCGGGGGGGGTGGAACGAGCAGCTGTCTACCCTTAGCAGGAGGGCTGCTGATTACTTACCTCTCCTGCTGCTGCTGCTGGCTGTCCAGCAGCAGACTGAAGGTGGCTGCTGCTGTGCGCAGGTATATAAAGGCTCAGAGCCTATTATGACACGCGCAGCCAGCGTTCCATTGCCACATTCCATCTACTGCAGGCAGGATACCTGGCTGGCTGAATGTCACTGAGAAGCTCACAGAGACCGCCATAAGCAACAGTTTAAAAGAATGCCACAGACTAATCAACCAAACTTTTTGGGTTGGGTTATTTTTTATAGTCTGCAGGCATTAAATGAAAGAAGTCAGTGTTCCAGCAGAGGGAGACAACGTTTCAGAAAAGGCATTGTAGCAAACCAAAAAATAAATTTTAAGTGCAGCAGAGTAACCAGCGCACATACCTGTTAGCTCAGGTGAGTTTAAAAGGCTGCTGTTGATAACAAGGGCATTTGCTAAATAGATGGTGTGTGTGCAACAATATACTGAAAGGTCAATTATATTGTGCAGCTTATTTCACCACCTGTAGTTAGTTAGGTGAAAGCTCCAAAATGCTTGCCTAATATGTCCATTTATCCAAAAGGAAGTAAAGAGGGAGAGCTAGATAGATAGCATTGCATTACAGTACATGGCAATGCAATGCACAGTTGCTGAAGTTGAACCAAAATGAGCTTGTCATCTGGCTTCTGCAACTTTTAACATGAAAAATCCAATGAGGAGAAGAAAAGCAAAGCCAAAGAGTCCATCCCAAAATCCGACAAACAAGCAAATGAACAAAAAACATTGAATTCAATTCTTTCTGATTTTAGAAACTGCATTAAAGAAGGGGTGCACCGGTCCTGGAGATACTGCAATACCAGGTCAATGCGTGGAGTGGACAGAGCAAGCTCTTTTTCCATCTCCCTGTTCTAAAAATCCATTTAATATATGGTCCCCAGATAGGGGACGTATCAGATATTAAACTGATAAAAACAGATTTTTTTTTTACTCAGATTAAGACCCACATTAATTTATGCATCATAGTGCATTTTCACATAACAGGTTATTAAATCATCATTCAGAAAAAGAAAACAAAGTCCAAAAAACACAACCCCGCAATTAACTATTACTTACTGTAAGAAGTCCAATGTGAAAAGTTCCAGAGTGCTTCTGCTGCTGTCTCACCATACTTCTTTTTATCCAATAAATAGACATAAAACAGTCTAGCAAGAAAAATCCTTCTGCATTCCATGGGGGAAAGAACAATCTTTTTAAAAATCACCAAATTCCGAACGTCCCATAAAACCTCTTTATATATGGTAAAAATAATCCAGCTTGCCAGCTTCCTTTGTGAGTACTTAAAATCTTGACCTATTAAAATCCTTTCAAAATCATAACAATGAAAATCAACTAAAGCAACAAACATACTTAACAACAGGATGAGAAACACAATAGCCCACATTTTGAGATTCAAAATAGGGTGGTGTGGATAAATAACCACTCACACCCCATATTATGTAGCCAACTTGAACAGAATATAATGACACAGGAGAAAAGGCAAGTATATTGGCATACAAAAGTTTATTATAATTTCATGTTAAAAAATCCATATATAGATGGTAAAACAGTAAGATGCAGACAAACAGATCCAAAAGAAAAATAATAATCCAGATTATCAAAAAGAAATAGAGATAACAGTAGAGTGGAGCAGAGTAAGAAAGAATGTGACACTTGGTATATGGGGATCACATATACCATAGTCCTGTACAGTAACTCCATTGCTACAATGCATATCATGTACATGGTATAGGTAACTCACCCCAAAGTGTCACACGTAGCTAGGGACAGGTAAGGGCCGGTGTCTGTCAGGGAGGGCAGCCTTGACTCGCGTTTCGCGGGTGCTTTTTCGAGAGGCGTAAATGGCAAGGGCACAAGGACCTTTTTTAAATGTATAGCTCCGCCCCCTATAGGCATCACGTGTAAGGTCATGTGATAATTCAGGATGGCCGTCAGCGGAGAGGTACAGGCGGCGCATACATTGGGAGAGTCAGCGCCCCCCGGAGTCCCGCACCGCCCATCATGACGCGGGCGCGACCCGGAAGTGTCAAGGAAACAACATCCGGGAGGCGCGCCAGCGCCATGGAGATGGGCGACGCGAGAGCAGGGGGAGCGAGTCGCCCAAAGACGGTTCCCTATATGACGCTGCAGAGAAATACAGCTCCGTGCTGATAGGGGCTGTCATGCATTGTAAAGATATAGGGGGATATGAATAGACAGGGGAATACAGCAGAATAATTGGGGACAAAAAATAATGAATAATGATAGCAAAAAAATATATATATAAATATAAGAGAAGGGGAATAGAAAAAGGAGGAGGGGGCAAAGAGAAAAGATAGTACAACACATACATATAAATAAGACACATGAAACAAAGACAAATAACAACAACACCATGGTGAACAGACAGATATATTGTTGCTAATCACTCCTCCAAGAGATATATATATTTAATTAATCGTTGTTGGGAGAGTTCTGACACATCTGGTATCTGGACATCAGGGAAGAAATCCAATAAGGTCCTTTGAGAATAAATCACAAAGAAGAAGAAAATCAGAAACGTAATTAAAAAATAAAAGAGGTTAAAAAGACAGAGAACCCAAATAGCACCTGTATATAAACAATACATATGCTGCAGGGGTCACAGGAGAGCACATCAAAAAATAAAAAACAAATAACATAAAGCCTTACATAGTCCAAAAAGTAAAATATGGACACATGGCAAGATCCACATAAACCGCAGAACCAGGACAGGTGAAATTAGAGAAATGGCGCGAACCCCAAGTTCTCATTCAGACCCCGTGGCACCATGGTGTCCAGGGTAATAATCCACCTCGCCTCCTTTTGTGCCAGGAGGCGTTTGGCATTCCCACCCTGAGAGCCCAAACCAACTACATCAATGCCCCGTATGTTCAGTGAGCGCGAATCACAATTATGAGCAGTCCTGAAATGTTGAGGCAGTGTCTTGAGCTCCCAGGGATCAGTGGCTGACCGGGCCTCACCAATGTCCCTGACGTGTTCACGAACCCTGATGCGTAGCTCCCTAGATGTTAAACCAACATATATTAACCCACGCCCACATGTGGCATAATATACCACATGTGACGTGCTACAGGAAATATAGTGGCGAATATCGGAATGATGGGAGCCGTCAGAGCTCGTGAACGACGTACTTCGTAGGACATTAGTACAGGCCACACAGTGGCCACATGGGAAAGTACCCAACCTAGGGCCACGGGATCCGAAAGGGTTGGAAACAGGAGGAACATAGTGACTATTAACTAATAAGTCCCCTAGAGTGCTCGATCGTCGTGGTGTCATACACGGAGCTTCTCCAATATATTCCCGAAGGGAAGGCTCCGCGCTTAGGATGTTCCATTGCCGAGAGAGGATCCGCCGCATGGACCCCCACTCATGATTGAATGTGGAGATGTAGCGGATCCTCTCCGGTACCCCATGAGGGTGTCTGGGAGGGGGATGAATAAGGCTGTTCCAAGGGGTATTACGTGCCCTCCTATAGCCACGGCCGATACATCGATTGCTATAGCCACATTGTCGGAAACGTGCCGCCAGATCTAAGGCACGTCTCTCGAAATCCGTGTCCGTGGAGCAGATACGCCTCATCCTGAGGAATTGTCCAACAGGAACGGCCTGAATGGTTGATGAATCATGTGCAGAAGCAGCATGTATCAGAGAATTCACTGAGGTGGATTTTCTAAATAGATC
Source organism: Phyllobates terribilis (assembly GCF_046119375.1). Classification (NCBI taxonomy): domain Eukaryota; kingdom Metazoa; phylum Chordata; class Amphibia; order Anura; family Dendrobatidae; genus Phyllobates; species Phyllobates terribilis. The sequence goes on from NW_027362765.1 coordinate 100,691,184, forward strand.
AGTCTGGATACGACCCTCTGAATCTACTAAAAGTCTAATATCCAGAAAATCGATCCGCGTGGGATGATGGTAAGTATACATCAGTTTCACAGCACGATAATTGGAATTCAAACGTGCCATGAAATCATCGAGCTCCTCCACTGTCCCATGCCAAAAAAATAAAATATCGTCAATATACCTCATCCATGACACGACACGGTCTGCGCCCCGCGTCCCCCCATCACCAAAGATCTCCCTCTCCCAGGCACCCAGGAAGAGATTGGCGTACGAGGGGGCGCAGGCCGCCCCCATCGCCGTGCCACGGATTTGGAGGTATATTCTATCTTCAAATAAAAAATAATTATGGCAAAGGACAAACTGGAGGAGCTCGAGGATGAATTCTCTAGAAGGGCCGCTCAGGTTGGAACCCCCCAGGAAGAGGCGAGCTGCAGACAGACCAAGATCGTGGCTAATACAGGTGTAAAGGCTCTCGACGTCGGCCGTGACCAGGAGGGTGTCATCCGTAACAAGGGCGCCGTCAACCCGGGTCAGGACGTCCGTTGTGTCTTTGATGTAAGATGGGAGATTTCCAACTAATGGGCGTAGGTGGCTATCAATATACTGAGAAATGGGGCCATACAAACCGTCCAAACCAGACACAATCGGACGTCCAGGCGGATTGAGGGTGTCCTTGTGTATTTTCGGAAGTAAGTAAAATGTGTCAGTTTTCGGGAAACGGACCGTCAAAGCCTCAACAGTACGTTTATCGATTATACCCGAATCACATGCCCGACCCAAGATCCCCTGGAGTGCGTCAGAGAAGGAGACCGTGGGGTTAAATGATAATTTTGTATAAATCTGGGGGTCTCTGAGTTGGCGTAACGCTTCTTTCTCATATTGAGAGCAAGGCCACAAAACAATATTCCCTCCCTTGTCTGCTGGTTTAATAACTGTATCAGGCAAGGATCGTAATTGATTGAGTGCCGTACAATGAGAGTAGGTGAGGTTATCAAAACGCCTACTGGTAGGGAGGCGCCCCAATTCCTCAGCCTCTGCACGCACGAAGATCTCAATAGCAGGACAGAGAGACAAGGGAGGGAATTTGGTGGACCTGGGTTTTCTAGTTTGTGGCAACCCACCTGTGGTAAATGGTTGAAACTGCTCTTGTAGGAGATCCTCCAGATTATCCAAGGCCTCCCTCTCTGCCGCAGTCACAGGGTCCCTATCAGCACGGAGCTGTATTTCACTGCAGCGTCATATAGGGAACCGTCTTTGGGGTTCTACTGTGCGCATGCGCTGGGCCACTCGCTCCCCCTGCTCTCGCGTCGCCCATCTCCATGGCGCTGGCGTGCCTCTCGGATGTTGTTTCCTTGACACTTCCGGATCGCGCCCGCATCATGATGGGCGGTGCGGGACTCCGGGGGGCGCTGACTCTCCCAATGTATGCGCCGCCTGTACCTCTCCGTTGACGGCCATCCTGAATTATCACATGACCTTACACGTGATGCCTATAGGGGGCGGAGCTATACATTTAAAAAAGGTCCTTGTGCCCTTGCCATTTACGCCTCTCATTGCTTGCTTTCTCATTTCTCGAAAAAGCACCTGCGAAACGCGCGTCGAGGCTGCACTCCCTGACAGACACCGGCCCTTACCTGTCCCTAGCTACGTGTGACACTTTGGGGTGAGTTACCTATACCATGTACATGATATGCATTGTAGCAATGGAGTTACTGTACAGGACTATGGTATATGTGATCCCCATATACTAAGTGTCACATTCTTTCTTACTCTGCTCCACTCTACTGTTATCTCTATTTCTTTTTGATAATATGGATTATTATTTTTCTTTTGGATCTGTTTGTCTGCATCTTACTGTTTTACCATCTATATATGGATTTTTTAACATGAAATTATAATAAACTTTTGTAAGCCAATATACTTGCCTTTTCTCCTGTTTCATTATACTTAACAACAGGGTAAAAACTTATTTAGTAAAAAAACAGTCCCAAAAAATATGCTGTATCGTCTCCACCTTATTCCAACCTTCCCTAGGGCATAATTCTTGAACCTTCATGCCCCATCCATTCTAAAAAGCACTTGTTGGCAAGCATCCATGCAACGCCATCCAGGTAACATCCTTCTGTCTGTTGCTGATTCCACGCATGAAAAATAGCTTCCACACCTGTCCAGACTGTGCATTATTACAAAACGACACATCACATAACACCTCCTTCTTCTTAATACCTGAGACAATCTGCTTTTTATCAGGTCTAACCATGGAGCTTATCCCATTTTGATCATAGAAGGACCTAAGCACCACATAAAAAAAACGGTATCACAAACAAAACTGGTTTTCTTAAGTCCTTCTCACACCAGCTCCACTTCTGGAAAAGCCGTCCTGCTAAATATTTGCACATGTCCGCAGTCCTGTTCTTGCAATGGGATAATTTATAAATATTCAAAACATAATGCATTCTTAAAAATAAGTCAATGTTAGGAATATCACAAACCCCATTTTCCACAGAACACAAAATCATTCCTCTTCTAAGTTTCTCCATTTTGGAACCCCAAAAAAACACAAACAGTTTCCTTGTCACTCTCTTGGTCCAAAGAACAGCAGGCGGAAAAATCAAAGCGGTGTACAGCAGAAGCGGGAGAATCACAGACTTGACTATCAGCACTTTCCCTCTCAGCGACAGGTTCCTTAGTTTCCAAAAGTTCAACTTCTGATCCATTTTGTCTTCTCGAATCTTCAGGCTGCTTTTCCCTTTCAGCTCCTTCTCGAAGATGACACCAAGAACCTCAATTTCCTCCCTACTCTCCACCCCTGCCACCTTAACCTCAACCTGCCTCCCAAAGTTACAAAGCTGGCACTTCCCCAATTCACAGCCATGCTAGCCAAAAAACAAAATATCCTATAACGCAAATTCCATCGATTAAGATCCGCTTGTGTACCACAAGTAAAAACAATATCATCCATATAACTTAAAGACTTAACTGGACCTCCGGATCCCCCAGGAATATAAACACCAGCCACACACTTGTCAACTTGCACACTTTTTCAAAGGGCCTCCACCACACAAATAAAAAGGATTGGTGACGGGGGACAACTCTGCCTAACTCCTGATAACATATTAAAACTGGAACTCACATGCCCTTTAATTAAAATCTGGCTACTGACTAGTGTTGAGCCACCCCCGTAGTGTTCGGGTTCGGTTCGGTTCGAGGAACTGTTCGTCGAACTGTTCGTCGAACACCTTAGAACACCGTCGAACACCGTTAAAACCAATGGCAGGCAAACAAAAACACATAGAAACACATAGAAAACACCTTCAAAGGTGTCCAAAAGCTGACAAACTGCTCAGAAGACGCTCTCTTTAAAAAAGCCGGCCGGCAATTCAGCAGCGGCATACACCGGTACCCGACAATTTAGACAAGAAGGAATAGAGCCTCACACATAGATTAGATAGATAGAAACATGTCAGTCACACATATAAGAAGCACAGTGACAGTGTTGCTTACTGTACTTGTCATTTAGTGTGAAGGATTTATTTAAAAAAATAATAGTGTTTTCATGCACCGTCTCTTTAAAAAAGCCGGCCGGCAATTCAGCATCGGTACCCGACAATTTATAAGAGAAAGAATAGAGCATCACACATAGATAGATATAAACATGCCAATCACATATATAATAAGTACAGTGATAGTGTTGGTTACTGTACTTGTCATTTAGTGTAAAGGATTTATTTAAAAAAATAAGTGTTTTCATGCACTGTCTCTTTAAAAAAGCCGGCCGGCAATTCAGCATCTGTACCCGACAATTTAGAACAGAAAGATAGAGCATCACACATAGATTAGATAGATGGAAACATGTCAGTCACATATATATGAAGTACAGTGACAGTGTTGATTACTGTACTTGTCATTTAGTGTTAAAATAAAGGATTTATTAAAAAAAAAATTGGCGTGGGGGTCCCCGTAATTTTAGTCTCTAGCGGAGGTTAAGCAGACGGCTGGGGCAGATGTTTGAAGCCTGGGAAGGGGGTAATACCCACGGAGCTTCCCAGGCTACTAATATCAGCCCCCAGCTGAATACATAGCCTTTACTAGCTATTAAAATGGGGGACCCCCCCAAAAAAATGACGTGGGGTCCCCCCTATTTTAATAGCTAGCAAAGGCTAGGCAAACAGCTGGGGGCTGATATTAATAGCCCAGGAAGGGTGCCATGAATATTGGCCCCCTCCCAGGCTAGAAACACCAGCCGTCAGTCGCCCCAGAAATGGCGCATCCATAGGATGCGCCAATTCTGGCACTTAGCCTCGCTCTTCCACGCTGCCCTGGTGCGGTGGCAGGGGGTAATAGGGCTGGGGTTGATGTCAGCTTATAATGCCAGCTGACATCAAGCCCAGGTTAGTAATGGAGAGGCGTCTATAAGACACCCCCATTACTAACCCCATAGTCAAAGTTAAAAAAAACACAAACACCCAGAATAAAGTCCTTTAATTGAAATAAAGACACAATTCTTTATTGTTCTAAATTAAACTATACTTACCATCACGCCCATTCCAGCTGAAGCCAACGATCTCCTGCAATAAAAGAAAAATAATAAAGCAACCTCATCCTTACCTTCCCATGGTTCCCACGATGGCTCCAGCTCTGCTACATCGAGATGACAGGCTGGACCGCAGCAGAACGCTGCTATCCAGCCTGTCATCCCGCAGACACTGAGAAGCGCAGGCATGCTTCCGCTCCTCAGTGTCTGGCTGTGACGGCATAAAGATGAGACGAGGTCATGTCCAATGAACTCAGCTCACCTCATGCACGTCACTGACAGCGTGGGAAAATTCTCCTGCACTCAGCGCTTCAGCGTGAGAATTTTCCCACGCTGTCAGTGACGTGCATGAGGTGAGCTCATGTCCAATGAACTCAGCTCACCTCATGTACGTCACTGACAGCGTGGGAGAATTCTCACGCTGAAGCGCTGAGTGCAGGAGAATTTTCCCACGCTGTCAGTGACGTGCATGAGGCTGATATTTAAATTTGGCGCACAAATCGGTGATTGGTCGCGGGCAGCGTCCGCGACCAATCAGCACGGTAGTGTTTAACTTTGGCGGCAAGATCAGTGATTGGTCGCGCGCCAAGACCGCGACCAATCACCGATTTGGGCGCCACATTTAAATATCGGCCGCGACCAATCAGCACAGCGTTGTTTAAATGTGGATCCAAGATCGGTGATTGGTCGCGGCCGATATTTAAATGTGGCGCCAAAATCGGTGATTGGTCGCGCCCAGCGTCGGCGACCAATCAGCACAGCGGTGTTTAAATGTGGAGCCAAGATTGGTGATTGGTTGCGGCCGATATTTAAATTTGGCGCCCAAATCGGTGATTGGTCGCGGGCAGCGCCCGCGACCAATCGGCGACTTTTAACACAAATGTCCGGATCTTTGTAACACCATGCGGATACTGTGGGGACATCAGCGGCTAGGGTGTCAAGGGAGGACCGGGGAGCGGCGCTGCGGGTCGGGATACTTCTGCTGCGAGCAGTCGCTCATCTCCCGGCTTCTTGCAACGGAAGTATCCGACCAGGCAGCGGCGCTCCCCGGTCCTCACCAATACGATTAGCTGATTGGTCGCGCTCTCCGCATGCGACCAATCAGTGATCTTGGCGCTAAAGTTAAACACCGCTCTGCTGATTGGTCGCGGACGCTGCCTGCGACCAATCACCGATTTGGGCGCCACATTTAAATAGCGGCCGCGACCAATCAGCGAGCTTGGCGCCAAATTTAAACAACGCTCTGCTGATTGGTCGCGGACGCCAGACGCGTCCAATCAGTGAGATTGGCGCCAAATTTAAACAACGCTCTGCTGATTGGTCGCGGACTCCAGCCGCGACCAATCAGCGAGATTGGCGCCAAATTTAAACCCCGCTCTGCTAATTGGTCGCGGATGCCGGCCGCGACTAATCAGCATTATTGGCGCCAAATTTAAACACCGCTCTGCTGATTGATCACGGTCGCCATCCGCGACCAATCAGTAGTATTGGCGCCAAATTTAAACCCTGCTCGGCTGATTGGTCACGGTTGCCGGCCGCGACCAATCAGCAGTATTGGCGCCAAATTTAAACCCCGCTCTGCTGATTGGTCACAGTTGCCTTGCGCGACCAATCAGCGATTTTGACGCCAAATTTAAACACCGCTCTGCTGATTGGTCGCGGCCGGCGATTGCGACCAATCAGCATTATTGGCGCCAAATTTAAACCCCGCTCTGCTGATTGGTCGTGACCGCTGGCCGCGACTAATCAACATTGTTGCCGCCAAATTTAAACACCGCTCTGCTGAATGGTCGAGGTCGTGACCAATCACCATTATTGGCGCCAAATTTAAACACCGCTTTGCTGATTGGTCGCGACCACAACCTATCAGCATTATTGGCGCAAAATTTAAACCCCGCTCTGCTGATTAGTCGCGACCGCCGGCCGTGACCAATCAGTGATATAGTCGCCAAATTTCAACACCGCTTTGCTGATTGGTCGCGGTTGCTGGCCGCGACTAGTCAGCGATTTTGGCGCCAAATTTAAACACCGCTCTGCTGATTGCGCCGGGTCTGCCGCATACATATTCTAGAATACCCGATGCGTTAGAATCGGGCCACCATCTAGTTTCATGAAATAATTTTAAAAAAAATTGACGTGGGGCTTCGCACTATATTTGTGTCCAGCCAGGTACAGCAGGCAGGAACGGGCTGCCCCCAACCACCAGCTGCCTATTTGTACCTGGCCGGACACAACAATATAGGGAAGCCCTTTTTTTCTTAATTATTTCATGAATTTCATGAAATAATTAAAAAAAAAAATACGTGGGGCTTCGCCCTATTTTTGTGTCCAGCCAGGTACAACTAGGCAGCTGGGGGCTGGAATCTGCAGCGCAGGGAGGCCCAAGCTTTCTGGGTCCCCCCAGCTGCAAATTGCAGTCCGCAGCCACCCCGGAAAATGGCGCGTTCATAGAAGCGCTATCTTCTGGCGCTGTACCCAACTCATCCAGGGCCCTGGTGCGGTGGCTCACTGGGTAATAAAGGGGTTAGGGCCAGCTTGGCATTATCAGCTGGCCCTAAGCCCGAAATTCATGGGGTCACGCCAATATTAGACATGACCACCATGAATTTCTAGTAAAGTATTTAAAAAAAACACAACACCCAGAAAAAAGTCCTTTAATTGAAATAAACACACAATTCTTTATTGTTCTAAATTAAACTATACTTACCATCACGCCCATTCCAGCTGAAGCCAACGATCTCCTGCAATAAAAGTAAAATAATAAAGCAACCTCATCCTTACCTTTCCATGGTTCCCAGACAGCTTCAGCTCTGCTACATCGAGATGACAGGCTGGACCACAGCAGAACGCTGCCATCCAGCCTGTCATCCCGTAGACACTGAGAAGCACAGGCATGCTTGCGCTCCTCAGTGTCTCGCTGTGACGGCATAAAGATGAGCCGACAATGAACTCGGCTCACCTCATGCACGTCACTGACAGCGTGGGAGAATTCTCCTGCACTCAGCGCTTCAGCGTGAGAATTTTCCCACGCTGTCAGTGACGTGCATGAGGTGAGCCGAGTTCATTGGACATGAATGAGCTCACCTCATGCACGTCACTGACAGCGTGGGAAAATTCTCACGCTGAAGCGCTGAGTGCAGGAGAATTCTCCCACGCTGTCAGTGACGTACATGAGGTCAGCTGAGTTCAATGGACATGAATGAGCTCACCTCATGCACGTCACTGACAGCGTGGGAAAATTCTCCTGCACTCAGCGCTTCAGCGTGAGAATTTTCCCACGCTGTCAGTGACGTGCATGAGGTGAGCTCATTCATGTCCAATGAACTCGGCTCACCTCATGCACGTCACTGACAGCGTGGGAAAATTCTCACGCTGAAGCGCTGAGTGCAGGAGAATTCTCCCACGCTGTCAGTGACGTGCATGAGGTGAGCCGAGTTCATTGTCGGCTCATCTTTATGCCGTCACAGCGAGACACTGAGGAGCGCAAGCATGCCTGCGCTTCTCAGTGTCTGCGGGATGACAGGCTGGATGGCAGCTTTCTGCTGCGGTCCAGCCTGTCATCTCGATGTAGCAGAGCTGGAGCTGTCCTGGGAACCATGGAAAGGTAAGGATGAGGTTGCTTTATTATTTTACTTTTATTGTAGAAGACATTGGCTTCAGCTGGAATGGGCGTGATGGTAAGTATGGTTTAATTTAGAACAATAAAGGATTGTGTCTTTATTTCAATTAAAGGACTTTATTCTGGGTGTTTGTGTTTTCTTTTAACTTTGACTATGGGGTTAGTAATGGGGGTGTCTTATAGACGCCTCTCCATTACTAACCTGGGCTTGATGTCAGCTGGCATTATAAGCTGACATCAACCCCAGCCCTATTACCCCACTGCCACCGCTACAGGGCAGTGGGAAGAGCGAGGCTAAGTGCCAGAATTGGCGCATCCTATGGATGCGCCATTTCTGGGGCGGCTGACGGCTGGTGTTTCTAGCCTGGGAGGGGGCCAATATTCATGGCACCCTTCCTGGGCTATTAATATCAGCCCCCAGCTGTCTGCCTAGCCTTTGCTAGCTATTAAAATAGGGGGGACCCCACGTCATTTTTTTGGGGGGGTCCCCCATTTTAATAGCTAGTAAAGGCTAGGTATTCCGCTGGGGGCTGATATTAGTAGCCTGGGAAGCTCCGTGGGTATTACCCCCTTCCCAGGCTTCAAACATCTGCCCCAGCCGTCTGCTTAACCTCCGCTAGAGCTTAAAATTACGGGGAACCCCACGCCAATTTTTTTTTTAAATAAATCCTTTATTTTAACACTAAATGACAAGTACAGTAATCAACACTGTCACTGTACTTCTTATATATGTGACTGACATGTTTCTATCTATCTAATCTATGTGTGATGCTCTATTCCTTCCATTCTAAATTGTCGGGTACAGATGCTGAAATGCCGGCCGGCTTTTTTAAAGAGACAGTGCATGAAAACACTAATATTTTTTTTAATAAATCCTTTACACTAAATGACAAGTACAGTAAGCAACACTGTCACTGTACTTCATATATATGTGACTGACATGTTTCTATCTATCTAATCTATGTGTGAAGCTCTATTCCTTCTATTCTAAATTGTCGGGTACCGCTGCTGAAATGCCGGCCGGCTTTTTTAAAGAGACAGTGCATGAAAACACTATTATTTTTTTTAATAAATCCTTTACACTAAATGACAAGTACAGTAAGCAACACTGTCACTGTACTTCTTATATATGTGACTGACATGTTTCTATCTATCTAATCTATGTGTGATGCTCTATTCTTTCTGTTATAAATTGTCGGGTACGCTGCTGAATTGCCGGCCGGCTTTTTTAAAGAGACGGTGCATGAAAACACTATTATTTTTTTTGATAAATCCTTTACACTAAATGACAAGTACAGTAAGCAACACTGTCACTGTACTTCATATATATGTGGCTGACATGTTTCTATCTATCTAATCTATGTGTGAAGCTCTATTCTTTCGGTTCTAAATTGTCGGGTACCGGTGTATGCCGCTGCTGAATTGCCGGCTTTTCATGTTTCACTGTGAGCACTGTTCCCATCGATTTGGGCAATCACTGTAATGCCACAACCACCATGGCTGTGGCATTACAGTGAGTGGCAGACAATCCCTGCATGATTGGTGCTCTAAATAGCGCCAGACATGCAGGACACGCTTTTGGTGCACGAACAGTTATCAAACATAACCTCGAACAGCCGAATTTTTTGCAAATCGTTCGGGTTCGTCGAACAACTCGAACACCGCCCAAAACAGCTCGAATTTGAGATTGGCGAACAGTTCTAGTCGAACACCGCTCATCTCTACTACTGACCCCACATTAAAAACTCTTATTGACCATCAATAATTTATCTGGAACACCAAGGTGACTTAAAGCAGAGAACAAAAATCTATGTGATACTTTATCACATGCTTTCTCAAGGTCCACCGACTGTAAAGAGCGTTGTTATTCAAATTAGCCAGATAAATTAAGTCTCCTAGAGGCAGCAAATTATGTGAAATTTTCCTACCAGGCACTGCACATGCCTGATATTCCCCCACCATATCACCTATCACATCTGTCAGTCTACCAGCTACAATTTTCAAAATAATTTTGTAATCACAGTTTAACAGTGTTATGGGCCTCCAATTTTTAATATCCCTCATGTCCCTTTCTTATGAATCAGTGTAACAATCCCCCTCCTCATAGAAACCGATGAAATCCCATGAGTAAAACCATATTGCACCACATGGGAAAACTCCACACCTATAATTTCCCAAAATGCAACATAAAATTCAGCAGGAAGACCATCACAGCCTGGCATCTTGCCTTTCGCCAAGTCATTCACCGCACATCTAATTTCATCTTTCCCAACCTCCCCACTTAAAAACTCAATTTTCTCCTCAGAAATATTATTAGTTAATACTTTACAATAATCATTCATATCCGCATCACTGGCTCTACTATCGTTTGAGAAGAGTGTTTCATAAAAGGAAAGAATACTGCCAATCATCTCATCCCCACATACCTCACCAGCAGGAGAAAAAATAAACTTAAAAACCCCTTTAGGTTTAAAACATTTTTTTTTTTTAAATATCTCGAACATTGCTCATTTTCCTCCATGTGCTTTATTTTTGCCATAAACATAATAGTCTTCCCTTTTTCAATAAGTATCTTCTTCAGCACATCCTTCAAATCTGCAATCTCTTTATCCACCTCCATCCCCGCCCTCTTAAACTTATGGAGTACTTCCAGTTCTGAAAAACAGCAGCATCATGATCCCTTTTGGCTTTCGCTTTCCTAAAACACACCCCTTTAAAATAACATACAAATTTCTCCTTGGCCCAGTCCCACCACTCCAGCAAGTCTTTAAAAAGGTGTTGTTCAGACACACAAGACAAAAACACTTTATTAAAACCAGCCTTAACACTCTCCTCTTCCAGCAGGCTTACGTTCAGCTTCCAGAGTCCCTTTCCAAAAGCCAGGGACTCAGCTATACACAGATCTACCACTTCCATCTTGTGGTCGGAAAAAGTCATCATCACGTGGTTGCATTTGGCCACCTTAATCCCCTCAGACGTAAAAACTTAGTCAATTTGGGAACTACTATGTCCACTATCTGATATGTATGTGAACTTATCACTTGGCCCAATCATCAGACCAGCATCCGTGTAATGTAAATCCTGCACAATCTGATTTAAAATATTAGAAGTGACATCAGTCCTACCTTCCGTAGAGCTCTTACGATCTTTTGCAGATCTGACACAATTAAAATCTCCAGCCACTATAGTGAAGTCTCTGCCTGGTAAAAACAACTTTAAAGACTCCAAAAACCCAACTCTTGCTAGTTTATCTGCAGGGGCATAAACATTAAAACCCATACCCGCTGACCTAAAAACTCCACTAATCAAACATCTCCCAGGTATGATTACTTTAAACTCTAAAACCTTTAGACTAGAATTACACAATAAAATGCCCACCCCTTCATTCCTGTTTTCTGAGCATGGGGACCAAAAGGATTACCCCTTATTCCACTCACTCTCATGCGGGGCAGATTTAATTATACATTCCTGCAGACTGACAATATCTGCATTCACACGCTCAATGTAATCCAGTATCCCTGCTCTCCTACAAGCAGAACCAATATCTCGTACATTCAGAGAAGTAACACACAACGCCATCATAGCAACAGGAAAAAATCTCCACCATACCTGTTCCATCATGAACCAGGAGGAAACCCACTCCTCCCACCCACCCACTTTTCTACGCATATCAGGCGACTCAAGATGCGAGTTCCTGTTAGAAGAACCTGATCTTTAGGGAGACTGGATCTTCCTGCCCCCCACACCAGCACCCCTCCACCTTACTTCTTTTAATCACGGAGGCATAACTCTCCTCCTTGCCATCATCTTCCTCCCCATTTTCACTCCAATCACTGTCAACCCTAACATACTGCCGAGGGGTTACAGTTCTATCCTCCTCCTCCTCCAAAACCTCTATTTCCTCACCCCCCTCTCTTCCCAAAACAGGATTCACGGACTCTGCCATATTAGACAAATCCATCCCATCACCTGGGTCATGCACATCAGCTACTGTCTCCATTACTTCCAGCACCTCCCTCAAACCAACTTTCTTCCGGCTCTGCCTATTTTCCTCCATCTTGGGCACTGCATGTTCTCTTTCCCTACCACCATCTTGTGTTTGGATTTCTCCCTCTGAGTTTGAGCCTTCGTCCTCCTCCCCACTATCCTGCCGAGCCTTCTTCTGCCTCTCTTCAGCGTCCACCTGTGACCTAGGAATCTGAGCCAACAATTTGCATTTCCTTGCAAGGTGATCTTCATGTCCACACAAATCACACACCGTCTTCATTTGGCAACAACTTGCAGCATGACCAGATTTCCCACAACCCCTACAAACATCACCTTGCACAGGACAATCTTTTTGCACATGTCCAAACTCATGACACTTCCTACAATGTTCCATCTGTCCATTATGAAAACAAAATCCCCTTTCTCCTCCGATAGAAAATTGTGCAGGAATGCTCTTGGCACCCCCAATAGCTCTATCATCCGGTCTCAGTTTCACAACATATCTCCTCTTGCCATTTAGATAATTGTGTTTGTTCCTCATTCTTCCCACAAATTTAACCTCACAAAAATACCGAGCTAAAAAATTATAAACAGTCTCATCCGGAACCTTAGGGTTATACATGTGCACAACCACATACTTATATATGTCTGCTGGAACAGAGGTTCCAGCACGATAAACTCTAGGCATTCCACTTCCTTTTTTTCCTTCATTCGTACCAACTCCATGTACATTCTCTGGCACATACTCAAAGAAACAAAAGTAATATCATAAATCCCTTTTTTCTGAAAATCCTGCAGTACCAATACATCCGTTACCTTCAAGCCTTTAATGTTCTACAAGACATCAACGCAAATTTGGTCCAAACCGATTTCTTCTTCATGACCTGCAGTCACCTTCAGACGGACCGAGTCCTTTAATCCACATGCTTTCTCCACCATTTTTACAGCAGATAAACACAATCGCCGCTCAATTGGACACCAGGGCCCCACAAGGGGGAATCCTGGTCACAACTGCCCTCCAAACAACACCAACAGCAGAAACTCACCACTGATCTTGCCAAAAGGACGAGAAGCGATAACCCGAATTGGTTTCGGCCTAGTATGGCTCCCTCGTATCCTGAAATCTTCGCTTATGGCGATGGGCACCAGGACTCCTGTTAAGAAGACATGTTGTCAAAGTCTAGATCCCTTACATGCCTCCACTTTTCAGCTTGTGGCTGCTGCAATCCACGCATTTTAGATCTGCATAACTCCACCTATTTTAACACACCACCCTCACCCCCTGCTGTTCCCATGCGCCTCAACACCAGGGGGAGGGAGGGAGGGAGGAGAACCAATTAAGGAAAAAAAACAAGCTGCTGTCTCCCCTTAGCACTAGTGTTGCTGATTACTTACCTGCTGCTGCTGGTTGTTCACCAGACTGAACATGGCTGCTCCTACACAGCCAATTAAAGGTCAGGGGCCTATTGTGGCATGCGCAGTGTTCCATTGCCACATTCCATCTAGTGCAGGCAGGACACCTGGCGAGCTGAACACCAATAGGAAGGTCACACAGACAGTCATAGGCAGACCTTAAGAAGAGCGCCACAGACCAAACTTTTTGGGGTATTTTTTTATAATCCACAGGCATGAAATTAAAGAAGTCAATGCTCCACCAGAGGGAGACAACATTTCAGAAAAGTCATTGTAGCAAGCCAAAAAAGTAATTTTAACCGCAGGGTAATCAGCAACACCTACCTGTTGACTCAGGTGAGTTTAAATGTCTGCAGTTGATAACAAGGGCATTTGCTAAATAGATGGTGTGTGTACAATAATAGATAGATAGCATTGCATTGCATTACAATACAATACATTACATTACATTGGTAAAAGCAATGCACATATAGTAAATGTAACAGAGTTGCACAAGTTCAACCGAAACGAGTTTGTCATCTGGCTTCGGCAACTTTTAACGTGAAAAATCAAATGAGGGGAAAAAAGCAAAGCCAAAAAATCCCCCCCAATAACCGACAAACAAGCAAAATAAACAAAACGCATTGAATTCAATTCTTTCTGATTTTGGAAACCGCATTAGGAAGGGGGTTGACCAGTCCTGGAGGTACTGCAATACCAGGTCAATGCGTGGAGTGGACAGAGCAAGCTCTTTTTCCATCTCCTTGTTCTAAAAATCCATTTAATATTTGATACGTCCCCTATCTGGGGACCATATATTAAACTGTTAAGAACAGATTTTTTTTGACGGAATATAATTAGTGATGAGCGAGCACTAAAATGCTCGGGTGCTCGATGCTCAGGTTGAGCACATTGGAACACTCGGGTGCTCGACCCGAGCAACGAGCCCAATGTAAGTCTATGGGAAACTCGAGCATTTTTCAGGCGGCTCCCCCCGGCGGTCTGCAGAGGGCCTAAAAATTGCCCAAATCGATGGGAACAGTGCTCAAATGTCATGGAGACAGCATGGGGAAGACCACTGGTAGCATTTCTGACTCCCAGGTCACTTCTGTCAACAACGTTGTCAGAGGTATTACGCCACTTTTAGGGACTCACAATAAAACATACCAAAACGAAACCAAAATGGATTTTCCTGGGAAATATGTTAAGGAACATCCTTTCCAGGATAATGACTTGTACATAAAGCAAAATAAATAGCCCAAGGTGTGGAGGAGCATTTTTGTTTTTGGTTATGTTCACACGTAGTGTTTTTGGTGCGTTTTTTCACTTCTGCATTGCTTTCAGCCGTGACAAATGCATTCACCAGGAAATGTCATTTTAATCATTTTACAACCTTAACTGGCCATGTGATGTGTGAGATATCATCAGACACATCGTGTTTCATTTATTAAGGAGGGACTCTGAAAGTCACAAAGCCTATTTTTTAGGGCCATCAGGTGGCCTTTACTATTATTAAAGGGCCAGCAGTCGGCCCTCACTATTCTTAGAGAGCCAGCCGGCTATGTTTTATTGTTCCAATTACTAAAGAGTGGGTCTCCTATACTGTAATGGCGTATGCAGTGAGTGGCAGGGCTGCCCAAAATTTGGACGCACCCCAATACCACTTTGAAAATTGGGAGGCACTCCAATACCCCTTGGAAGAGACGTAGAGGGCCTCATGAAACAATGTTCCCATTATTAGGAAGTGGGTCTCCCACTGTGTTTGCCTATGCTGTGAATGCAAGGGTTGTCAAAAATTGGGAGGCACTCCAATGCCCCTTGGGGGGTATACATGAACATACTGTATAAAACATTTTTTTTTACGGGCATCATAAACACCCTTTAAAAAAAATTATGTAGGTGTTGCATCACGGACCACGGTCACCCTGGTGATATGGTGGTGGAGGATGAGGAGAAGGAGGAGGACAAGAGCAAATAGACAAAATCAGGAAGCATATACCCATGTGTGGGTGTGAAAAGGTGCATGGGAATACACCTCCCAAGAAAAGACACTGGATTTGAGTTTATGTTACGATGCTATCATTCGTTGGTGTTGAGAAGTCTGGCCCAATCCAGCCCTTGTTCATTTTTATAAGAGTCAACCTGTCAACATTTTCAGTTGACAGGCGGATGCGCTTATCAGTTATAATTCCACCAGCGGCACTAAAAACACGCTCTGATAAAACACTAGCGGCAGGGCAGGCCAGGACCTCAAAGGCATAGAGAGCCAGTTATTTCCACATATCCAGCTTGGATGCCCAATAATTATAAGGCACAGAGGAATCACGGAGGACGTTAGTACGGTCAGCAAAGTACTCCCTCAGCATTTTCCCAAACTTTGCACTCCTTGTGAGAGTACCCTGCGCCTCAGGGCTTGTGCAATGAGAGGGGCTGAGAAAATTCTCCCAGAACTTTGACAGTGTTCCCCTGCCTCTGCTGGATTGGAGTTGTGTCTCTCTCGTCTGTACTCCTTGGTTGTCCAACGAAGTGTGCCCTCTGCCGCCAGCGTTTTCAGATGGGAATTTTTTTAATAGGGCCTTCTGGTACAGCCCCATTTTTGGAGACCTGTCCGCCTCAGGAATAAGAGATATAAAGGTCTCCTTGTAGTGTGGGTCTAGAAGTGTCACCAACCAGTAATGACTGTCACCCAAAATCTTGAGAACGTGAGGGTCATGGGAAAGGCAGTGTAACATAAATTCAGCCATGCGTGCCAGACTACTAACAGGCAAGACTTCCGTGTCCTCACCAAGAGGATGACTGACCATGCTCTCCTCCTCCTCTTCCTCTCTGTCCTCTGGCCATCCATGCTGAACAGACGGTATGACAGCTGTTCAGGTAGTACCGTCTATAGTGCATGAAACTAGCTCCTGCCCTTCCTCCTCCTCTTCCTCATTGTCACCCAATCCATGTTGGGATGAGATGAGGCTGGGCTGTGTGTAATCACCCTGTACGGTTCCTTGCTATATCTCATCGTGTTCCTCCTGCAATGCATCCTCTTTGATTGTGAGCAGAGAGTTTCAGAAGACAGAGAAGCGGGATGGTGATGCTAATTATGGCGTCATCGCCACTCACCATCTTGGTGGAGTCCTCAAAGTTTGGAGAATGGTACATATGTCTGACATTCATGTCCACTCCTGAGGTCTTATGTGTGGAGTCTGAACTGAATACTGACGGCCTTGTTGATGCTGGTACTCAACAACTGCCCTCTTCTGCTCACAAATCCTTCCAAACATCAGCAGTGTAGAGTTCCAGTGCGTGGGGACATCACACACCAGTCTGTGAGCCGGAAGCTCCAAACGCTGCTGAAACATTGCAAGGGCGGCGGAAGCTGTAGGTGACTTTCTAAAATGGGCACACAGGTGGCGTACTTTAACAAGCAGATTCGGCAGCTCCGGGTAGGATTTGAGAAACCGCTGAACCACTAGGTTAAGCACATGGGCCAGACATGGTACTTGTGTGAGCTCGCCTCGCCTCAGTGCCGCCACCAGGTTCCGGCCATTGTCACACACGACCTTGCCTGGCTGTAGGTTCAGTGGTGTGAGCCACATATCTGCCTGCTCTTTCAGAGCTGTCTACAACTCTTCAGCATTGTGCGGTTTGCCACCTAAGCATATTTGCCTCAGCCAAGCGGCAACAGGCTGTGCGGAAGCAGTGCTGCAGTGCTTCCAGCTTGTGACTGATGTGGTCATTTCAGAGATGGAGGCTGAAGAGGAGGAGGCTGAGGAGGATGAGGTGCAGGAGCTGTAGACCGTGGGGACAACCCTGATTGACCTAGGGCCTGCAATCCTTGGCGACGGGAGGACGTGTTCCATCCCAAGGTCTGACTGGGTCCCGGCTTCCACTATGTTAACCCAGTGTGCCGTCAGTGAGATGTGCCGTCCCTGTCCACAAGCACTTGTCCACGTGTCCGTGGTTAGGTGGACTTTCCCAGTAACTGCGTTGTTGAGGGCACGGCTAATGTTTTGGGACACATGCTTGTGTAATGCGGGGACGGCACACCGGGAGAAATAGTACCGGCTGGGGACTGAGTACCAATGGGCGGCCGCCGCCATCAGGTTGCGGAATGCTTCTGTCTCCACGAGCCTAAAAGGCAACATTTCGAGTGCAAGCAGTCGTGAAATGTGAGAATTTAGTAGTGTGGCCTCTGGGGCGTTGGCTGCATATTTGCGCTTGCGTTCGAAGGACTGGGGTATGGACAACTGAATGTTGCGCTGGGACAAGGACGTGGACGTGCTTCCTGATGCTGCTACTTGAGAGTGTGCAATGACAGATGCAGGGCAGGAGGCATCTTCGCATGCACCATGGACAGCGGATTTGCTTGCATGCACAACAGCGGTAGAAACAATGGTGCCACCTGCAGACACTGTTCCTGGACCCTGGGGTTCGGCCCACAAAGTCGGGTGCTTTGCTGCCATGTGCCTGATAGTGGTGGTCAGGCTGGTCATTTTGCTACCCCTGCTGATGCTGGCCTGGCAGGTGGTGCAAATGGCCTTTTTGGGGTTATCATCGGAGTCTTTAAAAAACAAACAGACTCAGGAAGACTTAACAGTTGTACTGGCAACTTCATTTGTGTTGGTGTTACGGGGAACGGTTGCCTGCCTTCTGTCTGCGGCCACCACACTGCTTCTTCCTGCCTGTTGGGGTGCTCTGCCTCCCTCCCCCTGAGTGCTGCTGTCCTCACTCTGCATTTCCTCCTGCCAGGTTGGGTCAGTAACTATATCATCCACTACCTCGTCTTCCACTTCCGCACCCGGGTCCTCCTCCAGACTTTCTGGTAATTGTATCTCATCATCGTCCACCTCTTGTGACACTTTCCCACCGTCGCCTTCGTGTGAACGTGGCTGCTCAAATATTTGGGCATCGCTACACGTTATCTCCTCTTGCTCCACTTCAAGTGGACCGAGTGAGAGGCCCGAATCTATAAATGGAAAAGTGAACAGCTCTTCAGAGTGTCCAAGTGTGGGATCAGTTGTCTCCGGGCACTCGGCATAGTGGGAGGAAGGAGGATCAGGGTGAGGAATATGCGGTCCAGACTCACGGCTACTGAGACTTGACCATGTGGAAGACAGAGTGGTGGTGGTGGTGGTGGCTAAGTGACTGGAAGCATTATCTACTATCCGACCAACAACCTTTTGACACTGCTCTGGGTTCAATAGTGGTGTGCTGCAGTCCCCTAGGAATTGGGACAGGAAGGTCAGGCGAGAAGATGTGGGTGTTTGTTGTGGCACAATTTCAGCTTGCCCACGGCCTTGTCCTTGGCCTCTGCATGCACCATCTCCATCACGCCCAGTTCCCCGGCCCTTGCCACGTGCCTTGCCCATTTTAAATGGAGGACAATATCTTCCACGCTCACTACAAATGACTGAATTTGGAGCCAACTTATATGTGATCCGTGTGACGGAGAAACCACAGTTTTAAATACCTGGCGTGTAGGTAACTAGTTTGAGCAGCAAACTGGTGTCATTTGCTTCACTGACACACTGAAACAAATTTTTAATGGAGGCCAGAAATGGCAGTATTTTCTGAAAACATATATGAGATCCGTGTGATGGAGAAAACACCGTTTTAAATAGCTGGATTTTTAGCACTGTAATAAGGAAAGGACATGGCTGTATTCTGCAGTGCCAACAAGCAAATGGCGCAGAAAAACGGTGTTCTCTGGATTGCTTTTTAAGCAAATAATCAGGATTAAGATCCAAAAAAAAAAGTATTCCTGGCCCCTGAGACCTGGGCCTTTGTCTAGAAATCTCTAACAGCAGCAGAAGACAGAATTGGAATGGAGCCTCTTGTGCTATATGCACTGCAGTCTGCTATATACACTGCCTGCCTGATCTCTATGCAGATGGATTGGTTAGTCCTCAAAAGAACTGTTTGTTAAGATGGATATGTGTAATGTACGGTTTTTCTTCCTACACTACCTAATACACAAGCAAATCTCTCCCTAGCTCAGCAGCACCTCTCCCTACTCTGCCTGATTCCGGAGTGACTGTGACGAGCACGGCAGCACCAGGTGTGATATAGACCCGATGACACTGTTCGGCCAGCCAATCACTGTAATGCCACAACCACCATGGCTGCGGCATTACAATGAGTGGCAGGCAATCCCTGCATGTTGATTGGCACTATAAAGAGCGCCAAACATGCAGGAAGGGGACCCGAGCATCCGCCCGAGCATCTCGCAAGTACTCGGCGAGCTCCGAGCATCTCGAGTACTGAGATGCTCGGGCGAGTACCGAGTACTTGCGAGTATGCTTGCTCATCACTAAATATTTTTCGACCACTAAGTTAATAGACAGTGTACAGTGCCGCAGCCCAGTACACACAGAATTCTACATCATATGTACATAGTGCGTCGTATCCTTATGCTAACTAGACACATCACACTCATGTACAGCATGTCAATCAATACTGTACGATGAACCATGATAGGGAATGGGGAGTGGGAAAGAGGAGATAGGGAGGGGAAAATCACAGGCCCGAAGCTTTATTGAAAGACAAGACACATAAGGGGGAAGGGTGGGGGGTTGGGTTTAGTCTTCGCCCTCGTCCTGCAGACCATCCACGATGGAATAGTCTCTGAGTAGGCTGTGGATCAGCCTGCGGCAGTCCCGGACGGACATCCTCTCCCTCCTCAAGATGAGCTGGTTCCTGGCGACCGAAACGGCGTTCTTGAAGCAGTTCATAAGGCACCAAGCTTCCTGGATGGCTCCGACGGGATGAACCCCAGGGAAGAGTCCGTAAAGCACAGAATGGTGCGATAGGCTCGCACTGGGGACAGAGTTCCTCAGGTCGTCCTCAAGGGCAGTCAACAGGCGCTGTGCAAATCAGCAGTCCCAAAAAGTGTGCAAAGATGTTTCCTCCACAGAGGGGCACCTTGGGCAGTACCGGGTCTTGCACAGGTTCAGGGTATGCATGAATGACCGGACGGGCAGTCCGCCCTGAATTGCCATCCACGACAAGTCGTTGTGCCCGTTGGTCAGCCTGTCAGACGACACATTTGTCCACACAGTCTCCAGCGTGTCCTGGTGAAGTCCTGTGATGTTCTATGCGTCATCCTTGGCTCTGATGAGCTTGTGGATAGTTTTGGGCTTCCACAAGTTGGGCTTGAGTCCCTCCAGTTGGTGTTCCCCACGAATCGAACGACGTCTCTGTAGAACCATGGCGTCGTCCAGTTGTAGGGGAAGGAGCTGTCCCACTTGTCCCAGGTTAGTCGCCTCCAAAGAGGAAGCAGGAAGAAGCGAGACATGGACCTGCCCGCAGAGCCGTTCTTGACTTGCAAAGACACAATCACATACAAAAGAGGACTGTTGGAGGGTGGGGATATCTGGAGCAACCTTCCCACCCTTGCGAGGCTCCTTTTACATGATGGCCCACCTGACTGTCCATCTTGGATCCCCACACAAAGTGAAACACCGTCCTGGTAATGGCCCTGCACACGGTGACGTGTGGGGACCAGGCCTGCGCCGTGTACTGCAACACGGGCAGAACATCGTTACGCAGGACGAGTGCCTTACCCTCACAAGTGAGGTGTCTGAGGCTCCAGAGTCCAATCAGTTGTTTAACCTTTGCCAAGTGTTCTCGCTCCTGGCTTCCCGATCCAGACTCCCAGCACCTTGAGGAAATCCGGTTGGATGTTGAAGGGGAAGGGGACGGAGGAGGCCAGCTGCCAATCCCCGAAGAGCATGGCTTCTGACTTCCCGCAGTTGACTTTGGCCCCTGAAGCCAGGCCAAACCTCTCACACGTCTGGACGAGGGATTTGACTGAACCCCGTTCAGCGCAGAAGACGGTGACGTCATCCATGTAGAGCGGGCACTTGACCTCGTGTCATCCCGGACCCGGTGCAGTGATCCCTCTGATCTCTCAATTCTTCCGGATAGCCTCAGTAAAGAGTTCTATAACACAAACAAAAAGAAGAGGTGATAGAGGGCAGCCTTGTCTGACCCCAGATAGAACAGGGAAGGGGTCAGTCTTCCATCCGTTCGCCAACACCGAGCTGTGGATGTCAAAATACATCAGACGGACATACGAACAAAACATGTTACCCAAACATAACCGGTGCAGAGCTCGGCCCATGAACTCGTGGGAAACCCGGTCAAAGGCCTTCTCCTGATCCAAGGAGACCAGGGCCGCGTGTGCACGGCGGACCTTAATGTACTCGACCGTGTCCCACACGAGAGCAAAGCTGTCTGCTATGCGACCTCCAGGGATGCCGCAGTTCTGGTCTGGGTGGATTATCCGTCCGATGACCGTCTTCAGTCTTGTCGCCATCATCTTGGCCAGGATCTTGTAGTCCACGTTGAGCAAAGTGATGGGACGCCAATTCCTCAGGTCGCACCTCTTTCCCTTCCGCTTGTACACGATCGTGACTATTCCTTCCCTCAATGACGGAGGCATTCTACCATCCACCACCATCTCCTCGTACAGGTCCAACAGGTCCTGACAGATGAGGTCTGCCAGCCCTACATAGAGCTCCGCTGGAAGCCCTTCACTGCCCGGGGTCCTGCCGATCCTTAAGGATTCATCAGCAGAGAGCAATTTGAACACTGTCAGAGGTTTGTCCAAGGCTGCTGTGCCTGCAGGATCAAGATGGTTAGTGATACCTGACAGTAACTTATCAGCAGCGTCGGAGTCGGTAGTCTTGTGGGAGTAGAGTTCGCTGTAGAAGTCGCTGACGACCCTCATCACGTCCTCCTTCTCACGTTGCATGTTTCCGCTCTCGTCTCGCAGATCGTTCAAGAGCGTGTGGCCGGCATGGAGTTTCCTGAAAAAGAATGAGTTACATTTCTCACCCTTCTCCAGATTCTCCAGCTTGGAACGGAAGACGATTTGCTTGGACTCCTCCTCAAAGTGCCTTTTCAGGCTCTTCTTGGTCTCCTCCAGCTCCTCCCTCACATGCCAGCCATAGTGAAATAGGTCCTGCAGCGACCACAGCTAGCGCTGCAGCCCTCTGAAGTACCTCCTCTTCTCGCACGCCTGTTGTCGACCCTTGGCCTGAAATAAACAGCGAAACTCAAGTTTAACATACTCCCACCAATCAGAGACTGTTTGGAAGCTACCCTTGTAGGACCGACACATTGCGTAGGCTGCTCTCAGCTCCTCCACGATTTTATCCTGAGCCAACAGAGTGCAATTTAGCTTCGAGTAGCCGGGGCCGGACGGAAAACCGTCGCCGAGGACACCTTGTAAGTGAATGGCTCTGTGGTTGGAGAAGAAGCAGGGGACCATCGAGTGCCTACTCTGCCTGACTGCCCGAGAGGTGAACAGTAAGTCAATCCTGGAGCGGAGCGAGCCACCAGCCTCTCCCTATGGAGCCCACCACATCCTGAAGAGAGGCCTTGGTTACCATCTCGATGAGCAGCTTGGACGTGATGCTTAACTTGGCAGATGTGCCGGAACTATGACCGTCCTCCTCAATGGGGCAGTTAAAATCGCCGGCCATCACTAAGGTCCTGGTAGTGGCTAACTGAAGCTGCAGGGTCTGGAAAAGCTCCTAACGCTCATTTTTCAGTGGGGACGCATACACGTTGATGAACCTGATGGGTTCTCCCGCCCAGTTGCCATCTACGACAAGAGCCCTGCCGCAGACGAGCTCCTGGACGGACTCAAGCGTGAATGCGCCCCCCGATCAGAATTGCGACCCCCGCAGACTTGCAGTCACCCCCACCAGACCAGTAGGACGGACTGTGGGACCACTCCCTGGCCAGATGTTTTAATGACCTAGAGGGGGGGAGGGAACACTCCTGCAACATATAAACATCACACAACTGGGAAGTAAGAAAGGCATAAACAGTGACGTCTGAACTTGTCCCTAATGCTCCTGACATTAATGGAAAATAAGTTATTAGCCATCATGTAGGGAAAAAGGAAAAAGTTAGCGCAGGCAATACAGCTTAGTTATCACTCCGGTCGGGTGGTCCCTCGTCGGTGTTGACTGCTCGTGATGGGATCACCAGCAGGCCCTCTTCCTCCATCTGATTGAGCAGTGCGGCCTCGATCTCGGCGACCACCAGTTCCTCCTCTTCTGGCTCGGCCACCAGGGTCTCAACCATGTGCTCCATCTCTTCTGGCTCAGGGAGGGTGTCCTCCTTTTCGCCTATGAAGTCCAGAATCTTCTTTTTGGAGGTTTCAGTAGCAGGGCTGCCCTCCACCTTTCTCTTTCCCCAGGTTGGACCTGTGGAGACAAGAAGGGGAAAATCCTCCACAGAATAGATAGCGGCGGGTGGAGGAAAGGTTAATTCCACCGCTACCATGGTCTGGGGAGGGAGAGTGGCTGCCGGGGCGGGGGAAAGGACACCTGCTGAGGAGTAGGGGAAGGAGGAGGAGGAGGTGGAATCCTCAGCAGGGGTGGCCGGGGATTGGACGGAGGTGGCAGGGGGGGGGATCAGGAGAGGGGCGACAGAACTCTTAACCTCCTTTGACTTTTTCTTCTCCTTCTGGGCTGCTGGGACCGTGGCTGGGGCTTTGGCTACCGACTTCCTTGCCCGCTTTGGCCTTGGTCATCTCGACCTTGGTCGTCGCATCCTTGACCTTCACAGGCCTGGTCTTCGGGGCCTTGTCCTCCAGAGCTGGGGTCGTCGCAACCAACGATGCCCAGGATCTCTCACGCTTTGAGCAATCCTTGTAGAGATGAGCCGCCAGCCCACATAGGTTGCAGGACGTCTTCTTCGGGCAGTCCTTCGAGCTGTGTCCCGTCACTCGACAAATCCTGCAGGCGTCCTCCTTGCAGTTTTTCATCTCATGGCCTTTCCTGCGGAATCTCCTGCAGTTCCTCGGCATGTCTGGGTAATAGATGAGGCCGTAGGAGTTGCCCAGGAAGAATGTTGGGGGCAGGTGCCGAAGGCCGTCCGAGTAAGCCAGGTTCCTGTGGAGTCTAATGGTCACCGACCACTTACCTGTCCAGAAGCCGAGTCCATTCAGGATGTGAGAGGGTTCCTTCACAACTAAACAGAAGCATCTTAGAAAGGTACATATGTCTTTGTCTGGGGTGTGTGGGTTACGCATGGACACCGTGATCCTCCTCTCGTCCCTCTGGATAGGGCAGCTACCTGTGAAGGCAGAGAAAGAGTTATCAGGTCCTTTTGCACTCACCATTTCCCAGAACCTCCTGCAGGTGTTCACCGTGGCAAAGGTGATGAAGAAGATCCCTGTCAAGAAGGTCTGAATGCTGAGGGTATCCGACCTGGAGACGCCTCGATCCAGCAGCATCTTCTGGCAAAACACGGTGGAGGACATGTCTGGCATCCACTTCCTTCAGCTTCAAGGCCACCGTCTGCCTCATCCAGGGCTCCAGGGATGGAGCTTCATGGCAGGGCTTCTGGGGTCCCTTCTGCTGGCCAGTTGTGGAGGCAGTGTCCTTGGGGGCAGAATAGGCTCCTGGCTGGGCCCTCCTGGCGGTCCCCTGCTCCAGGCTCTTCTTTTCGGCCCTTCTCGCTGAGCTTGCCATGGCTTGTTCCTGCAGGTGATTCGTAGGGCAGGATCTGGAACTCTTCCCGTGGGGTGGAGCTATGCAGATTCTTCTACCATCATTTTCTGGACAAATTCCCTGAAAGGACTTTGTCTTGCTTATTTTCTTCCTCGAAGATTCCTCAGGACAGCCCGATTCTTCTCCGAGTCTTCGTCTTCTTCTGGATTCCTTAGAGCTTCTTCCTCCGACCGATATCCGCCTTCCTTCTCCGATGTCAGCTGGGCTCCGAAGCTCTTCTCCTTCCGAGTTAGATCGCTCTCGTCAAGTGTAGCTCGTAGCTCTTGTGTTCTTAAAAGAACAGATTTTTTTTTTTTGAAAGCCCAAATACGTGTACTAAACCCGAGTGCACTCAAAAAAGTTACAAGTGCCACAAAAAAAGTGCACTAGGATGCTGGTCAACATGAAACCCTCTCCAACAGGAGAAAGGTCCCCCAAACCATTTCCCACCAGAAGGCCACAGCGAGGAACTGGGACAAATAGCCACCTCTAGCCGAAGCCAGAGGTGACCCAATCTTACCCCCAGTACCTGCCTGAGTTCTCACCCGAGCAAGGCACTGGGAGCCAAAGACTGTGCTTCCCTCCCGGAAGAGGGAAGCCAACAATGCTCTCCTCCTGAAAGAGGAGAGCCAGAGGGGTTCAGGGGGGAGCGGAACCTGATTGCCACACACTCCCCCCCTAGACCTGCCAAGAGGAACCCATTAGGGAACCGCATCCTGACAAAATACTAGTAGGACATGACAAACGTGAATAAGTGGACACACAGTGACAAAAAAATTAAATAGTGAAGGTTTCACAGTATAATACTGCCCGGACCTTCGACCAGGAATTGAAAAATTCCCCATCCTAAGGCCAGAAGGCCCGGAATAAGGGTGTGTGCGAAGAAAGAAATATATAAGTGCTAGTGCAAATGTGCCAGAAACTTAAGTGGAGTTCCCAATCCCAGTGAGTTAAGGCACCCCAGGGTCACCACTCCAGGGACACTTCACACTTAGGGCTTTCGATCTTCCCCGGCCCAATGGCGTCGATCCAGGGGGGCCATGCTTTCCACCAGATGACTATATAAGCCACCTGGCGTACTAACAAGCGCCCAAACCCCAGTGTGCATAATGTATCAATCTACTAGGGCGGCCAACATCCAAAACCGTCTTTTCGAAAGATACTACACTTGATCTTAGCCAAAAGGCCGAGAAGCGATAACCCGAATTGGTTTTGGGCTAGTGTGGCACCCTCTGTTACAAGGACAATCCCCCAAGGCCAACAGGACGGGTACCCCAGACACCTCAGGTCAGACCAGATGCAGCAACCGGTAGATCACTACACCTGATCTTAGCCAAAAGGCTGAGAAGCGATAGTCCGAATTGGTTTCGGGCTAGTGTGGCACCCTCGTATCTTGAAACCTCCCTTTGTGGAGATGGGCACCAGGACTCCCGTTAAGAAGACATGTTGTCAAACTCTAGATCCCTTACATGCCTCCACTTTTCGGCTTGTTGCTGTTGCAATCCACGCATTTTAGATCTACATAACTCCACCTATTTTAACACACCACCCTCACCCACTGCTGTTCCCTCGTGCCTCAACATCAGGGGGAGGGAGGAGAACCAATTAAGGAGAAAAAACGAGCAGCTGTCTACCCTTAGCATGAGTGTTGCTGATAACTTACCTGCTGCTGCTGGTTCTTCAGCAGACTGAGCATGGCTGCTGTAGTGTAAAATTGTACTGGAAGACCATCCTCCCCCCGCCGTTTTATTCAAAGCTATACTACACATAACCTTCCATACTTCATCACTTGTCACAGCACCCATCACTCTCTCTTTCTGCCTCAATTTACTCTCTAACATACTCAAAACACCATTCTCCAAACACTCATCCCTCCACTTTACAGCATACAAATCCTCATAAAACTTTGCCACTTCCTCACACATATCCTCTCCACTCACCTCACTTCCATCAGCTCCATTCAACACACACGTACTTTGTTTTTTCCAAAAAACCTTCTTGAAAAAAAAAACGTGAGCATTTTTCATCATACTCCAAATTATCAACTTTTGCTCTAAAGACAATACTCCTCCCTCTTTCCCACAAGAACTCATGAACCTTCTTTTTCACTAGTAAAATATCCTCCTCCACCTCCACCCCTCCCTCCCTAAATTTATACAAGAAACTTAAACACGCATTTAAACTCACAAAATGTCTCCTCTTGACTGCTGCCATCCTATAACCCAAATTTTTTTTAACATTTTTTTTGGTTTTTTAACCCAATCCCACCACCCACAAACATTTCCAAAACCATTTCCACATTCACACCACTTCTCATACCGCCTTGCATATTCCTTTCTTACTTCCTCATGCTCCAATAACTTAACATTCAACTTCCACAAACCTTTCCCAAACACTCCATTCACATCCAACTCACACGACATACACACATGATCTGAAAACAAAACATTCTCCTGCTTATAGTCAACAGGAATCATATTTTTTTAAATAAAACAATAATCCAATCTGGATTGTATTTTTCCACTTTCGGAAAAGAAGGTATTTAATAAAGGCCTCACTTTACATACACTTTGCATATCATGCAAATCAAAATCACTAACCAACTCTAACAAAGTTTTCCCAGACGCATCCACATTCACTCTCCCCACATCATAATTCATATCACCCACAATCACCACAGGCATTTTTCCCGGAACAAAAAGTTTAATTTTTTCCGGTCATTTTTCTCCACCAGTGCATAAACATTAATAGCACAAAATTTAACATTTTTATACTCAAAATTAGCTAAAATACACCTCCCCACATCAATCCCCACATAATCACTCAAAACCACCTCCCTCCCTTTAACTAAAATCCCCACACCATCATTTTTATTACAGGCACTCCCCGACCACACAGACACTCCATGAGACCATTCATCCCCTCTCACCCCATCACACTCTTGCAAACAAAAAATCAAAAATTGAAGCCCTCCTGATTTTATTTTTAAACACTCTCACATTTTGTGAAATTATAGTAAAACCCATTTCACATACTAAAACAAATACAGAAAAGTTACAAAACTACTACAAAACTCCACTCACAAAAAAGCCTTTGACTTAAGTCAAAGCTCATAATAGGTATTATCATGCATATTGCAAGGCAACCTTAACCAACACCCCCACCATCTTCTTCCACCATCTGAACCGAGCAACTCGTTTCCGAGCCGCTAGCAGCTTCACCGTCACCCCACCTTGCTTTCTTGACAACCACTTTTCTCTGTGGTTCCCTGATATCTTCTTCATCACTTGCCCCACCACCCTCCCTGTGACACTTTCTACTCCCCGCACCCTCATCGGAGAAGTACTCATCAATATTTTCAGGATCTGAAGAGTGTGATGAACCTTCCCCAGATTCCATACAATCTGCAGCATCTACAGTGTCCTGAAAGTACAACGTATCTGGACACATTACTTTTCCCGCTGCTTTCATCTGCTTCTCCATTTTCTTCAATTCTTTCCCAAACCCCTTCTCCATTTTTGGTGCCTCCTTCTCCTTCTGGTAAGCAGGCCTCAGACTCACAGTTTCAGGGGCAGAGCTTTCAATCTGCCTCCTCTGCTCTCTCCCCATTCTGGCAGTTTCTCTTTCTATCTGCTGCACACGCCTCCTTTCCTCCTCCTCCTTCTTCCTCTCCTTATCAGTTTTCCTAGGCACACCTTGCGGGCAATCCTTAAACATGTGCTCACCACTTCCACACATGTCACAAGCTTTGGGCTTCGGGCACGCACTTGCCACATACCCCTCCTCTTTGCAGTTACGGCAACATTGCCCTTTCTTACATGCATCATGCACATGTCTAAAGCATTAACATTTCCAGCAATACATAGGCTGCCCCACATAGTAAAGGAAGCCCCTATGTCCTGCCACAGAAAAATTTGCAGGAGGATGTCTAAAGCCTCCCACACTTCCAGGATCCTTCTTCAGTTTCACCCGAAACTTGTATTTGTAGTTGAAAATACCCAGAGAATTAAACTGCTTTTCCCCTTTCCTCATATAATCACAGTACCGTGCAAGGAAGCCTTCAAGCAATGCTGGGTCAGTAAAAGGGTTATAAACTGTTACCCACACAATCTTTTCTTGAAGTCCAAACAAGGGTTCAAACCGCACCCCTTCCAAGAAAGGATCATCAGTGTGACTCCGAAGCCACTCATACACATCAAGGCAAGAATTTTCTTCTACAAAAATCACGTCATATATACCTGATTTAGTAAACTCGTTGACGCTGTAGAAATTGCCTCATTTTGCTCCGGCTTTACCTTCCAAGAGTTTTTCCACAATGAAGGACACATTATTCCTCTCGGAACCTGTTGGATCCACTCCAATTCAGATGGTGTTCTTCACGAAATTCATATTCAAAACCTGTCAGTATAATACCACAGAAAATCGCCAAATCATTTTGAAAAAAGACCTGGATTCCTCCAGAGAGCTCGCAAATATCAGGTTGCAACCAAATGATCGCAGCCAAAAGGCCGAGAAGCAATAACCCGAATTGGTTTCGGCCTAGTGTAGCATCCTCGTATCCTGAACCCTCCCTTTGTGGAGATGGGCACCAGGATTCCCGTTAATTAGACATGTTGTCAAACTCTAGATCCCTTACATGCCTCCACTTTTCGGATTGTTGCTGCTGCAATCCACTCGTTTTATATCTGCATAACTCCACCTATTTTAACACACCACCCTCACCCCCTGATGTTCTCACGCGCCTCAACACCAGGGGGAGGGAGGAGAACCAATTAACGAAAATAAACGAGCTGTCTACCCTTAGCATGAGTGTTGCTGATTACTTAACTGCTGCTGCTGGTTGTTGAGCAGACTGAGCATGGCTGCTGTACACAGCCAGATAAGCGTCAGAGCCTATTGTGACACGTGCAGTGTTCCATTGCCACACTCCATCTACTGCAGGCAGGAGACCTGGCTGGCTGAACACCAATAGGAAGCTCACACAGACAGACATAGGCAGCACTTTAAAAGAACTCCACAGACCAAACTTTTTTTGATATTTTTTATAATCCACAGGCATAAAATTAAAGAAGTCAATGCTCCACCAGAGGGAGACAACATTTCAGAAAAGACATTGTAGCAAGCCAAAAAACTAATTTTAAGCGCAGGGTAATTAGCAACACCTACCTGTTGGGTCAAGTGAGTTTAAACAGGTGCAGTTGATAAAAAGGGCATTTGCGTGGCGTGGACAGAGCAACGTCTTTTTCCATCTCCCTGTTCTAAAAATCCATTTAATATCTGGTCCCCAGATAGGGGACGTATCAGATATTAAACCGATAACATTTTTTTTTCTTCACAAAGATTACAAAATCTGAAATCCAATCTCAGAAAAAAAGGATTAAAGACTCAAATCCATCATAGTGTATTATTTCCTCTTTTCTTGCTTTATCATTCCTTATTTATTATTACATATATTTATTTTCTTATGTTTAACCTTGTTTTCCCAAAACCAGGTTATAAAGGACAACAGTGATTACATTCAATTCACTGTTTCTATATCACATTTGCCTTTTTTATCTCTAACAACACTTTATCTTTCAGAAGTATATAAATAAATAGCTTTGACATAACTTAGTACAATGCTCTACTGGAACTGTATTATGTTTAAAAATCAAGATATCTATACTTTCCAAAGTGCCACTTTTACACATGTAATAATTACCCATACCATCTTAAAATCTTCATTTATACTCATCCCATAAAATACCCTATTAAAATCTAAAAAATTCACATTACTCACACCTTTTATTAGATTACACACTTTCCGCCATACTGTCTGTGCAAAACTACAATTTCAAAATACTGTATTTTGTGGATTATAAAATGCACCAGAGCATAAGGCGCACCACAAATTTTGGGGCGGAAAATAGAAAAACATTTTTTTTTTACTAAAATGGTGGTGCATCTTTTAGTCTGATTGTACAGTAGATTATCGGAGTCCCAGGAGGTTGGGTCGCTGCTGGTGGCAGGAGTGGGGCGATGCTGCGGGCCCTGAATTGGAAGGAGGGGGTGAGAGGCGGTGCTGGAGGCCCCGGGCTATCACAAAATGTCTGGAGTCCCTACACTTCCCATCCTCTTCAATGCGGTGGACTTCAAGAAAATGGCTGCCGGAGGTAACGCATGTGCAGATTGAGGGAAAATTTGGGGGAAAAGTGGCTCTTATAATCCGAAAAAAATGATACATGTATTGGTGTTTTACCATCGCAGTATCTGGGCCTTGGACACTGGACAAGCCCATGCCAATGCTGGAACTCACAAGTGGACAGGCAATCCTTTACTATGCACCATAATAAATCTCTATGTTCATTTGATAAATAATCATAATTTATGTTCACCCAGATCCTATCTACTAGTTTTGATGAAAAATGCTCCATAGGACTGATGATTACTGTTAAAACTTTTTTTTTTTTTTTTACTTCTAAACACATTAACAAATAGAAAATTACCATACATCTTGCACAAGTAGGGTCCCAAAACCGTATAATATGTAGAAGTTCCTTTTGCTGATATCTCCTTATTTCTAAACTCCCTCCTGACTAGAGATGAGCGAACCTTTAAATGTTCAGTTTGTCCAAGCTTGGCGAACATACCGAACCCCACTGGGTTCAATGGGAGGCAAAACCAAACGCATACACAACACCTTCAAATGGGCCCAAAAGCTGCCAAAACAGCTCAAATTAGGGGCAGCCACCAGGAAAAGTGGCATCAATTTTTCTGTACAAATCTTATAATGGCACAGCAGCAGTTAGCCATGGGCCATGCATGAGGTATCAGGGTCTAGGCCAGCATTTACAGCTTTGAATTGAACTTCAAATTAAGATGAGGTTTGTGAGGAATCGATATAGGCCTGCTGTGCTGGGAGCCCTGATACCACATGCAGCAGCCCAAACAGCGTTTCTACTCAGCCACACTCAGATAGCAGAATAATCAGTTTCCTAGAGTAGTATTGATACAGAAATTTAAGGATAACAACAAAGGCAGTTGACTGAAAGTAAGTGGAGGCCTGCCGGTCTGGGAGGCCTACTACTACAGGCAACACACATGAAGGAGACCCAACCAGGAGTCTCCATATTTCCAAAAGTTAGAGGCTGACACCACCAAAGTGGCTTTAATTTCACTAGAGTAGAAATAGTATAATGGGGACCGACACCTCTTCTACTACAGACAACTCAGCAGATGGAGACCCAACCAAGGAGTCTTCAAATTAAAAAAAATTAGGGGCTGACACCACCAAAGTGGCATCAATTTCACTAGAGTAGAAATAGTATAATGGGGACCGACACCTCTTACACTACAGCCGACCCAACCAGGAGTCTCCACTAGTGATGAGCAAACGTGCTCGCCGATACTCGCCCGAGCATCATGGTGCTTGACAAGCTTGGCACTCGGCAATTATTTCCGGCTTGCTCAGGAGGGAGCTCGGGTCCCCACCCTGCATGTTTGGCGCTCTTTAGAGAGCCAATGAACAAGCAGGGATTGCTTGCCACGCACTGTAATGCCATAGCCATGTTGGTTGTGGCATTACAGTGCCTGGCTGGCCGCATAGCGTCATCGGGTCTATTTAAGACACGGTGACGCTAGGCTCGTCACAGTCTACACCGGAAACAGGCAGAGTAGGGAGAGCTGCTGCTGAGTCAGGGAGAGATTCCACAACATATCTATATATCCATCTGAACACTAATCCAGCTGCATATATTCAGTGGTGATAGCAGGCAGGTGGGGTTTGTGGCAGACTGTGTATACAGCACAAGAGGGTCCATTGCACATTCTGTCTGCTGCTGTTACAGATATCCGTAGACATAGCCCCAGATATCAGGGGCCAGGGCTATTTTTTTTATCCTGATTTTATGCTTAAAAAGCAATCCAGAGTACATCATTTTTCTGCTCCATTTGCTTGTCAGCACTGCAGAATACAGCCAGATCTTTTCCATATTACAGCAATAAAAATCCAGAAATTTGTAGTGAATTAGTCCATTTACAGTTTGTTGCAGTGTGTCAGTGAAGTTATTCACACGTGCTTGCTGTTTAGAATAGTAATCTACAAGGCCTCTATTCAAAACCGTAGTTGTCCATCAGATGTATCACATATAACTGTGGTCCAAATTCAGCCATTTCTGTCCTCCATTTACAGTTTGTTGCAGTGTGTCAGTGAAGCTATTCACATGTGGTTGCTGTGAAGAATAGTAAACTACAGGGCTGCTATATAAAACCGTGGCTGTCCATCAGACATATCACATATAACTGCTGTTCAAATCCAGCCATTTGTAGTTTACTTGGAAAATATTGTCCTCCATTTAAAGTGGGCATGGCACGTGGCAAGGGATGGGAAAGTGGACCTGATGGTGATGGTGCATGCAGAGGCTGAGGCCGTGGGCAAGCTGAAATTGTGCCACAACAAACACTCACATCCTGTCGCTCGACCTTCTTGTCCCAATTACTAGGGGACTGCAGAACACCACTATTGAACACAGTAGTGTCAAAAGGTTGTGGTTGGATAGCAGATAATGCTTCCAGTCACTTTGCCACCACCACCACCCTGTCTTCCACACGGTCAAGTCTCAGTAGCCGTGAGTCTGGACTGCATATTCCTCACCCTGAACCTCCTTCTTCCCACCATGCCGAGTGCCCAGAGACAACTGATCCCACACTTGGACACTCCAAAGAGCCGTTCACTTTTCCATTTATAGATTCGGGCCTCTCGTCTGGTCCACTTGAAGTGGGGCAAGAGGAGATCGCATGTAGCGGTGCCAAAATATTTGAGCAGCCATGGTCACACGAAGGCGACGTGGAAAAGTGTCACAAGAGGTGGACAATGATGAGATACAATTGCCAGAGAGTCAGGAGGAGGACCAGGGTGCGGAAGTGGAAGACTAGGTGGTGGATGATATAGTAACTGACCCAACCTGGCAGGAGGAAATACAGGGGGAGGGAGGCAGAGCACCCCAACAGGCAGGAAGAAGCAGTGTGGTGGCCGCAGACAGAAGGCAGGCAACCGTTCCCCGTAACACCAACACGAGGGAAGTTGCCAGTACAATTAGGTCTTCCCGAGTCTGGTTGTTTCTTAAAGACTCAGCCGATAACCCCAAAAAGGCCATTTGCACCACCTGCCAGGCCAGCATCAGCAGGGGTGGCAAAATTACCGGCCTGACCACCACCAGCATTATCAGGCACATGGCAGCAAAGCACCCGACTTTGTGGGCCGAACCCCAGGGTCCAGGAACAGTGTCTCCGGGTGGCACCACACCTTCTTCTGCTGTGGTGCATGCAAGCCAATCCCCTGTCCATGGTGCATGTGAAGATGCCTCCTGCCCTGCACCTGTCATTGCACACACTCAAGTAGCAGCATCAGGAAGCACGTTCACGTCCTTGTCCCAGTGTTCAGTTGTCCATACCCCAGTCCTTGGAACGCAAGCTCAAATATGCAGCCAAAGCCCCACAGGCCACACTACTAAATTCCCACATTTTGCGACTGCTTGTGCTCGAAATGTTTTTTATGCTCGTGGAGACGAAAACATTCCGCAACTTGATGGCGGCTGCCGTCCCTCGGTACTCAGTCCCCAGCCGCCACTATTTCTCCCGGTGTGCCGTCCCCGCATTACACAAACACGTGTCCCAAAACCGAGTAAGTCCGCGTAACCACGGATACGTGGACAAGTGCTTGTGGGCAGGGACGGTACATCTCGCTGACGGCACACTGGGTTAACATAGTGGAAGCCGGGACCCAGTCAGACCTTGGGACGGAACACGTCCTCCCAATGCCAAGGATTGCGGGCCCTAGGTCAATCAGGGTTGCCCCCACAGTCTACAGCTCCTGCACCTCATCCTCTTCAGCCTCCATCTCCGAAATTACCACATCATTCACAAGCTGGAAGCACTACAGCACTGCCTCGGCCAAGCGGCAACAGGGTGTGCTGAAGCTAATATGCTTAGGTGACAAACCGCACAATGCTGAAGAGTTGTGGACAGCTCTGAAAGAGCAGGCAGTTCTGTGGCTCACACCGCTGAACCTACAGCCAGGCATGGTTGTGTGTGACAATGGCCGGAACCTGGTGGCGGCTCTGAGGCGAGCTCACAAATATACCATGTCTGGCCCATGTGCTGAACCTTATGGTTCAGTGATTTCTCAAATTCTACCCGGAGCTGCCGGATCTGCTTCTTAAAGTATGCCGCCTGTGTGTTCATTTTAGAAAGTCACCTACAGCTTCCGCCGCCCTTGCCGTGTTTCAGCAGC
Organism: Phyllobates terribilis; assembly: GCF_046119375.1. Lineage (NCBI taxonomy): Eukaryota > Metazoa > Chordata > Amphibia > Anura > Dendrobatidae > Phyllobates > Phyllobates terribilis. The sequence continues at coordinate 100,726,484 of NW_027362765.1, forward strand.
GCTTGAAGCTTCCAGCTCACAGACTGGTGTGTGATGTCCCCACGCATTGGATCTCTACACTGCAGATGTTGGGAAGGATTTGTGAGCAGAAGAAGACAATTGTTGAGTACCAGCATCAACAAGGCCATCGGTATTCAGTTCAGACTCCACACGTAAGACCTCAGGAGTGGACATGGATGTCAGACATATCTACCATCTTCCAAAATTTTGAAGACTCCACCAAGATGGTGAGCGGCGATGATGCCATAATTAGCTTCACCATCCTGCTTCTCTGTCTTCTGAAACGCTCTCTGCTCACAAATAAATAGGATGCATTGCAGGCTGAGCACGATGAGATGGAGCAAGGAACCATACAGGGTAATTACACACAGCCCAGCCTCATCTCATGCAAATGTGGATTGTGTAACAATGAGGAGGAGGAGTAAGAACAGGAGCTAGTTTCATGCACTATAGACGGTACTACCTGCACAACTGTCATACCGTCTGTTCAGCATGGATGGCCTGAGGACAGAGAGGAGGAGGAGGAGAGCATGGTCAGTCATCCTCTTGGTGAGGACACTGAAGTCTTGCCTGTTAGCAGTCTGGCACGCATGGCTGAGTTTATGTTACGCTGCCTTTCCAATAACCGTTCTCAAAATTTTGGTGACAGTCATTACTGGTTGGTGACACTTCTAGACCCACGCTACAAGGAGAACTTTATATCTTTTATTCCTAAGGTGGACAGGTTGACAAAAATGGGGCATTACCAGAAGGCCCTTGTTGCAGAACTATTAAAAAAATTTCCATCTGAAATCGCTGGCGGCAGAGATCACAGTCACAACCAAGGACTACAGGCGAGAGAGAGACAACTCCAATTCAGCAGAGGCAGGGAAACACTGTCAAAGTTCTGGGAGAATTTTCTCAGCCCTTTCCATCGCACATGCCCTAAGTCGTGGGGTACTCTCACAAAGAGTGCAAAGTTTGGGAAGATGCTGAGGGAGCACCTTGCCGACCGTACAATGTCCTCCGTGATTCTTCTGTGCCTTATAATTACTGTGTATCCAAGCTGGATACGTGGAATGAATTGGCTCTCTACGCCTTGGAGGTCCTGGCCTGCCCTGCCGCTAGCGTTTTATCAGAGTGGGATTTTAGAGCCGCTGGTGGAATTATAACAGATAAACGCATCCGCCTGTCAACTGAAAATGCTGACAGGCTGACTTTTATAAAAATGAACAAGGGCTGGATTGGGCCAGACTTCTCAACACCACCGAATGATAGCAGCGTAACAAACTCAAATTCAGTGTCTTTTTTTGGGAGGTGTATTCCCATGCACCTTTTCACATGGGTATACGCTTCCTGATTTTGGCTATTTACTCTTGTCCTCCTCCTTTTCATCATCCTCATCCTTCACCACCATATCACCAGGGTGACCGTGGTCCGTGATGGAACACCCACATAATTTTTTTAAAGGGTGTTTATGATGCCTGTAAAAAAAAATGTATACAGTATGTTCATGTATACCCCTCCCAGGGGTAAATGTTTGTCAACCCATACACTTAGTACATGGGCATTACAAGTATAGGAGACCCGCTCCTTTCTAATGGGAACATTTTTTTATGAGGCCCTCCTCCACGTCTCTTCCTAGGGGCATTGGAGTGCCTCCCAATTTTTGGCAGCCCTTGCATTCACAGCATAGGCCAACACTATGGGAGAACCACTTTCTAATAATGGGAACATTTTTTTCATGAGGCCTTCTACGTCTCTTCCAAGGGGTATTGGAGTGCCACCCAATTTTTGGCAGCCCTTGCATTCACTGCATAGGCCAACACTATGGGAGACCCACTTCCTTATAATGGGAACATTGTTTTCGGGAGGCACACAGCTTCAGTGCTTTCTGCAGCAGCGCATACAGGTCGAGATAGTGGCGGAGAAATTGCTGTACCACCAGGTTGTGTGTGAGCTTGCCCCAGTGTAGGGCCAACACCAGGTTTGCACCATTATAGCACACGGCCTTCCCTGGCTCCAGGTTCAGCGGAGACACTCATTGTTTAAACTCGGCCTGGACAGCTGTCCACAAGTCATCAGCTGTATGACTGCGATCTCCAAGGCATATTAATTTGAAAACTGCCTGATTGCGGTGAACCCTTGCTGCGCAGTACGGAGGTGGTGTGGATTCACTCTGCACTTTTGGAACTCGTGTCTCGTTAAGGCAGAGGTTGATTGCGCAGGTGGAGGCAGCAGAAGCAGTGGAGAAAGTGTTAAATACAGAGGTTTGTCCTGCAAGCCTTGGGGATTCCAAAACTTGTGGAGCAGCCCCTTCCCCGCCTGCCCCCACAGCCACATCAGCGAGCTGTAACGCCTCTGGCCATGCTTACTCGTCCAGGTGTCTGTGGTGAAATGCACCCTGGCAGACAGATTTAGTCTAGGAATGGATGATGTTGTCTGCGACATGCTGGTGTAGCACAGGCACAGCTTTCTTAGAGAAGTAATGGCGACTAAGCAACTGGTACGGCCATCGGCTTTCGGAAACAGTCTGTATCTACCAGGTGGAAAGGCAGCATTTCTGTGTCCAACAGATTGGAGATGGTGGAGTTCAACATCTTTGCTTTGTCATTTGTAGGAGGAAACAATCTTTTACGTGACCACAACTGCAGGACGGAGGGCTGACGGCAGTGCTGAGAGGGGGCGGAGTAGGGTGAACAAGACAAACTGCTGGACCATGAGTGAGGTGCAGGCTGAGATGTTACGGTGGATTGAGAAAGATGTGGTGTGCTCGTTGAAGCAAAAACAGCAGGCATGTCCACTTCCGTTACAGCAGGCATGTCCACTTCCGTTACAGCTGACGGGCTCCCACTCAGCCTGAATGGAGCTGGTAAACAAGTGGAGATTCTGCGGTCTTAGACCTGCGTGACAACACTTGGCATGGTGACAGAGGAGGAGGAAGAAGCAGCAGATGCGGTTGATGGGGCCTGCTGGCCCGCATTTTATCACAGTGAGATTGCCATAGTAACTCATGTTGATCGCGCATGTGACAGGTTCATGCATTTAGTAGTCAAATTATTGCACTTTTTTCCTCTACTGAGTCTTTTTTTTGCAAAGTTGGTAGATGATGTAAGTTGGCTCATCCTATACGGTTTTAAAAAAAAATCCAGGCTAGGCAATCCTTGCTGGCCCCTGTGAGCTGCAGACCCGTGACCTCAGATAGCCACAGCCACAGTTGTGGCAAAGGATGCAGTGCTCATCGTGGTTGCATCACTCCGTGTCTGTGCCGTAGGGTGCAACATATCCTTCTCATCTTTCTCCTCCTCCAGCTCCTCAGATGCGTGCCTCTTGGTTCTCTCCAAGTGGGATCTACAACCTCATCATAGTCCAATGTGTTATCAGATTCCTCGCCTGAGAGTCACCCTCTTTTTCCTGCCCTGACAGCACAGTACAGCTGAGTCTCATTAGGATCACCTCCCTTCCGGGGGTTAATGTCTGGTGATGAATGTCAGGATGCTGCTTGGACCCTACTTCGCCCTGCCCGGATCTAACCTAAAAAATATTTGGGCATCGGTGCAGATGATTTTCTCCTCTTGAGTCTATGAATCTTTGGAGCAGACTTCTGATGTCCATGGCATAGAATGTGTGAACAGCGCTGCAGACTCACCCATCTGTGGCTCCCTACAGTCAGTTGGGTGGTTGGAGAGTTGTGACGTGGGGGGAAACAAGGGTAATTGTGGTGCCAACTCTGAGGACTGTACTGTGTGTGATGTTGAGGTGCAGGAAGAGGAGGAGACACCACTTGATGCAGCTCTTGCCATCTACTGGAGCACATGTTCTTTATGGCTCTCATGTACAAGGCGTACAGATGTACAGCTGCCAAAGAAAGGGAGTGGAGTAACCTGACCAGTAACAGAAGTTGTCCGTTGTTTTTGGATAGGACGCGATAGTGTTGGTTCACTAGTGCTTTCATTAACATTACCACCTACCCCACGTATAGCTTGAACACCGAGATCTAGCCTGCTGTATCACCTTAGTAACAAAAGAAATATTTTTTTTACTGCGGATGAGGCCTGTATTAAATAGAATATATGCTCCAAACATTTTCAAACTGAGATCTGGCCTACTGTATCATGGTAGTAACAGAAGAAATTATTTTATTTCCTGTGGGTGAGGCTTGTATAACATAGAATATATGCTCCAAGAAATTTCAAACTATGATCTTGCCTGCAGTATCACCTTCGTAACTGAAGAATTATTATTTTTTTTTTACTGTGGATGAGACCTGTATAACATAGAATATATGCTCCAAACTATTTCCAACTCACATCTGGCCTATTGTACAGTCATGGCCAAAAGTTTTGAGAAAGACACCAAAATTATATTTTCACATGATCTGCTGGCCTCTGGTTTTTATTAGTGTTTGTCTGATGTTTATATCACATACAGTAATATAATTGCAATCATATTATGAGTACCAATAGGTTATATTGACAGTTAGAATGAGTTAATGCAGCAAGTCAATATTTGCAGTGTTGCCTCTTCTTCTTAAAGACCTCTGTAATTCTCCCTGGCATGCTCTCAATCAACTTTTGGACCAAATCCTGACTGATAACAGTCCATTCTTGCATAATCAATGCTTGCATTTTGCCAGAATTTGTTGGTTTTTGTTTGTCCACCCGTCTCTTGATGATTGACCACAAGTTCTCAATGGGATTAAGATCTGGGGAGTTTCCAGGCCATGGACCCAAAATCTCTATGTTTTGTTCCATGAGCCATTTAGTTATCACCTTTGCTTTATGGCAAGGTGCTCCATCATGCTGGAAAAGGCATTGTTGGGCGCCAAACTGCTCTTGGACGGTTGGGAGAAGTTGCTTGGAGGACATTCTGGTACCATCTTGGAGGACATTCTGGTACCATTCTTTATTCATGGCTGTGTTTTTAGGCAAGACTGTGAGTGAGCCGATTCCCTTGGCTGAGAAGCAACCCCACACATGAATGGTTTCAGGATGCTTTACAGTTGGCATGAGACAAGACTGGTGGTAGCGCTCACCTCTTCTTCTCCGAATAAGCTGTTTTCCAGATGTCCCAAACAATTGAAAAGGGGATTCATCAGAGAAAATGACTTTGCCCCAGTCCTCAGCAGTCCACGCCCTGTACCTTTTGCAGAATATCAGTCGGTCCCTGATGTTTTTTCTGGAGAGAAGTGGCTTCTTTGCTGCCCTCCTTGAAACCAGCCCTTGCTCAAAGAGTCTCCGCCTCATAGTGCGTGCAGAAGCACTCACACCAGCCTGCTGCCATTCCTGAGCAAGCTCGGCACTGCTGGTAGTCCGATCCCGCAGCTGAAACAGTTTTAAGATACGGTCCTGGCGCTTGCTGGTCTTTCTTGGGCGCCCTGGAGCCTTTTTGACAACAATGGAAGCTCTCTCCTTGAAGTTCTTGATGATGCGATAGATTGTTGACTGAGGTGCAATCTTTGTAGCTGCGATACTCTTCCCTGTTAGGCCATTTTTGTGCAGTGCAATGGTGGCTGCACGTGTTTCTTTAGAGATAACCATGGTTAACTGAAGAGAAACAATGATACCAAGAACCAGCCTCCTTTTAAAGTGTCCAGTGATGTCATTCTTACTTAATCATGACTGATTGATCGCCAGCCCTGTCCTCATCAACACCCACACCTGTGTTAATGGATCAATCACTAAAACGATGTTAGCTGCTCCTTTTAAGGCAGGACTGCAATGATGTTGAAATGTGTTTTTGGGGGTTAAAGTTCATTTTCTGGGCAAATATTGACTTTGCAAGTACAGTAATTGCTGTTAAGCTGATCACTCTGACATTCAGGAGTATATGCAAATTGCCATTACAAAAAATGAAGCAGTAAACTTTGGAAAAATTACTATTTGTCTCATTCTCAATACTTTTGGCCATGACTGTACAGTATAATGTTAGTAACAGAAGAAATTGTTTTGTTTACTGTGGATGAGGCCTATAACACATAGTTTTAAATAACTTGGAGCATATATTCTAAGATCTAGCCTGCTGTATCACATTAGTAACAGAAGATTTTTTTTTTTCTATTGTGGATGAGGACTGTATTAAATCGTATATATGCTCCAAACAGTTTCAAACTGAGATCTGGCCTACTGTATCACGTTAGTAACAGAAGAAATTATTTATTTTTTACTGTGGATGAGGACTGTATAACCTAGAATATATGCTCCAAGAAATTTCAAACTGAAAAACTGGCCTGCTGTATCACCTTAGTAACAAATCACCTGAAAAGTTCATGAAAACTCCTGTACAGATGGTTTTATACCCCATATTGTACGTTTAAAATCCACCCCAAAACTCACAGTTTGTGCTTGAGGTTTTAAAAAGAGATAAGAATGCCCCATGGTGACCCTGTATAGATATTCTCATGTATTGGATTGATATGCAGGATATGGTGCTTGGTTTTCTGCCATATTGAATATACTTATTTATTTGCCATATTGGGAACCAGATTTTCCACTGATATCATTACACTTAGATGATCTACCCAGAAAAGATATCACTATAATCTCCAAAATTGTTATAGTCATAAGACTGTGTAAAAATAAAAAATGGTAAATTGACAATATACTTTGTATGGCTCCAGTGTTACTGGGTATTCATCACTATTTGAGGGTGATGATGGCTAATAATGAACCATTTAGTGTGTCAGTTTTTTTGATAAAATAAGAAAATGTAAACCACAATAAAGCAGAAATATACAGTACAGACCAAAAGTTTGGACACACCTTCTCATTTAAAGATTTTTCTGTATTTTCATGACTATGAAAATTGTACATTCACACTGAAGGCATCAAAACTATGAATTAATACATATGGAATTATATACTTAACAAAAAAGTGTGAAATAACTGAAAATATGACTTATATTCTAGGTTCTTCAAAGTAGCCACCTTTTGCTTTGATGACTGCTTTGCACACTCTTGGCATTCTCTTGATGAGCTTCAAGAGGTAGTCACCGGAAATGGTCTTCCAACAATCTTGAAAGAGTTCCAAGAGATGCTTAGCACTTGTTGGCCCTTTTGCCTTCACTCTGCGGTCCAGCTCACCCCAAACCATCTCGATTGGGTTCAGGTCTGGTGACTGTGGAGGCCAGGTCATCTGGCGTAGCACCCCATCACTCTCCTTCTTGGTCAAATAGCCCTTACACAGCCTGGAGGTGTGTTTGGGGTCATTGTCCTGATGAAAAATAAATGATGGTCCAACTAAACGCAAACCGGATGGAATAGCATGCCGCTGCAAGATGCTGTGGTAGCCATGCTGGTTCAGTATGCCTTCAATTTTGAATAAATCCCCAACAGTGTCACCAGCAAACCACCCCCACACCATCACACCTCCTCCTCCATGCTTCACGGTGGGAACCAGGCATGTAGAGTCCATCCGTTCACCTTTTCTGCGTCGCACAAAGACACGGTGGTTGGAAGCAAAGATCTCAAATTTGGACTCATCAGACCAAAGCACAGATTTCCACTGGTCTAATGTCCATTCCTTGTATTCTTTAGCCCAAACAAGTCTCTTCTGCTTGTTGCCTGTCCTTAGCAGTGGTTTTCTTGCAGCTATTTTACCATGAAGGCCTGCTGCACAAAGTCTCCTCTTAACAGTTGTTGAAGAGATGTGTCTGCTGCTAGAACTTTGTGTGGCATTGACCTGGTCTCTAATCTGAGCTGCTGTTAACCTGCGATTTCTGAGGCTGGTGACTCGGATAAACTTATCCTCAGAAGCAGAGGGAACTCTTGGTCTTCCTTTCCTGGGGCGGTTCTCATGTGAGCCAGTTTCTTTGTAGCGCTTGATGCTTTTTGCAACTGCACTTGGGACACTTTCAAAGTTTTCCCAATTTTTCGCACTGACTGACCTTCATTTCTTAAAGTAATGATGGGCACTCGTTTTTCTTTACTTAGCTACTTTTTTCTTGCCATAATACAAATTCTAACAGTCTATTCAGTAGGACTATCAGCTGTGTATCCACCAGACTTCTGCACAACACAACTGATGGTCCCAACCCCATTTATAAGTCAAGAAATCCCACTTGTTAAACCTGACAGGGCATGCCTGTGAAGTGAAAACCATTTCCGGTGACTACCTCTTGAAGCTCATCAAGAGAATGCCAAGAGTGTGCAAAGCAGTCATCAAAGCAAAAGGTGGCTACTTTGAAGAACCTAGAATATAAGACATATTTTCAGTTCTTTCACACTTTTTTGTTAAGTATATAATTCCACATGTGTTAATTCATAGTTTTGATGCCTTCGGTGTGAATGTACAATTTTCAAAGTCATGAAAATACAGAAAAATCTTTAAATGTGAAGGTGTGTCCAAACTTTTGGTCTGTACTGTATAATATTTGAACCTTGACTTTTTTTTATATTTACATGTGGATAATTCATAAGGTTGTGCTCTATTGGAAAAAAAATAAATAATAAAAATTTGGTGAGAATTCGAAATGCAAAATATAATAATTGATGTAAACATGAGTTTTTTGCTGCATTTTCCCCCATAAGTTTCCATGAGCAGCCTGAAAAAATGCATGAACTAAAACACAATTTTATTTTTAAGTATGGAAACCCAGGGCTTCTGCATTAATCCCTTCACCACTTTGGGATTTTCCATTTTTGCGTTTTATTTTTTGCTGCCCTTCTTCCCAGAGTCATAACTTTTTTATTTTTCCATCAATATGAAGCTCGTTTTTTTGTGGGACGACTTATACTTTTAAATAACGCCATTTATTTTACCATATATTGTACTGGAAAACGGGGAACAAAAATCCCAAGTGAGGTGAAATTGCAAAAAAAAAGTGCAATTCCACAATTGTTTTTTTGAATTTGTTTTACCATGTTCACTAAATGCTAAGACTGACCTACCAATATGATTCTCCATGTCATTATGAGTTAATAGATACCAAACATGTACAAGTTCTTTTTTATTTAAGTGGTGCTAAAAAATTCCAAAATTTGTAAAAAAATTTAAAAAATTGCTACCCGTACTGCACTCCATTTTTTGGGATCTTGGGCATTTTTTGCACACCGAGCTGATGTTTTTATTGTTACCATACTATCTTTTGATTGCCTGTTATTGCATTTTATTGAAATGTTGCAGTGACCAAAAACCTGTAATTCCTGCATTTTGATTTTTTTTTCTCGTTACTCCTTTTACCGATCGGATTAATTATTTTTATATTTTGATAGATCGGGCATTTCTGAAAGCGGAAATAACAAATGTGTATTTTTGATTTTTTTTTATGGGGCAAAAAGGTGTAACTTTTATATTTTTATTTAGTATTTTTAAATACCTTTTTTTACATGCTTCAATAGTCTCCATAGGAGACTTGAAGCTGTGATTTTCTGATCGCTTGTGCTACACATAGCAGGGCTTCAGCCTTGCTATGTGTAGCAGAAATGCTCATCTGCTATAAATGATCAGATCAGCTGTCATGTGCCTGAAAACATGCAGCTCAGAGCCAGAGCCCAAAGAGGGGGAGAGTTTAGAAAAAAATGTCTCAAATCTGCACCAGACACATATAAAGGGGTAAATGTATAAAAAAAAGCAGCAAAAGCGCAATAACCAGAGCAAATTCCTTTAACATGTTTTGGTGCAGGCAGCTGTGGAAACTGTTGGAATAATGCTTATTATTGTATATATTGCAACGACTACTGTTTAATAGTGCATGAGTTTCTGTCTCCAGCAATAGTGTTATGTGGTCAGTAAAGCACTGTTATAAGATATAGGAAACACAAGATGCTGAGATCCTTCCTAAGATATAGAAAATAAGAGTTATATGTGATCTTTGTTCCTGAAGAAATATATATTCACTGTTGAACGGCTGGACAGTACGGAGATTAATCCGCTGCCCTATATTTGCACATGTGGGAACATGGCTATAAAGCCGCTTGGTATCAGTCAGTGATTTACTGTAATATCATCAAAAGGCTGATGGAAATCAGTGGGAATAATAGGCCAATTTGATTATTTTTTTAGTTTTTTTTGGGAGGGGGAAGACGGGGGAAATAGGAATCTCCACATTGCTATAAGATCAGCTTGATACCTGTGGACACATTTGTATAGGGAAATATAAAACGCACCACATACAAAGCACTTGGTTTTTATGGTGTTTTGTGACTTTTTATAATGCCCCATGTTTTGGATATAATATTTTCCTGGTGATTTTCCCACATATTTTTAATGGAAGCCTGGAAATGTAGCAGCACTTAAATTAAAAAATTCTGTTGTGTTGAGACTGTTCTGATTTTGCCCTATGTAAATCTTTTGCTAAAGACAAAGAAAAAACCTGCAAAATTTAAGTTGAGCCCCCACAGGTGACCGACCACCTGCAATATCAATTATCTGAGTGCACTGAGCAAGTAAAAATTAATATGTGATGTAATTTGTGCATTGCTTCAATGCCGACCCGAGTGTTTCCCATTAATATATAGATTTGCACAGATATTTTTGCAATCCTGAAAACTAGAGAAAATAAAAATGTACTGCATTTTGTTTTGCTGCCAGAGCATTAGAGGAGCGTGCAGACAGGAGAAAATACACATCTAGGATTGGCAATAAACTGCAGTACGTCAGAGCTGACCCTACTCTGACTATAGGGCCGCACCATTCCCTGACATATACTAATGGGCTGACTGGTAAATTTCGGGTGAGAGCCGCTCTACAAGACATTAGTGCAGGTTTCTACACACCGAAGACAATGAGACACTTATAGGATAAAGGGACGGTTGCCACAGTGCAGACAGGGGGAGTTTTGCACACTTTTTGCATTTATGCGTCACCTATGAATCCTGATATCTGTCCTTGCAGACTATTGCACCTGGAATTCCCCTGCTCTAATATAAAGCCGCCCTATGCCCTGATATAAGGCGGTACAGCTCAGCTATACTAACAGTCTCCAGCTAAATCCTCCAGAAACTCTGCAGCTACTAAACCTCCTCCTACAAGATGGTGACACCTTTATCAAGAGCTTGTGCTTTCTTCCTGGTGTTTATAGGAGAAGATCCGCCTCCTCCACAGTGGGATCTGAAATCTTTAACGCTTTCCTCACCAGACAGGTCCATGTGATCCAACATATGAACTTCACAGTGAGGAGCTGTTCACACATAGCAGTTGTCATGCAGCCTAGAAGCGTCCAGCAAAAAACACCAGTGCTTTTGCTGCTAATTGCTGTATTTTTTAGCTAGCACAGGTGAAGCCCAATAAAACAATGATAATTATATATATATATATATGGTAAACATAATTTACAGCCAAATAGGAAAACTGTGCAGCCGGGTGTAATGGTCGAACCAATTATCCTCCTGCAAAATCAGGCACCAATTTAACAATTAAATGTCACTGCCGTTTTTGGTCTCCTCGCTGCCCCATCACTGCCGATCCATCTGGCCAGGGACACACGACGACATGGGTCACCAGACAAGTCACACAGCCAAAAACATTTGTGCAGCTTGTCCACGACTTACTATGGCAGAAATATAGAGCCAAAGCAGACAAGTCGCATAGAAGTCCATGGCAAGTAAGTGGCATGTGACTTGTGACAAGAAATAAATAATCCAACACATCTGGAACATTTGTGACTTTTTTCGTAGTCTCACTCGGACGCAATTCACACTGTGATACCGTAGGGAATCATTAGATGAGATGTCGCAATGTGACACTGAGATCTCAGTGTGGAATGACGCATGTGGCCTGAGCCTAAATGTGTACAGGGATCTGCCATACAACTTCAGCAGGTTGCAAACTGAATATATTTTTTTCTGCATCTACCTCTGAAAAAATATGTGGCCTTCTAGCAGTGTGTGGGACTTTCTCTATTAGTCCATCTATACTGACCTCCAACAGGTTGCAAACTGAATATAATTTTTTTCTGCATCTAGCTCTGAAAAAATATTTGGCCTTCTAGCAGTGTGTGGGACTTTCTCTATTAGTCCATCTATACTGACCTCCATCAGGTTGCAAATTCAAAATAATTTTTATCTGCATCTACAGTACCTCTGAAAAAATATTTGGGCTTCTAGCTGTGTGTGGGACTTGTTCTATTGGTCCATCTATACTGACCTCCATCAGGTTGCAAATTGAATATAATTGTTATCTGCATCTAGCTCTGAAAAAATATTTAGCCTTCTAGCAGTGTATCGGACTTTCTCTATTAGTCCATCTATACTGACCTCCATCAGGTTGCAAATTAAAAATAATTTTTATCTGCATCTACTTCTGAAAAAATATTTGGGCTTCTAGCTGTGTGTGGGACTTGTTCTATTACTCCATCTATACTGACCTCCATCAGGTTGCAAACTGAATATATTTTTTTCTGCATCTACCTCTGAAAAAATATTGGGCTTCTAGCTGTGTGTGGGACTTGTTGTATTAGTCCATCTATACTGACCTCCATCAGGTTGCAAATTAAAAATAATTTTTATCTGCATCTACCTCTGAAAAAATATTTGGGCTTCTAGCTGTGTGTGGGACTTGTTCTATTAATCCATCTATACAGACCTCCATCAGGTTGCAAACTGAATATAATTTTTTTCTGCATCTAGCTCTGAAAAAATATTGGGCCTTCTAGCAGTGTGTGGGACTTGTTCTATTAGTCCACCTATACTGACCTCCATCAGGTTGCAAATTCAAAATAATTTTTTGTCTGCATCTAGCTCTGAAAAAATATTTGGGCTTCTAGCTGTGTGTGGGACTTGTTCTATTAGTCCATCTATACTGACCTCCATCAGGTTGCAAATTGAATATAATTTTTTTCTGCATCTAACCCAGCCAATAGTTTTGGCCTAATACCACAGTTTGGCCACTCAGCTCTGCTCGGTTCCCATCCATTGTTTTTTTGTGCAAACAACTCCAGAGTTGTGAATTAGTTAACCACCAAAATGAGTGTAAAAAGGCCTGCTGCTGGTTGAAAGGGGAATAGGCGTGTTGGGAAGGGGAAAAAAGGTTGTGTCCGTGGGGTAGGTGTTAAAGCAACAGTAACATCTGCAGAAGAAAGACCATCTTCCAGCCAAACTAAAATGTCTACTTCTTTTAGCGGACAATGTGATAAGATCCCTTTCTTACGGCCACGCCAATCGCTACAAATTCCAGATGAGGCACAAAAAACACAGCAGGTGCTTCAACGGATATCAAGTGCTCCTTTAAGTGGGCTCTCCTCCACATCAAGTTCAACATAACAAATACTTCAGTCCTCAAAGGTGTCACCCCAATCGCACTTGCTTCCTCACAGCTCCCAAATCTCCAGCTGCCCGTCTGAGTATGAGGTAGAACAGATGGTTGAGTCTGCAGAGCTGTTTACTCATACTATAGCCTGGGAATCAGAGGTCGACTCCAGCGCTTCTGTGAATCCAGACGAGGAAATGATCTGCACTGATGCCCAGAATCTTTATGAGTCGGATGCAGGACCAGATGCAGAAGGTTCTGACCATAATGTAGACCCTCATTCCCAAACTGTAACTCCTGTTGGTGGAGACAATGAGGAAGACGATGATAAGACTCAAATACCTGATTGGAGCGACAACTTTAGTTTTTTGTCAGGGCAGGAACAGGTTGGCTCTGAGGACGACGGGTGTGATAACGCACAGGGTGATGATGATGAGGTTGGAGATCCCACTTACTGTCAACCCACAGTCAGCCAAGAGATGAGGTCAGCAGAGGAGGTGGAGGAAGATGCTAGTGACGACGAGGTCAGGTTGCGCCTTCCTGGACAGAGACGTAGTACTGGAAGCACGTCAACAACTGCATCCTCAAACACAACTCTGCCTCTCACCACAAGTCGTGGTGGCTCTTCAGGTCGCATGGGTGCTAAGCCTTGCATAGCCTGGGCATTTTTTCAGATCGATAAAGATGACCCAACTCGTGTTATCTGTAACATTTGTCAGCAAAAGCTAAGTAGAGGCCAAAAAATACATAGTTTGAGTACTTCATGCATGAACCGGCACATGGACATGAAGCATAAGTTGCAGTGGGAAGCTCAGTGTGCTACAATGCGGCCTAGCCGGCCGGGCCAACCACCGTCTGCCATATCTTGTGCATCCGCGGCCTCTTCATCCTCTGTGACTGGGGGGACAGCAGTCACACCTGTTTTGGGGCGCAGACCTGCCACCTCTTTACCCGCAACAGCCAGCGTGATTGGCAGGTCATCATTTTCTTTGGAGGTGGTAACACCAGCTGGTGTTGAGCGCTGTCCGACATCGATAGCACCACCTTTGGATCAAGGCAACCTAACATGTCCGCCTGCATCTTCCTCACAGACCGGCAGTTTGCCGGGGACAACCTTATCAACCCCGTCTAAGCACAACAGCCAGCCCTCGGTCCCTCAGATGTGGACAAGTAAAAGACCATTTCCTCCTAGCCATGAGAAAGCTAAGAGGTTGAATTTCACCATCTGCAAGCTCTTGGCTACAGAAATGCTGCCTTTCCGCCTGGTGGACACAGAGGATTTTCGAGACCTTATGTCCGTCGCAGTGCCCCAGTACCAGATGCCCAGTCGGCACTACTTCTCAAAGAAAGGTGTGCCTGCGCTCCACCAGCATGTCGCACACAACATCACCACTTCTTTGAGAAACTCTGTGTGTGACAGGGTGCATTTCACCACAGACACTTGGACGAGTAGGCATGGACAGGGGCGTTACATGTCGCTGACTGGGCACTGGGTAACTATGGTGACAGCAGGACAAGGGGCTGCTGTCCAAGTCTTGCCGTCCCCACGAGTTGTGCGTCAATCCTCTTTATGTCAAAGTTCCTCCACTGCTTCTGCCTCCTCAACCTCCTCTCGGTCTTCCACCTGCACCCAAAGCCTGTCTGGTCATGCCACAAGCTTTCTAACTGCGCAGAAGGGATCCTGCACACCTACTTACTATGCTGGCAGTAGGGCTCAACGTCATCAGGTGGTTTTTACTTTGAAATGTCTGGGAAATGTGAGTCACACAGCTGAGGAGTTGTGGTCAGCTCTGGAGAACCAATTTCATGAATGGTTGTCTCCACTGGACCTGAAACCAGGGAAGGCCGTGTGCGACAATGCTGCAAACCTGCGTGCGGCCCTTCGCCGGGGCAATGTCACACACGTGCCTTGTATGGCTCACGTGTTGAACCTGGTTGTCCAGCAATTTTTAGCCCACTATCCCAGACTAGATGGCCTTCTGCAGAGGGCACGGTCGCTGTGTGCTCACTTCCGCCGTTCGCATCCCGCAGCTCAGCGACTTACATCTCTACAGAAGTCGTTGGGCCTGCCACTTCACCGGCTAAAATGCGATGTGCCTACCCAGTGGAATTCAACTCTGCACATGTTGCAGCGACTGTGGCAGCACCGACAAGCCCTGGTGCAATATGTTCTGACGTATAGCCTGGGCCAACGAGATCCAGAGGTGGGGCAAATCATGCTGGAGGAGTGGTCTCAGATCAGGGACCTATGCACCCTTCTGCACAGTTTTGAAATGGCGACGAAGATGTTTAGTGCTGACGATGCCATTATCAGCATGACTATTCCGGTGATTTACATGCTGGAGCACATGTTAAACAGAATTCGGAGTCAGGTGGTGGCACAAGAGGAGGTGGAGGAAGTAGAGGAGGAGGAGTTGTATGCGGAAGGGCTAACATCTGCAAGGTCCAGACGGTCGGCAGCACCAAGGCGGCAGGCATGTGAGGGTGGGGGAGATGGTTTTACCAGGGCGCATGGTAGCAGCCAAACTAGTGAGGAAGGTGCAGGAGCCCAGGAAGAAGTGAAGGACGAACTGATGGAAGACTCATCAGATGAGGGAGACCTTGATCACATTTCTGTTGTGCGAGGTTGGGGGGAGAGGACAGAGGAAGGAAGCATGATTGTTACCTCGCCACCAACACAACAGGGACTTGGTGCTCCTGGATGCGCAACACACATGAGTGCCTTCTTGCTGCACTACCTGCAACATGACCTTCGAATTGTGAGAATTAGAAATAATCCTGACTACTGGGTTGCCACACTGTTAGATCCCCGGTACAAAAGTAAATTTGCAGAAATTATTCCTGCCATAGAAAGGGATGCACGCATGCAGGAGTATCAGCAGAGACTGTTGCAGAATCTTACATGTGCTTTTCCACAAAATACCAGTGGTGCACGTAGTGAATCTCACAGTTCCAACTTGCCAACCGTGGGACCGTCAAGTGTTCAGCACTCAAACCGTAACAGAACCACAGTATCTGCTGGTAACATCAATTTTGCGGAATCATTTCACCACTTTTTTAGCCCATCCTTTGCAAGGCCACAGGAGACAAGAAGTCTGACACATAGTCAACGCCTAGAGACGATGGTACAGGAGTATCTCCAAGTAAGCATGCTACCACAAACCACAGGAGTTTTGTTGGCAATGATAAAAAGGCAGATATTTTATTAAACATATACAGACATAGGACATACAAGAAGGAACAACCCGGCATGAAAAGTGGGGCTGCATAAATACATATATGTAGATACACCAATCATAAAGAGTAAAGGTAACAATGGATAAAAACAAGTGCCGCAATATTAAACCCTTCGTGGGATAGTTGTCAAAGTGCTGTATACGGTAAAAGTCTAAAGAAAGTCTAAAGTTCTAAAGAACATTTTGTATATTAAGTATAACAAATCGTATAAGCACATAGACTCCTAAGATCAGAATTCAAATCATGATATTGCACGCTTACCCATTGTTAAATAGCAGCCACACAAGAAAAAAATCCCCAACGCACGTTTCGCTTTGTGTATTTGATCGCTTCCTCGGGGGGAATGCAGAAAAGGACCTTCCATGCCGATTTAAGTATGTTCAGGACCTGCGATCACATGGTCACAATGGACCAATCACGTAATGGTATATCGGCGCATGCGCACTGAGCCGTGTGCGTCAGCCGCACCGCCCACGGCTATCAAGGCAGACTGCACGTGTCCGGAAGAGCGAGGTGGGTAACCATAGCTCCCAGACAACAAACAGGCTCCATACAGATGCCGGGGGCGGAGAGGGGACAACAGACAGCGCAGCACACACGCGCACACCATTCAACACAGATTAATGGCAACAACTAATACATATATTTGTAGGAGAAGGCACCAAATGACAATTGTAAATCCAGTCAAAGTGGTATGAATTCATAAATTGAAGGATGATGCCAATTCATGATGCAGGATAATAAATCAAGCTATGGAAGAAAAAGAAAAAAATAAATATACACAGGACAAGTAGCATAATAAAACATTAAAAATGTGGAAACATAAAATAATAAAAATGAATATACCAAAGGGTTACTGTTCACAAAAACGGGGCGAAGCTTAACGTTTCGTTAAGGCCATTGGGAAACATAGTTCCCAGTTCTATTATCCATTTGGCCTCTCTCTGAGCTAGAAGTTTTTTTATATTGCCTCCTCGGATGCCACAATGGATGGCCTCAATTCCCCGTACCATGAAGGTTTTGGGGTTACTATCATGATGTTGCCTAAAATGGCGTGGGATAGTTTTTAAAGAAGGGATGTCTGTCACCGTCCTTGCTGCACCAATGTCTCTCACATGCTCCCTAATCCTCACCCGCATTTCTCTAGATGTGAGTCCGATGTATATTTTTCCACACCCGCAGGTTGCATGGTATACAACATTAGAGGTTCCACATGAGATGAATTCATTAATCTTATAGTTGCGGTTTCCCGAGGAGTTAGAGAACTCAGTACTGCGAGAGACATTGGTGCACGCCAGACAGTGACCACATGGCACACATCCCTTTCTTGGTCCCCTTGACCCAAAAGGATTAGGTCTAGGCGCAACATAGTGACTTTTAACCAGAATATCTTTAATATTTCTGCACCTCCTGGAGGTCATAAGAGGAGATGCTGAAATATACGGAGCCAATGAAGGTTCAGTCAATAAGATCGACCAATGTCGTTGCATAATTGTTCTCATAAGTGACCAGTCTTGATTATATGTGGAGATAAATCTAGGTGGTCCAAAATTTTCCTTTGATTTAATAATGGGGCCTAACAATTTATTACATGAGGTAGCCCTCGCTCTCCTATACCCTTGTTGAAGCCATGACTGTGTCACTGGACCCTTGCTCTTTTTGGGCTTCCAATCTGGATAAATGGCCGGAGCTAGCCACTTACGCCTTGGAGATCTTGTCATGCCCCGCAGCCAGCGTTCTGTCTGAACGTGTGTTCAGCGCTGCTGGTGGTGTGCTGACAGATAAGCGCACGCGGCTCTCCACTGATAATGTAGACAGACTCACGTTCATAAAGATGAACAAATCATGGATCCGAAACGACTTTTCTACCCCTGTGTCATCCTGGGGAGAGTAAAAGCTTGATGATTGGTTAAAATCACCCTACCAACCGTTTTAAGCTTTCAAATTACTAATCATGTTTATCTGTATCTTGGCTGGAAAATAATTTGGGCTTTGTAGCAGTGTGCAGCACTGATTCTATTAGGCCATCTATAATAAGCTCCACCAGATTTAAAATTACTAATCATGTTTATCTGTATCTTGACTGGAAAATAATTTGGGCTTTGTAGCAGTGTGCAGCACTGATCCTATTAGGCCATCTATACTAAAGCTTCACCAGATTTAAAATTAATAATAATTTTTAGCTGCATCTAGCCCGGAAAATAATTTTGGGGCTCCGAGATGCGCAAGACACAAGTGCCTTCTTGCTGCACTACCTGCAGCATGACCCTCATATTGTCAGAATTCAAAGTAATCATGACTACTGGGTTGCCACACTCTTAGATCCCCCAAACTTTTCGATCAACCTTTTCATTTTAATAAAGACCAAAAAAATGGTCATTTTTGAAATTATAAGCATTAGCAGGTTGTTAGAAACTGAAATCAAACAGTTTTCAACTCAAAACTTTATTCTAGGTGATGTTACATTTTCACATAGGACCCCTTGTTCGAAAGGAGCTTCTGAACTCTCTCGTCCATTGAATTTGTCAGGTTTTGGATGGTTTCTGCTTCAATTGTTTTGCATGAGGACAGAATACCCTCCCAGAGCTGTTGCTTAGATGTGAACTGCCTCCCGCCATCATAGACACTCCTTTTAATGATGCTCCAAAGGTTCTGAATGGGGTAGAGGTCAGGGGAGCATGGGGGTCACACCATAAGTTTGTCCCCTTTTATGCCCATATCAGCCAGAGATGCAGATGTTTTATGTGCAGCATGAGATGGTGCATTATCATGCAAAAAAATGATCTTGCTGTGAAATACACGGTTCTTCTTCTTGAACCATGGCAGGAAGTGCTGTTTGAGAAAATCCACATACATTATGAAGTTCATCTTTAGCGCCTTCAGGGATCCTAAAGGGGCCGACAATCTCTCTCCCCATGATTCCAGCCCAAAACATTACTCCACCTCCTCCTTGTTGGCGCTGTAGCCGTGTTTGCGTGGCGTGTCCATCAACCAGCCATCCTCCACTCCATCCATCTGGACCATCGAGCGCTGCACGGCACTCATCCGTGAACAAAACAGTTTTGAAATCAGTCTTCATGTAATGTTTGGCCCACTGGAGCCGTTTCTGCTTGTGTGAAGTGGATAGAGGAGGTCGACAGGATGGCGTATGCACAGCTGCAAACCTCTGAAGGACCCTGCATCTTGTTGTTCGGGGAACGTTGGAGGCACCAGCAGCTTCAAAAACTTGTCTGCTGCTATGACAAGGCTTTTTTGCCGCTGCTCTTTCAACCTGACGTAATTGCCTGTAGGAAAGAGTCCTCAATTTGCCCTTATCAGCACGCACACGTGTGTACTGTGAATCAGCTACATACTTCTTGATTGCCAAGACACTTCATCCTGATCATCGCACAATGTTGATTGTAGTCATGCCTTGACCTAAACACTCCACAATTTGTTGCTTCTCAGCAGCCGACACATCCTTTTTCTTTCCCATTTTGGCAGAAAATGTAGGCTGCTTAATAATGTGAGACAGCCTTCTTAAGTAGTCTTGCCTTTCATTGGACACACCTGCCAAACTAATTAGCACAGGTGTCTGCAATTGCTTACAGTGATATAAAGAGCACTGACACACATCACCATCAATGAGTTTAACTGACAAACAAACAAATTCTTCCCTTATCACTCCTAAACACTTTTTGCATAATAATTTGGAACACAGTGTACATGTGCTTTTCCACAAAACACCAGTGGTTCACGTAGTGAATCTTACAGTTCTAACTTGCCAACCGTGGTCTGTATGGAGTTGTTCAATAAAGGGCCCAAAATTAAGATAACATAGATGGGAGAGGTCTCTATGAATAGGAATTCCTAAGTATTTGATACCCTGTGAGGGCCAGGCAAAGGGAAAGTTGGACTGGATGGAATCCTATATGGATTTGGGGAGAGAGACATCGAGGGCCTCAGACTTCGCTGCATTGATTTTAAAATTTGACCATGTAACAAACTGATCTATTTCAGCCATAACAGCATGGATGGATATATGTGATTGAGTGATATATACTAGGACATCATCAGCAAATAGAGAGCACTTGTACTCGGTGCCTCCCACCTTAATCCACCTAATATTGGGGTTATGGCGAATTGATGAGAGCAGGTGCTCCGTCACTAGGATGTATAAGAGAGGGGACAGAGAACATCCCTGCCTTGTCCCATTGGTGATTGTGAAAGGTGATGAAAATGTTCTGACGCGCCCCCTGGGCCTTGGGACACCCGGAGTCGGACCCTTTTTGGTGGATGCTGGTGGTTGTAGTCTCCGTGGCAGCGACCCGGTTCCGTGGCTCAGGGCGGTCAAACCAGTGGCGGAACTATTTATGTGGTTTTGATGTTTAAATGTCCGACTACGCCACCCGTGGATTGCGGTCAGAGTGAACCGCCGCTCCAGGGCAGACCGCTGAGGCTGGTGTTGTGGGTGCAGCAGAGCGTAGCATAACTCCCCACGGGAGGAGTATAGCCTCAGGGCAGTGTATGCGGAGGATGGGGGTGATGGTGCAGGGCAGCAGCAGTAACGACACGGAGTCAGTGATGCAGTCCAGGGCCTTTACTCACAGTTCTTATTATCCAGACCACGTCTGCAGGTAACGGCTGCCCACGTCGTACTGTGCTCACCAGGTGAGGGGCTCAGACAACTCCCAGATAACTTTGGAGCGCTTCACAGGACCCCCTTTGTGTGTCCTTTGTCTGGCCTTTCTTACCAACCCTTCTGTCCGGCTGCCTCGGGCCTCCTCTTGGTAAACTTGGCGCCAGTTTCCCTGACCCTATGTGGTGCCTTCCTAGCGGGTGTAGCGAGGGGCTGCGCCACATAAAATGTCACAGCCTCCTGTTTCTAGCTGAGGGTCGTTTCCTGCCTCCACTAGTTTCGGGGACCGGTCTCCCCCTTTGGCCTGACCCCTCCACGCAGGTGGATTCGGGCGTGCGGTGGCGACTCGCCCGTCCGCACCCCTGGGATCCCTTCGTTCCTCGTTCCTGGAGCCTTCTCCGCTCCTCTTCCTTCCTTCTCCCTCTTCCAGGCCTGGGCCTCTGTTACTAGGCCCGCCTCCGGTGCAGAGCTCATGCAGAGCCCCTGCTCCCTGCCACTTCTGCTCAGACTTCTCTGCACTGAACTAAGATGGTGCCCACCTTTTATACTCCCTTCTCAATGCACCCAGGAACTGCTTCCTCCCTGCTCCTGCACTACAGGGTTCCCCTTCCTCAGTGTTCCCTCCCCCCACTCCAGCCAGGGACAGGGACTGTCGTGCCCATCTCAGGGGCATATTGGTCGCCCTGCCCCACGGCAATGTGGTGTAATGCATGCAGGTGTCGGGTCCTGATCCACACTACATCCTTATCTGAGAGTGAGATATCACACCTCTGGGTGAGGTGCAATACCTCTGTAGCAACCGAGCCCTCAGGGTGCTACAGTTCCATTTATCTTCAGCCTAGGTGACGTATTGCGATACAGGGCCGTGATTTTGGCTATAAAAGGGTCCCCTAGACCCCTACCCCAAGCTTTTTAAGAGAATCATATATGGCGTGCCAGGAGACTCTATGGAATGCTTTCTCAGCATCCAACGAGAGTATCTAATTACAAATTTTTAACTGCATCTAGCCCAGGAAATACTTTGTGCCTAGTAGCAGTGTCTGCTAGTCAGCGGATTATCCCGGCTGTTAAGCAAGCTACACCACCTGTAGTTTGGACACTTAATTTTTTCAAAGGAAATGCTTCGGGACCACGGGATACTCAGTGAAGAGCATCAGGAGGCACCCCAAGGCATAGGGGCTGGGACTGGCAGTAGGATGCCTTGCGGTGGACAGCCGAGCTCGATCCTTATAAAAGCTTTTTAACTGCAGCAGCTTTAGTGGACGCTACTGGAGCTGGAATTACGCGGCTGCTGGCATGAGACTTGCCCTCCAATAGATCCTTGTAAATGGATTTAAAGTGTATTCATTCAAATTAGAGAGACAATTTAAATTAAAAAGCTTAGAGCTGCCTCCACCACAGGGGAGCTCGCTCGACCCACCAGCGGACAGGCACCAGTATTGGGAGAGGGGGGCTGGCCGTCAGGGTTCACCGCGGCTCTGGCACAAACCCGGCGACGCGGAGGTGGCACGGGCAGGAGCGGACTGAACGTGTCGGCTTCTCACTTTTTGGATTTTAGAAGGGCATGACATGCCTATATCTGTGTCTCCCCCTCCTTTTACTCCTCCACCTCTTTTCTTTTCGCATGACTATATGTACTTGTCACTTTTCCATGTGTTAGTTGTGTCTTCTGAGCAGTTTGTCAGCTTTTGGACACCTTTGAAGGTGTTTTCTATGTGTTTCTATGTGTTTTTGTTTGCCTGCCATTGGTTTTAACGGTGTTCGAAGGTGTTCGACGAACAGTTCGACGAACAGTTCGGCGAACACACGGGTGTTCGACGAACCGAACCGAACTCGAACACTACGGGGGTGGCTCAACACTACTCTTAACAGTTGTTGTAGAGATGTGTCTGCTGCTAGAACTCTGTGTGACATTGACCTGGTCTCTAATCTGAGCTGCTGTTAACCTGCGATTTCTGAGGCTGGTGACTTGGATAAACTTATCTTCAGAAGCAGAGGAGACTCTTGGTCTTCCTTTCCTGGGGCGGTCCTCATGTGAGCCAGTTTCTTTGTAGCGCTTGATGGTTTTGCAACTGCACTTGGGGACACTTTCAAAGTTTGCCCAATTTTTCGCACTGACTGACCTTTATTTCTTAAAGTAATGATGGCCACTCGTTTTTCTTTACTTAGCTGCTTTTTTATTGCCATAATAATAGTCTATTCAGTAGGACTATCAGCTGTGTATCCACCAGACTTCTGCACAACACAACTGATGGTCCCAACCCCATTTATAAGGCAAGAAATCCCACTTATTAAACCTAACAGGGCACACCTGTGAAGTGAAAACCATTTCCGGTGACTACCTCTTGAAGTTCATCAAGAGAATGCCAGAGTGTGCAAAGCAGTCATCAAAGCAAAAGGTGGCTACTTTGAAGAACCTAGAATATAAGACATATTTTCAGTTGTTTCACACTTTTTTGTTAAGTATATAATCCCACATGTGTTAATTCATAGTTTTGATGCCTTCAGTGTGAATGTACAATTTTCAAAGTCATGAAAATACAGAAAATCTTTAAATGAGAAGGTGTGTCTAAACTTTTGGTCTGTACTGTATATATATATATATATATATATATATATATATATACACTGCTCAAAAAAATAAAGGAAACACTCAAATAACACATCCTAGATCTGAATGAATGAAATATTCTCATTGAATACTTTGTTCTATACAAAGTTGAATGTGCTGACAACAAAATCACACAAAAATCATCAATGGAAATCAAATTTATTAACCAGTGGAGGCCTGGATTTGGAGTCACCCCCAAAATTAAAGTGGATAAACACACTACAGGCTGATCCAACTTTGATGTAATGTCCTTAAAACAAGTCAAAATGAGGCTCAGTATTGTGTGTGGCCTCCACGTGCCTGTATGACCTCCCTACAATGCCTGGGCATGGTCCTGATGAGGTTGCGGATGGTCTCCTGTGGGATCACCTCCCAGACCTGGACTAAAGCATCCGCCAACTTCTGTACAGTCTGTGGTGCAACGTGACGTTGGTGGATAGAGCGAGACATGATGTCCCAGATGTGCTCAATCACATTCAGGTCTGGGGAACAGACGGGCCAGTCCATAGCTTCAATAGAAGTGGGACGCCAGGAATAGCAGCACAATGTGGAAAAGGCATATATGCTACTTGGAAGTGCGCACTTCCATGTGGCATACATGCCTTTTCCACATAGCGCTCCTATTACTGGCGTCCCACTTCTATAGCAATCTGAGTCTGATGAAGGTCGTGGCTGAACGACCGAAACGTCACATGTTGTGGATTGCATTTCATGAATTTCTAATGGAACTTTAATTGATTAAAAATCATATCTCATACCATTGAATGAGTGCCGGATTCTATATTCGTAATATTTAGGAGTGGTTTCCTTTCCGTGCACCGTAACCTATCCGGAGTGACGTATATCTGAACTTTAAGTCCATAGCTTCAATGCCTTCATCTTGCAGAAACTGCTGACACACTCCAGCCACATGAGGTCTGGCATTGTCCTGCATTAGGAGGAACCCAGGGCCAGCCGCACCAGCATATGGTCTCACAAGGGGTCTGAGGATCTCATCTCGGTACCTAATGCAGTCAGGCTTCCTCTGGCGAGCACATGGAGGGCTGTGCGGCCCTCCAAAGAAATGCCACCCCACACCATTACTGACCCACTGCCAAACCGGTCATGCTGAAGGATGTTGCAGGCGGCAGATCGCTCTCCACGGCATCTCCAGACTCTGTCACGTCTCTCACATGTGCTCAGTGTGAACCTGCTTTCATCTGTGAAGAGCACAGGGCGTTAGTGGCGACTTTGCCAATCCTGGTGTTCTGTGGCAAATGCCAAGCGTCCTGCACGGTGTTGGGTTGTGAGCACAACCCCCATCTGTGAACGTCGGGCCCTCATACCACCCTCACGGAGTCGGTTTCTAACCGTTTGTGCCGACACATGCACATTTGTAGCCAGCTGGAGGTCATTTTGCAGGGCTCTGGCAGTGCTCCTCCTGTTCCTCCTTGCACAAAGGAGGAGGTAGCGGTAGCGGTCCTGCTGCTGGGTTATTGCTCTCTTACAGCCCCCTGTCTCCTGGTAGCGCCTCCAGCCTCTGGACACTACGCTGACAGACACAGCAAGCCTTCTTGCCACAGCTCGCATTGATGTGCCATCCTGGATGATCTGCACTACCTGAGCAACTTCTGTGGGTTGTAGAGTCCGTCTCATGCTACCACGAGTGTGAAAGCACAACCAACCTTCAAAATTGACCAAAACATCAGCCAGAAAGCATTGGTACTGAGATGTGGTCTGTGGTCCCCACCTGCAGAACCACTCCTTTATTGAGTGTGTCTTGATAATTGCCAATAATTTCCATCTATTGTCTATTCCATTTGCACAACAGCATGTGAAATTGATTGTCAATCAGTGTTGCTTCCTAAGTAGACAGTTTGATTTCACAGAAGTTTGATTTATTTCGAGTTATGTTCTGTTGATTAATTGTTCCCTTTATTTTTTTGAGCAGTGTATATAACACACACTGACATACAGAAACATACACAATCAGACACACACTCAAGCACACAAACATTCACGCATACATACACACTCTCATACACACACAGATTTACACATATGCACACTTTTGTAAAATGTTTATGTGAAGAATGGCACCAGAGGGATCCCGCAGAATCCCACCGCTGCTACCACTTGTGATGAATGGCATGAGAGAGATCCCACAGAATCCTACTGCTGCCACCACTTGTGATGAATCCACACCTCGCCACCTGCCTAACATCACAATTACGTCAGACGGATCACGTGATACGGATCTGCCCTTTGCACCAAAGTGACGTTCCGCACCCCCTCAGGACGCGTAAGGTCAGATTGGTACAGTTCTACACAGACACCCCCTGTCAACACGGGTGTAACATTCCTGGCGGCGTGCTTGCATGGTGCACCACCTCCCACCATGCAAGACCGCAATCTTACCTGTCAGTCCATGCTGCACTCTGTTTCAGTTCCTGCTGTGTCCATGTCTCTTGTATGATTGCTTAGGGCGTCGGCGCGGCTTTCTGCTTGTTTCTTATAGCTACCGTGTGCACAGTCCTAATGCGTCCCCAGCCTATTGCTGTGAGTCACTGGATACTTAAACCCCCTCCACCCAGTAGGAGGTGGCTGAGCAACACTTTCACTGTTTGTCTTTTTCAACTGAGGTGCCAGGTCCTGTCCTGACTCTAGTCTGTCCGCCACCCTGGGGACCGAGTACCCAGGGCTGCTACCTGTATCTCTGACTTATAGTCTGTTTCCGCCACCCTGGGGGCTCAGTTCCCAGGCTCGTTCCTGTATCTTATTCCCGGTTCAGTTCCTGTCTGAACAGTGTCCTAGCCCGTTACTTGTTTACCTCTATGTCCGTACCTTCCCTTTGCCTGCAGTTTCTGAACTTGCACCTAACTCCAACTTGTTGTCTCTGTACTTCTGTTTGTGAGTTTTGTGTCCACTCGCTACTTCATTGTAAGTACCTTGTGTGTATCTGGCTCTGCTTGTCCCCTTTCCCTGCCTCCGTATCTACCTCCTGTGTTTTAACCATCTTCCTGTATTTTCCAGTCTGTTCCATGTGAATAGAGCCCTGTCCTGTCTGCCTTCACCTTCTGCTCTGCTTGTTCACTGCTCCGGCGGTTCTGCTCTGCTTCGCTTGTTTGCCGCACCTGTGGTTTTGCTCCACTCTGCTTGTTCTACCACATCTGCGGGTTTTGCTTTGCTCTGCTTGTCTACCGCATCTGCAGGTTTTGCTCTGCCCTGCTTGTCTACCGCATCTGCGGGTTTTGCTCTGCTCTGCTTGTCTACTGAATCTGCGGGTTTTGCTCTGCTCTGCTTGTCTACCGCATCTGCGGGTTTTGCTCTGCTCTGCTTGTCTACCGCATCTGCGGGTTTTGCTCTGCTCTGCTTGTCTACCGCATCTGCGGGTTTTGCTCTGCTCTGCTTGTCTACCGCATCTGCGGGTTTTGCTCTGCTCTGCTTGTCTACCGCATCTGCGGGTTTTGCTCTGCTTTGCTTGTCTACCGCATCTGCGGGCTTTGCTCTGCTCAGCTTATCTACCGCATTTGCGGGTTTTGCTCTGCTCAGCTTGTCTAACGCATCTACGGGTTTTGCTCTGCTCAGCTTGTCTACCGCATCTGCGGGTTTTGCTCTGCTCTGCTTGTCTACCGCATCTGCGGGTTTTGCTCTGCTCTGCTTGTCTACCGCATCTGTGGGTTTTGCTCTGCTCTGCTTGTCTACCGCATCTGCGGGTTTTGGTCTGCTCAGCTCGTCTACCGCATCTGCGGGTTTTGCTCTGCTCAGCTTGTCTACCGCATCTGCGGGTTTTGCTCTGCTCTGCTTGTCTACCGCATCTGCGGGTTTTGCTCTGCTCTGCTTGTCTACCACATCTGTGGGTTTTGCTCTGCTCTGCTTGTCTACCGCATCTGCGGGTTTTGGTCTGCTCAGCTCGTCTACCGCATCTGCGGGTTTTGCTCTGCTCAGCTTGTCTACCGCATCTGCGGGTTTTGCTCTGCTCTGCTCGTCTACCGGACCTGCAGCTCCGTTCCTGTGTCCCAGTCTGTACAGGTCCCTATCCTGCCTGTGTTTCTACCTGCCAGTACCCGCCTCTCTGCATGTCAGCCGTGCCTGCCTGTGCCCACTTGTCTGCATGCTAGCCGTGCCTGCCAGTGCCCACCTGTCTGCCAGTGCCCACCTGTCTGCATACCAGCTGTGCCTGTCAATATCCACCTGTCTGCATACCAGCTGTGTTAGCCAGTACCCACCTGCCTATGTGCCAGTCTAACCTGCCTGTTCCTGCATTCCCCGATGTGGGTCAACAGCTGTGACCGGTGTCTGACCTGGAGTAGCACCTGGTCCCTCTGCTCGGTTCCTCCTTGGTTCACGGAGTCGACTGAGCCGCCGTGCTATCTTGGTCAGATCGGGTTGATACTTAGTTACGCCCCTCCAGGCACTTCTCGGTTCATGGTACAGTGGGATCACTAATCACGCTCAGGCCAGTCAGTCCGGGCGCGAGCGTAACAACGTGTACAGGAAAGCACCGGTAGTGAGAAGAGGTGGCCCACTCAGTCACTGACATGCCATCACACTTGATCACACCCCTGACAGGCTGAGAGGCCCCTTCACTAGCCCCAGCGAGGTCGAACCTAGTTGGCCTGATAGAGCTGCCACCAGTTACTATTAGATATAATTCCCGCTAGGATCAGGGGATTATATCAAGCCAGAAACCAGCCTGGTGGCGTGTTCGTTGGACCAAACAACGGACGTGAGAGTTCGTGGATCGATGTAAAAGAGCAACACAAGGTTAAATTATATATTTAATCATCTTAAGGGCACACTAGACAATACGCTATTTACATAAGGATTATACATACATAATGGTCACAGATGCAAAAACAATAGTAGTGGTACAAAAGATATAAGCAGTTATTAAGAGTCAGTTACAAGGCCTGGTTTGTGGAGGAGGGGCGGCCACATGGGAGGCTTGTGCTCCTCTTTGTTGCAGGACTTCTCCCACAAGATTTATCGTCATGAGCTCTCAGGAAAAAGACACTGAGCTAGGGCTGCTGGAGCTTTTAACCCCTCGGGTTCACTTCCCCTCCTGCCCCCTGTCTAGACCTAAATTTCCACCCCCTGCCTCTCATCTGAAAACTCCAAAAATTAAAACAGGCTATACTTCCTTAATCGATGGTCTTAGGGAGCCAGTTCTGGTGTCATCGGATCCAGCAGGGCCCCTGCTACGCGGGGGGACCAAACACAGTGGTCCTAGGGGTTTCCGAAAGGCTGTGTCATGTATCTCCCCCTTCCTGCGTGCTAGACTGTGCTGGGAGCCAGGGTGACATTCCTTCTGTTCATGTGATTCCAAAAATCTATTTGGTGTATCGCTGGGATGTATCATATTCCCATAACTCAGTATTGAATTGAAAAAAGCCTTGGACAGGCTGAAACATCTTGTGAGTTGTGGAATAAATGAATCAACCATCAACACATGAGTGCCGGGATTTGCTTTTCCTAGAAACATCGTTTTCCACGTGCACCACCCTAGCTATACAGAGTGCCGACTATATTCTCTTGATATTGAATTATACTTGTCTGACACAAGGGAAATGCCACATGGCTCGGGTCCACAAGGGGTCTTCCTGTGGCAGGTCCACAGCAGAAGGTGGGGAGTTTTGTCACTCACTGTCCCTCAGCCCCCTCCCTTCTTCTTTAGCTGCCGAAGTGTCCGGTTACAGCTGTACATTGTAGACCTCTATAATTCCCCGCCAAACAGGGCACAATGATTGACATGGGACTATATCTTCAATATTCTTCACAGTTTACGCAGCTTTTTAAAAAATCCCTGGTTTTAGAGTATTTTATCACATTTTTTTTACAAGCGTTTTATTCCTACATTTCTATACGGAAGGTTATATGAAAAATTCTAGAAAATATGTCATACCTAGTGCATGCTGCGTTTTGAAACATATGCCATTAACCTCAAAAGTACAACAAGAACTACAACACCCTGTATAAAGACTATAACTTTGTACCCTCTTATAAGGCAGTAAAGCTAAGCAAAAAGATTTGCTCTGCCCTGGTTTGGTGTCCCATCTGGTCCACTGTGACAGATGGCCCAAGACAGTCTTCATTTCTTTGGATGGCTGTCCAACATCTTAAACGCATCTAGCATTTACTTGGGCCCACAATGTCATGATGTCACGTGAACCCTAACCACTTGTTAAAAAGTATTGCCGCAACTGACAGGTACACACATATTTGTCCCAGGTATGAAGGATACCGTATATGTTAGGGACAATAGATGTTAACTTTTTACACATCATCATTAAAGGGAAACTGTCACCAGAATTTTGCTAACTAATTTGAGAGCATAATGTAGGCAGAGCAAGAGACCCTATTTCCAGCAATGTGTCATTTACTGGGTTGCTTAGTGTACTTTGATAAAATCACTGTTTTATCAGCAGGGGATTATCATTAGAGGACTAGTAAATCTGCTGCCAGGTAGTCCTCCATATTCATGAGCTCTGTATAACCCCATCCCCACCACTTGGCAGCTTTCTGTGTACACTGTATATGGTCATAAAGCTGCCAATCAGTGGTGGGGGTGATGTTATACAGAGCTTAAAGACAACCTTTCAGACGGATTTTGCTAAGTAAATTACACACATGCCCATATTGGCGCTGTTACACTAATTTAAATGATACCTGCAGTGAAGAAATCTGTTTATGTGGATTTTGTGTAGTAAGTGTTTGAAGTTTTATTATAATCATAGCTTAGTCCATCGGGGTGAGACTTGGGTCGGGACTGTGGGTAAGGTCTTCGGCTCCTCAATATACCATGCCACAGCTTGGTATTACATCATGTTGACCATCAGTTGTCAGATCTTTGATTCATTTTTGTTTCATTCCTCATGTGTGCTTAGGACTAATATCTTCAGAGAAGCAGTTTTTGCGCTCTATCATCTTTGATTTTTTGTTTTCTGACACTTAGCTTCAAACAGCGTACCCTACAGGTTATCTGTGATATTCAACATGCTTTACAACTTAGCACTGTTTGCACAGGAAAGTACAATTTCTATCATACCTTGTTATTTTGCTCTATTAATATTACTTGCAAATTTGCATTGTTTTGTCCGCCTATAATTTAGGTGGTCAATTGCTTATCTGTAACACTCACCGTGCTTCAAAGTATTATACAGGGAGGTATATATTTTTTACTCCTTAACAGCACTTATTTGCAAATTGTGCATATTATTTTCTTGTCTGCCCGCATTTTAGGTGGTTGCTATTTT
The DNA here is from genome assembly GCF_046119375.1 of Phyllobates terribilis. NCBI lineage: Eukaryota > Metazoa > Chordata > Amphibia > Anura > Dendrobatidae > Phyllobates > Phyllobates terribilis. Next base: position 100,757,349 of record NW_027362765.1, read on the forward strand.
AAGCTGTTTTGATTGGATCTTTAAGGCCACAGCCTCACCATCAGTATCTGGTCAGTATTCGGTCAGTATTTTTTCTCAGGAGTGGGAGCCAAAACCAGGAGTGGGTGATAAATGCAGAATTGGTGACTTGTTTCTATTATACCTTTTCTCTGATTGTTCCTCACCTGGTTTTGGCTCCCACTCCTGACAAAAAATATTGACCTAATACTGACCAAATACTGATAGTGGGGCCATGGCCTTAGAGGGAACATTCTCAGTGTCTAAGTATAATTTCATCACATTGCTCATTACTAGTGTTGAGCCAGCATGCTCGACACTGCTTGGTACTCATCCGAGCATCTCACTACTCTGGATGTTCGGCGAGCACCGAGCATTTCTTACTCAGGCGGGAGCTCGGGTCTCCGCCCTGCACGTTTGGCGCTCTTTACAGAGCCAATGAACATGCAGGGATTGCCAGCCAGTCTCTGGAATGCCGCAGCCATGTTGTTTGTGGGCATTACAGTGATTGGCTGGCTGCACAGCGTCACCTCGAGTATTTAAAACCGGGCGCCGCCATCTTGGACACAGTCGCTCTGGATCAGCCAGTGTAGGGTCAATGCTGCTGAGCTAGGGAGAGATTTATACTCCGAAATAGTTAGTGTAGGGTCTCTAAAGCCTGCCAAATCAAAGAAACAGCCCTTCTCAGGTCTAATATCCATCCCAGATATCAGGCAGGCAGGCTGTATAGGAGACGCAGTGGTTATACCAGCAAACGTTGCATTACAGTCCTGTGTGTTCCTGTTGGTCAAATTGCTAGACTTATCACCCCGGTCTCAGGGGCCAGGAAAAATTACTTTTTTTTCATCTAAATCCTGTATTTTTTTTTTCATCAGTCAGACTGTCCAAATACGCGTCTTATTAACCTTTTGGTATCCCCCCCCCAAAAAAAAATAAAAATTGAGTGTGTCTGTGACTGTTCAGACACCAATATATCTGTTTGAAAGAGTCTGGTGTAGGCCAGAAAAATAGAACTGTGGTTTTGCAGTTCCACAGGTCAAATCTCTGTATTGTCCATTTTTTGGCATTTTTTGCCATAAGAAAAACGTAATAGTGTCTCCCTGACTGGTTAGACACAAATATATCTGTTAGAAAGAGTCTGGTGTAGGCCAGACAAATATAACTGTGGTTTTGCAACAGTAATAGTGTCTCCCTGACTGGTCAGACACAAATATATATGTTAGAAAGATTCTGGTGTAGGCCAGAAAAATATAACTGTGGTTTTGCAGTTCCACGGTTCAAATCTCTGTATTATCCAGCTTTTGGTATTTTTTCCTTAAACAAAAACAGTAATAGTGTCTTCCTGATTGTTCAGACACAAATATATCCGGGGATGCGCCGTTGTCATGACGGATGCGGCGGGGGGCGGGAGGCTATGACGATCCCCATGAATGCGCCGTACGCGTCTTCCGGTCGGTGGCCATTTTCTTCCGGTCACATGATCGGACATGTGACCAATCGGGCGGCATATTTAAAAAGACGCCGGTGCTTTGAATTGTGACGCCTCTTGACAAAGCAAACCCCGTGAAACGTGCGTCGAGGCTTGAAGGTCCCACACCTGCCCGCTCCTGCCCTGTTCGCCTACACCCCCCACTCCCTTCTATATCTCCCTCCCCCCTCCTGAGCAATCGTTGGTGACTGCATCGGTGAGTTATTGGTATTTGACAGTTTATATACTTTGGATATTTCTCAACATTTTATGCCTGACATTTTTGACTATTTGAATTGCCTATATGTCCATATATATATTACCTATGCTGCCGTCCATTTTTACATTCATTTGCTGATTGCCCTTGTTCTATGCTACTTCCTTACTATATATAAAGGCCACTTTGGTCCCATTCCTTATGAGGACCCACGTATTTGCAGCTTATACTAGGACATTGCTCCGGTTATTTACTATTCCGGCTATTCACTATTTTTTGCTGCAATATGACCATGGCCATCCTTTTATCTATCCCTGTACACTAACTTGCTCCGCAACTTGCACGTATTTGTAATATGTACTTTTCACTGTGAATTTTTTATTATCAATAAAGCTTTTTCTATATGCCTTATACTTAGTTTTCTCTAGTGTTCGTACAAATATATCTGTTTGAAAGATTCTGGTGTAGGCCAGAAAAATATAACAGTGGTTTTCAGTTCCACGGTTCAAATCTCTGTATTATCCAGCTTTTGGTATTTTTTCCGTAAAGAAAAACAGTAATAGTGTCTCCCTGATTGTTCAGACACAAATATATCTGTTTGAAAGATTCTGGTGTAGGTCAGAAAAATATTACTGTGGTTTTGCAGTTCCACGGTTCAAATCTCTGTATTATCCAGCTTTTGGTATTTTTTCCGTAAAGAAAAACAGTAATAGTGTCTCCCTGATTGTTCAGACACAAATATATCTGTTTGAAAGATTCTGGTGTAGGCCAGAAAAATATAACTGTGGTTTTGCAGTTCCACGGTTCAAATCTCTGTATTATCCATTTGTGGGCCTCATTTACATAAAAAAAAACAGTTTGAGTGTGTTGCTGACTGTTCAGCCCCAAATATATCTATTAAAAAAGTCTGGTATTCGCCAGTAAATTAGAACTGTGGTTTTGCAGTTCCACGGTTCAAATCTCTGTATTATCCAGCTTTTGGCCTGTTTTACGTTAAAAAAAAAAAATAGTGTCTCCCTGTCTGTTCAGTCACAAATATATCTGTTTAAAAGATTCTGTTGTAGGCCAGATAAATAGAACTGTGGTTTCCTCTTCCACTGTTCTAATCTCCTTTTTATTACCCTTTTTCCATTGATAGTGCGAGTGTAAGCTATTTTACTTAATTTACAATGGGCAAGGCGCGTGGCAACGGAAGTGGAACTGGACGTTCTGGTGATAGTGCGTGTAGAGGACGAGGCCGTGGCCAAGGTGAAAATGTGCCACAACCAACAGCCACATCTTATCGCTCCCACTTCTTGACCGAATTACTAGGGAACCACACTACAACACCAGTATTGCGAACTGATCAGTGTGAACAGGTTATTAATTGGATAGCAGATAATACTTGCAGTTACCTGGGCATCACCACCTCCGGTCTGTCTTCCACATGGTCAAATTTTAGTAGCCGTGAGTATCGACCACATACTCCTCCTCACCCTGATGCTGCTTCCTCCCACCATGCCGAGTGTCGTCAGACAGCAACTGATCCCACACTTGGACACTCTGAAGAGCTGTTCACTGGTCCATTTCCATATTTGTGACCCTCGCCTGCTCCGCTTGAAGTGGTGGAAGAGGAGATCCCAAGTAGCGATGCCCAAATATTTGAACAGCCACGGCCACAGGAAGTCGACGCTGGCAATATGTCACAAGAGGTGGACAATGACGAGACACAATTGCCACAAAGTGAGGAGGAAGATCGTGGTGTGCAAGTGGAAGAGGAGGAGGTGGTGGATGATCTAGCAACTGACCCAACCTGGCAGGAGGATACACAGAGCGAGGCCAGCAGTGCACAGGGGGAGGGAGGCAGAGTACCACAACAGGCAGGAAGAAGCAGTGTGTTGGCCGCACACAGAAGGCGGGCAACAGTTCCCCGTAACACCAACACGAGGGACGTTGCCAGTACAACGGGTAGGTCTTCCAGAGTCTGGAATTTTTTTAAAGACTCTGCTGATAACCCCAAAAAGGCCATTTGTACCACCTGCCATGCCAGCATCAGCAGGGGTGACAAAACTACCAGCCTGACCACCACCAGCATGATCAGGCACATGGCAGCAAAGCACCCAACTTTGTGGAGCGAACCCCAGGGTCCACGACCAGTGTCAGCGGGTGTCACCACTGCTTCTTCCACTGTTGTGCGTGTAATAGAACCCCCTGCTGTGCGTGCAAGGCAATCCCCTGTCCATACTGCATGCAAAGATGCCCCCTCCTCTCAGTCTTCACTTGTTATGGCAGTTTCTCAGGAAACAGCATCAACGTCCACGTCCCACCGCAGCGTTCAATTGTCCATATCCCAGAGCTTTGAACGAAAGAGCAAATTTGCAGCCAACGTCCCACAGGCCACAGTCCTAAATTCGCACATTTCACGACTGCTTCCGTTGTGGGCAGGGACGGTACATCTCCATGACGGCACACTGGGTAAACATAGTGGAAGCCGGGACCCAGTCGGACCTTGGGACGGAACACATCCTCCCCACACCGAGGATTGCGGGCCCTATGTCAGTCAGAGTTGCCCCCACAGTGTACAGGTCCTGCGCATCATCCTCCTAATCCTCCTCATGTTCAGCCTCCATCTCAGATATCACCACATCAGTTACAAGCTGGAAGCACTGCAGTACTGCCTAAGCCAAGCGGCAAGAGGCTGTGCTGAAACTTATAAGCTTAGGTGATAAACCTCACACTGCTTGTGAGTTGTGGACAGCTGTGAAAGAGCAGGCAGATCTGTGGCTGAGATCGCTGAACCTACATCCAGGCATGGTCGTGTGTGACAATGGCCGTAACCTGGTGGCGGCTCTGAGGCGAGGCGAGATCACACACGTACCATGCCTGGCTCATGTGCTTAACCTCGTGGTTCAGTGGTTTCTTAAATCGTACCCTGAGTTGCCAGATCTGCTCGTCAAAGTATGCCACCTGGCAGCTCATTTTCGCAAGTCGGCTACAGCTTCCGCCGGCCTTGCTGTGTTGCAGCAGCATTGGCAGCTTCTGGCACACCGACTGGTGTGTGCTGTCCCCACACGTTGGAACTCTACCCTCCACATGTTGCAAAGGATTTGTGAGCAGAAGAGAGCAGTTGTGGAGTACCAGCTGCAACAAGGCCGTCGATATTCAGGTCAGACTCCACACATAAGACCTCAGGAGTGGACCTGGATGTCTGACATATGTACCATCCTGACAAACTTTGAGGAGTCCACCAAGATAGTGAGTGGCGATGACGCCATCATTAGCGTCAGCATCCCACTTGTCTGTCTTTTGCATCGTTCTCTGCAGAGAATTAAAGAGGAGGCATTGCAGCCAGAGTATGATGAGATGGATCAAGAAGCGATTACACACAGCCCAGCCTCATCTCATCCCAACGTGCATTGGGGGACAATGAGGGAAAGGAGGAGGAGGAGGAAGAACAGGAGCTGGTATCATGCGCTGTAGATGGTAGTACCTGTACAACTGTCATACCGTCGATTCAGTGTGGGTGGCCTGAGGATAGGGGGGAGGAGGAGGAGGAGGAGAGCATGGTCAGTCATCATCTTGGTGAGGACACGGAAGTCTTGCCCGTTACCAGTCTGGCACGCATGGTTGACTTTATGTTACGCTGCCTTAACCGTGACCCTCGCGTTGTAAAAATGTTGGGTGACAGTCATTACTGGTTGGTGACACTTTTAGACTCCCGCTACAAGGAGAACTTTCACTCTCTTATTCCTGAGGTGGAGAGGTCTACAAAAATGGGGTAGTACCAGAATGCCCTTGCTGCAGAACTGTTAAAAAAAACCTCCCATCTGAACACGCTAGCGGCAGAGGTCACAGTTCGTTGCCCAACCAAGCCATACAGGCGAGAGAGACGCAACTCCAATCCAGCAGAGGCAGAGGAACACTGTCAACGTTCTGGGACAGTTTTCTGAGACCCGCCCAGCTTACAGGCCCTGAGGCGCGGGGTACTCTCACAAGGAGTGGAAAGTTTCAAAAGATGGTGAGGGAGTACCTTGCCGACCGTACCAGCGTCCTCCGTGATTCCTCTGTGCCTTTTAATTATTGGGAATCCAAGCTGGACACTTGGAATGAACTCGCTTTTGTACGCCTTGGAGGTCCTGGCCTGCCCTGCCGCTAGCGTGTTATCGGAGCGTGTTTTTAGTGCCGCTGGGGGAATTATAACAGATAAGCGCACTTGCCTGTCAACTGACAATGCTGACAAGCTGACCCTTATCAAAATGAACAAGGGCTGGATTGGGCCAGACATCTCATCACCACCAAATGACAGCAGAGTAACAAAGTCAAATCCACTGTGTTATTTCGGGAGGTGTATTCCCATGCACCGCTTCACACCCACACATGGGTATACGCTTCTGTTATGATCTGCAACATAAACTAGGGAAAGATGGGGTGAGCTGTCCCTACAGTAAGACTAAGCTGAGTCCCTACGTTGTAGCGGGCAACCTGTTCCTTGTGAACAGACCCGCCTTCATCCTCAGCTAGTCTGAACGGAGACCTATAGAGAAAGGGAGGGGTCCCTAAAAGAACTAAGGACTGAGACAAAAATGGGACACCTCCTAACAGAAGTTGTTGCAGAGCAAAAGATAAACGGACAAAAGTACTAGAGGTCCCTGAGTACCAAGCAAACTAGAGATAGAAAGGCACAAAAGCACCTGGCTAGAGAGACAGTCAAAACAACACTGAAGTCCAGAAAAGCCAGAAGGGCGGAGCTGGAATATATAGGAAGATGGTCACGTGACCGCAAAACACAAGATAGAAACAAAAACAAACAGGAGGGTTCTAACAGTACCCCCTTTTTTATGAGGATCCTCCGGATCCTCCAGGCCAAGGCCTATCCGGAAATCTCCTGTGGAAAGCTCTGACAAGTCTAGGGGCAGAGACATCATCCGCCTTTACCCAGGAGTTATCCTCGGGACCGAAACCTTTCCAAGCGACGAGATACTGCAATCTCCCTCTATGCCCTCTGGAATTCAGGATACGAGAAATTTCATATTCGCCGTCTTCCACCACCGAAAGAAATGTGACAGCGGCATCCCTATCCGATACATCAGCTTTTTTCAACAAGGAAACATGAAACACAGGATTAATCTTCCAGGAGGTGGGAACCTCCAACCTAACAGCAGACTGGTTAACCACCTGAAGCACCTTAAATGGCCCCACAAACTTCGGACCCAATTTTTTAGAGGGAATCCTCAACCGCAGATTCTTTGAGGACAACCAAACCATGTCACCCACAGTAAACAAAACCTCTTTACGTTTCCTGTTAAAATACTTCTTGGACTTTTTGTTAGCCTCTTGAAGGTTACAACGTATATTAGTCCAAACCCTCTCCAAATCACCGGAAAAATTCTCCTCCTCCGGCACCGCCGACCCCAATTTGGAGAACGAACCAAAAGACGGATGTCTCCCAGTACAACAAAAAAAAGGAGAACACCCAGCAGAGGAGGATGTATGGTTGTTAAGAGAAAATTCTGCGAGTGGCAGAAACTCAGACCACCCCACTTGATTGTCTGCCACAAAACAACCCAAAAACTGTTCAACATCCTGGTTCTTTCTTTCAGTCTGTCCATGAGACTCAGGATGATAACCAGACGAAAATGACAAATGGACTCCCAACCTGTCACAAAAAGCACGCCAAAAGCGAGCCAGAAACTGAGGTCCCCTATCAGAAACAATGTCGGAGGGAACGCCATGGAGCCTGAAGATTTCCTTAACAAACGCCTTAGCGAGTGTCTTAGCACAGGGTAGCTTAATGAATGGAACCAAATGACACATCTTGCTAAAAGGTCCACGAACACCCAGATGACAGTGAATCCCTCGGACACAGGAAGGTCAGTAATAAAATCCATTGCCAGATGCGTCCAAGGCGCACTAGGAACCTCCAGAGGGCAAAGCAACCCCGCAGCAGAGGTATGTGAAGCCTTTGACCTAGCACACACCGTACATTGACGCACCCACTTGATGACTTTCTTCTGCCACCCAGGCCACCAAAAACTGCGACTGATAAGTCTCTTAGTCGCAGAAATTCCTTGATGACCTGCCAACCGAGACTCATGATACTCCACAAACAAATCTCTCCTAAAGGTTCTAGGCACAAACAACCTCCCATGAGGAGTGTTAGATGGGGCATCCTCTTGGGCTTTCAGAATCCCATCTTCCAAAACGGAGTCCAATGCTGCTACCACAACTCCTTCCTATAAAATGCTCTCCTCCTCCTCGGTACCAACCATGGGAGAAAATCTGCGAGATAAAGCATCGGCTTTAAAATTCTTAGTACCAGGGATATAGGTAACAGAAAAATTAAACCGAGAAAAAAAAAGCGCCCACCTAGCTTGATGGGCATTCAAGCGTTTGGCAGCATCCAGATAGATCAAATTCTTATGATCTGTGAAACCTGAATAGGAAATTTAGCACCTTCCAAGAAATGACGCCAATGTTCAAACGCGAGTTTAATAGCCAGCAATTCCCGATTACCAACATCGTAATTAAGTTCGGTTTCTGAAAATTTTTTCGAAAAAAAAGCACAGGGATGTACTCCATCCTTATTCTCCTGAGACAAAACTGCACCGACCCCCACCGAAGAAGCATCAACCTCGACCAAAAAAGGCTTGGTCTCATCAGGCTGCATAAGAATAGGGGCAGAACTGAACCTCTCCTTGAGATACACAAAAGCTTCAATGGCCTCAGTAGTCCACTGGACCGTATTCGCACCTTTTCTGGTGAGATCGGTCAGCGGCTTAACAATTATAGAAAAATTCTTAATGAATTTCCTGTAATAATTGACGAAACCCAAAAATCTCTGTATCGATTTCAAACCAATAGGCCTAGGCCATTCCTTCACAGCATGAACCTTCACCGGGTCCATCTCAAAGCCCTCGCTGGAGATAATGTAGCCCAAAAAACTAATTCTCTGCACAGCGAACTCACTTTTCTCCAGCTTAGCAAAAGGTGAATTATCACTCAATAACTGCAACACCTCACGTACGCTCTGCCAATGGGACTCCAGATCTGGTGAATAAATCAGAATGTCATCCAAATACACAACCACATTCTTACCAATCAAAGGTCTCAGGATGTCATTAATAAGGTTCTGAAAAAACGCGGGTGCATTGGTAAGACCAAAAGGCATCACCAGATTCTCAAAATGACCTGCCGGAGTGTTAAAAGCAGTTTTCCATTCATCACCCTCCTTCATTCGTAACAAATTGTATGCCCCCCGGAGATCAATTTTAGAGAACTACTTGGCCCCCACTAACTGGTTAAACAAGTTAGGAATTAACGGCAATGGGTTAATTTCACGAAAGTCCAGACATGGACGTAAACCGCCGTCCTTTTTTTTAACAAAGAAAAATCCAACGGCCACAGGTGACTTAGAAGGTCTAATGTGACCAGCAGCCAAGCTCGTCTGTATGTATTCCTCCAAGGCCTTTCTTTCAGGGATAGTCAGATTAAATAAGCGACTCTTGAGAAGAGTAGCTCCAGGAACAAACTCAATGGTGCAATCATAGTCCCTATGAGGAGGTAAAACTTGCGACTCCTCCTCTGAAAAAACCTTCCAAAAATCCTGAATAGGTACAGGTAATTCCCCTTTTTCCACAGCCGCAATGCGACCATTACAACATTTATCATAGCACTTAGGACTCCAAGACTTAATCTCATTAGTAGACCAGTCCAGTAAAGGATTGTGCAGTTTTAACCAAGGCAAACCTAAAATGACTGGAGAGGGTAAATTATTTAATACCACCAAATCCAAATTTTCTTGGTGAATGCCATTGATAGTGAGGGGAAATGCAGCAACCTTGTGAGTAATACATTTCAAAGGAGTGTTATCAATTGCAATCACAGAAATAGGTGATGACAAAGGTTTGGATTCCAATTTACGTTTTTCAAAAAAACCCTTATCAATCACATTAAGTGTTGAACCACAATCCACAAATACCTGAAATTCAATCAAATCTTCCTGCAATTAGGTATTCCCTGAAAGAAATACTCCCTTAGAGCTCAAACAAGCAATACAGACGTAACTGACCTTTTTTTTTTTCTTTACTTAAACGAAGCTTACAGTTCTTAATCAAATGGTCAGTTTTACCACAATAAAACACAATCCCTTGGAAAACCTGCGGTCTCTTTCCTGAGAGCGGAGTGACATTGCCCCAACCTCCATCGGTTCTCCGCCGTCCGAGCAGACCCTTTGGGGACTAGGAGCTGCCATTGCAGGAATTTTTTCAGCATTAACCCTGGCACGCAGTCTCCTGTCCACACGTATAGCTAATTGCATGGCTTCCTGCAAGGTCTCAGGTGCAGGAAAAGCAATCAGCAGATCCTTAACCCTTTCACTTAGACCAGCAAGAAAAAAACATTTTAACGCCGAATCATTCCATTTCACTTCTGAGGACCACCTTCTGAAGTGTGTACAATCATTTTCAACATCACCTGACCCCTGATTCAAACGCCTCAGTTCTGTCTCAGCAGATGAGACTGAATCAGGATCGTCATTAAATAGCCCCATAGCAGAAAAAAAATCCTCCACTGACCTAAAACACGGATCATTAGGTTGGAGAGAAAAGGCCCACCCCTGTGGTTCCTTGCGCAAAAGTGACATGATAAACCCAATGCGCTGTGATTCATTCCCAGAGGACCTTGGTCTCAAACGAAAATACAATAAACAAGCATTTTTAAAGGAAAACAAATCTTGTTGTTTACCATAAAAAATATCAGGGAGTCCTACCTTGGGTTCGACAAAATGCGCTCCAGAACAGCTACTCACATGTTGACGGAGCTCGGACACTTCCAGAGACAATCCCTGCAGGCGTTGAGCCAAATCTTGAACAGAAACCATACTGATCCCCGGATTTCTTTCCTTAAAGTTTTTGTTTGGGCTGGACTTACAGTTATGATCTGTAACATAAACTAGGGAAAGATGGGGAGAGCTGTCCCTACAGTAAGACTAAGCTGAGTCCCTACGTTGTAGCGGGCAACCTGTTCCTTGTGTACAGACCCGCCTTCGTCCTCGGCTAGTCTGAAAGGAGACCTAAAGAGAAAGGGAGGGGTCACTAAAAGAACTAAGGACTGGGACAAAAATGGGACACCTAACAGAAGTTGTTGCAGAGCAAAAGATAAACGGACAAAAGTACTAGAGGTCCCAGAGGACCAAGCAAACTAGAGATAGATAGGCACAAAAGCACCTGGCTAGAGAGACAGTCAAAACAACACTGAAGTCCAGCAAAGCCGGAATATATAGGAAGATGGTCACGTGACTGCAAAACACAATATAGAAACAAAAACAAACAGGAGGGTTGTAACAGCTTCCTCATTTCGGCTGTATTTTGCTCTTCTCCTTATCCTCAGCCTCCACCACCACTATACCACCAGGGTGACCTTGGTCCGTGTTGCCAGCATTGCAAGTTCCTCCCTCCTAATTTTTGGCAGCTTTTGCTTGGAAGGCATAGGCAAAGACTATGGGAGACCCACTCCCCAATAATGGGAATAATGTTTTTAAGATGCTGTACTGCATGGCTCTTCCAAAGGGCATTTAAACTGTCTTGTTAAGTTACTGCAACCTCCATGTCTCTTCCAAGGGGCAATAAAACCGTCTTATTAAGCTACTGCGATCTCCACCACTTTTCCCAGAGGCATTAAAACCGTCTTGTTAAGCTACTGCGACCTCCACCACTTTTCCAAGGGGCATTAAAACCGTATTGTTAAGCTACTGCGACCTCCACCACATTTCCAAGGGGCATTGATATTGTCTTTTTATTCCACTGCGACCTCCACGTCTCTTCCAAGGGGCATTAAAACCATCTTGTTAAGCTACTGTGACCTCCACCGCTCTTCCAAGGGGCATTAAAACCATCTTTTTAAGCTACTGCGACCTCCACCGCTCTTCCAAGGGGCATTAAACCGTCTTCTTAAGCTACTGCGACCTCCACCACTTTTCCAAGGGGCATTAAAACCGTCTTGTTAAGCTACTGTGACCTCCACCACTCTTCCAAAGGGCATTGATATTGTCTTTTTATTCCACTGCGACCTCCACGTCTCTTCCAAGGGGCATTAAAACCATCTTGTTAAGCTACTGTGACCTCCACCACTCTTCCAAGGGGCATTGATATTGTCTTTTTATTCCACTGCGACCTCCACGTCTCTTCCAAGGGGCATTAAAACTGTCTTGTTAAGGTACTGCGACCTCCACTGCTCTTCCAAGGGGCATTAAAACCGTCTTGTTAAGCTACTGCGACTTCCACCACATTTCCAAGGGGCATTAATACTGTCTTTTTATTCCACTACGACCTCCACGTCTCTTCCAAGGGGCATTAAAACCGTCTTGTTTAGCTACTGCGACCTCCACCTCTCTTCCAAGGGGCATTAAAACCGTCTTGTTAAGCTACTACGACCTCCACCACTTCTCCAAGGGGCATTAAAACCATCTTTTTAAGCTACTGCGACCTCCACCACTTTTCCAAGGGACATTAAAACCGTCTTATTAAGCTACTGCGACCTCCACCACTCTTCCAAGGGGCATTGATATTGTCTTTTTATTCCACTGCGACCTCCAAGTCTCTTCCAAGGGGCATTAAAATTGTCTTGTTAAGCTACTGCAACCTCCACCGCTCTTCCAAGGGGCATTAAAACCGTCTTGTTAAGCTAGTTCAACCTCCACCACTTCTCCAAGGGGCATTAAAACCGTCTTGTTAAGCTACTGCGACCTCCACCACTTCTCCAAGGGGCATTAAAACCATCTTGCTAAGCTACTGCGACCTCCACCACTTCTCCAAGGGGCATTAAAACCATCTTGTTAAGCTTCTGTGACCTCCATCACTTTTGCAAGGGGCATTGATATTGTTTTTATTCCACTGCGACCTCCACAATTCTTCCAACGGGCATTGCATTTCCTCCTAATTTTAGTCAGCTTTTGCTTTTCAATGCATAGGCGAACACTAAGGGAGACCCACTCCCCAATAATGGGTAGAAGGTTTTTAGTATGCTGTAATCCACGTCTGTTTCAAGGGGCATTGCAGTTCCTCATAATTTTTGGAAAGCCTTCCATTCACTGCTTAGGCCAACAGTGCACAGGAGACCCAGTTGCTATAAATGGAAACAAATGGTTTAGTTAAGGCCCTCTGACCTCCATGTCACTTCCAAGGGGCATTGGAATGCCTCGAAATTTTTGGTAGGCATTGCACTCACTGCATGCCCTTTAACTGTGTAGCCGAACCGCTCCTTTTGGTACAGAAACATATCCTACAAGACGTGTGGTTGACTGGCCTGATATTGATGTGAATGGTCCCTGTTCCTCCTGCTCTTTCTCCTTTGTCACCACCTCATCCATCATTCATCACCTGAAGCATTGTTTTAACAGGAGTCATAGAACTGGGATAGTAGCAGGAAAACATCCAGCAATCCTCAGAGGAGGTAGGATATGCGCCAAAACGCTGACCACCTCAGGCCTAGCCGCTACTACATACATGCGCTTGCATTCCAAGAAAACAAAGCAGACGCTAACTTCTATCATCATCATCATGCTCCTCACCTTGGCACTCTCAACTCCCCTGATGGAGAAGCCAGGGCCCACCGGAGGAGTCTGGTTCTCTGGTGGGCTCGTCCAATGCTGCCCTAAAGCAGGCCGGGCTAAGAAAAGTGTGTGGGGGGATGTTCCAAGGAGAAATGGGGGTGGCTGGGGACCAAACGTGGACACCCGGCCGCCGGGCGGCTGGGGACTGAGTATGGATATCAGGCCGCCGACGCAGCCATGACATGGTGGCCGGCGTCTGCCTCCACATGCCTAAAAGGCCCAATTTCAAGTGCAAGCAAGCTAGCAGTATGGTATTGCAGCCTGGGGGTGGGTGGGTGGCAGGTTGCACACTTACGCTTGCATTCCAAGAAAACAAAGCAGATGCTAACTTCTATCATCATCATCATGCTCCTCATCTTGGCACTTTCAACTCCCCTGATGGAGAAGCCAGGGCCCACCGGAGAAGTCTGGTTCTCTGGTGGGCTCGTCCAATGCTGCCCTAAAGCAGGCCGGGCTAAGAAAAGTGTGTGTGGGGATGTTCCAAGGAGAAATAGGGGTGGCTGGGGACCGTGTGTGAACACTCGGCCGCGGGGCGGCTGGGGACCGAACATGGACACCCGGCCTCCGGGCGGCTGGGGACTGAGTATGGATACCTCGCTGCCGAAGCAGCCATGAGGTAGTGGCCAGCTTCGGCCTCCTCCAAACTAAAAGGCCCCATTTCAAGTGCAAGCAAGCTAGCAATATGGTATTGCAGCCTGGGGGTGGGTGGGTGGCAGGCTGCATACTTGCGCTTGCATTGCAAGGAATGGGGGAGGTACAATTGAACACTGCCCTGGGACAAGGACTTGCACGGGGATAGTTGCAAGTCTGCATCTTCTGATGCGGAAATGATCACTTCTGATGGGCACACTTTTAGGCAGTGTCCTGGGTGTCAGAGATGCTTCCAGGGGTCTTCCCCATGCTGTTCCCATGTCTTTTCAGCACTGTATGCAAGTGTCACACAGCACATGGCCAGATAAGATTGTAAAATGTTAAAATGACATTTCCCGGTGAATGCATTTGTCACGGTTTAAAGCAATAAAAATGTGCAAAAACGCATAAAAAATGCTACTTGTGAACATAGCCCAAGGCGTGGAGGAGTATTTTTGTTTTTGGTTATTTATTTTACCTTATACACAAGTCTTTACCCTGGAAAGGAAGTTTCTTAACATATTTCACAGGAAAACCGTTTCAGTTTCGTTTTTGAACGTTTTATTGTGAGCCCGTTAAAGTGGCTTAATACCTCTGACCACGTTGTTGACAGCAGTGACCTGGGGGTCAGAAATGCTTCCTGGGGCGATGCCCATGCTGTCCCCATGTCTCTTGAGCACTGTCACTATCGTTTTGGGCACTTTTTAGGCTTTCTACAGACTGCCGGGGGTGCTGCCGCAAAAATGCTCGGGTCTCCCATAGACTAACTGTTAGGCGCTTGCTGGATCAGGAATGGGTTCTGAGTCATCAGTGGATTCTGTGGTCTCTCATTCTGGTCCAGCTGGGGCTGATGCTGCACAGCATCACCGTCGGTCCCAATGCCTAGCCAATGCACGAGATGTACAAGTGGTATCTCGTGTATTTGTGCCTAGCAACATGAAGCACAGGTTGCGGAGAGAGACTAGGCTACTGCAGCCTACATCCGAGAGGCGCCGCACTGAGCATGCCCGTGACCTGGCGGACCGTGAGTGGTGGTTTGGCAACCACCTGACCTGGTGACCTGGCACCGCCTGATTGGTCCACGGATGGCGTCACCAATGGTGCGACAGTGGGCAGGGCTTAGTCTTTAAAAGACCCGCCCACAAACATGGCGGCGCGCTCTGATCTTTGAGCAGTGATGGTGTTGTGTGGACGCTTGGCCTTTTGAGCTCCACGTTTGCTTTAGTGGAAATAGGCAGGTGTAGTGGAAACAGGCAGGCTAGTGTAAATAGGCAGGTAGCTTGGCCGTACAGACTGGCTCTGACTAGGGGGTCACCATACACCCCGAGCGGTCTGCAGACGCCGTATTCCCGGTGCCGCCTGTGAGCCACGTGGAGTGATCCTCCTCAGCCCGGTAGCACGCCGGCTGAGAGCACTTACACACCGGCGTGAGTCACACATGCATCCTAGCGACCACTGTGTAGCCCCTGTGTAGTTAACAGGGCTACAGCTACTTCCCTGGTCGCGCATCTCCCGTGCAGTTAACGGAGATAGCGCGAACCGCTATACCCGTTCCTGTGTGTAGTAACACGGAAGGGTTTATCATTTAAGTTGGTTGTCTTCCTTCTCACCCGGAAGGTGTTCGGCAGCAGTCCTCCAGGCTGCATTGCGGACCCCGGGGTCGATTGCTTTCCATTATAATAAAGTTTGTTTGCAACCGTCCCCATAACACTAACATTGGGCTCGTTGCTCGGGTCGAGCACCCGAGTATCACGGCGAGCTCGGCCTGAGCTTCGAGCACCCGAGCATTTTAGTGCTCGCTCAACACTACTCATTACTTCTGATATCCTTTTCTACATGAACATCTACTATTAGGTTTACATTATTTTGACACCTTATTCTTCATTGGTTGTCTTTTTTCCAAGCTAGCAAAATGGAGGAGGATTGCTAGTCCTTACATGGACTTTTGGTGTATATTTCTCCTCTGTAAGGCTTTTCAATTGTTTTTATTCATCATGTTGTTTGTCTATCATTAATAAAATCTATTTCTTATAAAACTGGTGATCCTGACTACCATATACACAATTTTTTTCTTTGTTGTCTCTAGGGTCTTCAGCTCTGACACGGCCCCTCCTCTGCCTCTGGTGTCTCTATCTTATTCCTGGTTTAAATTTTGCCCCAGCACCATCCTAGGCACAGTCGATACTTGCGCGCATTGATCGCCTCACAGTCTTTAGGAAAATGACGAGCCAAGAACTCAATCTGCACATGCGCCGCCACAGGTGCCATTTTTACACAATCCACAAAACGCATTTCTTCACAGCAGGTATCATTTTAATCAGTATAACAGCCCCAAAATGACCATGTCTGTACTTTATTTAGCAAAATCCTGCTGGCAGGTTTTCTTAACATTCAGAGAACTGCTAGATCTGCAGCAGATAAAACTGTGATTTTATCAAAATGACAACAAGCAGCCCAGTAAGTAACACAAAAGTCAAATCAGGGGCTCCGCCACTGCATTATGCTGCTCTGTAATGGGGTAGCAAAAACATGGTGACAGATTCCCTTTAAGGAAAGGCTAGGCTATAATTCCATCAGATTCTTTTTTTTTCAAGGAAGGCGAACTACTAGTAATGAGTGACTGGAATTTGGCCAGAAAATTTGACTAGCCATTAATTTATTTGATGATAATTGAATATACGTTATTATAAGATTTCTCCATATCTCAGAGTATAACAAATACTTGTTAAAAAAATAATACAGGTCCCTCACATGTTCCACCATGCAGCACCGCTCCAATCCAGTTTTCTTCTTTGGTCTGGTTGCAAATGAGGTTTTCACGAAGTCATCTTTGCACCTGACATCTTTGTCAACTCCTGAGCAGTCTAGGCTGCAACACTATGAGGTCATGTGATGCATGTCATGATGTCATAGCCTAGCCAATGCAAGAGCCCCCAAATATCAGTGGCGGGCACAGACAGATGAGTCCACTGTGCAAGAACAGTATATGGGCCCTTTGCAGTCAAGTAGCTCATCATAATGAGCAATTCCACTTGCTCTGGAAGTAGCATTGGCCCCCTTACCTACTGGACCCATGTGCAGCTGCACATCTTGCCCAAACTGTATGTCTGCCCCTGTCTGAGATGAAAGATTCTGGAAACCGCCGAAAATGGTCCAGTGAAGACTAAATCAAGACTGGATTGAAGAAGACAGGAGAAGTGTTCTTAAGTGTTAACAATTGGTTATTTTAATCCCTTGGTGCTTTTGAATACAGCAAAATTCCAGCTGTGCGGCCACCATTTTGCTGGATTTATTGGTAATTGAATCACAAAAACTTTATATTTTGGAGAATCTAAATGTTTGGGTAAATATTAGGCACATTTGATTCACTTCAAAGCAATGCTTGCTCATCTCTAAAAATTACCCATTGCTAAGTTGACTTGTCTTATATCATTGAATATATAGAATTTATTCTACATCATATCTACTGTTCGTAAGGGTAGAAGTTTTCCCTCCACAACTAAGGAACTGCTATGGTTGCTAGAAAAATGCCAATCTACTTCAATTTGTTTATGGAGAGATGGGAGGAACTAACCATCTTTTCAGGAGGCTGATTCTGTGAGTAAATAATCATACAGACATGTTTCATTCATACTTATTTGGGGGAGGAGTGAACATTTTGGGTAATCCCAAACAATTTGCTTTTACCCTTACTATTAGGCAGACTACTTTTGGTTTTGTAAATGACGTTATCATTAATAATAAAAACTAAGGACAAAGAACTCAGTCTAATACACCAGGAGGAGAGATGATAAAGGACAAATAGTCCTTTTCTGCAGGGAAGGCCTAGCCTCTATCCATCAAAAAATGTATTTATTTAGTCTCCACAACTAGCACTTCATATATACTAACAAATGTCAGTGTCCAGAAACTTCAGCTATCCATTTATAGACCTATAAAATTTGGCAAAAAAACACTGGGTCACAAGTATAATAAATTTATTGAATTGGTTGTCATAAAAACAATATCCATAAATGTAAAATGTGACTACATAAAATGTGTTGTACAAAAAATAGTGCATTAACTGAATAACACTAGTTTCCATAATTCATAGACAATAAAAACATGATAAATCGTGGTAAAATCACCAATAGTAACCAAAAGGATCTAGAATCATCAGTCCCATAAATATATTGATTTCATAATTGATTATATACATGAGATTTTATTGCTTATACAAGAAGTACTACATTATCTTATAGTAAGTAAAACAGTTTCAATGGTGTTAATACCAACATTCATGAATATTGTTGCATAATTTGTAGCTACCAAAACTCATGATCTTTGTATACTTCATTTATAGAGCTAGTGTAAAGTGCACAGTACTTAGAAAATCCAGTGTACAATGAAAACACCTTATAAAGTGCATAATATCATTTGGATTTGATATCCTAGAATGTGGGTCAAATACACTCAGTATAAAAGGACATAGTACACAAATGATAATAAAGGAATATTACCCACCAACAGCCTGATGCTTCCACACCCAATGCTGATTTTCGCCGTTGCTTTTTCCAAGGTTACCATGTTTTATCATGTATTTATTGTCTCTGACTTATGTAAACTAGTGTTATTTGGTTAATAAAATATTTTTTCTATTCATTACAGACATTGCATTGGATATAAAATACCAAAATCACTCTGTTAGTCTATAAATAGTGTGGTAATGAGACTCACTCAGCTGCTCACAGCGGTAGACACAGGAACGTTTCTTCTGATGGTTAATTTAAATCACGGCATAAACCAATGCAGGGTTTGACAAAATAAAGACGGCCTTTCTAGCAGAACTGGGAAACAAAAAGATAACATATAACACTTCTCTGGCGCTCTCTGGCCTCCAGTCACACAAACAGAAGAAAACTCAGTGGCCGGTCATTTAACTTGCTGAACCACGCTCTTGGGGTAGAGATATGGTGAGTGGCTGTCCCGCCCATCTCTTACAGCCACTCACAAAAAAAGCCCAACCCTGTCATGGCCAATTAACCCCTCTCAGCAAATAACATTCTGGGGAGAAACTTCTGGGTTTTCACATCACGGAAGATAGCAATCTTTGTGATACATATGTTCTCTCACTTACAGTACATTGCCAGTGACCCTGTCACAATAGGTAGAACTAATATACTCCTATAATGTTAAACTAATGAGTGAGTACTATGGACAAACACACTTTAAAAAAATCCTAGCTGCACAGGGCAAACAGTTCAATAATAAATTTCCAGCTCTGTGGTACTAAAGATTTGAGATTAAAGATTTGATGGTTCTCCACCCCAGAAATGTAATGGATAAAGTTCTATCTGTTCAACTAAGATGGACTTTTCAATTCTCAATAAGTTTGTGACATTTAGTAGGTAGAGATGAGTGGACTATTTCAAGTTCAAATTCGCCAGCTTCACTGAAGTTTCCCCCAAAATTTGATTTGCATCAAGTAAATTTGAGGGAATCTCAATACTAGAAAGCTTGTAATTGCTCAAAAAATAGACATGGGTTAGAGGGGAGATGGGGAACACGCTAACAATGAGCTTGCACTCTACAAAAAGGTGAAACTGAAAAAGAGAGGACCTCTTCGACCATAAGAGCTTACAATCTACAGGAGAGATGTCTACTAATACACATCTTTAATGGACCGCTTGGTTCAACACATACAGATCTTAAGAGTGGAGCATTCTATCAGAAATATTACATATGGAATATTGCAGTTAATTAAGTTAGGGATTGCAAAATTCTAACCAATTTGTATTGAATGAAATTCTTATTTTTATTTGAATTCTCACAAGATTTTCATTGGTCATTTCTACCAGAAACGAGCAGATTGATTTGTAGAGGATCTAATTCAAGGCAAATTTCCTGACATTCGTGGTTTCCTGTGACTTCGAGCAATCTATGATAAGGATAGTAAGGATTGGTATGAAAAAAAAATCCTGGCGCTATTTCACACATGCAGCAAGCTCAGTGAGCAGGCTAATGGTGTCAGTTGCTGCACCATGAGCTTCCCCATAATGACCTGCAGCAAATTAATCACATTGTATAACACAGCCAATCAGGGAGGCTATCATAAGCAATTTAAAACATAGGGGCCTGTCAAGGATCTCCATAATATACCTGTTCTGTGAAGAGATAGAAAACCTCAGAGCACACAGCATGGGAATAGAATAAGGTCCTATTCGATTGTAGTGTTCTAGTTTAGCACTCATGTACCAGATCCTAGATTCAAGCGATTTACAGTGAACTGTTGTAGCTTCTCGTAATCAACAACTTAGTGTGTGACTGAGAATTAAGACATCAGTGGTAAACTGCTGTAAAAGCATTGGTTCTTTTTTACGTTTCACTGACTTGTAAATAGACTTGTAAATAGAGTTGGGCGGATTATTTGAAATTCACATTCTCTAGCTTTTTCAAATTTCCTCCTAAAATTCATCACAATAAATCACAATGCTGAAAATCCTCTAATTGAGCAGAAAATATGTGCATAACTTTCCGAGTTCTCATAGGACTGTATTGAAGCCGTTTTGAGCTCTGCAATGCAAGCACAGTCTTATAAACGTCCAAGTGACCTCAACCTATTTGGCTAGGGAAAACCAGAGTGCAACCAGTCGTAAGGAAAAGCGATTTTACTTTTGACTTTAAAAAAAAATAGTTTTCTTGTCTCACAATGCAGGAACGACCCTTCATGAGACACACAAGCCTTGGTTTTAGGATTTTGGTTTAGTAGCAGAATCATCACTGATCCTATTGGTTACATGATATGTGTTCATCTATTGGTTTCCATATGGAACCTATCATGTTGAATCAAAAGCATTAAAAGTTCCACCCTCCCATTTTACACAATCAGTATAGCTCTGGCTCCCTGATGAAGCCTCTATAGGCGAAACTATTGGAAACTATATGGGAGCTATACATGTGTGTTTTTTTAGTTTCTAAAGTGTTACCTGTTAGGATGGAAATGGAAAATATACTGTATATCTATAAAAAGTTGCATAGATGTATGGACTGCAGCCATCATCTGGTTAAGAAAATAACTCAATACAAAGAGATATTGATTATCTGTAACTGAATATAAAGGTGTACCAATGTTGGGAAACCTCCCTATATAAGGATACAATACAGGTCCACTCAAGTAGTTTTAATTATACACCACTTTTAAACGAAAATCAATAAAAGTTAGTTTTTAACACACCCTTACATTGGGTCTATTTACCCTCTGGGTAATATGTTGTTTAAACTATACAGGTACAGCACCTCTATATATATCACTTCAATCTATGAATCAGTATTCAAAGACTCAGACTACCATTCCCATTTTCAATGTGATTCAGTACTGAAGTGGAGCATCAGTCTCAGATTAGGCTTTTATTTATCCATTTGTGGAACAAGCTGTGTGCTCTGACCTCCTAGTCCTGCTGTGGAAAAGCCTAAAATGGGGCTGCTTGGCAGGTCACCATTTTTTATATAGGCTGTAATAGTCCACCCTGATTGGCTGCGCTAGACCATGTGGGTACCTATTAATTTCAGGAAATCGACTTGAAGTCAATCCTCCAAGGATCAATCTTCTAACTTCTAAATGTAAGTACTGAGCATCTTTATGGGGTAAAGCAGCAACATGCTACTTCTTTTAAATGCTTGGCATGTTTTGAAATTCTGAGACATTTACAAGAAGCTGAAAATCCTGGGCATATAACATAACAAGAACAGCAAATCGTTAATATGTTCCTTCTTTTAAGTGTTTTTAGGGATTTTTGAATTATTTTATGCTCAAAAAAGTTGGAAAAATGCAGTGTGAACACACCTTTACTTTGATTAAGCCGCTCCTGATAGAATCAGTTCCAACTAAGCACTGTTTAATAAAAAGGCTGCAAAAAACGCTTCTGAGGAAAAACACATACAAAACACTCCAGGATCTTCTTCAGGAAAATAAAAACTCCTCCAAAAACTTCCCAAAAAAGAAGAGTAATGTATGATCCCAGTAGTAGGGCCAGGAGGCACTATTAGACCCAGACGCAAGTGCTGAGCGATGTTATGGCTCTTCTGTGATGTTGTGCAGTTTTGGGTGCTCCTACCTGGTTCCTGGTGCTCCAGACCCGTTTACAGGGTACATCTAGAGGATTTAGAGATAGGAAGAAGGCAGACCAGACCTTGGTATGAACAGTTCAAATGGTTTACTGCATCACAGATCGAGGAATCCCTGCTTCGGCTGGATGGCAACGGGACTGAAACCCTGATACTAGAAAAGGTTTGGCCTTGCTGCGATGGGCTCTAAAAAGGTTTTCTGGCAAGATACTTAATCCTAGAAGCCCTAGTATGCTACGCCTCACCTCTAGACAGGCTTGACTCTCCCCAACCGCCAACTACCAACTCCTCCTGGTCACCATAGTGACCAGACTATAAAGGATGTTGATCAGACATCCGCCAATACAGTCTGTTGTCGACCCTTATACCACCACCTGCTGTTCTCCAGTGGTATTACAGAGCTACAATTTACATTTAATTTAACAGAATGACATCAGGCAATACATCAAAGAATAAATTATTCTACAGACTCCTATGAATGCAAAAATGTTTGTAATGGCCTCTTCTGTGTCATGACAGAAGTGCTTAATGAAACGGTTTCCTTTGATACATCATTTTTGAATGCCTAAAAAAAAAAAGTCTGTCTGCCCATAGCCAAAGAGTAGGTTTATGTGTGTCTTTTTACAGTGGTCAAAAATGTCAAACTTTTAAGCAGAAAAGATTTCAGAAGATTCTCCTTTTATCTGGAGTTTGGTAATCCTGAAGTGTCTTTTTTGGGGGATGGGGCAGTGGTGTTAGGAGGGCGGTTGCAGACAACTTTAATATAATGGAACGCAACCGACCCCGGGGTCCGCGATGCAGCCTGGTGGACTGCTGCCGAACACTCTCCGGGTGGAAAGGAAAGCAACCAACTTAAATGTAAAACCTTTCCGTGTTTCTGCACACTGAAATGGGTATAGCAATTCACACTCTCTCCGTTAGCTGCACGAGAGATAGGCAGAGAAAAACTATCCGTAGTCCTGTTACAGCACAGGGACTACAGTGGCGGCGCTAGGATGCATGTGTGACTACGCCAACGGGTACACGTGCCTCCAGCCGGCGTGCTACCGGACTGAAGGGTACAACTTCACGTGGCTGACAGGCGATAGCCGTGGACAGGACGTCTGCAGGCTGCTCGGGGTGATAGGTGAACCCTTTGGCTGAGCCAGGCTGTAAGACGAAGCTACCTGCCTAAGCACATCTAAGCCTGCCTAAGTGACCTGTGCTAATTAGCCGAGCGAACTCTGGCATTGGCAGGTCACGGAGTGAACAGCTAGGGAGCACGTGGAACAGAGTTGTCCACACAACAGCATCACTTGCTCAAATGATCAGAGCGCGCTGCCATGTTTGTGGGCGGGCTTTTTAAAGACTAAGCCATGCCCACCGACGCGCCATTGGTGACGCTACCCATGCACCAATCAGGCGGTGCCAGGTCACCGGGTCAGGTGGGTGCCAAACCGCCAATCACGATCCGCCAGGTCACGGGCATGCTCAGTGCGGCGAATCCTGGACTTAGACTCCAAAAGCCCTGTCTCCCTCTGCAACCTATGCTTAACATTTCTAGGCACAAAAACCTGGGAGACAATCTGCACATCTTGTGGACCAGCTAGGCATTGGGACTGATGACGATGCTGAGCAGCATCATCCCTGGCTGGACTGAAATGGGATATCGCAGAAGGTTCTGGACTCATTTCAAATCCAGGAACAGACTGACACCTAACAGGTGGTTTCTGAGTGCTTTTTCAACATTTTATGCAAACAGCTTTTCTTTTCTTTTTAGCATTCATCAGCATTTTTTGGACTTTTTTTAATTAGCAGTTTACAGCTGTTATATATTACATAAAGTAATAAAGAAAATACTAGCTTTTTTTTTGAGGCGGAAATGCTGAAAAACTGCAGGGGTAAAAAAACCTGGACGTCTTTTCAGTATTTTTTTAGCCTCCCCATTGAATTTACTGTACAATATTGGGTATCTTCTTAGTGGAAAATGCCTGTAGAATGGACTTGTCACTTATTTTAAACACTTGGTGGTTTTGAAAGCCTGAAGCGTCTAAGATGCTCAAAAGACTGGAAATTTGAAAAGCAAGTCATTCAAACAGGAATAAATTGGATTATTCTTCTAAGTGTTTCATGAGCATTTTTTCTCATGTTTTTCACAGTGGAAACGAGAGAAAAAATACCCGAAAAG
Source organism: Phyllobates terribilis (assembly GCF_046119375.1). NCBI lineage: Eukaryota > Metazoa > Chordata > Amphibia > Anura > Dendrobatidae > Phyllobates > Phyllobates terribilis. The sequence continues at coordinate 100,781,518 of NW_027362765.1, forward strand.
ATGCAGTGCAAACATATTCTAGAGGTATGTTCACACCATGATTCTTTTTATGGCATTTAAAAGTGTCCATTTTTCAAGCACAAGATGCTTTGTCATTTTTAACATCTGAAGCATCTTTTGTATTTTTTAATCATTTCCTCACCAGATTTTTTTCCTTTTTTGTTATTCTTGTTTTTGCCAGTTTTTGTCCAGACTTTTTTTGCACTTCATTAAGCAGTGAAAACAACGCTAATGGAAAGGCTAAAAAAGCACAGAAAAACACCTGGGCACTCTTCCTGGCGTTTTTTTTATCCTTATTCAAATATATTGTAAGTATTATGTGTCTTCCAAGCTGAAAATGCCAGAAGAATGGACATGAGACTTATGTCAAATGCTCAGCATTTTTAAAAATCTAAAGAAGATCAAAGTTGCCAAATATGAACAGAAAGTGTTTTTCTAGCTAAAACAATAGGACCATTCTTTTGAGCGCTTCAAAAAACACCAGAAAAAGATGCAGTGTGAACATACCCCTAGGGTATTTTCATGCTTTGATATTTGGTGCAGATTTTGTTGCAGTAACTTGTGCATTTATCAGAGACAATGGAAATGATTTTCACTTGGAATAAATGCAATAAAATCTGCAGAAGGAGATTTCATTTAAGTTGCGATGCAAATGGTGAAATGTGTGGTTTAACCTCCCAGGCTCTGGGGAAGAAAGGGTTACAGATTGCACAGAGAGGCAGGAGGCGGAGCTTATCTTATATATACCAGGCAGAAAGCACAAGCTCTTGATAAAGGTGTCACCATCTTGTAGGAGGAGGTTTAGTAGCTGCAGAGTTTCTGGAGGATTTAGCTGCAGTCTGTTAGTATAGCTGAGCTGTACCTCCTTATATCAGGGCATAGGGCGTCTTTATATTAGAGCAGGGGAATTCCAGGTGCAATAGTCTGCAAGGTCAGCGCTCTAACATATATAATAGAAGACTTAACAAATTGCACCTACATATAACTAAGGCACCGATGATCTCACCCTTCACCTGCCTGCTATTTCATTGCTCTGTGTGTAGAAACTACCAATATTAACGTATTACGGAGCAGCTCTCACCTGAACTTTACCACTGAGCCCAGTAAACGTGAATGCATGGTGCGGGCCGTATAGTCAGACGTTCACCATAAAGTGTTTATGGTGAATGCAAAATAGTTTTTTAGCAGTTTTTGCCCCCCAAGTTCTTAAAATTGCAGCAAACAAATCTGCACATAAATTATAGAAAAGCATATTTTTTTGTATATGGAGAGACACTTGGGTCTGCAGAGAAATGTTGCACAAATCCGGCTCAGGCTTTTTTTTTTTATATATATATTTCTCACTTACCTTAGATAATTGTTGCAGGTGGTCCGTCTCCTGTTTGGGCTCAGCTTAGATTTGTAGTCAGATTTTTTTTTATTTATAGGAAACAAACTAAGAATAAAGCCTCCCCCCACACATACACAGGCTAGTTTACAGCATTTTTTAATGCTTGTGAAAACTTGTCATCCGTTGCAAGCGTTTAATGTGAGTTTCATATTTTAACATTAAAGACGCTTTTAGGCTTTACAAGAAAAAAAGAAAGTTACAAACCAATGTTCAGCATCTAGTCTATAATATATGTCGCTCTACTCTTTAAAGTGTCATCTGGCTGCAGTGTTTTTTTTTTTTTTATTTTTAAGCAATTGTGAAAAAGTTCTTAAGTTATGCGAAACACTGATAAATTCCAAACTAAAACTGCATTGAAAATTGCACAAATGAGCTGCAGCTAATTAAACCTGTATGCTTTTTATGTTTGCGGAGACTTTAATGACCTTTTTAAGTGTAGCAACTAAGATCTCATGTAACAAATACTCGAGTTTTAATCATTTAGATAATATCCAACAGGGAGGTATTCAAATTGCTAATTGGCGCTCAGGATTTTCTGTAAAACTTCTGTTTACCTGAAAAATGTGCGGCCATTAATAATGTGAAAACAGCAACATTTTCCGGTTAAGTTTCAGTGAATGCAACCACTTTCCATTGAAATGTATAATAAATGTGTCAGCCAGAATTTTGTGAATGAGGATTAGATACAGAAATACCTTGACTTGCCAGTTTAATTTGTTCTATGGCTGAGCTCTTGACTCAATTTGCTCATATATCAAATAAAATTTTCCCATTAAAATTGAATTGAAATGCTAGCAATTTCTTCAAGCCCCCCAAAAAACACTTTTTTTTTTGTTAAATGTTTTTAAATCAGAAAAAAATAACTTTATTAATAACAATGTATAGTATAAAAAAAACTATTAAACTATTGCTACTGTACTTTTTTTAAAATGTTTATTTTTTTTCACTTAATTTTTTTCTTCGCTGACTTCTGCCTTATTCACCACAGTTTACTCGCTTTCACTTGCAGGGTGTTTCAGTATAAACCTATCCAAGGAGGTTTGTTTCTTACTCCCTTTGAAAATTTTTTGAAAATGAGTGCGGCAAGTGTCGTTACACAGAGCCAACCCACAACCTGTTGCAACTTTTTCAGGGTGTTTCTTCTCAATATATAAAGAAGGTAAAATCCGGTGCCACATGCGATTAATCCTTTTATTCCAAAAATAAGAATCACAACATGTCTCTAAGAGGGGAACAACTGGACGCGTTTCGAGGACACAGTCCCTTATTCGTATCCGTATACAAATGAATTAAAAAACAACACATTTATAATAAAAACTGTGACCACCCCTGAACATGTGTGATAGATTAGTATACAAATTAGGATATTAACTCCTACTTAGACAAAATTTGCGTGCAACAAATTCTCATAGAATATTCAGATACAAAAGGAAAAACGAATGTGTAATAAATTTGCCATATAAATGCACAGAACAGAACATGTATATGATATTATATATACAAACATATACATATATAATTTAATAAAAAAACATTAGATCTGATCTATAATTCATACCTTGCGGTATCCGTGCATTTAATTTCAATATTCAGAATTTTTCTTTGTTATGGAGCATTTTTTCCCAATTACCGCCACGATGGGGACGTGGTACTCTCTCTATGCCTCTAATAATTAATGTACTAATATTACCCCCATGCACTTCCCTGAAATGTTTGGAGAGACCTGATAACCTAATGGATTTTGAGGCAGGATTTGCTCCTGTAATATGTTCTGATATTCTTGCCTTAAGGGCTCTGATAGTACAGCCTATATAATATTTTGTACAACTGACACAAGTTGCCATATAGACAACATGGGAGGTGTTACAATTTATATAAGACTCTGTCATATTTTCTACCCGTGTGTAGATCAGAGAAACTTGAACCCATAGTAACATATTTGCACATACAGCATCTGTTTTCACCACATTTATACAGTACAGACCAAAAGTTTGGACACATCTTCTCATTTAAAGATTTTTCTGTATTTTCATGTCTATGAAAATTGTACATTCACACTGAAGGCATCAAAACTATGAATTAACACATGTGGAATTATATACTTAACAAAAAAGTGTGAAACAATTGAAAATATGTCTTATATTCTAGGTTCTTCAAAGTAGCCACCTTTTGCTTTGATGACTGCTTTGTACACTCTTGGCATTCTCTTGATGAGCTTCAAGAGGTAGTCACCGGAAATGGTCTTCCAACAATCTTGAAGGAGTTCCCAGAGATGCTTAGCACTTGTTGGCCCTTTTGCCTTCACTCTGCGGTCCAGCTCACCCCAAACCATTTCGATTGGGTTCAGGTCTGGTGACTGTGGAGGCCAGGTCATCTGGCGTAGCACCCTATCACTCTCCTTCTTGGTCAAATAGCCCTTACACAGCCTGTAGGTGTGTTTGGGGTCATTGTCCTGTTGAAAAATAAATAATGGTTCAACTAAACGCAAACCGGATGGAATAGCATGCCGCTGAAACATGCTGTGGTAGCCATGCTGGTTCAGTATGCCTTCAATTTTGAATAAATCCCCAACAGTGTCATCAACAAAGCACCCCCACACCATCACACCTCCTCCTCCATGCTTCATGGAGGGAACCAGGCATGTAGAGTCCATCCGTTCACCTTTTATGCATCGCACAAAGACACAGTGGTTGGAACCAAAGATCTCAAATTTGGACTCATCAGACCAAAGCACAGATTTCCACTGGTCTAATGTCCATTCTTTGTGTTCTTTAACCCAAACAAGTCTCTTCTGCTTGTTGCCTGTCCTTAGCAGTGGTTTCCTAGCAGCTATTTTACCATGAAGGCCTGCTGCACAAAGTCTCCTCTTAACAGTTGTTGTAGAGATGTGTCTGCTGCTAGAACTCTGTGTGGCATTGACCTGGTCTCTAATCTGAGCTGCTGTTAACCTGCGATTTCTGAGGCTGGTGACTCGGATAAACTTATCCTCAGAAGCAGAGGTGACTCTTGGTCTTCCTTTCCTGCAGTGGTCCTCATGTGAGCCAGTTTCTTTGTAGCGCTTGATGGTTTTTGCAACTGCACTTGGGGACACTTTCAAAGTTTGCCCAATTTTTCAGACTGACTGACCTTCATTTCTTAAAGTAATGATGGCCACTCGTTTTTCTTTACTTAGCTGCATTTTTCTTTCCATAATACAAATTCTAACAGTCTATTCAGTAGGACTATCAGCTGTGTATCCACAAGACTTCTGCACAACACAACTGATGGTCCCAACCCCATTTATAAGGCAAGAAATCCCACTTATTAAACCTGACAGGGCACACCTGTGAAGTGAAAACCATTTCCAGTGACTACCTCTTGAAGCTCATCAAGAGAATGCCAAGAGTGTGCAAAGAAGTCATCAAAGCAAAAGGTGGCTACTTTAAAGAACCTAGAATATAAGACATATTTTCAGTTGTTTCACACTTTTTTGTTAAGTATATAATTCCACATGTGTTAATTCATAGTTTTGATGCCTTCAGTGTGAATGTACAATTTTCATAGTCAGGAAAATACAGAAAAATCTTTAAATGAGAAGGTGTGTCCAAACTTTTGGTCTGTACTGTACATACCGACATATTTCAGCCAGGTGAGACTTTGTACTTTATTATCCAAAAATACGCTGGGTGACAACATATTGCGTAAATTCTGACCTTTCCTTGAAACCACCCTACAACCTACTTTCAATATATTAGACGATTTGTCATCCTGATATAGTAGGGGTAAATTTTTGAGAAAAATCCGTTTAATGTTATAAAAATGATCACTATATGGCGTAGAAAAAGTTAATGACGATTTTGCCTTATTGGAACTACGTTTTCCTGATTGTGTCAACAAACCTTCTCTATCTTTAGATGTAGCTATAGATACAGCCCTATCTATCATCCAATTCTCATATCCCCTAGATTTTAATCTCGCTGACATGATTTTAGTTTCCTCCTCAAAACCCTCTTGTTCACTACAATTACGTCTAGCTCTACTGAACTCACCCACTGGTAAATTTTTAATATGTTTTGGGTGGCTACTTTCAGCTCTCAAAAGGGAATTGCCACTGAGGGGCTTGCGGTAAAGTTTAGAAGTAATTTTCCCTGTACTCGCACAACCAGTCAATACGACATCTAAAAACGGAGTTGACTACTTGTGAATCTCCATAGTGAATTTTAAATTATAATTGTTATCCTCCAGATAATTTAAAAATTCTGTAACAGGTGGTGCGGGAGACCCCGTCGACCCCATATGAGGATCATGTCATCAATGAATCTCCCGCACCACCAAATATTATTCCTATATGGACAAAATTCACTGAAAATATATTCTTCCTCCCATCTTTTCATATAAATATTGGCCAGTGAAGGGGAAAACTTAGAGCCCATCGGACAACCGCAAAGCTGTAAATAAAATTTATCATTGAAGATGAAAAAATTACTCTTCAAAAGGAATTCCAAACTCAATAACAAAAATTCCTTGACACCATCAGTAAAAACGTAAATTTCATTCAAAAATTATTGCACAACCCTCAATGCCTTATCGTGTGGTATTGAGGAATATAACTGGACAACATCACATGTTATCCAATTATAGTCCTCATGCCAAGACATATGATTAATGGCCTGCATTAGATGCTTTGTATCTTTTATCACATCTGGTGATCCCTCTAATAAGACACGTAATCTGGAATCCACCCACCCCGAGAGTCTCTCATGGAGGGAACATACACTCGCCACGATTGGTCTTAGGGGAGGCGGAAACACAGACTTGTGCGTCTTAGGGAGGGCATGAAAAATCGGGATTACAGGCTTTTCATTAAACTCTGAAATTTTCTCCCACATTCCCAATTTTTCCTTAATCTCACTTGCATGGATTACCTCCTCCACCTCTGGCTCCTCCACTTTAATTTCCTGCACAACCTCTGTATGCTGCTGCTGTTGTAGTGCCTTTAATTCTTCCATTTCCAGTTCCTTGTTGTGCTTCTCGACAAGTTCAACCAAACCAACAACTTCTCCATCTCTTCATGGCCAGAGTTTTGAAATAATCTTAATGCCCTTGGCTGGCATTATGGCCTTATACTACTCTTTCTGCTTCAAAATCGTACATCACTCTCATGTTTTTCGATGATTTCTTGCTTTATATCCAAGGACACCATCCTTTTCTTTTTCTCAGCACTGATCTTGGCACGCACTTTCTTAGGATCCATAGTTAAAAACAAACCAACAGCAATGACAGATGCTTGCATGGCAAGATAACCCAGTGAATTGAATGCTCGCTGGGAAACCTAGTGGCGAATTACATAATCTCGCTCGCTCGTAACTCAGATCTCTGCTCGCATCATAGAAGTAACACTTTTTCATACTTGAAGAAAATCAAAACTACCACAAAAAAACCTTGGTATAAGGGAGTTTTCACACAATTGATGTTTTTCTTTTAATTTGATGCCTTTTTGGGTCCTTAGCATAAAACACAGCTGTAGATATGGCTCTTTTTGATTGTGTTTACCCTGTAGTACGTTAAAATGCCAGAAACACGAAATTTCAAATTTTCAAATTAGAAAAGCTACGAAAAAGCCTTTTAAAAATAGTATGACATCTATGGTACCTTTTAAAAATCCAAAAAACACCACACAAAGTATGGCTTCTATTTATAATTTTCAAAGCCTTTTTTGTGTTTTTCTTGTGTCATTTGATTTTGTGCCAAAGTCATAAAAATTGTGCACTATGGTGAAAATTCTTCAAATTATTATTTATTTTTTGCTTTATATGTACCTTTCTTTTATTAAATGTCAGTGTCTTCAATAGGCTTTAAAAATAAAAGCATGCCAGTCTTCAACTGCTTAAAAAAAGTTAGACAAATCTTGTACACCACTAGAGTACTGGACTAATATTGCACAAAAAGTTTACAACATTTCAAAAAGTCTCAAATGATGAATCTAGAAAAGAAAAGATCCCACACGAGCAAGGCAAAATATCAAGAGGACTTAAAGCTGGCATAAAAATAGTGCAAAAGCCATAATGAATTTGGTTCAAAAATAACAGCACATAAAATCTAAACTTGTACAAAAAAAGCTCAAAAAGAATGATGAATCTAGACCGATGTGTGAAGAAAGTCTACAAAAAGGTTAATTTTATATGTTCATGTTTGTGTCCGCACATAGTGGATATGGAATCTAAGGAATGGTCAGATATTAACTAGTGATGAGTGAGCATGCTCGCTACTGCTGGGTGCTCGCCCGAGCATCTTACTGCTCGAGATGCTCGGCGCTCGCCGAGTATTTCCGGGTTGCTCGGGCGGGAACTCGGGTCCCCTCCCTGCATGATTGGCGCTCTTTAGAGAGCCAATGAACATGCAGGGATTGCCTGCCATGCACTGTAATTCCGTAGCCATGTTGGTTGTGGGCAATACAGTGATTGGCTGGCCGCACAGCGTCATCAGGTCTATATCAGACCTGGCGCCGCCATGCTCGTCACAGTCACTCCGGATCAGACAGTGTAGAGAGAGCAATTGCTGTGTCAGGGAGAGATTTAATCGTCTATTAGGAAGTGTAGGGAGAAAAACCGTACATTACACATATCCATCTTAACAAACAGTCCTTCTGAGTACTAATCCATCTGCAGAGATATCAGGCAGGCAGGGTGTATAGGCAGGCAGTGTATATAGCAGACTGCAGTGCATATAGCACAAGAGGCTCCATTCCAATTCTGCCTTCTGCTGCTGTTAGATACTTCTATACAAAGGCCCAGGTCTCAGGGGCCAGGAATACTTTTCTTTGGATCTTAAAACTCATTATTTGCTTAAAAAGCAATCCAGAGAACACCGTTTTTCTGCACCATTTGCTTGTTTTGGGAGAGGTGCTGCTGCGTCACGGACAGATTTGCTTGTGTATTAGGTAGTGTAGGGAGAAAAATCGTACATTACACATATCCATCTTAACAAACAGTCCTTCTAAGGACTAATCTATCTGCAGAGATATCAGGCAGGCAGCGTGTATAGGTAGGCAGTGTATAGAGCAGACTGCAGTGCATATAGCACAAGAGACTCCATTCCAATTCTGCCTTCTGCTGCTGTTAGATATTTTTATACTAAGGCCCAGGTCTCAGGGGCCAGGAATACTTTTGTTTGGATCTTAATCCTCATTATTTGCTTAAAAAGAAATCCAGAGAACACCATTTTTTCTGCGCCATTTGCTTGTTGGCACTGCAGAATACAGCCAGGTCCTTTCCATATTAGAGCACTAGAAATCCAGCTATTTAAAACTGTGTTTTCTCCGTCAATCACATATACGTTGTCAGAAAATACTGCCATTTCTGGCCCCCATTAAAAATTTCCTTTAGTGTGTAATTGAAGCAATTCACCGCAGATTGCTGTTCAAACTACTTACCTACAGGCCAGGTATTTAAGGCTATGTGCCCTCATTGTAGAAATGAAGCAGAAAAATTCTGCTTCATTTCTGCATGTCCTTTCCCGGAAAAACGCTTGCTGAATTTGGCAAGCGTTTTTCGCGCGTTTTAGAAGCGTTTTGGACATGCGGAATTGCCTTGCGTTTTTTATTGCATTGACAAGGCAATTCCACATTCGTAAACGCAAAATTAATGGACATGCTGCGAATTATTGAGCGCATCAAAAACGCTGCGGAAAAATGCACAGCATGGGCATTGAAATTGCGGATTCTCATTGGGGGACGGATTACCAAGTGTTTCACAAGCGTTTACGCTGCGGAAATTCCGCAGCATATACGCTTGTAAAACGCTTGTAAAACGCTACGTGGGCACATACCCTAAAACTGTGTTTTCTCCGTCAAACGGATCACATATACGCTGTCAGAAAATACTGCCATTTCTGGCCTCCATTAAAAATTTCCTTTTGTGTGTCTTTGAAGCAATTCACCGCAGTTTGCTGTTCAAACTACTTACCTACAGGCCAGGTATTTAAAACTCTGTTTTCTCTATCACACGGATCACATATAAGTTCGCTCCAAACTCATTTGTAGTCAGAGTGGAAGATACTGTCCTCCATCTAAAATGGGCAAGGCACGTGGCAAGGGACGGGGAACTGGACGTGATGGTAATGGTGCATGCAGAGGCCGAGGACAAGCCAAAAATGTGCCACAACAAACACCCATATCTTCTCGACTGACCTTCCTGTCCCAATTTTTAGGGGACCGCAGCACACCACTATTGAACCCAGAGCAGTGTCAATAGGTTGTTGGTTGGATAGAGGATAATGCTTCCAGTCACTTAGCCACCACCACCCTGTCTTCCACACAGTCAGTAGCCGTGAGTCTGGACCGCATATTCCTCACCCTGATCCTCCTTCCTCCCACCATGCCGAGTACCCAGAGACAACTGATCCCACACTTGGACACTCTGAAGAGCTGTTCACTTTTCCATTTATAGATTCGGGCCTCTCGCCCGGCCCACTTGAAGCGGGGCAAGAGGAGATCGCGTGTAGCGATGCACAAATCTTTGAGCAGCCACGGTCACACGAAGGCGACGGTGGGAAAGTGTCACAAGAGGTGGACGATGATGAGACACAATTGCCAGAAAGTCAGGAGGAGGACCAGGGTGCGGAAGTGGAAGACGAGGTGGTGGATGATATAGTAACTGAACCAACCTGGCAGGAGGACATGCAGAGCGAGGACAGCAGCACACAGGGGGAGGGAGGCAGAGCACCCCAACAGGCAGGAAGAAGCAGTGTTGTGGCCGCAGACAGAAGGCAGGCAACCGTTCCCCGTAACACCCAACACGAAGGAAGTTGCCAGTAGAACTGTTAGGTTTTCCCGTGTCTGGTTGTTTTTAAAAGACTCTGCCGATACTCCCAAAAAGGCCATTTGCACCACCTGCCAGGCCAGCATCAGCAGGGGTGGCATAACTACCAGCCTGACCACCACCAGCATGATCAGGCACATGGCAGCAAAGCACCCGACTTTGTGGGCCGAACCAGTGTCCAGATACAGAGTCTGCGGATGGCACCATTGCTTCATCCGCTGTTGTGCATGCAAGCCAATCCCCTGTCCATGGTGCATGCGAAGACGCCTCCTGCCCTGCACCAGTCGTTGCACACTCTCAAGTAGCAGCATCAGTAAGCACGTCCATGTCCTTTTCCCTGCACAGAATTCAGTTGTCCATGCCCCAGTCCTTGGAACGCAAGCGCAAATATGCAGCCAACGCCCCACAGGCCACACTACTAAATTCTCACATTTCACGATTGCTTGCGCTCGAAATGTTGCCTTTTAGGCTCGTGGAGATGGAAGCATTCCGCAACCTGATGGTGGCGGCCGTCCCTTGGTACTCTGTCCCCAGCCGCCACTATTTCTCCCGGTGTGCCGTCCCCGCATTACACAAGCACGTGTCCCAAAACTTTAGCCGTGCTCTCAACAACGAAGTTACCGGTAAAGTCCACTTAACCACGGACACGTGGACTAGTGCTTGTGGGCAGGGACGGTACATCTCACTGATGGCACACTGGGTTAACATAGTGGAATCCGGGACCCAGTCGGACCTTGGGACGGAACACGTCCTCCCGATGACGAGGATTGCGGGCCCTAGGTCAATCAGGGTTGCCTCCACGGTCTACAGCTCCTGCACCTCTCCTCTTCAGCCTCCCCCTCCTTTTCAGCCTTCATCTCCGAAATGACCATATCAGTCACAAGCTGGAAGCACTGCAGCACGGCCTCGGCCAAGCAGCAACAGGATGTGCTGAAGCTAATATGCTTAGCTGAAAAAACGCACAATGCTGAAGAGTTGTGGACAGCTCTGAAAGAGCAGGCAGATCTGTGGCTCACACCGCTGAACCTACAGCCAGGCATGGTTGTGTGTGACAACGGACAGAACCTGGTGGCTGCTCTGAGGCGAGGCGAGCTCACACAAGTACCATGCCTGACTCATGTGCTTAACCTCGTGGTTCAATGGCTTCTCAAATCCTACCCGGAGCTGCCGGATCTGCTTGTTAAAGTATGCCGCCTGTGTGGCCATTTTAGAAAGTCAGCTACAGCTTCCGCCGCCCTTGCAGTGTTTCTGCAGCGTTTGCAACTTCCTGCTCACAGACTGGTGTGTGATGTCCCCTCGCATTGGAACTCTACACTGCAGATGTTGGGAAGGATTTGTGAGCAGAAGAGGGCAGTTGTTGAGTACCAGCATCAACAAGGTCGTCGGTATTCAGTTCAGACTCCACACATAAGACCTGAGGAGTGAACATGGATGTCAGACATATGTACCATCCTTCAAAACTTTGAGGACTCCACCAAGATGGTGAGCGGCAATGACGCCATAATTAGCGTCACCATCCCACTTCTTTGTCTTCTGAAACGCTCTCTGCTCACAATCAAAGAGGATGCATTGCAGGCGGAGCACGATGAGATGGAGCAAGGAACCATACAGGGTGATTACACACAGCCAAGCCTCATCTCATCCCAACGTGGATTGGGTGACAATGAGGAAGAGGAGGAGGAAGGACAGGAGCTAGTTTCATTCACTATAGACGGTACTACCTGCACAGCTGTCATACCATCTGTTCAGCGTGGATGGCCAGAGGACAGAGAGGAGGAGGAGGAGAGCATTGGCAGTCATCCTCTTGGTGAGGACACGGAAGTCTTGCCTGTTAGTAGTCTGGCACGTATGGCTGAGTTTGTTACGCTGCCTTTCCCATGACCCTCGCGTTCTCAAAATTTTGGGTGACAGTCATTACTGGTTGGTGACACTTCTAGACCCACGCTACAAGGAGAACTTTCTATCTCTTATTCTTGAGGCAGACAGGTCTACAAAAATGAGGCAGTACCAGAAGGCCCTTGTTGCGGAACTATTTAAAAAAATTCCCATCTGAAAACACTGGCGGCAGAGGGCACACTTCGTTGGACAACCAAGGAGTACAAAGACACACAACTTCAGTCCAGCAGAGGCAGGGGAACACTGTCAAAGTTCTGGGAGAGTTTTCTCAGACCCTCCCATCGCACAAGCCCTGAGGCGTGGGGTACTCTCACAAGGAGTGCAAAGTTTTGGAAGATGCTGAGGGAATACCTTGCCGACCGTACCAACGTCCTCCGTGATTCCTCTGTGCCTTATAATTATTGGGTATCCAAGCTGGATACGTGGAATGAACTGGCTCTCTATGCCTTGGAGGTCCTGGCCTGCCCTGCCGGCAGCGTTTTATCAGAGCGGGTTTTTAGTGCCGCTGGTGGAATTATAACTGATAAGCGCATCCGCCTGTCAACTGAAAATGCTGACAGGCTGACTCTTATAAAAGTGAACAAGGGCTGGATTGGGCCAGACTTCTCAACACCACCGAATGATAGCAGCGTAACAAACTCAAATCCAGTGTTTTTTCTTGGGAGGTGTATTCCCATGCACCTTTTCACACCCACACATGGGTATACGCTTCCTGATTTTGTCTATTTGCTCTTGTCGTCCTCCTTCTCCTCATCGTCCACCACCATATCACCAGGGTGACCGTGGTCCGTGATGCAACACCCACATAATTTTTGAGGCGTATTCCCTCTATGCCAGTCCTTTCACAGAGCTAAAGAATATGGCTGTGGTGAATTACAACTCCCACTGAGAAGCTGTTTCAGATTGAAAAACATTGTGCCCACCAGAGGATTTGATTCTGAGGGCTAACCAGAGCTAGATGCAGATAAAAATTATATTGAATTTGCAACCTGGTGGAGGTTAGTATAGATGGACTAATAGAACAAGTCCCACACACTGCTACAAGCCGAAGCACAAATATTTTTTCAGAGCTAGATGCAGATAAAAATTATATTGAATTTGCAACCTGGTGGAGGTTAGTATAGATGGACTAATAGAACAAGTCCCACACACTGGTACAAGCCGAAATATTAACCTTTCTCACCCGCTCAAGAGCCCCATAGCAGCTGCAAAGTTAGCTTCATCATGAACTCTCCTGAGGTAGAAGCCAAGGCACACCAGAGGATTCTCTGGTGGGACCGTCCAACCCTGCTGAGAAGCAGTCCTGGCTAAGAAAAGTGTGTGGGAAGGTTCCCGGACACTCTATGGCTGCTTTTTTACTGAGGAGGAAACACACGCAAACACGGGGAGAACATACAAAGTCCTTGCAGATGTTGTCCTTGCTGGGATTTGAACCCAGGATCCCAGCACTGCAAGGCTTCAGTGCTAACCACTGATCCAATGTGCTGCCGTTAACCCTCTAATATCTAACAGGCTGGAGAAACTTGCACCTACTGCCACTCTATCTTCAGCTCCTTTGTGAGAAAATGTATTTGGGCAGCCACTCAGTCTACCAAATAAAATTCCTGAGAAGGAAACTGGGGATGGCTTCACTACTAGTACTGAGGGCAGTGCTAATACCATGGCGTCGTATCATAGTTAGCTGGAAATATTCCAGGCTTGTAGGAGGCAAGCAAATTCCCACAGAAAAGTACCAGGAGTAATGTTCAGGCCACATTTCAAGTGCAAGCAGCTTTAGAGGACTTCCTGGGAGAAATGACACGCAGGGTAGATACGGTGTCGCTCTATGCCAGTCCTTTCACCAAGCTAAATACAACTCTTAGCAAAAAAAGTTGTGGACTGGCTCCGTACCGTCCCTGGCCACATTCACCTGTCCATGTGTTTGTGGTTAGGTGGTCCTTCCCAGTAAGTGCACTGGGGAGGGCACGGGTAATGTTGTGGGACCCGTGCTTGTGGAGGGCGGAGGCGATACCGAGAAATATAGTGGCGGCTGGGGACCGAGTATGGACACCCGGCCGCCGCCGGCATTAGGTTGTGAAAAGCTTCCGCCTCAACAAGCTTAAAAGGCCATATTTCAAGTGCAAAGAGCTGCCCAGAAATCTGGCAGTTTAGTGTTGTGGCCTGTGGGTGGGTGGGTGGGTGGGTGGCTGCATACTTGCACTTGCATTCCAAGTAACAGAAAACTAAGCAGATGGTGGCCTCTATCATCATCATGGCCTCACCTCGGCACTATGAACTCTCCTGAAGGAGAAGCCAGGGCCCGCCGGAGGAGCCTCCGGTTCTCTGGTGAGCCCGTCCAACCCTGCCGAAAAGCAGCCCTGGCTAAGAAAAGTGTGGGGGAAGGTTCCCGGACACTCTATGGCTGCTTTTATAATGTGGATCGGCCATGCTTATGCATGTTATTTCTCAAAACGCATTACAGATCAGGCCATTGTCCAACTCTGTATTCAAGAAATTAAATGCGCAAAGAAAGATGTATGTGCGTGTCAAAAGCACCACCGACAACTGCGAGTTGATGTGGGATGGGCTGCCATTGCTTCTGCAACAAACGTCAATTACAGGACTTCATGGGAGAAATGACACGCAGGGTACATACGGTTTCCCTCTATGCCAGTCCTTTCACCGAGCTAAATACAACTCTTAGCAAAAAAAGTTGTAGACTGGCTCTGTACCGTCCCTGGCCACATTCACCTGTCCACGTGTTTGTGGTTAGGCGGTCCTTCCCAGCAAGGGCACTGGTAATGTTGTGGGACCCGTGCTTGTGGAAGGCAGAGACAATACTAGGAAATATAGTGGCGGCTGGGGACCTAGTATGGACACCCGGCCGCCGCCAGCATGAGGTTGTGAAAACCTTCCGCCTCGACGAGCTTAAAAGTAGAGATGAGCGGTGTTCGACTCGAACTGTTCGCCTATCTTAAATTCGAGCTGTTTTGGGCGGTGTTCGAGCCGTTCGGCGAACACGAACAATTTGAAAAAAATTCGGCTGTTCGAGGTTATGTTCGATAACTGTTCGTGCACCAAAATCATAACTGGATTTTTTCTCAGTAATGATGAAAATTAATGTTAATACGCAGTTTGAGTGTACAGCGGGGCGGGGGGAGGGGCAGGGGATGGATCTCTGCAGAAATAATGAAGATCTCAATTTTTTTTCTTTCCCGCATTTACAGTGGGGAGGTGCAATCTGTCAGCCTATCATCAGCGCACACACGGAGCGAACTGCTTTTTTTCACACAAGCAAGGGCATGTGTCATTGGCAGTGTATGTCACATGTCCTTGCCCTATAAGACCCAGCCATTTTCCACGTAGCCACCATTTTCTCACTGCTGCAGCTGCGTGTTAGACGGCACCGCTGTTGCTGTGTGCGCTATACTTTCAGTGTTAATTTCAAGCCAATTTTCGCACAAATCTACAGATAGCTTGGGAGTAGGGAATAGTTGTGATTGCAGTCCTTTTGAGGACTAGGTTACATCATTTCTTACGACTTTTATCAGGCAGGTCTGTTCTCTTAAATAGATAGGTTGCGAGTAAAGACTAATTGTAATTGCAGTCCTTTTGAGGGCTAGGTTACATCAGTTCCTATCACTTTTTGCCAGGCAGGTCTGTGCCAGTGCTGTGCAAGTTTTTTTCACAGCATTTGGCTAAATCTAGCAAAGCAAATCCTTTTTGGCCTCTTGCAGTGTGTTAGTCAGTGGAGTAGCCTATCTGTGTTGCAAGCTACACCACCTGTGTATAGAATACAATTTTTTTTACTGCACCTAGTGAAGTAAAACCTTTTGGGCATAGCATCATTCTATTAGTCCATCTATACTAACCTCCACCAGGTTGCAAATTCAATATAATTTTTATCTGCATCTAGCTCTGAAAAAATATTTTGGCTTCTAGCAGTGTGTGGGTCTTGTTCTATTAGTCCATCTATACCAGGGGTCTCAAACTCGGCTGGGTATATGGGCCGCACATGGAAAAAATTTGAATTTGGGGGGCCGCATTCTTTGTTCAATGTGACATTTTTAATGATACCATTTTTTTTTGTATACACCTTTTGAACATTTTTTCCGTGTTTATTTTTTTATAGCTTGGGTCGTTATGGATGTGGCGATAATAAACGTGCACTTTTTTGTGTTTACTTTAGTTTACATATAAAACAGCATTTTTAGTGCCCAATATTTTTTCATGCTTTATTTTTATTTTTTTGATTTTTACAATTTTGTTTCCCCCAATTGGCCACATTCAGTAATATTGTCTTACAATTAGCATCATATAGTAGTAATGTGCCCCATCCAGGTCCCCATCCTGTGGCTATGTGCCCCATCCAGGTCCCCATCCTGTGGCTATGTGCCCCATCCAGGTCCCCATCCTTTGGCTATGTGCCCCATCCAGGTCCCCATCCTGTGGCTATGTGCCCCATCCAGGTCCCCATCCTGTGGCTATGTGCCCCATCCAGGTCCCCATCCTGTGGCTATGTGCCCCATCCAGGTCCCCTCTTGTGGCTATGTGCCCCATTCAGGTCCCCTCTTGTGGCTATGTGCCCCATCCCGGTCCCCTCTTGTGGCTATGTGCCCCCTGTTCTTCACACACATAAAATAGAAAAAAAAAAAGATTATTCTCACCTGTCCACCGTTCCCTCGGCGGTCTTCCTGCAGATGTGGCCCGCAGGCACCACAGAGTCCGACCCCTTGACGATCCCGACCTGGTCCAGGAGGAGCCGCCGACAGCAGCGCTGCATTGCCGCACAGAGACTGTCTCCCAGCACTGCATTTCCAATGCCAGCCGCCGGCCAATCAGAGGCCAGCAGCTGATAACTGCGTATGGCAATGACGTCATACTCGCTGCGCCGAAACGCAGATATCAGCTGCTGGCCTCTGATTGGCCAGCGGCTGGCATTGGAAATGCAGTGCTGGGAAACAGTCTCTGTGCGGCAATGCAGCGCTGCTGTCGGCGGCTCCTCCTGGACCTGGTCGGGATCATCAAGGGGTCTGTGCCTGCGGGCCGCATAAAGCAGCCTCAGGGGCCGCATGCGGCCCGCGGGCCGCGTGTTTGAGACCCCTGATCTATACTAACCTCCACCAGGTTGCAAATTCAATATAATTTTTATCTGCATCTAGCTCTGAAAAAATATTTCGGCTTGTACCAGTGTGTGGGACTTGTTCTATTAGTCCATCTATACTAACCTCCACCAGGTTGCAAATTCAATATAATTTTTATCTGCATCTAGCTCTGAAAAAATATTTGTGCTTCGGCTTGTAGCAGTGTGTGGGACTTGTTCTATTAGTCCATCTATACTAACCTCCACCAGGTTGCAAATTCAATATAATTTTTATCTGCATCTAGCTCTGAAAAAATATTTCGGCTTGTAGCAGTGTGTGGGACTTGTTCTATTAGTCCATCTATACTAACCTCCTCCAGATTGCAAATTCAATATAATTTTTATCTGCATCTAGCTCTGAAAAAATATTTTGGCTTGTAGCAGTGTGTGGGACTTGTTCTATTAGTCCATCTATACTAACCTCCAACAGGTTGCAAATTCAATATAATTTTTATCTGCTTCTAGCTCTGAAAAAATATTTGGGCTTCGGCTTGTACCAGTGTGTGGGATTTGTTCTATTAGTCCATCTATACTAACCTCCACCAGGTTGCAAATTCAATATAATTTTTATCTGCATCTAGCTCTGAAAAAATATTTTAGCTTGTAGCAGTGTGTGGGACTTGTTCTATTAGTCCATCTATACTAACCTCCACCAGGTTGCAAGTTCAATATAATTTTTATCTGCATCTAGCTCTGAAAAATATTTGGGCTTCGACTTGTAGCAGTGTGTGGGACTTGTTCTATTAGTCCATCTATACTAACCTCCACGAGGTTGCAAATTCAATATAATTTTTATCTGCATCTAGCTCTGAAAAAATATTTCGGCTTGTAGCAGTGTGTGGGACTTGTTCTATTAGTCCATCTATCATAACCTCCACCAGGTTGCAAATTCAATATAATTTTTATCTGCATCTAGCTCTGAAAAAATATTTCGGCTTGTAGCAGTGTGTGGGACTTGTTCCATTAGTCCATCTATACTAACCTCCACCAGGTTGCAAATTCAATATAATTTTTATCTCCATCTAGCTCTGAAAAAATATTTGGGCTTCGGCTTGTAGCAGTGTGTGGGACTTGTTCTATTAGTCCATCTATACTAACCTCCACCAGGTTGCAAATTCAATATAATTTTTATCTGCATCTAGCTCTGAAAAAATATTTGGGCTTCGGCTTGTAGCAGTGTGTGGGACTTGTTCTATTAGTCCATATACTAACCTCCACTAGGTTGCAAATTCAATATAATTTTTATCTGCATCTAGCTCTGAAAAAATATTTGAGCTTCGGCTTGTAGCAGTTTGTGGGACTTGTTCTATTAGTCCATCTATACTAACCTCCACCAGGTTGCAAATTGAATATAATTTTTATCTGCATCTAGCTCTGAAAAAATATTTGGGCTTCGGCTTGTAGCAGTGTGTGGGACTTGTTCTATTAGTCCATCTATACTAACCTCCACCAGATTCCAAATTCAATATAATTTTTATCTGCATCTAGCTCTGAAAAAATATTTGGGCTTCGGCTTGTAGCAGTGTGTGGGACTTGTTCTATTAGTCCATCTATACTAACCTCCACCAGGTTGCAAATTCAATATAATTTTTTTCTGCATCTAGCTCTGAAAAAATATTTCAGCTTGTAGCAGTGTGTGGGACTTGTTCTATTAGTCCATCTATACTAACCTCCACCAGGTTGCAAATTCAATATAATTTTTATCAGCATCTAGCTCTGAAAAAATATTTGAGCTTCGGCTTGTAGCAGTGTGTGGGACTTGTTCTATTAGTCCATCTATACTAACCTCCACCAGGTTGCAAATTCAGTATAATTTTTATCTGCATCTAGCTCTGAAAAAATATTTCGGCTTGGGCTTGTAGCAGTGTGTGGGACTTGTTCTATTAGTCCATCTATACTAACCTCCACCAGGTTGCAAATTCAAACTAATTTTTATCTGCTTCTAGCTCTGAAAAAATATTTGGGCTTCGGCTTGTAGCAGTGTGTGGGACTTGTTCTATTAGTCCATCTATACTAACCTTCACCAGGTTGCAAATTCAATATAATTTTTAGCTGCATCTTGCCTGTAAACTAATTTTGGGCATATTAGCAGTGTGTGGCACTCATTCTATTAGGCCATCTATGCTAAGCTCCACCAGCTTTGAAATTACTAATAATTTTTAGCTGCATCTTGCCTGGAAAATAATTTTGGGCATAGTAGCAGTGTGTGGTACTCATTGTATTAGGCCATCTATACCAAGCTCCACCAGTTTTGAAATTAATAATAATTTTTAGCTGCATCTTGCCTGGAAAATAATTTTGGGCATAGTAGCAGTGTGTGGTACTCATTGTATTAGGCCATCTATACCAAGCTCCACCAGCTTTGAAATTAATAATAATTTTTAGCTGCATCTTGCCTGGAAAATAATTTTGGGCATAGTAGCAGTGTGTGGTACTCATTGTATTAGGCCATCTATACCAAGCTCCACCAGCTTTGAAATTAATAATAATTTTTAGCTGCATCTAGCCTGGAAAAAAAATTTTCTTCCCAATAGTGGTAGCAATAGAAATATGGGGTGCGCTCCTGGCTAACAAAAATATACGCTTCATAACAAAAAACACCAGCCTAGCGCACTGCATTAATAAGATGGCATCATCGTCTCTCCCATCTACGCCGGCTAGCATTCCTGTGCCTAAAACACAATGCATGGGTCCGCGCTAGCCACGATGCTGAGGGGTCTAAAGCTGCTGCTAACGCTTTATCACAATTCAATTGGCAGATTTTCACAGAGCTCCTACCCAACGCCCACCCATCGGGCAACAGTTGCCCAGCCTCCCTATGGGATCTAGTGGCGAATAGTTGATGCCATTAATCAGAGCGTCAGTTGCCCCGTCAACGTGGCAAGCATACGGTAAGGCATGGGAAGAGTGGACACGACTAGTAGCAGGCAGACAGGTTGACCAATGTGAACAAGCCATATTACAAGTCACCATAGAATTTCTCCACCAGCTAATGATGAGGGGCATATCAGGGGCGTCAGCGCAGCGGTGTCTGACCGGAGTAGCATTTCACTTCCAACTACTGAATTGGGGAGATGTGACAAAGATTCATCATCAGACAATCCATAAAAGGGTGGAAAAGGGGTCAGCCAAGTCAAGAGTGTAGACCTCCCGTCCCGTGTCACTAAAACTGATTTCTCACATCATATCCCTAACACCATTAACATGACACTCACAATTTGAAGCAACACTACTGTCTACTGCATTTGCGATCGCCTTCTTCGGGGCGCTATGCATAAGCGAATTAGTCCCTCAATCCAAAATTATCACCAGTGGAGGCTTATTACACCTGGACGTAGTCATAGCCAATAATGCAATACGTCTACGCATACGCCAATCGAAAATGGTTCCAGCGGGCAGGGGCACTTGGGTACTTCTACAACCCACAAACGGTACACTGAGTCGGGTAACAATAGTAAAAACATATATAACCATCAGATCACAAAGTAATTTCTTCCTATCACACATTGATGGAACGCCATTATCAAGATACCAGTTCCAAGCTATATTTAATAAATGCATAACATTGGCAGGGAAATACCCCTAAGATTACGAGACACACTCATTCCGCATAGGCGCGGCCACGGAAGCAGCAAGAGCAGGACTGTCAGAAACGGAAGTTCAGAGGATAGGGAGATGGCGATCCACGTGTTTGGCGAGATACATAAGACCGGACTTGTTATCCTAACGTGGTTTGTTTCTTTTACAGGTGACGCTAAGCCAACAGTGTGGGTGATAGGCCACTCGTATATATATTGGGCAGAAAAAAGGGCGAAAGTCCGCCCAGGCGGGAGGAAATTAGTTTCATAACACATATTTCAACTGGAGAGGTATTAGAGGCCTGCTATGGCCAAAGGTACTAATGGAGGTAATCATGGTAGGGAGAGAGGCAAGAGGTTCGGTCATCTTAGTTATACAGGCCAGGGGAAACGACCTAGGTCATCACAAGAGCGCATAACTAATGGCAGTAATGAAACTAGACACTGAGCGCTTCAGAGAATTTTTCACAAAACTAACTATAGTATGGTCAGAGATTGTGCCGATAGCAGTATGGCAAGGTGCGCGAGACATCATGGCCATCGAACGGTCAAGGCGGGTAATAAATATTCGGATGGCAAAATTTAGAAGAGACAGAGGCGGTGTAGCGATACAACACCGACAACTGGAAGGAAATAAAGCAAGCCTCATATTGCCCGACGGTGTTCATTTAATGGATATTGGACTGGACATATTCCTGTCAGGACTCCAGGACGGAGTGGAACAAGCGTTAAGAGTGATGGGTGGGGGTCAGAGTCCTGCATACGAGTACGCAGGATCCTCCGTGGCCTGGAAATAGAAAGGACATGTTGGAGAGTTACACTTGTTGGCCAACTTGCCGGTGTGGAGACCCAGGGCCTGCTGCAACAAGCTGAATTATTTTAGAAAAAATGCCTTTCTAATGGAATGAGTATAAAGAGTTAATAAAGCTGTGACCGATCCTCACCCATCCAGTTGTAAGAGTTACATTATTGTATTGTCAAGGAAAGGGGGGCGGTAGGGGGGCTGAGCGTCTGGGTTAGGTTGGGGGTCCCCACAGTCTGCCTAGGCTAGATGCATTTAAAAATTCTTATTAGATACACGGGTGGTGCAGCTTGCTTCGCAGCTGGGCTACTACGCCCAAAGTATTGCCTAGGCTAGATGCAGTTAAAAATTCTACGCTGACTAGCAGACTGAAGCTTTGGAGCAGACCTCAGAGTAAACAGCTCTTCAGACTCAACCATCTGTGTTACCCCAAGCCATAGTGTATGTAGTTTCTTACAGTTAAAAGGGGGGGGAGCGACCCAACCCACCTGGAATTGACGATGCCAACGTCACGTAAAACACAGCAAGGGGACTCCAAAAAGAGTCTCCATTTTTTCCAAAAATTGTGGCACAGACACCACTTAAGTGCCATCAATTGCCCCAGAGTTGCTTAAAATGGTTGGTGAGGTGATTTTACCAAATCCTCAAGCTTTTAGTCTCCCCAGGATGACACAGGGGTAGTAAAGTCCTTGCGGATCCATGATTTGTTCATCTTTATGAACGTGAGTCTGTCTACATTCTCAGTGGACAGCCGCGTGAGCTTATCTGTCAGCACACCACCAGCAGCGCTGAACACACATTCAGACAGCACGCTGGCTGCAGGGCATGACAAGATCTCCAAGGCGTGAGTGGCGAGCTCCGGACATTTTACCAGATTGGAAGCCCAAAATGAGCAAGGGTCCAGTGACAGTCATAGCTTCGATGTTCACTTGGAGATACTCCTGTACCATCCTCTCTAGGCGTTGATTATGTGTCAGACTTCTTGTCTCCTGTGGCCTTGCAAAGGATGGGCTAAAAAGTGGTGAAACGATTCCACAAAATTGCTGTTACCAGCAGATACTGTGTTACTGTTACGGTTTGAGTGATGAAGACTCGACAGTCCCACGGTTTGCAAGTTAGAACGGTGAGATTCACTACGAGCACCACTGGTGTTTTGTGGAAAAGCACATGTAAGATTCTACAACAGCCTCTGCTGATACTCCTGCATGCGTGAATCCCTTTCTATGGCAGGAATTATTTCGGCAAATTTACTTTTGTGCCGGGGATCTAAGAGTGTGGCAACCCAGTAGTCGGGATTACTTCGAATTCTGACAATCCGAGGGTCATGTTGCAGGTAGTGCAGCAAGAAGGCACTCATGTGTCTTGCGCATCCAGGAGGACCAAGTCCTTGTTGTGTTGGTAGCGAGGTAAGAATCATGCTTCCTTCCTCTGCCCTCTCCCCCCAACCTCGCACAACAGAAATGTGATCAACGTCTCCCTCATCTGATGAGTCTTACATGCCCATCACCAGTTTGTCCTCCACTTCTTCCTCGGCTCCTGCACCTTCCTCAACAGTTTGGCTGCTACCATGCTCCCTGGTTATCCCTCTCCCCCACCCTCCCATGCCTGCCGCCTTGGTGCTGCCGACCGTCTGGACCTTGGAGATGTTATCCCTTCCACATACGACTCCTCCTCTACTTCCTCCACCTCCTCTTGTCCCACCACCTCACTCTGAATTCTGTTTAACGTGTGCTCCAGCATGTAAATCACAAGAATAGTCATGCTGATAATGGCATCGTCGTCAGCACTAAACATCTTCGTCGCCATTTCAAAACTGTGCAGAAGGGTGTGTGGCGCCCCTGAGGGTTCAGTCACCACAGAGGTACTGCATCTCACCCTCAGGTAAAGAAGGAGTATGGCTTGGGACCCTAACACCTGCATCCAACACATACCCGCAGTGGGGGTAGGGCGAGATTGCTCCTAAGGGAGAGCACAGTCCAAGGTCCCTAGCTGGTGGGAGGGTCCTATGTAGTGGGTGTGGGTGGAGAAAGCAGCTTAGGGGAGCACATGACAGGGAGAGTTTAAATAGGAAGCCATCTTAGAAAGAGCAAGCCAGTCAGAGGAGGAGAACTGACAGGAGCAGAGGCTCTGCATGAGCTCTGCTCCGGAGGCGGGCCTAGCCTGGGAGGTCCAGGACTGAAGGAGAGAAGAGAGGAGTGGGAGCAGGAAGGCTTCAGGAACCGAAGGGACCCTAGGGGTACGGGCCGTGCAGAAGGCCACCCGTACACCCGCTGCTACCAGGAGGTAGAGGGGTCAGGCCAGATAAGGGGAACCGGTCCCTCATCTAGTGGAGAAACAGCAAGGCTCAACTAGAAACCGGAGGCTGCAGCATTTCATGTACTGCAGGCCAAACTCCACACCAGTCTCACTAAGAAGGTAGCCACATAGGACCCAGGGGACGGAACACACGTCGCCCGCCAAGGCCCGAGGATACCGGATAGAAGTGTCACTGGGTGTGAGGTACAGGGAGAAGGCCAGAGAAAGGACACACAGAAGGGGGTCCTGCTAAGTACTTCAGAGCTGTCTGGGGGTGGACTGAGCCCCTCACTGAGTACGCACAGCACGACGGGGGAGATTGCTCTGGTACCTGTAATCTGGACTGCAACAACTGTGAGTAAAGATCTTGGGACTGCATCACACGGACTCTGTGTTCATTACTGACTCCCTGCACTACAACCACCATCATCCACCCACACTGCCCTGAAGCTACACTCTTCCTGTGGGGAGTAATAATACCATTGCTGCAAAACCACCAGCTTCAGAGGACTGTTCCGCAGCGGTGGCCCTTTGGCCGCACTCCATACGTGGCGTAGTCGGACATTATAAAACCCATATATACAAATTACCCTTGGATTGACCGCCCTGGGTCACGGACTGGGTCGCCGCCACAGTGACTACAACCCCTAGCGTCTACCGGCCCGGCTCCGGGTACCCCACGGCCCAGGGGGCGCGTCAACTTCATAGGTCCCTGATCTGAGACCATTCCTGCAGCATGATTTGCCCCACCTCTGGATCTTGTTGGCCCAGGCTATACGTCAGAACGTATTGCACCAGGGCTTGTCGGTGCTGCCACAGTCGCTGCAACATGTGCAGAGTTGAATTCCACCGTGTCGGCACATCGCATTTCAGCCGGTGAACTGGCAGGCCCAACGACTTCTGTAGAGATGTAAGTCGTTGAGCTGCGAGATGCGAACGGCGGAAGTGAGCACACAGCGACCGTGCCCTCTGCAGAAGGCCATCTAGTCCGGGATAGTGGGCTAAAAATTGCTGGACAACCAGGTTCAACATGTGAGCCATACAAGGCATGTGTGTGACATTGCCCCGGCGAAGGGCCGCACCCAGGTTTGCAGCATTGTCGCACACGGCCTTCCCTGGTTGCAGGTCCAGTGGAGCCAACCATTCATGAAACTGGGTTTCCAGAGCTGACCACAACTTCTCAGCTGTGTGACTCACATTTCCCAGACAATTCAAAGTAAACACCGCCTGATGCCGTTGAGCCCTGCTGCCAGCATAGTAAGGAGATGTGCAGGATTCCTTCTGCGCAGTTAGAAAGTGGGTGGCATTACCAGACAGGCTTTGGGTGCAGGTGGAGGACCGAGAGGAGGTTGAGGAGGCATAAGCAGTGGAGGAACTTCTAGATAAAGAGGATTGACGTACAACTCGTGGGGACGGCAAGACTTGGACAGCAGCCCCTTGTCCTGCTGTCACCATAGTTACCCAGTGCCCAGTCAGCGACATGTAATGCCCCTGTCCATGCCTACTCGCCCAAGTGTCTGTGGTGAAATGCACCCTGTCACACACAGAGTTTCTCAAAGAAGCGGTGATGTTGTGTGCGACATGCTGGTGGAGCGCAGGCACACCTTTCTTTGAGAAGTAGTGCCGACTGGGCATCTGGTACTGGGGCACTGCGACGGACATAAGGTCTGGAAAATCCTCTGTGTCCACCAGGCGGAAAGGCAGCATTTCTGTAGCCAAGAGCGTGCAGATGGTGAAATTCAACCTCTTAGCTTTGTCATGGCTAGGAGGAAATGGTCTTTTACTTGTTCTCATCTGAGGGACCGAGGGCTGACTGTTGTGCTTAGACGGGGTTGAGTAGGGTGTCCCCGGCAAACTTGCCGGTCTGTGAGGAAGATGCAGGCGGAAAAGTTAGGTTGCCTTGATCCAAAGGTGGTGCTCTTGATGTCGGAGAGCGCTTAACACCAGCTGGTGTTTCCACTTCCAAATGAAATGATGACCTGCCAATCACACTGGCTGTTGTGGGTAAAGAGGTGGTAGGTCTGCGTCCAAAAACATGTGTGACTGCTGTACCCCCAGTCACAGAGGATGAAGAGGCCGCGGATGCACAAGATGGGGCAGACGGTGGTTGGCACGGCCCGCTAGGCCGCATTGTAGCACAGTGAGCTTCCCACTGCAACTTATGCTTCATATCCATGTGACGGTTCATGCATGAAGTACTCAAACTATGGATTTTTTGGCCTCTACTTAGCTTTTGATGACAAATATTACAGATAACACGGGTTGGGTCATCCTTATCGATCTGAAAAAATACCCAGCCTATGCAAGGCTTAGAGCCCATGCGACCTGAAGAGCCACTACGACTTGTGGTCAGAGGCAGAGTTGTGGTTGAGGATGCAGTTGTTGACGTGCTTCCAGTACTCCGTCTCTGTCCAGGAAGGCGCAACCTAACCTCGTCGTCAATAGCATCTGTGACGCCCAGCTGCGCTTGGTATCACAGATCCTAGAAGAGTGCATTGATGGAATCCTCCACAAGAGGCCCCCATAAACATTCACACATCTCCACCTTCCACCTCAGACCAGCAGAGGGAGCCCGTTAGGGATATAAATAGGGAAGGTGGAGCTAGGCAGTTCAGTTCCTCTGAAGAGTTCCTGCAGAAGAGAAGCCTAAGAGAGGTCAGTCTGCAGTGGAGCTCAGTCTAGTGTAGAGAACTCAGTTAATAGTTCAGCAGTGGAGCTAGATTCAGGGAGCCCAGTTAGAGCTTAAGGTGTGCCGGCGCCATAAGATCGGTGAAACAGTTAGTGTGTATAGCCTAGTGAGGGCCCGAATAGGCTGAAGGCCAGTGGAGAGTTAGTACATAGGGGGCAGAGGAGCTTAACCAGCTCACCCCGAAGCATTTACCGGACACCGGATCCGAGCTTTCCGGGATATCTATGACCCAGTAAGGCATAACCGGAATCCCTGGAGAACTACAAGTCCCAGGATCGCTAAGGTGCT
The DNA here is from genome assembly GCF_046119375.1 of Phyllobates terribilis. Lineage (NCBI taxonomy): Eukaryota > Metazoa > Chordata > Amphibia > Anura > Dendrobatidae > Phyllobates > Phyllobates terribilis. The sequence goes on from NW_027362765.1 coordinate 100,808,376, forward strand.
GATACGTAACAGAGCCAGGAGACGCTTAGGCCCCGCATACTGGGAGCGTGAACTCCAAGACAAGGCCCTACCACAAGGTCAGCCAGCGCAGGACAGAGACAAAGTTAGGCCTAGCTCCAGGCACGTCAGAAACTTATTACGCAGAGGCAAGAAACAGGAGGCCCTACACCCGCTCATTGGGGAGGATCCTGATATGCACCCTTCACCCTACAGTGCTCCGGGATGTGCCTGAATTTCCACCAGTAAAAGGTACTGAAGTGACTACCATGTCCATTCCCGTTCTTGCTCTGACCCAGCTGGGTCTCGCCTGTCCTGCATTCCCCCTGCATACGCTTTTCTGAGGCCTAGCTCCACCTGTGGGGAGCTATACCATCGAGCAGCCTTATCACCGGCCTCAGTGGACTACTGCAGCGCTGTTGCTTCTCACCAGATACCACAGGTGGTGTCACAAACTCTTATAAAATTAACAATTATCCACCCTTTTAAAGACTGACCCCAGGGTACGGGCCCGGGAGCCGACCACCGCGACATCCCAAAGGCCAGGCAAAGGCCTGGGTACCGAGTCATCCCCATCCCCTGGGCTAGTCACATCCTCCTCCACCTCCTCTGCTGACCTCATCGACTGGCTGACTGTGGGTTGACAGTAAGTGGGATCTCCAACCTCGTCATCATCACCCTGTGTGTTCACACCCGTCGTCCTCAGAGCCAACCTCTTCCTGCCCTGACCAAAAAGTCAAGTTGTCGCTCCAATCAGGTATTTGAGTCTCATCATTGTCTCCACCAACAGAGTTACAGTTTGGGAACGAGGGTCTACATTATGCTCAGAACCTTTTTCATCTGGTCCTGGATCCGACTCATAAAGATTCTGGGCATCAGTGCAGATCATTTCCTCGTCTGGATTAACAGAAGCTCTGGAGCAGACCTCCGTTTCCCAGGCTATAGTATGAGTAAACAGCTGTGCAGACTCAACCATCTGTTCTACCCCATACTCAGACGGGCAGCTGGAGACTTGGGAGCTGTGAGGAAGCAAGTGCGATTGGGGTGACACCTCTGAGGACGGGAGTATTTGTGATGTTGAAGTTGAGGTGGAGGAGAGCCCACTTGAAGGAGCACTTGATATACGTTGAAGCACCTGCTGTTTTTGTGCCTCATCTGGAATTTGTAGCGATGGGCGTGTCCGTAAGAAAGGGATCGTATCACATTGTCCACGAAAAGAAGTAGACATCTTAGTTTGGCTGTTAGATGGTCTTTCTTCTGCAGATGTTACTCCCCCCCCCCCCCCCACCGCGGGGGGGCTCGACCCACCAGTGGACAGGCACCAGTATTGAGAGAGGGTGGCTGGCCGTCAGGTTCCACCGCAGCTCTGGCACAAACCCGGCGACACGGAGGTCGCACAGGCAGGAACGGACTGGCCGTGTCGGCTTCGCACTTTTTTGGTTTTAGAAGGGCATGACATGCCTATATCTGTGTCTCCCCCTCCTTTTACTCCTCCACCTCTTTTCTTTTCGCATGACTATATGTACTTGTCACTTTTCCATGTGTTAGTTATGTCTTCTGAGCAGTTTGTCAGCTTTTGGACACCTTTGAAGGTGTTTTCTATGAGTTTCTATGTGTTTTTGTTTGCCTGCCATTGGTTTTAACGGTGTTCGAAGTAGTGTTGAGCCACCCCCGTAGTGTTCGAGTTCGGTTCGGTTCGTCGAACACCCGTGTGTTCGCCGAACTGTTCGTCGAACTGTTCGTCGAACACCTTCGAACACCGTTAAAACCAATGGCAGGCAAACAAAAACACATAGAAACACATAGAAAACACCTTCAAAGGTGTCCAAAAGCTGACAAACTGCTCAGAAGACATAACTAACACATGGAAAAGTGACAAGTACATATAGTCATGCGAAAATAAAAGAGGTGGAGGAGTAAAAGGAGGGGGAGACACAGATATAGGCATGTCATGCCCTTCTAAAATCCAAAAAGTGAGAAGCCGACACGGCCAGTCCGCTCCTGCCCGTGCCACCTCCGTGTCGCCGGGTTTGTGCCAGAGCCGCGGTGAACCCTGATGGCCAGCCCCCCTCTCCCAATACTGGTGCCTGTCCGCTGGTGGGTCGAGCGAGCCCCCCTGTGGTGGAGGCAGCTCTAAGCTTTTTAATTTAAATTGTCTCTCTAATTTGAATGAATACACTTTAAATCCATTTACAAGGATCTATTGGAGGGCAAGTCTCATGCCAGCAGCCGCGTAATTCCAGCTCCAGTAGCGTCCACTAAAGCTGCTGCAGTTAAAAAGCTTTTATAAGGATCGAGCTCGGCTGTCCACCGCAAGGCATCCTACTGCCAGTCCCAGCCCCTATGCCTTGGGGTGCCTCCTGATGCTCTTCACTGAGTATCCCGTGGTCCCGAAGCATTTCCTTAGAAAAAATTAAGTGTCCAAACTACAGGTGGTGTAGCTTGCTTAACAGCCGGGATAATCCGCTGACTAGCAGACCCTGCTACTAGGCACAAAGTATTTCCTGGGCTAGATGCAGTTAAAAATTTGTAATTAGATACTCTCGTTGGATGCTGAGAAAGCATTCCATAGAGTCTCCTGGCACGCCATATATGATTCTCTTAAAAAGCTTGGGGTAGGGGTCTAGGGGACCCTTTTATAGCCAAAATCACGGCCCTGTATCGCAATACGTCACCTAGGCTGAAGATAAATGGAACTGTAGCACCCTGAGGGCTCGGTTGCTACAGAGGTATTGCACCTCACCCAGAGGTGTGATATCTCACTCTCAGGTAAGGATGTAGTGTGGATCAGGACCCGACACCTGCATGCATTACACCACATTGCCGTGGGGCAGGGCGACCAATATGCCCCTGAGATGGGCACGACAGTCCCTGTCCCTGGCTGGAGTGGGGGGAGGGAACACTGAGGAAGGGGAACCCTGTAGTGCAGGAGCAGGGAGGAAGCAGTTCCTGGGTGCATTGAGAAGGGAGTATAAAAGGTGGGCACCATCTTAGTTCAGTGCAGAGAAGTCTGAGCAGAAGTGGCAGGGAGCAGGGGCTCTGCATGAGCTCTGCTCCGGAGGCGGGCCTAGTAACAGAGGCCCAGGCCTGGAAGAGGGAGAAGGAAGGAAGAGGAGCGGAGAAGGCTCCAGGAACGAGGAACGAAGGGATCTCAGGGGTGCGGACGGGCGAGTCGCCACCGCACGCCAGAATCCACCTGCGTGGAGGGGTCAGGCCAAAGGGGGAGACCGGTCCCCGAAACTAGTGGAGGCAGGAAACGACCCTCAGCTAGAAACAGGAGGCTGTGACATTATATGTGGCGCAGTCCCTCACTACACCCGCTAGGAAGGCACCACATAGGGTCAGGGAAACTGGCGCCAAGTTTACCAAGAGGAGGCCCGAGGCAGCCGGACAGAAGGGTTGGTAAGAAAGGCCAGACAAAGGACACACAAAGGGGGTCCTGTGAAGCGCTCCAAAGTTATCTGGGAGTTGTCTGAGCCCCTCACCTGGTGAGCACAGTACGACGTGGGCAGCCGTTACCTGCAGACGTGGTCTGGATAATAAGAACTGTGAGTAAAGGCCCTGGACTGCATCACTGACTCCGTGTCATTACTGCTGCTGCCCTGCACCATCACCCCCATCCTCCGCATACACTGCCCTGAGGCTATACTCCTCCCGTGGGGAGTTATGCTACGCTCTGCTGCACCCACAACACCAGCCTCAGCGGTCTGCCCTGGAGCGGCGGTTCACTCTGACCGCAATCCACGGGTGGCGTAGTCGGACATTTAAACATCAAAACCACATAAATAGTTCCGCCACTGGTTTGACCGCCCTGAGCCACGGAACCGGGTTGCCGCCACGGAGACTACAACCACCAGCATCCACCAAAAAGGGTCCGGCTCCGGGTGTCCCAAGGCCCAGGGGGCGCGTCAGAACATTTTCATCACCTTTCACAACACCAATGGGACAAGGCAGGGATGTTCTCTGTCCCCTCTCTTATACATCCTAGTGACGGAGCACCTGCTCTCATCAATTCGCCATAACCCCAATATTAGGTGGATTGAGGTGGGAGGCACAGAGTACAAGTGCTCTCTATTTGCTGATGATGTCCTAGTATATATCACTCAATCACATATATCCATCCATGCTGTTATGGCTGAAATAGATCACTTTGTTACATGGTCAAATTTTAAAATCAATGCAGCGAAGTCTGAGGCCCTCGATGTCTCCCTCCCCAAATCCATATAGGATTCCATCCAGTCCAACTTTCCCTTTGCCTGGCCCTCACAGGGTATCAAATACTTAGGAATTCCTATTCATAGAGACCTCTCCCATCTATGTTATCTTAATTTTGGGCCCTTTATTGAACAACTCCATACAGACCACGGTTGGCAAGTTAGAACTGTAAGATTAACTACGTGAACCACTGGTGTTTTGTGGAAAAGCACATGTACACTGTGTTCCAAATTATTATGCAAAAAGTGTTTAGGAGTGATAAGGGAAGAATTTGTTTGTTTGTCAGTTAAACTCATTGATGGTGATGTGTGTCAGGGCTCTTTATATCACTGTAAGCAATTGCAGACACCAGTGCTAATTAGTTTGGCAGGTGTGTCCAATGAAAGGCAAGACTACTTAAGAAGGCTCTCTCACATTATTCAGCAGCCTACATTTTCTGCCAAAATGGGAAAGAAAAAGGATGTGTCGGCTGCTGAGAAGCAACAAATTGTGGAGTGTTTAGGTCAAGGCATGACTATAATCAACATTGTGCGATGATCAGGATGAAGTGTCTTGGCAATCAAGAAGTATGTAGCTGATTCACAGTACACACGTGTGCGTGCTGATAAGGGCAAATTGAGGACTCTTCCCTACAGGCAATTACATCAGGTTGAAAGAGCAGCGGCAAAAAAGCCTTGTCATAGCAGCAGACAAGTTTTTGAAGCTGCTTGTGCCTCCAACGTCCCCCGAACAACAAGATGCAGGGTCCTTCAGAGGTTTGCAGCTGTGCATACGCCATCCTGTCGACCTCCTCTATCCACTTCACACAAGCAGAAACGGCTCCAGTGGGCCAAACATTACATGAAGACTGATTTCAAAACTGTTTTGTTCACGGATGAGTGCCGTGCAGCGCTCGATGGTCCAGATGGATGGAGTGGAGGATGGCTGGTTGATGGACACCCCACGCAAACACGGCTACAGCGCCAACAAGGAGGAGGTGGAGTAATGTTTTGGGCTGGAATCATGGGGAGAGAGATTGTCGGCCCCTTTAGGATCCCTGAAGGCGCTAAAGATGAACTCCATAATGTATGTGGATTTTCTCAAACAGCACTTCCTGCCATGGTTCAAGAAGAAGAACCGTGTATTTCACAGCAAGATCATTTTTCTGCATGATAATGCACCATCTCATGCTGCACATAAAACATCTGCATCTCTGGCTGATATGGGCATAAAAGGGGACAAACTTATGGTGTGACCCCCATGCTCCCCTGACCTCTACCCCATTCAGAACCTTTGGAGCATCATTAAAAGGAGTGTCTATGATGGCGGGAGGCAGTTCACATCTAAGCAACAGCTCTGGGAGGGTATTCTGTCCTCATGCAAAACAATTGAAGCAGAAACCATCCAAAACCTGACAAATTCAATGGACGAGAGAGTTCAGAAGCTCCTTTCGAACAAGGGGTCCTATGTGAAAATGTAACATCACCTAGAATAAAGTTTTGAGTTGAAAACTGTTTGATTTCAGTTTCTAACAACCTGCTAATGCTTATAATTTCAAAAATGACCATTTTTTTGGTCTTTATTAAAATGAAAAGGTTGATCGAAAAGTTTGGGGGATCTAAGAGTGTGGCAACCCAGTAGTCATGATTACTTCGAATTCTGACAATATGAGGGTCATGCTGCAGGTAGTGCAGCAAGAAGGCACTTATGTGCCTTGCGCATCTCGGAGCCCCAAAATTATTTTCCGGGCTAGATGCAGCTAAAAATTATTTTTAATTTTAAATCTGGTGAAGCTTTAGTATAGATGGCCTAATAGGATCAGTGCTGCACACTGCTACAAAGCCCAAATTATTTTCCAGTCAAGATACAGATAAACATGATTAGTAATTTGAAAGCTTAAAACGGTTGGTAGGGTGATTTTAACCAATCATCAAGCTTTTACTCTCCCCAGGATGACACAGGGGTAGAAAAGTCGTTTCGGATCCATGATTTGTTCATCTTTATGAACGTGAGTCTGTCTACATTATCAGTGGAGAGCCGCGTGCGCTTATCTGTCAGCACACCACCAGCAGCGCTGAACACACGTTCAGACAGAACGCTGGCTGCGGGGCATGACAAGATCTCCAAGGCGTAAGTGGCTAGCTCCGGCCATTTATCCAGATTGGAAGCCCAAAAAGAGCAAGGGTCCAGTGACACAGTCGTGGCTTCAATGTTTACTTGGAGATACTCCTGTACCATCGTCTCTAGGCGTTGACTATGTGTCAGACTTCTTGTCTCCTGTGGCCTTGCAAAGGATGGGCTAAAAAAGTGGTGAATTGATTCCGCAAAATTGATGTTACCAGCAGATACTGTGGTTCTGTTACGGTTTGAGTGCTGAACACTTGACGGTCCCACGGTTGGCAAGTTGGAACTGTGAGATTCACTACGTGCACCACTGGTATTTTGTGGAAAAGCACATGTAAGATTCTGCAACAGTCTCTGCTGATACTCCTGCATGCATGCATCCCTTTCTATGGCAGGAATAATTTCTGCAAATTTACTTTTGTACCGGGGATCTAACAGTGTGGCAACCCAGTAGTCAGGATTATTTCTAATTCTCACAATTCGAGGGTCATGTTGCAGGTAGTGCAGCAAGAAGGCACTCATGTGTGTTGCGCATCCAGGAGCACCAAGTCCCTGTTGTGTTGGTGGCGAGGTAACAATCATGCTTCCTTCCTCTGTCCTCTCCCCCCAACCTCGCACAACAGAAATGTGATCAAGGTCTCCCTCATCTGATGAGTCTTCCATCAGTTCGTCCTCCACTTCTTCCTGGGCTCCTGCACCTTCCTCACTAGTTTGGCTGCTACCATGCGCCCTGGTAAAACCATCTCCCCCACCCTCACATGCCTGCCGCCTTGGTGCTGCCGACCGTCTGGACCTTGCAGATGTTAGCCCTTCCGCATACAACTCCTCCTCCTCTACTTCCTCCACCTCCTCTTGTGCCACCACCTGACTCCGAATTCTGTTTAACATGTGCTCCAGCATGTAAATCACCGGAATAGTCATGCTGATAATGGCATCGTCAGCACTAAACATCTTCGTCGCCATTTCAAAACTGTGCAGAAGGGTGCATAGGTCCCTGATCTGAGACCACTCCTCCAGCGTGATTTGCCCCACCTCTGAATCTCGTTGGCCCAGGCTATACGTCAGAACGTATTGCACCAGGGCTTGTCGGTGCTGCCACAGTCGCTGCAACATGTGCAGAGTTGAATTCCACCGGGTAGGCACATCGCATTTTAGCCGGTGAAGTGGCAGGCCCAACGACTTCTGTAGAGATGTAAGTCGCTGAGCTGCGGGATGCGAACGGCGGAAGTGAGCACACAGCGACCGTGCCCTCTGCAGAAGGCCATCTAGTCTGGGATAGTGGGCTAAAAATTGCTGGACAACCAGGTTCAACACGTGAGCCATACAACTCACGTGTGTGACATTGCCCCGGCGAAGGGCCGCACCCAGGTTTGCAGCATTGTCGCACACGGCCTTCCCTGGTTTCAGGTCCAGTGGAGACAACCATTCATGAAATTGGTTCTCCAGAGCTGACCACAACTCCTCAGCTGTGTGACTCACATTTCCCAGACATTTCAATGTAAAAACCGCCTGATGACGTTGAGCCCTACTGCCAGCATAGTAAGGAGGTGTGCAGGATCCCTTCTGCGCAGTTAGAAAGCTTGTGGCATGACCAGACAGGCTTTGGGTGCAGGTGGAAGACCGAGAGGAGGTTGAGGAGGCAGAAGCAGTGGAGGAACTTTGACATAAAGAGGATTGACGCACAACTCGTGGGGACGGCAAGACTTGGACAGCAGCCCCTTGTCCTGCTGTCACCATAGTTACCCAGTGCCCAGTCAGCGACATGTAACGCCCCTGTCCATGCCTACTCGACGAAGTGTCTGTGGTGAAATGCACCCTGTCACACACAGAGTTTCTCAAAGAAGCGGTGATGTTGTGTGCGACATGCTGGTGGAGCGCAGGCACACCTTTCTTTGAGAAGTAGTGCCGACTGGGCATCTGGTACTGGGGCACTGCGACGGACATAAGGTCTCGAAAATCCTCTGTGTCCACCAGGCGGAAAGGCAGCATTTCTGTAGCCAAGAGCTTGCAGATGGTGAAATTCAACCTCTTAGCTTTCTCATGGCTAGGAGGAAATGGTCTTTTACTTGTCCACATCTGAGGGACCGAGGGCTGGCTATTGTGCTTAGACGGGGTTGATAAGGGTGTCCCCGGCAAACTGCCGGTCTGTGAGGAAGATGCAGGCGGACATGTTAGGTTGCCTTGATCCAAAGGTGGTGCTATCGATGTCGGACAGCGCTCAACACCAGCTGCTGTTACCACCTCCAAAGAAAATGATGACCTGCCAATGACGCTGGCTGTTGCGGGTAAAGAGGTGGCAGGTCTGCGCCCCAAAACAGGTGTGACTGCTGTCCCCCCAGTCACAGAGGATGAAGAGGCTGCGGATGCACAAGATATGGCAGACGGTGGTTGGCCCGGCCGGCTAGGCCGCATTGTAGCACACTGAGCTTCCCACTGCAACTTATGCTTCATGTCCATGTGCCGGTTGATGCATGAAGTACTCAAACTATGTATTTTTTGGCCTCTACTTAGCTTTTGCTGACAAATGTTACAGATAACACGAGTTGGGTCATCTTTATCGATCTGAAAAAATGCCCAGGCTATGCAAGGCTTAGCACCCATGCGACCTGAAGAGCCACCACGACTTGTGGTGAGGCAGAGTTGTGTTTGAGGATGCAGTTGTTGACGTGCTTCCAGTACTACGTCTCTGTCCAGGAAGGCGCAACCTGACCTCGTCGTCACTAGCATCTTCCTTCACCTCCTCTGCTGACCTCATCTCTTGGCTGACTGTGGGTTGACAGTAAGTGGGATCTCCAACCTCATCATCATCACCCTGTGTGTTATCACACCCGTCGTCCTCAGAGCCAACCTGTTCCTGCCCTGACAAAAAACTAAAGTTGTCGCTCCAATCAGGTATTTGAGTCTTATCATCGTCTTCCTCATTGTCTCCACCAACAGGAGTTACAGTTTGGGAATGAGGGTCTACATTATGGTCAGAACCTTCTGCGTCTGGTCCTGGATCCGACTCATAAAGATTCTGGGCATCAGTGCAGATCATTTCCTCCTCTGGATTCACAGAAGCGCTGGAGTCGACCTCTGATTCCCAGGCTATAGTATGAGTAAACAGCTCTGCAGACTCAACCATCTGTTCTACCTCATACTCAGACGGGCAGCTGGAGATTTGGGAGCTGTGAGGAAGCAAGTGCGATTTGGGTGACACCTTTGAGGACTGGAGTATTTGTGATGTTGAAGTTGATGTGGAGGAGAGCCCACTTAAAGGAGCACTTGATATCCGTTGAAGCACCTGCTGTTTTTGTGCCTCATCTGGAATTTGTAGCGATTGGCGTGGCCGTAAGAAAGGGATCTTATCACATTGTCCGCTAAAAGAAGTAGACATTTTAGTTTGGCTGGAAGATGGTCTTTCTTCTGCAGATGTTACTGTTGCTTTAACACCTACCCCACGGACACAACCTTTTTTCCCCTTCCCAACACGCCTATTCCCCTTTCCACCAGCAGCAGGCCTTTTTCCACTCATTTTGGTGGTTAACTAATTCACAACTCTGGAATTGTTTGCACAAAAAAACAATGGATGGTAACCGAGCAGAGCTGAGTGGCCAAACTGTGGTATTAGGCCAAAACTATTGGCTGGGTTAGATGCAGAAAAAAATATATTCAGTTTGCAACCTGATGGAGGTCAGTATAGATGGACTAATAGAGAAAGTCCGACACACTGCTACAAGGCCAAATATTTTTTCAGAGGTAGATGCAGAAAAAAATTATATTCAGTTTGCAACCTGATGGAGGTCTGTATAGATGGATTAATAGAACAAGACCCACACACAGCTAGAAGCCCAATATTTTTTCAGAGGTAGATGCAGAAAAAAATATATTCAGTTTGCAACCTGATGGAGGTCAGTATAGATGGACTAATACAACAAGTCCCACACACAGCTAGAAGCCCAATATTTTTTCAGAGGTAGATGCAGAAAAAAATATATTCAGTTTGCAACCTGATGGAGGTCAGTATAGATGGACTAATACAACAAGTCCCACACACAGCTAGAAGCCCAAATATTTTTTCAGAGGTACTGTAGATGCAGATAAAAATTATTTTTAATTTGCAACCTGATGGAGGTCAGTATAGATGGACTAATACAACAAGTCCCACACACAGCTAGAAGCCCAAATATTTTTTCAGAGGTACTGTAGATGCAGATAAAAATTATTTTTAATTTGCAACCTGATGGAGGTCAGTATAGATGGACTAATAGAGAAAGTCCGACACACTGCTACAAGGCCAAATATTTTTTCAGAGGTAGATGCAGAAAAAAATTATATTCAGTTTGCAACCTGATGGAGGTCTGTATAGATGGATTAATAGAACAAGACCCACACACAGCTAGAAGCCCAATATTTTTGCAGAGGTAGATGCAGAAAAAAATATATTCAGTTTGCAACCTGATGGAGGTCAGTATAGATGGACTAATACAACAAGTCCCACACACAGCTAGAAGCCCAATATTTTTTCAGAGGTAGATGCAGAAAAAAATATATTCAGTTTGCAACCTGATGGAGGTCAGTATAGATGGACTAATACAACAAGTCCCACACACAGCTAGAAGCCCAAATATTTTTTCAGAGGTACTGTAGATGCAGATAAAAATTATTTTTAATTTGCAACCTGATGGAGGTCAGTATAGATGGACTAATACAACAAGTCCCACACACAGCTAGAAGCCCAAATATTTTTTCAGAGGTACTGTAGATGCAGATAAAAATTATTTTTAATTTGCAACCTGATGGAGGTCAGTATAGATGGACTAATAGAGAAAGTCCGACACACTGCTAGAAGGCCAAATATTTTTTCAGAGCTAGATGCAGAAAAAAATTATATTCAGTTTGCAACCTGATGGAGGTCAGTATAGATGGATTAATAGAACAAGACCCACACACAGCTAGAAGCCCAATATTTTTTCAGAGGTAGATGCAGAAAAAAATATATTCAGTTTGCAACCTGATGGAGGTCAGTATAGATGGACTAATACAACAAGTCCCACACACAGCTAGAAGCCCAATATTTTTTCAGAGGTACTGTAGATGCAGATAAAAATTATTTTTAATTTGCAACCTGATGGAGGTCAGTATAGATGGACTAATACAACAAGTCCCACACACAGCTAGAAGCCCAAATATTTTTTCAGAGGTACTGTAGATGCAGATAAAAATTATTTTTAATTTGCAACCTGATGGAGGTCAGTATAGATGGACTAATAGAGAAAGTCCGACACACTGCTAGAAGGCCAAATATTTTTTCAGAGCTAGATGCAGAAAAAAATTATATTCAGTTTGCAACCTGATGGAGGTCAGTATAGATGGATTAATAGAACAAGACCCACACACAGCTAGAAGCCCAATATTTTTTCAGAGGTAGATGCAGAAAAAAATATATTCAGTTTGCAACCTGATGGAGGTCAGTATAGATGGACTAATACAACAAGTCCCACACACAGCTAGAAGCCCAAATATTTTTTCAGAGGTACTGTAGATGCAGATAAAAATTAGTTTTAATTTGCAACCTGATGGAGGTCAGTATAGATGGACTAATACAACAAGTCCCACACACAGCTAGAAGCCCAAATATTTTTTCAGAGGTACTGTAGATGCAGATAAAAATTATTTTTAATTTGCAACCTGATGGAGGTCAGTATAGATGGACTAATAGAGAAAGTCCGACACACTGCTAGAAGGCCAAATATTTTTTCAGAGCTAGATGCAGAAAAAAATTATATTCAGTTTGCAACCTGATGGAGGTCAGTATAGATGGATTAATAGAACAAGACCCACACAAAGCTAGAAGCCCAATATTTTTTCAGAGGTAGATGAATAAAAAAATATATTCAGTTTGCAACCTGATGGAGGTCAGTATAGATGGACTAATACAACAAGTCCCACACACAGCTAGAAGCCCAATATTTTTTCAGAGGTAGATGCAGAAAAAAATATATTCAGTTTGCAACCTGATGGAGGTCAGTATAGATGGACTAATACAACAAGTCCCACACACAGCTAGAAGCCCAAATATTTTTTCAGAGGTACTGTAGATGCAGATAAAAATTATTTTTAATTTGCAACCTGATGGAGGTCAGTATAGATGGACTAATACAACAAGTCCCACACACAGCTAGAAGCCCAAATATTTTTTCAGAGGTACTGTAGATGCAGATAAAAATTATTTTTAATTTGCAACCTGATGGAGGTCAGTATAGATGGACTAATAGAGAAAGTCCGACACACTGCTAGAAGGCCAAATATTTTTTCAGAGCTAGATGCAGAAAAAAATTATATTCAGTTTGCAACCTGATGGAGGTCAGTATAGATGGATTAATAGAACAAGACCCACACACAGCTAGAAGCCCAATATTTTTTCAGAGGTAGATGCAGAAAAAAATATATTCAGTTTGCAACCTGATGAAGGTCAGTATAGATGGACTAATACAACAAGTCCCACACACAGCTAGAAGCCCAAATATTTTTTCAGAGGTACTGTAGATGCAGATAAAAATTAGTTTTAATTTGCAACCTGATGGAGGTCAGTATAGATGGACTAATACAACAAGTCCCACACACAGCTAGAAGCCCAAATATTTTTTCAGAGGTACTGTAGATGCAGATACAAATTATTTTTAATTTGCAACCTGATGGAGGTCATTATAGATGGACTAATACAACAAGTCCCACACACAGCTAGAAGCCCAAATATTTTTTCAGAGGTAGATGCAGAAAAAAATATATTCAGTTTGCAACCTGATGGAGGTCAGTATAGATGGACTAATACAACAAGTCCCACACACAGCTAGAAGCCCAAATATTTTTTCAGAGGTACTGTAGATGCAGATACAAATTATTTTTAATTTGCAACCTGATGGAGGTCAGTATAGATGGACTAATACAACAAGTCCCACACACAGCTAGAAGCCCAAATATTTTTTCAGAGGTACTGTAGATGCAGATAAAAATTATTTTTAATTTGCAACCTGATGGAGGTCAGTATAGATGGACTAATAGAGAAAGTCCGACACACTGCTAGAAGGCCAAATATTTTTTCAGAGCTAGATGCAGAAAAAAATTATATTCAGTTTGCAACCTGATGGAGGTCAGTATAGATGGATTAATAGAACAAGACCCACACACAGCTAGAAGCCCAATATTTTTTCAGAGGTAGATGCAGAAAAAAATATTCAGTTTGCAACCTGATGGAGGTCAGTATAGATGGACTAATACAACAAGTCCCACACACAGCTAGAAGCCCAAATATTTTTTCAGAGGTACTGTAGATGCAGATACAAATTATTTTTAATTTGCAACCTGATGGAGGTCAGTATAGATGGACTAATACAACAAGTCCCACACACAGCTAGAAGCCCAAATATTTTTTCAGAGGTACTGTAGATGCAGATAAAAATTAGTTTTAATTTGCAACCTGATGGAGGTCAGTATAGATGGACTAATAGAATGATGCTATGCCCAAAAGATTTTACTTCACTAGGTGCAGTAAAAAAATTGGTATTCTATACACAGGTGGTATATCTTGCAGCACAGATAGGCTACTCCACTGACTAACACACTCTGCAATAGGCCAAAAAGGATTAGCTTTGCTAGATTCAGCCAAATGCTGTGAAAAAAACTTGCACAGCACTGGCACAGACCTGCCTGGCAAAAACTGATAGGAACTGATGTAACCTAGTCCTGAAAAGGACTCCAATTACAATTAGTCTTTACTCCCACAACCTATCTATTTAAGAGCACAGACCTCCCTGATAAAAGTCGTAGGAAATGCTGTAACCTAGTCCTTAAAAGGACTGCAATCACAACTATTCCCTACTCCCAAGCTATCTGTATATTTGTGCGAAAATTGGCTTGAAATTAACAAGGTATAGCGCACACAGCAACAGCGGTGCCGTCTAACACGCAGCTGCAGCAGTGAGAAAATGGTGGCGACGGGGAAAATGGCTTGGTCTTATAGGGCAAGGACATGTGACATACACTGCCAATGACACATGCCCTTGCTTGTGTGAAAAAAAGCACTTCGCTCCGTGTGTGCGCTGCTGATAGGCTGACAGATTGCACCTCCCCACTGCAAATGCGGGAAAGAGAAAAAAAAATGGAGATCTTCATTGTTCCTGCAGAGATCCATCCCCTGCCCCTCCCCCCACCCCGCTGTACACTCAAACTGCGTATTAACATTAATTTTCATCATTACTGAGAAAAAATCCAGTTATGATTTTGGTGCACGAACAGTTATCGAACATAACCTCGAACAGTCGAATTTTTATCAAATTGTTCGTGTTCGCCGAACGGCTCGAACACCGCCCAAAACAGCTCGAATTTGAGATTGGCGAACAGTTCGAGTCGAACAACGCTCATCTCTAGTTCGAAGGTGTTCGACGAACAGTTCGGCGAACATACGGGTGTTCGACGAATTGAACCGAACTCGAACTACGAGGCTGGCTCAACACTATTTAAAAGGCCACATAACAAGTGCAAGCAGCTGTCAAATATTTGGCAGTATAGTATTGCAGCCTGTGGGTGGGTGGCTGCCTGCATACTTGCGCCTGCATTCCAAGGAATGGGGTAGGGACAACTGAACTCTGCAGTGGGACAAGGACATGGATGGTGATTGTTGCAAGTCTGCAACGACAGGTGCATGGCGGGAGGCATCTTCGCATGCGCCAAGGATCACTTATGATGGGCACACTTTTAGGCAGTAACCTGGGAGTCAGAGATGCTTCCAGAGGTCTTCCCCATGCTGTTCCCATGTCTTTTCAGCACTGTATGCATGTGTCTGATGATGTGTCACACACCACATGGCCAGATAAGGTTGTAAAATGTTAAAATGACATTTCCTGGTGAATGCATTTGTCTTGGTTGAAAGCAATTCAAAAGTGCAAAAATGCATCAAAAACGCTACGTGTGAACATAGCCCAAGTTGTGGAGGAGTATTTTGGTTTTTGGTTATTTATTTTGCCTTATATACAAGTCATTACCCTGGAAAGGATGTTCCTTAACATATTTCCCAGGAAAATCCATTTTGGTGTCGTTTTTGTATGTTTTATTGTGAGTCCGTAAAAGTGGTGTAATACTCTGACCACGTTGCTGACAGCAGTGATCTGGGAGTCAAGATGCTTCCAGGGGTCTTCCCCATGCTGTTCCCATGTCATTTGAGCACTGTTCCCATCGATTTGGACAATTTTTAGGCCCTCTGCAGACCGCCGGGGGGAGCCGCCTGAAAAATGCTCGAGTTTCCCATAGACTTACATTGGGCTCGTTGCTCAGGTCGAGCACCCGAGTATTCCAATTTGCTCGACCTGAGCAGTGAGTACCCGAGCATTTTAGTGCTCGCTCATCACTAGTATTAACCCATTCCCAACATGACATAATTGTATGTCATGATCTGGAAAGAGTTCCCCCAAATTGAAGTACAGTTACTTCAAGGCGATTATTTGGCACAGGATAAGAGGTGTGTAATTTCCAAGACTGAGTCACTTGAGGGGGGGGTTTTGCTGTTCTGGCACATAAAGACTGCAAATGAAGTCTGCAAACTATTCAAGTAAAATCTGAGCCCCAAAAGTCAACTTGTTTTTTTCCCTCTGGAGCCCTGCCATATGGCCAAACCGTACTGTAAAGCCACATATGGCATTCAAGAGAAATTATGTAACAAACTATAAGTTCATTTTACAGATTTCTAACAACATTTTATTGGTAAAAATTGAATTTCTTTATTCGCCACCATCCGTGGTGTTTATATACTTACAGCATCACTAGGTAAATTCAATGAGGGATGTCGTTTCCAAAATAGGGTTGGTCATAAAGTTTTGTATTTTTTTTACTGTTTTGGTATCTCAGGGGCTTTGCAAATGCAACCTAAATGTCCAAAATCTATTCCAGCCAAATTTATGCTCCAAAAATTAAATAACCTTTCTAGCCCTGCTGTGTGCCTAAACAGCAGTTTAAGCAGTTTAACACCACTTTTATGGTATCTGTGCACTCAGGAAAAATTTAACAAAAACTTGTGTTAATTTTCTCCTTTAACTTTTGTGAAAATAAAAAAAATTGGGACTGAAACAACATTTTAGTTAAGTAATTGAAAAAAATTTTTTTTTTAAATTGCAGTTTAAGCTGTTAAATTGCTTTAATTATTTAGACAATATGTAAATAACTAGTTTAAAAGTGACTTTTTCTTTCTACCTAATGTAATTTTCCTGCAATGAGAGCTTTTATCTTTTAAAGTATACAGCTAGTTTCCTTAAAACCCAGCCTTCAGTGCCTGTCCAAGAACGTGCAGTAGTTACATTCCAGGAGGAGGGTTTACTCTTAACATACCAACCAACTCTCTCCAGCCCACTGATTTCTATACAGCAGTTAGCTGCTCACCTCCCTTCTCACATCTTTTGAAGAGATAGTTATAAACCACCAGCTGTAACTTTCACAGCAGATCTCCTAATAATGTCTCTGCTCTTGCAATCTGGACCTGTATGCTATTTCAAATGGCGTTATCTCTATATGTAAATCTAGTGATAAGTGTAGACTCATCACAAACCACTTATAGTTCTACTAATACTATAGTATTTATATTCACCAGAGCTATTAGTCAAGCAGCAGAGCCCACCATGCTAGAAACCAGGAAATAAGGAGAATTTAAGGAGATTGTATTGCTCTGAGCTGCTTGAGAGGCAACTTGAGAATCCCCCTTTTATTCCTGTGAAGCATCTAAAGGGTTAACAAACTTTCTGAATGCAGTTTTCAATACATTGAGGGTGCAGTTTTTTATATTTAAAATGGGGTCTTATTTGCGTATTTTTGGAAATACAGGCCCGTCAAAGTCGCTTAAAAAGTGAAATGATCCCTAAAGATACATTTTTTGTAAATTTCCTTAAAAAATCAAAAATTGTTGCAAAACTTTATTTTCTTCTAACATCCTAACAAAAATAAGTTGTTTTAAAAATTATGCTGATGTAAAGTAGCCCTGGTAAATGTTATAAACTATTCGGTGTAGTATTTTTGGTCCGAATGCTGTCCTTAAATAACCAGACAGCCCACGGACAGCTCTAGGATCAAAGTTGTAACGGGTCTGGGAGGTGGAACCTCTGAGTTACTATATAAAGGGGCAGTCCTTGTAAGGAAGCGGGTGGCTCCCAGGGAAGGCAGGCAGGTAGACACAGCAAGTGACAGGAACAGTCTCTGGGTAGAAGGGCAGGTGGTCACGGCAAGTGACGGGGAAAGTCTCTTGACAGGCGGGTGGTCATGGCAAGTGACAGCAGGGTAAGAGTCTCTAGACAGGCAGGTGGTCAAGTGACGGCAAAGCCTCCAGGTAGGCTAGCAGGCGGGTAGCAGGTGAGCGCGTAAGAGTCTCTCGGCTGGCTGGCAGGTGGTCACGGCAAGTGATGGCAGAGCCTCCAGGTAGGCTAGCTGGCGGGTAGCAGGTGAGCGCTCCCAGGAGAGCGGGTAATAGTTTCTCGGCTGGCTGGCAGGTGGTCTCAGGCAGGTATCAGGCAGGTGCCTCCTGATCCGCAGGCGGACTGGTCCATAGACAGACTGGCGGATGCTGGTAGACAGACTGTCGGACCGCAGGGAATGCAAGCAGGTAGACAGAGCTGGAAAACAGACTGGCAACGGGACCTTAGGGCTGAAGCAGAGGTGAAAGGCTTTGCAACAACTTTGCTTGGGCACCTCCATTTTGGAGGAGGTGCCTTATATATGGGAGCTCCACCGGCAATTGGCCGGGGACTCCTTAGGACGGCGCGCGCGGCCCCTTTAAGAGAGAGGGAGCGCGCGCCCTAAGCACAGTGCCCGAGAAGCAGCGAGCGCTGCCAGTAGCATGGGAAGAGGGCGCCGAGGACGGAGCAGGGAGGTGAGAGGAACGGCGTCTCAGCCTAGCAGGAGGCAGGGACGCCGACGCTACAGTACCCCCCCTTTAGGCCCCCCCTTTTTTAGGCTGGAGAGAAATTTATCAAGGATGAGCGGGGCATGGATGTTCTCCCGGGGCTCCCACGTTCTCTCCTCAGGACCAAACCCCTTCCAATCCACTAGAAAAAAGGTCTTTCCTCTTACCCTTTTGGTGGCCAGAATGCTCTCTACCTCAAACTCGTCTTCAGGGGAAACCGGAGTAGGAGACGTACCTGTAGACTTGGAAAAAGAGTTAAGTACCACAGGTTTGAGGAGAGATACATGGAAGGAGTTAGGAATCCGCAAGTTGGTCGGGAGTTTCAATTTATAGGCCACCGGGTTGATTTGTTTGATAACTTCCAGTGGGCCGATGAACCGAGGCCCTAACTTGTAGGAAGGAACCTTGAGCCGGACATACTTGAACGAGAGCCAGACTTTATCTCCAGGACAGAATTGGGGCGGATCCAGATGTCTTTTGTCAGCCTGTTTCTTAATTCGCTCGGAGGACTGAAGAAGTGCGGATCTGGTACTCTCCCAAATGGAGGAGAATTCGCTAGCAAGAGATTCCGCGGCCTTATTATCCACCAAGGCGGAGACGGGAAACGGGATCCGAGGATGTTGACCGTAGACAATAAAAAACGGGGATTTGGAGGAAGACTCTCTCTCGTGATTATTATAGGAAAATTCGGCCCACGGTAAAAGATCCACCCAGTCGGAATGGTGGGCATTAACAAAGTGCCGGAGGTAACTGGTTAAAATTTGGTTGATCCGCTCTACTTGACCATTGGATTGTGGGTGATAAGCAGAGGAGAAGTCCAAGGTGACCCCCAGCAGTTTACACATGGCTCTCCAGAAGCGAGAGGTGAACTGAACCCCTCGGTCGGATACGATGTGGAGAGGGAGACCATGAAGACGGAAAATATGATGGATAAAGTCTTTAGCTAACTCTGATGCAGACGGGAGACCCGGCAGGGGAATAAAGTGAGCCATTTTGGAAAAGCGGTCAGCGACCACCCATATGACCGTACAACCGGCAGAGACAGGGAGGTCCGTTATAAAGTCCATAGCTATATGCTGCCACGGGGCAGCAGGTACAGGAAGAGGAAGGAGACGGCCGGCTGGCAGATGTCTCGGAACCTTGTTTCGGGCGCAGGACACACAGGCAGAAACAAAGTCTATTACGTCCTTGTGCAGGGTAGGCCACCAGTAATGCCGGTAAATAAGTTGGAGGGTCTTTTTCTGACCAGCGTGGCCAGCTAGCTTGGACGAGTGTCCCCAGTGTAGAACCTTCTCACGATCAGGAACAGTTACGAACGTCTTACCGGGTGGAAGACGATTTAGATTCACGGGGGCCAACTGCATTACTTTGGCAGGGTCGATGATGTGTTTAGGCTCCTCCTCAAGATCAGAGACCAAAAAGGATCGGGATAAGGCATAGCTTTGATGTTTTTGTCTGCCGGGCGAAAATGAAGAATGAAATTAAAGCGGGCGAAGAACAAGGACCACCGGGCTTGGCGCGGGTTAAGTCTCTGGGCACTCTGGAGGTAAGCCAAGTTCTTGTGGTCCGTGTAAATTATTACCGGGTGAAGAGCCCCCTCGAGCAGGTAACGCCACTCCTCCAGTGCCAGCTTAATGGCCAACAATTCTCGGTCTCCTATAGAATAATTGCGCTCAGAAGAGGAGAAGAGTTTGGAGAAGAAGCCGCAAGTTACCATTCTTCGGAAGACGACTTTTGGGTAAGTACTGCTCCGACTCCGGAGGAGGAAGCGTCGACCTCTAGAAAGAATTGTTTGTTGCCGTCCGGACGATGCAGCACAGGGGCGGAGGAAAAAGCTTGTTTTAAGAAAAGGAAGGCTTCCTCTGCTTCGAGCGACCATTCTCTGGGATTAGCGCCCTTACGGGTGAGCGCCGAGATAGGGGCAGTCCGGGAAGAGAAGTGCGGATTGAAGAGGCGGTAGTAGTTGGCGAAGCCCAGGAACCGCTGAATAGCCTTCAACCCCTCTGGTCGGGGCCACTTCTCGATGGCAGACAGCTTCTCAGGGTCCATTTGTAGGCCGGTCTGAGAGATTATGTAGCCCAGAAACGGAAGCGAGGTCTGCTCAAAGAGGCACTTCTCATATTTAGCGTAGAGGTGGTTCTGCCTGAGCCTGAGCAGGACCTGACGAACGTCCCTCCGGTGAGTGAGAAAATCCGGAGAGAAGACCAAGATGTCGTCCAGGTACACCACCACGCAGGAGTAGAGAAGGTCACGGAAGATGTCATTGACCAACTATTGAAAGACGGCGGGAGCATTACAAAGACCGAAGGGCATTACAAGATATTCATAGTGGCCATCCCGGGTGTTGAATGCCGTCTTCCATTCATCCCCCTGACGGATACGGACCAGATTATACGCCCCACGGAGATCCAGCTTGGTGAAGATTCTAGCCCCCCTCAGACGGTCAAATAATTCAGGAATGAGCGGAAGGGGGTATTTATTCTTCACTGTGATCAGGTTAAGGCCTCTATAGTCTATACAGGGACGGAGTGAGCCGTCCTTCTTTTTGACGAAGAAGAAGCCTTCTCCCCCGGGGAGGTAGATTTCCGGATAAATCCCCGGGCCAGATTCTCCTCAATATATTCAGACATGGACCGGGTCTCAGCAGTGGACAAAGGGTAAATACGCCCACGGGGAGGAGTAGCGCCGGGCATCAGGTCAATTGGGCAGTCGTATGGTCTATGAGGGGGTAATGTCTCTGCTTCTCTTTTATTAAAGAAGTCCACAAAAGACCAATAGGGAGCCGGTAGGCCGGGTAGATTGGCTGGGGTAGGAGAAGGACGAGCAGGATGAACGGGAACTAAACAACTCTCAGGCTATGTGCCCACGTTGCATTTATGAAGCAGAAAATTTCTGCTGCATAAATGCAAGTCCTCTCCCGGAAAAACGCATGCGGAATTCCGCACGCGTTTATCGCGCATTTTTCGCGCGTTTATCACGCGTTTTCCACATGCGGAATTGCCTTGCGTTTTTTATGCATTGGACTAAGGCAATTCCGCTTGCGGAAACGCAAAATTAAATGACATGCTGCGGATTTTTGAACGCGGCATAAACGCTGCGGAAAATTCCGCAGCATGTGCATAGAACTTGCGGAATCCCATTGGGGACCATGGGGTGCGGATATACATGCGTTTTTCAAGCGTTTACGCTGCGGAAATTCCGCAGCATATACGCTTGAAAAATGCTACGTGGGCACACAGCCTTATGGCAGTCCTGTCCCCAGCGAAGAACTTCTCCGGTCTGCCAATCAAGCACGGGTGCGTGTTTCTGGAGCCAAGGTAGGCCTAGCAAGAGGGCGTGAGAGAGTCCAGGCAGAACATGGAAGCAGATGCTCTCAGAGTGCAGCATTCCCACCTGCAGAGTTATGGATTCGGTGATGAGTTGGATGGGATGTGGTAAGAGGCCCCCATCCACGGCGGCGACAGATAAGGGTACAGCCAGAGGTTTGGTGGGAATGCGGTATTTCTCTACCAGGGACTGAGAAATGAGATTTCCGGCAGCTCCAGAGTCAAGTTGAGCCAGTTCAAAATAACGGTTCTCCCTGCAGATGATAGAAACCGACAGCATTAGAGATGGAGAGGGTTTATTTCTGTCTAGGGGGACCTCTCTGAGCGATCCTAGACACAGGCGTTTCCCGACCTCTCCGGGCAGGAACGGATCCGGTGCTCCTTACTGCCACAGTAGAAGCAGCTCCCCTTGGCACAGCGTAATTCCTGACGGGTCTTGACCATCTTGGTCTGGTCGACCTGCATAGGCTCGGGTGAGTGCGCCGGAGGAGTAATGGAGGAAGTGACGGATCTCTAGAAGGTAGTGGCAAGGCGTGGAAACCTCCTCTCACGGGTGACCTCTTTGGTGCGCTCCTGGAACCGGATGTCAATCCGGGTGGCAAGTGTAATCAAGTCGTCGAGAGTGGTAGGAATGTCCCGACCGGTGAGTTCATCTTTAATATGGCCGGACAGACCCTCCCAGAAGACGGACACCAGGGCATTGTTATCCCAGGCAAGCTCCGAAGCAAGGGTACGGAACCGTATGGCATATTGGCCCACGGTGAGACTTCCTTGGCGGAGGCGTAGCAAAGATGAGGCGGATGAGGTCCTCCATCCTGGTTCGTCGAAGACCTTCCGGAAGGCTGAGAGAAAGGCTGGCAGATTGGACACCAAGGGGGTCTCCTCTCTCCCATAGAGGATGTAGCCAAGCCAGCGCCTCCCCCGTGAGATGGGACATGATGAAGGCTACTTTGGCTCGGTCGGTGGAAAACTGGTGTGCCAACAGTTCGAAGTGCAGAGTGCACAGGTTAATGAAGCCCCGTGCCTGACTGGGATCTCCGCCAAAACGAGGCGGGGCGGTGAGGCGGGGACCGGGAAGAGATGCCATGGAATTGATGGGCAGCGGCGCTGCCGGGGTAGGAGTCGTGCGACTGGAAGCCGGTCCCGAAGATGTAGTCAGTGTGTCCAGGCGGGAGTTAACACTACGCAGGTGGCTCAGGATGGACTCCTGTTGGGACCTCTGACGGGACAGTTCATGGCATAGGTCCGAGAGCGAGGGAGCTTGGGTGCCACCGGGTTCCATGGCCCGAGCAAACTCTAACGGGTCTGGGAGGTGGAACCTCTGAGCAACTATACAAAGGGGCAGTCCTTGTAAGGAAGCGGGTGGCTCCCAGGGAAGGCGGGCAGGTAGTCACGGCAAGTGACAGGGACAGTCTCTGGGTAGAAGGGGCAGGAAGTCACGGCAAGTGACAGGGACAGTCTCTGGGTAGAAGGGGCAGGAAATCACGGCAAGTGACGGGGACAGTCTCTTGACAGGCGGATGGTCACGGCAAGTGACAGCAGGGTAAGAGTCTCTAGACGGGCAGGTGGTCACGGCAAGTGACAGCAGGGAAAGAGTCTCTAGACGGGCAGGTGGTCACGGCAAGTGACAGCAGGGAAGAGTCTCTAGATAGGCTAGCAGGCAGGTAGCAGGTGAGCGCTCCCAGGTGAGCAGTAAGAGTCTCTGGACAGGCAGGCAGGTATCAGGCAGGTATCTGGCAGGTACTTCCTGGTCCGCAGGCGGACTGATCCATAGACAGACTGGCAGGTGCTGGTAGGCTGACTGTCGGACCACAGGATAGCAAGCAGGTAAGCAGATATCAGGCAGGTATCAAGCAGGAATCTGGCAGGTGACTGGCAGGTAACTGGTAACTGGACCTGAGGGCTGAAGCAGAGTTGAAAGGCTTTGCAACAACATTGCTCGGGCACCTCCATTTTGGAGGAGGTGCCTTATATATGGTGAGGTCCTCCGGCCATTGGCCGGGGACTCCTTAGGACGGCGCGCGCGGCCCCTTTAAGAGAGGGGGAGCGCGCGCGCCCTAAGCACAGAGGCCGGGAAGCAGCGCGCGCTGCCAGCAGAGCGGGAGGAAGCCGCCGGGCACGGAGAGGAGAGGTGAGGGGAACGGCGTCCCTGTCTGGCAGGAGGCAGGGACGCAGATGCTACAACCTACCTGATGGGTCAGGTGAATTAAAACAGCTGCAGTTGATAATAATGCCACTGGCTAACTATGTGGTGTGTGTGCAACAATATACTGAAAGGTCAATTATATTGTGCAGCTTATCTCACCACCTGTAGTTATTTAGGTGAAAGCTCCAAAATGCTTGCCTAATATGTCTGTTTAACCAAAAGGAAGTAAAAAGGGAGAGCTAGAAAGATAGCATTGCATTACATTACATGGCAATGCAATGCACAGTTGCTGAAGTTGAACCAAAATGAGCTTGTAATCTGGCTTCTGCAACTTTGAACATGAAAAATCCAATGAGGAGAAGAAAAGCAAAGCCAAAGAGTCCATCCCAAAATCCGACAAACAAGCAAAATGAACAAAAAACATTGAATTCAATTCTTTCTGATTTTAGAAACTGCATTAAAGAAGGGGTGCACCGGTCCTGGAGATACTGCAATACCAGGTCAATGCGTGGAGTGGACAGAGCAAGCTCTTTTTCCATCTCCCTGTTCTAAAAATCCATTTAGTATATGGTCCCCAGACAGATATTAAACTGAACAGATTTTTTTTATCTCAGTCAGTTTACTCCTTTAGTACAGCTTATCATATCACTTACATGATTGCCATTCATTGAGTATACTAAATCATCTGGGCATAATTCTTTCAATAAACACATAAATAGTACTTTATTATACTAGCGCATACATTTCATAATAAGATATTCCATTTAGAGAAATTCCATACCTCATCCGCTTTATGATCTCCTAGTCTCCTCTTATCACATAAATACACAATAAAAAGCCTGGATAAAAGAAGTTATACAGCATCACTAGGTAACGCAACTGACTTTTTAAATACTAAAAGGTTCTGCATGTCCCATATTGTTTCTTTTAAAACTGTTAGAAAAACCCACATCACTCTTGCATTCTTTTGCCTAATAAAATTATGCCCAGTAAAAATAACTTCATAAGCAAGATCATTAAAACTCTAAATTTATCTAATTTATACAATGTGATTTTCTTGATGTTTTTTGGATATTCTATCTCTCAATGCTAAAATTAACCTACCCTTAAAATTATAGACTGTTCATGTCTTTGTCAGTGGGCAAACTTACAAAAACAGCAAGGGATCAAATAAGTATTTCCTTCACTGTGCATACCTTAGTGCAAACCAATCTATGGACAGAAAAAACATTTACCAAATGACGACACCTACTAATTTTAACCCCTTCAGATACTAATATAAAATCAATCCTGGATTTACAAAGGCCACACTCTGCCACATAGGTAAATTTATCATTAACCTCCACCAACAACCTCGCATACTGATAGCATGCATCTTGAATATTATTTAAGAAATTAGACATGACATCAAATTTTACCTCCCCCACATTTTCACAATCTAAACCATTACGTATACAATTCAAATCCACCACCATTATAGTAAAAATACGTCCTGGCATATAGAACTTTAAAGTTTCCATGAAAACTACACAGGCTTGTTTTTCTGCCGGGGCATATACATTAAAAAGCCTACTCCTCTTCCCTAAAAAATTTAACTCTAAAATAATTAAACACCCAGGGACATACACATTAATACTACTGTTTTTCAATAAAAATCCAACTCCTTCATTCTTATTAGCAGATGCAGGAGACCAAAAACACTTACCATGCCTCCATTCACTCTCATAGTGCATGCCCCTCAGAGAATACTTCTGTAATCAAAAAATGTCTGCATGGATTTCCTGTAAATAGTCAAAAATCACAGCTCTCCTACTCTGCGTATATATACAGTACTTCTAACATTAAGAGATGCTACGAATAAACTAATGATGAAAAGCAAAAGAAGAAACACAAATTTAAATACTAAGAAACTACTTAAATAGTTTTCTCAAACCTCTCCACCTGCTCATTTTCCAGGAATACTGTTACAGGCTTAACCCTTGAATCCAGCATCCCAAGTGCTCCTTGAAAACTCACATGGTCCCAGACAGCGCACTAGAAGGTTTCGCAGACTCCAAACAAAAATGCTTAGAGTCCGAACCCCAGGCACTGCCTCCATATAAGAACTTGGCACCTACCTCTGAGCAGGTGTCAGCTAATCATCTAAGCCCCTAGTACTCATGGGACTCTCCACCTCAACATCCAATTCACTAACCACATTATCTATTGTACCTATAATGCTTTCCATAATGCTTACGCCCTCAGAAAAAACAGTAAGTTTATCTTCCATCATTCCACCCGATGTATCCTGTGGGGAGCCTTGTACCTGCTCCAATGCAGGGGCAGTATCCATGTGGTCTGCAATAATGTTACAATTGTCAGGGGGGTGCGCCACTTCAGCAGCATCCACTACCTCTGTCTATACCACTTGCTGGGGGACTTTCACTTCACTGACATCAGCCGATGCATACCCAGCAATTTGCAACACTCTTACGCCGCAAAACATTCCGCATCCCCCAAGATTAAGAATTTTTTCTCCACCATGAATCTCATTACAAAACCGTCTCAAGTAAGTTATTACTTCTTCTTTTACCCTTGGGTTATACATATGAAAAACCAACATCCTTCTTACATCCTTAAACAGAGCTGACACCCTAATATTCTCCAAGACAGGATTAGTATTTCTGATCCACTGGTCCACAGCATTCATACAAGCATTATAATCCCAGAGTTAAATTATAAGTAACTTGATATGGAAAATCCTGCAGCACATCCACATCTTGTTCTGTAAGTTCCAATACCTTGAAAAGAACCTCTTCAATGAAAACTTTCATTGTTACCTCTTTCAAATATTCCGGCTTCACTTGGAACCGAATTGTGTCCTTCACGCCACGTCCCGCCATCATATAACAGGGCCGCTGCACTAATCGCCAACAGTCTACTTAGAAGCCCCTCAACAAAAGCCCATTAACAAATTAACGAGCAGCTGTCTTTCCTTAACAGTACTGTTGCTGCAGGTTCTTCAGCAGACTGAAGATGGCTGCTCCCGCACAGCCACATCAAGGTCAGTAGTAGTTATGAGCGAACGGGCTCGGTACTCGCCAAAGCATCACTGTGCTCTGCGAGTATTTCCGTGTTGCTGGGGCGGAAGCTCGGATCCCCGCCCTGCATGTTTGGTGCTTTTTCGAGAGCCAATGAACATGCAGGGATTGCTTGCCACGCACTGTAATGCCGTAGCCATGTTGGTAGTGAGCATTACAGTGTTTGGCTGGCCGCACAGCGTCATCAGGTCTATAAGACCTGGCGCCGCTATGCTGGTCACAGTCTACCCCGGAACCAGGCAGAGTAGGGAGAGCTGATGCTGAGTCAGAGAGAGATTTGCTTGTTTATAGTTAGCATAGGTATTCCACTACATATATATATATACACAGTACAGACCAATAGTTTGGACACACCTTCTCATTTAAATATTTTTCTGTATTTTCATGAAAAAGTGTGAAACAACTGAAAATATGTCTTATATTCTAGGTTCTTCAAAGTAGCCACCTTTTGCTTTGATGACTGCTTTGCACACTCTTGGCATTCTCTTGATGAGCTTCAAGAGGTAGTCACCGGAAATGGTTTTCACTTCACAGGTGTGCCCTGTCAGGTTTAATAAGTGGGATTTCTTGCCTTATAAATGGGATTGAGACCATCAGTTGTGTTGTGCAGAAGTCTGGTGGATACACAGCTGATAGTCCTACTGTATAGACTGTTAGCTGCTTTTTTCTTGCCATAATACAAATTCTAAGTAAAGAAAAACGAGTGGCCATCATTACTTTAAAAAATTAAGGTCACTCAGTGCGAAAAATTGAGAAAACTTTGAAAGTGTCCCCAAGTGCAGTTGCAAAAACCATCAAGCGCTACAAAGAAACTGGCTGACATGAGGACCGCCCCAGGAAAGGAAGACCAAGAGTCACCTCTGCTTCTACGGATAAGTTTATCCGAGTCACCAGCCTCAGAAATCGCAGGTTAACAGCAGCTCAGATTAGAAACCAGGTCAATGCCACACAGAGTTCTAGCAGCAGACACATCTCTTCAACAACTGTTAAGAGGAGACTTTGTGCAGCAGGCCTTCATGGTAAAATAGCTGCTAAAAAACCACTGCTAAGGACAGGCAACAAGCAGAAGAGACTTGTTTGGGCTAAAGAACACAAGGAATGGACATTAGACCAGTGGAAATCTGTGCGTTGGTCTGATAAGTCCAAATTTGAGATCTTTGGTTCCAATCACTGTGTCTTTGTGCGACGCAGAAAAGGTGAACGGATGGACTCTACATGCCTGGTTCCTACCGTGAAGCATGGAGGAGGAGGTGTGATGGTGTGGGGGATTTATTCAAAATTGAAGGCATACTGAACCAGCATGGCTACCACAGCATCTTGCAGCGGCATGCTATTCCATCCGGTTTGCGTTTAGTTGGACCATCATTTATTTTTCAACAGCACATTGACCCCAAACAAACCTCCAGACTGTGTAAGGGCTATTTGACCAAGGAGGAGAGTGATGGGGTGCTACGCCAGATGACCTGGCCTCCACAGTCACCAGACCTGAACCCAATTGAGATGCTTTGGGGTGAGCTGCACCGCAGAGTGAAGGTAAAAGGGCCAACAAGTGCTAAGCATCTCTGGGAACTCCTTCAAGATTGTTGGAAGACCATTTCTGGTGACTACCTCTTGAAGTTCATCAAGAGAATGCCAAGAGTGTGCAAAGCAGTCATCAAAGCAAAAGGTGGCTACTTTGAAGAACCTAGAATATAAGACATATTTTCAGTTGTTTCACACTTTTTTGTTAAGTATATAATTCCACATGTGTTAATTAATAGTTTTGATGCCTTCAGTGTGAATGTACAATTTTCATAGTTATGAAAATACAGAAAAATCTTTAAATGAGAAAGTGTGTCCAAACTTTTGGTCTGTACTGTATATCCATCGGAACTAACAGTCCAGTACAGACCAAAAGTTTGGACACACCTTCTCATTTAAATATTTTTCTGTATTTTCATGACTATGAAAATTGTACATTCACACTGAAGGCATCAAAACTGCGGTCCAGCTCACCCCATATCGATTGGGTTCAGGTCTGGTGACTGTGGAGGCCAGGTCATCTGGCGTAGCACCCCATCACTCTCATTCTTGGTCAAATAGCCCTTACACAGCCTGGAGGTGTGTTTGGGGTCATTGTCCTGTTGAAAAATAAATGATAGTCCAACTAAAAGCAAACCGGATGGAATAGCATGCCGCTGCAAGATGCTGTGGTAGCCATGCTGGTTCAGTATGCCTTCAATTTTGAATAAATCCCCAACAGTGTCACCAGCAAAGCACCCCCACACGATCACACCTCTTCCTCCATGCTTCACGGTGGAAGCCAGGCATGTAGAGTCCATCCGTTCACCTTTTCTGCGTCGCACAAAGACACGGTGGTTGGAACCAAAGATCTCAAATTTGGACTCATCAGACCAAAGCACAGATTTCCACTGGTCTAATGTCCATTCCTTGTGTTCTTTAGCCCAAACAAGTCTCTTCTGCTTGTTGCCTGTCCTTAGCAGTGGTTTCCTAGCAGCTATTTTACCATGAAGGCCTGCTGCACAAAGTCTCCTCTTAACAGTTGTTGAAGAGATGTGTCTGCTGCTAGAACTCTGTGTGGCATTGACCTGGTCTCTAATCTGAGCTGCTGTTAACCTGCGATTTCTGAGGCTGGTGAATCGGATAAACTTATCCTTAGAAGCAGAGGTGACTCTTGGTCTTCCTTTCCTGGGGCAGTCCTCATGTGAGCCAGTTTCTTTGTAGCGTATGATGGTTTTTGCAACTGCACTTGGGGACACTTTCAAAGTTTTCCCAATTTTTCGGACTGACTGACCTTCATTTCTTAAAGTAATGATGGCCACTCGTTTTTCTTTACTTAGCTGCTTTTTTCTTACCATAATACAAATTCTAACAGTCTATTCAGTAGGACTATGAGTTGTGTATCCACCAGACTTCTGCACAACACAACTGATGGTCCCAACCCCATTTATAAGGCAAGAAATCCCACTTATTAAATCTGACAGGGCACACCTGTGAAGTGAAAACCATTTCCGATGACTACCTCTTGAAGCTCATCAAGAGAATGCCAAGAGTGTGCAAAGCAGTCATCAAAGCAAAAGGTGGCTACTTTGAAGAAGCTAGAATATAAGACATATTTTCAGTTGTTTCACACTTTTTTGTTAAGTATATAATTGCACATGTGTTAATTAATAGTTTTGATGCCTTCAGTGTGAATGTACAATTTTCATAGTCATGAAAATACAGAAAAATCTTTAAATGAGAAAGTGTGTCCAAACTTTTGGTCTGTACTGTATATCCATCGGAACTAACAGTCCTTCTGAGGTCTAATCCAGCTGCATATATTCAGTGGTGATAGCAGGAGTTAGGCAGGCAGGCAGTGTATGTGGCAGACTGCAGTGCATGATACAGCCAAGAGGGTCCATTGAACTTTCTAACTGCTGCTGCTGTTCTTACATATATTTGTAGACATAGCCCCATATATCAGGGACAAGGACAATTTTTTTTTTATCTCAATCCTGGTTATGTGCCTAAAAACCAAGGCAGTCAGGGTATGTGACAGACTGCAGTGCATGATACAGCACAAGAGGGTCCATTGCATGTTCAACTTCTGAGTGATCCTGCTGTGACAAATATTTGTAGACATAGCCCCAGGTATCAGGGGCCATGACAAATTTTGTTTTCATCTTAATCCTGGTTATTTGCTTAAAAAGAAATCCAGAGTACACAATTTTTCTGCTCCATTTGCTTGTTAGCACTGCAGAATACAGCCAGATCTTTTCCATATTACATTGATAAAAATCCAGAAATTTGAACTGAATGTGGAAAATATTGGCCTCCTTTTCCATTTTGTTGCAGTGTGTTGGTCAAGCTATTCACACTAGGTCTCTGTGAAGAATAGTATTAGCAAACTACAGGCCTGCTATTTAAAACCGTGTTTTTTTGTCAGACGTATCACATATAACAGCATTCCAAAATCAGCCATTTCTGCCTTCCATTTCGTTGCAGTGTGTCGGTCAAGCTATTCACACTAGGTCTTTGTGAAGAATAGTATTGGTAAACTACAGGCCCACTATTTAAAATCGTGTTTTTTTTGTCAGACGTATCACATATAACAGCGTTCCAAAATCAGCCACTTCTAGTGAAAGTGGAAAATATTGTCCTCCATTTAAAATGGGCAAGGTGCATGTCGAGAGACGGGGAAGTGGACGTGATGGTGATGATGCATGCGGAGGTCGAGGACGTGGCTGCGGGCAAGCTGAAATTGTGCAAAACAAACACCCACATCTTGTCGCTTGACCTTCCTGCCCCAATTAATAGGGGACCGCAGCACACCACTGTTGAACCCAGAGCAGTGTCAAAAGGTTGGTTGGTTAGCGAATAATGCTTCCAGTCACTTAGCCACCACCACCACCCTGTCTTCCACACGGTCAAGTCTCAGTAGCCGTGAGTCTGGACCGCATATTCCCTACCCTGATCCTCCTTCCTCCCACCATGCCGAGGGCCCGGAGACAACTGATCCCACACTTGGACACTCAGAAGAGCTGTTCACTTTTCCATTTGTAGATTTGGGCCTCTTGCCCGGCCAGCTTCAAGCGAGTCAAGAGGAAAATGGCGCTTGTAGCAATGCCCAAATATTTGAGCAGCCACAGTCACACGAAGGCAATGGTGGGAAAGTGTAATTACTGTCGCAAGAGGAGGAGGATGATGAGAAACAATTGCCAGAAAGTCAGGAGGAGGAACAGGGTACAGAAGTGGAAGACGAGGTGGTGAATGATATAGTAACTGACCCAACCTGGCAGGGGGACATGCAGAGCAAGGACAGCAGCACACAGGGGGAGGGAGGCGTAGCACAACAACAGGCAAGAAGAAGCAGTGTGGTGGCCGCAGACAAAAGGCGGGAAAGCGTTCCCTGTAACGCCAACACAGCGGAAGTTGCCAGTACAACTGTTAGGTCTTCCCAAGTCTGATTGCTTTTTAAAGACTCTGCAGATAACCCCAAAAAGGCCATTTGCACCACCTGCCAGGCCAGCATCAGCAGGGGTAGCAAAGCTAGCAGCCTGACCACCACCAGCATGATCAGGCACATGGCAGCAAAGCAGCCAACTAAGTGGGCCGAACCCCAGGGTCCAGAAACAGTGTCTGTGGGTGACACCACTGCTTCTTCCACTGTTGTGCATGTACGCCAATCCCCTGTCCATGGCGCATGCCAAGATGCCTCCCACCCTGCACGTGTCATTGTACACTCTCACCTAGCACCATCAGCAAGCACGTCCACGTCCTTGTCCCAGCATTCAGTTGTCCCTACCCCAGTCCTTGGAACACAAGCGCAAATAAGCAGCCAACGCCCCACAGTCCACACTACTAAATTCACACATTTCGGGAATGCTTGCGCTCGAAATGTTGCCTTTTAGGCTCGTGGAGACGGAAGCTTCCTGCAACCTTGGTACTCAGCCCCAGCCGCCACTATTTCTCCTGGTGTGCCGTTCCCGCATTACACGCACATGTGACCTCAACAACGCAGTTACTGGGAAAGTCCACCTAACTACAGAAATGTGGACAAGTGCTTGTGGCCAGGGACGGTACATCTCACTGATGGCACACTGGGTTAACATAGTGGAAGCCGGGACCCAGTCGGACCTTGGGACGGAACACGTCCTCCCGACGCTGAGGATTGCGGGCCCTGTGTCTATCAGAGTTGCCCCCACATTCAGCAGCTCTTGCACCTCCTCCTCTTCAGCCTCCATCTCCAAAATGACCACATCAGTCACAAGCTGGAAGCACTGCAGCACTGCCTTGGCCATGCGGTAACAGGCTGTGCTGAATTTAATATGCTTAGGTGACAAACCGCAGAATGCTGAAGAGTTGTGGACAGCTCTGAAAGAGTAGGCAGATCTGTGGCTGACACCACTGACCCTATAGCCAGGCATGGTCGTGTGTGACAATGGCCGGAACCTGGTGGCGGCTCTGAAGCGAGGTGAGCTCACACACATACCATGCCTGGACCAAATGCTGAACCTTGTGGTTTCTCAAAACCTTGTCAAAGTACGCCGCGTGTGTGCACATTTTAGAAAGTCAGCTACAGCAACCGCCGACTGGTGTGTGATGTCTCCGCGCATTTGAACTCTACATTGCAGATGTTGGGAAGGATTTGTGAGGAGAAGAGGGCAGTTGTTGACTACCAGCATTATCAAGGCCGTCAGTATTCAGTTCAGACTCCACACATAAGACCTCAGGAGTGGACATGGATGTCAGACATCTGTACCATCCTCCAAAACTTTGAGGACTCCACCAAGATGGTCAGCTGCGATGACGCCATAATTAGCGTCACCATCCCGCTTCTCTGTCTTCTGAAACGCTCTCTGCTCACAATCAAAGAGGATGCATTGCAGGTGGAGCACGATGAGATGGAGCAAGGAACCATACAGGGTGATTCCACACAGCCCAGCCTCCTCTCATCCCAATATGGATTGGGTGACAATGAGGAAGAGGAGGAGGAGTAGGGAGAACAGGAGCTAGTTTCTTGCACTATAGACGCTATACCAGCATAACTGTCATACCATCTGTTCAGCATGGATGGGCTGAGGACAGGGAGGAGGATGAGGATGAGAGCATGGTCAGTCGTCTTCTTGTTGAGGACATAGAAGTCTTGCCTGTTAGTAATGGCACACATGGCTGAGTTTATGTTACGCTGCCTTTCCCGTGACCCTCGTGTTGTCCAAATTTTGAGTGAAAGTCATTACTGGTTGGTGACACTTCTAGACCCATGCTACAAGGAGAAGTTTCTGTCTCTTATTCTCGAGCAGGACAGGCCTAATAAAATAGGGCAGTACGAAAAGGCCCTTCTTGCTTAATTATTAAAAAAATTCCCATCTGAAAACGCTGGCGGCAGAGGTAATAGTTCGTTGGACAACCAAGGAGTACAGGCGAGAGAGACACAAATGCAATCCAGCAGAGTCAGGGGAACACTGTCAAAGTTCTGGGACAGTTTTCTCAGACCCTCCCATCGCACAGGCCCTGAGGCGCGGGGTACTCTCACAAGGAGGGAAAAGTTTCGGAAGATGGCGGGGGAGTACCTTGCCGACCATACCAACGTCCTCCATGATTCCTCTGTGCCTTATAATTATTGGGTATCCAAGCAGGACACATAGCATGAACTGGCTCTCTACGACTTGAAGGTCCTGGCCAGCCCTGCCGGTAACGTTTTGTCAGAGCGGGTATTTAATGCTGCTGGTGGAATTATAACAGATAGGCTCATCCGCCTGTCAACTGAAAATGCTGACTCTTCTAAAAATGAATAAGGGCTGGATTGGCCAGACTTCTCAACAGCACCGAATGACAGCAGCGTAACATAAACTTAAATTCAGTGTCTTTTTTTAGGAGGTCTAACTCTATTCACATGCACCTCTGTCTAAACACCCAGACATGGGTATACGCTGTCTGATTTTTGTCTATTTGCTCTTGTCCACCTCCTTCTCTTCATCCTCATCCTCCACCACCATACCTACCATATCACTATATCTACTTCTCTTGCATGGGACATTGGAGTTCCTCCAAATTTTTGGCAGCCGTTGCATTCACTTCATAGGCAAACAGTATGGGAGACCCACTTCCTAATAATGAGAACATTGCGTTCAGGAGGCCCTCCGACCTCTGCGTCTCTTGCAAGGGACATTATAGTTCCTCTAAATTTTTGGTAGCCGTTGCATTCACTGCATAGGCAAACAGTGTGGGAGACCCACTCCTTTCTAATGGGAACATGTTGTTACTGTGGCCTAGCTCTGTGTCTTTAAATTGTTAGTAGGGTTTTTCCTAAATTTTGGCAGCTGTTGGACTCACTGCATACCCTATAACTGTATAGCAGACCCTCTCCTTTCTAATGGGATCATGTCATTACTGTGGCCCAGCTCTGTGTCGTTAAATTGCTATTGAGGTTTTTCCTAAATTTTGTCAGCCGTTGGACTCACTGCATACCCTATAACTGGATAGCAGACCCGCTCCTTTCTAATGGGATCATGTCATTACTGTGGCCCAGCTCTATGTGTCTTTAAATTGTTATTGGGGTTTTTCCTAAATTTTAGCAGCCGTTGGACTCACTGCATATCCTATAACTGGATAGCAGACCTGATGCTTTCTAATGGGAACATGTCATACTTGCTACTGAGGCTCACCTCTATGTGTCTTTATATTGTTGTTGTTTTTTTTCCCAAATTTTGGCAGCCCTTGCAGTCACTGCATGGGCATTACCACTATAGGAGACCCACTCCTTTATAATGGGAACATTTTTTTGCTTAGACCCTCCTTTGTCTTTTTAAAAGGGTATTGGATGCGTCCAAATTTGTATAAGAGAACATTTGTCATTTATTTCTGTCTTTACCCATACTGAAATAACACTGATGACACACTGATGGTAAAAAGGGATACACTAATGACACACAGATGAGACATGATAAAAATGCACACATGGATGACACATTGATGGTAAAAAGAGACACACGGATGACGCCGGTAACGATTTTGTGTGTGAAGGAAGCTTTAGAGCCTTTATTTGCTCGCTTTTTGTGACGTTTATTTTATGCATGAGCGTTTTTTCTTTAAAGGCTTTTTAATAAAGGTACAACAATAAGCCATGAAAGTTAAATTTAAAAGCCTGCCTAAAAGCATACATAATAAAAACATTGATTTACGTGTAACAAATATTCGAGTTTTAATCATTTAAATATTATTCAATGGAAGAGGTTCACACAGGACGATTTTCCAATTGATAATTGGCGCTCAGGATTTTCTGTAAATCTTCTGTTTTACTTGCAAAAACGTGCAGCCATATAATGAAAGTGAAAACAGCACCATTTTTCAGCGAACGCAGCACCTTTCCATTCAAATCTTGAATGAATATGTCAGCTGGAAATTTGTGAATGAGTCAGGTAATATGTATCTGAAGAGTAGACCCCCATAATCAATGTCAATGGATCCCTGGCACTCCACTCCTACACTGCTTGCAGTAACATAATTATCACTTTTACACACTTAAAGGGAATAAAAGCTAACACAAAAAATAAATTTGATGGTTTTCTTTCATTTTGATGCCTGTTTTAGGTCCCTGGCATAAAATACAGCTGTAGACTTGGTGCTTTTTGCTTGTGTTTTCCCTTAGGCTTGTCTGTAGTAAATGAAAAAAGAAAAAAAATGGCAGAAAAAAATGAATATTAAATATATGACTACAAAAGCTGTTAAAAATTACATGATCAGGAGTCATATTTTAAAAAGATGCCATGGATGTCATTGGTTAGTTTTTAAAGCCATTTTTTTGTTTTTGTGCTATTAAACTTTGCACTAAAGTCATAAATTTGGCGCATAATAATGTCACAAGCTCGCTTCAATAAGTTTTAAAGAGCAACTGTTGGTTCAATTTTTATTTGATAAATCCATAGCGCACTTGAAAATAAGTAACTTTGTAATAAATCCAATGAAGACAGATTTTCACATTACCGAAATGACAATTGATGCTTATAAGATTCTATAGACAGATGTGTGAGGAGAATGAGAGTCGAGCTTAAGGCAGATAGACATTCTGCTGCAAGTACTCCTGCAATGATAGTTCATTTAAAATGAGGCATTCTACTCTTCAACAGCTTAAAAAAATACATTTTGCACACCACTAGGGTACTGAAGTACAATTGTGCAAAAATGTTGCGACATTTAGAAAAATATCAAATGATCAATCTGGATAATGCAGACCATGCACTCAATGTTAAAGAAATTAATAGGACTGGAAATACCAGTGTAAAATAGCACAAAAGCCATAAAGAATTTGGCACAAAAATATTTATCCTAAGTCATATTGCCCTCGTTAAAGGGTTGATTGTGACTTGTAGGATTGCTGCTTCCAATAGGTGGCGTTATAGAGTTCAAGTCCTCTTTTTCTCTGAAGAGGCAATTGGCACAAAAATAAAAATGCATAAAATCAATCTTCTACCAAAAAGGCTCAGAAAGAATGAAAAAGCAATGCCAATCTGTGAAGAAAGTCTATAAAGGTTTTTTTTTTTAGTTTTACAGTTCTTGACGTCTGTCCCCCATTTAACAATTACTGTCATTAAGCTGCATGGCTTTCAGTAGTTTGACCTTTTACTGATGCTCAAAGATTGTAAAAGGCAACTTTTTCCTTTATTTTCATGTGGTATGAGGATGGTGCACTGAAAAAACAATGCACTACATTACTTTGTTGGATGACATATCTTTAGATCCCTTAAAACATAAAAATGTTGTGAGCTACCAGTAACCTATGTAATAAGTGACAGGGCAGAAGCAATTTTTAAACTGCTAGACAATACCATCCAAATTATCAAACCTTAAAATTTTACTTAATTTTTAATCATAAAACAATCCACAGAGTGTCCAACTGTATATGCACCTACAACTCTATGTACTTGAGGATCTAATATAAATATTCAACTACACAATTTAATTTACCCATAGCAACCAATATATAATTAATTACCTAAAATAATTTAATAGGTAATATTTATACAATGCCTTGCAAAAATATTCACCCCCTTGGCTTTTTACCTAGTTTGTTACATTACAACCTGTGTTTAAATATTTTTGCAATCCAATTTGCATCAGCACTAAATAGTCTAAGTTGATGAAGTAAGAAAAATATAGGCATAAATTACATTTATGGGATCAAATAACTAAAAATTTTCATGTGCATATGCAGCCTTGCAGCTCTGGGGTCAAATCCCACCAAGGACAACATCTGTAAGGAGTTTGTATGTTCTCCCAGTGTTTGCGTGGGTTTCTCCGGGTTCTCCGGTTTACTCCCACACTCCAAAGACATACTAATAGGGAATTTAGATTGTGAGCCCCGATGGGGACAGTGATGATGTCTGTAAAGCGCTGCGGAATATGTTAGCGCTATATAAAAATAAAGATTATTATTATTATGTATTCCCCCCTTTTTTGCTGAAGTCCCTAAAAATGTCTGGTGCAAGCAATTACCTTCATAAGTCACATGCTTAGCGAAAGGAAGACCACCTGTGTGTAATCTAAGTGTCACGTGGTCTGTCAGTATATACACACCTTTTCTGAAAGACCACAGAGGCTGCAACACTATTAAGCAAGAGGCACCACTAACCAAACAACACAATGAAGACCAAGGAGATCTCCAAACAAGTCATGGACAAAGTTGTTGAGAAGTACAAGTCAGGGATGGGTTATAAAAAACAAAACAAACCCAATCTCTGATTATCCCCCTCTGATGATCACCATCAAATCCATTATCATCAAATGGAAAGAACATGGTACCACAATAAACCTGTCAAAAGAGGATCCACCAAAACTCTCAGCCGGGGCAAGGAGGGCATTAATCAGAGAGGCAGCACAGAGACTAAAGGTAACCCTGAAGTAGCTGCAGACTTCCCAAGCAGAGACTGGAGTATCTGTCCATACGACCACAATAAGCCATACACTCCATAGAGGTGCATTACACAGCAAACCTGAACGCAGCAGATAATATATGTGATAATTTAGGCACATTTGTCAAAATATACACATACAGTACAGACCAAAAGTTTGGACACACCTCATTTAACGATTTTTCTGTATTTTCTTGACTATGAAAATTGTACATTCACACTGAAGGCATCAAAACTATGAATTAACACATGTGGAATTATCTACTTAACAAAAAAGTGGATATTCTAGGTTCTTCAAAGTAGCCACCTTTTGCTTTGATGACTGCTTTGCACACTCTTGGCATTCTCTTGATGAGCTTTTGAGGCTGTCGCTTGGCAACTCGGAGCTTCATCTCCCTCCATAAGTTTTCTATGGGATTAAGGGACTGGCTAGGCCACTCCATGACCTTACTGTGCTTCTTTTTGAGCCACTTCTTTCTTGCCTTGGCTGTATGCTTTGGGTCATTGTCTTGCTGGAAGACCAAGCCACGACACATCTTCAATGCTCTTACTGAGGGAAGGAGGTTGTTGGCCAAAATCTCGTCATACATGACCCCATCCATCTTCCCTTCAGTACGGTGCAGTCGTCATGTCCCCTTTTCAAAAAATCACCCCAAATGATGTTTCCCCCACCATGCTTCACGGTTGGGACAATGTTCTTATGGTTGTACTCATCCTTCTTCTTCCTCCAAACACAGCGAGTTGAGTTAAAGCCAAAGAGCTCAATTTTTGTCTCATCGGACCACAGCACCTTCTCCCAATAACTCACAGAATCATCGAGGTGTTCATTGACAAACTTCAGACTGGCTGACATTGCGGGCACTGTAAGATTTTAAACCTTTAAGGGGTAATGTGTTACCAATGGTTTTCTTGGTGACTGTGGTCCCAGCTGCCTTGAGATCATTAACAAGTTCCCCCCGTGTAGTTTTAGGATGATCTCTCACCTTCCTTATGATCAAGGATACGAGGTGAGATTTTTCATGGTGCTCCAGATCGATGTCGATTGTCAGTCATTTTGTGTTTCTTACTATTGCACCAACAGTTGTCTCCTTCTCACCCAGCATCTTACTTATGGTTTTGTAGCCCATTCCAGCTTTGTGCAGGGCTATGATCTTGTCCCTGACATCCTTAGAAAGCTCTTTGGTCTTGCCCATGTTGTAGAGGTTAGAGTCTGACTGATTGAGTCTGTGGACAGGAGGACTATGTAAGACAGCTGTCTTTAATGAAGGTAACGAGTTGATTAGGAGCTTCTAACTGGTCTGTAGGAGCCAGAACTCATGATGGTTTGTAGGGGATCAAATACTTATTTCTCACTGCAAAATGCAAATAAATTTATCTAATTTATACAATGTGATTTTCTTTATTTTTTTGGATATTCTATTTCTCAATGTTTAAATTAACCTACCCTTAAAATGATAGACTTCATGTCTTTGTCAGTGGGCAAACTTACAAAAACAGCAAGGGATCAAATACTTATTTCCCCCACTGTATGTGCATGTATGAAAATTATGAATGAACAAACCCTCAAAAAAAATATGAAAAAAGAAACAAAAAACAATAAAAGTACACATATTTGGTATCGCTGCAACCGGAATGACCTGACCTACTAGTTAA
Source organism: Phyllobates terribilis (assembly GCF_046119375.1). Taxonomy (NCBI): domain Eukaryota; kingdom Metazoa; phylum Chordata; class Amphibia; order Anura; family Dendrobatidae; genus Phyllobates; species Phyllobates terribilis. The sequence continues at coordinate 100,848,209 of NW_027362765.1, forward strand.
CCCCTTGAGTGAACATGGTAAAAAATATATATAAAAACTAAACAAAAAACAATGCTTTATCATCATACCGCCAAACAAAAAATGGAATAGAACGCGATCAAATAGACAAATGTAACTAAAAATAGTACCGCTGAAAACGTCTTCTTGTCCCGCAAAAAACAAGCTGCAATACTGCTCCATCAGCTGAAAAATAAAAAAAAAGTTCTAGCTCTCAGAATAAAACGATGCAAAAAAATGTTTTTCTATAAAATAGTTTTTATTGTGTAAAAGCACCAAAACATAAAAAAAGATATAAATGTGGTACCGTTGCAAATGTACTGACCTGAAGAATAACGCTGTCTTATCAATTTTACCACACGCGGAACGGCATAAAAACCCCCATCCCCAAAAAAAAGAATTTCTGAATTGTTGGTTTTTGTTTATTCTGCCTTCCAAAAATGGGAATAGAAAACGATCAAAAAATATCACGTGCATGACAATGGTACCAATAAAAACAATAAAAAAACAAGCCCTTACATGACTGTCAGCCAAAATATGGAAAAATTATTACAAAAACTAGTCTTTGCAAAAAAAAGAATTTTAGTGTGTGACAGCTGCCAAACATAAAAACCCGATATTAATCTGGTATCGCTGTAATCGCACCGACCTAAAGAATAAAGTCGTCTAATCACTTATACCATACGAGGAACGGCGTAAAAAATAAACTCTAGGATTAGATTTATGGTTAGGGTTGGGATATTGCAACAATATGGATGTACTTCCAACTTGTGACTTTTGTGGGTGTGTTGTTATAGGGTGATAATCAAACAGACCCTCAAGTTAATAGGGTATTCGAATAAAAATGCTGGTTAAAAAATGCATGGCATACGGATAGCATCTGAGAAAATAATAGCACACTTGGATTGCACTCTTGGTACATACAGAATACATACGGAATAGTGTACGGATTTCACTCGTCTCACTTTTCTGTATGACAATGGAACTGATTTTTTATATGCTCGTGTAACCCTAGCCTAAAACAAAGGTTCTAAAACCTGGGAAATCCTTACCATCTTTAAGTTTTGATTTAACTACCAGTTTTCTTATTAATGTCTCTATTCTGGAAGTTCAAAAGATAGAACATGTTTTAACTATTTTGTTAATGTGCGTGGGAAGGAGAAAGACTAAACTTAAAATATAATAGCAGTGGTAAAATGACCATTTTCATCATTAAAATGTTTCCCTCCATAGTTAATTTCCTAAATTTCCACATGCACAGTTTTTGATTTACCTTCTGTGCCACTGAGTTCCAACTTTTTGTGCCAATATTAGATTCGTTAAAAGAAACATCTAAAATATTGACAGAATAACATTCAGGAACTGGAATATCATCTATAATAAAGTTTTCAACCTTTAAGATGCAGATTTTATTAAAATTCACTTTAGAACCAGACACAATAGCAAAAAAAAATACCTGCCTTAGCATTTTTTTTTAATAGAAAGTTTTAAGGCCTGTGAAATTTAATATTTTAAATCACAAATATCCTTATGAACTTTTATATTGTGGTTCCTTAATTTGTAAAGCATTTGCAGTTGGTTATTAGATAAATCAAAAAATTATTTTTCAGCTTTTCTTCATTTCTTCCCACCATCTGCTGATGGGAATACGGGGATCTCTCTTTTGTTTACATTTTAAATAAAATTCAGGAATTTTGGTTAAAATCTGTGGGTTTTCCAAAAGGGAAACATTTAACTTCCAGGAGCTTTTAACTTTTTTTTCTCAAAATCCTTACGTTTCACATAAAAAGATAAAAGATGGTGATCAGAAAAAATAATGGTTAAAAGCTCACACTTAAAAGGCAGTACAGAATTAGAACAGAAAATAAAATAAATTCTGGAACTATTTTACAGTATTCCAAATTACCCATTCTTCCATAGGTAGATCTTTACATTGCATTATTTAAAACAATTGGTGAGTCTAAAATCTTGCACAAAATTTTTTAGCATAAGGCCATGGCCCCACTACCAGTATTTGGTCAGTATTTTTTCTCAGGAGTGGGAGCCAAAACCAGGTGAGGAACAATCAGAGAAAAGGTATAATAGGAACAAGTGCACCAATTCTCCATTTATCACCCACTCCTGGTTTTGGCTCCCACTCCTGAGAAAAAATACTGACCAAATACTGATAGTGGGGCCGTGGCCTAAAAGTGTTATCGTAATTCCTGCTCACCGCATTGGAGAATCTTTTCTCACCTCCCATAATACAATTAAGATCATCTGCTAAAAAGCTCAGATCATTAATCTGTAAGGGTAACCTTTCCAACACTTCTGCTCTCTCTTGCTTTTCTCTGGAATCATAAAAATTTAAAAAGTATCAATAAAAGCTTTAAACAATAAAATCCTGCCTGGTAAAATGTCCTTAATAGAATCAATTAAAACATTTCCCTTAAAAAGAATGGCAACCCCTGCTGACTTGGATCCATTTGAGCCTGACCACACTGAGGGGATGTGCGTCCAGTCTTTCGTATATTCATTGTAATCTAAACTATGATGGATACTACATTCCTGCAAAAACATAACTCTCGCAGTTAGTGCAGAGAGAAAATCAAAAAACACAATACTCATTGTTTTAGTTTTAAGCCCTCTAATGTTAAGGGAAAACTGGTAAGCCCCCTTCATAGGAAAAAAAAAATAGGATTATTTATTAACTTTTGCCTCGACGGCTTGTACACTCTCATCGGTGGAGGATGAGGTCTTGTCACCATTTGTCATCATAGAGGAGTCCACAGAGGAATCCTTATTGGACTAGAACCCAGAAGGCAGTATGCTTCCCAGGATGTACTTGCTTGACATCTGGACCACCTCCGTTTGGACAGCCGGCATACTTCCCAACTCTATACACTCCATAAACTCCCCTACTAGGGTGCAAACTGGTGTGGCTGTATCAAACTTTAACATTTCTGGTGTTGGAAGCTCACTGACCAGACTTCCAAGGGCAATGGAGGCAGCTACCCCAGTCTCCCTCGCCATTTATGAAGACGGTGGAGTCTTGACCAGCAGTCTTCCTTGGGGAATCTTTTGCAGTTTCTCACTTCCATCCATTGGCTCCTGCAGGGGTACTCCTTCTAATGCCCCGCTAACTTTTTCAGCATCTGTCTGTCCCTGAATTTTCTATCTTTTTGGCCTGGAGTTTTTTGTGCCCTTGAGCTATACTGGGAGCTGGCAGGGATGAAAATTGGTCTATGGCAGTCATAGCGTCACCCACCGGGAGGTTCCCCTTTTGCTGTTTGCCCTCTTCTGTCATGCCATCCTTTGCTGCGTCTTACTCTTAATTTCCACAAAGTTGCTCTCAGTTATCTGGGATAGCTTTCTTAACAAATCCATTAATTCCTCTCCATACCCCTTTTCCACGGGCTCATCCAAACTAGCCAAGGATTGGGCAGGGGGAAGGTTGTAAATTTTAACAGTCAAAAGTCTGGTCTCATCAAGCTGGTGTTCAGCGAATTTGACCTCTTGAGATCGGAGTGCCTCTGGAAGATCATATCGGTAGAGTTGGCCTGGCAGCAGAAATCTTGATGAATACATTGACCAGTAAAAGGTAATGTTATATACTCCTTGCTAGAGATAGTCATGGGATCACCAAGATTTCATTTTTTTGCACTGAGAAGACACGTTCAAGCACATTCTTCATGATAAATTTTAAACCATGACTGTCCTTTCATCCCTTCTCGAAAAAGATCAGCAAAGTATGCTTAAGGCGAGCATAGTCTGGGATTTCACTAGGATTGGTATCCATGGTTGTATGGGTGTTTCTCAACAAAACATGAGTTTTCACACCGCAAAGGAAAATGCCAAGTAATCTTGGGCTCTCCTGACTGGGGAGATTGCAGCCTATTGCCCAGGGACTAAGCCGTTTTCCCAATTGCAACAAAGGATTAGATCCCATTACACGAATGAGACCTTATTATTATTTTTTGATTGCTTATATAGTGCCATTAATTCCACAGCACTTGAGAGACATCATCATATACATATACAATACATATTTACACATTATAATCTAAACAATTACACATAGGTCCACTCTACGGTCAAGCCTGGTATAACTGCAAAGATTATACTAATGAGTAAAGTGTCATGTGCTGTCCTGAAACATAATCCAGGTTATTATCTACATATTAATAACTAATTTGTGCTCTCCTTCCCAGAATGACCCATACTCGTTGACTCCAGAATCTGAGATGGGAGACCTATTTATTGAGGAGACAAGCTGCCCAGCTGACTTATGTAAATTATTGACTCTAGCGGAAGTGGAGAGCTGGACAGGTGGGATTTTCCCACTCATCTGCATTGGGATGCTCCTGTTAGGTTGGAAGCCAGTATACTTAATGGCATGGATGTTTTGCATTGGAATGTTGCTGTGTGTTCACAATCCGTTGCATTTGCTGCTGGGAAGGAGCCATTGGTTGCTGATCTGATGGACCATGGGTAGAATGAGGAGCAGATGTCAAACGCTGCATGTAATTGTCTCCTAACATGCTTGAAAATTGGTCTGCAGCAGAATGAGGGAGAGTAGACTTGATTCCCCTCTCTGGCCTTGGATCTTTGATTCTGAAACCAAACCTAGATCATTGACTCTGTTAGTAACATTTGCCTGGCCATCAGTTCCCGATTGTGAATGTCAGGATACTTATCGGTTTTAAAGTGTATCTCAAGAGTGTTCAACTGGGCTGGACTGTATACTGTTCTCTTTCATTGCTGGCTCGTCGCTGCCATTACTGGTTGTAGGGGACTGCTCACACTGTTGAGTTGTGGAGATTGGCTAGGTATATGGTTGTCAGAAGAAGCTGAAGACATGACATTTCCATTCGAATGGTTGCTGATAATCCATCTCTAGTGTTGGTGTCATAACCAATCCAACCTGTGGAGACTGCTGATAAGCATATTCCATTTCATCAGGACTAGTTGAGTAAAATAAATTTCCAGGCCTGAACCCAAGGCTGAGAATTGTAGTACCCCAGACACCTAAAGAACCCAAACCGAATGCAATTTAAGAAACCAACTTTTTTGATTTTTAGTATATTCATTTATTACAATAATTTGACCAAAAAGGAAGAGAGTACTGTGCTGCAGCAAGCTTTTAGGTAAAAGGAGGATCCATCTACATTGATATAAAATGTTGAAGTCTTTATTGTTGACATTTAAAAAAGAAAAAATAACATTTGAGACACATCAATTTGAAAATAGTTGGAGTGTGGAGTTGCAAGAAAAAAAACTGGACGCGTTCCGAACATGTATTGTGTTCTTAGACTCAGTTTGCAAAAGAAATAAATGTGGTTGCACGCCGTCATAAGCATGACAGAACAATTAGGCTGCAGATGTGCAAACCTGTTGAAAAACAATATATTCAGAAATCGATAAAAAGCATTAATAACACAAGAAAAACTGAAATATTACTATATGAAACTATTTGTGGGCATGGAAAAGTCAATAATGTAACATGATCTCCCTTTTTAAATTACGACCCCCTGGGACTCGTGTGCCCACCATATAGATCAAAAAACCTTCTTTATCACATAGCAATTTCTCTCTGTTACCACCTCTTATATGTTTTTGGACATGTTCTATTGCATAAACTACACAATGCCTTTCATGAAATTTAATAAAATGATTCCAGACATTGGATATGTTAAGGTTGGTAGGTTGTGTGATGTCATAAAGTTGTTCCCTTATCCTGTTTTTTAATTTTCTATCTTTTAAAATCATGTCCATGGTGTCATCATTACTTAGTGCACCGTAATCTCAATATATTATGTGTGAAATGGACTTAAAGTAAGAATTGCATGTAAGGACCAAGGTAGGTTTTTGTATAGAATTTGTAATAATTAGTTTATTAGGAATTATAAGATCTTCTCTAGGTTTACTGTCTGTTATATTTAAGGCACATTTTAGAGTCCAATTTGGATAACGTCTCTTGTTCAAACATTGTTTTATAGACTGTACTTCTTTGTGATGTTAATCTGTCATTACAATTACGCTTGGCTCTGATAATTTCACATAGGGGTATTGATTTGATGGTATGTGGGGGATGAAAACTGCCTGGGTGAAGTATGGTGTTTCCAACTGATTTTTTTCTATAGGCACAACTGGTTATGAGTGTTCCTGGTGTACCTGTTAAACAGAGATCCAAAAAACAAATGTTATGATGAGTTGATGAAGTAAATTTTAAATTAAATTGATTGTCATTTAGATAGTTAACAAAGGAAGGGATCAAAGATGTTTGATCTCCCCAAACTAGCAACAGGTAGTCTATATATCTAGAGCACCATTTGGTTTGATCTCCCCAAACTAGCAACAGGTCATCTATATATCTAGAGTACCATTTGATACAATTGGAAAAAGGGTTATTAGTGCTAAAGATATATAATTCTTCCTACCATGCCTTAACTAAATTGGCAATGGGCGGGGAAAATTTGGCCCCCATTGACACGCCATTGTTAAGTAAAAATAATTTCTGATTAAATAAAAAATAATTATGGGTGAGCAAAAATGTCATAACCGATTTGATAAAATTTCGTAAATCAGCAGTATATGGGCTATACTTGTTAAGATGAAAATCAATAGCACAAATAGCAGTACATAGTGACCACAAAGTGACCACGTCCCATGTGAGCCAGGACCATTCTGATTTCCAATAAACATCATGAAACATATTGAGTACATCTTTAAAATCCTTCAAATAACCCGGGATACGTTTAACCAATGGTTGCAGTGCTGTATCCAGACATTGGCCAAGACATTCACCTAGGGAACCAATCCCAAATACAATAGGACGCATTGGGGGAGGGAGAAAGTTTTTATGCGTTTTTGGCAGGGCATGTAGAATGGAAATAGTGGGATTATCCATGATTACATAATCCATCTGTTTCTTTGAAAAAATGCCCAAAGAAAAACCTTCTTGGATGATGGAGTTACAGGCATCTGAAAAGGAACTAGTTGGATCACATTTGAGAAGAGAATAAGTTTCATTGTCTGAAAGCATTTGTTGTATTGAAGAAACATAATCCTTCTCATCCAAAACCACTACTGATCCCCCCCTTATCAGACATTTTAATTATAATGTATGTACGTGAACGAAGATTTTCAAGGGCAATGCATGACTGTTTGGGTAAATTATTATTAATGGACAGGGGATCGGAGTTGGTTAACAAATTCTTTATATCCCTCTCCACATTGTGATAAAGGAGGAGTCATATTAATGTCTTGTGAAGGTTTTTCATTATGCTGCAGCCCAGTGCACATTCTACATTAATTGTACATACTGTAGCATATGAATATAACATACTGCACAGATAAATGTACACTATACATTGCACTCCTATGCTACACAAAACACAAAAAAAAATTGAAATAGTGTCTTATTTAATATTAAAATTGAAACAAAGAGTGGAAAATTTAAAGGGATCTGAATACCTTCCGTACCCACTGTAGAATAAATGCATAGATATTTTCCACAGAAGCCAACCAAAAAATAAATAAATGTCGTCCACAAATCAGAACCATAATTTGGTGTGAACTAAACTCACTAGAAAACATATTTTGTTTAAAAAATCTTCCATAAAATAATTAGCGAAACTTGAGGCTGCAGAGCACCCCATTGAAGTCCCCTGCAGCTAAAAGTAATAATCATTACCAAATTTTAAGTAATTTTACTCAAAATCACCAATTACAAAATAAATCCAATTTTTTGATTACAAAGGCTAGGATCTTCACGTAATTGATCTCTCACTGCTTGGATCCCTTCATCATTGGGAATGTTAGTATATAGGCTAGATACATCAAATGAGCATAATAACTTCACCTCTGATAAGTCCACCGCCTCTATTCTCGACAAAGTTTTCTGTATCTTTTAAACAATTTAGAATTTTTTTTTACAATATTTCTTAAGGAACCCATCCACATAAATTGCAGTCTTTTGAAAAACTGAATTAACCCCTGAAACAATGGGTGTCCGAGGGGAAGCCCTCAATTTTTTTATGGATTTTAGGTAACAAATATAATAATGGTATCCTGGGGTTCTCATTAGTTAACATTTTTTTTTAACATTGATGCTGATAACACCATTATCAACACCCTCTTGTAAAATAGTCTATTTCTCTCTTAATAGTTGAAATGGGGTCACAGGGACTAATCCGACTCCCTGATAGCAGCAGTGGGGTGAAGCCTCACTGGTAAATGAAGTGATCCTTCCCCAGGCCAAGGAGCCGGGTACCCTGAGCACCTCAGGCCAAGACCAAGGCAGCATTCGCTAGATCCATGTAACTTCCCTCATGTCAGTTCCATTCCAACTCTCCTTTATTTCTTCCACTAACCACTTGGGATACTTCCCTTTCTCAAATTCTTCTACATTTTCTCTACACTAACCTGGAATCTGCTTCTTAGCGTCCGCATACAGGTACTTTTTACATTCATCCAAAAAAATCTTTGCTCAATTTTTTTGTATCTTTTACATCTTGTAAGACAATTTTACTAGAGACCTCTCTTCCTCCATCTTCCACGTTTCCTCCAACTTTCCTTTTATCTCTAGACAATGTCTCAACTTCATTTTTCTTCACCTGTGTCACATCTTTCTTCTTATCTTTTGGTCTTACCACTACTTCCTCTTTATCTTCAGACATTCCTTGAACAAATGATCTTCTCCACCACATAAATTACAAGTTTTCTTTCTCTTACATTCAGAAAATGTATGTCCTTCACTCAGACATTTAGTCCACACTAATATTTCACATTCTCCAGTTTCGTGTCCATATTGCTTACTGTTACGACAAAAGGACCCTATCCCCAATAAGAAAAGATCCCCTGTCGCACTACTGATCTTAACCCTTGGTGGTATAATTAATTTTCCACGGTTATACTTCTTCACCTTACAATCAAATTTCCATTTCCTAGTCCACAACCCTTGAGGGTTCATCACTTTGCCTTCGCATTCAACAATTTAACAGAATTTCCCCAAAAATTATTTCACATCCTCTTCACTCAAATATGGTGAGTACACTTAAACCATCAGCACCTTCTGATTCATTTCAAAGTGAGGAATTACCCTCACCCCCAGTAACCTTAAATCTTTCTAATTGTTCCTTCATAACGCCAAAAACTTCAAATAGAAGTCTATAATGCAAAAGGTAACATCGTAGGTCCCACGCCTCGGATAGTCCATCACTGATAATGTCCTTTCTTTCTTCAACTGGAACAGTCCCAAAATGAGCTTCTTGGTTGCAAAGTCCAAGTTCTTCACGACTTTCATACTTTCATCTACTTCAAAACGCACTTCATTCCTCGTCCGCCTGTATTTCGGAATTTCCTCCATCTTCACGATAGGACACAAAAAGCTCTCCAAAGAGAACCTTCAGCACCCCTTTCAAGGTGCCAGTTGGGTGATCTCTCCTCAATGCTCAGGGACTAATCCGCCTCCCAATTGCTACAAGGGGGTGATGTCCTGTCTATAAAACAGGACAATCCCCCAAGGCCAAGAGGATGGGTATCCTGAGCACCTCATGTCAGACCAAGTACAGCAACCAATAGACCACTGCACTTGGTCTTAGCCAAGAAGCGATAACCCAAATTGGTTTCGGACCAGCGGCACACTCTCGCCTCCGATAGACAGCCGTTGTGGAGATAGGGCCAAAGACTCGCCTTAGGAAGACATTTTGTCAACCACTAGACATTTTAAAAGCCCCAACTATGCTGCTTGCTGCAGCTGCAATCCAGCATAACTCTGCCTGCTTTAACCCCCCCGGCTGTTCATTTGCGGTACAGGGGGAGGCAGGAGGCCAAATTAAAGAACGAAAGAGCAGCTGTCTTTCCTCAGCAATACTGGTGCTGATTATTTACCTGCTGCAGGTTCTTCTGCAGACTAAACATGGCTGCTACCACACAGCCAGATAAAGGCAAGTGTTCCGTTCACTCATTCCATTTACTGCAAGTAGTCTATCTGACTGTCTGAAAAGCAATAGGACGCTCAGATAGACTTAGGCTATGTGCCCACGATGCAGAAATGAAGCAGAAAATTTCTGCAGCATTTCTGCATCTCCCTGGTAGAAAAAAACGCATGCAGATTGTGCATGCGTTTTTCCTGCAGAATACATGCGGATCCACATGCGGATTCACATGCGTTTCTGCATGCAGATTGACAAGCGCTTTCCAGGCGATAGCATCACTTGGATAGTGCTTGACAACTAGGTCACACTGTATAAATCCATGCAAACAGCATGGATTTATACAGTGTGAACCGTAAAAATTAAAACAAATAAAGCTATACTCACCCCCGATGCCCCGGCGTGTGCTGCAGCGCTGCTTCCTGGCTGGTTCCCGGCTGCCGGCATATCGCGAGACAGAGCGGTGAAGGGCCTGCGGTCACATGACTGTGACGTCACCGCAGGTCCTTCAGCGATGTCGGCATTCAGAGAGAAGACTCCGGACAGGTGAATATAACTTTATTTGTTATTTTATTCTTTTTTTTACAGGTACAATGGTACCCAGGTCTGGATGAGAGTCTCCTCTCCTCCAGAACTGGGTACCATCCGCACATAGAGACGCATAGAAGCCGCTTGTACAAATGTACAGTCGCGGTTTCTATGCGTCTCAATGCAAGTCAATGGCGGGAGTTCTGCTGCGCTTCCGCAAAATTAAATGACATGCTGCGGATTTTTGTACGCAGCATAAACGCTGCGGAAAAATCCGCATGTGCATAGAACATGCGGAATCCCCTTGGGGACCATGGGGTGCGGATTACCTAGCGTTTAACAAGCGTTTCCGCTGCGGAAATTCCGCAGCATAAACGCTTGAAAAACGCTACGTGGGCACACAGCCTTAGGCTGCACTTTACAACAACACCACAGACCAAACTTGGGCAGGTATTTTTTATCCGCAGCAAGAAAATTAAAAAGTCACTGCGCCACCAGAGGGAGACAACATTTCAATAAATAAATCATATCGCCCCCCAAAAAAGGAAAAAATGTGTAGTACTCAGCAACACCTACCTGATGGGTTAAAACAGTAGCAGCTGATGACAAGGGCACTGGCTAGGTAGGTGGTGTGTGTGCAATGAAGTAGCAAAGAACAAATACATTGTTGCATGGTATCATGCCTGTAGCAAGCACCAAAATCCTTGGCTGTCCATCAAAAAGGAAGGAATGCATAAGAAAGATGTAGATAATAGATATAGATGACATTACATTACAAATTGAAAACATCACATTACAACGGTAAAAGCAATGCACAAACACATGATGAAGCAGATTTCGTCAAGTTCAGTCGAAACGAGTTTGTCATCTGGCTTGTGCAACTTTTATCTTGAAAAAGAAAGTGACAGGAAATAAAAAGCAAAGAAAAATTTACCAAAAAAGTCAACAATCAATCAAAATAAGCAAGTTACATTGCTTTCAGTTCATTCTGTGTTTGGAAACTGGATTAGGACAGGCGTGCACCGGTCCTGGAGGTACAGCAATACTAGGTCAATGCGTGGAGTGGACAGAGCAAGCTCTTTTTCCATTTCCCTGTTCTAAAAATGCATTTAATATATGGTCCCCAGAAAGGGGACATATCAGATATGAAACTGATTAGAACGGATTATTATTATTTTTAAAACCACTTTGGTTTAAATTAAACCAAACCTTAAACAAAACTTAGTTGTAATGTATGAAATCGCTCCACAAAACATCATCGTGGTTATTTTATTATTGAATTATAGTATAATGTATAAGATTCATACAAGTCAAAATACAACTAAAATACATCCTCATACATCATACATAGAAATAGCTCAATCACACACAAGCAGTACAGTGACATGGGACAACGTTGCCTCACATCTGACCTAATACTCTCTCACTCAAAAAAACCTTCACCGAGAATTTACTCATCACTCCTTCAGAAAATCCACTCACAGCATTGAAGAACTTCTCCCGAAAGCCCATTCTACACAACACCTCAATTAAAAACACATGCGACACATGATCAAACGCTTTCTCAAAGTCCACAGCTATCACCATACACTTCTGCTTTCTCGCTTTACAGTCCCATAACACATCTCTCAGTAGACAAAAATTATCGGTCATACATCTCCCTGGCACTGCACACACTTGATCTTTATCAACTGCATCCGCAATAACCTCACACACCTGATTCGCCAAAATTATACTGAACACCTTATAATTGTTGTTCAAGAGGTTAATAGGCCTCAAAATACTCAAGCATTTTTTATCACTTTTCTTGTGAATTAGGACTATTACTCCGTCCTTCATTGAGTCTGCTAACACTCCATTCTCCCACATATACTGACACACTTCCACTAAATCCATACCCGTAACATAAGTTCACAGACAAACTATCCTTCCCAGGCGTCACATTCTTCCTTGCACAAAAAACAGCTTTCTTGATTTATTCCTCAATCACTTCCTCGCACAAACCATTACATCCATCATCCACCTTACTCTGCAAAACATTAAGCACATCCTCTTTCAAACTCATATCCACTCACTTACCAAATAAGTTAGCATAAAACGCAACCACTTCTTCTATTACATCCTTACGACTTACACAATCACCATTCTCATCCATATTCTCATCCATTTCCTCTTCTTTCTTACCACATATTTTTTTAAAGAAATAACTGGAACACTTTTCATCTTTACAAAATGGACTAGTTTTGACCAGAAAATAATTTCTCTTCCTTTCTCGCACTTCTTAGCAGATCGTCCACATCCACACCAGACATTCTCATTTTCTCCAGCTACTCCACTCTCTTCATTAAGTCTTTATATTAATTCCTTAAAATAGCAGCCTTTTTATAGCCCTATCGACGAAAAAACTTTTATGCCTCACACTTCATCCAGGCCGACCACATCAACACACTTTCAAAGTTACTCTTTTGTGACTTACACCAGTTATATTTCTTCTTAAAATCATTCACCATCCTCAAGCAGACTCGCATTTAACTTCCACACAATTCTCCCATGCACCCGCCTTAAATCTCCCCTATAATCACCTTTCAGATATATATGGCCCAAAAATGGAACTGGAAAAATTATTGCATATCATATTTTAGAGAAAAACATCCTATCTATTCTAGATGTTATCCCACCCCTATCTGTTTTAAAGGTTGGTGGCGGTGGTTTCCCCCCAAAAAAACGCTGCGGCATCTGAAAAGAAAAAATCACAAATAATACTTGACAATCTTTCACTAGAAGCATAAACCTTTCACTTCAGTTGAACAGTTAAAATCTCCTGTTATTATCACAGGGATCTTACCAGGCAATTCTAAACATACATTTTCTAATAAACTTTATGTTGTCCTTGAACCCAGGATCCCAGCACTTGCAAAGCAATAGTGCTAACCACTGAGCCACTGTGCTGCCCATCTTATCACAGCACCTGTAATTAGCAAACAGCAAAATCCAGAAGGAAGGAAGGGATGGATAGATAGATAGATAGATATAAAACATTACATTACATATTGAATACAATACAATAAGCAAGTCAAGGGAAAAAAATAGCAAACATTTTTTTTACAAGAATACAACAATTAATCAAAAAATACAAATTGCATTGCTTTTAATTCATTCTGTTTTTGGAAACTGCATTAGGAAGGGAGTGCACCGGTCCTGGAGGTACTGCAATACCAGGTCAATGCGTGGAGTGGACAGAGCAAGCTCTTTTTCCATCTCCCTGTTCTAAAAATCCATTTAATATATGGTCCCCAGATAGGGGACGTATCAGATATTAAACTGATAAGAACAGATTTTTTTTTTTATCGAAAGCCCGAATTCGTGTACAAAACCCGAGTGCACTTAAAAAAGTGACAAGTGCCACAAAAAAAGTGCACTAGGATGCTGGTCTTCTTGAAACCCTCTCCAAAAGGAGAAGGGTCCCCCAAACCATTCCCCGTCCCTCCGAGCCAGAAGGCCACAGCGAGGAACAGGGACAAATAGCCACCTCCAGCCGGAGCCAGAGGCGACCCAATCTTACCCCCAATACCTGCCCGAGTTCTCACCCGAGCAAGGCACTGGGAGCCAAAGACTGTGCTCCCCTCCCGGAAGAGGGGAGCCAACAACGCTCTCCTCCCGAAAGAGGAGAGCCAGGGGGGTTCAGGGGGGAGCGGAACCTGATGGCCACACACTCCCCCCCTAGACCTGCCAAGAGAGGAACCCGTAAGGGAACCGCATCCCGACAAAATCCTAGTAAGGACGTGGACACACGTGAAAAAGTGGACACACAGTGACAAAAAAAAAATTAAATAAATAGTGAAGGTTTCACAGTATAATACTGCCCGGACCTTCGACCGGGAATTGAAAAATTCCCCATCCTAAGGCCAGAAGGCCCGGAATAAGGGTGTGTGTGAAGAAAGAAATATTGAAGTGCTAGTGCAAATGTGCCATAAACTCAAGTGGGGTTCCCAATCCCAGTGAGTTAAGGCACCCCAGGGTTACCACTCCTGGGGCACTTCACACTTCGGGCTTTCGATCTTCCCCGGCCCAATGGCGTCGATCCTGGGGGGCCATGCTTTCCACCAGATGACTATATTAGCCACCTGGCGTACTAACAAGCGCCTAAACCCCAGTGTGCATAATGTATCAATCTACTAGGGCGGCCAACATCCAAAACCGCCTTTTCGAAAGATACTACACTTGATCTTAGCCAAAAGGCCGAGAAGCGATAACCAGAATTGGTTTCGGACTACGGTGCCACCCAAGGATCCTGAAAAGTCCATTTGTGGAGATGGGCACCTGGACTCCCGTTAAGAAGACATGTTGTCAACCTCTTGATCCCTTACATGCCTGCACTTTTCGGCTTGCTGCTGCTGCAATCCATGCGTTTTAGATCTGCATAACTCCACCTCTTTTAGCACAGCACCCTCACCCCCTGTTCCCACCCGCCTCAACACCGTTGGAAGGGAGGAGAACCAATTAAGGCGGGGGGGGTGGAACGAGCAGCTGTCTACCCTTAGCAGGAGGGTTGCTGATTACTTACCTTTCCTGCTGCTGCTGGCTGTCCAGCAGCAGACTGAAGGTGGCTGCTGCTGTGCGCAGGTATATAAAGGCTCAGAGCCTATTATGACACGCGCAGTCAGCGTTCCATTGCCACATTCCATCTACTGCAGGCAGGATACCTGGCTGGCTGAATGTCACTGAGAAGCTCACAGAGACCGGCATAAGCAACAGTTTAAAAGAATGCCACAGACTAATCAACCAAACTTTTTGGGTTGGGTTCTCTTTTATAGTCTGCAGGCATTAAATGAAAGAAGTCAGTGTTCCAGCAGAGGGAGACAACGTTTCAGAAAAGGCATTGTAGCAAACAAAAAAGAAATTTTAAGCGCAGCAGAGTAACCAGCGCACATACCTGTTAGCTCAGGTGAGTTTAAAAGGCTGCTGTTGATAACAAGAGCATTTGCTAAATAGATTGTGTGTGTGCAACAATATACTGAAAGGTCAATTATATTGTGCAGCTTATCTCACCACCTGTAGTTATTTAGGTGAAAGCTCCAAAATGCTTGCCTAATATGTCTGTTTATCCAAAAGGAAGTAAAGAGGGAGAGCTAGATAGATAGCATTGCATTACATGGCAATGCAATGCACAGTTGCTGAAGTTGAACCAAAATGAGCTTGTCATCTGGCTTCTGCAACTTTGAACATGAAAAATCCAATGAGGAGAAGAAAAGCAAAGCCAAAGAGTCCATCCCAAAATCCGACAAACAAGCAAAATGAACAAAAAGCATTGAATTCAATTCTTTCTGATTTTAGAAACTGCATTAAAGAAGGGGTGCACCGGTCCTGGAGATACTGCAATACCAGGTCAATGCGTGGAGTGGACAGAGCAAGCTCTTTTTCCATCTCCCTGTTCTAAAAATCCATTTAATATATGGTCCCCAGATAGGGGACGTATCAGATATTAAACTGATAAGAACAGATAAGGTTTCAACATAATTTTATTGTACATAAGTCAGATTACAAGACAATCAATGCGAAACCTTTCAAGTACAAAAAAAACCATAAAAACATTTAACAATTATACATTACAGAGAATAATCAATATAAAATAGAATTCTACATATAAAAGCACCATCTACGGTTCGCTTCCTTCTTGCCCATATCTTTTACATTTTTTAAATAATAAACATACATTTCACTAAAAGCCAGTTTAATACAATCAAGCACAGAAATAAAATCACGATTAAACAATAAAATATTCCTTGCTTTCCAAATTGCATTCTTGGCACAGTTTATTATACACCAGCAGATTTCAGATTGGTATGCAGTAGGACAATTAAAAAGTCCGTATAAAACATATTCATAATAAAAGTCCTTTAAACCGCAAACCCACTTTAAAAGAATCCCCAATTTCCCCCAAAGTTCTTGTGCAAAGGTGCAGTTTAAAAAAAGGTGCATAACGGTCTCATCACAATGGCAAGAGTCCCTTGGGCATTTTGCCCGTGCAACCAGGCCTCTCCAGTGTTGGAATTCTCTGGTTGGGAGGCACTGGTGGACGGACATCCAGGCAAGGTCTTTATGGACATTGGCGAGGAACTTCCCGAAGACATTCCTCCACACACGTTTGGATCTGTTCCATGAGTAGTTGCAAACTGGGGATGTCTCTTCTTCTGTCCTCAAGTGGTCAAATAGCTTCTTCCGGTCCAGAAGGATGTCAGCTCCAAGGTCTTTTAAATTATGAGTCTTTATAACTTTTTCTAAAATAATAAGGTGGTTTGGTGGACACAATAAAACAGGCGCTGATAAGGATGGCCTCAACTATCTCTTAAAGATAAAACCACACGTGTATTTTAAAAACAGGCCAAAAGTACTATTAGACTTAAAAGCTTTAAAACAAAAACAGAAAAAATTTACATATAAAAACAGGCGAAGATCGGGAACATCTTTTCCTCCATTCTGCTTTCTCTTATACATTTCTGATCGTTTAAGCTTTTCCATTTTAGAGCCCCATATAAACATAAAAATACGAGTTAGTTTTTTTAGCATTAAGTCAGAGGGAGGATACACCATAGCAATATATAAAATCATAGGTAATAAAACAGATTTAATAACAAGGACTTTCCCTTCGATCGAAAGATTCCTCAGGGTCCAAAAGGAAAGTTTCTTTGCCATTTTATCTTGAACCTCTCCCCAACTCACAAGCCCATCATTATTTGCATCAAATACAACCCCTAAAATTTTTACATTGTCATATTTCACATTAACAGTCGGTAAGTCATTTCTATCCCACGCACCCATAATCAAACACTCAGTTTTATTAAAATTCATTTTAAAACCAGAAGCTTGACTAAAAAGATTGGTGCACAATACTACTCTCCGGAGTGAAGCAGGATCAGTACAAATAGCAGTCACGTCATCCATATATCCAAGCACTTTAACCTGAGCCCCTCCCCCTCCTGGGACAGGAACCCCCCGGACTACCTTGTCTTTCCGGATCATGCATAAAAGGGGTTCCATAGCACAAATAAACAGAATTGGGGATAATGGACATCCCTGCTTCACTCCAGATTCCAGTGGGATAAAATCATTAAAAAACCATTGACAGAGATTTGTGAAAACATATTATTATATAAACTCTTAATGCGAGATAAAAACCAGTCTGGGATTGCCATTTGTTTTAAAACTTTAAAAAGATATTCATGAGAAACCCTGTCAAACGCTTTCTCGAAGTCTAGCGCTAACAGGGCCAGCCCTTGATCCCTGTCTTTACTGTACCATATTACGTCTCTGATCGTATTTAGGGTCTCTGTAATACTCCTCCCTGGTACATCACATACTTGTTCGGGTTGTATTAACACATTAATAACAGTTTTAAAACGACATGCAATAATCTTAGCTAAAACCTTGTAATCCATGTTAAGGAGGGTGATAGGTCTCCAATTTTTGAGGTCGTCCCGAGCGCCCTTCTTCTTGTATATTAAGGACACTATCCCCCTCCTCCATGACTTGGGTAACTTATCACACAAAAAAACCTCTTTAAAAAGTGCTAAAAGATCCTCTTTTAAAATATCCCAAAAGGATAAATAAAATTCCACAGGAAGACCATCAGCTCCTGGGGCTTTCCCTCTTGAGAAACTTTTAAAAACACTAAAAAGTTCTTCTAAAGTAATATCTTTTGTTAAAAACCCCTGATCTGCAGAATTTAGCCTAAAATCCAGGACATTAAGAGCATCTTGTAAAAACACATTATTAACACTTTTTTTGCTAAAAAGGTTTCTATAAAAATTAAAAGCTACCCTCTTCATACCTTGTATTGTGCTATCTCCATCTAGGCAGGTAATCGTTTCTTTCCTCTCCACCACTTTTTTGAAAAAGAAACGTGTACACTTTTCCCCTTCTTCTAAAAATTGCACCGTAGAATTAAATATTATTTCCTTCCCTTTTTGTTCAAGGTATGACTGTATCTCATTTTTAAGGCTTACAATATCATCATGCACCTCTAAGCCTATCTCTTTGAATTTAAGGAGAGTCTGCAGTCTAGTATTCAAATTTGCATAGCCCTGCTTCTTCTGCCTCGCCTTCCTCTTCCCAGCCCTGATAAAAAAAAGTTGGATCTTGTCTTTAATCCCTTCCCACCAGGACAGCATTTTAAAATATGGGGGTTTGAGCTGCCTCCATTCTTGGTACTTTTTGATAAAATCTGACCTTACCAGGGGGTCTTCCAATAGGTGTACCCCCAGGCGCCACAACCCTCTATTCACCTTTAGTTCCCCCTGGTATTCTATCTATAATTTTAATATGTTATGGTCAGAAAATAAATTAGGAATTAAAACAAAATATACAGGGCTAAAAGTTTCAGATAAAAAGATAAAATCGATCCTGGAGGTCACTCCCCGACCGGACCACGTAAATCCCGGGTAAATCCCGGGTCCGTCGGCGATAGCGACCTACAGGCATCGCGCAACTTAAAATCTGTCTGCAAATTACTTAATAAAAAACATGATTTATCTAATTTACGGATCGGGTCACCTCCTCCTCGGCGCTCATTTACACTGAGGCAATTAAAGTCCCCAGCTACCAAAAGAGGAGATGACCCTACACAGAACAACGGTAAAATCTCAAACAATTGTATCCGCTCTTGTTTATCTGGCGGGGCATACACATTTATAACACGAAAGTTAAAATTATTAAAACATAAATGTATTAATATAGCTCTGCCGGGCACAATCTCAGTGACAGAGGAGATTATAAAAGCATTACCTCGGCAGAGCAGACCCACACCAGCTGATTTATTCTCATTAGAGCCAGACCAAATGGAGGGCACTAGTTTCCAGTCTTTCTTTAGCTCATTATACCGTAGTCCGTGTTGCAGACCGCATTCCTGTAGGAAACAAATATCAAAGTCTAATGTTTTGAAAAAAACAAAGAGAGCAGCCCTGCGGACAGGGCTCTTTAAAGATCTCACATTGAGTGAGAGACACTTAATAGATGGCATTTGTGTCATGGGGGAGGGGAGTCATCCATTATATCCCCTGCAGACACCGTCAAGCTCTCGAGTGTTGAGGAGAAGCAGAGAATATTCTGGGGGTCCGAACCGGATATCGGATACCCGGAGGAACCGGGTTGCCATATATCGTCCCTGGCAAGGCACACATCAGGAGAGTCTGGATTAAATGCCGGAGGATCGTCCGCTCTCAACTTTTTTCCACACGGCTCAATCACGTCGCTCGTGCAGTCATCCTCCGCTATTGCTGTGTGGCCTCTCACTTCCTGAAGACTCTCCAGGTCAGACATGAAAACCTCGCCATCATTGCCACCTGCTGGACAAAGAACCGTGGTCTGCTGGCACGAGTCCCTAGGTATGTCTGGGGTCTTCGACACAGAGCCCCCCACCGCCAACTCATTGGGGGCGCCCTGCTCCAACACACCAGGGACCATCGACGCAGTGGTCTTCTCCCTGACGGGAGAGTCCCTCTGCTCCGGTCTTTGGGTGGTCCGCCCTCCGCCCTTTTTCTGGGACTTCGCCACAGGAGGCTCTCCACGGGGGAGACCCGACTCCTGCTCCGTCCTCTCCGTCTCCTTCCTCGCGCCCTTGACCTTCTCCGCCACCTCCTCTGTTGTGGAAATAGAAGGACGAGGCTCAGGTCCTTTACTGGTCTCCGGAACACGAACTGGTCCTTCCCGTGGCATAGGTCCTCCAGCAGCTTCCGCATATGTTCGGGTCTTGGTCTTCAGTGGGCACTCCCGAAATATATGGCCGTCCACGCCACACAGGTTGCAAGAATCCTTATGGGGGCAATCCTTAAATAAATGTCCTAGTAGACCACAGTTATTACAACGGAATGCCTTGGACTCTGCACAATTGCTCTGGACATGCCCCATTTTCCCACAATTTCGACAGTACATAGGCATGCCAGCATAAAATAAATACCCCCGACTTTTCCCGATAGTGATAGTAGAGGGGGGGTGATGTGTTCCTCCATAGCCCAGGGGATCCTTCCGCAACCGCACAAGAAACCTCCGCTTCCCACCCCAGAAGCCAACAGAGTTCTTCACAGGCCCAATGTATCTCACCTCATCACAGTGACGGCTCAAACAGGTTTGGATGTCCTGCCTCTCCACAAAAGGGTTGGGAAAATACGTTGTTATTTGTACCTCCTCACGGACGAAAAGCAGGGAAAACACCAGGCCATCCATCTCATCTCTCCAACCATGCTCGTTCACCTTCTGGACCAACTGTTGGCAGCATCCTTGGTTCTTAAAAGTGATGGTATAAATACCTTTGAGTTCATTGTCCTGGAAGCAAAAGATGTCATCTCTGTCGAACTCCAGGATCCCAAGGAGGATGGTATTACAGACGAAGCGGATTCCTTTCTGCTCTCTGAAACTTTCCAAGACCTCGATACGGATTGTGTTCCTCATCCGGGGCTCTCCCGATGCAAAAGAAATTGTAGCAGGCATCCTTCCACGAAAGCGTACCAACGTAAGGTGGGACGATCCCCCCAGGCCAAGGAGCCGGGTACCCCAAACACCTATGAGCCAAGACCAGATGCAATGCCTAAACACCACACCCAATCTTAGCCAAAAGGCCGAGAAGCGATAACCAGAATTGGTTTCGGACTACAGTGCCACCCAAGGATCCTGAAAAGTCCATTTGTGGAGATGGGCACCTGGACTCCCGTTAAGAAGACATGTTGTCAACCTCTTGATCCCTTACATGCCTGCACTTTTCGGCTTGCTGCTGCTGCAATCCACGCGTTTTAGATCTGCATAACTCCACCTCTTTTAGCACAGCACCCTCACCCCCTGCTGTTCCCACCCGCCTCAACACCGTTGGAAGGGAGGAGAACCAATTAAGGCGGGGGGGGGTGGAACGAGCAGCTGTCTTAGCAGGAGGGTTGCTGATTACTTACCTTTCCTGCTGCTGCTGGCTGTCCAGCAGCAGACTGAAGGTGGCTGCTGCTGTGCGCAGGTATATAAAGGCTCAGAGCCTATTATGACACGCGCAGCCAGCGTTCCATTGCCACATTCCATCTACTGCAGGCAGGATACCTGCCTGGCTGAATGTCACTGAGAAGCTCACAGAGACCGGCATAAGCAACAGTTTAAAAGAATGCCACAGACTAATCAACCAAACTTTTTGGGTTGGGTTCTCTTTTATAGTCTGCAGGCATTAAATGAAAGAAGTCAGTGTTCCAGCAGAGGGAGACAACGTTTCAGAAAAGGCATTGTAGCAAACCAAAAAAGAAATTTTATGTGCAGCAGAGTAACCAGCGCACATACCTGTTAGCTCAGGTGAGTTTAAAAGGCTGCTGTTGATAACAAGGGCATTTGCTAAATAGATGGTGTGTGTGCAACAATATACTGAAAAGTCAATTATATTGTGCAGCTTATCTCACCACCTGTAGTTATTTAGGTGAAAGCTCCAAAATGCTTGCCTAATATGTCTGTTTATCCAAAAGGAAGTAAAGAGGGAGAGCTAGATAGATAGCATTGCATTACATTACATGGCAATGCAATGCACAGTTGCTGAAGTTGAACCAAAATGAGCTTGTCATCTGGCTTCTGCAACTTTTAACATGAAAAATCCAATGAGAAGAAAAGCAAAGCCAAAGAGTAGTGTTGAGCCACCCCCGTAGTGTTCGGGTTCGGTTCGGTTCGTCGAACACCCGTGTGTTCGCCGAACTGTTCGTCGAACTGTTCGTCGAACACCTTCGAACACCGTTAAAACCAATGGCAGGCAAACAAAAACACATAGAAACACATAGAAAACACCTTCAAAGGTGTCCAAAAGCTGACAAACTGCTCAGAAGACACAACTAACACATGGAAAAGTGACAAGTACATATAGTCATGCGAAAAGAAAAGAGGTGGAGGAGTAAAAGGAGGGGGAGACACAGATATAGGCATGTCATGCCCTTCTAAAATCCAAAAAGTGAGAAGCCGAGACGGCCAGTCCGCTCCTGCCCGTGCCACCTCCGTGTCGCCGGGTTTGTGCCAGAGCCGCGGTGAACCCTGACGGCCAGCCCCCCTCTCCCAATACTGGTGCCTGTCCGCTGGTGGGTCGAGAGAGCCCCCCTGTGGTGGAGGCAGCTCTAAGCTTTTTAATTTAAATTGTCCCTCTAATTTGAATGAATACACTTTAAATCCATTTACAAGGATCTATTGGAGGGCAAGTCTCATGCCAGCAGCCGCGTAATTCCAGCTCCAGTAGCGTCCACTAAAGCTGCTGCAGTTAAAAAGCTTTTATAAGGATCGAGCTCGGCTGTCCACCGCAAGGCATCCTAGTGCCAGTCCCAGCCCCTATGCCTTGGGGTGCCTCCTGATGCTCTTCACTAAGTATCCCGTGGTCCCGAAGCATTTCCTTTGAAAAAATTAAGTGTCCAAACTACAGGTGGTGTAGCTTGCTTAACAGCCGGGATAATCCGCTGACTAGCAGACACTGCTACTAGGCACAAAGTATTTCCTGGGCTAGATGCAGTTAAAAATTTGTAAGTAGATACTCTCGTTGGATGCTGAGAAAGCATTCCATAGAGTCTCCTGGCACGCCATATATGATTCTCTTAAAAAGCTTGGGGTAGGGGTCTAGGGGACCCTTTTATAGCCAAAATCACGGCCCTGTATCACAATACGTCACCTAGGCTGAAGATAAATGGAACTGTAGCACCGAGGGCTCGGTTGCTACAGACGTATTGCACCTCACCCAGAGGTGTGATATCTCACTCTCAGATAAGGATGGAGTGTGGATCAGGACCCGACACCTGCATGCATTACACCACATTGCCGTGGGGCAGGGCGACCAATATGCCCCTGAGATGGGCACGACAGTCCCTGTCCCTGGCTGGAGTGGGGGGAGGGAACACTGAGGAAGGGGAACCCTGCAGTGCAGGAGCAGGGAGGAAGCAGTTCCTGGGTGCATTGAGAAGGGAGTATAAAAGGTGGGCACCATCTTAGTTCAGTGCAGAGAAGTCTGAGCAGAAGTGGCAGGGAGCAGGGGCTCTGCATGAGCTCTGCTCCGGAGGCGGGCCTAGTAACAGAGGCCCAGGCCTGCAAGAGGGAGAAGGAAGGAAGAGGAGCGGAGAAGGCTCCAGGAACGAGGAATGAAGGGATCCCAGGGGTGCGGACGGGCGAGTCGCCACCGCACGCCCGAATCCACCTGCGTGGAGGGGTCAGGCCAAAGGGGGAGACCGGTCCCCGAACTAGTGGAGGCAGGAAACGACCCTCAGCTAGAAACCGGAGGCTCTGACATTTTATGTGGCGCAGCCCCTTGCTCCACCCGCTAGGAAGGCACCACATAGGGTCAGGGAAACTGGCGCCAAGTTTACCAAGAGGAGGCACGAGGCAGCCGGACAGAAGTGTTGGTAAGAAAGGTCAGACAAAGGACACACAAAGGGGGTCCTGTGAAGCGCTCCAAAGTTATCTGGGAGTTGTCTGAGCCCCTCACCTGGTGAGCACCCGTTACCTGCAGACGTGGTCTGGATAATAAGAACTGTGAGTAAAGGCCCTGAACTGCATCACTGACTCCGTGTCGTTACTGCTGCTGCCCTGCACCATCACCCCCATCCTCCGCATACACTGCCCTGAGGCTATACTCCTCCCGTGGGGAGTTATGCTACGCTCTGCTGCACCCACAACACCAGCCTTAGCGGTCTGCCCTGTAGCGGCGGTTCACTCTGACCGCAATCCACGGGTGGCGTAGTCGGACATTTAAACATCAAAACCACATAAATAGTTCCGCCACTGGTTTGACCGCCCTGAGCCACGGAACCGGATCGCCGCCACGAAGACTACAACCACCAGCATCCACCAAAAAGGGTCCGGCTCCGGGTGTCCCAAGGCCCAGGGGGTGCGTCAGAACATTTTCATCACCTTTCACAATCACCAATGGGACAAGGCAGGGATGTCCTCTGTCCCCTCTCTTATACATCCTAGTGACGGAGCACCTGCTCTCATCAATTCGCCATAACCCCAATATTAGGTGGATTGAGGTGGGAGGCACCGAGTACAAGTGCTCTCTATTTGCTGATGATGTCCTAGTATATATCACTCAATCACATATATCCATCCCTGCTGTTATGGCTGAAATAGATCACTTTGTTACATGGTAAAATTTTAAAATCAATGCAGCGAAGTCTGAGGCCCTCGATGTCTCCCTCCCTAAATCCATATAGGATTCCATCCAGTCCAACTTTCCCTTTGCCTGGCCCTCACAGGGTATCAAATACTTAGGAATTCCTATTCATAGAGACCTCTCCCATCTATGTTATCTTAATTTTGGGCCCTTTATTGAACAATTCCATACAGACCACGGTTGGCAAGTTAGAACTGTAAGATTCACTACGTGAACCACTGGTGTTTTGTGGAAAAGCACATGTACACCGCGTTCCAAATTATTATGCAAAAAGTGTTTAGGAGTGATAAGGGAAGAATTTGTTTGTTTGTCAGTTAAACTCATTGATGGTGATGTGTGTCAGGGCTCTTTATATCACTGTAAGCAATTGCAGACACCTGTGCTAATTAGTTTGGCAGGTGTGTCCAATGAAAGGCAAGACTACTTAAGAAGGCTCTCTCACATTATTAAGCAGCCTACATTTTCTGCCAAAATGGGAAAGAAAAAGGATGTGTCGGCTGCTGAGAAGCAACAAATTGTGGAGTGTTTAGGTCAAGGCATGACTACAATCAACATTGTGCGATGATCAGGATGAAGTGTCTTGGCAATCAAGAAGTATGTAGCTGATTCACAGTACACACGTGTGCGTGCTGATAAGGGCAAATTGAGGACTCTTTCCTACAGGCAATTACGTCAGGTTGAAAGAGCAGCGGCAAAAAAGCCTTGTCATAGCAGCAGACAAGTTTTTGAAGCTGCTTGTGCCTCCAACGTCCCCCGAACAACAAGATGCAGGGTCCTTCAGAGGTTTGCAGCTGTGCATACGCCATCCTGTCGACCTCCTCTATCCACTTCACACAAGCAGAAACGGCTCCAGTGGGCCAAACATTACATGAAGACTGATTTCAAAACTGTTTTGTTCACGGATGAGTGCCGTGCAGCGCTCGATGGTCCAGATGAATGGAGTGGAGGATGGCTGGTTGATGGACACCCCACGCAAACACGGCTACAGCGCCAACAAGGAGGAGGTGGAGTAATGTTTTGGGCTGGAATCATGGGGAGAGAGATTGTCGGCCCCTTTAGGATCCCTGAAGGCGCTAAAGATGAACTCCATAATGTATGTGGATTTTCTCAAACAGCACTTCCTGCCATGGTTCAAGAAGAAGAACCGTGTATTTCACAGCAAGATCATTTTTCTGCATGATAATGCACCATCTCATGCTGCACATAAAACATCTGCATCTCTGGCTGATATGGGCATAAAAGGGGACAAACTTATGGTGTGACCCCCATGCTCCCCTGACCTCTACCCCATTCAGAACCTTTGGAGCATCATTAAAAGGAGTGTCTATGATGGCGGGAGGCAGTTCACATCTAAGCAACAGCTCTGGGAGGGTATTCTGTCCTCATGCAAAACAATTGAAGCAGAAACCATCCAAAACCTGACAAATTCAATGGACGAGAGAGTTCAGAAGCTCCTTTCGAACAAGGGGTCCTATGTGAAAATGTAACATCACCTAGAATAAAGTTTTGAGTTGAAAACTGTTTGATTTCAGTTTCTAACAACCTGCTAATGCTTATAATTTCAAAAATGACCATTTTTTTGGTCTTTATTAAAATGAAAAGGTTGATCGAAAAGTTTGGGGGATCTAAGAGTGTGGCAACCCAGTAGTCATGATTACTTCGAATTCTGACAATATGAGGGTCATGCTGCAGGTAGTGCAGCAAGAAGGCACTTATGTGTCTTGCGCATCTCGGAGCCCCAAAATTATTTTCCGGGCTAGATGCAGCTAAAAATTATTTTTAATTTTAAATCTGGTGAAGCTTATTATAGATGGCCTAATAGGATCAGTGCTGCACACTGCTACAAAGCCCAAATTATTTTCCAGTCAAGATACAGATAAACATGATTAGTAATTTGAAAGCTTAAAACGGTTGGTAGGGTGATTTTAACCAATCATCAAGCTTTTACTCTCCCCAGGATGACACAGGGGTAGAAAAGTCGTTTCGGATCCATGATTTGTTCATCTTTATGAACGTGAGTCTGTCTACATTATCAGTGGAGAGCCGCGTGCGCTTATCTGTCAGCACACCACCAGCAGCGCTGAACACACGTTCAGACAGAACGCTGGCTGCGGGGCATGACAAGATCTCCAAGGCGTAAGTGGCTAGCTCCGGCCATTTATCCAGATTGGAAGCCCAAAAAGAGCAAGGGTCCAGTGACACAGTCGTGGCTTCAATGTTTACTTGGAGATACTCCTGTACCATCGTCTCTAGGCGTTGACTATGTGTCAGACTTCTTGTCTCCTGTGGCCTTGCAAAGGATGGGCTAAAAAAGTGGTGAAATGATTCCGCAAAATTGATGTTACCAGCAGATACTGTGGTTCTGTTACGGTTTGAGTGCTGAACACTTGACGGTCCCACGGTTGGCAAGTTGGAACTGTGAGATTCACTACGTGCACCACTGGTATTTTGTGGAAAAGCACATGTAAGATTCTGCAACAGTCTCTGCTGATACTCCTGCATGCGTGCATCCCTTTCTATGGCAGGAATAATTTCTGCAAATTTACTTTTGTACCGGGGATCTAACAGTGTGGCAACCCAGTAGTCAGGATTATTTCTAATTCTCACAATTTGAGGGTCATGTTGCAGGTAGTGCAGCAAGAAGGCACTCATGTGTGTTGCGCATCCAGGAGCACCAAGTCCCTGTTGTGTTGGTGGCGAGGTAACAATCATGCTTCCTTCCTCTGTCCTCTCCCCCCAACCTCGCACAACAGAAATGTGATCAAGGTCTCCCTCATCTGATGAGTCTTCCATCAGTTCGTCCTCCACTTCTTCCTGGGCTCCTGCACCTTCCTCACTAGTTTGGCTGCTACCATGCGCCCTGGTTAAACCATCTCCCCCACCCTCACATGCCTGCCGCCTTGGTGCTGCCGACCGTCTGGACCTTGCAGATGTTAGCCCTTCCGCATACAACTCCTCCTCCTCTACTTCCTCCACCTCCTCTTGTGCCACCACCTGACTCCGAATTCTGTTTAACATGTACTCCAGCATGTAAATCACCGGAATAGTCATGCTGATAATGGCATCGTCAGCACTAAACATCTTCGTCGCCATTTCAAAACTGTGCAGAAGGGTGCATAGGTCCCTGATCTGAGACCACTCCTCCAGCGTGATTTGCCCCACCTCTGAATCTCGTTGGCCCAGGCTATACGTCAGAACGTATTGCACCAGGGCTTGTCGGTGCTGCCACAGTCGCTGCAACATGTGCAGAGTTGAATTCCACCGGGTAGGCACATCGCATTTTAGCCGGTGAAGTGGCAGGCCCAACGACTTCTGTAGAGATGTAAGTCGCTGAGCTGCGGGATGCGAACGGCGGAAGTGAGCACACAGCGACCGTGCCCTCTGCAGAAGGCCATCTAGTCTGGGATAGTGGGCTAAAAATTGCTGGACAACCAGGTTCAACACGTGAGCCATACAAGGCACGTGTGTGACATTGCCCCGGCGAAGGGCCGCACCCAGGTTTGCAGCATTGTCGCACACGGCCTTCCCTGGTTTCAGGTCCAGTGGAGACAACCATTCATGAAATTGGTTCTCCAGAGCTGACCACAACTCCTCAGCTGTTTGACTCACATTTCCCAGACATTTCAATGTAAAAACCGCCTGATGACGTTGAGCCCTACTGCCAGCATAGTAAGGAGGTGTGCAGGATCCCTTCTGCGCAGTTAGAAAGCTTGTGGCATGACCAGACAGGCTTTGGGTGCAGGTGGAAGACCGAGAGGAGGTTGAGGAGGCAGAAGCAGTGGAGGAAAAATGACATAAAGAGGATTGACGCACAACTCGTGGGGACGGCAAGACTTGGACAGCAGCCCCTTGTCCTGCTGTCACCATAGTTACCCAGTGCCCAGTCAGCGACATGTAACGCCCCTGTCCATGCCTACTCGTCCAAGTGTCTGTGGTGAAATGCACCCTGTCACACACAGAGTTTCTCAAAGAAGCGGTGATGTTGTGTGCGACATGCTGGTGGAGCGCAGGCACACCTTTCTTTGAGAAGTAGTGCCGACTGGGCATCTAGTACTGGGGCACTGCGACGGACATAAGGTCTCGAAAATCCTCTGTGTCCACCAGGCGGAAAGGCAGCATTTCTGTAGCCAAGAGCTTGCAGATGGTGAAATTCAACCTCTTAGCTTTCTCATGGCTAGGAGGAAATGGTCTTTTACTTGTCCACATCTGAGGGACCGAGGGCTGGCTATTGTGCTTAGACGGGGTTGATAAGGGTGTCCCCGGCAAACTGCCGGTCTGTGAGGAAGATGCAGGCGGACATGTTAGGTTGCCTTGATCCAAAGGTGGTGCTATCGATGTCGGACAGCGCTCAAGACCAGCTGGTGTTACCACCTCCAAAGAAAATGATGACCTGCCAATCACGCTGGCTGTTGCGGGTAAAGAGGTGGCAGGTCTGCGCCCCAAAACAGGTGTGACTGCTGTCCCCCCAGTCACAGAGGATGAAGAGGCCGCGGATGCACAAGATATGGCAGACGGTGGTTGGCCCGGCCGGCTAGACCGCATTGTAGCACACTGAGCTTCCCACTGCAACTTATGCTTCATGTCCATGTGCCGGTTCATGCATGAAGTACTCAAACTATGTATTTTTTGGCCTCTACTTAGCTTTTGCTGACAAATGTTACAGATAACACGAGTTGGGTCATCTTTATCGATCTGAAAAAATGCCCAGGCTATGCAAGGCTTAGCACCCATGCGACCTGAAGAGCCACCACGACTTGTGGTGAGAGGCAGAGTTGTGTTTGAGGATGCAGTTGTTGACGTGCTTCCAGTACTACGTCTCTGTCCAGGAAGGCGCAACCTGACCTCGTCGTCACTAGCATCTTCCTCCACCTCCTCTGCTGACCTGATCTCTTGGCTGACTGTGGGTTGACAGTAAGTGGGATCTCCGACCTCATCATCATCACCCTGTGCGTTATCACACCCGTCGTCCTCAGAGCCAACCTGTTCCTGCCCTGACAAAAAACTAAAGTTGTCGCTCCAATCAGGTATTTGAGTCTTATCATCGTCTTCCTCATTGTCTCCACCAACAGGAGTTACAGTTTGGGAATGAGGGTCTACATTATGGTCCGAACCTTCTGCGTCTGGTCCTGGATCCGACTCATAAAGATTCTGGGCATCAGTGCAGATCATTTCCTCGTCTGGATTCACAGAAGCGCTGGAGTCGACCTCTGATTCCCAGGCTATAGTATGAGTAAACAGCTCTGCAGACTCAACCATCTGTTCTACCTCATACTCAGACGGGCAGCTGGAGATTTGGGAGCTGTGAGGAAGCAAGTGCGATTTGGGTGACACCTTTGAGGACTGGAGTATTTGTGATGTTGAAGTTGATGTGGAGGAGAGCCCACTTAAAGGAGCACTTGATATCCGTTGAAGCACCTGCTGTTTTTGTGCCTCATCTGGAATTTGTAGCGATTGGCGTGGCCGTAAGAAAGGGATCTTATCACATTGTCCGCTAAAAGAAGTAGACATTTTAGTTTGGCTGGAAGATGGTCTTTCTTCTGCACCTACCCCACGGACACAACCTTTTTTCCCCTTCCCAACACGCCTATTCCCCTTTCCACCAGCAGCAGGCCTTTTTCCACTCATTTTGGTGGTTAACTAATTCACAACTCTGGAGTTGTTTGCACAAAAAAACAATGGATGGTAACCGAGCAGAGCTGAGTGGCCAAACTGTGGTATTAGGCCAAAACTATTGGCTGGGTTAGATGCAGAAAAAAATTATTTTTAATTTGCAACCTGATGGAGGTCAGTATAGATGGACTAATAGACCAAGTCCCACACACCGCTAGAAGCCCAAATATTTTTTCAGAGCTAGATGCAGAAATTTTTTTTATTCAATTTGCAACCTGATGGAGGTCAGTATAGATGGACTAATAGACCAAGTCCCACACACTGCTAGAAGCCCAAATATTTTTTCAGAGCTAGATGCAGAAAAAAATTATTTTTAATTTGCAACCTGATGGAGGTCAGTATAGATGGACTAATAGACCAAGTCCCACACACTGCTAGAAGCCCAAATATTTTTTCAGAGCTAGATGCAGAAAAAAATTA
Source organism: Phyllobates terribilis (assembly GCF_046119375.1). Lineage (NCBI taxonomy): Eukaryota > Metazoa > Chordata > Amphibia > Anura > Dendrobatidae > Phyllobates > Phyllobates terribilis. The sequence continues at coordinate 100,878,893 of NW_027362765.1, forward strand.
TTTTTAATTTGCAACCTGATGGAGGTCAGTATAGATGGACTAATAGACCAAGTCCCACACGCTGCTAGAAGCCCAAATATTTTTTCAGAGCTAGATGCAGAAAAAAATTATTTTTAATTTGCAACCTGATGGAGGTCAGTATAGATGGACTAATAGACCAAGTCCCACACACCGCTAGAAGCCCAAATATTTTTTCAGAGCTAGATGCAGAAAAAAATTATATTCAATTTGCAACCTGCTGGACGTCAGTATAGAAGGACTAATAGAACAAGTCCCACACACTGCTAGAAGCCCAAATATTTTTTCAGAGCTAAATGAAGAAAAAAATTATTTTTAATTTGCAACCTGATGGAGGTCAGTATAGATGGACTAATAGACCAAGTCCCACACACTGCTAGAAGCCCAAATATTTTTTCAGAGCTAGATGCAGAAAAAAATTATTTTTAATTTGCAACCTGATGGAGGTCAGTATAGATGGACTAATAGACCAAGTCCCACACACCGCTAGAAGCCCAAATATTTTTTCAGAGCTAGATGCAGAAAATTTTTTTATTCAATTTGCAACCTGATGGAGGTCAGTATAGATGGACTAATAGACCAAGTCCCACACACTGCTAGAAGCCCAAATATTTTTTCAGAGCTAGATGCAGAAAAAAATTATTTTTAATTTGCAACCTGATGGAGGTCAGTATAGATGGACTAATAGACCAAGTCCCACACACTGCTAGAAGCCCAAATATTTTTTCAGAGCTAGATGCAGAAAAAAATTATTTTTAATTTGCAACCTGATGGAGGTCAGTATAGATGGACTAATAGAACAAGTCCCACACGCTGCTAGAAGCCCAAATATTTTTTCAGAGATAAATGAAGAAAAAAATTATTTTTAATTTGCAACCTGATGGAGGTCAGTATAGATGGACTAATAGACCAAGTCCCACACACTGCTAGAAGCCCAAATATTTTTTCAGAGCTAGATGCAGAAAAAAATTATTTTTAATTTGCAACCTGATGGAGGTCAGTATAGATGGACTAATAGACCAAGTCCCACACACCGCTAGAAGCCCAAATATTTTTTCAGAGCTAGATGCAGAAAAAAATTATATTCAGTTTGCAACCTGATGGAGGTCAGTATAGATGGACTAATAGAATGATGCTATGCCCAAAAGATTTTACTTCACTAGGTGCAGTAAAAAAATTGGTATTCTATACACAGGTGGTATATCTTGCAACACAGATAGGCTACTCCACTGACTAACACACTCTGCAATAGGCCAAAAAGGATTAGCTTTGCTAGATTCAGCCAAATGCTGTGAAAAAAACTTGCACAGCACTGGCACAGACCTGCCTGGCAAAAACTGATAGGAACTGATGTAACCTAGTCCTGAAAAGGACTCCAATTACAATTAGTCTTTACTCCCACAATCTATCTATTTAAGAGCACAGACCTGCCTGATAAAAGTCGTAGGAAATGCTGTAACCTAGTCCTTAAAAGGACTGCAATCACAACTATTCCCTACTCCCAAGCTATCTGTATATTTGTGCGAAAATTGGCTTGAAATTAACAAGGTATAGCGCACACAGCAACAGCGGTGCCGTCTAACACGTAGCTGCAGCAGTGAGAAAATGGTGGCGACGGGGAAAATGGCTTGGTCTTATAGAGCAAGGACATGTGACATACACTGCCAATCACACATGCCCTTGCTTGTGTGAAAAAAAGCACTTCGCTCCGTGTGTGCGCTGCTGATAGGCTGACAGATTGCACCTCCCCACTGCAAATGCGGGAAAGAGAAAAAAAAATGGAGATCTTCATTGTTCCTGCAGAGATCCATCCCATGCCCCTCCCCCCGCCCCGCTGTACACTCAAACTGCGTATTAACATTAATTTTCATCATTACTGAGAAAAAATCCAGTTATGATTTTGGTGCACGAACAGTTATCGAACATAACCTCGAACAGCCGAATTTTTCTCAAATTGTTCGTGTTCGCCGACCGGCTCGAACACCGCCCAAAACAGCTCGAATTTGAGATTGGCGAACAGTTCGAGTAGAACAACGCTCATCTCTACCAAAGAGTCCATCCCAAAATCCGACAAACAAGCAAAATGAACAAAAAGCATTGAATTCAATTCTTTCTGATTTTAGCATCTGCATTAAAGAAGGGGTGCACCGGTCCTGGAGATACTGCAATACCAGGTCAATGCGTGGAGTGGACAGAGCAAGCTCTTTTTCCATCTCCCTGTTCTAAAAATCCATTTAATATATGGTCCCCAGATAGGGGACGTATCAGATATTAAACTGATAACAGATTTTTTTTAATTTGGCTATCCACTCACAGGAATAAAGTCAGTTTTATTTAAAATTTATACAGAAATAAAAACTTTTTACATAAATTCCATTACAGATTGTTATATTCTGTCTCAAACAGGCGAGACTTAAAACATAAATGAGTCAAATAAGATAAAAATTTACATATGTTCAAATTTATAAAATGTTACAAAGAATTCAAAATGTGTTTCATACATTAACAACCCATTTTAGGGAGATATTTTGATCTTTTTTTTTTTTTATCTAATAAATAATATACATACATTTCACTTAAGAAAAATCCAAACACATTGTTTAATGACAATTCATCATGATTAAAAATTAAAATATTTCGGGCTTTCCAGAGAGTTATTTTGGCGCAATTTATTGTCTTCCATGACATAATTTTTTGGTCCTTTGTTGGGCATTCTATAAGTCCATAGAGTATTGTAGCATAATTAAAGTCTTTGAGGTCTGTCACTTTTTCCAGCAGGGGGAGCAATTTTCTCCAGAATGCCTTTGCAAAGGGGTAAGTCCATAATAGGTGTTTCACTGATTCTTCCTCTTGACATCCGTTTCTTGGGCAAATGGCAGACCTCACGAATCCTCTTATATACTGGAATGCCCGGCACGGAAGACATTGATGTGCGCAGCTCCAAGCCACATCTCTCTGTATATTAAAAAGATAATAATAATAATAATAATAATACACTGCTCAAAAAAATAAAGGGAACACTCAAATAACACATCCTAGATATGAATGAATGAAATATTCTCATTGAACCCTTTGTTCTGTACAAAGTTGAATGTGCTGACAACAAAATCACACAAAAATCATCAATGGAAATCAAATTTATTAACCAATGGAGGCCTGGATTTGGAGTCACCCATAAAATTAAAGTGGATAAACACACTACAGGCTGATCCAACTTTGATGTAATGTCCTTAAAACAAGTCAAAATGAGGCTGAGTATTGTGTGTGGCCTCCACGTGCCTGTATAACCTCCCTACAACGCCTGGGCATGCTCCTGATGAGTTCGCAGATGGTCTCCTGTGGAATCTCCTCCCAGACCTGGACTAAAGAATCAGCCAACTCCTGGACAGTTTGTAGTGGTCTGTGGTTGGTGGATGGAGTGAGACATGATGTCCCAATGTGCTCAATCGGATTCAGGTCTCGGGAACGGGCAGGCCAGTCCATAGCTTCAATGCCTTCATCTTGCAGGAACTGCTGACACACTCCAGCCACATGAGGTCTGGCATTGTCCTGCATTAGGAGGAACCCTGGGCCAACTGCACCAGCATATGGTCTCACAAGGGGTCTGAGGATCTCATTTCGGTAACTAATGGCAGTCAGGCTACCTCTGGTGAGCACATGGAGGGCTGTGCGGCCCTCCAAAGAAATGCCACCCCACACCACTACTGACCCACTGCCAAACCGGTCATGCTGAAGGATGTTTCAGACAGCAGATCACTCTCCACGGTGTCTCCACACTCTGTCACGTCTGTCACATGTGCTCAGTGTGAACCTGCTTTCATCTGTGAAGAGCACAGGGCACCAATGGCGACTTTGCCAATCCTGGTGTTCTGTGGCAAGTGCCAAGCGTCCTGCACGGTGTTGGGCTGTGTGAGCACAACCCCCATCTGTGGACGTTGGGCCCTCATGGAGTCAGTTTCTAACCGTTTGTGCAGACACATGAACATTTGTGGGCTGCTGGAGGTCATTTTGCAGGGCTCTGGCAGTGCTCCTCCTGTACCTACTTGCACAAAGGCGGAGGTAGCGGTCCTGCTGCTGGGTTGTTGCCCTCCTACGGCCCCTGGTGTACTGGCCTGTCTCCTGGCAGCGCCTTCAGCCTCTGGACACTGCGCTGGCAGACACAGCAAACCTTCTTGCCACAGCTCGTATTAATGTGCCATCCTGGATGAGCTCCACTACCTGAGCAATTTCATTGGGTTGTAGAGTCAGTCTCATGCTACCACGAGTGTGAAAGCACAACCAACATTCAAAAGTGACCAAAACATCAGCCAGAAAGCATTGGTACAGAGATGTGGTCTGTGGTCCCCACCTGCAGAACCACTCCTTTATTGAGGGTGTCTTGATAATTTGCAATAATTTCCATCTATTGTCTATTCCATTTGCACAACAGCATGTGAAATTGATTGTCAATCAGTGTTGCTTCCTAAGTGGACAGTTTGATTTCACAGAAGTTAGATTTAATTGGAGTTATATTCTGTTGTTTAAGTGTTCCCTTAATTTTTATTTATATAGCGCCAACATATTCCGCAGCACTTTACAATTAAGCGGGGACATGTACAGACAATAAATTCAATACAAGGTAAGACAGTTTAAACAGTTACATCAAGAGTGAGGTCTCTGCTTGCAAGCTTACAATCTACAAGGAAATGGGGGACACAATAGGTGAAAAGTACTTGTTCTTTCAGGTCCGGCAATTCTAATAAAGATTTTCATATAAAGCTGCATGATCCGGTCATTAGCCCGTATGTTTAAGTGCAATAATCAAGTATCGAGTGCAGTTATCGTGTGCATGGAGGGTGTAGAGACAGATGAACAGTAGGGAGCAGATTCTGAATAACATTTAAGAGGTAACAGGGGAAAGTTAGTTTACTGCGTATTTAAGGTGGTAGGCTTGCTTAAAGAGATGGGTTTTTAAAGCGTGCGGGAAGACGTGGGGGCAAGGCATCAATTGGATTGCCTGGGGTACTGGATTCCAGAGAACTGGCGCAGGAGGTGCGAGGTTCGGATTATGGGGGATGTTAGTCTTAGGTCATTTGTGGAATGGAGGGCAGGTGTAGGGCGATAGACAGAGATGAGAGAGGAGATATAAGGTGGTGCAGAACTGTGGAGAGCTTTGTGGGTGAGAGCGATGAGTTTATATTGAACCCTGTAGCGAATGGGTAACAAGTGTAATGACTGGCACAAGATGGAGGCATCAGTGAAGCGGCTGGACAGAAATACAACCCTGGCTGCCGCATTCAGGATGGATTGGAGAGGAGAAAGTTTGGTAAGAGGGAGACCGATCAGAAGAGAGTTGCAGTAGTCCAGACGAGAGTGAATAAGAGTGACAGTAAGAGTTTTAGCAGTTTTAAAGGTGAGAAAAGGTCAGATTTTGGAGATGGTTTTAAGATGCAGGTGACAAGAGCGAGTGAGTGATCGGATATAGGGACTAAAGGAAAGATATTTTGCATTAATTATTTTCCATATATACATTATTTGTTCATCATCATAGCCATCAATATTATATAAAACTTCATTTTTACAAAAAATGTTGATTAATTTTTTACTATTTCGTAGGTCTACCGCTTCTCTTTCCCCTAAATGAAAATCAGTCACTATTTTTCCTAAAATTAAATAATGCGTTGGTAGTTTAAAAGCATATGGAGATGGTAAAACAGCTTCAAACCACCCAAACCTTCTCATAAAAAAACAGTGTCATAACGCATAAAAAAGGATCAATAGTGACATTTAAAAAGGGCATTAAAACAGAAGCAGAAAAATTTAACTAAAAGGAATCTACTAAAATCTGGAAAATCTTTCCCACCTTCGCACTTTGGTTTTGTTAGTTTCTATTTTTAATTTCTCCATCTTGAGAGTTCCAGAAAAAAGTAAAACATGCTTTAGTAAAAGATTTTAAAATATTTACAGGGGGGAGACCAAACTCAGATACAATAAAAGAGGCAAAATAACCATTTTTATAATTAATACTTTACTCTCCATCGTTAATTTTCTCATATTCCACATACATATTTTCGTATTCACTTTCTGAGCTACCGCCTCCCAATTATTTAGTCCATTATTGGATTCACAGAAAGAAACACCTAAAATAGTAATAGATTCAGTTATAGGGATTAAAAACATCATGTAAAATCATCTCCCCAATACTGAAAATACAAATTTTATTCAAATTAACCTTAAAACCAGAAGCTGTACAAAAGGATTGGATCTCTTTGAGTTTTGTAGTGATGGTGCATCTCGGCAAAGGACCGCAACATCGTCCATGTAGCCCACCATTTTGCTTCTGTTCCTTTGCTTCCAGGTAGAGGGATACCACATATTTGTCTATCTCTGCGTATTGCACATAAAAGTGGCTCAAGAGCACAAATAAAAAGTAGTGGGGACAGGGGGCACCCCTGCTTTACCGCTGATATAAAAAAAAAAAACATCTTGTATCTTAAAACCATTTGCTAAAATCTTACTTGTGCAGTCCTTATAAAATGCTTTAAACGACAATAAAAAAAACCTTCTGGTACACCCATTTTCTCCAAAACCTTAAAAATATAAAAGTGAGAAACCTTGTCAAAAGCTTTTTCAAAGTCAATTGATAATATCGCCATCTTCCCTTTTCTGGTTTTAATTTCTTCAATGCATTCCTTGACTAGGTTTAGATTGTCCCAGATACTGCGCTCAGGCACACCACATACTTGGTTTGAGTAGATTATTTTTCCTATTATTTTTTCAAAACGATTCGCACAGATTTTTGCCATTATTTTATAATCACTATTTAGGAGTTTTATAGGTCTCCAGTTTTTTAGGTCTGTCTTTTCACCTTTCTTATGTAACAATGAGACCTCCCCTTTTTTCCATGAATTCAATAAAATCTTATCATTAAAAAAATCAGTAAATAAATAAAACAGATCTTCTTTTAAAATATCATAACACTTTACATAAAACTCTATAGGAATACCATCTGATCCAGGGACTTTACCAATTTTAAAACTTTTCATGGTTTCTAAAATTTCTTGTTCTGTTATATCTTGTGATAAAAGCTCTTGGGGGGCAGGATCTAAGACAGATGTTATTTCTTCTAGGGAATTATGCATTATATTTTGATCTACTGTATAGTTTTATCATTAAAAAGATTAGAATAATAACCATGAACCTTCTCTAAATTTTTTTCCATATTTTTCTCTCCTTCTATATCTTCAATTACTGTTTGTTTCTCTCTAATTTTCTTAAAAAAATGTCTAGAACATTTTTGATCTTCCTCCATATGTTTTATTCTGGAGCGGAAAATAATCTCTTTCCCCTTTTGTTCTAACAATTTTGTTAATTTTTCTTTCAATATTTTAATATCTTTTTCTACTTTGAGGCCATTTTCCTTATGTTTATACAAAGTCTGTAACAGGGTATATAAATTATATAATTCTAAACTTTCTTTAGCTTTGTATATACTTTTTTTAATAAAAAAATCCTTTATTTTTATTTTATCCCACCAAGCACTTAAAGACATTGGGGTTTTTCCTCCTCCTACAATTTTTATAAAATTGCTCCAAGTCGGCTTCTGCTGGACTAGTCTTATTGCACTCTTTATAAATATCAATAAGTCTAAAATCACTTAAAATATTGCTTACCATACTGGAAGTTTTAGCATAGTTCCTACTTACAGCTGTAGAGTGCCGACATTCACCCTTTAAAATAAAATTAAAATCACCTGCCAAAATAAAAGATTCAAAGGTATTAATAAATAATGGTAAAATTTCCTTTAAAAAGTATAGCTACCTGTTGACCCGGTAGTATTTGACCCGGACCACACTGATGGACCACACTTCCAATCCTTCTTATATTTTTTGTAGGACACTGTATGCGGGATATTGCATTCTTGTAAGAAAAAAACTAAAGCTTTAAGACAAGTGAAAAAATGAAACAGAGTAACTCTTCTGCTTTTTGATTTTAGACCACTCACATTGAGGGAAATGTCCTTAAGTTCAGCCATTAGGAAGAAAAAAAAAATTATATAGAACAGAAATACGGAATTTATTTTCTATCCGCTGAACTGGCCAGACCACTTACACTCATGCTACTTCCCTCTTCCGAATTCACTGTAAGTAGAGACTCAATGGAGGAGGAACTACACTAACCAAGACAATGACCCGACACCACTTGTGAGTAATTCGGGAGGCCACCAACCGGAACAGCACCCTGGGTCTCCATGGGTTGACCATCCAGGTCCTCATCAGATGGGTCTCCAGACGGCTCCCCACCAGTGACAGCGATGTCCGGGACCTTTGGGGACCAGCATCCACCTTCCCGCCAGGAGACGTGTCCATTCAATCCCCACGAACGACTACATCAGAACCATCCTTCTTCCCTTTTTTCTTTTTGTTATGGGGACCCACCTTAGTCCATTCAGCTTCAGACTCAGACCCAGGAAACCAAGATTGTGCCTCGGGCACAGTGTCAACCTTCTGCTGGTCCCTTTTGATTAAACCGATCAAGTCCTTTTGTTTCTTTTCCGCCTTTCTTTTGGCCTCCCTTTTATCTTGATGCCAGTTTTTCCCCACTGTTTGGGAGTTACCCTTTGTTACCTTGGAGCATTCCTCATCACTTGACTCGCCCTCTTTGCTCCCTGAGGCCCCAGGTTTTTGTTCCTCCTCCTGAGGGGTGGTCTGCCCTGTAGGTTCGTGTTCGGACATTTTGGTCTCTTCCCTCCATCTCTATTCATTTTCCCGGAATCTGTGTGGGCAAAAAAAATAGAAAAAAGTTACATTTTTTATCCTGTGTACATTCTTTAGTATCATGTTCCGCACTGGCACTGTTTCTACAAGTTACCAGGAAATCATCCTTCAAATGGCCATATTTACCACAGTTTCTGTAAAAGGGCGGCATGCCTGAAAAGAAAAAATCTCCATTTGAGGATCCCATTTTAAAATGTGCAGGAGGAAGTCTCACACCACCTGGAAAGTAAGTATCTCTTATACATGTAACTAAAAATTTCCATTTGGATGTCCATATGTTAAATTCATTGAGCACTTTCCCTATGCATTTAACATTTTTAAAGTACATTGCCAAGAAGCATGTTAATTCAAAGGAAGTAACAAAAGGTGAAAAAACGACAATTACCATCTTTACCTCATCCAGGACGTGCTCGATAACTTGTATTCCTTTTAAAACAGGACTTTTTTTGGCCTTTCTAGCCCTTACCAAACATCACGGAGAATACCTTCCTTGGTGAAGGTGATGTCATAATCGCCATGTTTAGGATAACCCTGGATAGATAGGTTATCATTCCTCTGCACACAAAGGAGCTCTTGAAGCTCATCCAGGACTACATAACGCAAATTTCTTTCATCAGCTCCACCCTCTGTGAAATGAATATGAATAGTATGTTTAAGCCTCACATAATGAGGCACGAAGTTGGGGTCAACCTCCATGGTAATGCAACAAAGAAATGCAAATTGCAAACCGCTTGCAATCTGCGCCTTCCAATGTTTTTTAAGAAAAACACCAGAGCGGTTGGGGGGGATCGCAACTAATTACCTTGGGACTAAGCACTCTCCCCAATAGCAGCAGGTAGGGGAAGCCCAGTGAAGTGGACAACCCTGCCAGGCCGAGAAGATGGGTACCCGAGTGTCACGCTGTCTCGGCGTTCAGGAGGTCAGGGGCCTATGCTGACCCTACACTGAGGCCCTGCCTAATCCCTCTACCTGGAGGTACTGTTGATGGTACAGAGGTCCAGGCCGCCAGCGTAAACCTACCTCCTGAGAATCCCTGAACCTCAGTAATCTAGTCCTGAGAAGGACCCCGATCACAACAATTGGGGACAGGACCGTATATGCCAAACACAGTACAAGATGAACGAGACAGTACAAGGGGCAAACCCAAAACCACCTTGCATACAAAAACTTACACCACTACAACGGAGGGAACACCAACGGGTAAGGGGATAAAGAATAAAGCGAGGAAGGGAAAAAACCACACCGAGTACACTTCGCTCCTAACTCCACAATACCACGTATCACTCTGATAGTCTGCATGAAAAGCTTTCACCGACAACTACCCTATCAGAATGGCAGGTATTTGAAGGAGTCCCAATACTGCAGAATTAACTGCAGCTGGGCGAGGCTGGGCCTCGTCTAGCACAGAGAGAGAGAATTAACTCCCTCCCTGACGAAAAACCCCAAGCACCAAAAACTCAGCTGCGAGAAGTCAGGCTGTGTAGTCGCGATGATCTTCGTGGCGACACACCCGTGACAGTACCCCCCCTTCTACGAGGGGCCTCCGGACCCTCAGGGCCAGGTTTATCCGGGTGAGTCGTGTGGAAGGCCCGAATTAATCGGTCTGCGTTAATATCCGACGCAGGAACCCACATCCTCTCCTCAGGACCATACCCCTTCCAATGAACCAGGTACTGAAGGGACCGGCGATTAAAACGTGAATCGATGACCTTCGATACCTGAAACTCCAAGTTACCATTGACCACCACAGGAGGAGGAGGTAAAGGTGACGGTATCACCGGCGCCACATACCTTTTAAGCAAAGATCTGTGGAACACGTTGTGAATTTTAAAAGTAGAGGGGAGGTCAAGACGAAATGCCACCGGATTAATTATAGAGCAGGTCCTATACGGCCCGATGAACCTGGGACCCAGTTTCCAGGAGGGAACCTTAAGTTTTATATTCTTGGTAGACAACCATACCCGATTGTTCACACTTAGGTCCGGACCAGACACTCTCTTCCTATCAGCCATACGTTTGTATCGGTTCCCCATAGAACTTAGATTATACAGCAACCCTTTCCATATCGAAGCGAGTGATGATGAAAATCGATCCTCCTCAGGAACCCCCGAAGAGCCCCCCCTACTGAAAGTACAAAACTGGGGGTGAAAACCATATGCCCCAAAAAACGGGGACTTACCAGTGGACTCACTCCGCCTATTATTAAGAGCAAACTCCGCCAGAGGTAAGAAAGACGCCCAGTCCTCCAGGTTCTCTGACACAAAACACCGGAGATATGTCTCCAAACTCTGGTTCAGACGTTCCGTCTGACCATTGGTCTGAGGATGAAAAGCCGAAGAAAACGATAAATGCATCCCCCGCCGTGTACAAAATGCCCTCCAGAATTTGGACACAAACTGAGACCCCCGATCAGACACCACATCAGAGGGTACACCGTGAAGCCTTACAATCTCCCCAATGAACACCTGCGCAAGAGTTTTAGCATTAGGAAGAGCGGGAAGAGCGATAAAATGTGCCATCTTGCTGAACCTGTCCACTACAACGAGTATGACCGTTGAGCCGTAATATAGTCCATAGACAGATGAGTCCAAGGACGCTCCGGGATCTTCAAAGGTAAGAGAGCCCCAGACGGACGGGTACGTGGGGTCTTAGAGTGCTTACAAACCCCACAAGACGCAACAAAAGTTCCCACCTCCCTAAGTAAATTAGGCCACCAAAACCGACGCGAAAGAAGATCCACAGTTGCTTTACTCCCTGGGTGCCCTGCCAAAGCTGAGTTATGGTGTGCCTCGATCACCTTTTGTCACAACTGATCTGGAACAGTCTCCCAGGAGGTCCAAACAGGGGCGTCCCCCTGAGCCTCCAATACTTCCTCCTCAAGCTCAGAGAATACTGCCGACACCACCACCCCCTCCTGAAGGATAGGAACTGGGTCATCCGTATTCCCGGCCCCAGGGAAACTACGAGATAAGGCATCCGCCTTTACATTTTTTGATCCAGGACGATATGTGACGACAAAATTAAACCTGGTAAAAAACAATGACCACCTAGCTTGTCTGGGATTCAGACGTTTTGCGGACTCCAGATATAGCCGGTTCTTGTGATCGGTGATGACGGTGACCGGATGGATAGCCCCCTCCAAAAAATGGCGCCACTCCTCAAAAGCTAACTTAATGGCCAAGAGTTCCCTATTGCCGACATCGTAATTCCTCTCAGCGGATGACAATTTTTTAGAGAAAAAAGCGCACGGACGCCATTTACCAGGAGACGAACCTTGTGATAATACTGCCCCTACCCCTACCTAAGAAGGGTCTACCTCTACAATGAATGGCTGTGAAGCATCAGGTTGAATGAGTATGGGTGCCGAGGCAAAACATTTTTTCAAGGAGGAGAAAGCTTGACAAGCCTTGTCAGACCACCTAGAAAAATCCGTCCCTTTTTTTGTCATGTCTGTGAGAGGTTTAACCATGGACGAGAAATTACGAATGAATTTTCGGTAATAATTAGCAAACCCCAGAAAACGTTGTAGTGCCTTAAGATTCTCTGGCAGATCCCACTCAAGAACTGCCCGCACTTTCCCAGGGTCCATACGAAAACCAGACGCTGACACCAGGAAACCTAGAAACTGGAGTTCCTGAACGACGAACACACACTTTTCCCACTTGGCGTACAGTTTATTATCCCGCAAGATCTGTAACACCTGCCTAACATGCTCCTGATGAGACACAAGATCAGGCGAGTAAATTAAGATGTCATCCAGATAAATAACAACAAACTGACCCACCAGGCAGCGAAAAATGTCATGAACAAAGTGTTGGAACACCGCCGGGGCATTAGTCAGACCAAATGGCATGACAAGGTTCTCATAATGTCCCTCCGGAGTGTTAAAAGCCGTCTTCCACTCATCCCCCTCCTTCATCCTAATCAGATTGTACGCCCCCCTGAGATCCAATTTAGAGAACCATTTGGCGCCCACGATCTGATTGAAGAGATCGGGGATAAGTGGGAGCGGATACGGATCTCGGACCGTAATCCGATTAAGTTCACGGAAATCCAGGCAAGGGCGTAGGCCACCATCTTTCTTCTTCACAAAGAAGAAGCCCGCGGCCACCGGGGAAGATGAAGGTCTAATATGCCCCTTAGCCAGACTCTCTGAAATATAATCCTTCATGGCCTGCCTCTCCGGACCAGACAAATTATACAACCTAGATTTAGGTAACTTGACCCCAGGAAGCAGTTTTACCGAACAGTCATACACGCGATGAGGAGGTAGTTCCTGACACCCTCTTTCCAAGAACACATCCTCAAAGTCAGCCAGAAATGGGGGTAAGACCCTAGGAGCGACCGTACCGATGACCGTATTCATGCAGTTTTTTTTACAGAATTCACTCCATTGGCTTATCTCTCTAGATTGCCAATTAATAACCGGGTTATGCTTAGTTAACCAAGGAAGGCCCAACAGAATAGGAGTGGGAAGACCCTCCAACACGTAACAAGACAACAGTTCTTTATGTATCGACCCCACCTGAAGATTTATGTTATGCACCGCTTGCGAAAAACTTCCCTGACCGAGAGGCCTGGCGTCGATCGAGAATATGGGGATGGGTTTAGCCAACACACTCAATCGCATACCTTGAACCCGAGCAAACCGAGCGTCCATCAGATTAGCCCCGGCCCCACTATCCAGAAGAACAGATAACCTCTCAGTTCTCGTACCCACCACCACCTCCGCCGATACAAGAAACTGAGACGAACCTAGGGACGAAATACCTACTCCCAGATTGCCGTCCACCACACAACCTGGGATCAATAGTTTTCCGACGACTCTTTGCTCTGCGAAGGACGGGAAGGACACCCCCCAATAAAATGTCCCTTTCTCCCGCAGAAGAAACACCTTCCTGTCTTGTGGCGCACCGCCGGCCCCCTCCCCCGAAAGGATGTCCCTCCTAACTGCATAGGCTCCTCTGGACTGACGAGGGTAACCTCCATATAAGGGACCCTTGTAGAAGGTGGAGTCATCACAGGGGGTGGAGTTATCCCGCACCTCTCCCAAAGCCGTCTGTCAATGCGAATAGCAAGGGCCATAGCGGCTTCCAGCGACGCAGGAGAGTCATACTGTGCCAACATATCCTTTAATTTGTCAGATAAACCTTGACAAAACTGGCTCCGAAGAGCCGGGTCATTCCACTGGGTGTCCGTGGCCCACCTACGGAACTCTGAACAGAATTCCTCCGCTGGACGATCTCCCTGCTGGATCCTACGTAACTTAGATTCAGCAAGGGAGATCCGATCCAGGTCATCATATACAAGACCCAGAGCAGAGAAAAACCCATCCACTGTCCGGAGAGCAGGAGAGCCCGCGGGAAGAGAGAATGTCCAAGATTGGGGGTCCCTTTGAAGGAGCGAGATGACTATTCCCACCCTTTGTTCTTCACTCCCCGATGACCGAGGCCGCAGCCGAAAGTACAACTTACATGCCTCCCGGAAAACAAAAAATTTGTCCCGCCCCCCCATGAACCTGTCAGGGAGAGCTACTTTGGGTTCTGATCCGGCTTGCTCCAGGGGATACAAAACCTTGGACTTAACGTCCGCCAGCTCCAAGGACAAACTCTGCAACTGCCGAGCTATATTGGCTACTGGATCCATGGTGGCTGGGGAGAATCTTTTAGTGGTCGGTGAAAAATGTCACGCTGTCTCGGCGTTCAGGAGTAGAGATGAGCGTTGTTCTACTCGAACTGTTCGCCAATCTCAAATTCGAGCTGTTTTGGGCGGTGTTCGAGCCGTTCGGCGAACACGAACAATTTGAGAAAAATTCGGCTGTTCGAGGTTATGTTCGATAACTGTTCGTGCACCAAAATCATAACTGGATTTTTTCTCAGTAATGATGAAAATTAATGTTAATACGCAGTTTGAGTGTACAGCGGGGTGGGGGGAGGGGCAGGGGATGGATCTCTGCAGGAACAATGAAGATCTCCATTTTTTTTTTCTCTTTCCCGCATTTACAGTGGGGAGGTGCAATCTGTCAGCCTATCAGCAGCGCACACACGGAGCGAAGTGCTTTTTTTCACACAAGCAAGGGCATGTGTGATTGGCAGTGTATGTCACATGTCCTTGCCCTATAAGACCAAGCCATTTTCCCCGTCGCCACCATTTTCTCACTGCTGCAGCTGCGTGTTAGACGGCACCGCTGTTGCTGTGTGCGCTATACCTTGTTAATTTCAAGCCAATTTTCGCACAAATCTACAGATAGCTTGGGAGTAGGGAATAGTTGTGATTGCAGTCCTTTTAAGGACTAGGTTACAGCATTTCCTACGACTTTTATCAGGCAGGTCTGTGCTCTTAAATAGATAGATTGTGGGAGTAAAGACTAATTGTAATTGGAGTCCTTTTCAGGACTAGGTTACATCAGTTCCTATCAGTTTTTGCCAGGCAGGTCTGTGCCAGTGCTGTGCAAGTTTTTTTCATAGCATTTGGCTGAATCTAGCAAAGCTAATCCTTTTTGGCCTATTGCAGAGTGTGTTAGTCAGTGGAGTAGCCTATCTGTGTTGCAAGATATACCACCTGTGTATAGAATACCAATTTTTTTACTGCACCTAGTGAAGTAAAATCTTTTGGGCATAGCATCATTCTATTAGTCCATCTATACTGACCTCCATCAGGTTGCAAATTGAATATAATTTTTTTCTGCATCTAGCTCTGAAAAAATATTGGGCTTCTAGCTGTGTGTGGGACTTGTTGTATTAGTCCATCTATACTGACCTCCATCAGGTTGCAAACTGCATATATTTTTTCTTCATCTACCTCTGAAAAAATATTGGGCTTCTAGCTGTGTGTGGGACTTGTTCTATTAATCCATCTATACAGACCTCCATCAGGTTGCAAACTGAATATATTTTTTTCTGCATCTACCTCTGAAAAAATATTGGGCTTCTAGCTGTGTGTGGGACTTGTTGTATTAGTCCATCTATACTGACCTCCATCAGGTTGCAAACTGAATATATTTTTTTCTGCATCTACCTCTGAAAAAATATTGGGCTTCTAGCTGTGTGTGGGACTTGTTGTATTAGTCCATCTATACAGACCTCCATCAGGTTGCAAACTGAATATATTTTTTTCTGCATCTACCTCTGAAAAAATATTGGGCTTCTAGCTGTGTGTGGGACTTGTTGTATTCGTCCATCTATACTGACCTCCATCAGGTTGCAAACTGAATATATTTTTTTCTGCATCTAACCCAGCCAATAGTTTTGGCCTAATACCACAGTTTGGCCACTCAGCTCTGCTCGGTTACCATCCATTGTTTTTTTGTGCAAACAACTCCAGAGTTGTTAATTAGTTAACCACCAAAATGAGTGGAAAAAGGCCTGCTGCTGGTGGGATGGGGAAAAAAGGTTGTGTCAGTGGGGTAGGTGTTAAAGCAACAGTAACATCTGCAGAAGAAAGACCATCTTCCAGCCAAACTAAAATGTCTACTTCTTTTAGCGGACAATGTGATAAGATCCCTTTCTTACGGCCACGCCAATCGCTACAAATTCCAGATGAGGCACAAAAACAGCAGGTGCTTCAACGGATATCAAGTGCTCCTTTAAGTGGGCTCTCCTCCACATCAACTTCAACATCACAAATACTCCAGTCCTCAAAGGTGTCACCCCAATCGCACTTGCTTCCTCACAGCTCCCAAATCTCCAGCTGCCCGTCTGAGTATGAGGTAGAACAGATGGTTGAGTCTGCAGAGCTGTTTACTCATACTATAGCCTGGGAATCAGAGGTCGACTCCAGCGCTTCTGTGAATCCAGACGAGGAAATGATCTGCACTGATGCCCAGAATCTTTATGAGTCGGATCCAGGACCAGACGCAGAAGGTTCTGACCATAATGTAGACCCTCATTCCCAAACTGTAACTCCTGTTGGTGGAGACAATGAGGAAGACGATGATAAGACTCAAATACCTGATTGGAGCGACAACTTTAGTTTTTTGTCAGGGCAGGAACAGGTTGGCTCTGAGGACGACGGGTGTGATAACGCACAGGGTGATGATGATGAGGTTGGAGATCCCACTTACTGTCAACCCACAGTCAGCCAAGAGATGAGGTCAGCAGAGGAGGTGGAGGAAGATGCTAGTGACGACGAGGTCAGGTTGCGCCTTCCTGGACAGAGACGTAGTACTGGAAGCACGTCAACAACTGCATCCTCAAACACAACTCTGCCTCTCACCACAAGTCGTGGTGGCTCTTCAGGTCGCATGGGTGCTAAGCCTTGCATAGCCTGGGCATTTTTTCAGATCGATAAAGATGACCCAACTCGTGTTATCTGTAACATTTGTCAGCAAAAGCTAAGTAGAGGCCAAAAAATACATAGTTTGAGTACTTCATGCATGAACCGGCACATGGACATGAAGCATAAGTTGCAGTGGGAAGCTCAGTGTGCTACAATGCGGCCTAGCCGGCCGGGCCAACCACCGTCTGCCATATCTTGTGCATCCGCGGCCTCTTCATCCTCTGTGACTGGGGGGACAGCAGTCACACCTGTTTTGGGGCGCAGACCTGCCACCTCTTTACCCGCAACAGCCAGAGTGATTGGCAGGTCATCATTTTCTTTGGAGGTGGTAACACCAGCTGGTGTTGAGCGCTGTCCGACATCGATAGCACCACCTTTGGATCAAGGCAACCTAACATGTCCGCCTGCATCTTCCTCACAGACCGGCAGTTTGCCGGGGACACCCTTATCAACCCCGTCTAAGCACAATAGCCAGCCCTCGGTCCCTCAGATGTGGACAAGTAAAAGACCATTTCCTCCTAGCCATGAGAAAGCTAAGAGGTTGAATTTCACCATCTGCAAGTTCTTGGCTACAGAAATGCTGCCTTTCCGCCTGGTGGACACAGAGGATTTTCGAGACCTTATGTCCGTCGCAGTGCCCCAGTACCAGATGCCCAGTCGGCACTACTTCTCAAAGAAAGGTGTGCCTGCGCTCCACCAGCATGTCGCACACAACATCACCGCTTCTTTGAGAAACTCTGTGTGTGACAGGGTGCATTTCACCACAGACACTTGGACGAGTAGGCATGGACAGGGGCGTTACATGTCGCTGACTGGGCACTGGGTAACTATGGTGACAGCAGGACAAGGGGCTGCTGTCCAAGTCTTGCCGTCCCCACGAGTTGTGCGTCAATCCTCTTTATGTCAAAGTTCCTCCACTGCTTCTCCCTCCTCAACCTCCTCTCGGTCTTCCACCTGCACCCAAAGCCTGTCTGGTCATGCCACAATCTTTCTAACTGCGCAGAAGGGATCCTGCACACCTCCTTACTATGCTGGCAGTAGGGCTCAACGTCATCAGGCGGTTTTTACATTGAAATGTCTGGGAAATGTGAGTCACACAGCTGAGGAGTTGTGGTCAGCTCTGGAGAGCCAATTTCATGAATGGTTGTCTCCACTGGACCTGAAACCAGGGAAGGCCGTGTGCGACAATGCTGCAAACCTGGGTGCGGCCCTTCGCCGGGGCAATGTCACACACATGCCTTGTATGGCTCACGTGTTGAACCTGGTTGTCCAGCAATTTTTAGCCCACTATCCCAGACTAGATGGCCTTCTGCAGAGGGCACGGTCGCTGTGTGCTCACTTTCGCCGTTCGCATCCCGCAGCTCAGCGACTTACATCTCTACAGAAGTCGTTGGGCCTGCCACTTCACCGGCTAAAATGCGATGTGCCTACCCGGTGGAATTCAACTCTGCACATGTTGCAGCGACTGTGGCAGCACCGACAAGCCCTGGTGCAATACGTTCTGACGTATAGCCTGGGCCAACGAGATCCAGAGGTGGGGCAAATCACGCTGGAGGAGTGGTCTCAGATCAGGGACCTATGCACCCTTCTGCACAGTTTTGAAATGGCGACGAAGATGTTTAGTGCTGACGATGCCATTATCAGCATGACTATTCCGGTGATTTACATGCTGGAGCACATGTTTAACAGAATTCGGAGTCAGGTGGTGGCACAAGAGGAGGTGGAGGAAGTAGAGGAGGAGGAGTTGTATGCGGAAGGGCTAACATCTGCAAGGTCCAGACGGTCGGCAGCACCAAGGCGGCAGGCATGTGAGGGTGGGGGAGATGGTTTTACCAGGGCGCATGGTAGCAGCCAAACTAGTGAGGAAGGTGCAGGAGCCCAGGAAGAAGTGGAGGACGAACTGATGGAAGACTCATCAGATGAGGGAGACCTTGATCACATTTCTGTTGTGCGAGGTTGGGGGGAGAGGACAGAGGAAGGAAGCATGATTGTTACCTCGCCACCAACACAACAGGGACTTGGTGCTCCTGGATGCGCAACACACATGAGTGCCTTCTTGCTGCACTACCTGCAACATGACCCTCGAATTGTGAGAATTAGAAAATCCTGACTACTGGGTTGCCACACTGTTAGATCCCCGGTACAAAAGTAAATTTGCAGAAATTATTCCTGCCATAGAAAGGGATGCACGCATGCAGGAGTATCAGCAGAGACTGTTGCAGAATCTTACATGTGCTTTTCCACAAAATACCAGTGGTGCACGTAGTGAATCTCACAGTTCCAACTTGCCAACCGTGGGACCGTCAAGTGTTCAGCACTCAAACCGTAACAGAACCACAGTATCTGCTGGTAACATCAATTTTGCGGAATCATTTCACCACTTTTTTAGCCCATCCTTTGCAAGGCCACAGGAGACAAGAAGTCTGACACATAGTCAACGCCTAGAGACGATGGTACAGGAGTATCTCCAAGTAAACATTGAAGCCACGACTGTGTCACTGGACCCTTGCTCTTTTTGGGCTTCCAATCTGGATAAATGGCCGGAGCTAGCCACTTACGCCTTGGAGATCTTGTCATGCCCCGCAGCCAGCGTTCTGTCTGAACGTGTGTTCAGCGCTGCTGGTGGTGTGCTGACAGATAAGCGCACGCGGCTCTCCACTGATAATGTAGACAGACTCACGTTCATAAAGATGAACAAATCATGGATCCGAAACGACTTTTCTACCCCTGTGTCATCCTGGGGAGAGTAAAAGCTTGATGATTGGTTAAAATCACCCTACCAACCGTTTTAAGCTTTCAAATTACTAATCATGTTTATCTGTATCTTGGCTGGAAAATAATTTGGGCTTTGTAGCAGTGTGCAGCACTGATTCTATTAGGCCATCTATAATAAGCTCCACCAGATTTAAAATTACTAATCATGTTTATCTGTATCTTGACTGGAAAATAATTTGGGCTTTGTAGCAGTGTGCAGCACTGATCCTATTAGGCCATCTATACTAAAGCTTCACCAGATTTAAAATTAATAATAATTTTTAGCTGCATTTAGCCCGGAAAATAATTTTGGGGCTCCGAGATGCGCAAGACACATAAGTGCCTTCTTGCTGCACTACCTGCAGCATGACCCTCATATTGTCAGAATTCGAAGTAATCATGACTACTGGGTTGCCACACTCTTAGATCCCCCAAACTTTTCGATCAACCTTTTCATTTTAATAAAGACCAAAAAAATGGTCATTTTTGAAATTATAAGCATTAGCAGGTTGTTAGAAACTGAAATCAAACAGTTTTCAACTCAAAACTTTATTCTAGGTGATGTTACATTTTCACATAGGACCCCTTGTTCGAAAGGAGCTTCTGAACTCTCTCGTCCATTGAATTTGTTAGGTTTTGGATGGTTTCTGCTTCAATTGTTTTGCATGAGGACAGAATACCCTCCCAGAGCTGTTGCTTAGATGTGAACTGCCTCCCGCCATCATAGACAGTACTTTTAATGATGCTCCAAAGGTTCTGAATGGGGTAGAGGTCAGGGGAGCATGGGGGTCACACCATAAGTTTGTCCCCTTTTCTGCCCATATCAGCCAGAGATGCAGATGTTTTATGTGCAGCATGAGATGGTGCATGATCATGCAGAAAAATGATCTTGCTGTGAAATACACGGTTCTTCTTCTTGAACCATGGCAGGAAGTGCTGTTTGAGAAAATCCACATACATTATGGAGTTCATCTTTAGCGCCTTCAGGGATCCTAAAGGGGCCGACAATCTCTCTCCCCATGATTCCAGCCCAAAACATTACTCCACCTCCTCCTTGTTGGCGCTGTAGCCGTGTTTGCGTGGGGTGTCCATCAACCAGCCATCCTCCACTCCATCCATCTGGACCATCGAGCGCTGCACGGCACTCATCCGTGAACAAAACAGTTTTGAAATCAGTCTTCATGTAATGTTTGGCCCACTGGAGCCGTTTCTGCTTGTGTGAAGTGGATAGAGGAGGTCGACAGGATGGCGTATGCACAGCTGCAAACCTCTGAAGGACCCTGCATCTTGTTGTTCGGGGGACGTTGGAGGCACCAGCAGCTTCAAAAACTTGTCTGCTGCTATGACAAGGCTTTTTTGCCGCTGCTCTTTCAACCTGACGTAATTGCCTGTAGGAAAGAGTCCTCAATTTGCCCTTATCAGCACGCACACGTGTGTACTGTGAATCAGCTACATACTTCTTGATTGCCAAGACACTTCATCCTGATCATCGCACAATGTTGATTGTAGTCATGCCTTGACTTAAACACTCCACAATTTGTTGCTTCTCAGCAGCCGACACATCCTTTTTCTTTCCCATATAAAGAGCCCTGACACACATCACCATCAATGAGTTTAACTGACAAACAAACAAATTCTTCCCTTATCACTCCTAAACACTTTTTGCATAATAATTTGGAACACAGTGTACATGTGCTTTTCCACAAAACACCAGTGGTTCACGTAGTGAATCTTACAGTTCTAACTTGCCAACCGTGGTCTGTATGGAGTTGTTCAATAAAGGGCCCAAAATTAAGATAACATAGATTGGAGAGGTCTCTATGAATAGGAATTCCTAAGTATTTGATACCCTGTGAGGGCCAGGCAAAGGGAAAGTTGGACTGGATGGAATCCTATATGGATTTGGGGAGGGAGACATCGAGGGCCTCAGACTTCGCTGCATTGATTTTAAAATTTGACCATGTAACAAAGTGATCTATTTCAGCCATAACAGCATGGATGGATATATGTGATTGAGTGATATATACTAGGACATCATCAGCAAATAGAGAGCACTTGTACTCGGTGCCTCCCACCTCAATCCACCTAATATTGGGGTTATGGCGAATTGATGAGAGCAGGTGCTCCGTCACTAGGATGTATAAGAGAGGGGACAGAGAACATCCCTGCCTTGTCCCATTGGTGATTGTGAAAGGTGATGAAAATGCTCTGACGCGCCCCCTGGGCCTTGGGACACCCGGAGCCGGACCCTTTTTGGTGGATGCTGGTGGTTGTAGTCTCCGTGGCGGCAACCCGGTTCCGTGGCTCAGGGCGGTCAAACCAGTGGCGGAACTATTTATGTGGTTTTGATGTTTAAATGTCCGACTACGCCACCCGTGGATTGCGGTCAGAGTGAACCGCCGCTCCAGGGCAGACCGCTGAGGCTGGTGTTGTGGGTGCAGCAGAGCGTAGCATAACTCCCCACGGGAGGAGTATAGCCTCAGGGCAGTGTATGCGGAGGATGGGGGTGATGGTGCAGGGCAGCAGCAGTAATGACACGGAGTCAGTGATGCAGTCCAGGGCCTTTACTCACAGTTCTTATTATCCAGACCACGTCTGCAGGTAACGGCTGCCCACGTCGTACTGTGCTCACCAGGTGAGGGGCTCAGACAACTCCCAGATAACTTTGGAGTGCTTCACAGGACCCCCTTTGTGTGTCCTTTGTCTGGCCTTTCTTACCAACCCTTCTGTCCGGCTGCCTCGGGCCTCCTCTTGGTAAACTTGGCGCCAGTTTCCCTGACCCTATGTGGTGCCTTCCTAGCGGGTGTAGCGAGGGGCTGCGCCACATAAAATGTCACAGCCTCCTGTTTCTAGCTGAGGGTCGTTTCCTGCCTCCACTAGTTTCGGGGACCGGTCTCCCCCTTTGGCCTGACCCCTCCACGCAGGTGGATTCGGGCGTGCGGTGGCGACTCGCCCGTCCGCACCCCTGAGATCCCTTCGTTCCTCGTTCCTGGAGCCTTCTCCGCTCCTCTTCCTTCCTTCTCCCTCTTCCAGGCCTGGGCCTCTGTTACTAGGCCCGCCTCCGGAGCAGAGCTCATGCAGAGCCCCTGCTCCCTGCCACTTCTGCTCAGACTTCTCTGCACTGAACTAAGATGGTGCCCACCTTTTATACTCCCTTCTCAATGCACCCAGGAACTGCTTCCTCCCTGCTCCTGCACTACAGGGTTCCCCTTCCTCAGTGTTCCCTCCCCCCACTCCAGCCAGGGACAGGGACTGTCGTGCCCATCTCAGGGGCATATTGGTCGCCCTGCCCCACGGCAATGTGGTGTAATGCATGCAGGTGTCGGGTCCTGTTCCACACTACATCCTTACCTGAGAGTGAGATATCACACCTCTGGGTGAGGTGCAATACCTCTGTAGCAACCGAGCCCTCAGGGTGCTACAGTTCCATTTATCTTCAGCCTAGGTGACGTATTGTGATACAGGGCCGTGATTTTGGCTATAAAAGGGTCCCCTAGACCCCTACCCCAAGCTTTTTAAGAGAATCATATATGGCGTGCCAGGAGACTCTATGGAATGCTTTCTCAGCATCCAACGAGAGTATCTAATTACAAATTTTTAACTGCATCTAGCCCAGGAAATACTTTGTGCCTAGTAGCAGGGTCTGCTAGTCAGCGGATTATCCCAGCTGTTAAGCAAGCTACACCACCTGTAGTTTGGACACTTCATTTTTTCAAAGGAAATGCTTCGGGACCACGGGATACTCAGTGAAGAGCATCAGGAGGCACCCCAAGGCATAGGGGCTCGGACTGGCAGTAGGATGCCTTGCGGTGGACAGCCGAGCTCGATCCTTATAAAAGCTTTTTAACTGCAGCAGCTTTAGTGGACGCTACTGGAGCTGGAATTACGCGGCTGCTGGCATGAGACTTGCCCTCCAATAGATCCTTGTAAATGGATTTAAAGTGTATTTATTCAAATTAGAGAGACAATTTAAATTAAAAAGCTTAGAGCTGCCTCCACCACAGGGGGGCTCGCTCGACCCACCAGCGGACAGGCACCAGTATTGGGAGAGGGGGGCTGGCCGTCAGGGTTCACCGCGGCTCTGGCACAAACCCGGCGACACGGAGGTGGCACGGGCAGGAGCGAACTTAACGTGTCGGCTTCTCACTTTTTGGATTTTAGAAGGGCATGACATGCCTATATCTGTGTCTCCCCCTCCTTTTACTCCTCCACCTCTTTTCTTTTCGCATGACTATATGTACTTGTCACTTTTCCATGTGTTAGTTGTGTCTTCTGAGCAGTTTGTCAGCTTTTGGACACCTTTGAAGGTGTTTTCTATGTGTTTCTATGTGTTTTTGTTTGCCTGCCATTGGTTTTAACGGTGTTCGAAGGTGTTCGACGAACAGTTCGGCGAACACACGGGTGTTCGACGAACCGAACCGAACTCGAACACTACGGGGGTGGCTCAACACTATTCAGGAGGTCAGGGGCCTATGCTGACCCTACACTGAGGCCCTGCCTAATCCCTCTACCTGGAGGTACTGTTGATGGTACAGAGGTCCAGGCCGCTAGCGTAAACCTACCTCCTGAGAATCCCTGAACCTCAGTAATCTAGTCCTGAGAAGGACCTCGATCACAACAATTGGGGACAGGACCGTATATGCCAAACACAGTACAAGACGAACGAGACAGTACAAGGGGCAAACCCAAAACCACCTTGCATACAAAAACTTACACCACTACAACGGAGGGAACACCAACGGGTAAGGGGATAAAGAATAAAGCGAGGAAGGGAAAAAACCACACCGAGTACACTTCGCTCCTAACTCCACAATACCACGTATCACTCTGATAGTCTGCATGAAAAGCTTTCACCGACAACTACCCTATCAGAACGGCAGGTATTTGAAGGAGTCCCAATACTGCAGAATTAACTGCAGCTTGGCGAGGCTGGGCCTCGTCTAGCACAGAGAGAGAGAATTAACTCCCTCCCTGCCGAAAAACCCCAAGCACCAAAAACTCAGCTGCGAGAAGTCAGGCTGTGTAGTCGCGACGATCTTCGTGGCGACACACCCGTGACACCGAGTACCTTCTGAACCACAGTCGCCTGCACTAAATCACTTGACCACAGCCAAAAGGCTGGGAAGCGATAACCCGAATTGGTTTCGGCCTAGCATGGCACCTTGACCTCCAGAAAACACTCTTTGTGGCGATAGGCACCAGGACTCTTGTTAAGTAGACATGTTGTCAAACTCTAGATCCCTTGCATGCCTCTACTTTTCAGCTTGTTGCTGCTGCAATCCATGCATTTTAGATCTGCATAACTCCACCTATTTTAACACACCACCCTCAACCCCCTGCTGTTCCCATGCGCCTCAACACCAGGGAGAGGGAAAAGAACCAATTAAGGAACAAACCAGCAGCTGTCTTCCCTTAGCACTAGTGCAGCTGATTACCTACCTGCTACTGCAGGTTGTTCAGCAGACTTAACATGGCTGCTCCCACACAGCCAGATAAAGGTCAGGGGCCCATTGTGACATGCGCAGTGTTTCACTGCCACATTCCATCTACTGCAAGCAGAACACCTGGTTAACTGAAAACCAATAGGGAGCTCAGACAGACATAGGCAGCACTTTAAAAGAACACCACAGATCAAACTTTTTTGATGTTTTCTATAATCCACTGACAGAAAATTACAGAAGTCAATGCTCAACCAGTGAGAGACAACATTTCACTAAAGAAATTGTAGCAGGCTCAAAAACAAATTTAAAGCTCATGGTACGAAGCAACACCTACCTGATAGGTCATGTTAATTAAAACAGCTGCAATTGATAACAAGGGCACTGGCTAATTAGATGGTGTGTGTGCAACAATAGACCAAAGGACAAATACACTGTTGCAGCTTATCTCACCACCTGTAGCTGGGAAAAAAAACACTAAAATCCTTGTTCATCCAAAAGCAAGGAGAGAAGGGATGGATAGATAGATAGCATTACACTACATTACAATGCAATACATTACATTGGTAAAAGCAATGCACATATAGTAAATGTAACAAAGTTCCACAAGTTCAGCCGAAACGAGTTTGTCATCTGGCTTCTGCAACTTTTAACGTGAAAAATCAAATGAGGGGGAAAAAAAGCAAAGCCAAAAAATGACATTTATTATTTCTCATTTAGACCTTATGGGCCCTGGGCATCTGTATCCAAGATCCATCTAGCCTCATGTTTTAATAAAAGCCTATCATAATCTCCTCCTTGAGAGGGATATTTCACTTTAACTAAACCTGCAAAATGCAGTACTTTAGGATTGCCATTATGGAATTTTTTTACATGACTAATCTCGGTGAACCCTTTTCTGAGGAAATCAATTTATATTGTTCTCGAAATCTGATGGACAATGGACGAATAGTTTTACCTAAGTACAAGTATCCACGGGGAAGCACCAAAAGAGAAGACATTTAATACATGGGCCAAGTGAACTATAAAAATATATTTTTTATTTAACAATTCATAAAATAGCAAACATACATAAAACACAGAAGAGGCAAATTGGTGGACAAACCCGGACATAGCGTGTGCATAAATTAAATAACACTGATAAAATGCAGTGTATGCTTATGTACATTTATCTAGGCACGCTTTTGTTGTATTACATCGTTTCATATTCCCATTTTATGAGTAGTATACTGTGTTTGTTAAGGTAATAATTAACAATATGGAACATGTGGGGTGATCTAATGTTGAAAATAGGTAACACCCCATATCATGGCACTTATGTTATTAGTTTTTTGGGATAATCGAAGTATAACAATATTCAAAGAAAGGACAAAAGAAAAAACTTCGAAACACATCCCACTTTAGAAAAAGTACATATATATCTTTTATTAGAAAAATCTTAAGAAAATGACAAGAAATACATATGGATCACACAAAATTTTGTTAAAAATAGGAAAGAGCTCAGAAACAAAGATGGCGTTCAAATAGAGCAAATTTGAATACAAAAAAAAGGCTCATATAGGGCACTATAGTCGACCGGTAATTCAATGCAGAGACTTCAATGAATGTCATACCAAATATATGGCTATTCCATGTTAGTGTTCAAAGATAAGTCTAAATTTGACATTGCATGTACTCAAGGAATGCCAGTTAATATAAATAGTCTCTACTTTAATATATATAGGTACAAAAATTCAATCACGTGCCCATGAGAATGCATCATTGCAACACCTACATCAGGTCATAAAAATGCCCAGTCACTGTATAGAGCAAAATAGAAAGATTATATAACGTTTAAAGTGCATAATGATCCATAAGGATCTCTCACAGCAACTGAGGAGCACGCCACCTGTTCCTGCTCACCCTACGCGCGTTTCGGCTAGAACTGCCTTCGTCAGGGGGTGGAGAAAGAGAGAGGTGAGAGGAATTAAAAAGGCCGAGTGACCAATGAAGAATGGGGATGTATGGGTAGC
Organism: Phyllobates terribilis; assembly: GCF_046119375.1. Lineage (NCBI taxonomy): Eukaryota > Metazoa > Chordata > Amphibia > Anura > Dendrobatidae > Phyllobates > Phyllobates terribilis. The sequence continues at coordinate 100,906,148 of NW_027362765.1, forward strand.
TGTCCAATCAATGCAGAGCGGGCGTGGTGTGACGCATGTCTGTCAACGCCCCACCGCCACATCCACAGCATCCGCGTCATGTGACCCTCGGCAACACAGCCACGCGGGTGATCACGTGACTGTGCGTTCGAGAGACATATATAGACACGGCTAGCGAAGAGGCAGAGGCAGACAGTGAGGACATGCGTGCCGCTCGCTCCGCATCATCAAGACCAGGAGGTATGCGATCATAGCGGAGATGCTCACAGCAAGACAGAGATCAAATGATATCTTGCATATGGTCACAGTGGAAGATAGAGTATGATTGGATAAAGAGTGGATTTTCAATGTCTCAGACTGCGATCAACCCATAATTTAACTGTAATAGTGGGAATGTATGAAAAAGATACACATACAAGGAGCACCATATATCATAAATGACCTTACATCACAACAATAGCATTATATCCATAATATTGAATTCTCTGATTGATAGGAGGTCCAAACCCACTGATACAAAAAGGGCATAAAATGGTCTTATAATATATCTCCATGCACACATTTCCTCTATATTGGATTAGATTAAAGACATACCAACAACAAAAGCATTCCATGCATCAACAGAGGTATCATTATATAGAACAAATATACAAAAAAATATACTAAAAATACAATACAACATGATACATAAAAATTGAAGTTGATTTGTCGCATAAGGGCCATCTTCCACCAGGCCAAAATTCACACAATAAGTATGCATGAATCTCCATTAATGAGAAGGTACATGATGGTAGCATTACTCCGATTGGAACAAGTATTCTCATAATGTCCATGGTAAAAAAGAAGGGGCAGAATACCACACAGGAAACTACAATAGAAAGAGTGAATCAATAAACAAAACCAAACACCACAAAACATAATTGAAAGCATAGGAGAACAATCAGAGAAATGGCACATAGCTTATGTTTTCATTTAGGCCTAATGGTTGTAAGGTCTTGAGCAACCAAATCCATCAACTTTCTTTTTGGGCCAACCTTTGACTAACATTGCCACCCCTAATGTTAGTAGCAATCATGTCTATGCCACGAACTCTAAATTGAGATGCGTCACAGGCATGATATAATTTAAAATGCTTTGGTATTGTTTTTAATAAGGAAACATCGGTCTCGAGGGCAGCAGCCTCTATGCCTAGTACGTGTTCACGTACTCTTACTTTTAAGAATCTGGTGGTTAGTCCAATGTAAATTTTTGGACATGGACAAGTGGCATAGTAGACTACTGCCCTAGAGACACAAGTTATTGATTTAGTAATCGAATAAGTCTTTGCTCCTTCTGAATTGGTAAATAAATCAGTACTTTCAACATTTACACAAGCCAGACATTTCCCACATGGTGAATACCCATGGGCTGGCATAGATTTACTCAAAAAATTAGGGGGGGCAGGGTTTTGATAATGGCTTCTTGTCAGGTGATCCCGAAGGTTTTTAGCCTTTTTGAATGTGTGGCTTTGGCGGCAAATAATTGGACAGAACAGGATCTGTCAATAAAATTGGCCATGATTTAATAAGGGCCTCTCGAACCCGCGATGCTCCTGCATTGAATGTAGTAACAAAACGTATGGTATTAATGTCCTTAACTGGTTTAATAGTATACAGAGAGTCATGACGTCTAGTATATTTGGCTCGATGGTAAGCCCTTTTTAGGGCACGATGGCTATAGCCTCTTTCCCTAAATTTACTCATCAGGTTTTGTGACTGTGTCATAAATTCCATTTCAGAAGAACAGAGTCTTCTCAATCTAAGAAATTGTCCTGTGGGAATTGCATTAATCATATGCCTAGGATGTGCTGATGTAGCGTGTAGGAGCGAATTTATCGCAGTTGGTTTGCGGTAAATAGTACTTTGAAGTGTATCGCTCTCATCACGCATAATTTTAACATCTAGGAAATCAATATATGACGTACTGGCTTGATAGGTTAAATGAATATTCAATGTTGCAATGATGCATTCTCATGGGCACATGTGATTGAATTTTTGTACCTATATATATTAAAGTAGAGACTATTTATATTAACTGGCATTCCTTGAGTACATGTGACGCGCCCCCTGGGACATATTCCTTTTTGAGGGGAATACCCGGCACCGGATCAGATGGGGGGTTGTAGTCTCCGAGCGGCTGTGACCCGGTCCCGTGCCCAGGGCGTCAAGCTCAGTGTTATGTGGCAGTCTTTACTGATGTTATTAAAGTTCGTTTTGTCGACTACGCCACCCGTTGTGATGCGGTCACTGTGGCCGCCGCTGCTGCAGGGTCCGCTGAGGCTGATGGTGGGTGCGCAGCTTGGTGGGATAACCCCCAACGGGAGGGGTATAGCCTCAGAGGGGACAGGCGCAGAGGATGGGGGTTGTGGTGGTGCGGTGCAGCCGGTAATGATGACAGACTCGGGTTGTGCAGTTAAGGGTCTTTACTTACTGCAGTTGTTATACGGGTCACTCTAGCTCCAAGTGACCACCCGAGCCGTGCTGCGACCACCAGGTCCTGGATCCGGCCAACCCCCAAACAAGTCCGGAGCGTGGCCCTGAGCTCTCTCTCTCTGTCCTCTCTTCAGCCGTCCCCACCAGTGATTCACCTAAATCCAGCTCCCTCGGGCCTTCTGTTGGGCAACCTTTGGCCTCAGGTTCCCTGACCCTCCGTGTGGTGTGCCTTCAGGGTGAATGTAGTGGGTGACCGTGACAGACACTGCCCACGGTCTCCGGTCTCTGGCTGGGGAATGTCTTTACCCCCACCAGCTTGGGTTCCGGTACCCTTCTGCTGACTCCTCACCCGGTGATCTGATTTGGGTTCTTGGGTCCCTTCTTTGTCCCCCTCTGGGTCTTTCTGTACTCCACTCTCTCACTCTTCAGGCTCAGGTCTGCTCTGCTCCCTTGCTGCAGGCTGACTTCCTCTGCAGAAGACTTGTTCTCTCCTTCTGACTCTCTGCATCTGACTTGTCCTCTGCGTCTGACCCTGATCTTTGATGGTGCCCACCTTATATACACCCTCTATGTGTGAGCTCAGGTGACCAGCACCCAATGAGCTCCTAACACTACCCAGACTGCTCCCCCTATCTGCCCCTACACTACATGGGATGTTCCTCCCCCCTCCCACTCCAGCCAGGAACAGGCTCGGTCGCACCTGCACATTTCTAAGTGGGAGTGCCGTCGGCCTGCTCCTCTGGAATGGGATGTATGTAGTGCATGCAGTCTATCTGAGCTCAGTTCCACACTCCTTCCTTACCCGGGAGTGGAATATCACACCTCTGGGTTGAGGTGCAATACTCCTGTAGCAGCCGAATCCTCAGGGTGCTACATTCCCCCCTGGTAAATCACAGCACGTCCTCGGGCTGCAAAGACAAAAAACACCAAAACATACAACATTTTTATAAACATGTAAAACATATTAAATATTATACGAAATACTATATAAATATATATATAAACTTTTTCAGGGAAACAACATTCTCGTCGTCTCTTTCTCTCTTCTGTTTCTCTGGTCACCGTGCAACTCGTGACCAGGTAGAGTGCGACAGTCTTTTGTAAAACAGTTTCCCAAATAAAACCGGTAGGGGGCGTCTTAGGAAGCGCAACTATGTACAGGGAAATTTTGGCCGTTCTCAGTCCCCGGCCAGGTAAAGGGAAAGGGATGGCTGCTCACAGTCCTCAGCCTGGTATGGAAAGGGTTACAGGTAACAGTTCGCTGGTCCCAACGGGGACTATTTTAGCAGCAACAACAGTTCCAGTTTCAGTTTCAGTTCCGATTCACTGTGCCCCGACAGGCAACTATATACAGTCTCCTGCTCTGCCGCACTCAACGGCGTCTGCCTCCTGCTCTTATCTTACGGCTGGTGGTTTCTTCAGACCCGTCCGGGTCCTCTTGCTCCTCCTCCTCGCACCGCAACTCCTCCTCCGTCAAGCGATGCACGTGGAGGGCGTAAGGTCCCTTGGCACACTTGTGCCGGGTGAACGTTACCTCATCACCGACGTAGAGGTCACGGCCTTTGTGACCCTCTGGCAGGTGGGACTCGACGTCCCGTCGTGTAACGAAGACGTCACCCATGGTGTTCCGGTCCCTTATGAAGCCCCACCCATGCTGCGCATTAAACTTTATTACCGTCCCGATGGTACGGGGACGATCTGCTGCACGGGGGTCCCTTCTGGTCCGACTCTTTTGCTCCGCGCTGCGGGTCTGGGCCCATTGCTCTCTGGCCCGCCTCTCCTCCCGCTCTCTCTTGAACTCTGCCAGCTGTTGACGGCAACACTCGGTACGCTCTGCTGCAGCTGCCCGAGTCTCTCCGGTGAACCCCATCAGATCTTCTCCCTTGGGGTCCCACGCAAATTGAGCCTCTTCTAGGGGAGGCGAGACCCGAGTCACGGGCTTTGGAGCCGGGATCAGGGGCTCACACAGGGGACCTAGTTGCTTCTGCCGCTCCAGCTCCAAGAATCCTTCGGGCCAGATGAAAGGCCGACCGTCCGGCCACGTTAGCTGGCTGAAGGGGTCCTCTCCCAGATGTGGCACCCTAGGTATTACGGGCGCGGTGGTGGTGGCGCCCGGGTTGCCCAGGCCTTGCGGCCAGGCCTGGGGCACCTGGAAGGTGAAGGGCACCGTTAGGACGGCGGCGCCCTGGGTTACCTGGCCTTGCGACCAGGCCGGAGGCTCCGCGGAGGTAGATGGCTCTGCTTTGGATGCGGCGCCCGGAAATGCTAGGCCCTGTGACCAGGCCGGAGGCTCCTCTTCCGGCGCCACGCTCCGGGTCACGATGCGTGACGTCATCGGGGTCGCGACGGCGGCTTCCGGTCGGGGCCTAGTCGGTGGCGGTGTCATGGCGGTCTCGGGTACGGCCGGGGGACCTTCGGGCTCTGCGACGGGGAGCTGGGGCAGGTAAGCGGTCTTCCGGTATGGGGTATAGGCATCCCCCTTACCTGCTGCCATGCGTCTCGCTCCCTCTTCTGCGCCGTCTCCGGCCTTGGGTCCTCCCGCGTCATCCGCAGAGGCAGTCGATGTCTTCTTCCAAGGGAGCGGGTTAGGTGGACAGGTTCCAGCTTGCTGGGCCATCTCCCGGCCCCACTCCGCCAGGATCTCCCTCTGCACTCGGGCCATCCTTCCCGCGAGGCCCTCCAGGGCACTCCGCGCGCACTCCCGATCTCGGGGAAGCTGCGCCAGGATCTCCGCTAAGCCTAGCGGGGTTGTTGACTCCAGCAGGCTCCTGACCATCGGGTCGGTGCTGCTCTGCTCTGCTTCCGGCAGGCTCCTGGCCAGCGGGCCGGTGCTGCTCTGCTCTCCTCCTTCTTCCTCCAGCAGGCTCCTGGCCAGCGGGCCGGTGCTGCTCTGCTGCCGCTCCATTCCCGGGTCCACTCTTTCTCTCCTCAACTCCGGGTGAGCTTCTCCGCTACTCCTCATTAGACCTCTTGCCTCCGGGTGCGCTCGTTCTACACTGCTCCAGGCGACACCCATCTTCTCTCCTTTCTTTCGTCTCCTCCCACTTCGAGGGCGGTCCCGGGGCAACTCGGTGACTGTCAGCTCCAGGGGTAGTTCTTTCACGCTGACAGACACCTCCAGCATCACAGTCTCTGTTGGTGGGGGCGGTTTCCACTTTTGGCGCCATTTTCTGTCCCGGCCCACGATGGGATGTGGCCTCTTGCCCTCCTTTGGCACGCCCATAATGGCGTCCGCTGCTCTTCCAAGGCGGGAAATCTGCGGTTTTGGCGGGAAGCGTCGCCCAGTGGCGGGAAACTCTGCAGATGGCGGGAACAAGCTGGAAATGGCGGACAATCGGCGGGAAACGACTGGTGATGGAGTCCGATGGCGTGGACCCTCCGGAACCGGCAGGAGTCTTCTTTCTGAGGTAAACTTGCACTTTTCTTCAGGCACGCAGTACCCGGGTGTTGCGGGCACGTAATCCTGCCGACTACGCCAAAGTTGACGCGCCCCCTGGGACATATTCCTTTTTGAGGGGAATACCCGGCACCGGATCAGATGGGGGGTTGTAGTCTCCGAGCGGCTGTGACCCGGTCCCGTGCCCAGGGCGTCAAGCTCAGTGTTATGTGGCAGTCTTTACTGATGTTATTAAAGTTCGTTTTGTCGACTACGCCACCCGTTGTGATGCGGTCACTGTGGCCGCCGCTGCTGCAGGGTCCGCTGAGGCTGATGGTGGGTGCGCAGCTTGGTGGGATAACCCCCAACGGGAGGGGTATAGCCTCAGAGGGGACAGGCGCAGAGGATGGGGGTTGTGGTGGTGCGGTGCAGCCGGTAATGATGACAGACTCGGGTTGTGCAGTTAAGGGTCTTTACTTACTGCAGTTGTTATACGGGTCACTCTAGCTCCAAGTGACCACCCGAGCCGTGCTGCGACCACCAGGTCCTGGATCCGGCCAACCCCCAAACAAGTCCGGAGCGTGGCCCTGAGCTCTCTCTCTCTGTCCTCTCTTCAGCCGTCCCCACCAGTGATTCACCTAAATCCAGCTCCCTCGGGCCTTCTGTTGGGCAACCTTTGGCCTCAGGTTCCCTGACCCTCCGTGTGGTGTGCCTTCAGGGTGAATGTAGTGGGTGACCGTGACAGACACTGCCCACGGTCTCCGGTCTCTGGCTGGGGAATGTCTTTACCCCCACCAGCTTGGGTTCCGGTACCCTTCTGCTGACTCCTCACCCGGTGATCTGATTTGGGTTCTTGGGTCCCTTCTTTGTCCCCCTCTGGGTCTTTCTGTACTCCACTCTCTCACTCTTCAGGCTCAGGTCTGCTCTGCTCCCTTGCTGCAGGCTGACTTCCTCTGCAGAAGACTTGTTCTCTCCTTCTGACTCTCTGCATCTGACTTGTCCTCTGCGTCTGACCCTGATCTTTGATGGTGCCCACCTTATATACACCCTCTATGTGTGAGCTCAGGTGACCAGCACCCAATGAGCTCCTAACACTACCCAGACTGCTCCCCCTATCTGCCCCTACACTACATGGGATGTTCCTCCCCCCTCCCACTCCAGCCAGGAACAGGCTCGGTCGCACCTGCACATTTCTAAGTGGGAGTGCCGTCGGCCTGCTCCTCTGGAATGGGATGTATGTAGTGCATGCAGTCTATCTGAGCTCAGTTCCACACTCCTTCCTTACCCGGGAGTGGAATATCACACCTCTGGGTTGAGGTGCAATACTCCTGTAGCAGCCGAATCCTCAGGGTGCTACACATGCAATGTCAAATTTAGACTTATCTTCGAACACTAACATGGAATAGCCATATATTTGGTATGACATTCATTGAAGTCTCTGCATTGAATTACCGGTCGACTATAGTGCCCTATATGAGCCTTTTTTTGTATTCAAATTTGATCTATTTGAACGCTATCTTTGTTTCTGAGCTCTTTCCTATTTTTAACAAAATTTTGTGTGATCCATATGTATTTCTTGTCATTTTCTTAAGATTTTTCTAATAAAAGATATATATGTACTTTTTCTAAAGTGGGATGTGTTTCGAAGTTTTTTCTTTTGTCCTTGCTTTGTATTTGTTAAGGGGACGGTTGCAAACAACTTTAATATAATGGAACGCAACCGACCCCGGGGTCCGCGATGCAGCCTGGTGGACTGCGGCCGAACACCTTCCGGGTAAGAAGGTAAAACAACCAACTTAAATAACAATCCCCTCCGTGTTACAGCACACCAGAGCGGGAATAGGAATTCGCACTATCTCCGTTAACTGGATAAATAAAGTATCTGTAGTCCTGTTGCAGCACAGGGACTACACAGTTGGTGCTAGGATGCGTGTGTGACTCACGCCGGCGTGTAAGTGCTCTCAGCCGGCGTGCTACCGGGCTGAGGAGAATCACTCCACGTGGCTTACAGGCGGTACCAGGAATACGGCGTCTGCAGACTGCTCGGGGTGTATGGCGACCCCCTAGTCGGAGCCAGACTGTCAGACGAAGCTACCTGCCTATTTCCACTAAACCTGCCTATTTCCACTAAAGCACACGTGGAGCTCAAACGACCAAGCGTCCACACAACACCATCACTGCTCAATGATCAGAGCGCGCCGCCATGTTTATGGGCGGGCTATTTAAAGATTAAGCCCTGCCCACCGTCGCACCATTGGAGACGTCACCCATGACCAATCAGTCGGTGCCAGGTCACCGGATCAGCTGACTCCCAAACCACCAATCACGGTCCGCCATGTCACGGGCATGCTCGGTACAGAGAAACCTGGACTTAGGCTTTAGCAGCCCTGTCTCCCTCCGCAACCTATGCTTCATGTTGCTAGGCACAAAGACCAGAGAGACAACCTGTACGTCTTGTGGACCAGCTAGGCATTGGGACTGATGTCGATGCTGAGCAGCATCAGCCCCGGCTGGACTGGAATGGGAGACCACAGAAGGTTCTGGACCTATTTCGAATCCAGCAAACGCCCGACGCCTAACAGTATTACTTACCAGATCTCTCATTTATCTACTCTGGGATATAAATGTATTAACCACTGAGTAATAATTTTTTGCATAATTTTATTTCATGTGCCATGACCTATTGTGTGAATGACAATATGCCATATAGACACACAGTTGTGCTTCTTGTAGCATACCACTTTTGTTTTGAATGACCTTTGGGTATTCTATCAGTGTTATTTAATTTATGCACACGCTATGTCCGGGTTTGTCCATCAATTTGCCTCTTCTGTGTTTTTTCCTGTTTTATGTATGTTTGTTATTTAATGAATTGTTAAATAAAAATATATTTTTATAGTTCACTTGGCCCATGTATGAAGTGTTTTCTCTTTTTGTGCTTTTCTGTGATGTATACTTCATGGCCTTATTTATAGGATCCAATTATAGGTGTTTCTCGAAGTATCCACAGGGACAAATGATAGCGTATACTACATGTTTTGTTTGACAGGAGATAAATCCTTTTACTGTATGGACTACAAAACCCATTTGGATTGTTTGTTGGTAATATGGAATGTACAAAAAGAACAGTGTCCATATTTATAGTTCCCTGTTAATATGTTATTGTCCTAACCAGTTGGATTTCTTGGTTATAAATCTATTATGGACCAAAATGTCCCCTAAATTGTGACACCTTCTATAAGATATGATTGGTTTGAATTTTGCTCTATCATATAGATTATCATTTTCCAGTAAATATCATTTTTTTTTTGTATAACTGTATGGATGATATTCATCATTGGATTATGTTTGAAATTAAAAATACATTTTTCGTCTTCAGGGTCATGACATTTTTTCTGTTTGAAAATCAATTCTTTTTGAGTTTTTTTTTTTAAGCTTTATTCAGGGCCTCATTTAATGTATGCGTCGGATATCCTCTCTTTCTCAGGCAGTTTGAAAGTTCATTCGCCTGAGAAAGGAAATGTCAGAGTTATTAATTGTTCTCAATCTGAGATACTGGCTATACGGTAAGCCCCGTTTAGTATACTGTGGGTGTGCGCTATTAAAGCGGAGAAGCATGTTTGTGGCAGTATTCTTTCTAAAGGATTCAGTATGTATGGTGCTATCTTTACTCATTATTCGCAAGTCCAAAAAATCTAAATTGTGTCCCCCCGAACACAGAGGTTAATCATGTTTTCCACGTTGATAGTATACAAATAAGATACAAACTCATTAAACTGTATTTCCGTACCAGCCCATATGATAAAAATATCGTCCACATATCTGTGGAATGCCCTTATATATTTTATATATGGAGAAAAGGTGTTAAAGATATACTTTTCTGCAAACATTGCGAAGAACAAGTTAGAGAAGGTACATGCAACTGGTGTCTCCATCACAGTGCCTGTGGTTTGTAAAAACCATGAATCACCGAATTTAAAAGCATTGTTGGTTAACACAAAGGACAAAGTATCCGTAACAAAATCTATATATTCTTCATCATTTTCTATGTTAGTCAAGATTGTTTTTATAGCCACTATACCCTCATTCTGCAGAATACCGGTATAGAGGCTCTCCACATCGATAGAAGCTAAGAACCAATCATCCTGCCAATCAGTATTCTGAATATTTGCTATAGGATGGCATATTCACTAGCAATGGTTTTAATAATCAAATCAGATATTTGGAGAGAGGTTCTGTTAATGTGGCATAAGCAGAAAAGGAATATTTATATATAAAACTTTGGTTTGGTGGAAAGCAAGTCAGTCCTATTCTGTTTGAGGTCTGCCTCATAAGCTGTTTTCAGGATCTTATCCGGGTAGCCCCTATCCAGAAATCTGTTGTGTAAATCTGCTGCTTGTTGTTTAAAGGTATTTATATCAGAGCAGTTTTTCTGCAGTTTCAAAAACTGGTCACTTTTTTTAAAAGGTATAAAAAGAAATAGACAAGTCACATAAAGAAAGCCTGACAAAAACAGACCGGCCTAGTATAATAGGCTGAGATAAAGTTTGTTATGTAAGTTGTCTTATGCATAATAATAACAACAGCACATAAAGTCAATCCGTTTAGATAATCAGAGAGAGATACAATTTACATCACAACCAGTGAGCCATAATAATAAATTGGAATGAGCTCACTCAATTGCTAAAAGGGACCAATATCTGTCCTCCGGGTTCCATAAGGAGTATGAGCATCCACAGTGCTAACTTTCACTCCCACAGGATAAAAGGGATTAGAGGGATCCTTATAAACGTTATACCGCCTCCTGACACGTTTCATTCCATATGGGACTCATCGGGGTTATGGCAGCCAGGGCGGAGGTCTCCTGTTGCAACAGAGACAGCATATACAGCCTCCTGTTTTAACATCTACAGACCCTGTATCCTTAAATACAAAATGATTTTGCGGGTAATGATTCTCCTTCCGTTCATCTCACTGTCCTATATGTTACTCCGTGGGAGTAGCATTAACATAATCTCCAAAACACCTCCCACCTTTCATGAGGTCATGACCAGCACACCTCACTGTTGAAATGTCATAGTCTGTGGTGGACCATCATGGTTGGTGCGCGGTAACTCAGCGCTACTGTGACTACGCATCACATCCGGTGCGCGACTCCCACGTCACTTCTGGTGCGGAGGTCCCACCATATTTGCCGTGGAACGCATACATGCTCACTCTGCGGGCCAGCTCCGGCCATTTTTTACATATGGGGTAATTGTCATGGTGACTAAGTCTTATCCACAAATATTTCATGTGTCCCATAATCTCCATTAGTGCTGCATATAAAGTACTGGAAAATTAAGTACTATGCATGGACAAACATTACTGGGTATTTCCAATACCTTGATATTACACATAGAAAGAGTTTTGGATGGTTCCTCTAAAAGCCACATAGAATCAACTATTTTCTCTGAGTGACAGAAATCAATGTGAAAGATACTTCCTACAATATACCAAAGAACTTCCTTCAATATACAAATAAAAAACCTTGGCAGATGAAACATAGGGATGATCTATGGCATCAGCACGATGATACAGGATGGCGGCCATGGAATATACTAGCCCTACGCTGTCACAATCTATTTTCATAGTCCTACCTGACAGCAGAGGTTGGCACCCTAGGAACTGCGCAGTGGCGCCCCTGCTCCACGGCTGCTGTCCCTGTGTAAGATATCTCTAAAAAGGCCTTCATCTACATTAAACAGCCAAAAGAGAGCTGCTCATTTAGACCCTTTGGGTGCATAGAACCCAAACGATAAATCCATCTTGCCTCATGCTGCAAAATGGATCATCTCAGTCGCCACCTTGTATCGTTTTCTCCCACTTCTCAATTCTCAGATATTAAATGGAAGTGATCAACCGCCCATGTGCAGATTAACATGTTTTGCTATGGGGGTATCTCTTTTTTTTTTACAATATCTCAGGTGTTCCCCAATGCATCTTCTAAACTCCCTTTTTGCCTAGCCGACATAAATCAGACCGCAGATACATGTTGCCCTATAGATCACCCCCTCACTTCTACAATTAATGAATGATCTTATAATGTAGATCCTGCCAGTGTTTGTGTGTCTTGCCCATCTCAATGGCTTTTCATGCCACACAGCCGCTGCACTTAAAGCAGCCATGTATTCTTTGTGGCAGCCATGTGGTTTTCTCGGGTGAGGTGTAGTGGTTGTGTACCATGCAATCTCTTAATGACCAGCCTTTTGAGTACGTGATTTGGGGATATGCTGGTAGTAGATCTCCAATGTCAATATTCATTTTCAGTATTTGCCAATGTCTACTGAATATTCCTCTCACTTTTGTGGCACCATTATTAAATGTGGTTATGAATTGTAGTCCTTATTTGTTGTCTGATTCTTTGGGTTTGGTGGAAAGCAAGTCAGTCCTATTTTTTTGAGGGCTTTCTCATAGGCTGTTCTCAGGATCTTATCCGGGTAGCCCCTATCCAGAAAAGAAATCTGCTGTGTAAATCTGCTGTTTGTCTTTTAAAGGTATTCATATCAGAGCAGTTTTTCCACAGTTTCAAAAACTGGTCTCAGGGAATAAACCCTTTTCTGTACCGTAGGGTGATTGCTTTCCAATCTGAGTAGGGAATTTGTTGCCGTGGGTTTTCTATACGTGCTGGTGCCCAGATGTCCATCCAAAGTCCTATCTATCATCACATCCAAAAATGGAAGTTTGTTGGGATTAGATTCAGACGTAAAAGTTAGTCCAAGGTCATTAGTATTCAGAGAGGTAATAAATTCCAAGAAACGGTCGTCCGTGCCCCTCCAGATAACAAAAACGTCATCAATATATCTGAGCCATATTAGAATCTTCTCACTACCCATAATGCCATCATCACCAAAAACTCTGGTTTCCTCCCACCAGCCCTTGAGCAGATTTCCATACTAGGGGGCACAAGGGCTCTCCATCGCCGTACAAATAACAACGACCACCTGGCCTGTCATGGATTAAGAAGTTGTGCAGACTGCAAACAGGCTAGAATCTTGTGGTCTGTGTGGATAACCTCCGGATGTATAGCCCACTCCAGCAAGAATAACCAGTCCTCCAGTGTCAATTTTACAGCAAGCAGTTCCCGATCACCAATAGAGTAACTTCGTTCTGGAGAAGATGTTAGAAAAGAAAGCTCAAGTCACCATGAGCCCGGGTGAGGACTTCTGGGTAAGAATGGCTCCAGTCCCTGAGGAACAAGCATCCACCTCCAGAAAGAACTGCTTATTATTGTTCGGACGATGCAGCACAGGAGCAGAGGAAAAGGCCAGTTTTGAAGATACAAAGGCACTTTCAGCCTCATGTGTTCATATCTTAGGATTGGCCCCTTTGCTGGTCAGGGCTGAAATAGGAGCAGTCCAGGAAGAGAAATGGGTGATGAACTGGCGATAGTTGTTAGCGAGTCCGAGAAACCGCTGGATCGATTTCAGACCATCTGGACGGGTCCACTTCAGGATGGCGGACATTTTTCCTGGATCAATTTTCAGGCCGGTCACAAAGATTATGTATCCCAGAAAAAGAAGAGAAGTCTGCTCAAAAACGCACTTTTCGGATTTGGTGTACAGACGGTTCTCCCTTAGCCTCTGCAGAACCTGACAAACATCTCTTCGGTGTGGAGGCAGGTAGGGGGAGAACACCAAGATATTGTCCACGTACACAACAACACACGTGTAGAGAAGATCCTGGAAGATGTAGTTCACTAGTTCTTGAAAGACTGCAGCTGCATTACAGAGTCCAAACTGCATAACATGGTACTCGTAGTGGCCATCAGGGATATTAAAGGTCGTTTTCCAATCATCTTCCTGGTGAATTCGCCCCACGAAGGTCGAGTTTAGTGAAGATTCTGGAATCTTTAAGACGATCGAACAGATCAAAGATGAGAGGCAGAGGATGTTTATTTTTTATCGTTATTTGATTTAATCCCCTATAGTCGCTGCAGCGTCAAAGCGCACCGTCCTTCTTTTTCACAAAGAAGAATCCTGCTCCAGCCGGAGAGGAGGATTTCAGGATAAATCCCCTATCAAGATTCTCTTTAATATATTCGGACATGGTTTGGGTCTCGGCCTGTGACAGTGGATAGATTCGACCCCGTAGGGGGGGATGCTCCTGGAAGGAGATCGATAGGATAGTCATACAGCCTATGAGGTGGTAGTATCTTAGCCTCCTCCTTGTCAAAGACGCTGGTGTACTTTAAATACACGTAGAGAGAAATCAAAGTTCCACGGGCTCGGTAACTAACTGGATGGTCTCGGAAAGAGGTTTTCCATCCACTGATGAAACCACCAACGGATAATGTAGACATTGAATCGGGTTTTTATACCGCTCAGCAACGGCCTATTGAATGAAATTGCCGGCAGAACCGACATCTAGGTAGGCCGACTCGACAAAACAAATGTTGCTGCAGGAGACCAACACTGTCAGAGCCAGCAATGGAGAGAAGTGATTCTTGCCAAAGGCAGCCTCTCCAACAGACCCTAGGCATTGGAGTTTCCTGGTTTCTAAAGGCAGGATCAGATAAGGTGTTCGGGACTGCCACAATATAAGCATGTTCCCTCCTGCACAATGAGCCTCCTGACGACGCTTAGCCAACCTCACCTTGTCAATCTGCATAGACTCTGGGAGAGGTTTCGCCGCAGGGGCTTACTGGGTAATCGGCCTTTGGAAAGTTGGAGCCAGGCGAACAGATCTTTATTTGCGGGTCACTTCTTTGGTCTGCTCGTGGAACCTGATGTTTCTCCGGGTTGCCAGGGACACTAGGTCATCCAATGTGGTGGGTATTTCCCGACCGGCTAGCTTGTCCTTGATTTGTCCAGAGAGGCCCTCCCAGAAGGTAGCCACCAGAGGCTCATTATTTCAAGCGAGTTCGGACGACAAGGTATGAAAATGAACAGCATACTGGCTCACTGTGAGGTTACCCTGGTGTAGCCTGAGTAGCGAAGATGCTGTAGGTCTCTAGAAAGGACTGGAGGTTTGACACTACAGGATCCCCTCTCTTCTACAGTGGATTGAGCCATGCTAGAACTTCGCAAGAGAGATGAGACATGATGAAAAACACTTTAACCTTGTCTGAGACGAACTGATGAGCCAGAAGTTTGAAACACAGTGTGCACTGATTGATAAACCCCTGAAACAGGGCAGCAGCTCCAGCATACAGTGGAGGAGCAGACAGACGAGTTCCAGAGATGGGTACATGAGCCACTGAAGGAATCAAAGCAGCCTGGGTAGAAGTAGATACAGATGGAATCGAAAATGTGTCTAGAGGGGTATTTACTGTCTGTAGGTAGGATAAGATCTTATCCTGTTGGTCTTTCTGCAGGAGACCTATTGGTATAGATCAAAGATGGAGGAAGCCATGGCCTGTAACGGACTGGGTGGTAGAACCACTGCACCGTGAACCAAGGAGAGCCTGGAGGGGCATGACTAGGGCCTTCACCAACTCTGACCACAGATGCACGGCGGCTTGACGATACTGCGATACAAGGAGAGATGAGGGAGGTGGGACCAGGTTCTAGTTCGAGACTTACTTTGGGTGGATGGCAGCTGACCCCCAAGGGACTGGAAACAGGAACGGCCAGGAATGAGACTTGGTGGGCACAGCTGGTAGACAGGTGGGGAGGCAGGTGTACTGGATACAAGCACTGGGACCAGAGAACTAGCAAGCATGTTAGTAACAGACATACAACGTTGCTCAGGCACCTCCCATCAGGTGGAGGTGCCTTAAATAGGGTGGGACACTTTAGGATGGCGTGCACTGTTCCTTTAAGAGGACAGGACAGTGCGCGCCTGAAGTACAGTGCCTTGGGATCTGCATGTGGTGCACACACCCCGGGCATCAGCAGAACCAGGAAGTGCAGAACTGGGGCCGCGGTGGTGAGTGAGTCGGTGTCTCTGCCAGGGGAGAGAGGCAGGAGGCCGAGGCGCCGGCGTTACATAGGCCACCACTTTTACTTGCTCATTGCAACTCCCGGGAATAAAAAAAATCCATTTATGACTTCATCCCTTCTGAAAGCTGCTAAAAGTGTTTAGACTGCACAAATAAAAAGAATAAGGGATAAGGGAAACCCCTATTTAACGCCACAATTTATTTTCACATTCTTGAATAAAAAAACATTGTTGGATATTTTGCTAAAACACGATCTGTATAGAGATTTCATACATTTGCTAAAAACATCTGGCCATCCCATTTTTTCTAAAAGTGCAAATAAAAAATCATGGGCAGCTCTTATCATATGCTTTTTCGAAGTCCAAAGTGATCAATGCAAGCTTCTGTTTTCTGTCTGAAACATCCCACGAAATATCCCTGAGCCGCTGATTATCTGATTTGGTACTGAGCATGTCTGATCCACCTCTACTACAGAGCTGATTACATTGTTCAATCTGTTTGCCAGTAACTTTGAATATATTTTGTAATCTGTATTTAAAAGGGTGATTGGTCTCCAGTTCTTTATCTGTTCCTTATTACCTTTTTAAAAAAATAAAATAATAAGACCCTCCCACCATGTCCCTCTACTTCTTTACCGGGCACTCGACCGCCTGATGATAATTCACAGATGCAATTAAAGAAGTTACTACATTCAACATCCTTATGCCCATATGTCTAGCACCAGCAACAATAACACAGCATCCCTGTAAAAAACAAATAACTTCAGCTACGATTGATGAAGACTTGCGGCAGCGGTCTGGACTCGCCTTCTTCATCATCTGAATCTCTGTTGAATGGCACTAGGTATTCTCGCTTCCCATTTCATGCTCCAAAATTTGTTTCCCCGCGCTTTTTAGGGATGACTTTATCACAGTATCTCAACAGGTAACTTACTACCTCATTATCCGTAATAAACTAACTAAACAATTGAATTGTCAAAAGATTCATTGAAAATTGGAAGGAGGGCATCACCTTCTCCCCTTACAATTCCTTCCTTTCTCTATTTGCTCCATAAAAAGCGAAGGCGCTTTCGCACTGTGATGTTTTATACAGTATGACATCATACAGTCCTCGATCTTCAGGAGCTTGCAGACAACCTCAAAAATATACTTAATATCCTTCACCTGCTGATGAGCATGGGAAACCATGAACCTGATGGTATTTTTTAACGAATAGTCCTCCGAGAAGTAGTCGTTCAGGTTGTTCTCCTGATTCTCCCTCCTTGCCTCCAGAATTTTCCTCCATTTCCTTTTACAGAAACTAAAAAAAAAAACCTCACACCGATCGCAGCTCCTTCCGAATTCCGTTCTCCTCTGTCCAACAACCACCATTCCATGGACAACGAAAACAAACTCCAGGAAGAAAAGGTGATTGTATGTTTGGCTCTACACCCAATAGCTACAATAAGACTGAAGTTCAAAAGGCCAAGTGTACGAAATTCACCCAGGTCACACTACACATCGCAGCCAAAAGGCAGAGAAGCGATAACTCAAATGGCTTTCGGACTAACTGCGCACCCTGGCCTCGTACAAACACCCATTGTAGAGATAGGGCCAAAGACTCGCCTTAGGAAGACGTCTTGTTAACCAGTAGACACCTTAACACCCACAACTCTGCTACTTGTTGCAGCTGCAATCCACATGTTTCGAATCTGCATAACTCCTCCTATTTTAACACCCCCATGTGCCTCAACACCAGGGGGAGGGAGGAGAACTAATTAATAAACAAATGAGCAGCTGTCTTTCCTTAACACTGCTGGTGTTTCCTTACCTGCTACCAGATAGCCAGTTAAAGGCAAGGGGCCCATTATGATATGCACAATGGTCCATTCACTAATTCTAACCACTGCAAGCTGTCTGCCTGGCTGGCAGATAAACAATAGGATGCTCAGACAGACAGACAGACTGACATAGGCAGCACTTTAAAACAACACCACAGACAAAACTTCATTATTTGTTTACATGTCCGACTCTGGAATTATAATAATCTCCTTGCCCATTTGCTCCAGGGCAAGTTTTATATCTTCCTCGACATCATTAATACCATTTTCCACCTCAATTCCTACATTCTTTACTTTATATAATACCTGTAATTTACTATTCAGCTGATTAAAGAAATCTTTTTTCCTCCTAGCTTTTTGTACCCCTACCGAAAAAAAAAAAAGTTTAATTTTCATCTCCTCCCACCAATCCACCATTGAACTACTTATTCTCTTATTGCTTCTACATTTCAAATAGTACTGCCTAAACTTCCCAGTAATCTTCCAGTAGGGGAGGTATTCAGTTTCTAAGAAGTTCTGGCCCGACTCACTCCACCTGCAATAGAGCATTTAAATAGTAAGAAATTATTGTCTGAAAAGAAATTGGAGCGTAAACATCATTTCAATGGATTTAAGCTTTTGGAGGCTAAAATTAAATGAAGTCGGGAACTGGAATTCTTATTACTTCACGTCATTCAATTTTCTTCTGAAGTTTTCTTGTTACAAGTCCTGTAAACATCCATCAAATTAAAATCCAAAATCAAGTTTTTCAACAATACCGATGACATATCATAGCCACTGTGGCCTGCTCAGGAAAGGAGTTTTACCTCTTTAATTCCTTCACAACCTTGGATGTATCCATATGTCCAGGTTGGCAAGTAGTTATCGACCTTGGACGTATGGGTATGTGCAGGCGATTTTGCATGCACAGCACGATCACTGCCTGGTGTTCAGCTGACATGACAGCTGACACCAAGCACTCACAAACAGGAGCAGTGCCCGCACCACTCCCGGCAGTTTAACCCGCTAAATGCTGCAATCGATATAAATCGCAACATTTAGAAGGCAGGTAGAGGGAGGGGGGCCCCTTCAGTTCTCTGTCTGGCGTCCCTGCAACATCATTGCAGGGGCCCGATCGTTGACATGGTGATTTGATGACGACATCCGGATCACCAGAGCTATTAAGCTTGTTACCATGCTCAGAGCATGGTGTAACAGTTTATAAAGCATAGCTATGCTCGTGTATTGCTATGCTTTTATTGTGGGAAAAATTTTGGTGCCGTTTTTACCCATTCCCCATGTGAAAATGTAAAATAAGTGGCTAAAACAAAATTTTGATGGTAAAAATGTAATTTTTTTTTTCACTGCCCAATGGTATAACATTCTGTGACACATTTGTGGTGTCAATATGACCACTTCACCCCTAGATGAATTCATTGAGAGGCGTAGTTTGTAAAATGGGGTCACTTATGGGGGGGTCTGCTGTTCTGTCACCTCAGGGGCTCTGCCAATGTGACATGGCACCCTCAAACCAGTCCATCAAAATTTAAACTCCATTAAGGTGCTTCTTTCCTTCTGAGCTTTGCACTGTGCCTTTAGTATTACGGGCCGTGAGCCACACTCCGTCGCCCAGATAGGATACGGGGACAGGACGACGACAACCGACTCTCTATGTGTGGAGTCCGTCACAGGTAACAGCTGGGGAAGACCAGCCGGACTTTGGCGGACAGATTTATCTCTCGCACAGACGGAACATGAGAGAACAAAGTTCTTGACGTCCTGGCGCCACCAATAGGACTGTTGAAGGGACTTAGTGGTACGTTTGACCCCCAGATGAGCTCCGATCTTAGGGGCATGAGCACAGGAGAGCACCTCATATTGTAACTTAGGGGAAACAAACGTCCTCCCCGACGGAACCTGGTTAGAGGACACTGCAGCCACCCTCTCTACCTGAGAGTTCTTTTCGACATAGTCTGACAAGACCCGGGTCCTAGGGACAGACAAAGAATCTGTACAGGAGACCACATCGGTAGAGGGTTCAGAGACTACCCTCCGGGTGACTTTGACCATACACTGAGACGCACAATTCTCACTCCAGGAAGCAATTCTCCCCGTATTCCAGTCAATGTGTGGAGTATGACAGAATAGCCAGGGGAGACCCAATAACACCTCGTCTAATCCACCGGGAATAATAAGAAATGAGATGACCTCCCGGTGGCCCTGAGGAAATGACATGGTAAGGGGAATCGACTGGTGGGTGATTTGCGCGTCCAGGAATGAACCATTGACAACACTAACGTTCACTGGTCTTGAGAGCAACTCTATAGGGATGGCATGCCTCTGGGCAAATGTAGATGATAAAAAATTGCCATCAGCACCAGAGTCCACCCACGCCTTGGCAGTAACTGCAGATGTACCAAAAGACAATGTCACGTTATATAATAATTTGGAGGAAGAAGTCCCAGAATTTAATACACCTCCTCCAACGGTGGTAAGACCTACTCATTTTCCCGACTGCTTGGAACCCTTATTTACGGGGTACCCCAAAAGAAGTGCAGGACAAAAACGAGAAGGACCAGACTCAGTCCGGGATATATCCATAGCCTCAGGCTCCGGGTCGAGAGTCTCGGGTTTGGAAATGGGTCTAGAGAAGGATGGTGCCAACTGATACTGAGGTCTAGCAACCTCCAGCTCTAACTTGTGTTCCGCATGACGCAAATCTATACGGTCAGCGAGAGATATTAACTCCTCCAGGGAGGTTGGAATCTCTCTGGTAGATAGAGCATCTTTAATATGCCCAGCCAGACCCTTCCAGAACACCGGGATAAGCGACCGCTCAGACCAATCCAGTTCTGAACTGGATGGCACAGTGGCTGGCGGTGGCCGAACCCTGGATCAATGCGAGAAGCTTAAGAGCCGTATCATGCATGACCTGAGGACCTAGGAATACACCTTTTAAGGTCTTAAGGAAAAGACCCGCATTTACTACAACCGGATCATTCCACTCCCGTAGAGGAGTAGCCCACTCCAGAGCCATGTGAGAGAGTAATGAGATGATGTATCCCACTTTGGCTCTTTCGGAGGGGAACCGTGCCTCCATCATCTCCAAATGAATGGAGCATACATTAATAAAACCCCTGCAGAGTTTACTGTCCCCAGAAAATTTTTCTGGGAGAGCAAAACGGGGTAATGGGGCACTTGCAGTGCTTGCAGTATTCACCGCAGCCAAGTTAATAATATTGGCTGCTAGAGTAGCCGCCTGGGTAGCTACTGCAGTGATATCAGCGACCGGGACAGCTTGTTCCAGAGATTTAAGTCTGGCCTCAATTCGCTGTATATACTGCAGCTATTGCTGGTTGTCGGCCATATTCGGCAAGACCCTGGCGCTCTGATACTGTTAGGAGGGCGGTTGCAGACAACTTTAATATAATGGAACACAACCGACCCCGGGGTCCGCGATGCAGCCTGGTGGACTGCTGCCGAACACTTTCCGGGTGGAAAGGGAAGCAACCAACTTAAATGTAAAACCCTTCCGTGTTTCTGCACACTGGAATGGGTATAGCAATTCGCACTATCTCCGTTAGCTGCACGAGAGATAGGCAGAGAAAAACTATCTGTAGTCCTGTTACAGCACAGGGACTACAGTGGCGGCGCTAGGATGCGTGTGTGACTACGCCAACGGGTACACGTGCCTCCAGCCAGCGTGCTACCAGACTGAAGGGTTCAGCTCCACGTGGCTGACAGGCGTTAGCCGTGAACAGGACGTCTGCAGGCTGCTCGGGGTGATAGGTGCCCCTTTGGCTGAGCCAGGCAGCTAGACGAAGCTACCTGCCTCTATGGAGCTAACCTGCCTAAGCGACCTGTGCTAATTAGCCGAGCGAACTCTGGCATCGGCAGGTCGCGGAGTGAACAGCTAGGGAACACGTGGAACACAGTTGTCCACACAACAGCATCACTTGCTCAAATGATCAGAGCGCGCCACCATGTTTGTGGGCGGGCCTTTTAAAGACTAAGCCCTGCCCACCGACGCACCATTGGTGATGCCACCCGTGGACCAATCAGGCGGTGCCAGGTCACCGGGTCAGGTGGGTGCCAAACCACCAATCACGATCCGCCAGGTCACGGGCATGCTCAGTGCGACGAATCCTGGACTTAGATTTCAAGCACCCTGTCTACCTCTACAACCTATGCTTAACATTGCTAGGAACTAAAACACAGGAGACAATCTGTACGTCTCGTGGACCAGCTAGGTGTTGGAGCTGACGACCATGCTGAGCAGAATCAGCACCAGCTGGACCAAAATGGGAGACCACAGAAGGTCCTGGACCCATTTCGAATCCAGTCACAGACCGACGCCTAACACCCCATCTGATATCATGACTAAGACCTAACGAGTCAAAACACGTCGATCTGGATCGCCATGGAGGGTGCATGGTAGTTGCTTTTGACTGTATCCATTAGATTATCTTTTCAATTTTACTCAATAAAGAGAAATTCATTTTAATTAACAATATCATCGCTGTATAAATCTTCTTTTCAAATGTGATGTGGTCCCTAAAAAAATGGTTTAGTAAATTTTGTTGGAAAACCGCTGGTCACCTTTTAACCCTTCTAACTTCCTAACAAAAAAAATTATGTTTCAATAATTGTGCTGATGTACTGTAAAGTAGACATGTGGGAAATGTTATTTATTAACTATTTTGGCTACGACCGCAAATAAAAACCTATGCGCCACCTTATTGAAAGCTTTTTCCAAGTTGATGGACTCTAAAAACAGACTAAAATTGATATAATTATCATAAAAGATCATATCTCTCAACAGAATTAAATTATCGGATATCATCCTCCCAGAAACTGCACGTCTGATGTGACTGAACCATGTCATGTATGACTTTACTCAATCTATTCACGATAAACTTGCTAAAAATTTTGTAATTACAATTTAACAACGTGATGGCGCGCAAAGTTTTCATATCCTGCTCGTACCCTTTCTTGTGGATCAAGGTAATCGCAGATGTGCGGGATGGTTATAAGATTTTTTCGTTTCCACAAACCTCTACTGAAAAGAATTCAGTCTGCCATGCTAAACTCGGCTCTCACCATTTTATGCTCAGAAAAGATATTTACCTCATGGCTGCATTTAATAATTTTAAGAATTAAAATCAATCCTTGATTTGCATATGCCACTTTCTGCTATATATGTATACTTATCAGTACACATATAATAATAATTTAATTAAATGACTGGGGACAATAATCCTAAAATCATTTCCCAGTAAAGGTAACCAGTCAGCAGGATTGTGCTATAGTAACTATAGGGAGTGTTAGGTGGGCGTTACACGGATTAAAATTACTGGGTTGATGAAATCCGCCCTTTGATTGCAGTTTGGAGATAATGACATGCTCGTGCTTCGGGGCAAGCCTGTGGGCAGGTCTTTCCTTGGTGCTCTGTTCTCATATTGATCATGGTGGCTTAAATGACAGGTCACTGATCCTTCAGTGACCGGCCTCCTATTTTAAATACTGCGTTTGCGCTGTTCATATTGTGGTGGTCTTGTAAAATAATTTTTTAAGTCCAGCAAAATGGTGCCCACTTATGCGCAATAGCAGCTATTGCTTGCTGACAGATGATACTGCGCATGCGCCGCAGCCATTTTGCTGCAGCTAAAAAAAAAAATTGGATCCAAGAATATGTCCACAGCGCGTGCACAGTAGAATCTATCAGCAAGCGATAGCTGATACAATGCATACGTGTGCAATATTTTGTTGAAGCAAACTTTTCTTAGATCCAGCAAAAAGGCCACGGTGCATACGCAGTAGCATCTATCAATAAGCAATGATGAAGATAATGCCAGAGCATCAAAAAAAGTCCCACCTACCGGCCCGCCCCGAAGCACAAGAATCAAATTATCTCCAAACTGCAAATAAGATTAAACAAGAACCACAAGATGAATTTCATCACCACAGGTATCATTTTAATCAGTGTAACAATGCCCACCCAACACTGCCTGTACTCTACTTAGCACAATCCTGATGACAGGTTTTTTACTGAGGAATGATATTAACCCCTTAATAACATCTGACGTACTAATACGCGTCTGTGCCCTGGGACTTAAGAGCCAGACCCGTATTAGTACGTCATCGCGATCGCGCGCGCACACAGGCTGTGCGGGCGCGATCGCCGCCGGGTGTCAGCTGATTGTCACAGCTGACACCCGGTACTATGTGCAGGGAGCGGTCCTGCACCGCTCCCAGCACATTAACCCCCGCGATGCTGCGATCGAAGTCGATCGCGGCATTGCGGGGGCAAGGGGAGGTGATCGGCGATACTCACCTCCTCTTCCGGCTTCCAGCGCAGTCTGCAAAGGCTTCCCGGGTGTTGCCATGACGACCCGATGTCGTCATGACAACATCCGGGTCACCAGAGAGCAGGAAGATTGCTTGGACATGCGCAGTGCATCTCCAAGCAATCTTCACACTGTGCACTTCTGACAGCCTTCATGGCATAGGGATGGTGCTCCATTCCTGTGCCATGCAGGCGATCAGAAAAAAAAAAGTGAAAGTCCCAGAGTGGGACAAAGTAATAAAGTGTATAAACTGTGTGAAAATGGAAAAAAAAAAAAAAAAAAAAAAATGTGCAAAAATATTATAAAAAAATAAAAAAAATAATACACCAAAAATAAAAATATAATGTACCCATCAATAAATATTATTATAAAAAAAATAAAAAAAAAAACAATAAAAGTACACATATTTGGTATCGCCGCGTCCGGAACAACCTGACCTATAAAACTGTCCCACTAGTTAACCCCTTCAGTGAACACGGTAAAAAAAAAAAAAAACGAAACAAAAAACAATTTGGGGAGCTCCAAAGTTTGGGCACAGAGGGGCTCTCCAAACGCAATGTGGTGTCCGCTAACAATTTGAGCCGATTTTCCATTCAATTTGTTAGCGGATACCATGTTGCATTTAGAGAGTCCATGTGTGCCCAAACATTGGAGCTCCCCCACAAGTGACCCCATTTTGGAAACTAGACCCCCCCAAGGCACCTATCTAGATGCATAGTGAGCACTTGGAACCCCTAGGTGCTTCACAAATTGATTCGTAAAAATGAAAGTGTTTTTTTTTTCACTTTTTCATTATTACGAATCAATTTGTGAAGCACCTGGGGGTTCCAAGTGCTCACTATGCATCTAGAAAGGTGCCTTGGGGGGTCTAGTTTCCAAAATGGGGTCACTTGTGGGGGAGCTCAAAAGTTTGGGCACAGAGGGGCTCTCCAAACGCAATGTGGAGTCCGCTAACAATTTGAGCTGATTTTCCATTCAATTTGTTAGCGGATACCATGTTGCATTTAGAGAGTCCCTGTGTGCCCAAACATTGGAGCTCCCCCACAAGTGACCCCATTTTGGAAACTAGACCCCCCAAGGCACCTATCTAGATGCATAGTGAGCACTTGGAACCCCAGGTGCTTCACAATTTGATTCATAAAAATGAAAAAGTGGTTTTTTTTTCACTTTTTCATTATTACGAATCAATTTGTGAAGCACCTGGGGGTTCCAAGTGCTCACTATGCATCTAGAAAGGTGCCTTGGGGGGTCTAGTTTCCAAAATGGGGTCACTTGTGGGGGAGCTCCAAAGTTTGGGCACAGAGGCGCTCTCCAAACGCAATGTGGTGTCCGCTAACAATTTGAGCCGATTTTCCATTCAATTTGTTAGCGGATACCATGTTGCATTTAGAGAGTCCCTGTGTGCCCAAACATTGGAGCTCCCCCACAAGTGACCCCATTTTGGAAACTAGACCCCCCAAGGCACCTATCTAGATGCATAGTGAGCACTTGGAACCCCTAGGTGCTTCACAAATTGATTCGTAAAAATGAAAAAGTGTTTTTTTTTTCACTTTTTCATTATTACGAATCAATTTGTGAAGCACCTGGGGGTTCCAAGTGCTCACTATGCATCTAGAAAGGTGCCTTAGGGGGTCTAGTTTCCAAAATGGGGTCACTTGTGGGGGAGCTCAAAAGTTTGGGCACAGAGGGGCTCTCCAAACGCAATGTGGTGTCCGCTAACAATTTGAGCCGATTTTCCATTCAATTTGTTAGCGGATACCATGTTGCATTTAGAGAGTCCCTGTGTGCCCAAACATTGGAGCTCCCCCACAAGTGACCCCATTTTGGAAACTAGACCCCCCAAGGCACCTATCTAGATGCATAGTGAGCACTTGGAACCCCAGGTGCTTCACAAATTGATTCATAAAAATGAAAAAGTGTTTTTTTTTTCACTTTTTCATTTTTACGAATCAATTTGTGAAGCACCTGGGGGTTGCAACTGCTCACTATGCATCTAGATAGGTGCTTTGGGGGGTCTAGTTTCCAAAATGGGGTCACTTGTGGGGGAGCTCCAATGTTTGGGCACACAGGGGCTCTCTAAACGCAACATGGTGTCCGCTAATTATTCAAGCAAATTTTACAATCAAAAAGTCAAATGGCGCTCCTTCCCTTCCGAGCCCTACAGTGCGCCCAAACAGTGTTTTTTCCCCAAATATTGGGTATCTGCGTGCCCAGGGGAAATTGCACAACAAATTTTGCGGTCCATTTTTTCTTGTTACCCCTGTGAAAATAAAAAAAATTGGGTCTAAAGTAACATTTTTGTGAAAAAAGTTAAATGTTCATTTTTTTCTTCCACATTCAAAAAATTCCTATGAAGCACCTGAAGGGTTAATAAAGTTCTTGAATGTGGTTTTGAGCACCTTGAGGGGTGCAGTTTTTAGAATGGTGTCACTTTTGGGTATTTTCTGTCATAAAGACCTCTCAAAGTGACTTCAAATGTGATGTGGTCCCTAAAAAAATGGTTTTGTAAATTTTGTTGGAAAAATGAGAAATCGCTGGTCAACTTTTAACCCTTATAGCTCCCTAACAAAAAAAAATTTTGGTTCCAAAATTGTGCTGATGTAAAGTAGATATGTGGGAAATGTTATTTATTAACTCTTTTGTGTGACATATCGCTCTGATTTCAGGGCTTAAAAATTCAAATTTTGAAAATTGCAAAATTTTCAAAATTTTCGCCAAATTTCCGTTTTTTTCACAAATAAACGCAAGTGATATCGAAGAAATTTTTCCACAATCATGAAGTAAAATATGTCACGAAAAAACAATCTCAGAATCAAGGGGATCCGTTGAAGCGTTCCAGAGTAATTACCTCATAAAGTGACAGTGGTCAGAATTGCAAAAATTGGCCCGGTCATTAACGTGCAAACCACCCGCGGGGCTTAAGGGGTTAAAAAGAACCTACCTCCTTATTCCTTTTACTCATACTTAGGGACCAAAAGACTTACCATATTTCCATTCTTCATCTGTGGGTTAACCGTTTAAAGCACATTCCTGCAAGCAAATAATTTCTGCATGCATTCTGCTTAGAAATAAGAAACACTACAGCCAACATAGAAATAATCACGAGTAGGGGGTGTGGAGAAACCACGACTCACACCCCATGGTCGTGGAAAAATTGCTTAACTCAAGAGATAGATGTAAAAACACAAGAACAACTGAGTATATAGCATATAAAAAGAACCTTTATTCATAGAAATAAAAGTGTACAAAGTAATCACACTAATGGATGAATAAATACAAGGGGAACAGTACAAAACGACAGGGGCATATAGCAGCTAGTCATGGTAATACAAGACCAAAAAATATGAGGGAGAAAAAAATAAAAGGAAGAAAAAGAGGAGGAGCAATCCAAGAAACCATGTGCCCACAGTGGCAAGGGAGGGAATGCATCTATGACTGGGTCTCAAATATTGAGTAGTAATGGACATGTGTCCCATTATTCCCCAAAATGGGGGCAAAGTGAATAGAGACCATAGTCCATGATGCACTAACCCATCTGAACCATAAGGGGACACTAGATAAAATAGTGTGAAGTAGAATCAAAAAAGAAAAAAGAAGGGAAAAGAAAGGAAAAAAGGGCAGCCCAAAAGCAGCATATGCATAAATAAGCAACAAGGGGGAGGCATCTAAAGAGAAAAAACATACATAAGATGACAATAGATGTAAGTCCCATTATTGGCCCAGGTGAGAGCAGAGTGAACACGGGCCATAATATGAAGATGCACTCACCAATCAAAGCCGCTAGAGACCACTGGGAAAGGGGTCAAGGGGTCGGAAGCCACAGCAGGGGCAGCCCGAGATGAGACCAAACGAGCCTCGACGCACGTTTCGCAGAGAAGCTTTATCAAGAGGCATGACTAGCTGCTATATGCCCCTGTCGTTTTGTACTGTTCCCCTTGTATTTATTCATCCATTAGTGTGATTACTTTGTACACTTTTATTTCTATGAATAAAGGTTCTTTTTATATGCTATATACTCAGTTGTTCTTGTGTTTTTACATGCATTCTGCTTAGGTAATCAAAAATTGCTGCCCTTCTATTCTCTGCAGCAGTACTTCTCACATTCAAGGATATTATAAACAGACAGATGTGAAAACTCAATTTCTTACCCATCTCTATTGTCATCATGTTTTCCTCTTGAAATTCTCAACCTCCTGAACATGTAAATTATTTTGAACAGGTGAGCCCGTTGTACTCACATCCCCAATGCTCCTTGAAAAAAGCATTTCCTCAGCAGTCAAAATACTAAAGGGGTTATGATGTTCAAACCTGCCTCCACCCAAGAGTCAAATCTAAATCTGACTCCTTGTCGTAGGGGAAAAATCAAATTCCTTACAGACATCTCCAGGGAAGGGACATATCACCCTAACATTGAACATATGAGACAAACTATAAATTGAGGTTGAGAAAAACTAATAAAGCAGGGAAAGTAGAAAGGGAGTTGCCACTTCAATTGACGGAAGATCCCACTGTAATGACCAGGTAATTACAGCAGGGAGATTTGCTGGGCAAAAGACAGAGTCTGAGATCCATATATTCAAGAAGCAGTGAAGTGAAATATCTAACATATTCAGAGGTAACTCTTGTTCTCTGCAAAGAAAAACTGGACAATTGCAGTTAGACACACTGTCTCCCGTGTCCAGATATGAATGGGTTTGCATAGATCCAATATTTCTAGGAGATGTAGTGAAGAGACGGATATAACGTATTTACTCACATCACCGTAGGGCCATTAGAACCCCTCCAATTTAATAATGTGCTGATAGTTGATGCTATACATGCCATATTTCATCTCTATCGAAAGGTAAAATTGTGATAGGAAACATGATTACGATATCTACCACCTGGGATCTCTAGGGGCGAAGATATCCTGTAAGTTGATGATCTTATAAAATTCTGAAGGGCTGAGCACATCTCACAAACAGCCGCCACATGAGCTCAAGGAGAGATATGTGGGCGTAACTTTGATATAATAAAAAGCACAAATTGTGTTTGGTCCTTTGTCAGTCCTTGGAAGGTACAGCTTGGTGTGGGATGTGTTCATTTTCCTAAGGGGTATCTCCCTCTACTAAGCTCTGAGCCATTTCCGTGACATAAGGTTTAATAATTTTCTTTCGTTAATCCTTTTTACATTATGTGATTGTATATACCGTATTGTTTTGTTTCCATTTTGTATCATCTTTGTATATTTTTATAAACACTGTCTACCTTTCTGGATTAAATACATAAAATTTAATATCTCTGTGTCTCATACTCTGTAAACCGCACCCCTGAAGCCATAGGATAGATGTAACGTGGGTCCAATTGACCTGTATAAACAATTGGTGGTAGCAGATCATGTTCCTTTTTTCGTTATTGTAGAGCTGGCAGTGACCTTACTGGTTTATATACATACAGTCATGACTGGGATTGGAGAAAGCAGAGTTGGTCTCCCAGATAAACTGGTGACAGAGGTGTGATTTGTGTGATCTCTCCGGTTTCATATGTGACATATTGGTACCAGCGGTGAAACCTGCATGACTCCCCTGGCTGGAATCCTTGACACTCTTCATCCCCAAAGTCAGGTGCAATCATAGGGCTCATCAGCCACACTACTTCTTGCACCCAGCAAAACCTCCATGCCAGAATCCTCCTCAACAAAATGACTACTTTCATCACTTACGTCCCCGCCCAGAGCCACCTGCAGGGAGTCTGGCTTCATCTCCAGAGTGAACCGCTAGGCCGAATCCTGTTTAAGCCTTTTGGCTCCTCTCCAGTTAAGAAAATCATTTTTTTTTATCCATGTGGTATCCATGTGGTCGGCACAATCCTCCCCACTGCAGTGAGGGGGCACCACTACTCCTATCTGTGTCAGTTGATAGGGGACTCCTGCTTCACACACATCAGCAATTACTTCTTTGTCACTGTCACTTTTTTAAGTGCACAGGGGTATAGATCAAAAATTTGGGCATTCAAAAAAAAAAAAAATTTCCTTAACTGGAGAGGAGCCAAAAGGCCGAGAAGCGATAACTCAAACAGGATTCGGCCTAGCAGTGCACACTGGCCTCAGCCTGCCACCCGTTGTGGAGATAGGGCCAAATAAACCCCGGAGGAAGACATCTTGTCAACGACTAGAAGCATGAAAACCGACAACTCTGCTGCTTGTTGCAGCCACCATCCACCCTTTTTAAAGTATCACAGCTTGTAAACGCTTTTGGTAGCCAGCCGAGAGTCTTTAAGTTCTTCTTTGAGAGATTTTCATCCATTCTTTCTTGGAAAATTCTTCCAGTTCTGTGAGATTCCTGGGTTGTCTTGCATGCACTGCTATTTTGCGGTCTAGCCACAGATTCTCAAAGTTGTTCAGGTCAGGGGGCTGTGAGGGCCATTGTAAAACCTTCAGCTTACACCTTTTGAGGTAGTCTATTGTGGATTTTGATCTGTGTTTAGCATCATTATTCATTTAAATAAGCCATCCTTTCATCAACTTCATCTTTTTTAGATGGGTCTTATGTTTGCATCAAAATTTTGTTGAAATTTCATTGAATCCATTCTTCTCTCTACCCATGAAATGTTCCCCGTGCCATAGGCTGCAACACAACCCCATGCTTAATGGTTGGCGAGATGTTCTTTTCCTGAAATTCTGTGCCCTTTTTTCTCAGGATATACCTTTGATCATTGAGGCATAAGAGTTCTATTTTAACCTCATCGGTCAACAAGATTTGTTTCCAAAATGCATAAGGTTTTTTTTATAATCTTTTGCATACATCTGACACTGAATTTTATGGTGAGGATGCAGATGCAGGAGAGGTTTTCTTCTGATGACTTTTCCATGAAAGCCATATTTGTGGAGGTGTCTCTGAACAGTAGAGCAATGTACCATGAGTCTGCTAAATCTTTCTTAAGGTCATTTGCAGTCAAGCGGTGAATCTTATTTGCCTCTTCAGCAATCCTACGAGCAACTCTCACTGAAGTTTGCTTCCAGAACTTACCTTGACCTCCACTGTTCTTGTTAACTGCCATTTCTTAATTACATTTCAAACTGACAAAAGGTCAACTTGAAAACGCTTTGCTATCTTCTTATAGCATTCTCCTGCTTTGTGGGCCTCCACCATTTTCATTTTCAGAGTGCTAGGCAGCTAGAAAAACCCATGGCAAGGCTGCTGTTTTTTGGCACAAGGTTAGACGAGGCTAGGTTTTGCATTACTTGGCTTTTCCTAACGATGATAGTGAACAAGCCATAACCCTAACAGGCTAATTAAGGACTGAAACTTAGACTAAAGTTATCTGAGCACACAGATCTCCAAGGGTGCCCGAACTTTTGCATTGACAATGAAATTTTATTCTGAACAATAATACAAAAGCCCTTAAATTTTATTAACGCAGGTGCTCAAACTGTTTTCCATTACAATTTACACAGCTTTGAAGTCTGCCTCTTACGCTTCGACAAACTTTTTAGCTCAAGTCTCTTTGGGTATTAATTTCTTGAAATGCATCTCTTATGTAATTTTTCAAATCACTGACACTTTTTGGTTTTCGAATATAAACTTTGTCCTTGAGTACTCCCCAAAAGAAAAAATTCATTGGGGTCAAGTCTGGTGAACGTGCCGGCCAATCCATTTATTAGGAAATGTTTCATCAAGATACTCGCGGACTACTCTTGAATAATGTAGAGGGGCCCCATATTGTTGGAAATAAAGGTCATTTGAATTAGGCTGTTGCTCTAACTGGGGAACAACTTGATTCATTAGAATTTCGAGATACTTATCTCCTGTGACTGTTCCATCAAAAAATATTGGTCCTAAAACACCAAAACTTGAAATACCACCCCAAACATTGACACCAGGCTCATTTAGTTGTTGCTTTAATGTTAAATGCATGTTCTCATTATGCCAGTAAATACAATTATGTTTGTTAATATGGCCGGATAATTTGAAAGAAGCTTCATCACTCCACATAATGTTATCTAAAATTACTAGATTTTCTTCAATTTCGTTAAGCATAATCTCACTAAATTACAGCCGTCTGTCTTGATCATCCTCCAATAAACCATGAATTAGACGTCCGATAAGCTTTCCACCCAATAGATTTCAGGATTCGCATGATAGAAGCTCGTGAAATTCCCAATTCCAAAGAGGCTCTTCTGGTGGACTTTTTTGGACTCTAAACAAATGTTTCTGCAACAAGTTGTTTATTATCTTCTGTACAGACTGTTTTGGTTCGACCAGTTTTTGGAGCATTAAGGATTGAGCCAGTGGCGTTAAATTTTTAAATTTGTCACTAATGCGGTAAATGGTTTGTCTCCTTGAGGCTTGAGTACCAAATGTTTCAACCAATTTGCTCTAACGGTTTCAGCATTTTGAGATTTCCAATACTCTGCTAATATTCATTTTCTTTGATCTGTATTTCAATTATTTGCCATTATCTGAAAAGAAAACAGATTTGGGGGAGATCTATCTGTGAAAACTAGATCTGTGAAACTGGCTCAGTTGCCCTTAGCAACCAATCAGATTCCACCTTTCATTTTCCAAAGAGTCTGTGAGGAATGAAAAGTGGAATCTGACTGGTTGCTAAGGGCAACTGAGCCAGTTTCACTTTACACCATGTTTAATAAATCTCCCCCTTCATAACCTTATTACATTCTGTCCACCAACTTTTGGACCACCCTGTATATATATATATATATATATATATATATATATATACACACTGTGTGCAGAATTTTTAGGCAACTTGTATTTTAGAGGATTGTTTTTATTATTGATCAACAACTATGTTCTCAATCAACCGAAAAGACTCATAAATATCCAAGCTTAATATTTTTGGAAGTTGGAGTGGGTTTTTTTTAGATTTGGCTATCTTAGGAGGATATCTGTTTGTGCAGGTAACTATTACTGTGCAGAATTATTAGGCAACTTAATAAAAACCAAATATAATCCCATCTCACTTGTTTATTTTCACCAGGTAAACCAATATCAGTGCACAAAGTTTAGAAATAAACATTTCTGACATGCAAAAACAAAAACCAAAAAAATTAGTGATCAATATAGCCACCTTTCTTTATGATGACACTCAACAGCTTTCCATCCATAGATTCTGTCAGTTGCTTTATCTGTTTTCGATCAACATTGCGTGCAGCAGCCACCAGTCTCCCAGACACTGTTCCGAGAGGTGTACTGTTTTCCCTCCCTGTAGATCTCACATTTTATGATGGACCACAGGTTCTCTATGGGGTTCAGATCAGGTGAACAAGGGGGCCATGTCATTATTTTTTCTTCTTTTAGACCTTTACTGGCCAGCCACGCTGTGGAGTAGTTGGATGCATGTGATGGAGCATTGTCCTGCATGAAAATCATGTTTATCTTGAACAATACTGACTTCTTCCTGTACCACTGCTTGAAGAATTTGTCTTCCAGAAACTGCCAGTAGGTCTGGAAGTTGAGCTTCACTCCATCCTCAACCCGAAAAGGTCCCACAAGTTCATCTTTGATGATATCAGCCCATACCAGTACCCCACCTCCACCTTGCTGGAGTCTGAGTCGGAGTGGAGCTCTCTGCCCTTTATTTATCCAGCCTCTGGCCCATCCATCTGGCCATTCAAGAGTCACGCTCACTTCATCAGTCCATAAAACCTTTGAAAAATCATTCTTAAGATATTTCTTGACCCATTCTTGACGTTTTATCTTATGTTTCTTGTTCAAAGGTGGTCGTTTTTCAGCCTTCCTTACCTTGGCCATGTCCCTGAGTATTGCACACCTTGTGCTTTTTGATACTCCAGTAACGTTGCAGCTCTGAAATATGGCAAAACTGGTGGCGAATGGCATCTTGGCAGCTTCACACT
This sequence comes from Phyllobates terribilis, assembly GCF_046119375.1. Classification (NCBI taxonomy): domain Eukaryota; kingdom Metazoa; phylum Chordata; class Amphibia; order Anura; family Dendrobatidae; genus Phyllobates; species Phyllobates terribilis. Next base: position 100,939,897 of record NW_027362765.1, read on the forward strand.
TGATTTTCCTCAATTCATTGACAATTATTTTGCGCCTTTTTTGGCCAACGCGCTTCTTACGTCCCTGTTGGCTATTTGCCATGAAACGCTTGATTGTTCAGTGATCACGCTTCAAAAGTTTGGAAATTTCAAGACTGCTGCATCCCTCTGCAAGACATCTCACAATTTTGGACTTTTCAGAGCCTGTCAAATCTCACTTTTGACCCATTTTGCCGAAGGAAAGGAAGTTGCCTAATAATTAAGCACACCTTATATAGGGTGCTGATGTCATTAGTCAACACCCCTCCTCATTAAAGAGATGCACATCATCAGATTTACTTAATTGGTAGTTGGCTCTCAAGCCTATGCAGCTTGGAGTAGGACAACATATATAAAAAGTATCAAAGTAATCAAAATACGCATTTGCCTAATAATTCTGCACGCGGTGTATATGTATATATATATATATATATATATATATATATATATATATATACAGGGAGGTCCAAAAGTAGGTGGACAAATATATATATTTTTTCCATAGATACAAAGGAAATGTGTCTTCTGTAATTTTAGGCCTTTTAAAGATCATTTAACCCCTTCAGGACCCAGCCTATTTTGACCCTAAAGACCTTGGCATTTTTGTCAATTCTGACCAGTGTCCCTTTACGAGGTAAAAACTCTGGAACACTTCAACAGATCCTAGCGATTCTGAGAATGTTTTTTCGTGACATATTGGGCTTCATGTTAGTATTAAATTTAGGTTGATAATATTTGCGTTTATTTGAGAAAAAATCAAAAATTTGGTAAAAATTTTGAAAATTTTGCAATTTTCAAATTTTGAATTTTTATTCTACTAAACCAGAGAGTTATGTGACACAAAATAGTTAATAAATAACATTTCCCACATGTCTACTTTACATCAGCACAATTTTGGAAAAGAAAAATTTTTTTGGTAGGAAGTTTGAAGGGTTCAAAGGTAATCAGCAATTTTTCTTTTTTCCAGCAAAATTTACAAAACCATTTTTTTTAGTGACCACATCACATTTGAAGTCCCTTTGAGGGATGTACATGACAGAAAACACACAAAAGTGACACCATTCCAAAAACTGCACCCCTCAAGCTACTCAAAACTACATTCAAGAAGATTATTAACCCTTCAGGTGCATCACAGGAACTAAAGCAACGTGGAAGGAAAAAATTAACATTTTAATTTTTCGAACAAAAATTTTCTTTTAACCTCAATTCTTTCATTTTCACATAGGCAACAGGATAATATGGATCCTAAAATTTGTTGGGCAATTTCTCCTGAGTACATCGATACCTCATATGTGGTCATAAACCACTGTTTGGACGCATGGCAGGGCTCAGAAGGGAAGGAGCGCAATTTGACTTTTGGAGCTAATTTTCCATTCAAAAAGTGAAATGGCACTCCTTCCCTTCTGAGCCCTGCCGTGCGCCAAACAGTGGTTTATAACCACATATGAGGTATCGGTGTACTCAGGAGAAATTTCCCAACAAATTTTAGGATGCATTTTATCCTGTTACCCATGGGAAAATTAAAAAATTTAGGCTAAAAGAAAATTTTTGTGAAAAAAAAAGTACTTTTTCGTTTTCACAGATCAATTTGTGAAGTACTTGGGGGTTTAAAGTGCTGACTATGCATCTAGATAAATTCCCTGGGGGAGTCTAGTTTCCAAAATGGGGTCACTTGTGGGGGAGCTCCAATGTTTAGGCACACAGGGGCTCGCCAAACACGACATGGCGTCCGCTAACAAATTGGAACCATGTCGCGTTTGGAGAGCCCCTGTGTGTCTAAACATTGGAGCTCCCCCACAAGTGACCCCATTTTGAAAACTAGACCCCCCAGGGAACTTATCTAGATGCTTAGTGAGCACCCCCAGGTGCTTCACAAATTATGTAGTGTATGTCAGGTTGGTGTACGGTGTGGTATAGTGTAGTGTATACACCACACACACACACACAAACAACCTCACATACACTACAACACACACACCAACCTGACATAGGTTGGTGTGTGTGTTGTAGTGTACGTGAGGTTGTTGTGTGTGTGTGTGTGTCTGTGATGTTGTGCATGCCATGCTAGTGTGGGTGAGTTCTGTAGGGAAGGTCAGGATGTGTTTAGTCATTCAAACACAGTCCCGGTTTCTCTGGAAAAGTTTCACATCGGAAATGAGTGACCTTTCTTGTCCCCCTTTTATGGCAGACCCGGCACCTTTTTCTTACTGTGACCTCACAGGGAAAATGTTGCCCTAGTACCACACGGGAGACTCGAGTTCCAGGGGTGCTGGGGCCCGCTTCTTCTTCACCTCTAAAAATCAGGGCCTTTATCACCGCCTCCTGGAAGTGGAGGAAGGTGTTGGTGGTCTGGCCTGCACATCTTGATAGCACGTATGCGTTATACAGTGCCATTTGAACGATGTGCATGGCCAGTTTTTTGTACCAAACCTTCGCCTTCCACATGGCACTGTAGAGCTCGAGGACTTGATCAGAAAGATCAACTCCCCCCATGTGCTTGTTGTACCCCAGGGCACAGTCTGGTTTGTGGATTGGTGCTGGGGTACCTCTAACGGTGCTGGTCGTGGTGCCGGGACCATGGATTGTGGTCAAGAAAAAGACGTCCCTTTTGTCTTTGAACTTCACCACAACCATGCTGCCGCTACATTGGGGTCAGCTCTCACCCTTTGGGAGAGGCTGGTCAATTAGAGTCAAAGGGAGACCCCTCTGGGTTCTGCGCACAGTACCGCAAGCGGCGGTAGTTCTGGCAGAGAGGGACTGAAATAGTGGAATGCTTGTGTAAAAGTTAACGTATAGATGGTAACCTTTATCAAGCAGTGGGCGGATCAAATCCCACACTATTTTCCCACTCACCTTCAGAGCAGATGGACATTCTGTGGGCTGGATCCTCGAATCCTTTCCTTCATACACTCTAAAGCTGTGAGTGTACCCTGAGGCACTCTCGCACAGCTTGTAGAGTTTTATTCCGTAACTGGCCCTCTTACTGGGCAGGAATTGAAGCCTCCATTTGAAGTGGATGAGGGATTCATCCACAGAAATTTCCCTTTGGGGAACGTACACTTCAGCAAAATTGTTGCTGAAGTGTTCAATGACCGGACGAATTTTGAACAGTCTGTCAAAATTCGGGTCATCGTGGGGAAGGCTGTCTGCGTTATCCCGGAAATGTAAGAACTTGTGAATGACCTCAAATCTTTTGCGGGTCATCACCATTCCGAACACTGGAGTTTGATATAAAATATCGGTACTCTAGTATTGGCAGATTTCTGGTTTCTTCACAATGCCCATGTGAAGTACCAGTCCCCAATATTTCAACATTTCTACTGAGTCAATGGGACTCCAAGTAGAAAACATTGAATTTGGGTTTGCAGCAAAAAACTGTTGGGCGTAGATGTTGGTCAGCTCCACCATGAGACTCACAATGGCCTCAGAGAAATAGACTTTGAAAAAGTCTATTTCCCTGAGGTTTGCTGTCTCGAACTGGATTCCTGATTGGGGAAGGAAGTGGGGGCTCGAATCGGACAAGGGGGAAGCAGAGAAATATTACCAGCGGCGGCGGATCGGTGGCAGCAGATCGGCGGGGTGACCAAGCTCCTCAGCTTCCACGGACGGAATGAAGCTGGGGAGCTTGGTCAGCAATTGTAAACAACCCCCTCCACATCTGATTGGAGGGCTAGCGTCACATGGACACTAGCCCCAATCAGATCTGGGGGGGGGGACAGAGCTGACACTCCCCCCAGCTAATGGCTGATGCTATATGCATCAGGCCATGCCCAGATCGTAAATATTTCACCAATTTCCATTGGTGAAATATTTAATTCATTCCGATTGGCAGTTTCACTTTAACGAAACTGCCAATTGGAGGGGTCATAGGCACGGGGGGGTTAATCCACCCCCCTTGGGGTCAACTACAGGTTGTCCAGTTGCAGCAGCAACTGTGACACCTGAGTGACCGGGCTCGTATGCGCTGCAGGGGCGCGATCCCGCCATGTCACAGACGCTGTGACATGGGTCGGGAACGCACCGGTTTCCATATCACAGACGCTGTGACATGGGAACGCACCGGTTTCCATGTCACAGACACTGTGACATGGGTTGGGAACAGGTTAATCTTCTACTTGCTTAACTGTTCACAATAACAGTAATTTTGACCAGGTGTGCCCAAACTTTTATATGCCAGTGTAACCAAGGTAAGTCATATATATAGATAGAGAAGCACGGTGGCTCAGTGGTTAGCACTGCAGCACTGAGATCCTGGGTTCAAATCCCACCAAGAACAACATCTGCAAGTAGTTTGCATGGGTTTCCTTCGGGTACTCTGGTTCCTTCCACACTCCAAAGACATACTGGGGACATGCCGATAATGTCTGTAAAGTGGTGTGGAATTAATAGTGCTATGAGTAAAATAAAAAAATAATATGCAAAAAACAATAATCTACAATAATAACAGCAGTGAAGCAATATATATAAATACCAGGGTAAAGTAGGAATGCCTAAGTAGCAGATACTACAATAAAAGCAGAAATGGAACAATACAAAAAAAGATAATAAAATATCATTGTGAGGTCAACGGGCAATGGGACAAGTGCAGTGTTCCATTTCAACCACTGCTCAAGTTGCTCAGGTATACAGCCATAGGCAGTAGTTTACATCTCCAATACAGATAAAACATGTTTTTTTCATTCGCAGACAGAAAATTGAAAATTAAGTGCGTCACAAGAGACATCAACCCCCAAAAAACAAAAGAAATGCATGGTACTCAGCAGCTCCTTCTCGCAGTGGGTCAGTTTAATTGGAGCAGCAGCAGCTACAGTAAATCCCTGTCTGTCCATCCATCAAAAAGGAAGGGACAGATTACATAGATTTAATTACATTCAATTACAAATTGAACAGGTTACATAGATAAAAGCAATGCACACAGCTTTAGATAAGACGGACAAGATGTAGCAGAGTTGGTAAAGTTCAGCAGAGAGGAGTTTGTCTGACTTGCGCAGCTTTCAACCTGAAAAAGCAAGGAAATAAAGAATTTTAAAAAATCAATAAAAAATCAATCAATCAAAATAAACAAGATATATTGCACTTTCAATTCATTCTGTTTTTGGAAACTGCATTAGGAAGGGGGTGCACCGGTCCTGGAGGTACTGCAATACCAGGTCAATGCGTGGAGTTGACAGAGCAAGCTCTTTTTCCATCTCCCTGTTCTAAAAATCCATTTCATATATGGTCCCCAGATAGGGGACGTATCAGATATTAAACTGATAAGAACAGATTTTTTTTAAACCATTCAGGTTGTTTTGTAAACAACAGAATGAAAGTCCACCAAAACCATCATCTTTGTTGCTTATCTATAACTCATCATCATGGTTATTATTTATTTTATTTATAAATCTAACATTTCCAGAAATAGAATTAGTAAAATTTGTACAATATTGTTCTCAAAAAGGTCCATAAAACTACTGGTACCTCACCAGATAGTGCCATTTTATAACCTTCCAAATGCCTTCTGCGTCCAGTCCACCACCTCTACTCTTGTCCCATTTGTATATGAAGATAAGCCTTGACAGGATTAGCCGTACACAGTTGTTTACGGCAACTATTTTTCTTTTGAATAATCCCAGGTTTCTCACATCCCAAAGACTTTCCATGACATACACCATAATTAACCACAAAATCCTTTCAGTCACTTTATCACATGCTCCCAAACATAGCCACTCTCCAGTTAATGTAACTCACACCTGCTAATTCCTTACATAGACCACCCACACCTTCCAAACATTATACACATAATCGCAATGCCACATCACATGTCTCACTCGCACCACACTCTCTCTTGGACACACATTCGTTCTGATTGCATCTCTTCTTTTTTGTACATCCCTCACAGGCAGTATATCATGCAACATCATCCATACCACATCCATCTGTTTATTCGACATACCACATGTAACCAACTTCTCCCATGCATCCACTACTTCATTAAATCTTAGATCATAGATATTACATTCAATCTCATTCGCTCTCATTTTTTTCATCACCGCTTTTGGTTTCTTAAACTTACACATTGACACAGCCAACAAATCATTCTTTCTAATAAACCTTTCAATCACCTCATACCACACAGGAGGTTTAGAAGCCACCGGTACACTTCCATCTCTTTTCACCCAACACAACCCATATAACATCCATCCAGCCATATATCGCACCATATTAGAACCTTTGTTCCTTTTTTCCATTAGTACTATCACAGCTTTTATATAATTAAGGCTCAGAAATATTTACATTTCTGGAAAGTTCAGACCACCATTCTGATGTTTTATATAGATGCTCTTTTGTTAATTTTTTCATTTTACTCCCCCAAAATAAAAGTAAAAATTCATTTCTGTACTCTTTTTATTTTTTTCTATCGGGGTGGAAAGACCCCAGCAATATAAAGTATTAGTAAGTAAAATGGAAGTATTACTGACTTAATTATTAGTACCTTTCCTTTCAAAGTCAACTCACACATTCGCCAAAAATTCAACTTTCTCTATCCATAACCCACATTCATCCCAACTTTCAGCACCCTTTAGATCCTCATTCAGCAATACACCCAACAGTTTAATCGGCCCTTCCATACATGTTACACCATCCATCCTAATCCTACTATCACCAAAGCATTTAAAACAACATTCATTCCAATTTACCCTAAAAGCAGATGCATCACAGAAAAAATCCATTAATAACTTCACTCTACTCACAGACGCCATACTCTCACAATCACAACATCATCCATATATCCCAGCACCTTGACATTCATTCCTTTACTCCCAGGTATTAGCATTCCTCTTATCGCTTTCTCTCTCTTAATCCTACATAACAAAGGTTCAACCACACTGACAAACAAAACAGGGGAAAGAGGGCACCCCTGTCTGACACCTGATTTATTCAGGAATTTATCACACAACCATCCATTCACTAAAATTTCACTCGTCACATCATCATACAAACATCTCACGCCATCCAAGAATTTCTTGGGGAAACCCATTTTTCCTAACATTTCAAACATAAACACATGCGACACTCTATCAAACGCCTTCTCAAAATCCAAAGGCAATAACATATCCTTCTGCTTTATATCTTTACAGTCACCCCATATATCTCTCAACAACAAATTACCACTTATACATCTCCCAGGCACAGCACACACTTGATCATCTTTCACAACCTTCACTATAACTTCAAGCATACGGTTTGCTAAAATCTTACAATGCACTTTGTAGTCGGAATTTAGAACTGTGATTGGCCTCCGATTCCCCAATTTTTTCTCTCACCTTTTTATGTATGAGCACCACCACACCTTCTACAATAGATTCACACAGTTCTCCATTCACCCACATATACTTCCGTCAGATCCGCACCCATGCACTCCCATGCTCCCACATACAACTCTACTGGTATACCATCTTTTCCCGGTGTTTTGTTTTTCTGAGCACTAAACACCACCTTTCTCACTTCATCCAGAATCACATCCTCACACAAGTTCTCACATTCATCATTATCCAATTTATCGTCCAAGCTACCTAACACTTCACCCATCAAACCAGAATCAATCCATTTATCCCCATTCAGTCTACTATAGAAACCATTTACCTCCTCAATCACACCCTCTTCCAGGTATACTCACATCATTCTCATCCAACAATTCATCCATATCTGTTTTTTCCTCATTCATTTTTATGAAAAAATATCTGTACATTTTTAGTTTTTTTTTTCAGGTGTTCCATTTTCATTTTGTACATGATTTATTTTCCCTTTCTCTCAATCGCACGTTTTAGCTCATTCTTCACTTCCACTAAGAAATCACTCACATCACTCCCAGACATACTGCATTTTTTGAACTATTTAATCCGTGTATTTAACTCTTTAAATTTATTTTTATACAGTGTCTTTTTTGTAGCCCCATTTTCTGAAGAATTTTTGGATTTCCTGTTTTACCCAATCCCACCATTTTAACACATATGCAAACCTATTTTTATAATATCCCAATCTTTCATACTTCTTTTTAAAAATACATTCAGCTTCCATACACCGCTCCCATGCACAAACCTCCCCTCCTCCCTGAACATACCCCTCAAGCACTCGTGGTCTGAGAAGGGGACCGCACACTGATCAAACTTAATACACTGCAGATTTTTGGAGAATAACATCCGATCAATTCTTGATTCAATTCTCCTTCAGTTTGCCCTATATGTGGGTGGTGGTGAATTGTCCGACCTTATAGTAGCGGCATCTAAAATTGAAAAATCAGAATTAAATTAGATTTTTTTCTGTTTAATTGCGTTGCGGACGATAACACTGATGTAAAGTCTCCAACAATAATCAGGGCCGTATTTGCCCTTAGGCACTTGTAGGCACGTGCCTAGGGCGCCAGAATTCGGGAGGACGGCGCCTGAGCGGTTTTTTTTTTTTTTGGGTTCGTGCCCCAAGCCAGCCGGGTGGCTCCGCCCCCCCCCAGCGTCCGCATCAGAGCCACACCCCCGCATCGGGCCCCCGCTGTCTACAGCAGGAGCTTCACTGATAATAGCATTGCCAGTGAAGCTTCTGATGTAGAGACTGGTTGAGGACCTGTAGTGACATCGTGATCATGCGACTTGTCATGTGACCGTGATGTCACCTCAGGTCTTGCAGTCTGGAGAGCTTCAGGACCTTTGATGAGGGCCTTGCATTGAAAGAGGAGCATGCTCCTGTCCTCCTGCACAGAGGGGGAGGGGGAGCCAGAGACCGGCATCTACCAGCCTGAGCTGCCAGATAATGAGAAACACTATGGCCAGCATATTAGCAACTCACGGGAAGGTGGTGACAGGAAAAAACCTGCTCACCACCCATAGCCGCAGGAAAAGAATGCCTACTCGGAAAGCAAGATAGAAGAAGCGAAGACGAGTAAAAATGGCATAAAGGGACAATATTTTATTATTCAAATATAAATATATAAATAGTAATACCAAAAGGGTACATACAAAAACATTGGGTGATCATAGGACATGGGAACATCCCGCTACAGCTTAAAACCCCTCATAGATATACATTCCTATCCAAGGTGGATACAGACACAGTTCATAAAGAGTTAAAGCTGACGCGAAACGCGTGTCGAGGCCCTCTGTGGATGTGAACGATCTGCCCCCCTGTGCCCTCTACATCATAGAGACTATACTAACTGCCTGGGTGAGCCTGTCTAATAATTTATTGAATAGTACCATTTCTTCACTTGAGATAATGGGTGTCTCACCTTGGCTGTACTGACACTTAGTATTTTCCCTATGTACCCATTTTTCCTGCGGATTCATGTCCTTCTTTTTCCCCTCTTTTTCTCCCTTTAATCTTTAACTCTTTATGAACTGTGTCTGTATCCACCTTGGATAGGAATGTATATCTATGAGAGGTTTTAAGCTGTAGCGGGATGTTCCCATGTCCTATGATCACCCAATGTTTTTGTATGTACCCTTTTGGTATTACTATTTATATATTTATATTTGAATAATAAAATACTGAGCTGCCAGATAAGTCTGCGTCCACCTGTGTGCTGTTCTGTTCCTGCAGTGTAAAGCGGTGTGTGCAAGTGAGGTGTGTACAGTGTGTGCTGTCTGTGAGATATCTGTATGAGTTTATATGAACATGTGTTGTCCTGCATACATGTGCTATGTCTAATGTGTGTATCTACTGAGCATTAGTTGTTCAGCGCGTGTGTATGCCATGTGTGTGCATTGTACGTGTGTGCCTAGTGTGTGTGCATTGTGCATGTGTACCTTGTATGTGTGTGCCGTGTGTGTGCATTGTACGTGTATGTGCCTTGTACGTGTTTGTGTGCATTGTGTACTTGTGTGTGTGTGTGTGTGCATTGTACTTGTGTGTGTGCATTGTACGTGTGTGTGCCATGTGTGCCTTTTACTTGTGTGTGTGTGCCGTGTACGTACGTGTTTAAATATGTATGTTTATATATTTTATTGCATTATTCTAACTTGTATATGTAGATGGCCAGATATAGACACAGTGACATTATGTGACACACAGTGTGTGTGTGTAGCTTCCACACTTCTAAATCCTGACTGCATAGATGAGAGCTCATAGATGTAAACATATTGGCAATCATCCAATGAACGAGCAAAATTCTGTTCATTCATCGGGTGATGGGATTGTTTATGGAAGAACAAACATTATTGTTCTCAGCAGCACATCGCCCGGTGTAACCTGCAGATCTGCTGCTGATAATATGATACAGTATGGGGACAGATTGATCATTCTGTCCCCATCATTCTTCCTCAGCGGGTGTAAAGAGGCCGGGAAAAACTGTAGAACGACTTCAGTGTTGTCAATCACGCTCGTTTAATGGCCTGTGCTTAGAGCATGTAAATACAACCAAAATCTTTCAGTGTGATGGTGCAATATGTGAGCATTTGTGGCCCCACTTTAAACTTTTGCCTAGGGCCCCACTTTACCTAAAACCGGCCCTGCCTCTCCCATCATTCCCCCTCTGCATTTGACGCAGCGGCGCGATGACGTCACTTCACCGCGGGTCAGACAGTGGAGCTGAGAAACTGAAGCAGCGGGGGAACGAGGAGCGGTGAGTGTGTATTTATTTAAATGTGGTGCCCATATTACTGGAGGACTGTGGCCGCACTATGCCCTATGGGGCCGCATTATACTGTATGGAGGACCATGGGGGCTGCAATATATTGTGTGGAGGACTATGAGGAGTGCAATATACTATATGGAGGACCATGGGGTGCATTTCATTGCATGGAGGACCATGGGGAGTGTATTTTATTGCATGGAGGATTATGGTGGGCGCATTATACTATATGGAGGATTATGGTGGGCGCATTATACTATATGGAGGATTATAGGGGTGCATTATACTATATGGATGATTATGGGGGCGCATTATACTACATGGAACGCTATGTGGGGCCATTATAGCATTTGGAGGGTTATGTGGGACCATTATACTGTGTGAAAGGAATTATACAGTATGAAGGTTTGTGTGGGGGTCATTTTACTGTTTGGAGGGATAGTGCGGGCCATTACAATGTACGTAGGCCCTTTAATGTGCATGGAGGGCTGTGTGGGAGTCACAGTCGGGGGGATCATACTTTGTTGGGGTCACCATACTTTGCCTTGGGAGTTGAGGTGGGGTACAGAAGGGTCAATATACTGTGCATGTGGAGGAATTCACTATGGGGGCACTTTTGTTGGCATCATACTTTTTATGGGGGCAATGAAAGAGAAATCTAGGACTTCAGCAGGAGGAAAATTACTATGTAAAGCCTGGAAAGTTGTGAGATTTGTTCTTCTGTGACCCCGACAATTATTTAATTGTTGTTTTTTTCTTTTTTCGGAGTGAGGGGCCCAATTGGAACTTCAGCTATGAGGCCCCATGATTTCTATGTACGCCCCTGCCGGGCACTTGAAGTTCCTGTGGAGGCCCGGGCAGCACATCGCTGGCGGCGGCTCATCTCAGCAGGCAGCGCCGGTAATTGTGTCCTGTTGTGATGTGCCATTGCGCCGACACTGCCACCCAGGCCGTGGTGCCGGTGCATGATGCTGGCTGAGGAGCTGCCGCTTCTGCAGACAGTCTGCTCTAGACTGCAGCATAATTGATGATGGTGGGCGACAGGCGGTGGGATCATAGTTTAGGCGCAGACTCGCAGTCAGCAGCTGGTACTGTGTTCTGTGCTGTGCACAGACAGTACAGCCAGTGGGCAGCAGTGCCAGCCTGACAGAGCCCAGACTGCCTGAGTCTCTGACTAGTCTCAAACTCTGAGGAGTCTGACTAGTCTGTGACTGTTGTCACTGGTCAGACATGATGGCAGGCAGCAGCAGGGAGGGACACAGTGGGGTCTGAATCCCAGACATGGGCTGCATCAGGCACTGCAGCACTGCATATGGGCCATATGCAATGCTGCAGTGCCTGCTGCAGCCCGGTTCTGCGTGGGCCGCTCTCACCCCCCCACCCCTATATACAATGCTGCAGCCCTGTGGTCTGTGTGAGCCACTCCCATCCCCCCCACCCCCATATGCAATGCTGCAGCCCTGTGGTCTGTGTGAGCCGCTCCCATCCCCCCCACATGCAATGCTGCAGCCCTGTGCTCTGTGTGGGCTGCTCCCACCCCCCCCACCCCCATATACAATGCTGCAGCCGTGTGGTCTGTGTGGGCCGCTCCTATCCCCCCCATATACAATGCTGCAGCCCTGTGGTCTGTGCGGGCCGCTCCCATCCCCCCACCCCCATATGCAATGCTGCAGCCCTGTGGTCTGTGTGGGCCGCTCCCACCCCCCACCCCCATATGCAATGCTGCAGCCCTGTGGTCTGTGTGGGCCGCTCCTATCCCCCCACCCCCATATGCAATGCTTCAGCCCTGTGGTCTGTGTGGGCCGCTCCCATCCCACCCCCATATACAATGCTGCAGCCCTGTGGTCTGAGTGGACCGCTCCCACCCCCCCACCCCCATATGCAATGCTGCAGCCCTGTGGTCTTATTTCAAGGCAGTTTGTTTGCAGGAATTTACCCCTACAAACCTTTTATATAAAGTAGGAGGACACTTGAGTAATGTGGCAAAAGACAAATGTAATTTTATTTATGTCCAAAATTCCAAAATATTAAAAACATATAAAAGTTACAGTAGCAGGGGGATAAGGTACAAAGTGCCAGAAGCTGGGGAGTACCAAGGGGAAACGGGCAATATAAGGCTGTAGATGTACATATACAGTCAGTATAAACACAGGTGAGTCAATGTAAATATATGGATAATGACGAGATTTGCAACACCAAAGGAAAGACGGCCCCCAATATCATAACAACCATCCCGCACTATGCGGGTAACATAATGTGAAAGTCACAGACAATGTAATTTGGCATACAGGGAGACTCAACTTAGTCGTTGCATATACACAGATTCCCCCATGTTAAGGGGAAGGAGGGGGTGTTAGTGAGGTCATTAGTCCATATGGCACGTAAGCCTAGTAACTCACCATGAAGAGACAGAATCAAGAAGGCCCACGACCCCTACATGGAGTCGCCAGCTAGTGCGATGGTTGAAGACGCGCCCCGACGCGCGTTTCGCCGTTCCTTCTCAAGAGGCGCTGACACATGCACCTCCAGGACCTGAAGATATACACCCCCATCAGGTCACGTGATCAGAGAGTGGAAGAGAGCTGATTGGGCTGACGCGACGTGTGTGCCCGGAACCACGCCCCCCACTGCACGCGCCGCAGCCGTCAAGTCCCAGACACGCTCCCGGGGATAAGGTCACCCCCCACCTCCACTAGAAATTAAACTTTTACGTCCCATACACAATAATACACACATAAGGTCTGTATACAGACAGTTTTAGAGGTACAAATTACATTAAAGTCAATTCCTACAGACATAAAGAGATGACAAGGATGTCTTCAAGAGCTCTCTTCTCTGATTAAAGGGTGTCTCTACTGTAGAAATGGTCCATAGAGATGATGCACAAGGCTTGACAAAGGAATAACACTAAATCTGGAAATAGGGACAAAAAATTAAATGTTAAAAACAAAAAGATAATAAAATCAAGCTAAAGGCCCAAAAGCACAGACTAAAGGATCAAAAAGCTGAGGGAGAGCTGAGGGGACACTAAATTACAAAAAGGACGAAAAAGTCAGGCTTTCACTGAGGCCACGCGGGGCTAGGGTGACAAGGACCGTAATCCATCTGGCCTCTTTCTGCGCAAGGTAAAGTTTGGAACTGCCACCCCGAGAGCCCAAATGTACCACATCAATACCATACACCTTAAGAGTGCGTGGATTGCAGCCATGGGCCGCTTTGAAATGTCGTGGTAGTGTTTTGAGCCCACGCGGGTCCATGATAGACTTGGCCGCGCCAATGTCCCGTACATGCTCCCGCACTCGAACCCTCATGTCTCTTGTGGTGAGACCCACATAGATTTTATTGCAGCCACATGTGGCATAATACACCACATGTGTTGTGCTGCAAGAGATGTATTTGGAGATTTGGAAGGTGCGGGAGCCATCAGATGACACAAATGATGAACAGTGAAGGACATTGGCGCAGGCCATACAGTGGCCACATGGAAAAGATCCCACCCTGGGCCCGCGTGACCCAAATGGATTGGATGCTGGTGGGACATAGTGGCTGGAGGTGATAAAATCACCCAAATTCCTAGCCCGTCTGGCTGTCATGAGTGGATAATGTCCCACAAAATCCCTCAGGGAGGGCTCCGTGCCGAGAATGTTCCAGTGTCGTGAGAGGACCCACCTCATAGTCCCCCACTCGTGATTGTAGGTAGAGATGAAGCGGGTCCTCTCAGGAAAACCAGAACGGGGTGGTCAAGCGGGGTATAGAAGATGACTGCGGGGGGGTACCACGTGCCCTACCACAGGCACGGCCAATGCAGCGATTGCTATAGCCTTTCTGTCTGAAACGTTCAGTCAGATCTGATGCCTGTCTCTCAAAGTTGGCGTCGGTGGAACAGATGCGTTTCGCCCTCAGGAACTGTCCGACCGGGACGGCCCTTATTGTGGATGGAATGTGTGCCGAAGAGGCATGTACCAGCGAGTTGACCGCTGTGGGCTTCCTGTATGTCAGTCTGGATGAAGGAGTGTGAGTCCACCTCCAGAGTGACGTCCAGGAAGTCCATGCGTTTTGGATGATGGATATATGTGAGTTTAATGCCCAACATATTAGCAATGAGTTGTCTCATAAAGTCATCGAGCTCCTCCAAAGAACACCGAAAAAGGAATAAAACATCATCAATGTACCTGAACCACGTCACGATCTGGTTAACGCCCCGCACACCATCTCCCCCCAAAATTTCCCTCTCCCATGCACCCAGGAAGAGGTTGGCATAGGAGGGCGCGCAGGTCGCACCCATGGCCGTGCCACGCAGCTGCAGGTACACTGAATCTTTGAATAAAAAGTAATTATGATGGAGGATAAAGTGGAGGAGCTCGAGAATAAACTCGCGGGAAGGGCCGTCCAGGTCGGAGGTCCCAATGAACAAACGAGCTGCAGCCAGGCCCAGATCGTGACCGATGCAGGTATATAGGCTCTCTACATCGGCCGTGACCATGATCATACCTGACTCCAAAAAGACGCCGTCAACCCTGGTAAGGCCGTCGATCGTGTCCTTGATATAGGACGGCAGGGTCTCAACAAGTGGTCTCAGATGACTGTCCACATATTGGGAAATTGGGCCACAGAGACCCCCCAAGCCAGACACAATTGGACGTCCCGGAGGGTTGGTGGCGTCCTTATGAATCTTAGGGAGTAGGTAGAAGGTGGCCGTTTTAGGGAAACGTACGGTTAAAGCTTCCACAGTCCTCTTATCAATAATACCCCGCTCGCAGGCCCGAGCCACTATTCCCTGTAGGGCAGCGGAGAAGGAGGCAGTTGGATTGTACGCCAACCTAGAGAAGGTGGCGTAAGGCCTCCCTCTCATATTTCAGGTGGGGCCACAGGACGTTATTCCCTCCCTAGTCAGCCGGTTTAATAACGGTGTCCTTAAGTGATTGCAGATGGTGTATCGCTTGACGCTGGGCGGAGGTTAAGTTATCAAATTTTCTCCGTGTGGAGATTTTTCTAAAATCTTCCACAACCAAGTTCACGAAAATCTCTACTGCCGGACTAATGGACAAGGGAGGGAATCCCGTTGATTTGGGAATCCTAACCTGTGGTAACCCACCTGTAGAGGGAGCTGTTTGCTCCAAAAGGAAGTCTTCTAGATCTTGTAAGGCCTCCCTCTCTGCTGCTGTCACGGGAATCCCTTCACCAGCCGACCTGAAATGAAGTTTCTTTAGAATTAATTTCCGAGCAAACAGACGGAGGTCATTGAGGGCCGTAAAGTAATCAAACCTTTTATATGTGCTACATGGAATGGGGGGGAGAAGCTACATGAAACTTGGGGAAAAGGCCGCGACGGGGGGGAAGATATTGGATGCGAGGGGGGTAAGATATTGGATGCGAGGGGGGGCAGATATTGGATGCGAGGGAGGGAAGATATTGGATGCGAGGGGGGCACGATGTGGGGGGGGCGTGACCGGGGGGGGGGGGGCAACCACTGACAGTGCCTAGGGCAGCAGAAACTCCAAATACGGCCCTGACAATAATGGTAGGAATCTTTCCGGTAGGACTAAACATATTAACCACTTAGACCCGCCAAAGCCCCAATATTTTACGATGGCAATAATGCACCGCCACCACTGTATAACTGTCCATACAGCACTCTGTGTTTCCCAGCAGGATCCCCACAACATCATTTTTATTAACATGAGAACCAGACCATATGTGCTGTCCATGAGGCCAGTCCTGATCGTTCGGAACTTCCGATAGTTCGCACTCCTGTAGGCAGTAAATGTCTGCTCCCCATTTTTTGATGTACTTAAGCACAGTAGACTTGCATCCTTTAGATTTAATTTGTCTTACGTTCAATGATAAGACATTAAGTCCAGTTTTGGAAGCCAAATGGCTACTTTCTTGAAAAGGTTTTTACATACTTTTTATTTCTGTGTCAGCCTTGTCCTTCTGGGGGCTGGCAGATGGACTGGTAGGAGGTGAGGGCAGGAATCCCCTCTAAAAAAATCACAGTCAGGGGAGAAAAGTCTGAAAAAGCTCTTTCATTCATGGGACATTCACTGACCTCATGAAGCCACCACTGGAGTGCTCTTAGCTGTCAGCACCAGTAGCTGATTACCTGCAGCTGCGGGGGTGATTAACTCTTTGGTGACAATTTCAGCGCTTCTGCAAAGAGTTGACACCAGGGAATACAGGGCTGGCAGAGGCGGGCTGGCAGAGGCGGGCTGGCAGAGGCGGGCTGGCAGAGGCGGGCTGGCAGAGGCAACCTTGGGCATACAGCCTGGCTCCAACAGTGCGTGCCCTGCATGTATGCCCAGACTCTCCACAGCCATTACACACAATATTGTTGGGGTAATATTTTGCATAGTGTCCAGGTAAGTTACATTTCCTGCAGAGCATTGCAGTGGGGCAGTTTTCTTCCATGTGCCCATATTCATTACATTTACGACAATAGAAAGAGGCTTCAAGGAAGAATAAGTACCCACTATTCCTCCCAATAAAAAGAAGAAAGAAAAATAGTCAGTTCACCCTTTATGTAGACTCCAATGCACGGAAAACCTGCAGTACCGCAGGTGATAAGCAATCAAACAGGAAAAAGAAAATCCTGCCTCGAAAGTCCATAAAATAACATGCTTCAAGTGATTTTTTAAAGGATTTTGTTCAATAAATTATAAGTATCACAGTCCCGAGATAAAGGGGGAAACTAGGCAGACACGTTTCAGACCCTCCGGTCTTTAATCATTGCTATCTGAAGTGCTTCCTGTTGAAGTCATCTGACAAGTTTATGCCAATCAAGTAACACAGAGAAAACACACGTAAAACTACATGGAATATATGTTTAAAAATCTGAAGAAAGAAATGATTATATTAGAGCAGTGGAAGGAACACACATGGTTAAATGATATTTACATAAGACAAGTGCAATAAATCCCAAAACTAAATTAACTATAAGTAATGATATATGAAATCGTGTTTTACATTCAATCCAGACAGCGTTCATGTCTGGAGTAGATAAATCCACCAGGATTCCAGATTTAAGAGTTTTCTCTAATGGTCTCCACCCCTATGGGGTTTATGCACCTTCTCAATTCCGGTAACCCTACACTGAGTTGTGTCGCCATTATGGTGTATTGAAAAAAGTTTTAATGCTGCGGAGCACTTAAAAATTAATTTATTAGCAGCATCGGACAGGTGTCTCCTAATCCTGATCTTTAGGGCTCCTGTCGTGCAATCAACATATATTTACTTACTTGTCTGGTATGTAATGTCCAGTATGACATATGTAGAATTACAGTTGATAAAGTTATTAATTTTATACATTTTATTAGTTGCAGTAGATGTAAATTCATCCGTGTTTATTACATCTTTACAGTAAGTACAAATTTTATGGCCACATTTAAAAAAAAAAAAAAAAACATTGCATATAACCAAGTGCGTGATTGTGTATGTCTCCCGTTAACTTGGAGAAAGAATGCTGCCCAGGGCGGGCGTTCTTGTAGCTGAAAAATGATCGGATCTGTAAGAATAGTTTTAAATTTATTATCTTGTAACATAGGAAGATGTTTATTAATTATACAATTAATATCCAAAAATTGAGGACTAAATTGAGATATGAAAGTAATTGGATTGTTAGTATGATGAATTATATTGGATTTATCTTTCAAAATATCCTGTCTGTTAGTATGCTCTACTATATTCATAGCCTTGTTAATCGTCCAGTTAGGGTATTTCCGATTACATAACCTATTTTGAACTTTCACTACTTCTTCTTTATATGAAATATGAGATGTGGTGTTTCTTTAATAAATTCACAGAGACAAATATTCTTAATGGTATATTTTTGATGACATGATGTGGCCAATAAGGTTGAGTTCGTAGATGTACTCTTGCTATAAGGAGTTTTATGAACACCATCCAAAGTAAATGTAACGGAAATGTCTATGAATTGAATATTATTGAGGTGCTTTACAAAGTTATCCGCCGTCTCTTCGTCCCCCTCCCATATCAGGAGGAGGTTGTTAAAGAAGCGATCATATCACCTGAAATGGGAGTGGAAGTCTGAGGGGGCCGAGAAAATAAAAGCTGGATTTTCTTTTTCTTGATTGATTCCTTCCAATGGTAAAGTTTAAAGGGGGATAATGGATACCCCTGGGGGTCCACCACAAAATGAACAAAGAATTTGTTTTCCGGTCC
This sequence comes from Phyllobates terribilis, assembly GCF_046119375.1. NCBI lineage: Eukaryota > Metazoa > Chordata > Amphibia > Anura > Dendrobatidae > Phyllobates > Phyllobates terribilis. The sequence goes on from NW_027362765.1 coordinate 100,958,696, forward strand.
AGAGCCTAGACTCCATACTGATTACTCTATGGGCATACTAGACATAGGCATAGTGTATTTTAAGGAACCCCACAATTCCCTTCAGGGAGACAAAAGAATTGTGCATGAATAGCACTAAGAGTATGTCCCATTTCAAATAAAGGGCGGTAAAACTCAGCGCGGTAAGTAGGGCATTTTCAGCATTATCCCTCAATGCTCTGCATAAATTCTGGCAAGCGCCAGCAGAAGAAAATATTAGTATGTACCATCCGTCTTTTTGGAACTCCTGTAAACATACAACATCCTCCTTCTTCACCTTCAGGGTATTATAAAGGATCATATTTACCAGGTAACCAAGCGAAAAGTGCATCCTCCTCTCCTGCAGGACCTCAGTCCTGAAACCATTACGGACCTGTCACTCCCATCTTTTCCAGGTTCGCCTTCTCTTTCCACCACTTTTTTCAGTACACCATCCCTGCTCTAGTCATGAAATGACCAGACAAGGCTTTTTTTGAAAGCCTGAGATTGTGCTTTCCACCCCAGTGCGCTAAAAGTGACTAAAGGTGCCTCAAAAAAGTGCACTTGGAGAGGGTTTAAAGAGACCAGCATCCAACAGGAAAAGGGTCCCCAAAACAATACCCTGTCCCTCCGAGCCAGAAGGCCACAGCAAGTCGTCTCCCTCAGCCAAAGTCAAGGGAGCCTCAGTCCCGCTCCCAGCTTCTGCCCAGGTTTCCACAAAAGCGAGAGCTGGGATCCTTCAACTGTCGACTCCCCTCCCGAAAGTGGACAGTCAAGGGGAAGTGGAACCTGATGGCCACACTCCCTCCCCCCCCCCCTCCGAACTATCACAAAAAAAAAACATAAGGGAACCGCAAATCCAAGTGACAGACACACGTGAAAAGTGAACACACAAACGGTGAAAAAGAATTACATACAGTTAAGGTTTTGACAGCATAATGCTGGCCGGACCTCCCACCGGGAATTTAAAAATTCCCCTATCCTTGACAGAAGGGCCAGATTAAGGGTGTGTGCTTACAAAGTAAGAATTATTGAAGTGCAGTGCAAATGTGCAAAAATATCCATCCAGAGATACATATACAAATAACTTAATTATTATATTATAAATAATAATTTGATGATGACTGAGGTAAGCCAGCCAGTGTATCAAATTATTATGTTTGAATACCAAAATGTTCCTTGCTTTCCACAATGCCATTTTCACACATGTAATAATAACCCCAACCCATTTTAAAATCCTTTTCTCTTATACCCATCCCATAAAATATCCTATTAAAATCTAAAAAATTTACTGTACTCACCAGATTGCATACTTTCCGCCATACTGTCTGTGCAAACTTGCAATTCTAGAAAATATGCATGGGTGTTTCACTGTCACCACACTTGGACCTTGGACACACTTCAGATCTTACTAACCCCCTCCTATGTTGAAAATCACGGGTTGGCAGGCAGTCTTTAACAATACACCACAGTAGATCCCTGTGCTCATTAGATAAAAATCTATTATTTACATTTATCCAGATCTTATACACAATTTTTAATGAAAAGGGTTCCACAGGACTAGCACATATTCTCTCTTTTAGGATTTTCCTAAGGCATTTAAGAACATTTAACGCTACCGTTTTTAATTTAAAATCTCTTAAAAAATATTTATACAACAATATAATTTTCTGGGAGTAGAAATCTATATGGCCTATTTAAAAATAGTTCCTATCATTTATAATTTCTAATATAAAAACGTAAGTTATACTGTATATAGAGAACAATTTTAGCTTTGAATCTTGCCCTAGTAAGGTGCTTACACAGTTAGTCATATATTTTGCCTATAAAAAGGCCTTTATATCCGGAAACCCTTTTCCACTTTTGTTCTTTGGTTTATACATCTCCTCTCTCTTTACTGTCTCTATCTTGGGATTGCACAAAAAATTAAAACATACCTTAATAATTATCTTCATAATATTTGGAGGAATAAAAGCTGTTGAAACATAAAAACATTGGGAGTAAAAGCTGCTTTGATTAAAAGCTTTCCTTCTATGGTTAGGTCTCTCAGCTGCCAAAAAAAAATCTTTTTTTGAAATCTTTCCAACAGAGACTCCCAATTTTTCACATTACCACCTGATTGAGAAATAAATACCTAACATTTTGGCTTTATTCATTCTTGTAAGTTTACACTCAAAATCTAAGATGAAATCACCAACAGTTAAAACACCAGATTTTTCCATATTAATGTTAAACTCTGATGCCCCCCAAACCAATCCACCGTTCTCATAGCTCTATTCATACTTCTAGTTTCTTTTACTAAAACCGTCACAGCATCCATATATGCTACCACTTTTACTTGTTCATTGCAACTCCCGGGAATAAAAACATTGATCACTTTTTCCCTTCTAAAAGCTGCTAAAAGTGTCTCGATTGCACAAATGAAAAGGATACGGGATAAGGGACACCTTTGTTTAACTCCACAATTTATTTTCACATTCTCGGATAAAACAGCATTAATAGATATTTTATAAAGAGAGTTAATACATTTGCTAAAAACATCCAGGCATCCCATTTTTTCTAAAACTGCAAATAAAAAATCATGGGCAACTCTGTCGTATATTTTTTCGTAGTCCAGAGTAATCAGTTCAACCTTCTGTTCTCTGTCTGAAACATTCAATAAATTATCCCTGATTAAAATCAATGAGTCGCTGATTTTTCGATTTGGCACTGCACACGTCTGATCCACTTCTATTATCGAGCTGATTACCTTTTTAACTCTATTTACCAGTAACTTTGCATATATCTTCTGATTAGTATTTAAAAGGATGATTGCTCTCTAGTTCTTTATCTGTTTATTATCTTTCTTAAATAGTTAAACAATAAGACCATCCCACCATGACTGAGACACCAAAAGATGCTTCTGCTTTTACAACTATTTCATAAAAATCATCGTCCATAATATCCCATAGACACTTGTAAAATTCAACAGGTAGTCCATCTGCTCCCGGTGTTTTATTTTGTAGCGTATTAATCGTGTTAAAAACTTCCTCTTTAGTAAAATTCTCTAATAACCATAATTTTTTCCAATCCTTCTAAAAAATGTTTTCTTTAAGGGATATATCTGTGTTCTTGACTGAAAATAAATTCTCATAAAATTCTTTTGGTTTTCTCTTCTTCCCTCTAAACTTCTTTCTCATTCCAAAACCTTCATAAAATCCTTTTTGTCACAATTTTTTTTAAAAAGAATTTTGTGCATTTTTAATCTTCATCTAAAAATTTAACACGGGATTAAAAAAAAACTAATTTCTTTACCTTTTTCTTTCAAGCAGTTATGGATTTTCTCTTTCGTAGCTCTAATCTCAATATTATCCGTTATTCATGAGGTGAAAAAAACATTGTAGTTCAGCATTAAGATCACTATAAAAATGACATTTGCAGCAGATTTTCTCTTTCCTTCTTTTATAAATAATATTTTTACCTCCTTCTTCACAGAGTTCCACCATTTAAAAATAGACTCAAAGCCCTGTTTCTTGAGCTTCAATTTTTCATATAACTTTTTAAAACCTTCCATAACAACCTCATCTTGTAGCACAGATACGTTTAATTTGCAGTGTGAACGTCTATTTTCCTCATCTAACTCTATCTTTAAAAAACATTCTAGGAGAGAAGAATTTGGGATGGCGCTTCCGTTTGAATGTGGAGATCAGACAGTCCATATATCCATATTAGATTTATTGGTTTTAAAAACAGATTTTGTTGTCAAACCACATTTACCATAAAAAACTTTAAAAAACACAACGCGTTTCAACTTCTATAAGTCTTCATCAGGTGTACCTAAAAAAAAAATAAAAAAAACATTCTATTATTTTGTGGTCTGAAAAAGGGGTAGCATGCGTTTTAAAACCTGAGCATGTTGGGGCTTGAGACACAAAAAAAAAAATCTATTCTGGAAGAATCACCTCTCCCTACCCAAGTGATTTTCTGTTGCTTTTTTGTCCATCTTAAACCCATGTATCTTTAAGATTAAAAACTGCTAAAATATTTCTAATACATGAAGCTGAACCATCTTTTACATTTTCAAGTGACAATTAAAATCCCCACCTAAAATTAATGGATCTCCTCCAGGTAGAAACAACTGCAACAACTCAAACACATTTGCATACACATTAAAACACCTCACTTTCTTTCAATCTTTCTGCACATCAATTCTTAAAATCCTCCAAGGGTATATTTCTTCATAACTTACGATCTCCCAATCTTTGGAGCACAAAAAACCCACTTCATCACTTTTTGACTTAGTCCCACCAGAAAAACATAGGTTACCATATACCCCGTAAAAATTCATAACTTAATTTTTTCATCAGATTACATTCTTGCAAAAAAATAAAATCAATATTTTCATTATTTAAATAGTCATACAAAGCAATTCCATAATATAGATCCTTAAACCCCTTAACATTCAGGGACATTGAGTGGATCAGCTGCTAGTGTTTACTACAGGGCTATTCCTCCAGCCCTCACTATCTACTGCCGAAGAAGATGGGTCTATCTCCACACTTCTTTTTAAAGATTTTTCTGTGCAAGCCATATGTTCTGAGCAAAAGGTAGACTCTGCGAGAGGGAGCTAGTAGGAGTGGACTCCACCACGGTTGGGGTATCACTTTTTTTCTCCCTCCCCCCTACACCACCTTCCACATTATTTCCTTTACTGGGTTAGGGATTTTTTTTTTTGCACCACTTGCCCCAAGCCTACTATTAAAGCTTTTATCCATTCTTCAGTCTTCTGTTCTTCCGTTCTTTTATCTTCTTTACTTTTTTCCATCTCCTTTCTCTTTTCTATATCTTCCATCTTCTTCTGCCTTTTGTCTTCCTTCTAATTTCCTCTCCTCCTCCTGTGACTTTTTAACCCTTTACTCCTTTTCCTCTTTTGTTCCTCTTTGCTTTCTTCAACTTTTCCTCCTCTCTCTTTCGTCTTTTTCTTTTTCCTCATCTGCAGCCATTCCTGTCACAACATCGTCATCAGCCTTTTGCTGCTGTTCTTCGATGATGTGTCCATCTCGTCTTCGTCCGTTTTTCTAAATAAGGGCACTTGCCCGCCTGATGAGGAAAACCGATGCAATTACAGAATTTATTACATTCAGCATCCTTATACCCATAAATCCTGCTCCAGCGGCAATAGCCTGGCATCCGTGTAAAAAAACAAATAACCACGGCTATGATTAAGACTTGCGACGGAGGTCTGGGCACGCCCCCTTCCTCATCTGAGTCTCTCTTGAATGACACTTTGTACACTCACTTCCCATTCCATACTTCAAAATCCGTTTCCCCGCATCTCTTAGGGATTATTTTATCACAATATCTCGACAGGTAACTTTCTACCTCAATATTCGTAATAAACGGACTAAACAAGTGAATAGACAAAAGTTTCATTTAAAACTGAAAGGAGGGGATCACTTTCACCCCCTACAGTTCCTTCTTCTCTGTATTTCCTTCATAATGAGCGAAGGCACTTTCGCACTGCGAGGTTTTGTATAGTGTGACATCATAGACATCATCATATTCTTTTCCAGAAACCAAGGGAAAAAAATACACACCAATCGCAGCTTGGCCGCACCCCCGACGGCAGACAAGATGACAGGTGTCAGGATGATACCACAGCTGTGACAGTGACGCGCGGTAAAAAGCTTATCGCGGGTCATAGGCACCGGGTGATGGTACTACTATGGGATAGATAGATAATAGATATATGGATAAATAATAGATAAATAGATAATAGATCGATAGATAAATATATGGATAGATAATAGATAAATGATCAATAGATATATGAATAATTGATGGATTATATCTATCACATATTTATATCTATTTGTATGTCCGTGCTTTGTGTGTGTACCTTACTGTTCATGTAATTTATTAATAAATAACTAAATTTCTGGAAAAAAAATGAGTAACCAGCAGAGGGAAAGCCGACACTGTTTTTAGCCTGGGAAGGGGGTAATAACCATGGAGCTTCCCAGACTACTACTATCAACCCCCAGCTGTATGCATAGCCTTTACTGGCTATTAAAATGGGGGACCTCAAAAAAAAAGGCGTGTGGTCCCCCCCCCATGAATATTGGCCCCCTCCGAGGCTAGAAACAGGAGCCCTCAGCCGCCCCAGAAATGGTGAATCCATAGGATGCGCCAAATCTGGCACTTAGCCTCACTCTACCCACTGCCCTGTAGCGGTGGCAGTGGGGTTATAAGGTTGGGGTTGATATCAGCTTATAATGCCAGCTGACATCAAGCCCAGGTTAGTAATGGAGAGGCGTCTACAAGATGCCCCCATTGCTAACCCCATAATGTTAGTAAAATGTAAAATAAATACACCCACATTGTGCATAAAATATTTTACTTGAAATAAAGTGTTCCTTTAATACTCATAAACCATACTTACCGTCACGCCCATTCAAGATGAAGCCAACGTCCCCTGTAATAAAAATAAAATAATAAACCAACCTCATCATTATCTTTCCGAAGTCCAAATAATTCAACTCATTGAAAGTGTGGGAAAATACTCACTGCGCATGCGCAGACCTTATTTGCCGGCAATACACTGAGTCAGTCTATTGCTGGCAAATGAACAGAGGGGTCACATAGAGTGTGGCCGCTCTGTTCATGGAATCTGCTTTGTTCATGGAATCTTCTCTGTTCATGGAATCTTCTCGTTATTTGGACTGCGTCGGAAAGGTAAGGAGGAGGTTTTATTACAGGTGATCCTGGGCTTCGGGGATTAGGTGTGAGTATATGGTGTTTTTTTATTTCTTGCAGGGGAGGCGAACATCGGGGACAAGGTGTAGGTGAGTATAATGTTTTATTTTTATTTAAAATTAATAAAAAAATTAAACTTTTTAACATTCAGCGCAGCACAGGCGCTGGCGGACGGTAGACTACTGCTCCCATCCAGCGGTGCCTGTGCTCTCTGTTTACAATGGTAGTAGTACCATCAACCGGTGCCTATGACCCGCGGTAAGCTTTTTACCACAGGTCACTGTCACAGCTGTGTAAGCTTATACTTACCTTCTGATGGCCGCCGGTGTGCTTGTCTTCGCTTTCCGGCAGATCGCGGTGGACTGAAGGACCTGTGCTGACGTCATTTAGTCATGTGACGGCAGATCCTTCAGTGTACCACGAGCTGCCGGCAAGCCAGGACGGATCGAATAAAGACTCCGGGGGCCATCAGAAGGTAAGTATAGATTTATTTTTTACCATTCTTTACGGTCAGACTGTATAAATCCATGCCGTTTGCATGGATTTATATAGTGTGACCAAATTGTCAAGCACTTTCCAAGTGATGCTAAAATCGCTTAGAAAGCGCTTGTCAACCCGCATGCGGAAATGTATGTGAAGAACGCTTCACATCCGCTTGTACAATCCACGTGCGTTTTTTCTGCCAGGGAGATGCAGAAACGCTCAGGAAAAAATCCAGAGCATTTCTGCATCATGGGCACATAGCCTGAATCTGCACTTAAAAATGAAATACAGAAGACATTGTGGGTGAAATAACTTGCAGAATTGCTAATAGTGGATTATCAATGTACTGTCATCTAATTTGCATAGCTTTTCTTTTGTTCTTGACACTACCTGTTACCGTGGCTTCTGCAGAAAGGTCCTCCTGGAAGTTTGGTTTAATCATTATATTGGCAAATCATTAAAAACTACTGTTGGTTAAAAATGCAGTGAGTTTCAATAAATTTAGTTGAGGAACCCATTTCTATTTACAAACGTTGAATCCGTTAAGGTTCTTTTACTTTTCTGTTATTTATATTAAATTTCTTTTTGATGTTTAAACCAGTACTTTCCAAACAGCTATTCTAGTCTTTCCAGTAAGCTGCACCATAGTTATTGGTGAGATGCAGCTGGAGTATTGGAGATTTAATTTTCTGTACAGTCCTTTTTACACCTGCAGCAAACTAATTAAGCAAGTAAATGTGTTTGACCTGTGTTTACTTAATGTTATACCGGGATAAATGGAGACAAAAAAATTGAGAGACTTTAATTTGTGCGTGGACTTCTACTGTTGATGGTAAATTCCAGGCATTATTTTATTCAATCAGATGAGGTTCTAGTAGAAAAGGTTAGAGATGTTCTGGTCTAAGCTATTTACTATCAAATCCTTGCCCAGAGATGGAAAAATCTGTAGTAATACCCTATCATCATGTTCATGCAGTATCTTTTTCGCTACTTTGCCATATCATAGGTAACATAAGATGCAAAATGCAATTACAACATGCCTTTTGTTGCATGTGACAAAATTGTGACAAAGATGATCTTTGAACACAAATCCATTCATCCATATGTAGCTCTTCACGGTATTAATCTGTAGATGTGATTTACTAATTGCATTTTGACAAAGTATTTATGCTTTTCTGTACTTCACAGCTATAAAAAATACAAATTATCAGATTACTGATCTAAAGCTGAAAAATAATTGTTTTAGATCTAAAAAAAACCTGTCAATTAAGAGGTTTGGAAAAAAGAGAAAAACCACTGTACAACATATTTGAATATGCAAGACCAAAATCACTCCAGTCACTGGCTGAAATCCAAGGCTGGAAATACAATATAAGGACCATTGAATGGCAGACCATTCGGTATAATAAATTGAAAAAAAGAAAAGAAAAATAACCGAACATAAGATCCAAAAAATAATAATGAAAAGGCAGGGATATAGTGTATAAAATACCTTTATTAGGGTGGTATACCATATGCTTAATAAAAAAGCGTACGCTAAACCGGCGATTACATAATTAAAGAAAAAAAATTATGGACATATAAAACACATGACAGAGAAATATATGAGCGACTACTATCGAGAAACTTCCAAGAAACGTGGTATGTATAGGCAGGCAATAAATATTAATAATAATAAATGTGATAGTAATTAGTAATAAATATTATAATAAATACAGTATTGTAAAATACCAAAAATGTGCACTGCCAGACCAAATAATAACCACTAGGCCACTATCGATTAAATAGAAATGGTAGAGAAGATACACTACTGACAATAATGACAGTCATAGAGTAAAGAAAAAAGAGAGGGAAGATCCAAAAGGTATACAAAATGAGAGAGTAGATGCAAAGACGCTCATATTATACCTGAGAGTAATAGCCAGCCACGTGACGCTGCCCCGACGCGCGTTTCGGACCGCCGTCCTTCATCACCCTCTGATGAAGGACGGCGGTCCGAAACGCGCGTCGGGGCAGCGTCATGTGGCCGGCTATTACTCTCAGGTATAATATGAGCGTCTTTGCATCTACTCTCTCGTTTTGTATACCTTTTGGATCTTCCCTCTCTTTTTTCTTTACTCTATGACAGTCATTATTGTCAGTAGTGTATCTTCTCTACCATTTCTTTTTAATCGATAGTGTCCTAGTGGTTATTATTTGGTCTGGCAGTGCACATTTTTGGTATTTTACAATACTGTATGTATTATAATATTTATTACTAATTACTATCACATTTATTATTATTAATATTTATTGCCTGCCTATACATACCACGTTTCTTGGAAGTTTCTCGATAGTAGTCGTTCATATATTTCTCTATCATGTGTTTTACATGTCCATAATTTTTTCTTTAATTATGTAATCGCCGGTTTAGCGTACGCTTTTTTATTAACCGTATGGTATACCACCCTGTCTAATAAAGGCATTTTATACACTATATCCCTGCCTTTTCATTATTATTTTTTGGATCTTATGTTCGGTTATTTTTCTTTTCTTTTTTTCAATTAAGAGGTTTGTGGTGCTAGGTTTTAGAAATAAAATAGCAAATACTAATCTCTTAATTACATTATACTTTACTGTTTGAAAGTTATCAAAGTTTTGTTCGTGAAGCATTGTAAAACTCAACTTTAAAGGGAATCTGTCACCCATTTGGAGTTATCAGAGCCCTGTGGTGTGCAGTCTAGAGCTGAACATCCCGCGCATGCGCAATGCGCCTATAGCTGAAGGCGCTTTTTTTTTCTTCCTGCGCTATTTTACTTGTCTGCACCTGTGCGTAGGTGCCAGGAGTCACTGTGACTTCCGCTCCAGTGACCTCTGCCGTGCGCAACAATGAGGTTTGGTCCCCACTTCTTCCCGGATAGCAGGATGGGTACATCCAATAGTGCAGGACAGATGTTTGTTTGGGGCACTTCTAGGTGCTGTATTAAAATCTAAGGAGGTAAGTTATCATATGGAAAAAAAAGGATAATATCATCCGTGTGTCCCCAAGGATTTGTTTTTGTTTTTTTGTTTTTCGGATACCCTGAAAAATTTCTCTCAATTTGTCGAATTCCTGCCCACGCATTTGACCGGCTGCTGAATCTTCTAGCACCCCATCTGGACAATAGCGACACTCTCATGAGAAGGGCCATCTCTGCTGAGAAAAGGCTGCTCATCACCTTGCGGTAAGTAAAAATAAATCTAAATATATTTTATCGCTACTTTTTTTCCCTTTTTGCTGATCAGGTATTTGTCAATGCAGTGATATCCATTTTTTTTGTTTCAAATGTGGCAAAAGCTCTGCTGTGAACAGCAGAAGTGAACGACGCCTTTCAGAGTAGGGTGTTTATAACAGCAGCAGGTGCCATCATGTGACGCCCAGTTATCACATCATGGGTGCACCGATGGTTGGTTACAAGAATGCGCTTCCAGCCACCACATGTTAAATCCTGCTGTCACAGTTTGTCAGTGGCATTTAACTGCAGCCATTACCTTCATCTTATGATTTATCAGTCATTTCATGTTATGTTTTTAATAAAAAAAAAAAATAGGTTATCTACATATGCTTTTAATGTAATATTGTCTCGTATTCCTTTTTTTGTGGGGTTTCTAATCATCCTAATTTTCCTTTGCAGATTTCTGGCGACAGGAGAGAGCTATACATCACTGCACCTCCAATTTAGGGTTGGCAAATCCACCATTTCCTAAATTGTGAGGTGCACACGTACCGTCATCTGGTAGAAGTTGCAGCCCATCGTGGTGCCTTCCCCAACCGAGGAGACTTGGCTGCAGGCTGCAGCAGGCTTTCAAACTGTGGCCAATTTCCCGAACTGCATAGGTGCTGTTGATGGCAAACATGTGAGGATTTAGTAGCCACCACGATCAGAATCAAGCTTCTTTAATTATAAGAAGCATTTTTCTGTGGTCCTGGTGGCGGATGCACATTACAAATCTGTTGCCATTGACGTTGGCGCTTATGGCAGTACTGGGGACTCTCGGGTGTTGCGATCATCACAGATTGGGCTGCAAATTCTTCAAGATAGTGGGACGCTCCCAGCACCAAGACCTTTGCCGGGTTCCACACATCCCATTCCCTTTGTGATGGTATCGGATGAAGCATTTCCCTTAATGACTAACCTTCTGCGCCCATACTCACAAAGGGGACTGAATGCCAGGCGGAGGATTTTTAATTATCGGCTGAGTCGTGCACACAGATATGTGGAATGCTCCTTCGAAATCGAGTACAGCACTGAAAACGATGGAGTCACAGATGCCAGAATTACTTCCAGTGGTCAACTTGGCTCCAGAGAGGCCATCCAACTCTGGTGTCTGTGTGCGAGAAACCTTCGCTGACTATTTCATGAGTCCAGAAAGTGCCGTGCACTGGCAATAAACCGGTGTTGGTTGTGTGCAGTCTGACCAGCAGAGAAGATCTGATCCCCATTCAAAAAAGATAATCAAGAAAAGTGTTTCTTGAGTGATACCTATTAAAAACAGGGAACTCATTTCCTCCGAGTTATATTAAAGCTCTTTCATTTCACCTGTTTTCAATCAAAACCAACCAATTCCACTATATAAGGGTGTCCTCCACCCAAACAGTCCTATCCCTGATGAAGAAATTGCATTCTAATTTTGAAAGGTGTTGGAAAGATTCAGCTTGTCAGTGTGCCTTCACAGCACATGTAGATAATAGCTGCACTCAAATTCTTGGTTGCAAAGAGTGATAATTTTATTATAACATAACATCACATTGTAGAAAAAAGCTTAGTAGCGATACATGACGTTTCGACCTGGATAGGCCTTTTTCAAAGACATCGCTAAAAGAGAGAATTAAGATACATTAATAGGGTGTCATAGAATTTAAAGTTTTATAATTACATATATACAAATATACATAGTTACACCATTTGAAAGTAAATAATCATTCGAGAGTACACAGCCAGTAGCAAGTAGTAGTAGTAAAAGGGGTACCAGGGATAGGGGAAAGGGTAGGGGTCCCTATATGTCCCTAGATTAAATACACTGCTCAAAAAAATAAAGGGAACACTCAAATAACACATGTGCTCAATCGGATTCAGGTCTGGGGAATGGGCGGGCCAGTCAATACCTTCAATGCCTTCATCTTGCAGGAACCGCTGACACACTCCAGCCACATGAGGTCTGGCATTGTCCTGCATTAGGAGGAACCCAGGGCCAACCGCACCAGCATATGGTCTCACAAGGGGTCTGAGGATCTCATTTCGGCACCTAATGGCAGTCAGTCTACCTCTGGCGAGCACATGGAGGGCTGCACGGCCCTCCAAAGAAATGCCACCCCACACCATTACTGACCCACTGCCAAACTGGTCATGCTGAAGGATGTTGCAGGCAGCAGATCACTCTCCACGGCATCTCCACACTCTATCATGTCTGTCAGATGTGCTCAGTGTGAACCTGCTTTCATCTGTGAAGAGCACAGGCACCAGTGGCGACTTTGCCAATCCTGGTGTTCTGTGGCGAATGCCAAGCGTCCTGCACGGTGTTGTGCTGTGAGCACAACCCCCATCTGTGGACGTCGGGCCCTCATACCACCCTCATGGAGTCGGTTTCTAACCGTTTGTGCAGACAAATGCACATTTGTGGCCAGTTGGAGGTCATTTTGCTGGAGGTCATTTTGCAGGGCTCTGGCAGTGCTCCTCCTGTTCCTCCTTGCACAAAGGCGGAGGTAGTGGTCCTGCAGCTGGGTTGTTGCCCTCCTACGGCCCCCTCCATGTCTCCCGGTGTACTGGCCTGTCTCCTGGTAGCTGCTCCAGCCCCTGGACACTACACTGACAGACACAGCAAACCTTCTTGCCACAGATCGCACTGATGTGCCATCCTGGATGAGCTGCACTACCTGAGCAACTTCTGTGGGTTGTAGAGTCCGTCTCAAGCTACCACAAGTGTGAAAGCACAACCAACATTCAAAAGTGACCAAAACATCAGCCAGAAAGCATTGGTACTGAGATGTGGTCTGTGGTCCCCACCTGCAGAACCACTCCTTTATTGAAGATGTCTTGATAATTGCCAATAATTTCCATCTATTGTCTATTCCATTTGCACAACAGCATGTGAAATTGATTGTCAATCAGTGCCGCTTTCTAAGTGGACAGTTTGATTTCACAGAAGTTTGATCTACTTGGAGTTATATTATGTTGTTTAAGTGTTCCCTTTATTTTTTTGAGCAGTGTATATCACAATAGTAAAAATATGGGCACTCAATATCCAAACATACTAACATATATACTGCATCCAAAGGGGATAAAGCTTAGTGGATAAATAGAACCACTGGCTTGGAAAAGGCCTGGAGAAATAAGAAATCAGAAATAAGAGATCGCTGTTAAAGCACCAGTGGGATCTGTAGGAGGCTCAATAATGCAGGGGATGAGAGGTATCGTGTTGGAGCACCAGTAGGAACTATAGGAGGATCAATAGTATAAGAGATGGGAAAGACAGGTAGACTATACCTTGCTAGTGCTGTGGTAGTGTAAATTTGCGTTCCTGCCACTTCTCCGGTGTGTGAGAGGCATTGGTGGCAGTGGATCTTAAATATAGGTGCTGCTGAGGGCTTCCAGAGGCTGAAATAGAGGCTTGGAACGCAGGGAAGACTGAGCGGACCTAAAATGTTTTGGCTACAGGGCGGAACGGGTCTATAATTGAGTGGCTGTAGGGTAGACACCTTAATTGAAGCCATAGAGCGCAGAGAGAGAAAAGGGGCACTTGCGCAACAAGTTTTGTGACGCAACAGCGACCTCAGTAGCGATCTCGCTACATTTGACACTTAGCAGCGACCAGGCCCCTGCTGTGAGATCGCTGGTCGTGTCAGAATGGTCTGGACCTTTTTTTGATCGTTGAGGCCCCGCTGGGTAGCATGCATCGCTTGTTTGACACCTTACCAACGACCTTGTTGACGACTCAAGCACAGAAACACATAGGCGTGCATCATTATACAGATCGTTACGGGTCGCCGCATCGTTGCTGCGTTGTTGGGAAGATCTGACTGTTTGACATCTCACCAGCGACCACATAGCGAACCAGCAAGGATCCTTGACAGGTCGTATCGTTGTCGGGATCGCTGTAGCGTCGCTTAATGTAAGGGGGCCTTAAGTGCATCTTCAGGCTAATATGCCCATAATCTTGTGCAAAATCACTGTCAGTGCCCAGCACTTAATTTCACTATCTGCAGGGCAATTAACCTCTACTCCTTCAAGCATCAGCTACATGTTAGTTTCACTATTGGCAAGAAAGTTAACCCTTAAGAACCAAACCATCTATAGACACTAAACTCTTTTAAGCAGCAACTACACAAACTGGAGATAATCACTTATATTACTTTGTGTGTCACAGCATCTATAAACTAATGATATTTACATAATATTATATATGGGCATATGAGCTGTTATCTCTAATCAGCACAACTTTTGTTCACTTATCATTATTACTGCAAACATACAAATGCAAATCTACTATACATTAATATTATAAATTCCTAACCTTAATTCCCTTTTTTTTTCTTAGTTCAGCATGTAGAAGCTTTTTAAATATTCCATACAGACAGTTGGACAAAAAACACATGCAGGAACAATACATCCCTAGAGGTATAACATATATAACATATAACCTTATCTGGATAACACATCTCTTCACAGTGAAATAACTTATTTGTATTTAAATCCCTGGTATCTATGGATTGAATCCCTAGGGCAATAGTAACTACACAAAAGTATACAGAGATAAAGCAATCTTTAAGGTACAGCAAAATACATCCCTTAATAAACGTATCTTCAATTAATTAAGTGCTCGATTAGATCTTTGATTCCTCAGAGCCCATTGGAGATAAGGGGAAACCACAAAGACAAAAATAAAATACAACAGAGATTACACAAAACAACAAAATCTTAAAGGTACAGTAGCCCTCTTTAGAAACATTATACCCCTTAAAGATATTGGTTAAATACTCTAATTGTTTATTTAAACTTAGTTTTTCATCTTCAAACAATCCACAGGAAAACAACATCCACTCAAGTTTGTTTTCTGCATTTTATAGGTAAGACTCCCTGACATTGTGCATATATGCTTACACACGTTTTTCAAACACTGCTTTCTTTTTTTATTTATATTTTTGTACTATAATTAAACGATCCATTATTCCATCTGGCTATTAATACATACCAGAAATCAATTGAAAAATCCACAGACAACCTCACCCTTTAATTCCTTAAAAATCAGGCACTTATCATTTTTTGTTTTCTTTTAAAGTTTTGTTTATATAAGTGAGTACAGTGTCATTGTATTTATGTTTCTTTTTTCTAATAATATTTTTGCAAATTTTTCTTTTTCCATAATAAACCTAAATTTGTTTGATTTTCATTACAGTGTCCATCATTTTTTTAAATATCGCCTTCTCCGTGGTTTTCTGGTCAACTCACAATTCAATGTAAGTCTATGACTGCCACAACAAGGCTAGAACGTGGATATCATACACGTAAATTGTGACCGTTACCTCTGATTATACTCAGTCAGAAGTAGTGGTCACAAGATGGCGTAAAAGTGCGGGAAAACTTAAGTTTGCAAAAATAATCTGGTTTCCTCATCGTGGGGTTGAAGGGGTCAGGTGCTGCACAAATTGTGGAAGAACTGAACCTGAAGGTGCCCACAGCAGCAAGACAACCAACACACACCTAGGGACCCCTCCCTGTGTAGGGATATATAAGTCGGCCAGTTTCCTCTCTTACAGATCCACGATTGAAATACGAGTATATACCAGCAAACCTACCATTATCACATTCACCAGCACTATACTAGTCATTTCTACCATGGCAAATCTCACCATATCTACAATGGAGTCTCACATTCTACAAAATCAGAGAAAAGATTAAAACCTCTATAAAGAATATTTTCTCTCCCTAGCACACACACCACCCCTTCTTACCAAGTTCCCATAGATATACTTTCCATCCAAGTTGCTGAGGATTTTTCACATTCCCCTCACACTTATTCCATGCACCATCTCTTTCAAAACTTAGGCACTTGTAATCCTTCTTTAACCCACCTCTAATGATACAAACAACTGTGAGTTTAGTTTCATCATCCACGAAACCTCTGTAGATTTAATACATATCACACAGCACCTGCAAACCAAAGCATGTCCTCAATCCTAAAACCAATAACACCATAATTTATGATAATACACATGCGGACAAAAATAGCACAGCTTTTTTACAGTTAGCCAACCCAATTAACCCACATTCCAAATAAAAATGACCATTACCAATATCAAACTTCTTTCAATCTAAACCAAGAAAAAGGAAAAAATCAAGAAGAGGCTGTTTAGCATTTTATATGTACGTGAAAAGACAAAGTACACGCAAAATAAGACAAAATACAAAGAAAGAGGCCTGGGAAAATAAAGAGCAGAAAAAGTAAATGCAGGTGAGAGTGCCATTGGGAGGAAAGGTCGGTGTTTCAACAGATCATGACATCCCAGAAAGGTTGTACCTTAACCATAAGGAATGTACACAGTAAAATTAGGAGACCTGCTTTGAGTGCTTGCATAATGTATAGCATTCCAATCATTAGCTGGATACCCTTGACTGATGTGCCCCGATATAAGGGGGCAATGTTCATGGTGAGAGTACCATTGGGAGGAAAGGTCGGTGTTTCAACAGATCATGACATCCTGGAAAGGTTGCTTCTTAACCATAAGGAATGGTAGACTCTATACTAAATAAGGAAGGAGTCACTGACTGTGGTGGCCCCTCCCCGGGCAGTGGCGATTGGTGACCCCCCTTCGCTGCCCCTTACTGACCAGTGATCCTTTAGTCCCCCGGAAGGGTCCAATAGAGCGGAAGCATAAACACCGGGACATCCCACCTTCCTCCCTTTCTTTCTTGGTCCCGGAGCCGAACGTCGCTATGGACAATCCTGGATCAGGTCAGATTGCAGAGGCCCTCCGGGCTGGGTTTGCACAGGGGGGTGAGCGTTGGTTACAGGCCCTAATGTCTGGGCTTAGCGCTCATCCCCCTGGCCCCAGTTTAAATCCCCAGATCACCCTGCCCCAGGCCCTCAACCTCTCATGGGAATATCTTGCTCCCCAGACCTAGTCCCTTCGCTCCTTGGGCCCACTCACCCACTCCAGCAGGAGGAATTACCCACAGTTCGGCGATTCCCACACCTGGGACTTGGGGCTTCATTGCAGCCGCGGCCCGGCCCTGTCCCTCTCGCCCGGCCACTGTAGCCACACAGCGGCAGAGGTCTCAGGTAGCGGCAGAGGTCTCAGGTGGCTGCGCGCCCCGGCGCTGGCGGCTGTTTTGAAGCGTCGTGCGCGCGCCGGCGCCCGCGTCAGTCCGGCAGGCGCTTGCCGGCGGGGGGGGGGGGCCCTCAGCTGCGGCGGGCGCTGGCAGGCGAGGTGCTGGGGTGTTTTGCGCAGCGGTCGCGCGCAGGAACTGGCGAGCGGGCGCGCGACTCCTCTGGCCCGGATATGCTTGCTGGGGAAGACGTGGCTAGAGAGCCGGCAGCACATCACGTGACCCGGCAGCGCATCACGTGACCCGGCAGGCCGCGCCCCCAGTCCAGGATGCTGCAGGGCAGAGGAGGAAGATGCTCCTCATGCGGCGGTGGGCAGGGCTCCGCTGCACTAATAACTGAAGGTGCACTGTCTGCAGGGTCGGCGGCGGGCGCAGAGCGGATTCAGGGCTCCTGCCCGCCACCGGCTCTGGGGACAGCACAGAGCCCATTGTTCCCCACCCCCCAAGACCACTCCCGTCCCACATCCCGCCGAGGACCGCCCTGGAGAGCGAAGGTCCAGCCGGCACTCCCGCCCTCCAGAGCGCTTTAGGCACAGCACCCCGCAGCCTCACAGAGAAGCTGCCATCCAAACATTAATCAGTCCCCGCCCCCTCAACACACAGCAGGGGTTGTGGCAGAGCAGAGCTCCGGACAGGAATCCTCTGCCGGGGCTGTGCTCTGCCTCCCCCCAAACACCACCCCGCAGAAACCCCTCTAATAAAAATAACAGAAAAAGTTCCCAAAACAGAAGACAAGACACTACACAACCAGGGGACATTGCGGCCCCTGTAATCACCGCAGCCCATCTATCACCCATTCCCAGTATCAATACCCCCCTGATGGACACTACGCGCAGCTTAAACGCTTCAGCGCCCATTCTCGCCTCCTCCATATACCCCGATAATAGCGCAGCGACTCACGCGCTTGACACCGCTATAGCATTGCACTGCCCATTTGATCATTTATCAGTTTATGTTCCCCTGACATCCTCCAGCTGGCCACAAATAGCACCGACATGTCCGGGCGGGACACTTGTAAATGGCGCAGAACCCCCCATACACCCTCAGGAACAGAGAGACTCCAGGCGTACTCGCTCCAGGCGAACTCGCTGTAGTTCCTCCTCCGACAGATCTACGCCATCGTACACAAGTCACCGGCGAAGGAAGCGGTCGTATCAAACAAAGCGGAGATCGGCATCCCACAGGAGGGGTCACAGGTCAAGGTCCTCAAGGTGGCGCTCACCATCCTCCATTTCAGAGATGTCGAACGCATCATTGAGCCCCAATAGCCACTTGCACCGATCCCGTCCTCCGGGGGACAGAAATAGTACAATGGCACCCTCCAGAGCTTACAGCTTGCACGATGCAGAGATTTCACGCAGGTCTACAAGCAGAGGCACGCCGCTCACCCCGATCGAGTCTGGTGCCGGAGTTCCTCCACACATCGGAGACCCTCCTCCAGCCGCAGGAATGGGTGAGTGCAATATAAGGATAACTGAAATGGGAAATAGCAACACCAACTTAATAGCGGCCCTTAAAGCCCTGGTCGAACAACTATCCGCCCCACCAGGCGCGGTACATAATTCTACGAAACCAACTCCACCATAAGCCAGCATACACAAGGACGTATTCTTTTGCGGGATTAGCCCACTAGGTTCACACATAGACGAGGAAACAAGAATTAAAATTTGGAATAATGACTACATTGACATTTGGTCACTAGTATCCACGGAACAACATACTATAGACAAAGAGAGAAGGATAGCCGACAGACCATTCGACAGAAACAGACAAAAGGTCGCAAAGACAATGAGTAACTGGTTACAGGCGTTTTCTGTGCTAGGTTGTATAATGGGCCAAAAGCATCCGGAACACTGCTCGGAACTATTCATATATCAGGATACGGTGTATAACTTGTACAAAGCCCACGGCGGTTCAGCATGGTGGCGCTACGACAAAGAGTTCAAGAGGCGGTTGGCCCTGCAACCACAGCTGGGCTGGGGGGTAAAAGCTACAGACGTATGGTTGCGAATAATGCTGACACAGAAACACCATCCCTTTTCAACAACGGCTACTGGACAATCGGCAACAGCAGGCCAAAATTCAGTGGTCGTACGTAGACCAGGGGCCTGCTGGGAATATAACGAGGGACACTGTCGTTTTTACGCTTTATGCAGACACAAGCATGAATGCTCAGCCTGCGGGGGAGCCCACCCTGCAGCGAGATGTTCTCGCCCCGCAAGCAAATTATCAATTAAGCTCCCACAGTCAGAATCCAAGGACCCCGGTGAGCGTAAACGCAATGGGCCCCTGGCTAGACCAATATCCTAAGAAAGACGCGGCGGGGCAGTTACGTTTTGGTTTCACCTACGGTTTTTTCATCCCTTTCAAACTCAATAAATCGTCCACCTTTGCAAATAACCTGAAATCTGCGAGAGCACCCCAAAATACAAAAAGCAGCCCTAGGCAGAGTAGCAGGTCCTTTCCCAATACCACCATTCAGTAACCTAAGAGTTTCCCCTCTGGGAATAATCCCCAAAAATGAGCCAGGCTCATTCCGGCTTATCCATCATTTATCTTACCCAAAAGGAGAGTCTGTGAATGACGGTATTTCGTCTGAAGACGCCTCAGTCTCCTACGCGTCGTTCGACAGAGCAGTAATGTTAGTACGCTATGCAGGGCCTGGAGCGCTGCTCGCTAAATCCGACATAGAAGCCGCCTTTCGCCTACTTCCAGTACACCCAGATTGCTACCACCTGTTGGGTTGCCAAGTGGACAATGAATACTTCTACGACACTTGCCTCCCAATGGGTTGTTCTATATCCTGTTACTACTTTGAGCTATTCAGTTCTTTCCTAGAATGGGTGCTGAGGTATGAAACCGGCAGTAGGTATGTCACACATTACCTAGATCAGAGGTCCCCAACCGCCGGTCCGCGGACCAGGACCGGGCCGTTGGGGTTTTTCAGCCGGTCCGCGGGGAGAAGGGGCCCCTCCAGCAGGGCCGCCATCAGGGCATGACTGCCCTGACTCCAGTATGGGGCCCGGCCGGTAGGAGCCCCCTCGGAGCCCCCCTCTTGTGCGTCTCTCTCCTCATGGGGCCCCCGGCCGCATGCTAAGCGCCGGGTCCGGGACATCTTAGCGCTGCGCTGCTGCGGCAGCACCTTCATGATTCCCCTGACTTCCGGTCATGTGACGGCGCCGTCACATGGCCGGAAGTCAGGAGAACCTGGTGTCAGCGATTTGGACGAGCGCCAGGATTCTGCAGGGATCGCATGGGGGTAAGTATAACAAGTTTTATTTTTTTTAAAATACAATTAACTACGAGTGGGGGGAATGGGAGATGCACATGGGGGGAGGGGAGAGATGAGAGATGCACATGGGGGAGGGGAGAGATGAGAGATCCACATGGGGGGGAGGGGAGAGATGAGAGATGCACATGGGGGAGGGGTGAGATGAGAGATCCACATGGGGGGGAGGGGAGAGATGAGAGATGCACATGGGGGAGGGGAGAGATGAGAGATCCACATGGGGGGGAGGGGAGAGATGAGAGATCCACATGGGGGGGAGGGGAGAGATGAGAGATGCACATGGGGGGAGGGGAGAGATGAGAGATGCACATGGGGGGAGGGGAGAGATGAGAGATGCACATGGGAGGGAGGGGAGGGATGCACGGGGGGTGGATGAGAGATGCACGGGGGGGATGAGAGATGCACGGGGGGGATGAGAGATGCACGGGGGGATGAGAGATGCACGGAGGGGATGAGAGATGCACGGAGGGGATGAGAGATGCACGGGGGGTGGATGAGAGATGCACGGGGGGTGGATGAGAGATGCACGGAGGGGGATGAGAGATGCACGGAGGGGGATGAGAGATGCACGGAGGGGGATGAGAGATGCACGGAGGGGGATGAGAGATGCACGGAGGGGGATGAGAGATGCACGGAGGGGGGTGAGAGATGCACGGAGGGGGATGAGAGATGCACGGAGGGGGATGAGAGATGCACGGGGGTGAGCTGCACATGGGGGGGTGAGAGATGCACATGGGGGGGTTATGTTTACATAACTTTGTTGCCTTATGAAGGGCGGGGGAGGCCCCCAAAAATTTCTTGCACAGGGGCCCACTACAGTCTGTGTCCGCCCCTGGGATGAAGTAAATGCAGCTGAACAGCAGCTGTCAGGACAGCTGCCCTGTCCTGCTGCAGGGCGTGATGGGGCCTCAGTGATGCGGCTCCTGGCACAGCACATTATGTGGGGCTCCTGGCATAGCTCCTGGCGGGGACCTGGTCTACACTATATGATAAGTATGCACTAAACTCCAAATCCCTCCATTACCCCGCCCCCATATGACCAAAGGCCCACCCACTCCACCCCCTCCTTGCTGGGCCATGGAAAAATGATCTTGCTTCAAGCCGGTCCCTGGTGCAAAAAAGGTTGGGGACCACTGACCTAGATGACTTCCTATTCGCCGGACCCAAAGATTCAAATCAATGCCAATCATTACTCAACGAATTCACAAACATCTCGTGACCGTTTGAAGTCCTATTATGCCCAACAAAAACCATAGGCCCCACAACAAAGCTGTCGTTCTTAGGCATCGAAATCGACACTACAGCAAGGTTGTTCAGCTTCCCAACAGAAAAAATTCAAAAAACACTACACCTCATCGAGGGATTTTGTGCGGCACGAAAAGTAAAAATTAAAAAAACACTACACCTCATCGAGGGATTTTGCGCGGCACGAAAAGTAACACTACAGCAGATGCAAGTGTTACTAGGTCTCCTCGTGTTTGCGAGCCGGGTGATGCCAGTCGGAAGGGTGTTTTCTCGTCGCTTATCCCTAGCAACAAAATGTGCATTAAAACCGAGTGATAGAATCAGAATCACCAGGCAACTTCGGGCGGACTTAGAGGTGTGGAAAACCTTCTTACAATCATTCAACGTGCACACGTTATTTATGTCAGAGGAGCAGTCCAACATTGAATTAAGATTATTCACTGCGGCGGCAGAATCAGGCGGATATGCAGCGATACTAGATAACCAATGGTGCACAGGCTTATGGCCTCCGTATTGGTCTGAACAAGGGTTGACAAATAACCACACACTACTAGAACTCTTCTTAATAGTGGTAGCAATAGAAATATGGGGCACGCACCTGGCGAACAAAAATATACGCTTCATAACAAGAAACACTAGCCTACCGCACTGCATTAATAAGATGGCATCATCGTCTCTCCCAGTGCTACGCGTACTACGCCGGCTAGCATTCCTGTGTCTAAAACACAATATATGGGTTCGCGCGAGCCACAATGCTGAAGGGTCTAATGCTGCTGCTAACGCTTTATCACAATTCAATTGGCAGGTTTTCAGACAGCTCCTCCCCAACGCACATCCGTCGGGCACCACTTGCCCCCAATCCCTCTGGGATATAGTGGCGAACAGCTGATGCCATTAATAAGAGCGTCAGTCGCCCAGTCGACGTGGCAAGCTTACGGTAAGGCATGGGAAGAGTGGACACGACTAGTAGCAGGCAGACGGGTTGACCAATGTGAACAAGCCAGGTTACAAGTCACCATAGAATTTCTTCACCAGCTAATGATGAGGGGCATATCAGGGGCGTCAGCGCAGCGGTGGCTGACTGGAGTGGCATTTCACTTCCAACTACTGAATTGGGGAGATGTGACAAAGAGATTCATCATTACACAAGCCTTAAAAGGATGGAAAAGGGCTCAGCCAAGTCAGGAGTGCAGACGTCCCGTGTCACTAAGACTGCTTACACAAATCATATCCCTAACACCAGTAACATGCCACTCACAATTTGAAGCAACACTACTGTCTACTGCATTTGCTATCGCCTTCTTTGGGGCGCTACGCATAAGTGAATTAGTCCCTCAATCCAAAATCAGCACCAATGGAGGCTTATTACATACACCAGGACGTAGTCATAGCCAATAACGCAATACGCCTACGCAAATCCAAAACGGACCCAGCCGGCAGAGGCACTTGGGTGCTTTTACAACCCATTAACAGTACACTGTGTTACGGTAACAATAGTAAAAACATATACAGCCATCAGGCCAGAGTAATTTCTTCCTATCACACATGGATGGGACACCATTATCTACAGTAGATACCAGTTCCAATCTATATTTAACCCCTTAAGCCCCGGAGCATTTTCCGTTTTTGCATTTTCGTTTTTGCTCCCCTTGTTCCCAGAGCCATAGCGTTTTTATTTTTTGGTCAATATGGCCATGTGAGGGCTTATTTTTTGCGGGACGAGTTGTACTTTTCAGCGCCATTACTAGTTTTACCATATCCTGTACGGGAAAACGGGAAAAAATTCCAAGTGCTGTAAAATTGCAAAAAAAGTGCAATACCACAGTTGTTTTTTATTTAGTTTTTTTACCACGTTCACTGAATGCTAAAACTGACCTGCCCTTCTTATTCTACAGGTCATTACGAGTTCATAGACACCAAACATGTATAGGTTCTTTTATATTTAAGTGGTGAAAAAAAATTCCAAAATTTGGTAAAAAAAAAAAATAAAAAAATTGCGCCATTTTCTAAGACCCGTAGCGTCTCCACTTTTCGTGATCTGGGGCTGGTTGATGGCTTATTTTTTGCGCACCGGGCTGACATTTTTATTGATAACATTTGGGGTAGATCCGATGTTTTGATCGCCCGTTATTGCATTTTATTGCAATTTTGCGGCGACCAAAAAACGTAATTAATTTTTTTCTCGTTACGCCGTTTACCGATCGGATTAATTCTTTTTTTTATATTGATAGATCGGGCGATTCTGAACGCGGCGATACCAAATATGTGTATGTGGAAATTATTTTTTATTATTTTATTTTGAATGGGGCAAAAGGGGGGTGATTTAAACTTTTATATTTTTTTTTATATTTTTAAAACCTTTTTTTTTTTACTTTTTGCATGTTTCTATAGTCTCCATAGGAGACTAGAAGCAGCAACTATCCGATCGCCTCTGCTACATACAGGGGACGAGCAGATCCCCTGCATGCAGCAGAAATGGTCCTGTGCTATGAGCGCTTTCCACCCGCGGCTGTTGCAGGCACATGTCAGCTGTAAGAATCAGCTGACATGTGCTCCGTTCAGTGAGGGCTCAGCGCAGCAGCCCTCACTGAACGGGCAGTACGCAAATATGCGTACTAATACGTCCCCGGTATTTAAGGGGTTAATAAATGCCTAACATCAGCAGGGTACCCCCCCAAAGATTACGGGACACACTCATTCCGCATAGGCGCGGCCATGGAAGCAGCAGGAGCAGGACTGTCAGAGACAGAAGTGCAGAGGATAGGCAGATGGCGATCTGCGTATTTTGCGAGATACATAAGACTGGACTTGTTATCCTAACGTGGTTTGTTTCTTTTACAGGTGACGCTAAGCCAACAGTGTGGGTGATAGGCCACTCGTACATATACTGGGCAGAAAAGAGGGCGAAAGTCCGCCCGGGCGGAAGGAATATGGGGTTTCATACTGGAGAGGTATTAGAGGTCTGCGATGGCCACAGGTACTAATGGAGGTGATCGAGATAGGGAGAGAAGCGACAGGTCCGGTCATATTAGTTATACACGCCGGGGGAAACGACCTCGGTCATTACAAGAGCGCAGAATTAATAGCTATAATGAAGCTAGACATTAAGCGCTTCAGAGCATTTTTTAGAAAACTAACCATAGTATGGTCAGAGATGGTGCCGAGAGCGGTATGGCGAGGTGCGCGAGACATCACGGCCATCGAACGGACAAGGCAGCTAATAAATATTCGGATGGCAAAATTTGTAAAAGAAATAGGTGGTGTAGTGATACGACACCGAGAGCTGGAAGGAGATAAAGCAGGCCTCATAAGGCCTGATGGGGTTCACCTAACCGATATTGGACTGGACATATTCCTGTCAGGACTCCAGGACGGAGTGGAACAAGCATTAATGATGATGGGGGGGTCGGAGTCCTGCCTACGAGTACGCAGGATCCTCCGTGGCCTGGAAATAGAAAGGACATGTTGGACAGTTACACTTGTTGGCCAACTTGCCGGTGTGGAGACACAGGGCATGCTGCAACAAGCTGAATTATTGTGGAATAAAATGCCTTTCTAATGGAATGAGTGTAAAGAGTTAATAAAGCTGTGACCAATCCTCACCCATCCAGTTGTAAGAGTTACATTATTGTATTGTTAAGGGGGGGGAGAGCGGTAGGAGGGCTGAGCGTCGGGGTTTGGTTGGGGGTCCTCACAGTCTGTACACAGTAAAATTAAGAAACCTGCTTTGAGTGCTTGCATAATGTATAGCATTCCAATCATTAGCTGGATACCCTTGACTGATGTGCCCCGATATAAGGGGGCAAAGTTCATGTTCCCATGTAATTGTCTCCACTTTTTCTTCTCTCTGGCCAATAGTTCCTGCTCTCCTCCCTTCTCATCTCCCTATATAAGGCTGATCCTTGCCTCTTCTGGTCTCTCCTTACTGCGAGGGAACCGAAAGCTTATGTCTGCTGAAGAGAGAATCAGGATGTTGGGACGATTTATCGGCAGCTATACAGGACATGATCAGGAGGGGAAATAACTTCTGTCTTATCTGCATCCTTGGTGAGCAGGACGCGCTCCCTCCCATGCTCAGAGGCTAGAGCAACACCCTCCAGTAGCCGAACCGCTTGAGTCCCAACAATGTGACGACACAGACAGACAGCGCAGCTCGCTCCTGCCGAGACCATGCCCACCCACCGACAATTAATTCCCACGGCTGCTGCAGGTCTTCCCTGTCTCAAGGGTAACACAGTGCCGCCATCTTGAGCCTTTTTCCCCCTCTCCTGCCACGTCAGCCTGCAGTGTTAGCTATAGGAGGTGAGGCTAGCTGCAGGTCTTCCTCTGTAGATGAATCTGCTGGTTTCACCCAGCCCCCTGCTACAGTCTGTATTTAACACTGTCCCCACCCCTCCAGCATAGCCAGCTAATAAAATTACACAAGTACTTAATAAAAATGCATCTATGCCACCATCCTATCCACAACTTCCAATCCTTTACAAATTTTCCCTGACCCCTCACTCTATCAACAATAGCTCCAGTGTCCTCTGCTGTCTCCCCTGACGTCTCCGCGGGTGCTGGATCACCGGCCAAGATTCGACGTCGCAATGGGCGCGGTAACCACACAGCTGGATCTTTGTCATCGCTCCAGTTCTTGACGTTGGCATTCGCATTGGTGACTCCCCATAGATGTTCACTCCACAGGTCCAAACGTCGTCACAGGTCACCCGGAGATTCTCCAGTCCATTCCTGTTCTGATGGCATGGTAGGTGCTTCCAAGCGGTCCCAGTTCCTCCTGTTTCTTTGGTTTCACAAGGTAGTGGTGAGTAGCAGTACTCAGGAGCTTGGAGGGGATGGCTCAGGGGTAATAGCAACTCCTAAATCAATTGTGGGTCAGCTGTCCAATACGCTTAATAAAAATAAAACTTTGGTGAACAAACTGTTATTAGATCAAAGCCCTCAAGGTCAAAAAATATCCAACCCCTGCTTGTGCTTAAAATAAATATATATGGATCTGCAAAGAAACCTATTCTCTGGTTGGACCAGATGAAAAGGAGGCAATGAAATACAATTGATCACTGACCAAGGTGAATAAATGTTCAACCCTTACCATAAAAATATATAGCAATTGAATCACCTACAGTAGTGTTCAAAATAATAGCTGTCTAATATGACTAACCAGATTAATCACTGGTTTTGGTATAAATTATATTAACACATGTCAAACAATTTACCAGTTGGTGCAGTAGATTCTAAGAAAACCAACAGACTCAGCATTCATTATCTGCATGTTTTTGAATCTGTGTATTTGAATAATTAATTTAAAAGGGGTGTGTTCAAAACAACAGCAGTGTGGAGTTCATTTAGTGAGGTCAATCATTCTGTGTGAATCAGGTGGTCCTTATTTAAGGGTGAAGCCAGCACATGTTGTACATGCATTTCTCCTTGAAAGCCTGAGAAATATGGGTCGTTTGAGACACTGTTCAGGAGAACAGCGTGCTTTGATTAAAAAGTTGATTTGAGAGGGTAAAACGTATAAAGAAGTGCAGACAATGATAGGCTGTTCAGCTAAAATGATCTCCAATGTTTTAAAATTGAAAGCAAAACCAGATGTGGAAGAAAACGGAAGACTACCATTCGAATGGATCGAAGAATAGCCAGAATGGCAAAGGCTCAGCCAATGATCACCTCCAGGATGATCAAAGATAGTCTCAAGACGCCTGTGTGAAGCTAATCTCTTAGGAAGAAGTCTCCGCAAAGTCCCACTGTTAAAAAAAAAAGACATACTGAATTGGTTACAATTAGCCAAAGAACACATCAACTGGCTTAAAGAGAAATGGAGAAACATTTTGTGAACAGATGAAAGTAAAATTGTTCTTTTTGTGTTCAAGGGCCACAGACAGTTTGTCAGACGACCCCCAAACTCTGCATTCAAGCCACAGGACACTCTGAAGACAGTGATGCAAGCATCGTGAAATGGGCATGCTTCTCTTACTGTGGTGCCGGACCTATTTACTGTATACCAGGGATTATGGACCAGTTTGCATATATTAAAATACTTGAAGAGGTCATGTTGCCTTACGCTTTAGAGAATATGCCCTTGAAATCGGTGTTTCAACAAGACAACGACCCTAAACATACCAGTAAATGAGCAAAATCTTGGTACCACTCCAACAAAATTGAGGATATAGAGTGGCCAGCCCAATCCCCGGACCTTAATGCGATAGAGCACTTGTGGGGTGACATCAAAAATGCCGCTTCTGAGGCAAAACCAACAAATGGCAAAAAATTGTGGAATGTAGTCAAAGCATCCTGTGCTGGAATAACAGTTGACAGGTGCCAGAAGTTGGTTGACTCTACGCAACATAGATGTAATGCAGTTCTAAAAAACTGTGGGTATACAACTAAACTCTAGGTTAGTGATTCTTTAGGTTAGTGATTCACAGGAATGCTAAATTCTCAAAAAACAAAAGTACTTATTGTGAGTTTGTAAAGATAAATGCATACACTGCTATTTTTTAGAACAGCCCAATGTTAATTTTTGGTATTTTCTGTAAAGTAGTTAAAAATTATATACATTTCTCTTCATGTTTTGAATTAGAAAACAGTGTACAATGTTCCCAATGCATGGAAATAAAAACAAATATAAAGATTTTGTGCTAAACTCATGTTTTTGAACACACTGCTATTATTTTCAACACTACTGTATATGTGATAAAATAAAATATGCAATATAAGGAGCATTGAACACGCACGCAACCACAGTAAATGATATAATACCTGTCTCATGGCTGAGGCAAAAATGGAGATGAGGATAAGCTTCACGTGTATCGCCACCCACTTAGTGGCTTTCTCAGGGGTAGAATGACTGTTGGTCTAAAAGTGTTCCTAATATGTGCTTTGTCAATAAGTTATTTATCATTACCAGGTGTGGGAGGCACACAGCATATCGTGCCCAGGAAAAATCCTGCGTCCGGAATTTCTAACTGCGCATGCGCTAGGGCAAATTATGTCATCACTCTAGCATCCAAAAATATTTTTCAACTGCGCAGATGCGGGCGCGTCATGCAAGTATTTAAAGTAATCATATCACGCATGCACAAGCACGTCACCACTCATTCGTGAGTGCATGTTATTTCTAATGAGCAAGTACGAGCAGGTTGTGCAGGCAACCAACATGTAACCATGTCAAGCAGGCGTGAACGCTTCACACGGGAACGCCCCCAGTAATATAGATACGCTCCTAATGAATATTAAGAACTACAATGCACAATCATTAACCTAACACGTGCCTATGCACAGGTACTTATCAATAACAATGATTATGACGCAGGGGAAGGATGCTTTTATCTTCTCTTACTCAATTTATCACAAAGCGAGCGCAGATTTGTTACACGGTAAAACGCCATTAGTGAAGGAAAAAAAGTCATTAATACATTTAAAACACCCGTGCACAGGTGTTGATAATAAGGTTACACAAGTTGGTATAGAAAGATATTGCATTCACTGGGGCACGATCCTCTCTTGCACAATTGAACATATCCCTGCAAATGTATATTAGCATAACCTTTTACATAGAGAAAATAAATAAACATGGTGAGACACACATAGACATAATTTCTGCGTAAAAAAAACATATTCTCAATCGATTTTATTTATGGACACACTATAAATATAGGTAGGTAAATATATATTTCATAACCTTAGAACTCACATATGACGCATACTGTATGTGTGTAAACCAATAGAGAAACATGGTTCTCAGAATATCAATCAAACAAATAAGAAAGTAAAAAAGTATATTATGCTACAAAATAGGCATATGCTAAAACAAGGAATTGTTTTTAGAAAATATATTGCCATTATAGGTATTAATATGCAAAAGGTTTATGAGAGGGGGATGTACGCAAACTCTCTAAAATAAGAATAACAAAATGATGTGCAACAATTTCCGAATTTTAAGGACCAACAAGTTGTCCATATTAACCAAGCATGAAGAGATAAATGGAAGTATCAATTAATGGGCCGATGTGAAATTTAGTTGTACCAAAAAGTTACTATTCACATTTTAAACTGCTATATAGGCATACAAAATGGTTGATGGGTAGTTGGTGTATCAAATAAACACATATGTTGCTGTGTAATAAGTATCCATCAAAATATAAAGCCGTCAGAAAAAGTTTTATCATAAGAAACACTTCTGTCTGCTATCAAAAAGGGGTAAACGGTAAGTACCCACAAAGGTAAGAGCCCAATAATCTATAGACACCTTCCGTTTTTTTGAGTGGGTCGTTTAAAATGGCTATGGGTAAGTTGATCCTTGAGATTTTTTGATATTCTGGCTACCAATTTTGGTCTTGCGTGTTCAAAAGATCTTAACCTCAGATAGAATTCCCCACTTATCTCGTAAAATATAATAAATGTCATTCTACTGGTTGTTATCGGGCGTTTGAATTAACCAGTCGAGGTCTCAAAACTTCTTGCCAATCACTTTTCAATGAGTTCTGGAACGCTTTTGAAATGATTTTGGGTGGATAGCCTCCTGCCTTGAATCTGGTTGTAAGATCTTCAATTGCCCTGATGTGTCCATTTCTAAATCTTATTGATTTCATAATACATTTTATCACGTTGGAATGTTTCTTTCCTTTGATATTTTTTTTTCAAAACGATCAATAATATCTTTTAACCGCTTCTGAAAAGGTACAACCATTTTTCTTTATCAAATCATTTAGTTTAGACTCTTTAATCCTAATTTCCTCCTTTAATTTAGCATAGAGAGACCTATCATTTTCAATGAGCAAATTTAAGAGGATTGCTGAGCATTTAAAAAGTCCTGATTCCCAGGTCATTTTAAAACCTCTATCTACTAACCAAGCGGGAAATGTCTGCACCCGCAGACCCCTATGAACAAGACTGAGTTTACTGTATTTCTCCAAACTTCTAATAATCAATCATGTTTTTCTGACAGATTTATTTAAATTAATAAGTTTACCAGAAAGATTATGAAATTAATCATCAACTTTTATTTTCTTGCAAGCACCAAAAATACCAGGCCGCCTCCTTGGCCTCCAAGTTTATATTAATGAATGAGTGTGCCACCACTTACAGATATCCATATCTACCAGATCAAAAATTGAAGAGAAAAAGTACTAAGGGCACCAGTAAATATTTTTGGGATCAACCAAACAAATACTAAAAACTGGATACAATGAAAGAAAAAATGAGTATGTAGAAGCTTGTTGGGATTATCTGCCCCGCAATAACTGCCACAAACCTCAAGATACATGAAAGGAATAAAATATAACATTCCACAATAATTGCCTTACAAAGTTGGATATTCCAGATCCTAAATACTATAATGGAACTATCACTTAAATATATAAATAGATCTGCCAAGAAACCTATTCTCTAGTTAGGCCAGATGAAAGCAATGAAACACAATTGATTACTGGTGAATAAATGTGCAACACTTCCCATATAAATATATAGCAATTGAATCACCTATATGTGATAGAATAAGAGCTTAATTGCATTTCGGGTTTAGTTTCTTTATCCCTTTCACTTTTACTAAAAATCAGCTCTTTTGCTTTCAACCTAAAATCAGCAAGGGATTCCTCTGAGATTCTAGCTGAAAAGTTAAAAAAAGAAATATCATTGGGCAGAATTGAGGGTCCTTTTTCAAGCCCCTACGCCCCTTTTACAATTTACAGGTTTCTCCATTTCGAATTGTCAAAAATAAAGATGTCAGCAAGTTCCGTTTAATTCATCACCTTTCTCACCCCAAAGTTCATCAGTGAACAACGGCATTTCTGAAAGCAACGCGTCAGTAACTTATGTTTCATTTGACAGGGTTATTATTCTACTTTGGAAAGCCGGATCGCGGGTCTTAATGGGAAAATCTGATATTGAATCAGCTTTTGCCTGTTCCCCCAGACTGTTACCACCTTTTGGGTTGTTTAGTGGTTGGACAATATTATTGACACCTGCCTTCATAAGGGCTTTTCAATTTCTTGTTATTAGTTTGAGTTATTTAGCTCTTTCATTGAATGGGTTATTAAGTGTGATACAAGCTCCCTTTCCATCATTACCACCACCTCAATGATTTTCTTTTCATAGGCCCACAGGGCTCTAGGTCTTGACAATTTTAGTTGGACAATTTTTGTTGGACACTTCTCGTTTCTTCATGTCACACTTCGGAGCCCCCCTGACAAATGAAAAAACTTTTGGCCCAGTGACTACTTTATTATTTAGGTATCAAAATCGATTTGATAGCTATGGTTTTCCATCTGCCTTAAGAAGAAAATTTCAAAATTACTGTCTTTGATCGAGGGTTTTTGTGCTGTCTGAAGCGTTACTCTCCGTCAAATGCAGTCTTTGCTGGACCTTCTCTTTTTTGCATGTTGAGTCATGCCTATGAGTACAATTTTTTCTCGCCGTCTATCTCTTTCCAGAGGTATTAAGCTTCCTCACTACCGGATTTGTAAAGCACCCCCGTTACGGGCTGATCTGGTTGTTTGGTGAGAGTTCCTCTCATCCTATAATGGCTACACTTGTTTTCAATCAGCGGGATTAACAATTAAGGACTCATTCTTTTTTCCGACGCCACAAGTTCTTCGGGTTTTGGTGTTATTTTCAGGAATCAGTAGTGTGCCAAACGTTGGCCAGAGTCTTGGCACTCTGGGGGTTGGGTTAAAAATCTCACATTGTTGGAATTGTTTCCTTTTGCTGTCGCCATTTCCATCTAGGGTTCTCGTTTCCGAGATAAATGATTTGTTTTTGAACTGACAACAAGAGCATCATTAATTTTATAAATCAACCGTTTTTTGGTATTAAAATGTCTTGTCTACAATACTTCGTTTCGGGCATGCCATATTCCAGGTGCGAGTAATGACATTCCAGGGTGAGAGAAGTACTAAGGCACCACATCGTTCATCACTCTCAGCAGACACCTGTGTTTGTCTCAGCTCATGTGCTCGGAGATTCGCCTAGTGGTGCAAATAGCCAAGTTTATGATCAATAGTAGAGAAAAATAGGTAAAGGCAGCACTCATCAAATCTTCATGAAAAAATCCTTTATTTTCAAATGCAAAACATGGTGGCAGTCGGCATGTGGCAGGATCCCCGGAGGGAGGTGCGGGGTAGAGGGGAGCAGAGGACCTGTAGAAACTTTGGACAAGTAGAAGCATCGGAAGGTTGCGAAACAGCAGTAGCCCTCTGCTCACGTCTCCTCCGCACCTCCCTCCGGGGATCCTGCCACATGACGACTGACACCATGTTTTGCATTTGAAAATAAAGGATTTTTTCATGAAGATTCGGTGAGTACTGTTTTTCCCAATTTTTTTTTACTATCAAGTAATGACATTGCTGATTCTCTCGTTTTGATTGGCAGAAATTCTGATAGCTTTGTCCCAATGCCCAAGCGTAAGGGGCACCATTGCCAGCCTTTTCCTCATGTGGAAAGTGGTGGTGAACATTTGATGTTGCTGGTGAGATCTTCGGGGCCCCATCAGCATTGCAATCCTGCGAAAAGGCGTGGAAGGAGTTGTATGATTTTGTAAGTAATAAACCCGTCTCTTTGATTCAACTCGTTTAAAGGTTACTATTCAATATCTGCTTCACCTTCTTAGTAAGGGTGTTTCGGGAATGGCCGCTCAGAGTCGTTTATCGGGTTTAGCTTTCCACTTCCAACTTTGTGGCTAGTCAAATATAACTAAACTTTTCATTGTCTGCGAGGCCATTAGGAGCTGGAGGAGTCATATTTGAGAGGAGAGCAGGCGGCCCATTTCTTTCAACTTGTTTAAGTGCCTTATCGAATGCACCCCTTCCCTCTGTTCCTCTCTTTTCTAAGCTACCTTTGGCCTTGCGCTTTTTGGAGCCTTTCGCGTTAGTTTCGTTACCCAAGCACAATTTGGGGGGCCTTCGCCATGATGATGTTACCCTATCCATGATAATGGGTCTCTATGGGATGGAGGCTTGCGTATCCGCATTTGTAAATTAAAGACTGACTCGTCCAGTACAGGTTCCTGGGTTATTTTATTTTCCATCCCTGGTCAGATCGGCCCTGACAATAGTTAATAATTACCTAAACTTTCACCGCCTTGGGCATGGCCTAACTCGGCATGCTGTAAAACGTGTGTGCACATTCTCTTGCTAATTATCCATTACAATAGCTGTTAAACTTACCGGAGCGAGACACAGCCATAACCATGTGACGGCTGAAGTATCACTGCATCGGATTCTGTCCCTGCTGAAAGGAAAATGCCGAAAAAAACGCAGCACGAGGTCGCAAAGCATCGAGGATCAGAGTATCCAAGATGGCGCCGCCGGAAACTCTGCTGCAGCTGAGACAGTAGGTGAAAAGAGCGACACAGTAGCGAGGCTGCAGAAGATTGCCAGGAATCCGGTGGCTCATGGGGGAGAAATCTTGGTGGATGACTTGGGTCTGAGGAGAGAAGCCACAGAATCCGATATGGGAGACTTGTCCTCTGAGGATGGTCACTATGAGGAGGCCAAGAATCAGGCGCTATTACAGTAGAAAAGCGGGAAAACACCACGAAAAGCTACAGCTAAGGATAAAGAACCCACTATGAGACACTTAATTACTGCTGTATCTCAGGGCAAACAATCGATTAACGCAATGTCCCTACAGGTGGCCAAAATTAAAGACTTAAATATTATTAGACTCTACCTGCAAAAAGTGTGTGAAAAAGTCAGCACTGCAGAAATTAGGGTCTCCACACTAGAGGATGAACTGGACAAGGTGGTGAAAACTGCTTAAAAATATACTGGAGAGGTGGCTGAATAATGGGCTAAAACAGACGACCTAAGCAACAAACTTCGCCGAAACAACATCAGGATGGTAAGGTTCCCTGAAAATGTGAAGGTCCATGCCTACTGATTTTATAGAATCCTGGTGGCTGCAAAAATTTGGGAAGGAGACCCTCTCACCTCTATAAGCTATAGAAAGGGCCCATAGGGTCTCCACTGGCCCATTCCCGTCAGTAAGACCACAGAGACCAATCCTAGCCAAAGTTCTCCATTTCAGTGACAGAGATACAATCCTGCGGCTGGCAAGAGACCATTAAGACTTCACCTATAATGGAAGATCTCTCTTTTTCCAGACTATTCTATCGAGATAAAAAGAGGACAGCTTTATTTACAGAAATTAAGAAACATTTACGAGATGTGGGGATAACCTATTCCATGATGTTTCCGGCCAGGTTCCGAGGTGTTGCCTTTAACACCACTCATTTCTTTGAAGATCCAAAAGAGGCCTTGAATTGGCTAGAACTCAACAAAATGGAACTGTGTAAAACCTGAGAAACCACTTGGTTACTCCACACTGAATATACAAGTGCTTCTCACTAAATTAGAATATCATCAAAAAGTTAATTTATTTCAGTTCTTCAATAAAAAAAGTGAAATTTGTATATTATATAGAGCCATTACAGAGTGATCTATTTCAAGTGTTTATATCTGTTAATGTTGATGATTATGGCTTATAGCTAATGAAAACACAAGTCATTTCTTAGTAAATTAGAATAATTAACAAAAAAACACCTGCAAAGGCTTCCTAAGCGTTTAAAAAGGTCCCTTAGTCGGTTTCAGTAGGCTCCACAATCATAGGGAAGTCTGCTGACTTGACAGATGTCCAGAAGGCAGTCATTGACACACTCCACAAGGAGGGTAAGCCACAAAAGTTTATTGCTAAAGAAGCTGGCTGTTCACAGAGTGCTGTATCCAAGCATATTAATGGAAAGTTGAAGGTGCACAACCAACCGAGATAACCGCAGCCTTGAAAGGATTGTTGAGAAAAGTCCATTCAAAAATGTGGGGGACATTCACAAGGAGTGGACTGCTGGAGTCATTTTTTCAAGAGCCACCACACACAGATGTATCCAGGACATGGGCTACAAGTGTCGCATTCCTTGTGTCACATTCCATGTGTCAAGCCACTCATGACCAATAGTCAATATCAGAAGCGTATTACCTGGGCCAAGGAGAAAAAGACCTGGACTGCTGCTCAGTGATCGAAGGTGTTGTTTTCAGATAAAAGTAAAATTTGCATTTCATTTGGAAATCAAGGTCCCAGAGTCTGGAGGAAGAGTGTAGAGGCACACAATCCAAGCTGCTTGAGGTCTAGTGTGAAGTTTCCACAATCAGTGACGGCTTGGGGAGCCATGTCATCTGCTGGTGTAGGTCCACTGTTTTATCAAGACCAAAGTCAGGGCAGCCGTCTACCAGGAAATTTTAGAGAACTTCATGCTTCCCTCTGCAGACAAGCTTTTTGGAGATGGAAATTTCATTCTCCAGCAGGACTTGGCACCTGTCCACACTGCCAAAAGTACCAATACCTGGTTTAAAAACAACAGTATCACTGTGCTTGATTGGCCAGTAAACTAGCCTGACCTTAACCCCATAGACAATCTATGGGGTATTGTCAAGAGGAAGATGAGAGACACCAGACCCAACAATGCAGACAAGCTGAAGGTTGCTATCAAAGCAACCTGGGCTTCCATAACACCTCAGCAGTGCCACAGGCTGATCGCCTCCATGCCATGCCGAATTGATGCAGTAATTGATGCAAAAGGAACCCCGACCAAAGATGCAGTAATTGATTCAAAAGGAGCCCCGACCAAGTATTGAGTGCATTTACTGAACATACATTTCAGTAGGCCAACATTTCGCATTTTAAAAACATTGTTCAAGCTGTTGTTATAAAGTATTCTAATTTACTGAGATGACTTTTGTACTTTCATCGGATGTAAGCCATAATCATCAACATTAACAGAAATAAACACTTGAAATAGATCACTCTGCTTGTAATGACTCTATATAATATATATGAGTTTCACTTTTTGAATTGAAGAACTGAAATAAATTAACTTTTTGATGATATTCTAATTTAGTGAGAAGCACTTGTATGTTGGATCTAAGGCTTTTCAACAGGTCTGGACTGGCCCCTATGGGAAATTATGGCAATCTTTGAAGGCGGAAGGAATGTTTTGCTATGTTTTGTTGTTTTTTTTTCCTCCTCCTTCTTCTGCTTCATCCACTCTGCCTTACTTCTTCACCTGCTCCTATCCCACTACTCTGCTCTCTTCGGTTGTTTCTCCATACAGGTTTAAAGTAAATATGCTGGGTTAGCATTGCAGGAGAATAGTTGTTGACAAATTTTAGTTGACATTAAGGCATACACTGTTCAATGGCAGCTACCTTATGGAAGGTGCCTACTTGGGTGAATAACCACATTTACGCCTACTCTTCAGAATAAAGAGGAATTGACAGAAATGTTTATATGTATACTGTTTTATTTTATTTTTTTTGCTCTTTTTAGTTTCAGGAATACCATACATCTGAAGAAATGTAGACCACTGAAGATTGTTCTATACATATGTGTTCCTGTGGATTTACACCTAGTTCAATTAATAAGTACATTAAGGTATAATGTCTAAGGAACTATCTATAATTAGCTGGATTTTCTGGTGTTACTAAGAGAAAGGCAATATTTCAATATCTTAAGTGCTTCACGCCAGCTATATATATCTTACCAAAAACCCACCTAACACAAAATAAATTGAATCTCATGGGGGTAAGAGTTGGATTGGATACTCTTCTCATTCTGTGTACTCTTCATATTCGAGAGATATTAGTTTGCTGATATG
The DNA here is from genome assembly GCF_046119375.1 of Phyllobates terribilis. Classification (NCBI taxonomy): domain Eukaryota; kingdom Metazoa; phylum Chordata; class Amphibia; order Anura; family Dendrobatidae; genus Phyllobates; species Phyllobates terribilis. The sequence continues at coordinate 100,996,434 of NW_027362765.1, forward strand.
TAAAAATATCCCCTTTGTAGCCCTAAGAGAAGAAATAGACCCTGAAGGCCAATATATATGTCTCCTGTGTAAGATCTATAATCAATCCATTATTCTCGTTGGGATAGATAATCCGCCGCCCTTTTATGTTAAAATCCTTAAAAAGGTACTAAATTTTGTGGGACAATATATTAATATCCAATTTTGATCTTAGGTGACTTTAATAATGATTGATATGGGGTTAGATAAATGTTGATTAAATGATAACCTGGGGGGTGGCTCCATATCGGGGTTTGGAAGCCTTTTAGCTGAGGTAGCTTTGTTTGACATTTGGAGAAGGCGACATCTGAATGCTCGACAATACTCCTGTTGTTCATCTACATACTCCACTCTTTCTAGAATTAATATGTCTTTGGGAAATTAGTCTTTCCTTATGTAGGTAACGTTGAGTAGCTTGCTAGGACACTATCTGACCCCTATCCAGGTCACACTAAAATTTCAGATGCTTTAATGCATAAGAGTGTTGGATGGAAACTAAATCCCTTTTGGTTATCTATAATAGATTAAGAAAAATCTATCCCTAAGACACTCTCTGAATACCTTCAGATAAATGAAGGAACGTCTTCACCCTTCTACATATGGGATGCAATCAAGCCCTATTTCAGGGGTATCCTTAGGCTGTGTGCCCACTATGCATTTTTTAAGCGTTTCCACAGCGGCAATTCCGCTGCAGAAACGCTTAAAAAACGCTTGGTAGAAGGTCTGCCATGTACCCCAATGATAATCCGGATGTGCTATGCACATGCTGCGGATTATCATTGCAGAAAAATCTGCAGCACTACTAATTATTTTGCGGAATCGCAGAGTTTTTGCCGCCATTGACTTGCATTGGACCACATCACATCCGCATCACTACATATGCACATGCGGATATCATGCGGTTCAATGTGCGGATGGTACCCGGGTTTGGAGAAGAGGAGACTCTCCTCCAGACCCGGGTACCATAGTACCTGTAAAAAAAAGAATAAAATAAAAAATATACATTATACTTACCTTCTGATGGAACCCGGTGTCCTTATCCGATCCGTCCTGGCTTGCCGGCAGCTCGCAATGGTCTAACAGGACCTGCCATGACGTCATTTAGCCATGTGACGGGTCACGCGACCGCCAAAGTCAGCGGTCGCATGACCCATCACATGACTAAATGACGTCATGGCAGGTCCTTTTAGACCATCGCGAGCTGCCGGCAAGCCAGGACGGATCGGATAAGGACACCGGGGGCCATCAGAAGGTAAGTATAATATTTATTTTTTATTTTTTACCATTCTTTTACGGTCACACTATATAAATCCATGCCGGTTGTATGGATTTATATAGTGTTACCAAGTTGTCAAGCACTTTCCAAGTGATGCTAAAATCGCATGGAAAGCGCTTGACAACCCGCATGCGGAAATGCATGTGAAGAGCGTTTTACATCAGCTTGTACAATCCACATGCGTTTTTTCACTTCCGCTTGTCTCTGGCAGGAAAAACGCATGTGAAATCCGCATGCATTTTTTCTGCCAGGGAAATGCAGAAACGCTCAGGAAAAATCCGGAGCATTTCTGCATCGTGGGCACATAGCCTTATACATAGTATTCACATCAGCAATTCTAAACAGAAAGCCAAAGATACAATGCTCCAATTAGAATTAATAGTGGCCGAAAGGGCCCTTGTAGACAACCCATCTATACCTCACAAGAACAAACTTTGTGAGGCTCGAGCCAACCTCAAATCACATCTATATGGAAGCATCAGAAAGGAAAAGGAACTCTGATAGACAAGAGCCAAAGGACAGCAAACTTCATCCTATATTCCCTGCTTGATTGATGAGAGGAGCAAAGTATATGATTCTCTGGGTATTTTGAGGGTACTAGAGGAATTCTTTTTAAAACTATATTCATCTAAGACATCTCCGAATGAATCTTCCATTTTAGACTTCATTGCAAAGGCTAATCTACCCAAATTGTCAGAAGACTCCCAAAACTTTCTAGATGCTCCTATCAGTTTGGAGGAATTACAAGGGGCGGTAGGATCTGTGGCTAATGAAAACGATCCAGGGTCAGACGGGCTCCCTGTTGAAATCTATATACAATATGGAAAAATGCTATTGCCAAATTGCTGGAGGTTTTAAAGGTAGCACTGGAAGAGGGAAATTTACCAGTCTCCATGCAGGAAGCGATAATTGTGGTAATTTCTAAAAAGGGAAAAGACCCGAGGTCTTCAGAATCATACAAGCCAATCTCCCTCTTGACCAGAGACATGAAAATCCTAGCTAAGATATTGGCCAATCGTTTAACTAGCGTAATCTCCTCACAAATAAATAACCATCAGGCAGTATTTATGCCAGGCCGTTTTACAGTTTCATTGGATGCTACCAAAACATTCGGTAGCAAAGAATGGCGTTTTCTCTGGTGCACGTTGGATCAAATGGGTTAAGGTCTTGTATTCTAACCCTAAGGCCAAAATCCGTGCCAGTGGTGGACTATTGGGACAGTTTAGTCTTCGTAGGGGCTCAAGACAGAGTTGACCCCATTCACCATTTTTGCTTGCTCTGGCCATCGAGCCACTTGCAGCGATTATAAGAAACACAGAAGCAATCCAGGGATTTAAATATGGCCCTACTGTTAATAAAATTGCCCTCTAGGTGGATGAGGGGATACAAGTCCTTCTTTGGAGGCGATCATGACATTATTTAATCAATTTGGCTATCTATCAAGGCTTACTATTAACTGGCAGAATATAGAATAAACAACTTGCAACGCAGGTCGCCTTCACAAGCGCAGTTTTTTCTGGCAGTTCCTCCTACAAGGCATTCAGTTCTGATGAAGGTCTGAGTCAAGACCAAAAACGTTTAACTTTATATTGAATGCAATAAAAAAGGAACTTTATCTCACCCATTTGATATTGAGTGCCACGTTGTTTATTCTATATTATGAATGGGTTGGATACCCTACTTGTGCACCAGGCTCATTGATCACGAGTGACATATATGACCTTTCTCTATTAACTGGCAGAAGTCAGTCTTTATGCCGGTAGACCCACTAACAGGTGCATTAATGTGTAATGGTGTACAAATTACCTGTATAGATCGATTAAAATAGTTAGGTCTATTATTTCTAATAGAGCTTGTTATTTCTAATAGAGCTGACCACTTTCTGGATCTGAATTTAACACCTCTACTTAATGAGTTTAAAAAGAAAAGCTATTTCTTTCATTAATAGGAAGGGTAAACCTTATTAAAATGGTACTGATGCCACAACTACCCTATACATTGCATAATGCACCTATATGGATTCTGTTCCATAAATTTCATTATATTATTGCCTTAATTAGAGATCTAATTTGGAGAAAGGTCCAGAATGAAACTGGAGATATTGCAGAAAAATAAAGATGATGGAGGACTAGCCCTACCAAACCAATGGCTATACGATCTAGCCGCACAATGTCAGCACTAATAGTTGGAATGTGTAGCCCCTTGAGATAATGACAGGAGACATATTAAAACAATATCTTGAAAGCACAAACCTGTTTCACTCCCTGGAATTGAAACACATGAGAGGGATGGGAAGGGGAAGGAATATTCCCATTTTGGTCCTTGTGAGTTCAGTATAGGCCAAAATTAAACCGATAAAGAGATATTCCAGATTAGACAGAATTTACGCCATTATGGTTAAACCCTGATTTACCAGAATTTGCTAAGCTGGGAGATCTAATGCACTGGGGGGATAAGGGCAATATAAATCTAACTCATTTGCTGACAAATAACACTTTTAAGCTATTTAGCCAATTACAAGAAGAGTATCAGTTATCAAGTAAGGTATTTTATCAATATTTACAGATATGACATGCTTTTGAGGAACAAAACAGGCATAAACCTATTAGAATACATACACTGTGTGCAGAATTATTAGGCAAATGAGTATTTTGATCACATGAAACTTTTTATACATGTTGTCCTACTCCAAGCTGCATAGGCTTGAGAGCCAACTACCAATTAAGTAAATCTGGTGATGTGCATCTCTGTAATGAGGAGGGGTGTTGACTAATGACATCAACACCCTATATAAGGTGTGCTTAATTATTAGGCAACTTCCTTTCCTTTGGCAAAATGGGTCAGAAGAGAGATTTGACGGGCTCTGAAAAGTCCAAAATTGTGAGAAATCTTGCAGAGGGATGCAGCAGTCTTGAAATTTCCAAACTTTTGAAGCGTGATCACTGAACAATCAAGCGTTTCATGGCAAATAGCCAACAGGGTCGCAAGAAGCGTGTCGGCCAAAAAAGGCGCAAAATAACTGCCCATGAATTGAGGAAAATCAAGCGTGAAGCTGCCAAGATGCCATTCGCCACCAGTTTTGCCATATTTCAGAGCTGCAACGTTACTGGAGTATCAAAAAGCACAAGGTGTGCAATACTCAGGGACATGGCCAAGGTAAGGAAGGCTGAAAAAAGACCACCTTTGAACAAGAAACATAAGATAAAACGTCAAGAATGGGACAAGAAATATCTTAAGACTGATTTTTCAAAGGTTTTATGGACTGATGAAATGAGAGTGACTCTTGATAGGCCAGATGGATGGGCCAGAGGCTGAATCAGTAAAGGGCAGAGAGCTCCACTCCGACTCAGACGCCAGCAAGGTGGAGGTGGGGTACTAGTATGGGCTGGTATCATCAAAGATGAACTTGTGGAACCTATTCGGGTTGAAGATGGAGTGAAGCTCAACTCCCAGACCTACTGCCAGTTTCTGGAAGACAACTTCTTCAAGCAGTGGTACAGGAAGAAGTCGGTATCGTTCAAGAAAAACATGATTTTCATGCAGGACGATGCTCCAACTACTCCACAGCGTGGCTGGCCAGTAAAGGTCTAAAAGAAGAAAAAATAATGACATGGCCCCCTTGTTCACCTGATCTGAACCCCATAGAGAACCTGTGGTCCATCATAAAATGTGAGATCTACAGGGAGGGAAAACAGTACACCTCTCGGAACAGTGTCTGGGAGGCTGTGGCGGCTGCTGCACGCAATGTTGATCGAAAACAGATCAAGCAACTGACAGAATCTATGGATGGAAGGCTGTTGAGTGTCATCATAAAGAAAGGTGGCTATATTGATCACTAAATTTTGGGGTTTTTGTTTTCGCATGTCAGAAATGTTTATTTCTAAATTTTGTGCACTGATATTGGCTTACCTGGCGAAAATAAACAAGTGAGATGGGATTATATTTGGTTTTTATTAAGTTGCCTAATAATTCTGCACAGTAATAGTTACCTGCACAAACAGATATCCTCCTAAGATAGCCAAATCTAAAAAAAAAAACACTCCAACATAAAAATAATCCTCTAAAATACAACTTGCCTAATAATTCCGCACACAGTGTATAGATATCATGTTATCTATTTTAACTACTAAAGGATATAGAGCAGGTCTCTTTCAGACTTATCTATATATTTACAAATCAGTAGTTTATATAAGTATCCACTGGTAATTATGCATAAATGGGAAAGAGATATACGTTCGATACCATCTGATCAGTGGAATGATAACTTGGAGGCCCTCCCATTTATCTCTTTAAATGAAAGTGCAAGGCTTTCCCAATTATATATACTACATAAAAGTTTACAAAACCCCAGTTTTTGAGGAAAATTGGAATCAGACAAGATACCAGGTGTGGCATGGATCAGGCTGGTATGATCCGTATGTTATGGTCTCTTCTGAAACTCCACTGAGTTTGATCTAAAATTCTAGATCTTTTAGATAATGTATTCAACACTACTATATCCAGAAACCCTAAGACATACATTCTTGGCTATAAAGAATTGAAAGTAGACACGATTGACAAAAAAGCCATTGGGCGTTTTTTATATACAGAATGTAAATTGATAGACTTGCATTGGTCCCACTCCTCCCCACCTACCAAAAGAGAGTTTATTAATAAGGTTGACTCGCTCATAATACATGGAAAATATATATACCGCAAAAGAGGAGTGTGTGGTAAACATGAAAACTTGTGGTCAAAGTGGATGGAATTCTCAGGGATAACAATGTTTTCTTTCTTCTAAAATTGACATATACGAGTATAAAATATTAACATTAATTGTTTCTGATGTAAGATGCTGTGTGAAATGTTTCTAATAACAGGGTTATTGATAACCCAAGTTGAATGCCTTTTTTAAATCATTAATAGGTTGGATTTATCAATATGGTTGTCTTATTTCTTTGCACACCTTTCACATTTTGGATAATATTGGGGGGGGGGTTGGGAGGAATGTTGTAAATTTGCTAATTTTTTCTAAAATTTTGTAAAATAATTGCGAATTTATATTTTGTCAAAGTTGTATGGAAAATCAGTAAAAATAATCATACAAAACTTTCATAGCCTTAGTCATTCATTTTTCTCTCATGGAGATGGTTTCAATCTTACGAAATTCCAATTTTTGGCATTTCTTCGTGTTTGTTGACCCTGGGGCTACCCCCCTAGGATTTTGGTACCCACTCATTTAGGATCGGGGCCGCTACAGAAGCTGAATGTGCTGGTTTACCAAATTCTTAATTTCAACGGATTGGTAATGGCGCTCTTGTTCTCCAGGTATATCAGACTAGATTTATTGCTTTAGTAGCAGTCTTTTCTACTTAGGTGGTGCCACACCTACAATGAGGCCCAAAGAGCATCAAGTCGACTGGGTGGAAGAGGACTCTGTTTTCGTGGCTTTGATGTTTTCTGGAGGGGTTTCAGAGGCTTAAAATCATAGAATGTTAGAGTTGGAAGAGACCTCTAGGGTCACAGTGTTTCTGGCCTTATGTTTTGCCAGAAGTTGTCAGGATTGCTCAAGTTGCCTCTCCTCTTATCATTTTGAATCTCCATGCGGTCGGGAATAACCTCTGTTCTTTTCGTTTAGCGGAACTGCTCACAATGATGCGGTCTGATGTTGATAGGTTACATGGGTTCTTTTCGGAGCTCACTTTGGTATGATCAGAAGTTATTCCACAGGTCACATGGCAGGGCGCCAGAGAGGTGAAGGCGGTTAAGCACTCTCGGCGCACACACAATGCTCGAATGTCACATTTTGTTTGCTGTAAAGCTGGAATTGCTGTCAGGAAGCGACAACTCGAAGGAGATAATTCATGTTGCTTGATGGAGTCCATCTGACTGAGATCGATTTAGACATTTTTCTTTCTGGCCAGCAAAATGGCGTTGAACAGGACTTATTATTGATGGGTGGGGGCCGGAGGGCAGTTTAGATACTTTGCTCCTCCTTGGCGGTCAATTTACAACTTTGATGTTTTTTTCATGTGTAGGCCACCTTGCGCCAGGAATCAGGCAGTTTGCATAATGCTTCGTACCAATTTTATATCAGGCCAAAGGTGCCGTATCGCTGATATTCATTTTTTTATGCTGTGACCGATCTCCATCCATTAAAAAAAATTGTTTTGTTACTTTTATTTGTGTGTGGTATTTATTCATGGGAAAGTTTTCAGGTTAGTATTTCAAGGGTCTCAGCAGTCTGTAGGGCATTCCAATCATTAGTTGGATACCCCTGACTGATGTGCCCCGATATAAAGGGGCAATGTTCATGTTCCCATGTAATTGTCTCCATTCTTTCTCTCCAGCCAATAGTTGCTGCTATGGTCCAATCTTATCTCCCTATATGAAGCTGATCCCTGCCTCTTACGGTCACTCCTTACTGGGACCTGGAGGCTTTTGTCCCACCCTCCCTCTTGTCATCTGTCAAGTTATCATTCATTATGGTTGATGTTTTATTAAGTCATAGTAGCAGTCAATTTACAAATTTGATATTTTTTTGTACGTAGGGTGACTTGCGCCGGAATTCCCGCTGTTCGCATATTGCTTCATACCAATTTTATGAGGCCAAAGGTGCCTTATCGCTGACATTCATCTTTTTATGCTGTAACCGACCTACATCCATTAAAGAAAAGAGAGTTTTGTTACATTTATTTGTGTGTGGTATTTATTCATGGGAATGTTTTTGGTTTAGTATTCACGGGTCTCAGCAGTCTATGCCCGTAGACATATTCCTTTTACAAGAATGGGAAAGCTAGGAAATCTCTCCATGGAAGGAAAAATATTGATAATTTTTGTAGGTCTTCTATTTCCTATGAAGAACCTTTTGGATGAAGAAGTTAAAAAGTGTTTTGCACGTTCTTTTGGAACTCTCAATACTGAAAAATTGAGAAAAAAAGTGTGTAAAATAAAAAATAAAGATGGGAAAAATGTCTTATCTATAAAGTTTCAGGGTGATTGTAGATGTTATTTTTGAAATGTTACACGTTGCAGTTATTCATGGTTAAAACGGTGGAGAACAGCAATTAGTGTCTCAAGAGGTAGATGACTATGAGACACAATTGCCAACAAGTGATGTTAAGTCAACAAGTCAGGAGGACCAGAGTGAGGAAGTGGTGGACGATGAAGTCACTGACCTAACCTGGGAAGATGCCATGTAGAGCGAGGACAGCACCGCAGATGGGGAGGGATCTGCAACAGACAAGAGGCGGCAGTGGGGTGCCCAGAGGTAAAAGGCTTGCAAATTTTCCCCATAGCACCCACACAAGCCAAGTTTTCAGGCCAAGGGTTAGGTGTTCCCCAGTCTGGTCTTTTTTAAAGAAACTACAGACAATAAAAGAATGGTTATGTGAAACCTGTGCTGTACCAAGATCAGAAGTCCTGAAAACTACCAGCCTGACCACCACCAGCATGTTTAGGCACATGTCATCAAAGCACAAAACTAAGTGGGTAGAACGCCTTGGTCCACAATCAGCGCCTTAGGGTGAGACCACTGTTTCTTCCCCTGTACTATGTGCTTGTAATCCCCTGTCCAGGATGTGGGCGTGGATGTCTCCTGCCCTGCACCAGTCGTTGAACATTAGGAAGCAACCACATACAATTTTTTGTCCCAGCAAAGTGTTCAGCTGGCCCAGGCCTTGGAAAGTAAACACAAATACCCAGCCACCCACCCAATAAATGGACACATTTACAACCTGCTTACCCAGGAAATGTTGCCTCTTAGGCTTGTGGACAATGAGGCTTTCCGCAACCTCATTGCGGCAGAAGTCCCTCAGTACTCGGTCCCCAGCGCCACTATCTTTGCCAATGTGGCGTCCCCGCCTTACACAAGCACATGTCCAAAAACATCACCAGTGACCTGACCAACGCACTTTCTGGGTAGGTCCACTTAACAATCAACACAAGGACATGTGATTGTGGCAAGGGACATTTTATTTCCCTGACAGCACACTTTGTGAACATTGTGGAGGCCAGGACCCAGTCAGACCCTGGGACAGCACGCGTGCTACCGACGCCAAGGACTGCGGGCCTCAGTTCCATCAGGGTTACCTGCACCTCCTCTAACTCTGAATTGTCATCTCCGAGCTCGTTGCCCATAACACTGCAGCACTGCTTCGGTGAGGTGAAGCGGCAACAGGCTTTGCTGAAATTTGTTAGGTGACAAACAGCACATCGCCGCAGAGTTGTGGAAAAGTATATCAGACCAGACAGATCTGTGGCTCTTGCAGCTGGACCTACAACCAGGCATGGCAGTGTGTGATATTGGCTGTAACCTGGTAGCGGCGTTGAAGCATGGAAAACTCGCACATGTAGCATGCCTGGTCCTCATGCTCAACTTAGTGGTTCAGCGGTTTCTGAAAACCTACCCAGATTTGCCCGAGCAACTTGTGAAGGTACGCCGCGTGTTCACCCATTTCCGCAAGTCAGCAAAAGATGCTGCCGATCGGGAAGTGCTCTGGCAGTGCTGCAGCAGCGCTTGCAAGTGCCAGCACACAGACTGGTTTGCTGATCACACGTCGGAGCTCCACATTACATATGTTGGCAAGGCTTTGTGAGCATCAGAGGGCAGTAGATGAATACCAGCTACAACATGCCCGTCGGTATTCCTTTCAGCCTCAGCACATAACAACCGATGAATGGGCATGGCTGTCTGACATCTCTAAGGTTCTACAAAATTTTGAAGAATCAACCAAGATGGTGAACGACGATGACGCCATAATTAGCATAACCATCCCGCTTTTGTGTCTACTCAAATGCTCGCTGCTCACAATTAAAGAGGAAGCTTTGACTGTGGATCAGGTGAAGATGGACAAAGAAAGTAGACAGGGTGATAATACCCAACCCAGTATAATACCCAATATCAACTTCTCAGCGTGGATTGGGTGATAATGAGGAGACTGAAGAGGATGAGAGAGAGAGTTGTCCTCCTGGTGGGGACAGGGAAGTCTTGCCTGTTGGGAGTCTGGCACACATGACTGACTTTTAGGTCCCACTGCCTTTCCCGTGACCCTTGCTTAATAAGCATTTTGGCGAACAATGACTACTGGTTATTCACCCTTCTCGACCCACGATACAAGGAGAACTTTCCATCTGTCCTTCCTGTGGCGGAGAGGGCTAGTAAAAAGTCCCTATTCAAACAATTTGTACAAAACTACCAAGGATGTGAGACGAGGGAGACACACGTCAGTGGAACACTATCAAAGGTTTGGGACAGCTTCATTAGACAATCCCAGCACCCATGCCTTGATGCGCAAGGTACTCTGACAAGGAGGGATACGTTTTGTAGGAAGGTGAAGGAGTACCTAGCCGACCGTACCAACGTCCTCTGTGATTCCTACGTGCCATAGAAGTATTGAGTATCCAAGCTGGACACGTGGCATGAACTGTCCCTCTACTCCTTGGAGGTGCTGGCCTGTTCTGCCGCTAGGATTTTGTCAGAGTGGGCAATTCAAACATTCCTTTTTTATGGTGTATTCCTATGCACCCCTTCCCACCCAAAAAAAGGGTATATGATTCATTGTTTCTTCTTTTGCTTGTCCTTTTCAGCCATATTAGTATCGGCAGTTCTTGCACTAAGTCCATAGTCCCACTCCCTAACAATTTTAACAGAATATGTATGAGACCCTTCTTTATGTCTTCTAATTTTTGGCAGTTGTCCGTATAGGCTTTTGGAGTTTCAAAGTACCAATTCATAAATTAAACAGAATGTATATGACCATGTCATACACACCACATACCCAGATAAAGTAGTAAAATGTTAAAATTACATTTACTGTTGGGTGTAGTTTTATTTCCCCCCCTACTATGTCATCTACTGAAGTCTAATAGGCGACAGTGAAATACAGTGAGAGATGGCCCGGCTATTATGGGGTGGAGGAGGCATTTTATTATTTTTTGTCTTTTTAATTTTGCCTTATATACAAGTCATTACACAGGTAAGAATGTTTCCTGTATATGGGCCGTTTATTACACAGGGGAGCAACAAATCTGGCCACTTTTGACCTGGTTACAAATCCTCTTTATTATACATGAGCTTGTGCCTAAGAATGAGAGGCTGGAATTGTTTGAGAGGATTAAATTGGTTTTGTCAGGGAAGGACCCTGTTGTGTGTGTTGGGAATTTTAATTGCTTCTCGGACTATTCACTAAGATTAAGTTTAGCATCTTTCCAGTCCTTGGCTAGGACAAGGCCACTAATGTAGATTGATGCATTAATGCACATTGGGTGGAAAATGTGTGTACGCCAAGTGGCTTATTCAGCCATCTGGCTAGCTGACTCCGACCTCAAAGATGAAATCCATGAGGTCGGTTTAAGTTTAAAAACCTGAGGTGCAAAACTACTCTGGTAGAGGAGACCCTGTGATGCTTGAAATCACTGGGTGTGGGACCACAATTAAGTTGTCAGCAAATTTGCACGCACTTCACTTTTTTAAGCACAAACACGAAGGGCTAATTCAGACGTCCATTTTTTGTGTATGAGTGTCATAGTGAGTGTTACATCGATGGCACACCTATCTATAATAGTGATTGTTACAGATTTTCAGTCAGTGCCAAATCATGAAGACATGTTCAATATTTATCAGTGTCGGATCAAAATCGGCAATACAAGTCTATGGGACCGTGAAAAAATAGACAGCACTAAGATACCACTCTAGTGCAGACCGATTTTCTAGTTTGGTTAGTAGATGTCAGTCTCAGAAGATCCAACACACCTGTTGTAACTTTTTGATGGTGTATGGACTTTTGGTGAATATTACAAGGCCTCAGTGGATAAGTAACTCACCATGCCATCTTTGGATGCGGAGCACATGACCAGTTTAGTGTAGGGCACCCCAAAATGTGGGACAATTATTTGGAATTGCACCATGATTGAACAGTCATTGATCATGTATGGGAAACTATTTTCCGGGAGTTATTTTTCAGAAGTTGGGATGATGTACCCCATAATAAGTGTAGACAACAATGGCTCCTGCATTACCAAAACTGACCAAACCATCATAGGCATATGTGGCGCCCCTGCGGGTTCAGTCGCCACAGAGGTACTGCATCTCACCCAGAGGTGTGATATCCCACTTTCAGGTAAGGAAGGAGTGCTGCCCGGGACCCACGCACTTGATCCATTACATTCCACTTCAGACGGAAGGGCGAGATTGCTCCTAAGGGACAGCACAGTCCCTGGTCCCTAGCTGGAGGGTGGAACCATGTAGTGGGTGTGTGTGGAGGAACTAGTTCAGGGGAGCACCTTCAGTGGGAGTATAAGAAAGCAGGGAACCATCTAGAAGCAGGCAGAGAGAACCAGTCAGACAGAGGAGAAGGAGTGGGAGCAGGAGCTCTGGAGGAGCTCTGCTCAGAGAGAAGAGAGGAGCGGGCCTAGACGGAGAGGCCCAGGAGGACAGGCTGGAAGAGGACGGGAGCAGAGGGAAGGCTCCAAGAGGAACAGAGGGGATCCCAAGGGCACGGGACGTACGGATGCCACCCGTGCGCCCGAATCTACACGGACGCGGAGGGATCAGGCCGCAGAGGGGACCAGTCCCTAACTAGTGGAGAACTACAAGGCTCAGCTAGGAACCAGAGGCTACTGCACTTTCAGGGTGCAGCAGCTCACTACCGCAAGTATATCGCCATAAAGGTGGCCGAGTAGGACCTGCAATGATGTCATTGAGTCATGTTACTGGTCACGCGACCGCCGACGTCAGCGGTCGCATGCCTGTCACATGACTCAATGACGTGATGGAAGGTCCTTTCACACCACCGCGACCCATACAACAGACCAGACGGAGCGAAGAAAACACCGGGGGCCATCGGAAGGTAAGTATAATCTTTATTTTTTATTTTAAATTCTTTTTTTTAACAGGTTCTATGGTACCCGAGTCTGGATGAGAGTCTCCTCTTCTCCAGACTCGGGTACCATCCGCACATAGAATCGCATAATATCCATATGTGCAAATGTGCTGACACGTATAATATGCGTTTCAATGCAAGTCAATGGCGGCAATTACGCTGCGTGTCCGCAAAATTAACGGACATGCGTATTTTTCCGCAATGATAATCTACAGCGGAAATTTTCGCAGCATGTGCAAAGCACATGCGGATTATCATTGGGGACCATGGGGCACGTATTACCAAGCGTTTTTTAAGCGTTCTCGCTGCGGAAGAAAGCTAACTCCTGCGGGCTTTATCGATCCAAAGTTGTTTTAGTTTCCGAATATTAGAATGTTTCTGACCTAAAGAATTATGTTGCCAGGTCAATTTTACCGTACAATAAACACGGTAAAAAAATAAATGGCGGAATTGCATGTTTGTTTCATAATTTCTCCTCACTTGGTAACTTTTTTCCGTTTTCATTACATTTTGTGATAAAATGAATAGTGTCACTGAAAACTACATCTTGTGTCGCAAATGCAAGCCTCACACAGCTATGTCGACAGAAAAATATAAAATTATGGATCTTGACAGTGGAGGATGAAAAAACGTAAGCACAAAAAAAACTAAAAATGACCAGAGCATTAAAGGTTTAATCTCTTTACGCATTAGGATGCTACTGTACATCCTGCGCTGGATTGAAATTGTGAGAAAGGGGCTCAGGAGCTGAGCTTTGTCCACATACGGCAAATGCCAGCTATATTACATATATATATTGACATCTGTCTGTAAGAGCAGAGGATGGAGCTCATCTGTGGCTGTTACCCATTTAGTTAACGCTGTCAATCGCTGACAGCCCTGCCGATTTGTACGTGCTGGCTTTCATCGACTCCATCTTCCCATGGTAGCTGAACGACCATCTTATCTCTACCATATTGGTACTTCTCTAAAGCTCGGTATGCAGAGCTTCAAAGGAAACTGAGATTTATTATATATACAGCAAAACTGTAGTAATACAGCAGATAAGTATAAGCATTTGGACGATTGCTGGTTCAAGGTTTCCTAAAGGGACTAATAAAGCACAAAATAGAAAAAATTAATAAAATTAATAAAATGTCAAATCACCCCTTTTCCACTATTAACCCCTTTACTCCCGAAAGTGGTTTGCACGTTAATGACCAGGCCAATTATTACAATTCTGACCACTGTCACTTTAGGAGGTAATAACTCTGGAATGCTTCAATGGATCCCACTTATTCTGAGACTGTTTTTTTCGTGACATATTGTACTTCATGATAGTGGTAAAATTTCTTTGATATGTCTTTCGTTACATTGTGAAAAAATTGGAAATTTGGCGAAAATTTCGCAATTTTCATGCCCTTAAATCAGAGAGATATGTCACACAAAATAGTTAATAAATAACATTTTGCACATGTCTACTTTACATCAGCACAATTTTGGAACCATGATTTTTTTTTGTTAGGAAGTTATAAGGGTTAACCGGTTCCCGACCGCCCACTGTAGATAAACGTCGGCGCTTGCCGGGCTCTGTGCAGCGCCGACGTTTAAAAACGGTGGGTGGTCTCGCAGCGCTCAGGACCCCCAGGGTCCTGCAAGCGCTGCGATTCCGGTGCAGAGCGTTAGCTCTGACAGGGAACATCATCGGGACCTGATTAGATCAGGTCCCAGTGATGTTAACCCTTAGCTGTCTTCTATATGCTGTGATCTATAGTGATCGCGGCATATAGGAGACAGCAGGAGGAGAGGGGGTCGTCAACTTACCTCTCCAAAGACCTCCGAGTCCTTCCAGGACCTGGGGTTGCTATGGCAGCTGGAGGTCACATGACCGCCTCCAGCTCTGCCATATATGGTGTCCTGTCTGGCTCAGCTGCAGCTGTAGCCAGACAGGAGACTCTGACTGAAACAGTCAGGGAAGATCTCATGTAATGTAATATATGTCTATTACATTACATGAGATCAGAGATCAGAAAAATAAAAATGAATGTCCCATACAGGGACTAAGAAAAAATGTGAAAAAAAGTAAAAAAAAAGTTTTTAAACTATTAATAAAAAAATCACAAAATAAATAAAAATAAATAAATAAAATATTAAACCAATAAATCCGTATATTTTTACAAAACCAAAAAAAGTACACATATTTGGTATCGCCGCGTCCGAAACAACCCGAGCTATAAAAACTGTCACACTAATTAACTCCTTCTGTGCACACCGTAATAAAAATAAATAAAAAACGGAGCAAAAAAATATGCTTTTTCATCATATTGCCAAACAAAAAGTGGAAAAAAATGCGATCAAAAAACAAAATAGAAATAAAAATGGTACCACTGAAAACGTCATCTTGTTACGCAAAAAAAAAGCCGCCATACAGCTCCATCAGCCGAAAAATAAAAAAGTTATAGCGCTCAGAATAAAGCAATGCAAAAAAAATATTTTTTTCTATAAAATAGTTTTATTGTGTAAAAGCGCCAAAACAT
The DNA here is from genome assembly GCF_046119375.1 of Phyllobates terribilis. NCBI lineage: Eukaryota > Metazoa > Chordata > Amphibia > Anura > Dendrobatidae > Phyllobates > Phyllobates terribilis. The sequence goes on from NW_027362765.1 coordinate 101,012,105, forward strand.
AAAAAAAATACAGTAAGTGTAGTATCGCTGTAAACGTACTGACCCGAAGAATAACGCTGCCTGATCACTTTTACCACACGCAGAACGGCATAAAAAAAAAACTCAAAAAACAATTCCTGAATTGTTTGTTTTTGTTTTTTTTACCTCCCAAAAAACGGAATAGAAAGCGATCAAAAAATGTCACGTCCCCAAAAATGGTACCAATAAAAATGTCAACTCGTCCCGCAAAAAACAAGCCGTCACATGACTCTGTCGGCCGAAATATGGAAAAATTATAGCTCTCAAAATATGGTGATGCAAAAACTAGATTTTGCAAAAAAAGCGTCTTTTAGTGTGTGACAGCTGTCAGTCATAAAAACCCGATATCAATCTGGTATCTCTGTAATCACACCGACCCGAAGAATAAAGTAATCTAATCAGTTATATCACACTAGGAACGGCGTAAAAAATAAATAAAACCAATTCTTCACCTGCTACTGATTTGTTTATTATGTCCCCAAAGATCCCAGTAAGGCTCTGCCCACATTTATCCTGTGCTCTGCGCTGAGCACTTACACCAGAGTTTCCGTGTAAATCTCTGAAATACATGATTCAGCCGGAACCCATGACGGAAGATTCCCTGTAATGAGACAGATATAGGCCACTGTGGACGCCGTCTAGCCTGGGATCCCACGGTGTCATTTGTTTTAGGCGTGCATAAAAGTGCGGTTGGCCACAGTTTTGTGCACTTCTGAAAAAAAGGACACCGCTACACAGAGGCCAGACGGTGTCCAGAGTAACTCTGCTGCCTCATTACAGTGAATGGATCCTGCAGGGGTTTCATCTGAATTACATCACTTGGAAATTTAGATGGAAACCCCGATGTAAGTGCTCAGCCTAGAGCGCCGGATAAATGTTACGTAAAATGTTCCCAATAAAAGCTTCAACTCAGTCCTCAAAAAAAGCTAGTCCCCACTCAGGTCCGTCATCTGTTAAAAATATAAGGGACTTCCAAGTTACTGGTAGCAGAAAGGCTCTGGAAAAGCAAAATGACCCTTGCCCCCCAAAAGAAATTCAGAAAATTTTGTGCTCCCAAATCCAAATGCCTATTCTACAATAATTTGTTCTCCAATTGTCAAATAGCACTCCGTCCCCCCCAGATCTCACCGTATGGCTAAGCGGTACGATACAGCCACATATGGGGTATTGACACTTTTAGAAGAAATTGTGTGACACATTTCGGCACCATTTTTACCCATTGCCCTGTGTGAAAATGTAAAATCTGAGGGTAAAACATTTTTTTGTGGTAAAAATATAATTATGATTTTTTCACTGCCCAATGGTATAAATTTAAAAATTAAAAAATACTCACTACTTCCCTAGATGAATTCCTTGAGAGGTGTAGTTTACAAAATGGGGTCATTTGTGGAGGTTTCTGCTGTTTTGGCATGTCAGCGACTCTTCAAATGTGACATGGTGTCTGCTGCTTATCCCAGCCAACATAGCGCTCCTTTCTCTTCCGAACCCTGCCGTACACCAAAGCAGTGGTTTTCCCCCACATATGGGGTATCGGCGTACTCAGGAGAAATTGTACAACAAATTTCATGGTGCAATTTCTCCGGTTATCCTTATGATAATGCAAAATTAGGGGATGAAAAACATTTTTTATGGGAAAAATGTGAAAATTTTATTTTCACGGCTCAATATTATAAACTTCTGTGAAGCAGCTGGGGGTGCAAGGTGCTCACCACACATCTAGATAAGTTCCCTAAGGGGTCTAGTTTCCAAAATGGTGGCACTTGTGGGGGGTTTCCGCTGTTTAGACACATTAGGGGCTCCACAAATGTGACATGGCGTCCGCTAATTATTCAAACAAATTTTACATTCAAAAAGTCAAATGGCGCTCCTTCCCTTTCAAACCCTGCCGTGCGCCCAAACAGTGGTTTTCCCTCACATATGGGGTATCGGCGTGTTCAGGAGAAATTGCACAACAAACTTCATGGTGCAATTTATCCTGTTACCCTTATGATAATACAAAATTAGAGAATGAAAAAGATTTTTTGTGGGAAAAATGTGAAAATTTTATTTTCACGGCTCAATATTATAAACTTCTGTGAAGCAGCTGGGGGTGCGAGGTGCTCACCACACATCTAGATAAGTTCCCTAAGGGGTCTAGTTTCCAAAATGGTGGCACTTGTGGGGGGTTTCCACTGTTTAGTCACATTAGGGGCTCCCCAAATGCGACATGGCGTCTGCTAATTATTCAAATAAATTTTACATTCAAAAAGTCAAATGGCGCTCCTTCCCTTTCAAACCCTGCCATGCGCCCAAACAGTAATTTGCCTCCACATATGGGGTATCAGCGTGTTCAGGAGAAATTGCACAACAAATTTCATGGTGCAATTTATCCTATTACCCTTATGATAATGCAAAATTAAGGGATGAAAAACGGTTTTGTGGGAAAAATGTGAAAATTTTATTTTTACGGCTCAATATTATAAACTTCTGTGAAGCAGCTGGGGGTGCGAGGTGCTCACCACACATCTAGATAAGTTCCCTAAGGGGTCTAGTTTCCAAAATGGTGGCACTTGTGGGGGGTTTCCACTGTTTAGTCACATTAGGGGCTCCCCAAATGCGACATGGCGTCTGCTAATTATTCAAACAAATTTTACATTCAAAAAGTCAAATGGCGCTCCTTCCCTTTCAAACCCTGCCATGCGCCCAAACAGTAATTTGCCTCCACATATGGGGTATCAGCGTGTTCAGGAGAAATTGCACAACAAATTTCATGGTGCAATTTATCCTATTACCCTTATGATAATGCAAAATTAAGGGATGAAAAACGGTTTTGTGGGAAAAATGTGAAAATTTTATTTTTACAGCTCAATATTATAAACTTCTGTGAAGCACCTTGGGGTTCAAGGTGCTCACCACACATCTAGATAAGTTCCCTAAGGGGTCTAGTTTCCAAAATGGTGTCACTTGTGGGGGGTTTCCACTGTTTAGGCACATCAGGAGCTCTCCAAACGCAACATGGCGTCTGCTAATTATTCAGACAAATTTTACATTCAAAAAGTCTAATGGCGCTCCTTCCCTTCCGAACTCTGCAGTGCGCCCAAACAGTGGTTTTCCCTCACATATGGGGTATCAGCACGCTCAAGAGAAATTGCACAAAAAAATTTGGGGTCCATTTTTTCCTGTTACCCCTGTGAAAATAAAAAAAATTGGGTCTAAAGTAACATTTTTGTGAAAAAAGTTAAATGTTAATTTTTTTTTTCCACATTCCAAAAATTCCTGTGAAGCACCTGAAGGGTTAATAAAGTTCTTGAATGTGGTTTTGAGCACCTTGAGGGGTGCAGTTTTTAGAATGGTGTCACTTTTGGGTATTTTCTGTCATAAAGACCCCTCAAAGTGACTTCAAATATGATGTGGTCCCTAAAAAAATGTTTTTGTAAATTTTGTTGGAAAAATGAGAAATCGCTGGTCAACTTTTAACCCTTATAGCTCCCTAACAAAAAAAAATTTTGGTTCCAAAATTGTGCTGATGTAAAGTAGACATGTGGGAAATGTTATTTATTAACTATTTTGTGTGACATATCTCTCTGATTTAAGGGCATGAAAATTCAAAGTTTGAAAATTGCAAAATTTTCTAAATTTTCGCCAAATTTCCGATTTTTTCACAAATAAACGCAAGTTATATGGAAGAAATTTTACCACTATCATGAAGTACAATATGTCATGAAAAAACAATCTCAGAATCAGGGGGATCCGTTGAAGCGTTCCAGAGTAATTACCTCATAAAGTGACAGTGGTCAGAATTGAAAAAATTGGCCCGGTCACGAAGGCAAAAACAGGCTCTGGCGCGAAGTGGTTAAAAGTTGACCAGCAATTTCTCATTTTTCCAACAAAATTTACAAAACCATTTTTTTTACCCCATCACATTTGAAGTGACTTTGAGGGGCCTTTATGACAGAAAATGCCCAAAAGTGACAGTTTTAAAAACTGCACCCCTTAAGGAGCTCAAAACCACATTCAAGAATTGTATTAACCCTTCAGGTGCTTCACAGGAATTTCTGGAATGTGGAAGAAAATGTTACTTTAGACCCAAACTTTAACAGGAAAAAATGGACCTCAAAATTTGTTGTGCAATTTCTTCTGAGTACGCCAATAACCCATATGTGGGAGAAAACAACTGTTTGGGCGCACAGCAGGGTTCGGAAGGTAAGGCGCGCCATTTGACTTTTTGAATGTAAAATTTGCTTGAATAATTAGCGGACGCCATGTTGCGTTTGGAGAGCCCCTGATGTGCCTAAACAGTGGAAACCCCCCACAAGTGACACCATTTTGGAAGCTAGACCCCTCAGGGAACTTATCTACATGTGTTGTGAGCACATTGAACCCCCCAGGTGCTTCACAGAAATGTATAACATTGAGCCGTAAAAATAAAATTTTCACATTTTTCCCATAAAAATGTTTTTCAGTCCCCAATTTTGCATTTTCATAAGGGTAACAGGAGAAATTGCACCATGCAATTTGTTATGCAATTTCTCCTGAATAAGCCGATACCCCATATGTGAAAACCATTGTTTGGGTGCACGGCAGGGGGTGGAAAATGAGCGCCATTTGACTTTCTGAATGCAAAATTTGCTTGAATAATTAGAGGATGCCATGTCGCGTTTGGGGGGCCCCTGATGTGCCTAAACAGTGGAAACCACCCACGACTTACCCTATTTTGGAGACTAGACCCCCTCAAGGAACTTTTGTAGATGTGTGGTGAGCACCCTGGACCCCCAGGTGCTTCACATAAGAGCCGTGAAAATAAAAAAATCTAACTTTTTCCACAAAAATTATCTTTTAGCTATAAATTTTTTATTTTCATAAGGGTAAAAGGAGAAAATGGACCCCAAATACTGTTGTGCAATTTCTCCTGAGTACGCCGATACCCCATATGTAGAGAAAATACACTGTTTGGGCGCACGGCAGGGTTCAGAAGGTAAAGAGCACTGTGTGACTTTTTGAACGCAAAATTGGCTGAAATAGAGAGCGGATGCCATATGCGCCTAAACAATGGAAATCCCCAAGTGACCCCATTTTCGAAACTACACCCCTCAAGGATTTTATCAAGGGGTATAGTGAACATTTTGAACCCAGAGGTATGACACAGAATTTGATAACATTAGGTCATCATACTGAATAAGTTGTCAAAAAAAAAAAACTTTTTTTTTTTTTTTTTTTTTGCAAAGACTAGTTTTTGCATCGTCATATTTTGAGAGCTATAATTTTTTCATATTTCGGACGATAAGAGTCATGTAAGGGATTGTTTTTTGCAGGACAAGCAGACGCTTTTCTTGGTACCATTTTCGGGCACTTGACATTTTTTGATCGCTTTCTATTCCGATTTTAGTGAGGCAGAATAAACAAAAAAAATTCAGAATTTTTTTTCAGAATTTTTTTTTGTAGGCAGTTCCGCATGTGGTAAAATTGATAAGGCAGCGTTATTCTTTGGGTCAGTACGTTTACAGCGTTACCACATTTATATTTTTTTATGTTTTGGCGCTTTTACACATTAAAAACTATTTGCTTTATTCTGAGAGCTATAACTTTTATTTTTCGGCTGATGGAGTTGTATGGCAGATTGTTTTTTGCAGGACAAGGTGACGTTTTCAGCGGCACCATTTTTATTTACATTCATCTTTTTTATCACGTTTTATTCCATTTTTTGTTTGGAGGCATGATGATAAAGCATCGTTTTTTGCTTCGTCTTTTTTTTTTTACCCTGTTCACAAAAGGGGTTATCTAGTGGGACAGTTTCATAAGTCAGGTCGTTTCGGATGCGGTGATACCAAATATGTGTACTGTTATTGTTTTTTTTTTTCATAATAAAATTTATTTATGGGTACAGTACCTTTTTATTGATTATTTTTTACTTTTTTTTATATTTTTACAATTTTTTTTTCACTCTGACACTTTCTTTTACTTTTACACTTTGTCCCACTATGGGACTTTCATTCTTTGCAGACTGATCGCTTGTATAGCAGAGATGCAGCAGCAGCAGCATCTCTATGCTATCCAGGCTGTCAGCCTGCATGCAGAAGTTACCTTGTTCGTGCAGTGCGAATGTGGATTATTACGCCCGATGTCAGAAAGGGGTTAAAAATAAATATATCTGTCACATCGGTAAAATTCTGGTCTGTCAAAATATAAAATTAATTGACCCGATTGGTAAACGGCGTAAAGAAAAAAAAATTCGGACTGTCAGAAGCACATTTTTCCAGTCCCTATTCATCCCTAAAAATATAAAGTAAAAAGCAATCAAAATGACATTTTTTAACACAATATGAACAAAAGGAAAATCCTGCAAAAATGTCAAAATCCCAATTTTTTTTTTCACAATTTCTGCACATTTGGCATTTTTTACAATTTTTCAGCAAACTTTGCTAAAATAAATAGTGGCAATTAAACATGCAGCTTGCAAAAATACAAGCCCTCATATCAATATGTTGAAGGAAAAAAATGATGGCTCTTGAATGAAGGAAAAAACAAAAGCGCAAAAATGAAAACATTTCATAGGCCTTAAGGGGTTAAAGCACATGGAAAAAAAAAACCTTCAGAGTATACATTTTCATGGGGAGGGGGGGTATGCAGTGAATTTTCGGTCTAAAAAAATTGTAATTTGGGTATTACAGTAACAGCCACTTTTTCTTGCAATGCAAAAAGTAAAATGGGCAGCACAAGAAAATGTTCAACAGCATTTTTAAGGGAAAATGTTCTATGTGCACACACTTTAGGCCACGTTCACACACTCAGTTTTTTACCTCAGTATTTGTAAGCAAAAACCAGGGGTGGGTGATAAATATAGAAGTGGTGACGTGTTTCTATTATACTTTTGCTCTGACTATTCCACTCCTGGTATTGGCTTACAAATACGGAGGTAAAAAAACTCACTAAATACTGAACGTGTGAACATGGCCTAACACTGAGATTTTAGGTTTTCCTGTATAGTTGTCTAGTTGCAGCTGCCCCATTGTTTTGTATGTGCTTCCTATAGACTTGCTTCTGGCACTTGAGTACAGCATACCTTTTCTAGAGTAGCATTTTCATGCTATTTTATACTTCCTACTCTGGTTATATGTTAGGCTCTATCCTCCATGACACTCCTGAGGTGCTGTTTATCACTGTATACTGCAGGGCCCCCATCTATATACCGCACTCCTAGCTCTTGTTCTAGGCATTTCTTAATAAAGCTTTGAGCTCATGTGCTGAGCAGAGAGCCTGCTCTGTAGCTTCCATATTACACCCTGCTCCCTGGCTTCTATTTCCTGCACGCAGCACACACAACCTCCATGACATCGCCTCCTTCTTCCCTGAACACACTGCAGCAACGAGCCCCGCCCCCTCCCAGTGATTGGCTGACACAAGGCACATGGCCCTTCTTGTTCCCACTTCTAACCTGGAGACTGCGGCGGTAAGCCCCGCCCCCTCACGTGAATGGCTCACCCTCGTCACAGAGAGTCACACAGAGCTACCTCTGTCGCCATTTTGTCATGAGGGAGAAGCTGCTTAGTTAGGAGAAGGGTTGCACTATCGCGGGCTGTGTACCTTCTCATGCAAGCTGCTCCTGTACCTTCTGCTGTCACTTATAGTAACCAGATAGTGCTATAGCTATGAGGTGGAGACTAGTCCAGCTATTATACTAATGCACTGATAATGGCTACAATAGCTTGCTGAGTTCTTTAGTGGCAGTTTCCATACAGCTCAGCTCATGAAGGTGTGTCTGTGAAAAGCTGGCATACCAATGTAATATTTCACCACAAGCTTCAACTGGAACCTGTGGGGTCTATGAGCCCCCCTGAGTGACCACCATGTAATAATACAGAACATCACTGTTTCTGAAGATGCTGCCATCTAGATATCTTATTTATATGCAGTATAATCTATAAACTCACTTGCGTGCACTTTGCACGTGGCTTTCTGTGTTGACTCAGACTGCAAACTGACCCGAAATATGCTCCTGTGAACTACAAGAAACAAAAAAACTGACCAGCACCTCTATATAGTGTGAACAGGTGCAAGCTGCAATGACTGCAAAACTTGCGGAAAAAAAAAAAAATGTAACCTTAGAGTGAATTCACACACCCGTGTTTTACGGACTGTGACACACAGAAAAGCTGTGGGTCTCTTAACCCAATCTTGACGGTCCTGCAGCTGGTCCGTGCATCATCGTGATCTGTACTCTGACCGTGAAATACTGATGAATCAATATAACAGATAGGCGTGTGATATATGATTTACTACTGAGAATGAAAAAGTAAAGGGAAAAAAATATTCCAAACAAAAATCAGTTTTATTCCTTACAAATAACCTATATGATAAAATTGATAAATTATTTATCCCACCTGGTAAACGCAGCTGACAAAAAAAATATCCAAAATCGCTGTTTGTTTTTTTTAAACTTCAGAATAGTACCAATACAGTTGCGTTGAAAGAAAAAAAATGTTGTCTTTGAATGCAGCTACCTAAAAATTACTTTGGAGGAAAAAGACTTGCAAAATACAATCATCGTGGCATTTATACCACACAGTGAAGTCTGTAAAAACATTCTTTCCATCTCTCTAAAAAAGAAAAAAATTAGCCCATATATTTTATGTATCCCCAAATAATCAAATTACCACTAACAACGCAAAAACAGTTGCATCTGCATTAAAACAAAATAATGTTCGACTTTTGAAATCCAAACAAAAAAATTGATGTTAAGTACCAAATTTAGTGGTTCTCTGTTTTTTTTTCCCCTATTCCTGTATTTAACCCCTTAACGACCTTGGGTTTTTCTGTTTTTGCGTTTTCATTTTTTGCTCCCATTCTTCCCAAAGCCAGAACTTTTTTAATTTTCGTTCAATATGGCCATGTGAGGGCTTATTTTTTGCGGGACGAGTTGTACTTTTGAACGACATCACTGGTTTTACCATATCGTCTACTGGAAAACGGGAAAAAAAATTCCAAGTGCGGTGAAATTGCAAAAAAATGCAATTCCACAGTTGTTTTTTGGGTCCCTTTTTTTACCACGTTCACTGATTGCTAAAACTGACCTTCCATTATTATTCTCCAGGTCAGTCCGAGTTTGTAGACACCAAACATGTATAGGTTCTTTATTATTTAAAAAAAAAAACAAAGTTTGCTAAAAAAAAAAGGCGCCATTTTCCGAAACCAGTAGCGTCTCCATTTTTCGGGATCTGGGGCCAGGTGAGGGCTTATTTTTTGCATGCCAAGCTGACGTTTTTATTGATACTATTTTGGGGTAGATCCGATGTTTTGATCGCCCGTTATTGCATTTTATTGCAATGTTGCGGCGACCAAAAAAACATAATTCTGGCGTTTAGAATTTTTTTTCTCGTTACGCCGTTTACCGATTGGATTCATTCTTTTTTTATATTGATAAATCGGGCTATTCTGAATGCGGCAGTACCAAATATGTGTATGTGGGTTTTTTTTTTTATTATTTTATTTTGAATGGGGTGAAGGGGGGGTGATTTAAACTTTTATATTTTTTTTATATTTTTAAAAACATTTTTTTACACTTACTGCATGCTTCAATAGTCTCCATAGGAGAAGCAGTTGTCTGATTGCTTCTGCTGCATACAAGCGATGAGCAGATCGCTTGTATGCAACAGAAATGGTCACTCGCTATGAGCGCACACCACTGGGTGGCGCTCATAGCAATTGAGACATGACAACCACAGGGGTCTGCTGCTGACCCTGGGTTGTCATGCCCACCCATTGGTGACCCACAATCACGTAACGGGGTCACAGATGGGCGGGGTCTGGGACGCGCTTCCCGGAAGCTCGAGTTAAATGCCGCTGTCAGAGATTGACAGCGGCATTTAACTGGTTAACAGCCGCGGGTGGATCGCTATTCCACCCGCGGCTGTTGCGGGCACATGTCAGCTGTAAGAATCAGCTCACATGTGCCCCGTTCAGTGCGAGCTCGGCGCCGGAGCCCACGCTGAACCGGCCTTTCCGACCTGGTGCGTACTATTACTGACCAGGTCGGAAAGGGGTTAAAAATAACAGAAACAGCCATACTCACAGCTGATTCTCCCGCACGACTGCCAGCTGTAGTAGCTTACGTTTTTCAATGCAATTTCACACTTTTTTAGACTCTCACAGCGGAGTTATAAGCTGGGATTGTGATGTAATAGCATACCACAATTATTCACCATGAAAAATTGTGTGCTGCACAGTAAGTTTTTTTTTTTTTTTTGCTTTACCCATGGTTCAGGAAGGCACTGTGTACTACTTTCTCCAATTCACTAAAATAAAAGGGGAATCTTCAGCTTACCTGATGAAAAAACTTTGAAATCTCAAAATGTGCATGGACACTGGATCCTGGTTGGAAGGATAATGCAACACATGTGGAAAAACTGTAATGTTGTCCAGCACTCAGTCTCCATATTTACAGATAAAAAGGGCTTTCGTAATCCAATAACGTATGAAAAACTCAAGTTTAAGGGTCCGTTCACACTAACCTATAAATCGGATGAGTTCAAATCCAGAAAAAATCGGATTGCACTCGGACCAATTTTATTGAATCAGGCAGTGTAGATCTGCTTGTATTTTTCTTCTCAACTATATTCGGCATAAGAAAAAAAAATCGCAGCATGATGCAATTTCACTCCAAAATCTGTAACGTGAGAAAAACATCGGATGCCATATTGACCAACAATATGTCATCCAATTTTTACGTATGCATTACAGTTCTGTACCATAGGAAACTGTAAATGGTCCTGTAAAAGATTTTTATAGCACTAGCTAAAGCTATGACATTTCAGAAAACTCATTCCCGTTTTTTGTTTTTTTTTCTGACTGAATTAGAAGACTGCTGCTTTTTTGAAAACTGCAGCGTGTCAATTCTATCAACGTTTTTGCACCCATAGAAAGTAATGGGTAAGTGCAAAATAGCAGCAAACACATTACTATTAGTGTTGAGCGAGCATGCTCAACACTGCTCGGTACTAGCCCGAGCATCTCACTACTCGCGGGATGTTCAGCGAGCACCGAGCATTTTCGGGTTACTCAGGCGGGAGCTCGGGTCTCTGCCCTGCATGTTTGGCGCTCTTTACAGAGCCAATGAACATGCAGGTATTGCCAGCCAGTCACTGTAATGTCGCAGCCATGTTTATTGTGGGCATTACAGTGATTGGCTGGCCGCACAGTTTCACCTCGAGTATTTAAAACCGGGCGCCACCATCTTGGACACAGTCGCTCTGGATCAGACAGTGTAGGGAGAGTGCTGCTGAGCTAGGGTGAGATTTATACTGCGAAATAGGTAGTGTAGGGTCTCTAAAGCCTGCAAAATCAAACAAACAGTCCTTCTGAGTTCTAATATCCATCCCAGATATCAGGCAGGCAGGCTGTATAGGAGACGCAGTGGTTATACCAACAAACACTGCATTATAGTCCTGTGTGCTGCTTCTCAAATTGCTAGACTTAGCCCCAGGTCTCGGGCCAGGAAAAATCCTTTTTTTTTCATCTAAATCCTCTTTTTTTTTCCTCAGTGAGACTGTACAAATACCCGTCTTATTAACCTTTTGGTATTTTTTACCCAACAAAAAAAAAATTCAGTGTGTCTGTGAGTGTTCAGACACAAATATATCTGTTTAAAAGAGTCTGGTTTCGACCAGATAACTAGAACTGTGGTTTTGCAGTTCCACGGTTCAAATCTCTTTATTATCCACTTTTTTGCCTTTTTTCCATAAAAAAAACAGTTTCAGTGTCTCGCTGACTGTTCAGACACAAATATATCTGTTTAAAATATTCTGGTGTAGGCCAGAGAAATAGAACTGTGGTTTTCTTCCACGGTTCAAATCTGGGTGTAATCCACCTTTTTGCCTTTTTTACATAAAAAAAACTGTTTGAGTGTCTCGCTGACTGTTCAGACACAAATATATCTGTTTAAAAGATTCTGGTGTAGGCCAGAGAAATAGAACTGTGGTTTTCCTCTTCCACGGTTCTAATCTCCTTTCTATTACCCTTTTGCCATTAATAGTGCGAGTGTAAGCTATTTTACTTAATTTACAATGGGCAAGGCGCGTGGCAAGGGACGTGAAACTGGACGTTCTGGTGATGGTGCGTGCAGAGGACGGGGCCGTTGCCAAGGTGAAAATGTGCCACAACCAACAGCCACATCTTCTCGCTCCCAGTTCAAAACCGAATTACTAGGGAAGCACACAACAACACCACAATTACGAACTGATCAGTGTAAACAGGTTATTAATTGGATAGCAGATAATACTTCCAGTCACCTTGGCACCACCACCTCCAGTTTGTCTTCCACACGGTCAAGTGTTAGTAGCCGTGCGTTTCGACCGCATATTCCTCCTCACCCTCATGCTCCTTCCTCCTGCCAAGCCGAGTGTCGTCAGAAAGCAACTGATTCCACAGTTGGACACTCTGAAGAGCTGTTCACTGGTCCATTTCCATATTTGTGCCCCTCGCCTGCTCCGCTTGAAGTGGTGGAAGAGGAAATCCCATGTAGCGATGGCCAAATATTTGAACAGCCATGGCCACAGGAAGGTGACGCTGGGAATTTGTCACAAGTGGTGGACGATGACGAGACACAATTGCCACGAAGTGAGGAGGACCGTGGTGCGGAAGAGGAGGAGGTGGTGGATGATCTAGTAACTGACCCAACGTGGCAGGAGGACACGCAGAGCGAGGCCAGCAGCACACAGGGGGAGGGAGGCAGAGTACCCCAACAGGCAGGAAGAAGCAGTGTGGTGGCCGCAGACAGAAGGCGGGCAACCGTTCCCCGTAACACCAACACAAGGGACGTTGCCCGTACAACCGGTAAGTCTTCCAGAGTCTGGAATTTTTTTAAAGACTCTGCTGATAACCCCAAAAAGGCCATTTGTACCACCTGCCATGCCAGCATCAGCTGGGGTAACAAAACTACCAGCCTGACCACCACCAGCATGATCAGGCACATGGCAGCAAAGCACCCGACTTTGTTGGGCGAACCCCAGGGTCCACGACCAGTGTCAGCGGGTGTCACCACTGGTGCGTGTAAGAGAACCCCCTGTTGCGCCTGCAAGAGAACCCCCTGTTGTGCGTGCAAGAGAACCCCCTGTTGTGCGTGCAAGGCAATCCCCTGTCCATACTGCATGCAAAGATGCCCCCTCCTCTCAGTCTTCACTTGTTATGGCAGTTTCTCAAGAAACAGCATCAACATCCACGTCCCACCGCAGCGTTCAATTGTCCATATCCCAGACCTTTGAACGAAAGCACAAATTCGCAGCCATCGCCCCACAGGCCACAGTCCTAAATTCGCACATTTCACGACTGCTTGCGTTGGAAATGCTGCCTTTTAGGCTGGTGGAGACGGAATCCTTCCGCGACCTTATGGCTATGGCCGTCCCTCGGTACTCGGTCCCCAGCCGACACTATTTTGCCCGGTGTGCCATCCCCGCACTACACAAGCACGTGTCCCAAAACATCTGCCGTGCCCTCAACAACGCAGTTACTGGGAGAGTCCACCTGACAACGGACACATGGACAAGTGCTTGTGGCCAGAGACGGTACATCTCCCTGACGGCACACTGGGTAAACATAGTGGAAGCCGGGACCCAGTCGGACCTTGGGACGGAACACATCCTCCCCACACCGAGGATTGCAGGCCCTATGTCAGTCAGAGTTGCCCCCACAGTGTACAGCTCCTGCGCAACATCCTCCTCCTCCTCCTCATGTTCAGCTTCCATCTCAGATATCACCACATAAGTTACAAGCTGGTAGCACTGCAGTACTGCCTCAGCCAACATCAACAGGCTGTGCTGAAACTCATAAGCTTAGGTGATAAACCTCACACTGCTTGTGAGTTGTGGACAGCTGTGAAAGAGCAGGCAGATCTGTGCCTGAGACTGCTGAACCTACATCCAGGCATGGTCGTGTGTGACAATGGCCGTAACCTGGTGGCAGCTCTGAGGCGAGATCACACACGTACCATGCCTGGCTCATGTGCTTAACCTCGTGGTTCAGCAGTTTCTTAAATCGTACCCCGAGTTGCCAGATCTGCTCGTCAAAGTACACCGCCTGTCAGCTCATTTTCAGAAGTCGGCTACAGCTTCCGCCGCCCTTGCTGTGTTGCAGCAGCGTTTGCAGCTTCCGGCACACTGCCTGGTGTGTGATGTCCCCACACGGTACTCTACCCTCCACATGTTGCAAAGGATTTGTGAACAGAAGAGAGCAGTTGTGCAACAAGGCCGTCGATATTCAGGTCAGACTCCACACATAAGACCTCAGGAGTGGACCTGGATGTCTGACATATGTACCATCCTGACAAACTTTGAGGAGTCCACCAAGATGGTGAGTGGCGATGACGCCATCATTAGCGTCAGCATCCCACTTGCCTGTCTTTTGCAACGCTCTCTGCAGAGAATTAAGGAGGAGGCATTGCAGCCAGAGTATGATGAGATGGATCAAGAAGCCTTAGCGGGCGATTACACACAGCCCAGCCTCATCTCATCCCAACGTGCATTGGGGGACAATGAGGAGGAGGAGGAAGAACAGGAGCTGGTATCATGCGCTGTAGACAGTACTACCTGTACAACTGTCATACCGTCGGTTCAGCATGGGTGGCCTGAAGAGAGGGGGGAGGAGGAGGAGGAGAGCATGGTCAGTCGTCATCTTGGTGAGGACACGGAAGTCTTGCCCGTTACCAGTCTGCCACACGGGTCCTTCATAACCTGCTCTCCACTACATCAGGATTCAAGGTATTCCCATGTTCTATATTTGTCTTGATCTTGTCTCTGACTTGTGGACAAGACAGAATTGGGCCGCACACTACTAACTTCTCGATTGATTGTTTAGTATATACTCTGACACCTTTCTAATACCCCAGAGTTGACTTTATTGAGAAGCTGTATGCAATGTGAATAGGATCCGTGGCTGTTGCACGGACTCCTGTTTACACCTACTCCATATATACTATGATTCTAAATTAATTATGCAGATAAGACACAATTATACCGCATACTATTTACTCTTTTGATTGATTGCCAGGCTTTGTATTTTTTGCTTTGCTATTCAATTAAGCAGCCTTACTGGGAAGCTATATGTAGTTTGAGCAGGATCCTATGTGTCTTTCTTTTCTATGTGTGCTGGATTATTTTTAGCACTCTTTCTATAGTACCATTGCAGTATTTTCTGTCATTCCAAACGATTTTAATCGATATTCTCTAAGCTGTATATCTATTATATTAAAATAAAATTTGTTACCTTCACATAAACTGATCCCACAGTTTTTTCTTTAATTCCCGTTTGCTTGTGATTACATATTATATGTTATATTATCGTGATAGCAAAATTGATCAGGGAATGCTCTGTTTTTCGGCTCTTTCTTGCCCTTTACCAGTCTGCCACGCATGGCTGAGTTAATGTTACGCTGCCTTAACCGTGACCCTCGCGTTGTCAAAATGTTGGGTGACAGTCATTACTGGTTGGTGACACTTTTAGACCCCCGCTACAAGGAGAACTTTCACTCTCTTATTCCTGAGGTGGAGAGGTCTACAAAAATGGGGCAGTACCAGAAGGCCCTTGCTGCAGAACTGTTAAAAAATTTCCCATCTGAACACGCTAGCGGCAAAGGTCACAGTTCGTTGCCCAACCAAGGCGTACAGCCGAGAGAGATTCAACTCCAATCCAGCAGAGGCAGGGGATCACTGTCAATGTTCTGGGACAATTTTCTGACACCCGCCCAGCTTACAGGCCCTGAGGCGCGGGATACTCTCACAAGGAGTGGAAAGTTTCAAAAGATGGTGAGGGAGTACCTTGCCGACCGTACCAGCGTCCTCCGTGATTCCTCTGTGCCTTTTAATTATTGGGTATCCAAGCTGGACACTTGGAATGAACTCGCTCTGTACGTCTTGGAGGTCCTGGCCTGCCCTGCCGCTAGCGTGTTATCGGAGCGTGTTTTTAGTGCCGCTGGGGGAATTATAACAGATAAGCGCACTCACCTGTCAACTGACAAGCTGACCCTTATCAAAATGAACAAGGGCTGGATTGGGCCAGACTTCTCATCACCACCAAATGACATCAGAGTAACATAAAGTCAAATCCACTGTGTTATATTGGGAGGTTATGTGCCACATCCAGGTCCCCATACTGTGGCTATGTGCCCCATCCAGGTCCCCATCTTGTGGCTCTGTGCCCCATCCAGGTCCCCATCTTGTGGGTATGTGCCCATCCAGGTCCCCCTCTTGTGGCTATGTGCCCCATCCAGGTCCCCCTCTTGTGGCTATGTGCCCCATCCAGGTCCACATCTTGTGGGTATGTGCCCATCCAGGTCCCCATCTTGTGGCTATGTGCCACATCCAGGTCCCCATCTTGTGGGTATGTGCCCATCCAGGTCCCCCTCTTGAGGCTATGTGCCCCATCCAGGTCCCCATCTTGTGGCTCTGTGCCCCATCCAGGTCCCCATCTTGTGGGTATGTGCCCATCCAGGTCCCCCTCTTGTGGCTATGTGCCCCATCCAGGTCCACATCTTGTGGGTATGTGCCTATCCAGGTCCCCCTCTTGTGGCTATGTGCCCCATCCAGGTCCCCATCTTGTGGCTCTGTGCCCCATCCAGGTCACCTTCTTGTGGGTATGTGCCCATCCAGGTCCCCATCTTGTGGGTATGTGCCCATCCAGGTCCCCCTCTTGTGGCTATGTGCCCCATCCAGGTCCCCCTCTTGTGGCTATGTGCCCCATCCAGGTCCCCATCTTGTGGCTCTGTGCCCCATCCAGGTCCCCATCTTGTGGCTCTGTGCCCCATCCAGGTCCCCATCTTGTGGGTATGTGCCCATCCAGGTCCCCCTCTTGTGGCTATGTGCCCCATCCAGGTCCCCATCTTGTGGGTATGTGCCCCATCCAGGTCCCCATCTTGTGGGTATGTGCCCCATCCAGGTCCACATCTTGCGGCTATGTGCCCCATCCAGGTCCCCCTCTTGAGGCTATGTGCCCCAACCAGGTCCCCATCTTGTGGCTATGTGCCCCATCCAGGTCCCCATATTTTGGCTATGTGCCCCATGTGCTGTTCTTCACACACATAAAAAAAAAAAAGATGATTCTCACCTGTCCTCCTTTCCCTCGGCTTCCTTCCTGCAGATGTGGCCCCCAGGCACCACAGAGTCAGACCCCTTGACGATCCCGACCTGGTCCAGGAGGAGCCGCCGACAGCAGCGCTGCATTGCCGCACACAGACTGTCTCCCAGCACAGCATTTCCAATGCCAGCCGCCGGCCAATCAGAGGCCAGCAGCTGACATCAGCGTACGGCAATGACATCATACTCACTGCGCCGACACGCAGATATCAGCTGCTGGCCTCTGATTGTCAGCGGCTGTCATTGGAAATGCTGTGCTGGGAAACAGTCTCTGTGCGGCAATTCAGCGCTGCTGTCGGCGGCTCCTCCTGGACCAGGTCGGGATCATCAAGGGGTCTGTGCCTGCGGGCCGCATAAAGCAGCCTCAGGGGCCGCATGCGGCCCGCGGGGCGCGTGTTTGAGACCCCTGATCTAGATGCTGACCATCTCTGCCGGCGGCATTTAAAGGGGAAACTAACACCCAGAAGAAGTGAGAGCTGTTACTGCTCTATGACTTCTCTCTTCAAATTTCAATTGTGGCCACTGAGTGGCTAACATGACATAAAAACATTATACAACCCCTGACAAAAATTATGGAATCACCGGGCTCGGAGGATGTTCATTCAGTTGTTTAATGTTGTTGAAAAAAAGCAGATCACAGGCTTGGTACAAAACGAAAGTCATTTCAAATGGCAATTTTAGGGCTTTAAGAAACACTAAAAGAAATCAAGATTAAAAATGTGATACTCAGTAAGGGTAATTTTTTTCAGACCAAGCAGAAGGAAAAAATTATGGAATCACTCAATTGAGGAAAAAATTATGGAATCACCCTGTAAATTTTCATTTCCAAAACTAACACCTGCATCAAATTAGATCTGCTCCTTAGTCTGCATCTAAAAAGGACTGATCACACCTTGGAGAGCTGTTGCACCAAGTGGACTGACATGAATCATGGCTCCATCACGAGAGATGTCAATTGAAACAAAGGAGAGGAATATCAAACTCTTAAAAGAAGGTAAATCATCACGCAATGTTGCAAAATATGTTGGTTGTTCACAGTCAGCTGTGTCTAAAATCTGGACCAAATAAAAACAACATGGGAAGGTTGTTAAAGGCAAACATACTGGTAGACCAAGGAAGACATCAAAGCATCAAGACCGGAAACTTAAAGCAATATGTCTCCAAAACAGGAAATGCACAACAAAACCAATGAGGAAGGAATGGGAGGAAACTGGAGTCAGTGTCTGTGACCGAACTGTAAGAAACCGCCTAAAGAAAATGGGATTTACATACAGAAAAGCTAAACATAAGCCATCATTAATTCCTAAACAGAAGAAAACAAGGTTACAATGGGCTAAGGAAAAGCAATCGTGGACTGTGGATGACTGGATGAAAGTCATATTCAGTGATGAATCTGCATTGGGCTGGAACTTTTGTTTGGTGCCGTACCAATGAGATTTATAAAGATGACTGCATGAAGAGAACATTCAATTTTCCACAGTCATTGATGATATGGGGCTGCATGTCAGGTGAAGGCACTGGGGAGATGGCTGTCATTACATCTTCAATAAATGCCCAAGTTTACATTGATATTTTGGACAGTTTTCTTATCCCATCAATTGAAAGGATGTTTGAGGATGATGACATCATTTTTCAAGATGATAATGCATCCTGCCATAGAGCAAAAACTGTGAAAACATTGCTTGAAAGAAGACACATAAGGTCAATGTCATGGCCTGCAAATAGTCCGGATCTCAATCCAATTGAAAATTTTTGGTGGAAGTTGAAGAAAATGGTCCATAACAAGGCTCCAACCTGCAAATCTGATCTGGCAACAGCAATCAGAGAAATTTGGAGCCAGATAGATGAAGAGTACTGTTTGTCACTCATTAAGTCCATGCCTCAGAGACTGCAAGCTGTTATTAAAGCCAGAGGTGGTGCAACAAAATACTAGTGATGTATTGGAGTGTTCTTTTGTGTGTTTGTTTTTCATGATTCCACAATTTTTTTCCTCTGCTTGGTCTGAAAAAAATTACCTTTACTGAGTACCACATTTTTTATCTTGATTTCTTTTAGTGTTTCTTAAAGCCCTAAAGTTGCCATTTGAAATGACTTTAGTTTTGTGCCATGTCTGTGATCTGCTTTTTTTCAACAACATTAAACAACTGAATGAACATCTTCCGAGCTCGGTGATTCCATAATTTTTGCCAAGGGTTGTACAAGCACTGGGAAACCAGACATTCTGGTTTTATTTTACACTGAGAAATTTAACGATTCAGTAAGTGTGTTGTCCGAATAGTTGACAACTCCTTTAAATGGAGCAGTTGAGGGCCTACAAGGGCCCTTGTGTCCATCATTTTGGTAAAACGTAGCCGCAGTAAAAAGTATAATAGATTTGAATTGTTTCTTTTTCCCCCCATTAAAAATTCAAAAACATCCATATTTGGTATGGCCAAGTTCATAAAAGTCTGATCTATCAAAATATAAAATTAATTAAGCTGTATGGTAAATGCTGTATAGAGGAAAAAAGTGAAACTAGTTTCTCAGTCACCACACCTCACTAAAAATACAGTAAAAACACTGTATGAAAACGTCACTTCTCAAATATTGGCAATAAAAATTAAACATTTTTTTACAAACTTCTAAATATGTGTTAAGGGGACGGTTGCAAACAACTTTATTAGATAATGGAAAGCAACCGAACCCGGGGTCCGCGATGCAGCCTGGTGGACTGCGGCCGAACACCTTCCGGGTGAGAAGGTAAAACAACCAACTTAAATAACAATCTCCTCCGTGTTACTGCACACCGGAACAGGTATAGGGATTCGCACTATCTCCGTTAACTGCACGAGAGATGTGCGATAAATAATGTATCTGTAGTCCTGTTAGAGCACAGGGACTGCACAGTTGGTGCTAGGATGCGTGTGTGACTCACGCCGGCAAATACGTGCTCCCAGCCGCCGTGCTACCGGACTAAGGAGTATCTCTCCACGTGGCTTACAGGCGGTGCCGGGAATACTGCTTCTGCAGACTGCTCGGGGTGTATGGCGACCCATTTGTCGGAGCCAGACTGTCAGATGAAGCTACCTGCCTATTTCATCTAAGCCTGCCTATTTCCACTAAACCTGCCTGCCAGAAACTAAAGCACACGTGGAGCCCAAGAGACCAAGCGTCCACAGAACACCATCACAGCTCAATGATCAGAGCGCGCCGCCATATTTGTGGGCGGGCTTTTTTGAAAGATTAAGCCCTGCCCACCGTCGCACCATTGGTGACATCACCCGCGATAAATTAGACGGTGCCAGGTCACCGGATCAGCTGACTCCCAAACCACCAATCACGGTCCGCCATGTCATGGGCATGCTCAGTACAGAGAATCCTGGACTTAGGATTTAGCAGCCCTGTCTCCCTCCGCAATCTATCCTTCATGTTGCTAGGAACAAACACCTGAGAGACAACATGTACATCTCGTGCACCAGCTAGGCGTTGGGACTGATGATGATGCTGAGCAGCATCAGCCCTGGCTGGACTGGAATGGGAGACCACAGAATCCACTGATAGTTCTGAACCCATTTCAAATCCAGCAAACGCCCGACATCTAACATTATCCCCCTCCACTTGATGCTCCTTTTCCTCAACGAGCAGGGGAGCATGAATGTGGTCCACCGGTTCCCAGGGATGATCCTCAGATCCATGGCCCCTCCAGTGTACTGGGTAACCTTTTTTTCCACAAACCATCTTAGACCCCATAATAGCCTGCACCTCGAGTTTATCACCCCTGGTGTCTGTAGCAGGTTGGGGTTCAGCGAGTTTTGTCAGGGGAACGGGTTTAAGTTTCGACACATGAAAAGTGTCGTGACTCCTCAGGTGTCGTGGTCATTGTAACCGGTACATTACAGGGTTTACTTGGGCCAAAATTTTGAAAGGACCAATAAAGCAGGGGGCAAACTTAGCAGATTCCCCGCATACTTTAGTATTGCGAGACTTGAGCCACACTCTGTCGCCCGAAAAGAATACGGGAGCAGGGCGACGAAGAGTGTCAGCCGACGCTCTCATTCGATTCTTGGAGGCCAATATAGCATCCTGGGTATGGTCCCAAACCTTCCGTGCCTCCAGAGCCAAATCTCTGACCCCAGGTTCCATAGAGGGAACCTCTGCAGAATCTGCTGTCACCAGAAAAATTTTCCGGGAGAGCAAAACGGGGTAATGGAGCAATTGCAGCTGCTGCAGCATTTACTGCAGCCAAGTTAACCAGATTGGGTGCTTGAGAAGCCGCCTGGGTAGCTACTGCAGTGATATCAGCTACCGGGTCAGCTTGTTCCAGAGTCCTAAGTCTGGCCTCAAGTTGCTGTATATAGCGCAGCAGTTGCTGGTTGTCAGCCATGTTTGGCAAGACCCTGGCGCTCTGATACTGTTAAGGAGACGGTTGCAAACAACTTTATTAAATAATGGAAAGCAACCGAACCCGGGGTCCGCGATGCAGCCTGGTGGACTGCAGCTGAACACCTTCCGGGTGAGAAAGTAAAACAACCAACTTAAATAACAATCCCCTCCATGTTACTGCACACCGGAACGGGAATAGGGATTCGCACTATCTCCGTTAACTGCACGAGAGATGTGCGATAAATAATATATCTGTAGTCCTGTTACAGCACAGGGACTACACAGTTGGTGCTAGGATGCGTGTGTGACTCACGCCGGCAAATACGTGCTCCCAGCCGGCGTGCTACCGGACTAAGGAGTATCTCTCCACGTGGCTTACAGGCGGTGCCGGGAATACAGCGTCTGCAGACTGCTCGGGGTGTATGGCGACCCCTTTGTCGGAGCCAGACTGTTGGATGAAGCTACCTGCCTATTTCATCTAAACCTGCTTATTTCCACTAAACCTGCCTGCCAGAAACTAAAGCATACGTGGAGCCCAAGAGACCAAGCGTCCACACACCATCACAGCTCAATGATCAGAGCGCGCCGCCATGTTTGTGGGCGGGCTTTTTAAAGATTAAGCCCTGCCCACGTTCGCACCATTGGTGACGTCACCCGCAACTAATCAGGCGGTGCCAGGTCACCGGATCAGCTGACTCCGAAACCACCAATCACGGTCCGCCATGTTATGGGCATGCTCAGTACAGAGAATCCTGGACTTAGGCTTTAGCAGCCCTGTCTCCCTCCGCAACCTATCCTTCATGTTGCTAGGAACAAAGACCCAAGAGACAACCTGTACATCTCGTGCACCAGCTAGGCGTTGGGACTGATGATGATGCTGAGCAGCATCAGCCCCAACTGGACCAGAATGGGAGACCACCGAATCCCCTGATAGTTCTGAAGCCATTTCTAATCCAGCAAACGCCCAACACCTAACAATATGTTTTCACTACTGAAATTAAAAATTTCTATGTAAGTTTGTTAAAGCTGTAATAATACTGGCCTACAGAATCATGTTTCCAAATTATTTTTACCATACAATGAATACTGTAAAAATAAAACCCAAAGAACAATGTCATAACTGCATTTTTTTACACCATTTCATCTTACTTAAAAAATGTTTTCCTTTTTTTAGTACATTGTATGGTATAATATGTGGTGTCAGTCAGAATTACAACATCTTCCACACCAAACAAGCCCTCACCTCCTACAAATTCTGTTTATGGAAAAATAGAAAAGTTTTTGCTCTTGAAAAAACGGGAGGAAATTACGAAAGAGAAAAAAATAAAAATATCCTCGGTCCTTAAAAGCGTTTTCCACCTTTGTACTGTTGTTCTTTCCACTTTTAAATATTGCCATTCACAGTTGATTCTGGAATATTTAGGAGAATAGAAATGTCACTAAGTCGTCATTTAGACGTCCGTGTTGAACATGTGTGGTTTATGTTTTTCATGGATACCACATATACCCATAATAATTTATGGTGCTACACACAGAGACATGTCCATTTTTTTCTGGCAGCACAGATGACAAGGGCCAATATAAGTGTACAGGTTCGTGATAAATATAGCACACGGATGGCATCAGTGTACAATCCATGTGTTGTCAGTGAATAATATTGAAAAGTATAGGAGAATCTTTGTAATTCATTTATTTATCCATCTTTAAAAAAAACACTGATGATACACTGACGTTAAAAACTGACACACTGATGACATCGGTTCCATTTTTTCACGTACGTGTTTAAACACAAACTTGTGAATGGGCAGAGAAAATAAAATGTATAATTATATGCTTAATTGGAAAACACTGTAACTGAAAAAGACCTGAGTGTATTGGTGGACGACAAGGTCACGTTTGGTGGCCAGTGTCAGGCAGCTGCTGCAAAGGCAAATAAAATAATGGAATGCATTAAAAGAGGCATAGATGCTCATGAGGAGAACATAATTTTACCTCTATACAAGTCACTAGTGCGACCACACTTGGAATACTGTGTACAGTTCTGGTCTCCGGTGTATAAGAAAGACATAGCTGTACTAGAGCGGGTGCAGAGAAGAGCGACCAAGGTTATTAGAGGACTGGGGGGTCTGCAATACCAAGACAGGTTATTACACTTGGGGTTATTTAGTTTGGAAAAACGAAGGCTTAGCCTAAGTGCCCACAATGCAGAAATGCTGCAGATTTTTTCCGCATC
This sequence comes from Phyllobates terribilis, assembly GCF_046119375.1. Classification (NCBI taxonomy): domain Eukaryota; kingdom Metazoa; phylum Chordata; class Amphibia; order Anura; family Dendrobatidae; genus Phyllobates; species Phyllobates terribilis. The sequence continues at coordinate 101,035,811 of NW_027362765.1, forward strand.
TCCTTGGCAGGAAAAACGCATGCGGATTTTACATGCGTTTTTCCTGCCAGGTAGAAGCGTTTTTGCATGCATTTCTGAATGCGGGTTATCAAGCTCTTTTCCAAACGATTTTAGCATCACTTGGAAAAATGCTTGACAACTTGGTCACACTATATAAATCCATGCAACCGGCATGGATTTATATAGTGTGACCAAGTTAATAGTTAAAAAAAAGAATAAAAATGGTAAAAAATAAAGATTATACTTACCTTCTGATGGCCCCGGGTCTTTTCTCCGCTGCGTCTGGTCTCTTGTACAGCTCGCGGTGGTGTGAAAGGACCTTTCATGATGTCATTTAGTCATGTGATAGGTCACGCGACCACCAACGTCAGCGGTCGCGTGCCCTGTCACATGACTAAATGGCGTCATGGAAGGTCCTTTTAGACCATCGTGAGCCGTACAAGAGACCGGGCGCATCGCTGAGGAGACCGGGGTCCATCAGAAGTTAAGTATAATCTTTATTTTTTATTTTAAATTCTTTTTTTAACAGGTTCTATAATACCCGAGTCTGGAGTCTCCTCTTCTCCAGACTCAGGTACCATCCGCACAATGAATCGCTTAATACCCGCATGTGCTCATGCGGATATTATGCGATTTAATGCAAGTCAATGGCGGCAATTACGCTGCATGTCCACAAAATTAATGGACATGCTGCGTATTTTTCCGCAATGATAATCCGCAGCGGAAATTTCCGCAACATGTGCACAGCACATGCGGATTATCATTGGGGACCATGGGGCACTTATTACCAAGCTTTATTTAAGCGTTTTCGCTGCGGAAATTCCGCTGCAAAAATGCTTGAAAAACGCATAGTGGGCATGCAGCCTTAGGGGTGATCTTATTACTATGTACAAGTATATAAGGGACAGTACAAAGACCTTTCTAATGATCTTTTTACTCTGAGGCCTGAGACGGGGACAAGGGGGCATCTTCTACGTCTGTAGGAAAGAAGGTTTAATCATAATCACAGACGTGGATTCTTTACTGTAAGAGAAGTGAGACTTTGGATCTCTTTGCCGCATGATGATGTAATGATTGATTCACTACTAAAATTTAAGAAGGGCATGGATGCCTTTCTTGAAAAGTATAATATTACAGGTTATACAGTAGAGACCAAAAGTTTGGACACACCTCATTTAAAGATTTTTCTATATTTTCATGACTATGAAAATTGTACATTCACACTGAAGGCATCAAAACTATGAATTAACACATGTGGAATTATATACTTAACAAAAAAGTGTGAAACAACTGAAAATATGTCTTATATTCTAGGTTCTTCAAAGTAGCTACCTTTTGCTTTGATGACTGCTTTGCACACTCTTGCCATTCTCTTGATGAGCTTCAAGAGGTAGTCACCGGAAATGGCCTTCCAACAATCTTGAAGGAGTTCCCAGAGATGCTTAGCACTTGTTGGCCCTTTTGCCTTCACTCTGCGGTCCAGCTCACCCCAAACCATCTCGATTGGGTTCAGGTCTGGTGACTGTGGAGGTCAGGTCATCTGGCGTAGCACCCCATCACTCTCCTCCTTGGTCAAATAGCCCTTACACAGCCTGGAGGTGTGTTTGGGGTCATTGTCCTGTTGAAAAATAAATGATGGTCCAACTAAACGCAAACCGGATGGAATAGCATGCCACTGCAAGATGCTGTGGTAGCCATGCTGGTTCAGTATTCCTTCAATTTTGAATAAATCACCAACAGTGTCACCAGCAAAGCACCATCACACCTCCTCCTCCATGCTTCACGGTGGGAACCAGGCATGTAGAGTCCATCTGTTCACCTTTTCTGCGTCGCACAAAGACACGGTGGTTGGAACCAAAGATCTCAAATTTGGACTCATCAGACCAAATCACAGATTTCCACTGGTCTAATGTCCATTCCTTGTGTTCTTTAGCCCAAACAAGTCTCTTCTGCTTGTTGTCTGTCCTTTGCAGTGGTTTCCTAGCAGCTATTTTACCATGAAGGCCTGCTGCACAAGAGATGTGTCTGCTGCTAGAACTCTGTGTGGCATTGACCTGGTCTCTAATCTGAGCTGCTGTTAACCTGCGATTTCTGAGGCTGGTGACTCGAATAAATTTATCCTCAGAAGCAGAGGTGACTCTTGGTCTTCCTTTCCTGGGGCGGTCCTCATGTGAGCCAGTTTCTTTGTTGCGCTTGATGGTTTTTGCAACTGCACTTGGGGACACATTCAAAGTTTTCCCAATTTTTCGCACTGACTGACCTTCATTTCTTAAAGTCATGATGGCCACTCATTTTTCTTTACTTAGCTGCTTTTTTCTTGCCATAATACAAATTCTAACAGTCTATTCAGTAGAACTATCAGCTGTGTATCCACCTGACTTCTGCACAACACAACTGATGGTCCCAACCCCATTTATAAGGCAAGAAATCCCACTTATTAAACCTGACAGGGCTCACCTGTGAAGTGAAAACCATTTCCGGTGACTACCTCTTGAAGCTCATCAAGAGAATGGCAAGATTGTGCAAAGCAGTCATCAAAGCAAAAGGTGGCTACTTTGAAGAACCTAGAATATAAGACATATTTTCAGTTGTTTCACAATTTTTTGTTAAGTATATAATTCCACATGTGTTAATTCATAGTTTTGATGCCTTCAGTGTGAATGTACAATTTTCAAAGTCATCAAAATACAGAAAAATCTTCAAATGAGAAGGTGTGTCCAAACTTTTGGTCTGGACTGTATATACTAGATTACTTGATAGGGCGTTGATCCAGGGAACTAGTCTGATTGTCGTATGGAGTCAGGAAGGAATTTTTTTTCCCCAATGTGGAGCTTAGTGTTTGCCACATGTTTTTTTTTGCCTTCCTCTGGATCAACATGAGAACAGTACCATAATCAAATTTGCAATTCATAGGTGTTACGGATCCGGGTGGTGGAACCTATGTGCTGCGGTGCAAGAAGGGGCCAGAGGGGCGTGACTAAGTATCAACTCGGCCCGACCAAGGTCGCACGGCGGCTCAGTCGACTTCGTGAACCAGGGAGGAACCAAGCAGAGGGAACAGGTGCCACTCTGGGACCGACCTTGTATAAGAGCAGGTGACTCCCACGGGTCAGAAGGCAGTGACCAGTACAGCAGATGAGCTTCAGCAGGCAGGCTGACGAGTGGTCCGGGTAGACAAGAAGGCTGATTAGGCAGATAGTCAGGCGAGTGTTCCGGGTAGGCAAGCTGGTGGGCACAACAGGTAGCTGGCAGGTGCTTCCAGGTAAGCAGGCTGGCGGGCACGGCAGGTAACGGGCAGGTGCTACCAGGTAACGGACAGGTGCTTCCACGTAATGTAGGCTGGCAGGCACGGCAGGTAACAGGCAGGTGCCTCCAGATAATGCAGGCTGGCGGGCAGGGCAGGTATCAAACAGGAGATTTCAGGTAAAGCAGGCGGGCACGGCAGGTAACAGGCAGGTGCTTCCAGGTAAGCAAGTGGGCAGAGCCCATAGACAGACTGGCGGACTGGACTGTAGACAGACTGTCGGGCTGGATAGTAGTCAGACTGGCGGACTGGACTGTAGAACAGGCTGGCGGACAGGTCTGACTTGCAGAGGACCTGAGGGCTGAAGCAAAGTAAGTAACACAAAGCAACAACCTTGCACAGGCACCTCCATATTGGAGGAGGTGCCTTTTATAGGGAAAGTCCTCCAGCCATTGGCCGGGGACTTTTTAGAACGGCGCGAGCGGCCCCTTAAAGAGGGGGGGAGCGCGCGTGCCCTAAGCACAGACCCGGGGAAGCTGCGTGCAGCAGCTGCAGGGAGGCCGGAAGACGCCGGAGCAGGACCGCAGCGGTAAGGGGGACGGCGTCTCTGTCGGGCAGGGGGCAGAGACGCCAATGCTACAATAAGGCAAAACATACTTCACAATAATATCCACTGTGATAAATATTGCTACAAATGTCAGTGTAAGGCTACTGTCCCACAAAGAGTATTTGGTGCATTTTTGATGTTGCAGATATTCTGCATCATTTCAGTACCAATTGGCTAAATTAACTTACTTTTAGTATTTTCATTGCGTTTTTAAATGGGGGTTTTTACATTTGTTTTTATCAAGTTTTTTTTTCCTGTGTATTTTTTCTTTTTTTTTGTATATCATGTTTTAAATAAAACTGCTTTGGTTTAGAAATGTCCTCATACTTAACGTCGATAAAACTTTATGGATAGCTATATGCAGATTATGCTGCGGAAGCAGACTGAAAACATATGTGGTTTTCACTGCAGGATTTTTTTCATCACTCTCAGGTCTATTGGGAAAAATTCACAGATAAAATGCATGTTTATTGTAAGGAAAATTGACATGTTGCAAACTGATCAGTTTACTCTGCATATAAAACACAGTGGGCATAAGATTTCTATAAACCTCATTTACTTTACTGGAACTTTAAGTTGCTGTGTTTTTTGCATTGTCAAGAACTCCCCAAATTCTCATCGTGGGAATTTGGGCAAAGTTCTCCTGAAGGAGGTCCATAGTAAATACTTTCTATAGTATCATACCCTAAGGCTGTATTCACACACATATATGAGACTAATGTGCTTGAATCAGAAGACCAGTGACCAGTCCGTGCATTATGGTCCATACAAGGACTGCCAAACACAGTCATGTGAATCTAGCCCAGGAGTCTCTTAGTATAATTTCTGTGCCTGCACCACACACCAGTTCCATGACTAATATTTACATAATGGAGAATTAAAGGGTTATTAAATAACCTGCTTGGAAAACATTTTTAAACGAAAACTGTCAAATTGGGTGAATTTATTTGATTGGAATTCAATTACCTTCAAATTTTACGAAAAAATGTATTTTCCGGAATGCTGATTTTTTTTTTTGTCATTTGCTTATCGTGAATTCAGCAGAATTTCCTGAATTGTAGAAGACCAGAAAAAGATTAAAAGGGTTGTCTACTACTAAAACAACACCTTCTCAATTGCCATATCACCCTCATAAAATAGCAACAGCCTATATTCTCCACCGGTGCAGGCACCTTTCCAGGAATGACAGCACTGGCTATCCCAGGGCTTTCATGACATTTTGTTATGCGAGGCCTACAGCCAATTAGCAGCCACTTAACTCTTGCCACGTCAATTTTTTTTTAATTATTTCATGAAATAATTTTTTTAGAAAAGGGCTTCCCTATATTGTTGTGTCCGGCCAGGTACAAATAGGCAGCTGGTGGTTGGGGGCAGCCCGTTCCCGCCTGCTGTACCTGGCTGGACACAAATATAGGGCGAAGCCCCACATCAATTTTTTTTTAATTATTTCATGAATTTCCTGAAATAATTTTAAAAAAATTGACGTGGGGCTTCGCACTATATTTGGGTCCAGCCAGGTACAGCAGGCAGGAACGGGCTGCCCCCAACCACCAGCTGCCTATTTGTACCTGGCCGGACACAACAATATAGGGAAGCCCCTTTTTCTTTATTATTTCATGAATTTCATGAAATAATTTTAAAAAAAAATACGTGGGGCTTCTCCCTATTTTTGTGTCCAGCCAGGTACAACTAGGCAGCTGGGGGCTGGAATCTGCAGCACAGGGAGGCCCAAGATTTCTGGACCCCCCCCCCGCTGCAAATTGCAGTCCGCAGCCACCCCGGAAAATGGCGCGTTCATAGAAGCTGGATGCTGTACCTGGCTGGCATACAAAAATATAGCAAAGCCCACGTCAATATAGCAAAGCCCACCTGTATTGTTCAACATCTTTATCAATGATTTAGATGAAGGAATTGAGGGTAAACTGATTAAATTTGCTGATGACACAAAGCTAGGAGGGATAGCTAATACTAGAGAAGAGAGAGAGAGGATTCAAAAAGACCAAAATAAACTGGAGCAGTGGGCAGCAACCAACAGAATGGTTTTTAACAGGGAAAAATGCAAAGTACTACATCTGGGCAATAAAAATGAAAAAAGCATATACAGAATGGGAGGAATAGAGCTAAGCAACAGTACATGTGAAAAAGACTTAGGTATACTAATAGATCATAGACTGAACATGAGTCAACAGTGTGATGCAGCAGCAAAAAAGGCAAATACAATTCTGGGATGTATTAACAGAAGCATACAGTCTAGATCACGTGAAGTCATTATCGGTCTTTACTCCTCTTTGGTCAGACCTCATCTGGAATACTGTGTACAGTTTTGGGCACCACATTTTAAAAAAGACATAGACAAACTGGAGCAAGTTCAGAGAAGAGCGACCAGAATGGTGACTGGTCTGCAAACCATGTCCTATGAGGAACGGTTGCAGGATTTGGGAATGTTTAGCTTGCAAAAAAGAAGACTGAGAGGAGACTTAATAGCTGTCTACAAATATGTCAAGGGCTGTCACATTGTAGAAGGATCATCTTTATTCTCATTTGCACAAGGAAAGACTAGAAGCAATGGGATGAAACTGAATGGGAGGAGACACAGATTAGATATTAGAAAAAACTTTTTGACAGTTAGGGTGATTAATGAGTGGAACAGGCTGCCACGAGAGGTGGTGAGTTCCCCTTCAATGGACGTCTTCAAACAGAGGCCGGACAGACATCTGTCTGAGATGATTTAGTGAATCCTGCTTTGAGCAGGGGGTTGGACCAGATGACCCAGGAGGTCCCTTCCAACTCTACCATTCTATGATTCAAAATTTTGGGGAAAAATTAATTAAAAAATAAATAATAATTTAGGGACTGCATCTTTATTAACTCCTCAAATGTCATTTAGTGTTAAAATAAAGGATTTATTTAAAAAAAAAATTGGCGTGGGATCCCCCATAATTTTAGTCTCTAGCGGAGGTTAAGCAGACAGCTGGGGCAGATGTTTGAAGCCTGGGAAGGGGGTAATACCCACGGAGCTTCCCAGACTACTAATATCAGCCCCCAGCTGAATACCTAGCCTTTACTAGCTATTAAAATGGGGGACCCCCCCAAAAAAATGACGTGGGGTCCCCCCTATTTTAATAGCTAGCAAAGGCTAGGCAGACAGCTGGGGGCTGATATTAATTTCTCACGATACAGCAGGGCCGTAAAGGAGCTGACCGGAGCAGCGCTGCCTGAACTCCGGTGAACCCGCTTATGCAATGATGGGGCTGCTTTACGGCCCCGTCATTCTAGCGGCGGCAGCGGTTCAGAGCGGTCACATTCTATGTGGCTGCTCTGAACTGGAGATCTTCGTGGGACACTCGTGGACTGCTACGGAGGGGTAAGGATAAGGTTGTGGTTTATTATTTTATATTTTATTACAGGAGATCGATGGCTTCGGGGAATTAGGTGTCTAGGTGAGTATAGGTGTAGTTTTTTATTTTTTACTTTATTTTAGGTGGCGATCGGCGGGGACAGGTAATGTATAAACTAATTTATTGTAGGCAACCACTGGCCACCAATGACATGTATTTAAAATTTATTGGGGACACAGTAGAGCAATTTAAATAGCAGGATCAGGCTGATGGGAACTACTGCTCCCATCGAGCTGATCCTGCTGGCACGAGTGGACGGGGGACAGACATAGGCCGATGGGAGTAGTAGTGTCACATCGGCCTATGTCTGCCTGCACGCACACATTGCACAGACACAGCGCACACCCGCACAGACACCGCGCACACATCGCACAGACATCGCGCACACCCGCACACACCAATCATGACGGGCTGATGGTCTGGGAGGTGAGGCAGACCTGTGTGGCCGTGGGAAAGTTCATGTGAGTTCATGCAATGCAGTCAAGCATGAACTCACATGAACCCTCTGAGGGCACCGCGGCTACTTCAAATGAACAGCTGATCAGCATCACCTGATACCTCAGCTGTTCATTTGAAATAACCGGCGGGAAAGCGCAGCACAGAACGGGAATGCCGGCGGTGAAGTCTTTTCACTGCCGGCTTCCCCGCCCGGGTCCTTCGCTCCCCGCTCCTTGGTGCTGTGCTCCCTGCCCGGTCCTAACTTACGATTGGGATTGGAGGTGGCGAGGGGAGCGGAGGATCGGGGTGGGAGGCTGCGGGGAAGCAGTATGGGGCCGTGTGATTGTTTAAAAGCCGGCGGCTTTTTACCACCCGCCGGCTTTTAAACAATCAGGAGAATTCTCCCACGCTGGGATGGCATTCTGATGACAGGCTGGATCTCAGCTGAGCGCTGCCACCCAGCTTGTCATCCTTCAGAGACACTGCAGAGCGCAGGCATTATGGGAACTTCCGATTCCGGTATTCGATATTGTAAAAGTATCGGAATTCCGATACCGCGAATATCGGCCGATACCCGATATTTCAGTATCGGAATGCTCAACACTAGTAATGAGTATAATGGAAGTCAAATGGAAACTTGAGCATTTTTCTAGCACACCCTCACAGAAAGTCTTGGGGGGGGGCCCAGAAAAATTGCTGAAATAGAAGGAAACAGTGCTCAAATGGAATGGGAACAACATAGGGAAGATGCTGGAAACAATATTGTCAGAGTATTACACCACTTTTACAGATTGCCAATAAAACATCCGAAGCCAAAAGATAAAATTGATTTTACAGGAAAAAATATTAGGAAACATTCTTCCCTGTATAATGACTTGTATATAAGGCAAATTAAAAATTAGAACTTGCCTCCTCCACCCCTTAGGCTATGTTCTCACGTAATGTTTGTGCTGCGTATTTGCACTTTCTCATTGCTTTCAATTCTGATAAAAACATTCACCTATAAATGTAATTGTAACATTTTACTACCTTATCTGGGCATGAGGTCTGTGTGACATGGTCAGACATATCCTAATTAATTTATGAAGGAGGGACTCTATGAAGGAGGGACTCTGAAACTCACAAAGCCTATACGGACAATGCAAGAACTGCCAAAAATTAGACGGAAGAGGGACTCCGATAAACATTGTATTAGACATAAAGGAGGGCCTCATATACATTTTATTAAAATTGTTAGTTAGTGAGACTCCTAGACTCATAAAGCCTTTGAACTAAGTTCAAGAAGGGCTGCCAAAAATTCGAAGTAGGGACAAAAATACACCCTTTAAGACACATAGAGGAGGGCCTCAGAAAACATTTTTTCCCATAATTAAGGAGTGGGACTCCTAGTCTGGAAAGCCTATGCACCAAGGGCAAGGCCTATCAAAAATTTAAAGGTGTGACTGCACACGTAGAGGATGACCTCAGAATATTTTTTTTAGAATTCAAAAAAAGTGGGACTCCTAGGCCTTGCTCTCAGTGCATAGGCTTTATCAAAAATTTAAATGAGGGACTGCAATGCATCCTGGAAGACATTATTTTTTTTTAACATTTTTTCAAAATAATGGGACTCCTACACTAGTAAAGCCTATACTCAAAGTTCAAAAACTAGCATAAATTTAAAGGAGGGATTGAAAGACACGTAGAGGATAGCCTTAATACATTTTTCATTTTTTTCAAAACAGTGGGAATTTTACACTGGTAAAGCTTATATACCAAGTACAAGGCCTATCAAAAATTTAAAGAAGGGACTGCAATACATCCTGCAAGACACGTAGAGGATGGCCTCAGAATACATTTTTTTTGTTTTTTCAAAACAGTGAGACTCCTACACTGGTAAAGCGTATGCACTAAGTTCAAAGCCTTGCATAAATTTAAAGGAGGGGTTGCAATACACCCTGGATGACACGTAGAGGATGACCTCAATACATTTTTTTGACAATTTTAAAAAGAGTGGGACTCCTAAATTGGTAAAGCCTATGTACTAAGTGCAAGGCCTTTCAAAAATGTAAAGCTGGGACTGCGTGGAGAGAAGTATGTGTAGTCCTTGACTGAGGGATGTTGCTCTCTCCATGCATCCACCCATTGGTGTTGGGAGAGGAGTTTGGTTATAGCGACTGAGTCTGTAGAAAGAGGAGATATTGTGGGAGGTAGAATTTGAGGGTTTGTAGACTTGTGAAGAGTAGTGTTAAGTATACAGTTAGAATCACCACAAAGTAATATAGTGCTGTGAGCGTGCTCTGAAAATAGGTCTAGTAGCTGAGAAAAGAAGACAGATTGATGATTATTAGAATAATAAGAGACAATGGTAACCAACTCGTCAGAAATAAAACCGGTCACAATTATTGTTGAGCGAGTATGTTCGGTTAACCCTTTTGCCGAGTATACTCGGCCGAGCACCAAGTATTTATAGAATGCTCAGGCTTTAAGTTTTCGTCGCTCCGTGAACATGATTTGCAACTTTTTGACAGATTTAATACATGTGAGGAATGCTGGAAAAACAGGCATTCCTCACATGTATTAAATCTGTTAAACAGTCGCAAATCATGTTCACGGAGCTACGAAACCGAACATACTCGCTCATCACTAGTCACAATTCGATAACGGCCTTCTTTATCAGCAACAGATGATTTGAAAACAAAAGGGACAGATCTCATGAAGCAAATGGCAACCCCTTTAGTTTTATTTGAAGCGTTGGCTGTATAAAAAAGTGGATAAGAGGGAGACAAAAACTTTGGGAATGATGTGGTGGAGAAGTGTGTCACTTAGAGGCAGAATACATCTGCTTGTTGAGATCTATAATAGCGGATAGCTCTAGTACGTTAATGTGGGGAGTTGAGGCCCCACACATTATGTGAAAGAATGTTTAAAGGCATATTAATATGAGTGTTGGGGTCCTATGTGAAAGAGCTTTCTTTGGTCTATGATTAGTAACAGAAGCATACTGTTGGGAATGATAAACTGTTATGGATCCCCTCAGGCATGTGGGAGGGGGAGTGGTTAAGGTGGGAAAAACAGCTTGTATAACAAATAAAGTATGAGACACAAAGCGGGAAGGGAGGGGCGTGACAAATGTTAAGGATGGCTGAGCTCAATGTGTAAAGCAGCAATGTGTCATAACGCTGAGGAGTCATGGGGGTTTGCAAGGAACACCACATTTTGAAATATAGCTAGAATTGTAATCGTTAACGGGGAGGGGAATAAGATGAGCCGGGCAGATTTGACAGGTAATAGACCTCTTATAGTAGATGAGGTATACCAGATTATCCTGACATACACATGTGGTCAAAATTGTTGGCACCCCTCGTTTAATGAAAAAAAAATCACAATGGTCACAGAAATAAATTGAATCTGACAAAAGTAATAATAAATTAAAAATCGATGAAAATGAACAAATAAAAGTCAGACATTGCTTTTCAATCCTGCTTCCACAGAATTTTGTAAAAAATTAAACTCATGAAATAGGCCTGGACAGAAATGATGGTACTCTTAAGTTAATATTTTGTTGAATTACAAAATTACTGCAATCAAACGATTACTGTAACTGTCAATGAGACTTCTGCACCTCTCGACAGGTATTTTGGCCCACTCCTCATGAGCAAACTGCTCCAGTTGTCTCGTGTTTGAAGGTTGCCTTTTCCAGGTGGCATGTTTCAGCTCTTTCCAAAGATGCTCAATACGATTTAGGTCAGGGCTCATAGAAGGCCACTTCAGAATAGTCCAATGTTTTCCTCTTAGCCATTCTTGGGTGTTTTTAGCTGTGTGTTTTGGGTCATTATCCTGTTGCAAGACACATGACCTGCGACTGAGACCAAGCTTTCTGACACTGGTCAGCACATTTCTCTCTAGAATCCCTTAATAGTCTTGAGACTTCATTATACCCTGCACAGATTCAAGACACCCTGTGCCAGATGCAGCAAAGCAGCCCCAGAACATAACAGAGCCTCCTCCATGTTTCACAGTAGGGACAGTGTTCTTTTCTTGATATGCTTAATTTTTCCGTCTGTGAACATAAAGCTGATGTGCCTTGCCAGAAACTTCCATTTTTGTCTCATCCGTCCAAAGGACATTCTACCCGAAGCTTTGTGGCTTTTCAACATGTAGTTTGGCAAATTCTAGTCTGGCTTTTTTATGATTTTATTTCAACAATGGTGTTCTCCTTGGTCGTCTTCTGCTTTGGATCAAACAACGACGGATGGTGCACTCTGACACTGATGTTCCTTTAACTTGAAGTTCACCTTTAATCTCTTTAGAAGTTATCCTGAGCTCTTTTGTTACCATTTGTATTATCTGTATCTTTGATTTGTCATCAATTTTCCTCCTGTGTCCACGTACAGGGAGGTTGTCTATAGTCCCATGGATCTTAAATTTCTGAATAACATGTGCATCTGTAGTCTCAGGAACATCAAGCTGCTTGGAGATGGTCTTATAACCTTCACCTGTGATGCTAATTAGTGGACATAACGTGATTAAACATGTCCCTTTTGTCACATTATTTTCAGGGGTACCATCATTTCTGTCCAGGCCTATTTTATGAGTTTAATTTTTTTTTAAATTCTCTGGAAGCAGGGTTGAAAAGCAATATCTGACTTTCATTTGTTCATTTTCATAGCTTTCATTAAACGAGAGGTACCAACAATTTTGACTACGTGTGTTTATATGAACTTTTTAATTATAACTCTGAGAGATAAATAGGGTCTTGGGACCTTAATAGATAACGGTTGGGCATGGACATTTTAATGGAGGTGGCTGTTACTCTGAATAAATGAAAGACAGTTAATAAGGTTAAATAAAAAACACAACAGTCAGCAAATTGAATGGTAAAGTAAAATCATGAAATAGTATTAACCCCTTTAAAGCCCAAGATGTACTAATACTTATCTGCGCCCTGGGACTTAAGAGCCTGATACTTATTAGTACGTCATATCTTTAATGTGGCACCGCGATCGAAGTCGCGGTGATCGCATTAAATTTCCGGCGCCATCTTACCTCTGGGTAGATGGCGCCATCCCCCCGCACCAGTGATCACTGTGATTGGCTGTTCAAATCTGCCTGTCACCTCAACATGACCCCCTGTAATGAATGTAAAGCCCCCAGATTTCTGTAATTGGAGCGATCGATGATGACATCAATCGCTCCAATCAGAGTACCTGAATACAGGTGACCGGGCGGTCACAGGGAGGTGTTACCAATCAGATTACCTAACCGGGAGGTGACTGGATGGTGACCGGCCTGTCACCACCCTATCACCCCCTGTGACCGCCCTGCAGACCCTCACATTTGGTGAATATTTCTGCAGAGTGGTAACATCTGATCTGTCTGTCGCTGGGCCTTGTAGTGCCACAGAATATTCTGTGACACCACAAGACCATCTTCTCACCTGCTCCAGTCGCTGCTGCTGCTCCTGGATCTTCTGATCGGGCGTCCTGGGTCTCCTGCTCCTGACCTGCTGTGGTTCCTGCTCCAGAGCCTGCTGAAGAACAGAGAAGACTTTGGAAAGTCCATCTCTGTTCTCCCCTCATCCACCCCAATCCCCCCTCTTTTTACCCTCCTTCCCACCATTTTTTTTTGTGCGTCCTGCAGCGGTCTCCAGCGCCAGGTTCCCAGTCTCCAGCGCCGGGCTCCAGGTCTCTAGCACCGGGCTCCAGGTCTCCAGCGCCGGGCTCCCGGTCTCCTGCTCTGGGTCCCAGTGTCCCTGTTAATTCTCTCGGTTCTGGTCTCCAGCTCCAGTACCGGTCTACTGGTCCCTGCCCCTGGTCTCCTGCTCCGGGCTCCTGGTCTGCTCCGGGCTCCCTGATCCTGCTGACCCTTTGGTAAGTCCATCTCTGATCTCCCCTCATCCACCCCAATCCCCCCTCTTTTTACCCTCCTTCCCGCCATTTTTTTTTGTGCGGTCTCCAGCGCCGGGCTCCCGGTCTCGTGCTCCGGGTCCCAGTCTCCTGCTCTGGGCTCCCGGTCTGCTGCTCCGGGCTCTGGCTCCTGTCTGTGTCTTCTGTTCCAGTCCTGCTGCTGATCCTTTGGTAAGTCCATCTCTGATCTCCGCTCATCCACCCCAATCCCCCTCTCCCCCGTCTTTTTACCCCCCTTCACACCCCAATCCCCCTCACCCCAGTGTCCCTGTTAATTCTCTCTGTTCTGGTCTCCAGCTCCAGTACCGTTCTCCTGCTCCGGGCTCCTGGTCTCCTGCTCCGGGCTTCCGGTCTCCAGCGCAGCTCCCGGTCTCCAGCGCCGGGTTCCCGGTCTCCTGCTCTGGCTCCTGTCTGGGTCTTCTGTTCTGGTCCTGCTGCTAATCCTGCTGACCCTTTGGTAAGTCCATCTCTGATCTCCCCTCCTCATCCACCCCAATTCCCCACTCCCCTGTCTTTTTACCCCCCTTCCCACCCCAGTCCCCCTCACCTGATTGTCCCTGTTAATTCTCTCGGTTCTGGTCTCCAGCTCCAGTACCGATCTGCTGCTCTGGTCTCCTGCTCCGGGCTCTCGGTCTCCTGCTCCGGTCCCGCTGCTGAAAGAAGAACAGAGAAGACTTTGGTAAGTCCATCTCTGATCTACCCTCATCCACCCCAATTCCCCTCTTCCCACTCCCCACACATCCATATCCAGCAGCCGCCGAGTGTTGATCGGTGACATAGTTCACCAATCCACACTCTTGCTCGCTGTTTGCACCACATACAGTATTTCCTTTTTACACACACTCTAAATAAAGTACTGACACACACACTCTAAAGTACTGACACACACGCACCACATACATAACAAAAAATGTCCCGCTCATCCCAAACTCGCTATTCAGCGGAGGAGGCCTACGCTTTTCTTGCCTCCGACACTGACAGCGAGGGCGAGGATCCCACATTTCTTTATTTTTCCTACTGCTTGTCTTCCTCCTCTTCTTCCTCCTCTTCCTCCTCAGGTGCTGCTGGACCGCCCCGCAGTCGTCGCAGGAGAGAAGATGATCCAGTGCCCCCCACTACTGATCCCATATAGACCTCGCCCCCCTAAAATTATGAGCCACTGATTCCTGATTTTGTGGTGGAATCAGGAATCAAGTTTGACACCACCGGCCTCACAGAAATAGACTGTTTCAAAATCTTTTTCTCTGAGGATTTTGTAAACCTCATGGTGGGCCAAAAAAATTTATACGCGCATCAATTTTTGGAACAAAACCCCTCTTCATCATTTTCTAACTAGTCTCCTGTAGACTCAGTTTTGGGGCCTGGTCCTTCTTATGGGGATCCTGAAGAAGCCAGAACTTCGGTAATACTGGAGTGTTGACGTTTTGTATAACACTCCAGTGTTCCGAATGGTCATGATCCGGAGATGTTTTCAGGCCATCCACAAGTTCTTGCATTACCAAGATAATGCAAGGTCTCCTGCACGCGATGACCCAAACTTTGATGGTCTTTTCAAAGTTCGGCCGGTCATCGAACACTTTAACAACAAGTTTGCTGAAGTGTACGTGCTCCAAAGGGACATCTGTGTGGATGAGTCCTTAATCGCTTTTAAGGGGCGGCTTGGATTCCGGCAGTACCTGCCCAGTAAGAGGGCCAGGTACGGAATCTAGCTGTATAAACTGTGTGAGAGTACCTCAGGGTACACTCACAAGTTTAGAGTTTACGAAGGGAAGGACTCCCGGATTGAACCCCCTGAATGCCCCCCTATTCTGGGAGTGAGTTGGAAAATTGTGTGGGACTTGGTGCACCTACTGCTGGATAAAGGTTATCACCTGTACGTGGATAACTTTTATACCAGTGTCCCTCTCTGCGCGATGTACCGCAGCCTGCTGTACTGTCCGCAAAACTCAGAGAGGCCTCCCAAAGAAGCTAATTGGGCAGCTGCTCAGAAGGGGTGAGAGCAGAGCCCAATGTAGCGACCACCTACTGCTGGTCAAGGACAAGAGGGATGTCCTTTTCTTGACCACCATACATGGTGATGGCAGCACCCTCAGCACTGTACGAGGTTCCACTACACAGGTCGCCAAACCAGACTGTGTAGTGGGGTACAACAAGTACATTGGGGGAGTTCATCTTTCTGATAAAGTCCTCCAGCCATACAGTGCTTTGAGAAAGGCCAAGGTATGGTATAAGAAGCTGGCCATGCACATCGTACAGATGGCAATGCACAATGCTTTCCTTCTGTCACAATGTGCTGGCCAGACTTCTAAATCGTACCTTCACTTCCAGGAGACAGTTATCAAAGCCCTAATATTTGGCAGCAGTGATGGAGCGGGCCCCAGTACTTCCGGAACTGAAGGACCTCGAATTGTACCAGGCCAGCATTTCCCAGGGGAGATCCCTCACAGCGGAAAAAAAGGTAAGTCACAAAAGAGGTGCCAAGTGTGTTATAAAAGGGGAATACCCAAGGACACCACTTATCAATGTGACACCTGCCCCGACAAACCTGGCCTGTGCTTGAAAGACTGCTTCAAAAGGTACCATACTTCTATGGACTACTAAATTAATTTCTGACTTATGACTACCTGACGAACACTACACAGCTGATGTAGTGTTCGTCAGGTTGTCATACGTCAGTTGTGTAGTGTTCGTCAGGTTGTCCTACACAACTGACGTATGACACTACATTATAAAATTCAAAAATCAGCTATCACTTCCAAAAAGGGGGCACTTGTTGGGCATTTCCACTGTTTAGGCACATCAGGGGCTCTGAGAACGTGACATGACGCCCCCAGACCGTTAAAAAGTCTGCATTCAAAAGCGTCACTCCTTCCCTTCCGAGCCCTGACATGCGCCCAAACAGTAGTTTTCTCCAACACATGGGGTATCAGCGTACTCAGGAGAAATTGCACAACAACTTATGGGGTGCAATTTCTCCTGGTACACTTGTGAAAATATTTTTTTTTAGCATTTTTGTAGAAAAAAGTTTTTATTTTTATTTTCACAAGTCAACATTATAATTTTCTGTGAAGCACCTGGGGGTTCAATGGGCTCACCACATATCTAGATAAATTCATTGGGTGTCTAGTTTCCAAAAAGAAGGCACTTATTGGGCATTTCCACAACAACTTTTGGTGTCCAATTTCTCCTAGTACTCTCGTGAAAATAAAAATATTGCGGCTAAAAGATCGTTTTTGTGGAAAAAAAATGTTTGTTTTTTTTCATAGCTCTACTTCATAAACCTTTGCAAAACACTTGGGGGGGTTCAAAGTGCTCACCACACATCTAAATTAGTTCCCTGAGGGGTCTAGTTTCCAAAATGGGGTCACTTGTGGGGGGTTTCCGCTGTTTAGGCACATCAGGGGCTCTCCAAACGTGACAGGGGGTCCGCTGTCAATTCCAGCGAGTTTTGCATTGAAAACGTCAAATGGCGCTCCTTCCCTTCCGAGCCCTACCATGCGCCCAAACAATGGCTTTCCCCCACATATGAGGTATCAGCGTACTTAGGAGAAATTGCACAACAACTTTTGGTGTCCAATTTCTCCTAGTACCCTCATGAAAATAAAAATATTGCAGCTAAAAGATCGTTTTTGTGGAAAAAAAAATTATTTTGACTCTACGTCATAAACTTTTGCAAAACACTTGGGGGTTCAAAGTGCTCACCACACATCTAAATAAGTTCCTTAAGGGGTCTAGTTTCCAAAATGGGGTCAATTGTGGGGGGTTTGCACTGTTGAGGCAAATCAGGGGCTCTCCAAATGCGACATGGGGTTCCCTGTCAATTCCACCGAGTTTTGCAGTGAAAACGTCAATTGGCGCTCCTTCCCTTCCGAGCCCTGCCATGCGCCCAAACAGTTGCTTTCACCCAGGTATCAGCATACTCAGTAAAAATTGCACAATAACTTTTGCAGTCCAATTTCTCCTGGTACCCTTGTGAAAATAAAAAATTTGGAGTCTAAAATAAAATTTTAGTGAAAAAAAGTTAAATGTTAATTTTTTCCTTTCATGTTCAATTAGTTGGTGTGAAGCACGTGAAGGGTTAATAAACTTCTTGAATGTGGTTTTGAGCACCTTGAGGGGTGCAGTTTTTAGAATGGTGTCACTTTTGGGTATTTTCTGTCATAAAGGCCCCTCAAAGTCACTTCAAATGTGACGTGGTCCCTATAAAAAATGGTTTTGTACATTTTGTTGTAAAAATGAGAAATCGCTGGTCAACTTTTAACCCTTATAGCTCCCTAACAAAAAAAAAATTTGGTTCCAAAATTGTGCTGATGTAAAGTAGACATGTGGGAAATGTTATTTAGTAACTATTTTGTGTGACATATCTCTCTGATTTAAGGGTATGAAAATTCAAAGTTTGAAAATTGTGAAATTTTTAAAATTTTTGCCAAATTTCCATTTTTTTCACAAATAGATGCAAGTGATATCGAAGACATTTTACCACTATCATGAAGTACAATATGTCACGAAAAAACAATCTCAGAATCAGGGGGATCTGTTGAAGCATTCCAGAGTAATTACCTCATAAAGTGACCGTGGTCAGAATTGTAAAAATTGGCCTCGTCATTAACGTGCAAACCACCTTGGGTTGTTGGGTTGTAAAGGGGTTAAAGGAATAATGAAATGTTTGTGCTTCGAGCAGGGTTCAAGATGCGTAAATGGAAGCACACCTGAGGGCATACAATCTTTGCGATAGTATGTCTAGAATACAACTGTAGAATTGCATAACCAAGTAAAGATACATTAACAAACAAGTCAGTCAAGGTACAAGGGGCGTGTGTTAGGAGAGCGGTTGCAGACAACTTTATTTTAATGGAACGCAACCGACCCCGAGGTCCGCGATGCAGCCTGGAGGACTGCTGCCGAACACTTTCCGGGTGGAAAGGCAAGCGACAACTTAAATGTAAAACCCTTCCTTGTTTCTTCACACAGGAACGGGTAAAGCGGTACACTCTATCTCCGTTAACAGCACGGAGGGAGAGCGACCGGCGATGCACCTATCAACTATCTTAGCCCTTTGTGTTAATGCACACAGAAGGGTAAGACGGTTCGCAAAATCTCCAAGAACCGCAGGGAGATGTGCTACCGTGGGAGAAGCAGTAGCCCTGTCTTTGATACAGGCGCTACGCTATGGGGTTTGGCGCTAGTATAACGGTTCACACAATCTCCAAGATCCGCAGGGAGACGTGTGACCATAGGAGAAGCAGTAGCCCTGTCTTCTATACAGGCGTTACGCTATAGGAGTTGGCGCTAGCGTGCGGGAGTGATTCCCGCCGGGTATTCGAGCACTCAGCCGGCGCGCTACCGGACTGAGCAAACCCGCTCTATATAGCTCACAGGCGGAACAGACTTTTTCTAACCTGCCTAACTAAAGCTATGGCTCTACGAGGAGCCCAAGAGTAAGCGTGCACACCACAAACAGCCAGCTCAAATGATCTGAGCGCGTCGCCATGTTTGTGGGCGGGCCTTTTAACACTAGAACTACTGATGGAGTCATTTTGACTCCTTTCGTTTTTTATTTCTCTTCTGTGACTACATTTTTCAGAATTCCGGCTTGAAACTCGGTGACTTTTCCTCAAATATGATGTGAAAAAAGATTTTGTGAGAATAAATAATTTTGGTGAAAAATTTGCGCGTTTTTTTCAAAATTTACCAAGAACTACTGAAGGGAGTCATTTTGACTCCCTACTATATTTTGAGGTCCTTTTGTCACTAAATGTTGCTATAAAGTTTTGTGCATAATTTTTTCACTCTGTCTTATTTACCCTGATGTTCATATAGATGTAGTTCAATTTACATGTCAACTTTTCACATTTTCCTTGTGTTTTACCTGCTTGTATTACTGTGTAATGCTGAACAAAATAGCTTGTTTACTCTAGGCTCTTATCTTATGCTAATGAAGGGTGGTGTTTTTCTAAGGTCCTAGCAGGAGACAGTATTCTGGATAGTAACTTTACTTTCAGTTCAGCTGAAGAGACAAAGAGAACAGACGCAGACATACGAGCTCTGAAGACTCATACAGGTATGAATTGTTATGAAATAGTTTAGCTGTCTGTCAACTGATTCAGCCCACCTACTTTTGAAGGTGGCAGAACAGTTATTATTTCTTTTAGTTTTCATTTCATTTCTATTTTTCAGCAGGGAACTATATAGAATTATGGAATTTGTGAGGAATATGGAGAGAAGACGTTTGATAAAGCCTCAGGATATTCTGGCTACTTTGCAATCCATACCGGAGGATGAATCGGAATCCGAATTGCAGGAACATGTATTTGATTCTGACAGTGATGAAGATTTCATTCCTCAGAACATATCAAGTGAATCTGAAGACTCAGAAGGAACAAATCCAGAAGGTAAGTAGTTATGTGTATTTATTTGTTCTTCCACACACTGAGTTAGGGCCTGTGCACACTAGCAGAATTCTGGCTGAATAGCCATCTGGATATTCTTGCTGCAATACAGGCCGTACCTGCCCGCTCATGCCTGAAGCTCCGCTCCGAACCCCGGGCTGGAGCCGCTGTCAGGGACAGAGCAGCGCTTGCTTACGCGCGAGCACGGCTCCGTCCCAGACAGCGGCTCCAGCCCGGGGTTCGGAGCGGAGCTTCAGGTATGAAACTCCGCTCTGTACCTGAGCGGGCAGGTACGGGCCGGATTGTGGTGAGAATATCCGGTCGGATATTCCGCCGCTAATCCAGCCAGTGTGCACGGACCCTTACAAAACAAAAATTCTAAATATTCATCAACTTTTTTACAGATATTCCAAGCACATCAACTGGGGATCGGGCTCATGCAGTTATGTTGCCTCGTGACCATCCTCCTGGTCGTGGACAGAAAAAATCAGCAAAACGTCCCAGAAATGAAAGAACAACAGATAACGATGGCGGCGAAGGTAATGCAACAACAAACACCAGAGAAGGCGAATCTGAAGGAATACTAGTTTCAGCGGATGGTATTCAATGGAAACCTGTTGAAATTGGAGAACACTTGCCTGGTAGGCGTGACAGCCAAAATATTCTTCGAGAAGCACTTGGCCCTACAGGATACGCCAGAAGAAATATCATTATCGATAGTCCTTTGAGCGCATGGCGTTTATTTTTTGATTCATATATATTGACACATATAAAGAACTGTACGCTTGCAGAAGCATGCAGGAACAATAATTTACAGTTTACTCTATCTGATGAGGAGCTAGATGCATTCATTGCGATATTCTATGCTCGTGGAATATCTGGCACGAACTGTCACTCGATTAGCAGTATTTGGTGTAATGACTGGGGAATACCGTTTTGCAAAGCGACAATGTCTAGGGACCGCTTTGTTGAAATTATGAGGTTTCTCAGATTTGATGAGAAATCTACTCGATCGGAGAGACTGCAAACGGACAAGTTTGCTCTATTTTCTACTGTGTGGGACAGGTTTATTGAAAATTGTATTGCGTGTTACAAACCTGGCCCATACATAACGGTGGATGAGCAACTTTTCCCAAGCAAAACTAGGTGTCCATTCACGCAGTACATGCCTTCCAAACCAGATAAATATGGCCACAAATATTGGCTAGCTGTTGATAAGAGGAGCAAATATCTGGCAAATGGCTTCCCTTATCTAGGCAAAGATGACACACGCCGTGCTGAGGACCGTTTAGCTGACCATGTGGTAATGAAGTTATTGGACCCGTTTTTGAAAAAAGGTCGCAATGTTACAACCGATAATTATTTTACAAAATATGGAGTAGATGTAGTGGATCAGATGGCACGAAAATATACCACACGAACATGCACAAGGAGATGGCCTGTTCATGCATTTGAAAATGCCTTAGACTTTGCGGGTATAAATGCATGGATAATATTCAAGGAGATTACCCACCAAAAAATGTCACGCAAGGCATTTTTGCAAACGCTTGTGAGAGAGTTGAGTGGTCCTTATGTCACAGATAGGGAAAAGGGTTCCACGTCCCAAGTTTCTACATGCTCAGAAGTGATGGTTCAAACAAAATTTTGCCAGATCAAAGAAAAGTGCAAGAAAAATAGATCTGTCGGAAATTGTAAGACTTGTGGTAAGTCTTTGTGTGGGCAATGTACTGCCATAAATCAAAGGCAATGCCTAAAATGCGAAACACCAAATGTTTAGAAGGTGAATTCTGCGCCATATTTTCATTTTTATGCTCCTCCACCTACATTTTCTCTGCTTTTTGTTCTTCAGTTGTTGTTTATATGTGTGCACTTGAATAAAAAAAAATGTTTGAAAAACGTCTATTATAATTATTGTTATTTTCTGTAGAAAAATAAGAAAAGCAGAAAAAAATCAATCAAAAGCATTACTGTTGGATCTCACAATAATAATACATTACAAAAAATATAATTATTAATAAATAACCACAAATGAAACTCTAAAAATAAACGAAAACAAGCAAGGAGTCAAAATGACTCCTTTCAGTAGTTCTAGGCGGGGTCACGAGTCCAGTAGTCCTAGTGTTAAAGATTAAGCCCTGCCCACCAACGCGCCATTGGTGACGTTACCCGTGGACCAATCAGGCGGTGCCAGGTCACCGGGTCAGGTGGGTGCCAACCCACCAATCATGATCCGCCAGGTCACGGACATGCTCAGTGCGGCAAATCCTGGACTTAGATTCCACAAGCCCTGTCTCCCTCTGCAACCCAGGCTTAACATTGCTAGGCACAACTACCTGGGAGACAAACAGTGCTCGCGGACCAGCTAGGTGTTGGGGCTGATGGCGATGCTGAGCAGCATCAGCCCCAGCTGGACTGAAATGGGAGACCACAGAAGGTCCTGGACCCATTTCGAATCCAGCACCAGACCGACGCTTAACATTATCCCCCTCCACTTGACGCTCATTTTCCTCCATGAGTCGGGGGGCAAGTATGTTGTCCAACGGGACACAGAGAGAATTTACGAGACAGTGACCCCTCCGGTGTACAGGGTACCCTCTTTTAGGATGGGAAGCAGTGACAACTGGTTCTCTATGCGTAGGATCCTTCACGGGTGACAGGGGGAAAGGACCCGCCAGTCTCTGGCGAAAACATTTATCTCTCGCACAGACGGGACACGCGAGAACAAAGTCATTGACGTCCTGGCGCCACCGGGGCCACCAATAGGATCGTAGAAGGGACTTAGTGGTACGTTTGACCCCCAGGTGAGCTCCGATCTTAGGGGCATGAGCCCAGGAGAGCACCATACTCCGTAGATTAGGGGAAACAAACGTCCTCCCCGACGGAACCGGGTTGGAGGACACTGCAGCCACCCTCTTTTCCTGAGAGTTCTTTGCGACATAATCAGACAAGGACCGGGTCCTGGAAACAGACAAAGAATCTGTACCGGAAGTCGCAATGATAGGAGGATTAGAGACTACCCTCCGGGTGACTTTGCCCAAACACTGAGATGCACAATTCTCACTCCAGGAAGAAATTCTCCCCGTATTCCAGTTAATGTGTGGAGAATGACAACGTAAACAGGGGAGACCCAATAACACCTCGACTAATCCACCAGGAATAATAAGAAAAGAGATAACCTCCCGGTGGCCCTGAGGAAATGACAAGGTGAGAGGGATCGACTGATGGGTGATCTGCACATCCAGGAGTGAACCATTGGCAACACTAATGTTCATAGGACTAGAGAGTAGCTCAATAGGGATGGCATGCCTCTAGGCAAACGTAGATGACAAAAAATTGCCCTCAGCACTAGAGTCCACCCACGCCTTGGCAGCAACTGCAGATCTACCAAAGGATAACGTCACTTTATATGATAACTTGGAGGATGAAGTCCCGGAATTTAATACACCTCCTCCAATGGTGGTAAGCCCCACTCGTGTTACCGACTGCTTGGAACCCTTATTTACGGGATGCTCCAAGAGATGTACAGGTCGGGAACGGGGGGGACCAGACTCAGTCCGGGATATATCCATAGCCTCCGGCTCCGGGTCGAGAGTCTTGGGTTTGGACCCAAAGGCGCCTGGTGCCAACAGATACCGAGGTCTGCCAACCTCTAGCTCTAACTGGTGTTCTGCATGACGCAAGTCTATACGGTCAGCGAGAGATATTAACTCCTCCAGAGAGGTTGGAATCTCTCTGGTAGATAAGGCATCTTTAATATGCCCAGCCAGACCCTTCCAGAAAACCGGGATAAGCGACCACTCAGACCAATCCAGTTCAGCCGCTAAGGTTCTGAACTGGACGGCATAGTGACTGGCGGTGGCCGAACCCTGGACCAACGCAAGGAGCTTGAGAGCCGTATCATGCGTGACCTGAGGACCCAGGAAAACACCTTTTAGGGTCTTAAGAAAAAGACCCGCATTTACTACAACCGGGTCGTTCCGCTCCCATAGAGGAGTAGCCCACTCCAGAGCCCTGTGGGAAAGCAAAGAGATGATATATCCCACTTTGGCTCTTTCGGAGGGTAACCGTGCCTCCATCATCTCCTAATGAATGGAGCATACATTAATAAAACCCCTGCAGAGTTTACTATCCCCAGAAAATTTCTCCGGGAGAGCAAACCGGGGTAATGGGGCACTTGCAGTGGTTGCAGTATTCGCCGCAGCCGAGTTAATAATATTGGCTGCAAGAGTAGCCGCCTGGGACGCTACTGCAGTGATATCAACGGCCGGAGCAGTTTGTTCCAGAGTTCTAAGTCTGGTCTCCAGTTGTTGTATATAACGCTGCAGTTGTTGATTGTCGGCCATGTTCGGCAAGACCCTGTGTTTGCACCCAAGTCCGACCATATTACAATTGACGATGCCACTTCTTGACTTCATCATATGCTGGGGAATCGTCACCTCTTTCATCTCATCGAACGTCTCCTTTGGTGTGCAGCCTTTCAAGTAAAGGAACTTGATGACTGTTCTGTATTCCGCTAAGTCCATTGTCAAACTCACACCACTTCAGTACCTGTAAAATCAAAACCGTTATCAGTTTTGAGTTGAAAATTGCCACGTACCTATTCATTACACATCTGAAGTTGCAGCATCCTGTGATAAATAGGTCAGGGGAAATCTTTATTGAATGCCCCTTGTAACTCAGCAATTTGGGAGCGAGTTAAAAAAGTAATTTCTTATAGCATTATGTGCTAACTTATTGATGAAAGCTAAAATATACAAAAAAGAGAAAATGCTGCTAGTAAGAAAAACTCCCAAGCTTTCCCAAGTATAAAGTTCATTAAGTTTGTAAGTGTAAAAGCAAGGTGGGGAAGGTGGGTCACGAGGTCTGCAGCAACGTTCTTTGAAATATTGTGAAGACGATAAAGCCGGTGGCGAGGTGGGCTGTTCCCAGAGGCGCAATATGGTAAGGCAGCGTTTCACTCCTTCAGGTGAGAGAACTGTATGGACCACCTCAAGATGAGTGAAAGACAATTTGATTGGGAGTCCCCAATGATATTTGATATTATGGGAATGGAGAATTTCCAGATAGAGTTTCATTGCCCGTCTTTTGACGATAGTGTTGGGGGCCAGGTCTGGGAAGAGTTTGCAAGAGTGGCCTAGGAATTTCAAGGGAGAGGAGTTTCTTGCTGCTTGCAGGAGTTGTTCCTTTGTTTTGTAAAAATGCAATTTTAGGATAAATGGGACGGTCCGTTTAGTTTGCTCTTACTCAGGGCTCTATGGATATGGTCCAGACGTTCGATGGGGATTCCAGGTAAAAGCTCTTGGCATAGAGCTGTGACTAGATAGGAGGTCTTTAATTGATTCGGGTAAACCTCTGATGCTGGTAAACCTTTGATGCGGATATTACTTCTGCGGGCCCGATTTTCGAAGTTTTCTAATTTATTGTTTAAGAAGTAAATATCTCCAGTTTTTTTTTCATGTGTGATAAGGGTCGCAGAAGTGAAGTCTATTTTGTCTTCTAGGTCTGCGGTGCGTGAACCCTGCTGCGTGATTTCTTTAGAGAGTTCTTTTGTCAATTTATCTGACATTTTAGATAGTTCAGAATAAAAAATAGATTGGAACTGTGAAAGAAGAGCTGCTTGATCCGGGCTAGGAGTACCAGGAGTTCTGGTTGTGGAAGATGAGATTATTTGTGAGTCACACCATCTTGTAAGGATGAGCAAGATGATTCAGCAGGGGAGTGCAATCCGGAGGACATGTCGCCAGATAATACTGAAGATAGGTTTTTATGATTAGGAGTCGCTAAGGTGGCTCTTTGTGACTTCGGCATGAGGGTGTCTGTCTAATGTAGAATAATCTGGTAGATATTGCCCAGCTCAGAGTGAATAAATTCAAAGGAGAAACATATTACGCGTTGTTCTTGACAAAGTGTAGTTGGGCGAGGATTAAGACTTTTTTCAAAGAAGAGGAAAAGAAGGTACACTCATAGAATGCGCATACCTCAATATACTTGTTTATAAAAATATATAAGCTTTATTAACCTCATTAAAAACACTTAAAACCAAATACCAACACCTAGGACCCACAAGTGGTAACAGACCATATCAAATAAATCAATCTATAATAAATATAGTGTATAGTATAACAAAATATATATTGTCATCAAAACATATATATACAATTCATGCAGGGATAGCACAATTAGAAATATATAATAGAACACATGATCAGATAATACAAATAGTACACAATAAATGTATTTGGAATCCTATATGCACATATCCAATATACATACAGATCATAAGCCTCATATGCCCTAGTAATGTAGCATAGCTCCTGGTTTTACTATTAGTGCCAAAAAGATCCTGCAAAGGTTATGAATGATAACAAATAAGCTAATGAGATAATCACACACTCATGGCCATAAGAGATCAAACGTGGATCCAATGACAGACCCCCACGCGTATCGCTGTGAAACCACAGCTTCATCAGGGAAGGTATGTGTGAAGTGGGAGATAAGGGAGGTATATATGCCTACATGATTAATCAAAAATTAATTGCCGGTAGCTGCGCCGATAGGCAGGGGAGCTAGTTAGACATGATGAGTCTCGCACAGTGCCATGATGGACGCCCGCGCAGGCGCACATCATACAGGAAATAATGTCATAAGTTCAATGAGAGGAGATGTAACCACGGACGCTGAATTGCCGGATCATATGAGGGAATGTGCCGTCTGTAGTGCGCGTGCACACTACGGCCATAGCGCTATAATCCTCCAGAAAGACTAAAGAACCAGGGAGAATAATCCGCAAAGGTAACACAAAAATGAGGGACATGTACAGCTAGATAACGAATGCGCAATCACTTATTTAGATATAAGTCACACAAAAGATTACTTAAATGGGGCTAAATAAGTATATAAATTATGCAACCATAAATATATTATTTATCTGGAAACATGACAGATAAAAAATTGGAATCCCTAGTTAGTATAAGGAACTTTCAAAGAACTTAACGTCCACATGAACTCAGGGGTGGATGGAACAACACCAAGATATACTCAGATGGATAAAAGAATCTATATCTACGAGGCGAGGATTAAGACATCACAAAAGTCTCAGGTTAAAGTTCGCCAGACACACCTCATTGAAAGATTTTTCTGTATTTTCATGACTATGAAAATTGTACATTCACACTGAAGGCATCAAAACTATGAATTAACACATGTGGAATTATATACTTAACAAAAAAGTGTGAAACAACTGAAAATATGTCTTATATTCTAGGTTCTTCAAAGTAGCCACCTTTTGCTTTGATGACTGCTTTCCACACTCTTGGCATTCTCTCGATGAGCTTCAAGAGGTAGTCACTGGAAATGGTTTTCACTTCACCGGTGTGCCCTGTCAGGTTTAATAAGTGGGATGTCTTGCCTTATAAATGGGGTTGGGACCATCAGTTGTGTTGTGCAGAAGTCTGGTGGATACACAGCTGATAGTCCTACTGAATAGACTGTTAGAATTTGTATTATGTCAAGAAAAAAGCCGCTAAGTAAAGAAAAACGAGTGGCCATCATTACTTTAAGAAATGAAGGTCAGTCAGTGCGAAAAATTGGGAAAACTTTGAAAGTCTCCCCAAGTGCAGTTGCAAAAACCATCAAGCGCTACAAAGAAACTGGCTCACATGAGGACCGCCCCAGGAAAGGAAGACCAAGAGTCACCTCTGCTTCTGAGGATAAGTTTATCCGAGTCACCAGCCTCAGAAATCGCAGGTTAACAGCAGCTCAGATTAGAGACCAGGTCAATGCCACATAGAATTCTAGCAGCAGACACATCTCTACAACAACTGTTAAGAGGAGACTTTGTGCAGCAGGCCTTCATGGTAAAATAGCTGCTAGGAAACCACTGATAAGGACAGGTAACAAGCAGAAGAGACTTGTTTGGGCTAAAGAACACAAGGAATGAACATTAGACCAGTGGAAATCTGTGCTTTGGTCTGATGAGTCCAAATTTGAGATCTTTGGTTCCAACCACCGTGTCTTTGTGCGACGCAGAAAAGGTGAACGGATGGACTCTACATGCCTGGTTCCCACCGTGAAGCATGGAGGAGGAGGTGTGATGGTGTGGGGGTGCTTTGCTGATGACACTGTTGGGGATTTATTCAAAATTGAAGGCATACTGAACCAGCATGGCTACCACAGCATCTTGCAGTGGCATGCTATTCCATCCGGTTTGCGTTTAGTTGGACCATCATTTATTTTTCAA
Organism: Phyllobates terribilis; assembly: GCF_046119375.1. Lineage (NCBI taxonomy): Eukaryota > Metazoa > Chordata > Amphibia > Anura > Dendrobatidae > Phyllobates > Phyllobates terribilis. The sequence goes on from NW_027362765.1 coordinate 101,064,014, forward strand.
CAGGACAATGACCCCAAACACACCTCCAGGCTGTGTAAGGGCTATTTGACCAAGAAGGAGAGTGATGGGGTGCTACGCCAGATGACCTGGCCTCCACAGTCACCAGACCTGAACCCAATCGAGATGGTTTGGGGTGAGCTGGACCGCAGAGTGAAGGCAAAAGGGCCAACAAGTGCTGAGCTTCTCTGGGAACTCCCTTCAAGATTGTTGGAAGACCATTTCTGGTGACTACCTCTTGAAGCTCATCAAGAGAATGCCAAGAGTGTGCAAAGCAGTCATCAAAGCAAAAGGTGGCTACTTTGAAGAACCTAGAATATAAGACATATTGTTTCACACTTTTTTGTTAAGTATATAATTCCACATATGTTAATTCATAGTTTTGATGCCTTCAGTGTGAATGTACAATTTTCATAGTCATGAAAATACAGAAAAATCTTTAAATGAGAAGGTGTGTCCAAACTTTTGGTCTGTACTGTATACACACAATTATACATACACTGACCATATGAAGTACATAACACCCCTCTTTTCTGGCACATATCTTCCTCAACGTTTAGCTTCTGTTGCTGGCAACATCTTTCTCCTTTCAAGGTGCTTGTGATGACAGTGGGGGAGGGGCACAAACAATCACTACTGGAGGCTTCATTGCTGGACAGTGTGAGCAAGGGAACAGGAAGTGAAGGAGGAAACAGGAGAGCAGTCTCCAGCTCACTGCCTGGTGAGTTATGGAGCACATACCCACATCTGCATGCTGGACTGACCACATCCAGCTCAGTCAGAGTGCCTGCGCTCAGATCGGCAGACTGTGTTCACTTTCCTTGATGCACTGCATCATGGGAGAGTGACATCAGCAGAGAAGGGTGAATTCCCCTGCCTGGCTGAGACTTCAGCTGAAGTCAGCTCAGTTGAGTGGAGGCTCCTGCCAAGAAAGGGAGTTTTTCTCCCACTTGGTATATGCCTTGTTTATAATGTTTTGGTCAAATGATAAATGTTATTACATCTGTATTCAATTTAAATAATAAAAAATTTAGTGATAGGTGCACTTTTAAATGAACATGTAATGTAAAAAAAAACTTTTAACCATCAGATATGGGGTTAATCTGCAGGTTAATCGCTTTTTGACCGTGACTGGTAATTATAGTTCGGTTACTGTGAGGAAATGAATGTTATTCCTCTAGGTTTCCTTATTTTTTCATTCACGAAAGTGCGGCCATCTCAACTTCATTCTATGCTCAGTACATAGTTAATGTTGGCTAGAACTGCACTTCTGGCACTGACTGACTGCTAGCTTATCATTACATAGATTTGAACTACCTTCACCAACTTTTATATGCCCTTGTCTCTGATGTATGGCTGCAGCAGTGACGTAACAGCACTGCAGCCAATCACCCAACTTTGTCCACATAGACAGCTATAGCTGCTCAGCTCATTCATTGGCTGCAGCCTTTTCATCATGTCGACAGTGCTGCAGCCAAACAAGATATACTATGTCAGCGGCAAATACATAGTTTTGCACTTAGGGAGGGTGTTAAAAAATTGTATTTTTAATTTAAAAAAATAAATTGCTTTACTAAAAATAAAAAATTAGAAATTGGCCAAGACTTTATAAGGATTACATAAAACAAAAATGCATTCATATAGCAAACAATTACAATATATGGCCAATATATATATATATACTGTATATATTAATTACAGATAGACTGAAAGTTAAAGAAGGTATAGTGTTCGCAATAATTTACATAGACAAATAAATTATTGGTAAGTATGATACCTGTGTTCAAATGTAATGCTCAGAGAAGAAAATGTAAAAAGTATAAACAGGTAAAGTTTGTATGTTACTGAATAACCATGAATATTTTGAGAAGAGTAATGTGTAATACCTTGTTTTGATTGTGGATGAGATTTGGATAATCTCATGCACACTTTTGTTTAGCTGTAAAAAAATAATGTTAACATTCTTTGAAAAGTTTTAAAAGATATTTTTTGGGAGCATAAGTGTAGCTGGTGACTTTGCTGTGTAAACTGTAGTATTCAAATGCAAAGTGTGTGCCAAAAACATGCAATATTTATAATTGTACATATGTTGGCAAATATAAAAACATTACATCATCCTAACTGATCTTTAAAGCTTTTTGAAATTTTCAAAAATAAAAACGAATTACTTTCCTCACATAGAGTTTCATTTCATGCAATGATGGTGCTGCTATTATCGTCAGGGAAAATTACATTCTTGTGTCAGATGACTACTGAAGCAAATCATGACCTAACAGTAAAGGATGCAGCCCAACTTACAGCATATTATCATAACTTAGATCTTATCCTGCATATGCAATAAGTAATTTTATTTTCTATGGGTCCTTGAAATCAACCAGCAGGGATTGTCCTGTAGTGCAAAAGTTCTTCAGCTCCTTTAGTCTTCTACATTATTCTTCGTTAACATTATCGCAGTAACTGTAAAATTTATGCCATTCATTAGGTCATCTAAACTTTTAAATAAGTACACTTACGGGATCTGAATATGTTCAATGATTTTTTAGTTTCACTATTTAGACTAATCTTGGTTTGTACTTGTTTTCCAGAAAGGCTAAAACATTTTATCATGCCTAGTTGTATAATAAATAACTGCACTAGCATGACCGGACAGAGAAGAGCATGTACTTTTGCATCCCTTTCCAAAGGATGTTGGTAAAATTACTACCTCAGACTAACGTCTACTTCAAACTAATCAAAATTTCAGAAATGTAGTACCGGCTCAAAAAATTTTGTAAGAAAATAAAAATGATACATTTTGCATGTGCTCAAAACATTTAAAGTGGATTGCTACATTATTAACTCCGGCTCAAGAACGCTCAAATGAGGCATTACCAACTATATTTCCAACCATTGAAGATGGAGAACTTCTCATTCCAGAGACCCTGAAGAAAAAAAGCAAGTAAAAGGAAGAGGGCCTTAGATGCAGAATTAAGAGTAAACCAACCTAGTAGAAGATTCAAGACAATCTGAAATACAATCTGAAATAGAAGCAAGTTTTCCCAAAAATTGCAGTGCTGCTACGCAGACCGAAGCTGATCTTACTAACTCGGATGTGATAATGAAAGAACAACAAATTCTTTATTGGCAGTCGAAAAAGGTAATGCAGTGATGCTCCACGATCTAGGTAAGTATGATTGTAGAATGGCCAATCAAAACCCACATTTTTGCTCAACTCCACATTTCAGCAAGCAAGGGACTGAATTACATTCTGCCCTAAAGAAACGCATAGATGTTCAGCTGACAACAGTAACCAATAATGAATTGGATGAAGATGATTTTGGGGTAGGTACCCAACCATTGTCTCCTATACCTGAGGAACCATTTCCCATCACCAATGCCGGTGACGCAATACAACTGAAGGATAGCATTGTTTTAAAAGACCCAAGTGGGGGGCGAGTCCTGCTGCTGAGGGAGAGAGACGCTTTTCTGGGAGGTCTCTGACCCAAGCTAAAAACACTATAGATTTAAGAGCTATCTCCCATCATCTACGGATTAAATGTCCTTACAGGTGTCCAAGGACCACACAGCCTTATTTAGATACATTTTTGAAGCCATAGCGCTACTCCTAAAAACCGGGCCTACTAAGAGGACTGAAGCTGCGGTCTTTACTAATCGGCCGTGAAGCAGCCCACTGAAGCGCCGAGTGAGTCCACACTGGCTGGGACACCATGGAGGCGCCGAGACAGAGCACTGTCGGCTCCCATTGGCTACAGAGACCGGAGATCGACGTCCTGTGAAGTGTGCTCTTACCATCTCATTTCAATGCTCCCGCTGACCGGAGCCACCGACCTGTGAGACCCTGAAGAGAAGGTAGGAGAGGTTTAGGGCCGTGATCCGCAGCACGGAGCAAGGGATTCTCACCCACCTACCTGAGACCCCCATCTGTCGGCTGTCGCTCGGCGTCCTATGAACTTGCGGTTTCTGCCAGGAAGGAGCCACTGCCGTGTTAGGGTAAGCAGAGCTCCCAGCCCAGAGCGTCCCTTTCAGACTGTCCTTGCCGCCTTTTCTCCAGGTCACCGCCATCTTGAAAGCACTGGAATAGAGGTGAGGAGATGACTCCCTATGAGAGGTGTCAGGGATTATGCACACGCACGATCTTGATTACTCACTACATAGCTAACGGCAAGTGAGCAGTGAGCGTATGGCGTACACACAGAATTCCAGGGCATGGAATATGTGTATATGCCCCCATACGATCACTGCCAGCTTCACGATAACCCAATTAAGATTATTCGCTGCCACCACCAAACACAGTTTTGAATATTCAATACAGGCCTGATTGAACGCCTGCTTTCTGGTAGCGTATATGACTTTGGGGGAGGAACGATTACAGAACTGAAGAAACAGGACTATTAAATTTTATATTTAATTCAAAAGGGAGGCAGTGTTTATGAAAAAATATGCAAAGATTTTACACAGGGGTACAAGACAATACAGGATATACAGTTACACAAAATGAAAAGGATTAATAGAAGAAACTTACTGGACCGATCACAGAGACGATTCAGTTTAGCTGAAGGGAGGCGCTCCAATGGACCGTTATCAAACGGGACCCGTGCTTACAAAATATGTATCTCCTGGCATGAGTATAGATTCAGGCTCAGCTGGATCTTTTATGCGGAAGGGGGGCCTAGCCCACACACTCCCCTGTGATGACCTCACATGAGCAGGTCTCCACTCTTCATGGTTTTTATTAAATCTCTAACTTCTGCGATAACTTCTCGTTGGTTAATTGTAGAAGTTAGCAAGTGAAGCCATATTTTTTATTGCAAATTTACCTTTGTTTAGAGACCAGACATGACCTGGCTGTTGTCCGTTATTTTTGTACTTTTGCGTTATAGCTCACCGGCAGGGCGTACAGATATGGAAAAATATGCGTGTTGTTCCTTAGCTAACCCTGCCGCTAAAAATGTGTCCCATTGCGATCGGAATTATAGAACTTCCGATATTCCATATTTCATGTTGTTGCCTACGAGACTGCAGATTCCACACATATGCAAATGGAAACATCCTTGCTATTGTGCGGGGTGATGTAGATTTCCTTTGAGTCTTAATGAGCCAGGTGTCTACTCATTACAGATCTCTTCTACTAGGAGCTACATTCGTATGGTAATTAGCCTGGATAATTGCGTTTGCCAGATGTCTAGATTGCGAGCTCTTGCTCCTTTGACAAAGCGTCTAACGGGGAGGGAGGAAGAGTGGTTTGGAGGGGGAAAGAGACTTCAGAGGGAGAGAGAAATTATTAATATTTTCTATGACAAGATGGGACTGATCAAAAGCTGCACGGAAGCTCCTTAGAACAATCTATACCCAACAGCTTTCATCCAGAGGCTATACCTCTCTCTCCAACCCCTGTGAAGAACCTTACAGATTAATCTGAATTCATAAGGACACAAAAAAGCTCACCCCCATCTACAACAATTAATCAGTTGTTAATTCTAATTCCAGTTGTGGGGTCAAACACAGAGACACTATCCTACTACGTCCAAATTAATACCGCAATATCCTGGCACCGTCAAGCAAGCCTAATAGTGGATATATTACTCCATTCAGAAAAAACACTTAGCTTTAATTAATATTGAGATCTGGGCGACATCTATCGGCTGAAAGTGGAATAACATCAATTTTTTTTTTCCTTTTCTTACACTAATATCTCCTTCAGCGTTCACTTAGATGTCCTCCTCAAGATTGTACCTTTGTTTGAAATATCTTGCCTAAAATACTCCCTAATATGTGAGTACTTTAAGACTTACAACACAGAACTCTAAAATAACCCAGCAACAAATTGAACCTTCTGCAAAATGGTTAAAATAAAAGGTGAGCCCTCCAGAGAAACAAACTCACAGCCAAAAAATACGAAAGGAGACATGGAAAAATTTGTCAAAAAAACTAATATACCTCCTCAGGTGTCATCTAATAAAACATCACCCCTCTCTAGATACTTCACTATAACATTAAAAAGTTCTCTAAATGAGGAACAAGATAGTGACACAGAGGATACCACACAAGATACAAGACCTGTATCTCGCTCTTTCATTCAAAAAGCCCTCTCTGCATTGGATCCTCTTATGAAAGAAATTAAAGATATCAAACAAGAAATCACTCAGATTGGATCGAGAGTGGAAACACTTAAATCAACCCAAGAGTCCTTATGCGGCTCTCTGTAGCGACCACAGAAAGTCTCCAAAAATGTCAACATTACCTGAATTCGGCCTTCGAAGCCCAGGAGGACCAAGAGAACAGAGGTCGCCGAAACAACCTGCATATCAGAGGTCTCCCTGAGTCTGTCCTGCCGGAATCTATACCCTCTGCAATCAAGACCCTCTTAATCCAGATCCTGGGAGATAATTATCAAGAAGAGGTCATTCTAGAAAGAGCCCATAGAGCACTTAGAAAAAAAAATCAAATCCTCCGAGCCTCCTAGAGACGTAATATGCCGTCTCCTGAATTACAAGGTAAAAGAACACATCCTCAAAAAATCCAGGAACACAGACATCATCTCCTTCGAAGATTCTCAAATCTTAATTTTCCAAGACATCTCCCCCCAAACCCTTCAAAAAACAAGGATGTTAAAACCGTTTACAGATGCCTTGAGGAAGAAGAAAATTCTTTATTCTTGGATGTTCCCATTAGGGATTTCGTTCTCAGTGGTAGGGAAAAGACTTACCATCCGATCTAGAGAAGACCTGACAGAAGCGTTTACGATCTTGGACCTATCCGATATACATATCGAGGACTGGAGTATAGTACAAGATCTGACGACCTTGCACCCGGTCCCTCCCCTTTCTGCTTGGGAATCTGTCCCGACCAGACGCACAGGAAAACAGAAGAAACTGGGAAAGCTCACTCCCAAACGGTTAATTCCTGATTGACTTTTGTCAGTAAAGGTCAGATCGCTCTGAGGTTAACCCATCCTTCTGCCAATTGAGCAGAAGAAGATTGTCTTCCCCTGGTTTCATAACAAAATAGTCATGTTATATTGATGTTCTACACTTTACCTGAATGTGCTGTTAGAACTATAAAAATTAATGGTTTAAGTTATCTAAGTTCTGCAATCCTATTGTGCTAATGATTGTGCTCTTCCCCCTTGACAAAATAGTCCAAATAATTAACATAGAAAGACACCACCCGATTCCATGGCCAGAGAAGCTGTTCATTGAACTGTTGGAATCCTCTTTATCCCCAGAAAGTATCCTACCTCGCTCGTTCCATCCAGAACAAGAGACCGACAGGTCCAAGCACACGCCTTTCCTCTTGCTTGTAAATAGTGATGAGCGACTATGTTCGAAATCCAATTTCCAAACTTAAGTTCGCCACGAGTGTGGCACATTCGGATTCGTGATCAGAAAGGTGAGCAAAATTTGTTAAATTCGGGAAAACGGCAATGTTCGGCAAATTTACGTGGTTACGTGGCAACTACAGCGTTTTTAACAGTTTTGCTAGCATAGTTCTTGTGTATGATGAGCGGGGAGACATGGAAGATCAGTGGGGGGAATGGTGATAGCTCAGATCAGCGGCGCGCTGTTTTTCCTGAAGGCAGAAACTTTAAGTCAGGAAAGCGCGGCTAGCCAATCAGCGCTGACAGCATCCACAGTGTCCCAGACACAAGGGTTTCTCCAATTGGCTGCTGAAATCACATGTCCTCTCCATATAAAAACCGGCCATGTTCCCTCAGCGCTATTTTATGCATGTCACTTGTGTTAGAAGCTCCTCCTGCACCCAGCTCCTGTGTAATGAGAGATAGTAGCTAGATGGAAGGGCGCTGATGTGGAAGTCAGAATGTGTAGTTAAGTCCTGTGCTGTGTACCTGTTCAATCGACCTTACAGCACTTTTTTTTGTTTTTGTGCAATTCCTGAGATTCCAACAGAAAGAGCAGGGTCTATGGCTCAGAACAGTGTTGTGCACCAGGTGCTCCATGCAGACTTTCAGGTTAAGTTCACACGTAGCGTTTTTGAAGCGTTTTTCCGGTCAAAAAAACGCTTGGTAATCTGTCTGCCATGCATAGAAATGCGAATTCGGATGTACACACACACGATGCGTTAACGCGTCGAATTCGCATTGTGTTGCAAAATGCAGCATGGCCATTTCTAGCGAGAATTTGCGGCCATCGAGTTACATTGAAACGCAGCAAACCCGCATGTAAATGTGGACTTGCTGCGTTTCAATTAAATTCAATGGTCGTGAATATGTGGCGCAAATGCGCTGTGTGTGGTACCCGGGATGAAGAGGAGACTACAGATCCTTTCGACCGCCGCTTCCACTGATAACAGTGGAACCGGTGTGGATTGGAGGAGTTGTAGTCTTCCCATCCAAGCTGGCTACCACTCGGAGTAAAAAAAAGTAAAAATCAAAATATAAACATCTATACTCACCTGTCCGGCGGCGCTCTTCTCCTCCCTGCGGCCGGCGGTATACTACTGGGAGCGGGCTTGCTCCCAGTAGTATAATGTACTTACAGGACCTGCAGTGACGTCAGTACCAGCTGATGGTCAGGTGACCATCAGCTGATCCTAAGCTCACTGGGGCTGATCAGCTGATTTTCAGATGATCAACTCCAGTGACCTCCTGCAGCAATGTACACTGACAGGGGGTGATTTTACACCCCTGTCAGTATACATTGCTGTCTTTTACAGCAGTGACATCAGTGATGGCTGATGTCACTGCTGTAGAAGTGACCCAGATCGTCGCGGGACAATCGGCGTAATCGTAGACTACTTCGTTGATGGCGGACAGGTGAAGAATATTGTTGTTGATTTTTTACGTTTTATTCAGGAGATCAAAGGCTTCGCGGAGAATTATGAAACCGTGTGTGTTTTATTTCCTTAACAACTTCGCACCAGAGCCTGTTTTTGCCTTCGTGACCGGGCCAATTTTTTCAATTCTGACCACTGTCACTTTATGAAGTAATTACTCTGGAACGCTTCAACGTATTCCCCTGATTCTGAGAATGTTTTTTCATGACATATTGTACTTCATGATAGTGGTAAAATTTCTTCGATATAACTTGCGTTTATTTGTGAAAAAATCTGAAATTTGGCGAAAATGTTGAAAATTTTGCAATTTTCAAACTTTGAATTTTCATGCCCTTAAATCAGAGAGATATGTCACACAAAATAGTTAATCAATAACATTTCCCACATGTCTACTTTACATCAGCACAATTTTGGAACCAAAATTTTTTTTTATTAGGGAGCTATAAGGGTTAAAAGTTGACCAGCGATTTCTCATTTTTCCAACAAAATTTATAAAAACATTTTTTTGGGGACCACATCATATTTGAAGTCACTTTGAGGGGTCTTTATGACAGAAAATACCCAAAAGTGACACCATTCTAAAAACTGCACCCCTCAAGGTGCTCAAAACCACATTCAAGAACTTTATTAACCCTTCAGGTGCTTCACAGGAATTTTTGGAATGTGGAAGAAAAAAATTAACATTTAACTTTTTTCACAAAAATGTTACTTTAGACCCAATTTTTTTTATTTTCACAGGGGTAACAGGAAAAAATGGACCCCAAATTTTTTTGTGCAATTTCTCTTGAGCGTACTGATACCCCATATGTGAGGGAAAACCACTGTTTGGGCGCACTGCAGGGTTCGGAAGGGAAGGAGCGCCATTAGACTTTTTGAATGTAAAATTTGTCTGAATAATTAGCAGACGCCATGTTGCGTTTGGAGAGCTCCTGATGTGCCTAAACAGTGGAAACCCCCCACAAGTGACACCATTTTGGAAACTAGACCCCTTAGGGAACTTATCTAGATGTGTGGTGAGCACCTTGAACCCAAAGGTGCTTCACAGAAGTTTATAATATTGAGCTGTAAAAATAAAATTTTCACATTTTTCCCACAAAAACGTTTTTCATCCCTTAATTTTGCATTATCATAAGGGTAATAGGAAAAATTGCACCATGAAATTTGTTGTGCAATTTCTCCTGAACACGCTGATACCCCATATGTGGAGGCAAACCACTGTTTGGGTGCACGGCAGCGTTTGAAAGGGAAAGAGCGCCATTTGACTTTTTGAATGTAAAATTTGTTTGAATAATTAGCGGACGCCATGTTGCATTTGGGGAGCCCCTGATGTGCCTAAACAGTGGAAACCTCCCACAAGTGACACCATTTTGGAAACTAGACCCTTTAGGGAACTTATCTAGATGTGTGGTGAGCACCTTGAACCCCCAGCTGCTTCACAGAAGTTTATAATATTGAGCCGTAAAAATAAAATTTTCACATTTTTCCCACAAAAAATGTTTTTCATTCCCTAATTTTGCATTATCATAAGGATAACAGGAGAAATTGCACCATGAAATTTGTTCTGCAATTTCTCCTGAGTACGCTGATACCCCATATGTGGGGGAAAACCACTGCTTTGGTGTACGGCAGGGTTCGGAACAGAAAGGAGCGCTATGTTGGCTGGGATAGGTGGCAGACACCATGTCACATTTGAAGAGTCGCTGACATGCCGAAACAGCAGAAACCCCCACAAGTGACCCCATTTTGTAAACTACACCTCTCAAGGAATTCATCTAGGGAAGTAGTGAGTATTTTTTAATTTTTAAATTTATACCATTGGGCAGTGAAAAAAGCATAATTATATTTTTACCACAAAAAAATGTTTTACCCTCAGATTTTACATTTTCACACAGGGCAATGGGTAAAAATGGTACCGAAATGTGTCACACAATTTCTTCTAAAAGTGGCAATACCCCATATGTGGCTGTATCGTACCGCTCAGCCATACGGCGAGATCTGGGAGGGACGGAGCGCTATTTGACAATTGGAGAATAAATTATTGTAGAATAGGCATTTGGATTTGGGAGCACAACATTTTCTGAATTTCTTTTGGGGGGCAAGGGCCATTTCGCTTTTCCAGAGCCTTTCTGCTACCAGTAACTTGGAAGTCCCTTATATTTTTAACAGATGACGGACCTGAGTGGGGACTAGCTTTTTTTGAGGACTGAGTTGAAGCTTTTATTGGGAACATTTTACGTAACATTTATCCGGCGCTCTAGGCTGAGCACTTACATCGGGGTTTCCATCTAAATTTCCAAGTGATGTAATTCAGATGAAACCCCTGCGGGATCCATTCACTGTAATGAGGCAGCAGAGTTACTCTGGACTCCGTCTGGCCTTTGTTTAGCTGTGTCCTTTTTTTCAGAAGTGCACAAAACTGTGGCCAACTGCACTTTTATGCACGCCTAAAACAAATGACACCGTGGGATCCCAGGCTAGACGGCGTCCACAGTGGCCTATATCTGCCTCATTACAGGGAATCTTCTGTCATGGGTTCCGGCTGAATCACGTATTTCAGAGATTTACACGGAAACTCTGGTGTAAGTCCTTAGCACAGAGCGCAGGATAAATGTCAGCAGAGCCTTACTGCGATCTTTGGGAGATATAATAAATAAATCAGTAGCAGGTGAAGAATTGGTTTTATTTATTTTTTACGCCATTCCTAGTGTGATATAACTGATTAGATTACTTTATTCTTCGGGTCAGTGCGATTACAGAGATGCCAGATTCATATCGGGTTTTTATGACTGACAGCTGTCACACACTAAAAGACGCTTTTTTTTTTGCAAAATCTAGTTTTTGCATCACCATATTTTGAGAGCTATCATTTTTCCATATTTCGGCCGACAGAGTCATGTGATGGCTTGTTTTTTACGGGACTAGTTGACATTTTTATTGGTACCATTTTTGGGTACGTGACATTTTTTGATCGCTTTCTATTCCGTTTTTTTTATGTTTTGGCGCTTTTACACAATAAAGCAATTTTATAGAAAAAAATATTTTTTTTGCATTGCTTTATTCTGAGCGCTATAACTTTTTTATTTTTCAGCTGATGGAGCTGTATGGCGGCTTTTTTTTTTGCGGAACAAGATGACGTTTTCAGCGGTACCATTTTTATTTCTATTTTGGTTTTTGATCGCATTTTTTTCCACTTTTTGTTTGGCGATATGATGAAAAAGCATATTTTTTTGCTCCGTTTTTTATTTATTTTTATTACGGTGTGCACAGAAGGAGTTAATTAGTGTGACAGTTTTATAGCTCGGGTTGTTTCGGACGCGGCGATACCAAATATGTGTACTTTTTTTGGTTTTGTAAAAATATACGGATTTATTGGTTTAATATTTTATTTATTTATTTTTATTTATTTTTGTGATTTTTTTTAACAGATTAAAAACATTTTTTTTTACTTTTTTTTACATTTTTACTTAGTCCCTGTATGGGACATTACTTTTTATTTTTCTGATCACTGATCTCATGTAATGTAATAGACATGTATTACATTACATGAGATCTTCGCTGACTGTTTCACAGTCAGAGTCTCCTGCCTGGCTTCAGCTGCAGGCTGAGCCAGGCAGGACACCATATATGGCAGATCTGGAGGCAGTCATGTGACCTCCAGCTGCCATAGCAACCCCAGGTCCTGGAAGGCATCAGTGGTCGTCGGAGAGGTAAGTAAGACGACCTCCTCTCCTCTGTCTATCTTCTATATGCCGCGATCACTATAGATCGCGGCGTATAGAACATAGCAAAGGGTTAACATCACTGGGTCCCGATGATGTCCCCTGTCAGAGCTAACGCTCTGCACCGGAATCGCAGCGCTTGCAGGACCCTGGGGGTCCTGAGCGCTGCGAGACCACCCACCGTTTTTAAACGTCGGCGCTGCACAGAGCCCAGCAAGCGCCGACGTTTATCTACAGTGCGCGGTCAGGAACCGGTTAAAATACTTTATTCTGGCTGTATTTTTATTGAAAAGGCGGCAACTTCTTTACCACGTGGTTAGTAATTACTAACCTGGGCTTCATGTCAGCCGCAAATACAAGGCTGACGTGAACCCTATTACCCCACTGCCACCACTACAGGGCAGTGGGAAGAGCGAGGCTAGGCACCAGATTTTTTCTGCATCTTATGGATGCGCCATTTCTGGGACTGCTGAAGGGTGATATACAGTGCATTGTGAAAGTATTTGGCCCCCTTGAACTTTTCTACCTTTTGCCACATTTCTGGCTTCAAACAAAGATATAAAATTCTAATTTTTGGGGGAAGAATCAACAACAAGTGGGGCACAATCGTGAACTGGAACAAAATTTATAGGATATTTTAAACTTTTTTAACAAATTAAAAACTGAAAAGTGGGGCATGCAATATTATTCGGCCCCCTTGAGTAAATACTTTGTAGCGCCACCTTTTGCTGCGATTACAGCTGCAAGTCGCTTGGGGTATGTCTCTATCAGTTTTGCACATCGAGAGGCTGAAATTCTTGCCCATGCTTCCTTGCAAAACAGCTCGAGCTTATTGAGGTTGGATGGAGGGCGTTTGTGAACAGCAGTTTTCAGCTCTTTCCACAGATTCTCGATTGGATTCAGGTCTGGACTTTGACTTGGCCATTCTAACACCTGGATACGTTTATTTTTCGTCAATTTCCCCCTGTAATCTAGCCAGTAAAGGCTAAATAAACAGCTGTGGGCTGATATTAATAGCCAGGGAACATAAAAATGATGCGGGAGCCCACGCCATTTTTTTTTTAAAATTATCAGCTCTGCGCCCACGATCCGGACGTAGCAGCGCTTTGGACGCATATTTTTTGCTGCATCCAAAACGTTGCATTCTATTGTACGCTGGTAAATCCACATGTGTTCACTGAACCATGCGGATTTACCGCATTCAATACTTTCTAGTGGTCAAATTTCTGTTGCAGACACTAGCAACTCCACAAGAGAATTTGACATGCTGCGGTCCTGAAAGACGCGCCGCATGTCAGTGTACACGGGTGATTCGCAGCCTCTGATGCACGCATAGTGGACGTGGGATTTCTAGAGATCCCATCCACTTTGCTGTAACATCTGGCCACTGCGGGTTAAACGCTGTATAAACACGCAGCATCAGACCTGCACATTTTCACATTTACCGACAACAAAAGTGCGGCATTAGAACACCACGTTTTGGACACAGCAAGAATAAGGTGTGTCCAAAGCGCTGCTGAGTGCTGATCAGAGGGATTATTATTTGAATTACAACAGACATATTCTTTAATCATTCAAATTAACCAATATACTCACCCCAGTTCTGATGGTGATCCAAGGTTTAAGCAATGTCCCACCAAATAACTTTATTTTTAGCTCCAAAAATCACTCATTGACGTACAAAAACGCTTCAAACAATGCATAAAAAACATGTCAAAGACGCATGCGTTTTCCCTGCCAAGGAGAAGAAGAAACGCACAGAAAATTTCTGCTTCAAATACGCATCGTGCGCACATAGCCTCAGGCATTAGAATGCTGTAATGGAAATAACCCTATATACATCACCTAATGAGTAAGTTAACCATACAGCTTCAATTACATTTTCGAAGTTCTCCATTGAGAAATAGTACAATGCCACCTTGTTTCTGTTTTCAGTCATCACCACTTCTCTACCTCGCACATGTAAGCTGCCACTAGCCTGGATAATGCCTGTAAACACCGACATCAAGTGGCCAAAGTAGAGAACTTCAGTATGTAAAAGAAATACTTCATAATGGCATGGCCCCTCCAGGCTTCCGTAGTTTTTATATCACTTTCTCTTTACTCATATAATATCCCTGTGGCTTACAGTGAAGGAAATAATTATTTGATCCCTTGTTGTTTTTGTAAGTTTGCCCACTGACAAAGACATGAACAGTTTATAATTTTAAGGGTAGGTTAATTTTAACATTGAAAGATAGAATATCCCCAAAAAAATCACATTGTATAAATTAGATACATTTATTTGCATTTTGCACTGAGAAATAAGTATTTGATCCCTCTGGCAAACAACACTTAATGCTTGGTGGTAAAACCTCTGTTGGCAAGCACAGCAGACTTTTTTTGTAGTTGATGATGAGGGTTGCGCACATGTCAGGAGGAATTTTGGTCCACTCCTCTTTGCAGATCATCTCTAAATCATTCAGATTTTGAGGCTGTCGCTTGACAACTCGGAGCTTCAACTCCTTCCATAAGTTTTCTATGGGATTAAGGTCTGGAGACTGGCTAGGCCACTCCATGACCTTAATATGCTTCTTTTTGAGCCACTCCTTTGTTGCTTTAGCTGTATGTTTTGGGTCATTGTCTTGCTGGAAGACCCAGCCACAACCCATTTTTAATGTCCTGGCGGAGGGAAGGAGGTTGTCACTCAAAATTTTACGGTACATGGCTCCATCCATTCTCCCATTGATGCAATGAAGTAGTCCTGTGCCCTTCGCAGAGAAACACCCCCAAAACATAATGTTTCCACCTCCATGCTTGACAGTGGGGACGGTGTTCTTTGGGTCATGGGCAGCATTTCTCTTCCTCCAAACACGGTGAGTTGAGTTAATGCCAAAGAATTCAATTTTTATCTCATCTGACCACAGCACCTTCTCCCAATAACTCACAGAATCATCCAGGTGTTCATTGGCAAACTTCAGACGGACCTGCACACGTTCCCTCTTGACCAGGGGGACCTTGCGGGCACTGCAGGATTTTAAACCTTTAAGGCGTAATGTGTTACCAATGATTTTCTTGGTGACTGTGGTCCCAGCTGCCTTGAGACCATTAACAAATCCCCCCCCCCCCCCGTGTAATTTTAGGCTGATCTCTCACCTTCCTCATGATCAAGGATACCCCACGAGATGAGATTTTGCATGGTGTCCCAGATCGATGTCGATTGACAGTCATTTTGTATTTCTTCCATTTTCTTACTATTGCACCAGCAGTTGTCACCTTCTCACCCAACGTCTTACTTATGGTTTTGTAGCCCATTCCAGCTTTGTGCAGGTCTATGATCTTGTCCCTGACATCCTTAGAAAGCTCTTTGGTCTTGCCCATGTTGTAGAGGTTAGAGTCTGACTGATTAATCGAGTCTGTGGACAGGAGTCTTTTATGCAGGTGACTATGTAAGACAGCTGTCTTTAATGCAGGTAACGAGTTGATTAGGAGCGTCTAACTGGTCTGTAGGAGCCAGATGTCATAATGGTTTGTAGGAGATCAAATACTTATTTCTCACTGCAAAATGCAAATAAATTTATCTAATTTATACAATGTGATTTTCTTGATTATTTTTTGGATATTCTATCTATCAATGTTAAAATTAACCTATCCTTAAAATTATAGACTGTTCATGTCTTTGTCAGTGAGCAAACTTACAAAAACAGCAAGGGATCAAATAATTATTTCCTTCACTGTATATTATCATAGTTTTATCAAATAAACTCATCAAATCATGATACTGAATCTGCTTGTTAAATTAATTGTAAGATTTCTTTAATTCTGCAATGTGATCAGGGTGTACATCTAAAGGCAAACATCCCAACTTTGAAAAATAAAAAAGATCTACACATACAGCAGCGCGGCAATTTTTTAATGCCCCCACCAGTTCATCTTACTTCCCAGGTCTCTGTGTCCACTGGTTGGGTTCAGTCTCTCAGCCCTTATCCACTTGCATGTCACTTGACAAACGGTAAGGTTTTAAATATTAGAGTTAGGACTGTCCCATAAGGGTCGCCGTGACGAAGCGGGATGGCTTTTGCATTATTTTGATCAAACTTATGTTAACTAAGTACCCTTTAATATTTTCATGCACTATTGAGGTTTATTTATTTATTGCAGGGTATTTGTGTATTGTGTTTCTGTCTTTGTTTTTTATGGTTAGTACCTAATAGCGCTTGTAAACACTTTTTTGTAGCCAGCCAAGAGTCTTTCAATTCTGGTTTGAGGGATTTTGATCCATTCCTCCTTAGAAAATTCTTCCAGTTCTGTGAAATTCCTGGGTCGTCTTGCATTCACTGCTATTTTGAGGTCTAGCCACAGATTTTCAATGATGTTCAGATCAGGGGACTGTGAGGGCTATTGTAAAATTTTCAGCTTGCGCCTTTTGCGGTCGTCTATTGTGGATTTTGACATGTATTTAGGATTATTATCCATTTGTAGAAGCCATTCTCTTTTCAGCTTAAATTATTTTACATATGGAATTATGTTAGCATCAAGAATTTGTTGAAATTTCATTGAATCCATTCTTCCCTCTACCCGTGAAATGTTTCCCGTGCCATTGGCTACAACACAACCCCAAAGCATTATTGATCCACCCCCATGCTTACTGATTGGCGACATGTTCTTTTCCTGAAATTCTGTGCCCTTTTTTCTCCACACATACAGTACAGACCAAAAGTTTGGACACACCTTCTCATTTAAAGATTTTTCTGTATTTTCATGACTATGAAAATTGTACATTCACACTGAAGGCATCAAAACTATGAATTAACACATGTGGAATTATATACTTAACAAAAAAGTGTGAGACAACTGAAAATATGTCTTATATTCTAGGTTCTTCAAAGTAGCCATCTTTTGCTTTGATGACTGCTTTGCACACTCTTGGCATTCTATTGATGAGCTTCAAGAGGTAGTCACCGGAAATGGTTTTCACTTCACAGGTATGCACTGTCAGGTTTAATAAGTGGGATGTCTTGCCTTATAAATGGGGTTGGGACCATCAGTTGTGTTGTGCAGAAGTCTGGTGGATACACAGCTGATAGTCCTACTGGATAGACTGTTAGAATTTGTATTATGGCAAGAAAAAATCAGCTAAGCAAAGAAAAACGAGTGGCCATCATTACTTTAAGAAATGAAGGTCAGTCAGTGCGAAAAATTGGGAAAACTTTGAAAGTGTCCCCAAGTGCAGTTGCAAAAACCATCAAGCGCTACAAAGAAACTGACTCACATGAGGACCGCCCCAGGAAAGGAAGACCAAGAGTCACCTCTGCTTCTGAGGATAAGTTTATCTGAGTCACCAGCCTCAGAAATCGCAGGTTAACAGCAGCTCAGATTAGAGACCAGGTCAGTGCCACACAGAGTTCTAGCAGCAGACACATCTCTTCAACAACTGTTAAGAGGAGACTTTGTGCAGCAGGCCTTCATGGTAAAATAGCTGCTAGGAAACCACTGATAAGGACAGGCGACAAGCAGAAGAGACTTGTTTGGGCTAAAGAACACAAGGAATGGACATTAGACCAGTGGAAATCTGTGCTTTGGTCTGATGAGTCCAAATTTCAGATCTTTGGTTCCAACCACCGTGTCTTTGTGCGACGCAGAAAAGGTGAACGGATGGACTCTACATGCCTGGTTCCCACCATGAAGCATGGAGGAGGAGGTGTGATGGTGTGGGGGTGCTTTGCAGGTGACTCTGTTGGGGATTTATTCAAAATTGAAGGCATACTGAACCAGCATGGCTACCACAGCATCTTGCAGCGGCATGCTATTCTATCCGGTTTGCTTTTAGTTGGACCATCATTTATTTTTCAACAGGACAATGACCCCAAACACACCTCCAGGCTGTGTAAGGGTTATTTGACCAAGAGGGAGAGTGATGGGGTGCTACGCCAGATGACCTGGCCTCCACAGTCACCAGACCTGAACCCAATCGAGATGGTTTGGGGTGAGCTGGACCGCAGAGTGAAGGCAAAAGGGCCAACAAGTGCTAAGCATCTCTGGGAACTCCTTCAAGATTGTTGGAAGACCATTTCCGGTGACTACCTCTTGAAGCTCATCAAGAGAATGCCAAGAGTGTGCAAAGCAGTCATCAAAGCAAAAGGTGGCTACTTTGAAGAACCTAGAATATAAGACATATTTTCAGTTGTTTCACAGTTTTTTGTTAAGTATATAATTCCACATGTGTTAATTCATAGTTTTGATGCCTTCAGTGTGAATGTAAAATTTTCATAGTCATGAAAATACAGAAAAATCTTTAAATGAGAAGTTGTGTCCAAACTTTTGGTCTGTACTGTACCTGTGGCAAAAGAGATCTATTTTAACATCATCGGTCGACAGGGTTTGTTTCCAAAATGCATCAGGTTTATTTAAATGCTCTTTTGCACACTTCTTACGCTAAATTTTACTGTTTGCATCAGTATTTTGCACATGTGCGGCCCCCGCCTTTATCATGGGGTCCTGCTGCATCCTGCTAGTGCATTGGTTATCTGACCAGCTGTAAGTCATGACTACAGCACATTTGAGCACTGCAGCAAAACTCTGTGCTTAGTGGCTCAAGCAGTGATTGGCTGCAGCAGTCACTCGCATGCATGGTAGTCGTCATTTCACCCCTGCAGCCTGCAAAGACCAGGGCATCATCGGGCCAAATGAAGGCGAGTAACAGCTGTGTTTCTTTTTTCAGACTTCTACGAGACTATAAAAAAAATGATCTCATACAATCCCTTTAATGATTTGGCATACCAAGACATTTTAAATGTAAACTTTGTGTGTACAGGACCTTTTTTTAATCCAGCTTGACTGTGCTCGCGTGCACAATGCAAGGTCCATAGAGGCATGGTTGGGGGAGTTTAGTGTGGAAGAGCATGACTAGCCTTTAGGGGTGCAGCATAAAACCTAGCAATCAGTTTTACTGTGAATCCACATTAGAATGGTGAAAAACAAGTGATCTGGGTAACTTCTAAAGAGGCATGGGGCCTTGTGCTAGACTAACCAGGCTAAGTATCTCAAAAACTGCCAACCTTGTGGGATTTTCTGATTCAGCAGTGTAGAGAATCTACAAAGAATGGCGTGATCGATGAAAAATATCCAGCGAAAAAGGGATCGTATATACGCAACAAATGGTGAACAAACGGTGTCAAAGGAAGTTGTTAAAAAGTGTTCTAATGAAAAAAGTCAAAAGAAGATGTGAAGAATATTTCTAATAAAAGGGGTGACAGGAGGATATGAAGAATTGTTATAATGAAAGAGGACAGATGGTGTGAAGTACCGTTCTAATGAAAGGAGTCAGAGGAGGACGTGAGGAATCGATTTAAAGAAAGGAGTCAGAGGATAATAAGAAGAATTGTCTTAAGGAAAGGGGTGAGAGGAGGATGTGAAGAAAAGGGGTGACAGGAGGATATGAAGAATTGTTATAATGAAAGAGGACAGATGGTGTGAAGTACCGTTCTAATGAAAGGAGTCAGAGGAGGACGTGAGGAATCGATCTAAAGAAAGGAGTCAGAGGAGAATAAGAAGAATTGTCTTAACGAAAGGAGTGAGAGGAAGATGTGAAGAATTGTTCTAATAAAATAAGTTGAATGAGGAGGATGTGAAGAATCGTTATAATGAAAGGGGATAGAGGAGGATGTGAAGAATTGTTTTAATAAAAGGGGTCAGAGGCAAATGGGCAAAATGGTGCAAACTATGAATTACTAAATAGTGGAAAAACATTGCCTAGTGAAATGAATCCAGATTTCTGTTGCACCATGCTGATGAGAGGGTCAGAAATTGTCGCAAACATTCTAGGTGAGTATATTATCTTATACAACTTATTATACACTCATGTTTATGAGAGAGCTTTCTTCTATATATTTTTACATCATGTTCTAGCAGATCAATAATTTAATAGTCAAATGTGGCATCCTATGACAATGACACGCTATAGCCTGATCACTTGTGTCGGATTGGGTATTTCTGCAACTTTGTTCACACAATGGAGAGAAAATAGAAAAAAATATGATTACAATACATATGTAAACTCCATTCTCAGCATACAGTTCCGATCAGTCAGCTCTCCAGACATTTCTGTTATAAATTTTCTGAATTTTTCCATTCTTCCTGGTAATGTCTGTATAAAACAGGTCACACTTCATCAGAGCCGAGCAAATAGAAAGATGATGATTCTTAAAGGGAATCTGTTAGCAAGTTTTGTTATGTAATCTGAGAGCAGCATAAAGTAGGGGCTGAGAGTCTGATTCCATTGATGTATCACTTACTTGGCTGTGTGTTGCTGCTTCAATAAAAATAAGTGTTTTATCAGCAAGAGATTGTCACTACAGGACTAGCTGTCTCGTGCCTCCTGGTCAACTGCATTGTGTAATCCCGCCCCCACCACTGATTTTCAGCTGTCAATGTACAGTATACACAAGAAGCTACCAATCAGGGGTGTGGGCGGGGTTATACGCAGTTCCGTATTCTGAGCTCTGCTAGATCTGCAGCAGAGAAAACGGGATTGCATCAAAATAACAGTATGCAGACCACCAAGTGATACATCGTTGGAAAAAGGATCTCAGCCTCTAAATCATGTTGCTCTCAGATTACATAGATAATACCTGTTGACAGATTCCCTTTAAGAATCATCAACTTTTTTATTTTCTCCCCGCTGACCAATTGTAACCTGTTTGATAAAGACATTACCAAAAAGAATGGAGAAACTCAGAGTTGTAGGAAAAAAAAACAGAAATGTCTGGAGAGCTGACTGAGCCGGGCCACACACATCTACTCAGAATGTGGCCGGGAGTATGCATATCACATACTTGTGATCACATGACAGCTCACTTCACTCTATAATGCTGTCATCAATGTTCTAATAGTACCGTATTAAAATCTTCTAGGTTCTTGTTTAGGGATAAAGAAACTGCTCAAGTCAGTAATGCTTCAATTTTAATTATGGAAAATCAATGTTAATTAGAGGTCTATCATCCCATACGCCTCGTACAATACACCAAGCAGTTTCTTCTTTTCATCCTCAGGTAAAAAGCAAGAACGAGCAGCATTGATATTCTGAGAAGAATTAGAAAAAAAACGTATTAATTACAGTTGTCAAAAAAATGAGCATTTCTCATTTGCGGTAATTTTTCATCCATGGCTTCTCCAATGTGGCAATGCAGGGATCTGTAGAGATCACACTTTTATGTTTATCTATTTCCATAAAAATTCTTCGTAGTGAAAAGCTTGCAAAGATTATGCAAGTCCTTCCCTTGATCAAAGTAACTAAGCGTAGTAGGAAATGGTTACTAACACTTCAGTATATATATGTACTTACTATTCGCATAAAATCCTCTTCACTGAACCCCATGTAAGTCTTGGCAATGTTATAATCAGTTTCCAGTCCAGCATTCAGGGGCAGAGGTCCATCATTATTTAAAGAGCAATTGGCGCCATCTTTTTTAAACCTGGTTAGAAAAAAAATGCCCACAGGAATTTGCTGATGTGTGCGCAGGGTTAACTGACCCTAACCCAGGTACACTGACAGAAAACTACAGTAGGTGGAGGACCTGCAGAACAAGGGGTTCATAATGATTTCTACAGTGGCTGTCGGAGATCTAAAAAAAGGAAAGTTGAAATTCATTGCTCACATGTTCTACCCCCTGAAGATCCAGCTCCACGGCTCCAGTGATCCCTGATTGACGTTGATTACTGGTCCTGTGCTGTACATGCACATAACTGCTAATGTCTGTGATTAGCCACAGCTGTTACGTGAATGTAGGTGATGTCATCATTGCAGGAAAGTAGAGACCTTTGGGGACCACTAACCCAAAAGCACTGGAGCTGCGAAGGATTGATCAGGTGAGTAATAATTTTTTTTAACTTCATCAAGTTTCTTGCCAATTTTGTTTAGATCTCGAACAACCTAACATACTTGCAGAAGAAGAAATGGTGCAACCAAATTCTCCATGACACCCTCTTCTCTACAAGTTACATCTCTGACACTGTTCTCAGTACAGACTTACCAATGTTTAAACCCCCAAGATACTTAAGCTCGCCCCCCTTGGACATTCCCAAATGGTCAGGAATGCCTAAAACTCCCATCGTTAGATGCAATTAGACAAGTCCCACCTCTTTACTTAGTAGGGTTGTCCTGGCAAAACTGGACTGTTGGAAGTCTAGATCAAGTATATGACACTGGTTTCTCTTTTCTCTAGATCAGAGATGTCAAACTCAAATACGCAGAGGGCCAAAATTAAAAACTTGGACACAAAGTTGCGGGCCAACCTTGATATTTATTAAAAAAAAAAAACCTTAATATTGGGTGGTGTCACAGAGGAGCATATCTCACAACTTTGCAGCCCTTACAGAGTAATTGAAGCCCCTAGATTGCCCTTTCATCTGTCATTGCCCCCATAAAGGATGATGCCAACAAAAGTGCCCCCCAAACATAGTATGATAACCCCACAGTGAATTCTTCCATTTACCCTCCACACGTATGGTATGATGACCCTACTGTACTTCCTCTCAACTCCCCTGGCAAAGTATGGTGACCCCAACAGAGTATGATACTCCAACTGTGATCCCCATACAACCCCCCACACAGTATAATGGGCACCACATAGTCCATTCAGAATAATGGCCCCACATAGTCATCCATTCAGAATAATGGCCCCACATAGTCTTCCATACAGTATAATAGCCCCACATAGTCTTCCATACAGTATAATGGCCCCACATAGTCCTCCATATGGCATCACAGGCCAAATCTAATCACCCTGAGGGCCAAATTTAGCCCACGGGCCAGAGTTTGGCATGTGTGCTCTAGTTCCTTACAAGCAATAATGTACAGGAGACATTTTAGATGACATTGTCAGGCTCCAGATATGTTTTTATGGCCTCTGATATAACTGAAGGCCTGCCATGTTCTCCTATAATTATTCAGACCTGTTCGGATATCAATCACTTATTTTTACCAGCTTCAATATTTGTGGTGTAAGCACACATACTGGATTAGTGGATGCTTTGTAAAATCAGAGTCACAGGCACCGGTGATGAAACTTGACCAAGGACACATCTGCAAAATAAGAAAATTCTCTGTAGAAAAGGCAATGAAAGGAACTAATATTTATGGGGAGTAATGCCTACTGGGGATCTGGATCTACTCAGTCATTAAAAGATTTAGCGCAGTGCTAAACCAGGGGGTAAGCAGAAGTAAACCACATAAAGGGGTTGAAAAACTCTCCCAAATGGAATCTTTGAATCTCTCCCTCTGGAGAACACTCCATAAGCAATGTCTGACATGGAGGTGAGAAGTAGATACCTGGACATGGTATTAAGGTGGCAGGCAGAAATCATAGTCATCCAGAGCATATGCAGAGTTCAGATGCCATAGATACACAGGTCAGTAACTGGAAACGTGATGAACATCTTAGCAGACAGCGGCACTTAATAGACCTTGGTTCTTAGGGCCAGAGCGAAAGGAAAGAGCCTTTTATAAAGCTGAGGACACTTAGCTATTGAGAGAAGGCATCAAGTTCACCACGCTCTAACCTCCTAAAAGGCCTTAAAGGTGTTGTCCAGTAAAAACATGTTATCCCATATCCACAAGAGAGGTGATAACTTGATGATCGGTAGGTGTCTGATATCTGGTACCAACACGGATCGACACAAGGCTTGACAGCTGCTCTATTCACCCCCTATTGGGCTGCCAAGTGCTGTGCTTGACTTAATCGAGAATCCTATAGAGAACGATTGGGGCTGTGGTCTGGCATCCGATCTACCTCTCCATTTTGTAACGGGGAAAAAAGTGACTGGGAATAAAAATTCCCTGCTCTATTAGTCAATGTTGGTCTCAAAGGTTGGACACCCACCGATCAGAAAGTTATAAAGCAGATGTCCGGTTAAAACAAGTTAAGTTGCTGCATGAGTGTGAACCAGAGTGGAGTGATGTCAGAAGACAGCGTTGGCAGGGAAGAAAACAGCAGTGGCGTGGAGAACAGGGTGAAAAGAAGTGACAGGCAGGCTATGACAGTATAGAACATCTGCATTATGTGTGGGTCACTTTATCGAATAGGTTATTTGCTTTATCTGCGTTTTATGTGTCGTAATGCTCTTTACGGATTAGTGTAAGCGTTGGTTCTACTGAATTGTGTGTGAGGGGTAACACTGGATAACTGTAGAATGGGGGGCTGATGGGATTTTACATACAGTGCTGCACATCACATGCCATAATGACGCAGCATTGTATTTGTAAGTATATGGCATACATACCTCAAAGTGCATGTCCATCTGGAGCAACCTCTTATAAAGCACAGGATCGTCTATAGTATGGTAGCCATGTCCGATTCTCTCAGCCTTTAGCAGCTCTACAGCCTAAATATAGAAGATGCCACAAGACTCAGGGTTTCCATGCTCCAACCATAATCTAATGTACCAAGTCATCGTTACACCCGAAATATTCTCCTCTAGTGACTTGTGATAAATTATAGATAAGATGAGAACCCTGTATGGCTCGGTTCTTACCTCTTTCACCACTGACGCCGACCCGGCCTCCCCGGCATGTACCGTTCTGTGTATTCCACTTCTAACAGCCTCCTATCATGTAATCCATAGTTAGAAAAAAAATGTATATAGCAGTAAATGATTACATGTAGGTGGTGATGATATCTACAATTAGATATCAGCAATCAGAGAAAGTTGGAGCCAGATTGATGAAGAGTACTGTTTGTCACTCATTAAGTCCATGCCTCAGAGACTGCAAGCTGTTATTAAAGCCAGAGGTGGTGCAACAAAATACTAGTGATGTATTGGAGTGTTCTTTTGTGTGTTTGTTTTTCATGCTTCCATATTTTTTTCCTCAGAATTGAGTGATTCCATAATTTTTTCCCTCTGCTTGGTCTGAAAAAAATTACCCTTACTGAGTACCACATTTATCATCTTGATTTCTTTTAGTGTTTCTTAAAGCCCTAAAGTTGCCATTTGAAATGACTTTAGTTTTGTGCCACATCTGTGATCTGCTTTTTTTCAACAACATTAAACAACTGAATGAAAATCCTCCGAGCCCGGTGATTCCATAATTTTTGCCAAGGGTTGTATCTACTGTATCTACATTTGAAACCAGAAGTTTCCATACACTATATAAAAAGACACACATGCATGTTTTTCTCAATATCTGACATGAAATCAGAATAAACCTTTCCCGTGTTAGGTCAGTTAGGATTAACATAATTTTTAATATGAGCCAAATGCCAGAATAATGAGGGACAGAGAATGTTTTAAGGCACTTTTATTACTTACCTCAAAGTCAAAAGTTTACATACATTTCATTAGTATTTGGTACCATTGCCCTTAAACTGAATGACTTGGGTGAAACATTTGGGATATCCTTCCACAAGCTTCTTACAGTAGTTGGTCGGAATTTGGGCCCATTAATCCTGACAAAACTGGTGTAACTGATCCAGGTTTGTAGGTCGCCTTGCTCGCACCTGCCTTTTCAGCTTTGCCCATAAATTCTCAATAGGATTGAGATCAGGGCTTTGTGATGGCCACTCCAAAACATTGACTTTGTTATCCGTAAGCCACTTTGTTACCATTTTAGCAGTATGCTTCGGGTCATTGTCCATTTGGAAGACTCATTTCTGCCCAAGCTTTAACTTCATTAAAAATTATGGTAATCCTAATTGACCTAAAACGGTTTATTCTGATTTCACGTCAGATATTGAGAAAAACATGCATATGTGTCTTTTATATAGTGTATGGAAACTTCTGGTTTCAACTGTATCTATCTATCCATATCTATCTATCTAAATATCAAAATATAGGTGCAGCACGAGCAATATAGCAAAAAGTCACAGGTGGGTGCAAAGCCTCAGGCAATACCAAACCTTGAGATAAATCCAGGAAAAATAGAGTCAGCACTCTAAAAGTTCCAATTCAAGGTGATTTTATTGACCCATCATGTGAGGGCAATGTTTCGTTCCAAGTGAGGAACTTTTTCAAGCTTGAAAAAGTTCCTCACTTGGCACGAAACGTTGCCCTCACATCTATTTTTCCTGGATTTATCTATCTAATCTTCATTTCATCTATAGATTGCACGAACCTGATACGCCTGTAGATGTCCAGGGAAGACTTCACTTTTTAACCCTTCATCTCCAGCAAGATCAATAGCCACAACAGTGTCATTTTGATACTTTTTACAAAGCTCAACGACTTCTGGAGACCATTCTAATGGAAAAATGAATAATGTGAATGTGAGAACAAAATAATCATTTCAGAAGAACGGGTGTTCTCATCTGAAACACTTATGGCAGGCAGCCACAGGATTTGCCAGATGCCCCTATCTTGAGAACATGGTTCTCCTAACCTCCACCCCTGTCCTGCTTATTCCCATGGTCATTGTCTGTGGAAAGTTGGCTGCACTTGCACAGTAGTCTATGGACTTCCATGATACAGTCGTGCAAAACAAAAACGTTTTTGAAGGAATAAAATAATTTGCTTCTCAATTGTTAACAAGGTGTAATTTTTTTTCATTGTCATTTCCAATTCTGGATGGAGCAGTGATACCCCAATAAATAGCTATACTGGCGGGCTTACAATTACTTATCTAAGAGTACAGGCATGTAATCCAATAATGGAGAGTACAGAAAACTGTTTTCATCTCGGTCATCATGGGAAAAGCCACAAAAATGCTATGGGGGGCATGAGCCATGACAACCGAAGTGTGGCAAGAAAAGTGTGGTAGTAGACATGGCACTGGAATGGACGAAGCGGAGGAGTTCATGGCTAGCGTGGCTAGGCTATGTTCATATATAGCTTTCTTAATGAGTTTGTTTGTTTGTTTTTTTGCATGAAGAATACGAGCGATGGCCAAAAAACTGAAGTTTAGTTTTCGTGCGTTTTTTAAGCATTTTTTGGTGTCATATTTGTTCAATAAGGAAAAATGCAGCTAAATAAGGTTTTTAACTCACCACAGGTCAAAAATGCAAGGGAAAAAACGCTGAGTGTGAATGAGATTTTTCATATTCATTTTGCTGCTACTGTAAAATGCTGCGTTTTCATCACACAAAACAACGAGCAGAAAAAAAAATGCATCCTGTGAACAAGCCCTTAGGCCAAATTCAGACGTCTTTTATATCAGGGTTCTGAGTATGGACTGTGACTTCACAACAGACCTCAGGTCTCCAGACCAGAACGAAACAGTCTGATATATGCCCCTGTCAGTCTGAAAATAAAATATATACGGACATCTGAATTCTGCCTTAAAGAGAATTTGTCACCAGGTTTTTGCCTCCTAATCTTACAGTAACATGGTGTAGAGACAGAGACCCTGATTCCAGTGATGCGATACTACAGGACTGCTTGCTGTACTTTTGATAAAATCACAGTTTTATAAGCAGTGGATTAATCGCTAGACGACTAGTGATCCTGATGCCAGGTGGTCTAACATAATCAGCTCTGTATAACTCCACCGCCACCAATGATTAGGAGCTTATTGCCTATGCACAGTGTACACAGAAAGACGCCAATCAGTGGTGCGGGCGGGATTATACAGAGCTCAGCATTCAGAGAACTGCTAGATCTGCAGCAGAGAAAATAGTGATTTTATTAAAACTACAGCAAGCAGCCCAGTAAGTGATACATAGCTGGAATCAGGGTCTCTGTCTCTACATTATGCTGCTCTCATAATAAGTGGCAAACACTTGGTGACACATTCCCTTTAAGGGTTTGCCAAGGGGGTATATATGCATGGGATGAGTTGCTTTTATCCATGTAATATACAGTGGAGAAAAAGTTGATGACAGTGAAAGATCTCTCTGCACAGCAATAAAACAGCAGACACCAACACCGTCAGATATTTCTTACCGGGCATGTGGCGCAGGCAGCAGAGAATGGATCTGACCTTGATATTGAAATCCCTCTCACCTTCTTTCAGCCCCTGATTAACAAGTTCAACCACTTTCTCTGGAGTAAGATCCCCTCTGCAACAAGCAGAATATATAAAAATTCACATTTTTAATAGATTATAGGATATGGACACCTTAATTTTTTTCCTTAAATTCATGTATTTTGGTCTGAAAATTGTTTTTGCAATAGGGTTTCATTATTAATTTTGGACCATTTAGCTTCTGTAGCCTTTGGCCCGATTCTTCAAGACCGGCGTCAACAATGTGCAAGAGTCAGACAAGCTGGATACATTAAGAAGCGTACAATCATGGACTGGAATAAGATTTCTGGTGTAAGGTATGCCATAGTTTGCCGTGAATTTGATGATCTGTGATGTTATGCCCATTTCGGCGGCGCTGAGTGAAACTGAGGTGAAAACGTCAAGAATTGCGACATTTTTTGCGAAACCTCTAGTAGCAGAATGATTTACCAGTAAATCCATCAGTGAGCTCTGGTGCAAAGATTGTATCTCGTATCTCTTATCTCTCTTTTCCTGAACCATCTTCTAAGCTTATATATGACAATATTAAAGTGACAGTGCTAGGTCACTGGAACTGTGGTGTTAAACAGTGGTGAAACTTTGTACCAAAAGAGTTAATGTGTTCTTCAGATTACCCAACTATCGATATATCATCAAAAAGAAAATTAAGGTGAAATTTTCTTTTAAGGTCTATAATAATCCAGTGTTATGTTACTACAGACCAATAATATATGTAAGGGCAGAACATGGGGTAGGTGCCTGGCTAAGGATTCATTAAAGGGAATTTGTCAGCAGGATTTCAAACCCCAAATTATTTAAATTTGCATGCAGCTCTTTCAAAGACAAGTCCAGCGATACCTTTATATGGCCAGTCTATTATTGAGGAATGAGGCTGATATTTTTTTTGGAGATCTGAAGCCTCTGTCACTCCAGCTCTATTCCATGTCCAGCGCCGCCTCCTCTTGCTTAACTGATGGCTCCTTTGCCTGATGCCACACATCATAGAGACTGTGAGTCGAGCAGGAGCAGGTGGCGCTGTATGGAGAATAGAGCTGGAGTGACAGAGGCTTCAGATCTACCATAGCCATTCAGCCTCATTTGCATATAGATTCAAACTCTGATTTCTCAGTAATGGAGGAACAGACTGGCCATGTAACTGTATTGCCGGACTTGTCTTTGAAAGAACTACATGAACAATTAAATATTTTGGAGGTGAAAATTTCGTTACATGGACAGTACATTCCTCCGTTGCTGAGAAATCAGTGTGTGAATTGATATGCAAATGAGGCTGAAGAGTTATTTGTAGATCTGAAGTCTCTGTCACTCCAGATCTATTCCCCGCCTTTGGAATGTGAAATTATGATGACAAATTCCTTTAAATCTCAAGAGACTGTGGGAGTGCTAGTTATAAACAGTAACTCCCTACATTTCCTCTCCAGATGTTCAGCCATATGTGATTGGATGATTATATTAGTACATTGAGTGCTGAGATATAATGAGCAGAGTTGGTGCAAATCAATTCACAGAACCTGGTCCATCGTCCATGTAAATAATTTGTGGCCGCTGGACGGAAGACCTGAGTACCTCCTCTTACCTGACGGCTGATCTCTTGATTAGATGTCCTGGCGCGGCTTCATTGTCGCAGCGTGATGCACATGTGTTGTCGCTCCAAACCAACGAATCAAAAGAAGAGCCGAGAATGTCATCTGGTAAGAGGCGGTTCTCAAGGTTCTCGTCCACTAGTCACAGATTACTGACCTGGGTCCTGCAATTTGATTCGCACCTTCTCTACTAATGATGCACTGCAGTGAAGCGCCCAGTAGTTATAAGGCAGAGGCTGTCACAACCTGAATCTGTATGACAAGCACCTACTTCAGCAAGGAGACAGATGAAGAGGCGAGAGATGTTGGAGATTCTCCTAGCACATCTAGGGCAAAGTGATCATAACTAACATAGCAGAAAATCCTCATACAGAGTGCAGGTAAGAGAACTAACTGCATGCTGTGTGCAGCTCCTGCTGCTTACTTCTACATTTTTTTTATCTCTTCTCCTCAGTCTGCCCCCCCCCCCCATTATCTCACTAATGCTTTGCTGTCCTCATGGCTCACATCTTTCTTCTGAACATGCTGCTTCTGCCTCATTGATGTTGTGAAAAGAGGTTTATGATCTATTGGCATCAGCCACTAGGGGGCGCTTATAAAACACTTATTACTACAGCTTGTAGAGTTTAAAGGGAACCTGTTACCATGAAAATATAGTCCAATCTGTAGGAATCTTGTTATAGAGCAGTATGAGCTGAGTAGATTTATATATCGTGTTGTGAGAAAAGGTTCAATATATTCTTTGTTTTCATCATTTAGTCCTCTTTCGGTCCATCGGGCGGTCCTCCACTGCTATTCCGGGATTTTGGTTCAGTAGGTGGTCCTCGACTGCTCTTTCTGGGATTTCGGTCCAGTAGGTGATCTTCTGCTGCTCTTTTTGGGATTTTGGTCCAGTGGGCGGTCCTATCAGTGACTGACAGTTATCTCATTATTTATTATTATAGCGCCATTCATTCCATGGCGCTTTACATGTGAAAGGGATATACATAGCAAAAACAATTACAATAAATTTGAACAATTCAAGTCAGCGACTGGTACAGGAGAGAGGACCCTGACCACGAGGGCTCACAATCTACAGGGGATGGGGGAGGATACAGCTGGTCGTGCAGCGAATGGTGGAGCGGTGGTTACTGCAGGCTGTAGGCTTGTTGGAAGAGGTGGGTCTTCAGGTTCCTTTTGAAGGTTTCCACAGTAGGCGAGAGTCTGATGTGTTGAGGTAGAGAGTTCCAGAGTAGGGGAGATGCACGGGAGAAATCTTGTATACGATTGTGTGAAGAGGGGAGTAGAGCAGGAGATCTTGTGAGGATCGGAGGCTGTGTGCAGGTAAGTACCGGGAGACTAGGTCACAGATGTATGGAGGAGACAGGTTGTGGATGGCTTTGTATGCCATGGTTAGGGTTTTGAACTGGAGTGTCTGGGTAATGGGGAACCAGTGAAGGGATTGACAAAGAGGAGAGGCCGGGGAATAGCGGAGGGACAGGTGGATTAGTCGGGCAGCAAAGTTTAGGATAGATTGGAGGGGTGCGAGAGTGGTAGAAAGGAGGCCACAGAGCAAGAGGTTGCAGTAGTCGAGGCGAGAGATGATGAGGGCGTGCACTAGTGTTTTTGCAGATTCCTGGATGAGGAATATGCGGATCTGGGAGATATTTTTGAGTTGGAGTTGGCAGGAAGTGAAAAGGGCTTGGATATGTGGTTTAAAGGAGAGGTTAAGAGTCCAGGGTTACCCCGAGGCTGCGGGCTTGCGTTACTGGGGAGAGTGGGCAGCCATTGACTTTGATGAATATGTCAGTTGGGGGGGTTGAGTGAGACGGTGGAAGGATGATGAATTCAGTTTTGTCCATGTTAAGTTTCAGAAATCTGTCAGAGAAGAAGGATGAAATTGCTTAAAGACATTGTGGGATTCTGGTTAGTAGGGAGGAGATATCGGGTCCAGAGAGGTAGATCTGTGTGTCGTCAGCATAGAGGTGACACTGAAAGCCATGGGACTCTATGAGGTATCCCAGGCCAAAGGTGTAGATGGAGAAGAGCAGGGGTCCTAGGACTGAACCCTGAGGACATAGGGGGCGAGATGAGGAGGTGGTGTGGGAGACACTGAATGTCCTCTCAGTTAGGTATGAAGAGATCCAAGATAGTGCCAAGTCCGTGATACCAAGAGATGAGAAAGTCTGTAGTAAGAGGGAGTGGTTCACTGTGACAAAGGCAGATGACAGGTCCAGGAGGAGGAAGACAGAGTAGTGTCGCTTGGATTTGGCCATAAGTAGGTAATTATTCACAATTATGCAGAGAAAGCTGGCAGTCACTGATAAGACCACCCACTGGACCGAAATCCAAGAAAGAACAAAGGTTTGAATGATTAAAGGGAACATGACAACGGATACATGCTGCCCAGTCCTGCTCGTAGACCGAGACATGTCAATCCAGGGCACTGGGTGGGGAAAAGTCACCAGGAACCCTCCTGTCCAACTAGTCTACAGCGCAGTCTCGGTCCCTGGTGGTTATTAAACTGTTTTTCTCTGAAATGCCGTAGTGTTTCAGTGTTGAACATTCCTGGCTAATATCATACATCCAGTGCCGGATACATGCCGCCTACGACGGATTGGGCAGCATGTATCAGGTGTTAGGTTCTTGTTAAAACACAGAATCTTTTCTCACAAAATCAAATATCAATCTGTTCAGCTCCCCAGGCTGTATAACATGCTGCCAGCAGATTGGACTATATTTTCTTGGTGACAGGTTCCCTTTAATAACTGTATAAATTAGTGTGCAGTGAGCTCCTCCTAGTGGTCAATATGTAGCTACATGGCAAAAAAGAAACAATACAAATAAAGTGTAAATAAACAAATATACATAGTAATAGTAAAGGTACCATCACACTTAGCGACACTACAGCGATCCCGACAACGATACGACCTGTCAGGGATCGTTGCTGCGTTGCTATGTGGTCGCTGGTGAGATGTCAAACAGTCAGATCTTCCCAACGTCGCAGCAACGATGCGGCGACCCGTAACGATCTGTATAACTATGCACGCCTATGTGTTTCTGTGTCTGAGTCGTTAACAAGGTCGTTGGTAATGTGTCAAACACAGCGATGCATGCTACCCAGCGGGGCCTCAACGATCAAAGAAATGTCCAGACCATTCCGACACGACCAGCGATCTCACAGCAGGGGCCTGGTCGCTGCTAAGTGTCAAACGTAGCGAGATCGCTACTGAGGTCGCTGTTGCATCACAAAACTTGTGACTCAGCAGCGATCTCGCTAGCGATCTCGCTTAGTGTGACGGGGGCTTAAGTGCGCGAAAGTGTATATGTATGTAATATAACTTGTTTTCCACGACTGTATGTGCAGAGCAGTATTGTTTTTGCCAATTTCATTTTTACAGCACATCTCGCGCTGTAAAAACAAAATCCAATGTCAGAATTTTTTTCCCTATTTTTCAGCACATTATTTGATAAAATTAATGTTGTCATTCAAAAGTACAACTTGGACCTCAAAAACGTATATGACTATGTTGACAGAAATATAAAAAAAAGTTATACCTCTTGGAAGGAGAGAATTAAAAAAAAAATGCAAAAGCGAAAATTGTCTGTGACTAGAAGTAATTAACCTCAGCTGAACTCTTTCCACTAGATTATGGTCTGTGATTGGTCAGCTAAAATAGACATTCGCTGTTGAATTTCATCTGATGATTGATAAGTTTGGTTGACATCATCTGCTTTCATCACCTTTACACTAATATGAATGGCCACCTTTTCATGTAGGAAACCCCTGCCTGATCCATTGACTCAGATATTACTTTATTATTTATTAAAGTGCTTACTCTTTTTGCCCAAATTGGAGGGGATCCACATTGCAGTTGGCGAAGAGGTGCGGATTGTACCGGACTTCCACGTAGACCACTCCTTCTTTAGCTTTAGTCTCTACAAATTCATAAGCAATTCTTCTTACTGCTTCAGGATCACCGCTGGACAATGAGAAAAGAGACTTCATAAAAATTCAGAAGCTATTGTGTGGTACATTGCCTTGATATAACAGAAGTTAGTATAGGATGCTTTAGACTAGAGTGCAGAGAGAATTTCAATATTCGTTTTTCTGTGCAGATGTCGGACTCGGCCCCTTAGTTCCTGTGAAGGGAAATCTTAATTGTTCAGTACACCAAAACATTTTGGACAATTGTAGCTTACAACTGTGTGGGAATAGTTTGGGGTAGACATATTTCTTTTCCCTATGACTGTACTCGGTGCACAAGGTCCATTAAATCATGGTTGGGGGTATTCAATGTGGAAGAACATGACAGAGACCAGACCTCAACCACATCCAACAACTTTGGTATGAACTAGAACACAGATTGTGAGCGCGGCCATCTCCTCCATCATCTGAGTCTGACCTCACAAATGCTCTTTTGGATGAATGGGTAAAATTTCCCACAGTCACCTCCAAATTCTTGTTGAAAGCTTTCTCAGAAGATTGGGAGCTGTTATAGCTTCAAAGGGGGAACAACTCCATATTAATGGCCATGGATGTTGAATTTGAGATCATTAAAGCTGCTGTAGTGTAATGTGGAGGTGTCTAGTAGCTACCATGGAGGTAGAGGGAGCAGTCAACTACAGGGCCCTCACTCAGGGGTCCACTGGAGCGAAAGCCACGCTTAACTGTATCGGCATGCACAGCTCACCAATACAGTTAAGCACTGTGGTAGAACAAGAAAACATGATCTCTGTCATGGGAAAACCGCAACAGAGAGGGGCCAGAAGATCACGGCATCTGGTTACACAAACTCTTCCACTGATTAGAACTGCTTCACCATCCTATTAAACAGTGCAGGTTTTCCTTGCTCTGTCATTGCAAGGGATAATCAGTTCAGTTGATCTCCTGGAGCTCCATCCTGAATTGTCTCAGCTGTTCTGTGTTGGCCACTCCCCTCTGGTATATATGCTCACCACTGGCACTTGGGAGTTGCCAGTGATAGTTTCAATTTTCTGGTTTGGTGGTGAAGGAGTAGCAGTTGGTTGGTGTAGTTTACAGGAGATATCTGCGTGGATTTGGTATTGTGTGTTTATCCTAATCCTCTCCCATTTGGTTTACCCCTCCTACTGGTTGGTGTAGTTTACAGGAAATATCTGCATTTATTTGGTATTGTGTGTTTATCCTAATCCTCTCCCATTTGGTTTACCCCTCCTACTGTTCCCTTGATTTCCACTCGGTTCTTTGGTGAGTGCATTTGTATGATTGTTGTTTTCTTTTATCCGTCTGTTTCCCCTCTCTATCAGGTTTGTGTTTTCCTATACACTTCTGTTCCATACCTCCCTGTGTGGGGGAGGAAACAAATTAGTGCGCATATCGGAGAATAGCGCGGTACGAGACCCCAACATCGCCACCTTCAGGGGTAATCTGGGTACTGGGATAGTCTAGGGTTCTCCTAGCTTGAGGGACAGGGAAGGAGCCAACTGCCTCTGGGAAATCCTGCTACAGTATCATGACAATCTCCCTGCACTACCACTCTCCGGTCTGTAGTCCGCAGGTCGCCTAATACTTTTATCCCTAAACTCTTGAAATTAAAATACCAGAATTGCCCGTTTTCTACCATCTGGTATTGTCTTGGTATCTAGTTTAACTGTTAATTGCAAGTATGTCTCATTTGTTAGATAGATACTTACTCTGATTCTCTGCTCTGTATTTAAATATCTCTTATGTCAGTACCAACCAACCCCAGCTGAAGCATTCATTGCAAAACGAATGTTGGAAGTGGTGGTACATGGATCCTGGGAGGTAGCAGGCAACATTTGTTCTTGAAGTCTACAGCTTTTCTTTTCTCTTTTCTGTGCAGTGATACAGTTTTTCCATGCATTTAAGGACTCCAAATCTAAGGTGACATGAAAACTACTGCGTTTTACTCTGGTGTGTAACCCCAACCTGTTATTTTCTCTTGGTCACCACTTGTTCCTTTAAACTAGGCTAGTGCATGCAGAACAGACTCTATAGAAATTTTGTGTTTGTTACTTTGTGTATGCATATTTAGTAGTGGAGGATTTAAAGGAAAACAATCATGCTATTAACCTAATATAGTTTCATTCATACAGATGTGCCCAGAGCAATTACATTATTTACCAACATTCTGTTGCAAGCAGTAACAGTAATTGCTCCAGATATTATTCATTATGTGTTTCTTACATGATCATCACACACCCCATTGTGGTTAACAATCTAGATTCCTATCAGTATGTCTTTGGAGTGTGGGAGGAAACCAGAGAAAACCCACACAAACATGGGGAGAACATACAAACTCCTTGCAGATGTTGTCCTTGGTGGGATTTGAACTCAGCACCCCAGCACCGCAAAGCAACAGTGCTAACCACTGAGCCACTGTGCTGACCTAACATTAATTAATGGTTGCAGCAATTTCAGTACAGGGGCCGGGCATCTTTATAATTCTATTACCCAGCAGATTAACCCTATATCTGGTGGTTCATAGTGTTATCGAACCTGACAGGTTCCCTTTATTGCAGGATATTTAGTGCAGGATTAATAAAGGTCATTCCAGGTAGTTCCAGCTGTATATTTATCTGTGGTTTTATGGTATTTTAATTAATGATTGAATCTAATGATCTATTGTTAGCTGAAGTTCAATAAAATTAGCATTTTTATTGCATTGGTGCTTCCCTTGCACGTTTTTCTATATATATTGCATGTGTGCGTGCAAGATACTTATGATACATGGGGTTTGTCCCACACCATCTTTTTTTCCTAGTGAATGAATATTTCTTGGCTGTGTGGAACTGCTTGTTGGATTCATTTTTGTGCCAGTGTTCTTTTTATATATTTTCAGTAAAGCGACATCGGTACTAATCTAACAGTAGTAGTTAAATTATTTCTCTCTCTTAGGCTGGGATCACACACTGGGGCCAAATCGTGTTTTTTTGCGGCTAGTCTTAGATCAGCATGGCAAAACCACTAGAGATGAGTGGATCAGGCAGAATTTTAATTTGCCTGTGCTCAAGTTTTTTCCTAGGAAATTTTAATGTCTCTTATTATGATCTGAGATCTCTCCAAACCCCAGAATATAAATAATATTAATAATTTTATTTATATAGCGCCAACATATTCCGCAGCACTTTACAATTAAGCGGTGACATATATAGACAATAAATTCAATACAAGGAAAGCCCTTTAAACAGTTACATTAGAAGTGAGGGTCCTGCTCGCAAGCTTACAGTCTACAAGGAAATAGGGGGACACAATAGGTAAAAAGTGCTTGTTATTTCAGGTCCAGCCATTATAATAAAATGGGATTTTCATATAAAGCTGCATGATCTGGTCATCAGCCAGTAAGGTTAAGTGCAGTTATCAAGTGCAGTTATCATGTGCATGGAGAATGTGGAGACAGATGAGTAGGTGGGAGCAGATTCTGAATAATATTTAGAAGAAGGGAACGAAGGAGAGTTCGTTTATGGAGGTGAAGTGATAGGCTTCTTTAAAGAGATGTGTTTTTAAAGCACACTTAAAAACATGGCTAGATATCAGTCGGATCGTCTGGGGTAGTGCGTCCCAGAGATCTGGCACACCACGAGAGAAGTCTTGGAGATGGAGGTGCGGATTCTGGAGGATGTTAGTCTTAGGTCAGTTGCAAAACGGAGGGCACATGTAGGGTGATAGACAGAAATGAGGGAGGAGATATTGGGCGGTGCAGAACTGTGGAGAGCTTTGTGGGCAAGAGAGATGAGTTTATATTGTATTCTGTAGTGAATGGGCCACCAGTATAATGACTGGCATGAGGTGGAGGCATCGGTGAAGCGGCTTGATAGAAATACGACTTTGGCTCAAGACAGATTGGAGAGGAGAAAGTTTGGTTAGAGGGAGACTGATCAGAAGAGAGTTGCAGTAGTCCAGACGACAGTGAATAAGAGCAACAATAAGAGTTTTAGCAGTTTGAAAGATGAGAAAAGGTCGGATGCTGGAGATGTTTTTAAGATGCAGATGACAAGAGCGAGTGAGCGATTGGCTATAGGGAATAAAGGAAAGGTCTGTGTCAAATATAACCCCAGACAGCTGGTGCGCTGCTTAGGAGTTATGGTTGAACCCTCCAAGGTAGAGATGGGTTAGTAGAGGGGGGAAACAC
The DNA here is from genome assembly GCF_046119375.1 of Phyllobates terribilis. Lineage (NCBI taxonomy): Eukaryota > Metazoa > Chordata > Amphibia > Anura > Dendrobatidae > Phyllobates > Phyllobates terribilis. The sequence goes on from NW_027362765.1 coordinate 101,102,148, forward strand.
ATGAAATTCAGTTTTGGAGAGATTTAGTTTCAGATGGAGGAAGGACATGTGTGGCACCCCAGGTCTGGTCACAACAGTGGCAGCAATGTCATGTCTGAGAGCAGGTGGGAGGTTCCCTGGTTGGGGACAATTAGCAGGCAGCACCTCCTGCCTCAGTCCAGGGAGGGGAGAAATCTGCCCTTTATAAACTGGATCTGGGGCGGGGTTAGAGAGACAAGGTTCCAGTGAAGTTGCAGATAGGGACAGGTCAGCAGCAGGCTGAGGAGTCCCTGTAGGCAGAGGAGAAACACAAGGCCAGGAGGGGAGCTAGCAGAGCTCGTCCTGGCTAGAGATTTACAAAGCCGGACACTGGAGTCCGAGGCTGTGAGGGTTTTAAGCCCAGCAGCAGAAAACCACCACGCAGGGGACTTCAAGTCCTCTGGCCCAAGGAAGCCCAGAGGCTCAGCCACACGAGAGGGACCCCTACTGCCCCGGAGGGGTGAGAAGTACGGAAGGCCCGAGTCTCCAGTCATACGGGCGAGAACAACACGGTACACTCAGAGACGTGGGCTACCACTACACTACAGCGGGATAGCCAAGAAAGAGTGAAGTCAGCACGGTAGGCCTACAAACTCCCCCTGACCTGCGGGATTTCCCAGTTGCTCTCAGACTGACCAGGCCTCCATTGTTAACCTGTATTCCGGACGGGTCCCTTAATACTGCCAACAGTAAAGACCCTGAATTACATGACAGACTCCGTGTGGTTACTGCTGCTCCCGCGCACCATCACCACCAACATCCCTATTTACTGCCCTGAGGCTATACTCCTCCCGTGGGGAGTTATACTACCCTCTGCTGCACCCACAACACCAGCCTCAGCGGTCTGCCCTGCAGCGGCGGTTCACTCTGACCGCAATCCACGGGTGGCTTAGTCGGACATGTAATCACAAAACCCTATAAATAGACCACCCTGAGCCACGGGACCGGGTCCCCACCACGCAAGGACTACAACCCCCAGCATCCACAAAAGGTCCGGTTCCGGGTATCCCCACACACACACGGCCCAGGGGGTGCGTCACATAATGTTCGAGACAGCGGACAAACCATCTTGGTATTTTGTATTAGGGTGGGGCCACTCACCACTCCGGTCCATCAGCTCCTCACCGCTACCCATCCATCAGCTCCTCACCGCTACCCATCCATCAGCTCCTCACCGCTACCCGTCTGGTCCTTTTCGCATCGCTGCAGACAGTGCTGAAATCTCCAGGCTTCTCATGCTAGGCTGGGGCTTCCGGGATTAATAGACCCGAGAGGTTGCTAAGCATGCGTTTGCAAAGATCATGGCACACACCGTGACATCTTGACGTCTCGACATAGGCCATGATCTTTGTGGCCGTGTCCGCAGAACCCTCCTGGGGCTATCAAACCCGTAGCGTGAGGCGCCCGGGGATTTCAGCACTGTCAGCGGTATTTTGAAAATGTAACGAGGACCACCCATGGGTGACATAGCAGTATGGGCCACATAAACACACTACATGTTATGATGTTCATAGCAGTAGCATACTTAAATACCTTTAATTGTGTCTTGTCCCATGATGTCAAATGTCCATCAGGCGTGGCCAAGGTAGGGAAGTGTCTTGGCTTTTCTTCCATAGTCCCTCAACCAACCTCTATAACTTCAATGACATGATTTGAATTTGTGTATATGGCAGAGAGCTGCACATGGGCAATAGGCCTTTGATAAAAGCAGGGAAGGTTACTGCGCATGCACCTCCGCCATTGCGCATGTACCACCTTTGGAATTGAAGGAACAGGTAAGAGATTTAAAAGGACTGTCTCACGAAAGCCATTCATGCGGTAAATGTCTGAAACATGTGATTCTCAGTTCTCAAACCTGCCTATTTCCCAGTTCCAACCACCTGTGAGTGAAAAGATGGTGAGGCATGTGACTCGCCCCCTGGGCCATGGGGCACTCGGAACCGGGCAACAGGGCAATAATGGGGGTAGTAGTGGCAACCCGGTCCGTGACTCAGGGTGGTCAGACCAAACGTTGTGGCAGTCTATTTGTAGGGTTTTAAATGTCCGACTACGCCACCCGTGGATTGCGGTCAGAGTGAACCGCCGCTGCAGGGCAGACCGCTGAGGCTGGTGTTGTGGGTGCAGCAGAGAATAGTATAACTCCCCACGGGAGGAGTGTTGCCTCAGGGCAGTGAGCGGTGGTGGGGGTTGTGGTGTAGGGCGTCCCAGTACCGTTAGTGCTGGCGCGGTAAGAAACACAGAGACAACGTGTTGCAGTCCAGGGTCTTTTACTCACAGTTGTTATCCGAGTCACTTCTGCAGGGAATGACTGCCCAAGCCGTGCTGCGTCCACCAGGTGAGGAGCTCGGTCAACCCCCAGGCAATTCAGGAGTATGGCACAGGACCCCCTTCTGTCCTTTCTCTGGCCTCTCGTGCCCCACCAGTGACCACACTTCTGTCCAGCTGCCTCGGGCCTTCTCTTGGTGAAACCTATCGCCGGTTTCCCTGACCCTATGTGGTGCCTTCCTAGTGGGTGTAGCAGGGGGTCGCACCAATAGATGATCACAACCTCCGGTCTTTGGCTGAGGGATAGTTTACCTCCACCAACTTGGGAATCCGGTACCCTTATTCTGCCCGACCCTTCACCCGTTATCTCGTGGGTTCTTAGGGTCCCTTCTGCCTTCTTGTTTCTGGAGCCTTTCTACTCCTCTTTCTGTCCTCTTTCCTTCCTTCTCCTTCTTCTCTCTTCCCTCAGGCTCTGGCCTCTGTGCTAGGCCTGCCCAGGGAGCAGAGCCCATGCAGCAGCTCTGCTCCCTGCCTTCTCCTCTCACAGAACACTGAACTTCTCTACTGCTCTAGAACTAAGATGGTGCCCACCTTATATACCTCCCTCTCTGTGTATGAGCCCAGGTTACCTGCAACCAATGGGCTCCTACCTATGCCCAGAAACCAGCCCCTATCTGCTCCCAAATCACTAGGTTCCTCCCCTCCCCACTCCAGGCAGGGAACAAGGTCACTCGTGCCTGCATTTATATTAATGGGAGCACCATCGAGCTGTCCCCCCCCCCCCCCTGAATGAGGAGTGAAATGTGTGCAGCTACCTGAGCCCTGGTCCACACTCCATCCTTACCCGGGAGTGGAATATCACACCTCTGGTTGAGGTGCAATACCCCTGAAGCAACCGAACACTCGGGGCGCTACACATGCACCAACTCTCTCCATTCATTGCTATAGGAGTTCTGAACACAGACAAGCAAATACTCTCAGCTAGATTCTGATTTCTCATACCATTGAGGTAGATGTTGGTCAAGTTGCAAGGGAAGATGTTGGAGGGATTACTAAACCCTTTCAAGACATATGACATACAGTATATTTACGTCATATGTTGCCTCCCTTTGATGTGGGCTCCTGCGGTGAGCTCGTATCTTTTCAGGCACATAACAGCTGATCTGGAATCGCGATCCACCACCTGCTGATAACATGTTAAATGCCGTTGTCAATCTCCGACAACGGCATTTAACATGGCTGCGCGGGAAGCGTGTCATAAGACCTGCCCATCGGTGCGCCAGTCACATGATCGCAGGCTGCCAATAGGTTGGCATGACAACCTGGGGTCTGCAGGAGACGCCTGTGATTGTCATAACCGATCTGCTATGAGCGCCGCCCAGCGGTCAGCATTCATAGCAGATGAGCACAAGCGATCAGAAGATCGCAGCTTCAAGTCTTCTATGGAGGCTATTGAAACAGGTAAAAAGTGTAAAAAAATGTTTTTAAAAATATTCAAAAAATTGAAAAATATAAAAGTTCAAATCACCCCTCTTTTGCCCCTTTCAAAATAAAAAAAAAAAAAAAATACACATATAGAAAAGAATTAATCCGATCGGTAAACGGCGTAAAGAAAAAAAAATCAAAAAGCCAGAATTACGTTTTTTTGGTCGCTGCAACATTGCAATAAAATGCAATAACAAGCGATCAAAACATCAGATCTACACCAAAATAGTATCAATAAAATCATCAGCTCGGTGCGCAAAAAAAAAATTCCTCGCCCTTCCCCCAGATCTTGAAAAATGGAGACTCTGGGTCTCGGAAAATGACGCCACTTTTTTCTTTTTACAAATTTTTGATTTTTTTCAGCACTTAAATAAAAAAGAACCTATACACGTTTGGTATCTACGAACTCGTAATGACATAATCAGTTTTAGTATTTAGTGAACATGGTAAAAAAAAAAAACGTGGAATTGCATTTTTTTTCACCGCACTTGGAATTTTTTTTTCCCGTTTTCCACTACATTATATCTTAAAATCAATGGTGTCGTTCAAAAGTACAAATCGTCCTGCAAAAAGCAAGACCTCACATGGCCATATTGACGTAAAAATAAAAAAAAATTATAGCTCTGGGAAGAAGGGGTGTAAAAAAACAGAAGCAGAAAATGGCCCGTGGGTGAAGTGGTTAAAAAAATCAGGACACTTTCAGTCGTCTCCTACCACTATGGCGCAAGACGCAATTATATATATATTTTGTTACGTATCCTACTGCTTTGAATGCCACCCTAAGTATTGTTTGGACTGACAGACACTCTTGAAATAGCGGAAGCTTTATGTAATAAATTCTTTCTTACACACTGCTGCGGTATTAAGATGTTTTTATGGAATGATATGTCACAGATAGGTGTAAACTTGCCCAGACCTGAGGGAAAGTACGAGAAAGGCAATACATCATGCACAAGCCTGCAGAATCATATAAACCCAGCACAAGATATTCGAGACTCCCTATAGGTCAACTTACACCACTGCTGGCATGTAGTAATGAAACTTGGAGAGAAATTCTGTGAGGCTTCCCTGCTTAGCGCAAACAACCTTGTTCAGGAGAGTTTCAAGATTTTCAAACCATGGTGACTGCAGTTTTTTCTTTCTTGAGAAAAAAAACACAAAGAAAGAAACTTTTTTTTGTTAGATTCTTCTTTTGTTTGCTAGATTAAGGATGGAAAGAAAGGAAGGTAATAAACTTACCTGGCAAAATGCAAAATAGTTTCAGGTCGTATGCTCGCATCCAGATGGATATGAAGTTCTACCTAAAAAAAAGTACAAGGCTTAGCCCATGTGTGCAATTGTCTGTAAGTAGCTATAGCAGACATACATGTGAGGGGGTAACGCCACTCTAGAACAGGACCCGATTTGACTTGATTTTGAAAAGCACATAGAGGCACAATGAGCTTAAAAGGAACCCGTCAACAAGTTTTTCTCATACTAGGTAAGGCCACAGTACCCAGGGGCGTACATAGAAATCATGGGGCCCCATAGCAGAAGTTCTAGTTAGCCCCCCCCCCCCAAAAAAAATGAATTAAATAATTGTCGGGGTCACAGAAGAGGAGATCTCACAACTTTCCAGCCTTTACATAGTAATTTTCCATCTGCTGACGTCCTAGATTCCTTTTTCATTGCCCCCATAAACCAAAGTGCCCCCCAAACACAGTATGATACCCGCATGGTGAATTGCTCCATATGCACAGTATAATGACCCTACTGTACCCCACCTCAACTTCCAAGGCAAAGTATGGTGACCCCAACACAGTATGATCCCCCAACTGTGACCCCACACAGCTCTCCATGCACATTAATGGGCCTACATACAGTATAATGGCTCCCACACAGTATGATGGACCTTCACCCTGTATAATTGCTTGCATACTGTATAATGGACCACCACATATTATAATGGTCACACATACCCTTTCATATAGTATAATGCGTTCCCCATAATCCTTCATATAGTATAATGCACTCCCCATGGTCTTCCATAGAATATAATGTTCTCCCCATGGTCCTCCATAAAATATAATGCACTCCCCATAATCCTCCATATAGTATAATGCACACCCCATGGTCCTCCATAAAATATAATGCACTCCCCATGGGCCTTCATAAAATATAATGCACTCCCCATGGTCCTCCATAAAATATAATGCACTCCCCATGGTCCTCCATAAAATGTAATGCACCCTCCATATAATAAAATGCTCTCCCCATGGCCCTGCATACAATATAATGCACACCCCATGGTCCTCCATACAGTATAATGCACCCTCATGGTCCTCCATACAGTATATTGCACCCCCATGGTCCTCCATACAGTATAATGCACCCCCATCGTCCTCCACACAATATAATGCACCCCCATGATCCTCTACACAATATAATGCACCCCCCATGGTCCTCCATACAGTATTATGCACCCTCATGGTCCTCCATAGAGTATAATGCACCCCTATGGTCCTCCATACAGTATAATGCACCCCCATGGTCCTCCACACTATATAATGCACCCCCATGATCCTCCACACAATATAATGCACCCTCCTGGTCCGCCACACAATATAATGCACCCAATGGTCCTCCACACAATATAATCCACTTCCATACAGTATTATGCACCCCCATGGTCCTCCATACAGTATAATACACCCCCATGGTCCTCCATACAGTATAATACACCCCCATGGTCCTCCTTACAGTATAATGCACCCCAATGGTCCTCCACACAATATAACTCACCCCCATGGTCCTCCACACAATATAATGCACCCTCATGGTCCTCCACACAGTATAATACACCCCCATGGTCCTCCATACAGTATTATGCACCGCCATGGTCCTCCATACAGTATAATGCACCCCCCATGGACCTCCATAAAGTATAATGCACCCCCATGGTCCTCCACACAATAAAAATGCACCTCCATGGTTCTCCACACAATGTAATGCACCCCCATGGTCCTCCATACAGTATAATGCACCCCCCATGGTCCTCCACACAATATAATGCACCCACATGGTCTTCCACACAATATAATGCAACCCCATGGTTTTCCACACAATATAATGCACCCTAATGGTCCTCCACACAATATAATGCACCCCCATGGTCCTCCATACAGTATAATGCACCCCCCATGGTCCTCCATACAGTATAATGCACCCCCCATGGTCCTCCATACAGTATAATGCACCCCCCATGGTCCTTCATAAAGTATAATGCACCCCCATGGTCCTCCATACCGTATAATGCACCCCCATAGTCCTCCATACAGTATAATACACCTCTATGGTCCTCCATACAGTATAATGCACCCCCATGGTCCTCCACACAATATAATGTGCCCCCCATTATCCTCCACACAATATAATGCACCCCCATGGTCCTCCACTAATATAGTGCACCCCCATAGTCCTCCACGCAATATAATGCACCCCCATGGTCCTCCATGCAATATAATGCACCACCATGGTCCTCCACACACTATAATGCACCCCCCATACTGTAGTATGGACACCGGTCGCTGATTTAAAAAAAAATAAATACAGTACTCACCTCTCCTGGTTCCAGACGATGCTCCAGTCTCCTCAGCGTGCGGTGTGAAGTGCCACACATCCCAAAACAGTGGGCGCCTTGTATTAATGTGATCGCACCCCGCTGCTCTGACACGTCAGACTCCGAGGAAGAATGATGGGGGTGGAGGCGTCTGCTATGCTCCCTCCTCCATCATCATTGCTCGCACTGGGCTCTCCCTCCGGCAGTCAGGGAGGGCCCTGTGCGGTGAGGGCTCGGTACGGGGCTCCCGGGCCCCATAGCCGTGGCGTCGCCACTGCCTGTGCCTGTAAGCCCTCATATACAGCAGGCTTACTTCTCTCTGCTCTGTCGAGGGCAGAGTAAAGTACTGCAGTGCATATGCGCCGGCGCTCTTTGGCCTTTTCCTGCGCATGTGCACTGCAGTACTGTGCTCTGGCCTTGACAGGGCAGAGAAGTACGCCTGCGCATGAGCGCGATGCTGGACACTGTGTGGATGACTTAGGAAGAGGAGAAGGTGCCGGATCAAGACCAGCGACACCCATTGGACTGGACCGCCCCGTAGGTGAGTATTGTAAAAGGTGTTTTTCTTGTCCTGCAGGTCAGATTGGGGGCATATATACAGTATATTAGAATGCTGTATATGAGGGCTTACAGGTACTGGCCTTTCCTCCTATGGGAAAAACCTGGTGACAGGTTCCCTTTAAGGCGAAATTAACACGTTCAGTATTTGGTCAGTATTTTACATCAGTATTTGTAAGCCAAAACCAGGAGTGGGTGATAAATACAGAAGTGGTGACGTGTTTCTATTATACTTTTCCTCAGATTGTTCCACTCCTGGTTTTGGATTACAAATACTGTTGTAAAATACTGACCAAATAATGAACATGTGAGCATGGCCTAATGGTGACTATTTTTACTTTAAGTAGCACATAAATCTTGATGGTTATGTAGCACCCCGAGGACTCGGCTGCTACAGGGGTAGTGCACCTCGAGCCAGAGGTGTGGTATTCCACTCCCGGGTAAGGATGGAGTGTGGGACTGAGCTCAGCTAGCTGCATGCACTACACTCATCCCATTTCCGGGGGACAGATCAATGGTACTCCCACTAGGTGAATGTGCAGGTACGACAGTGTCTGTCCCTGGCTGGAGTGGGAGGGGGGGTGGAACATCCCAGTAGTGTAGGGGCAGATAGGGGAGGGGCTCTGGGCATAGAGATAGGAGCCCATTGGGTGCTAGTCACCTGGGCTCACACATAGAGGGAGTATATATGGTGGGCACCATCTTAGGACAGGGTGAGCGAGGGAGTCAGTCAGTCTGAGGAGAGGCAGAGCAGAGGAGCTCAGCCAGGAGGGCTGACAGGGAGCTGTGGCTCCGGCTGGGCCCAGCTCCAGGGCCAAGCCTGCAGTGGAGAGAGAGGAGGAAGAAAGGCCCAGAGACGCAGAGCCAGAGGGAACCCTGAGATCCCACAAGTTACCGGGTGAAGGGTTGGCGGAAACGGGTACCGGAACCCAAACTGGTGGAGGCTAATGATCCTCAGCCAGGAACCGGAGGTCGTGGTCAAGTTTTGCCACGACCCTCACCATATCCACCAGGAAGGCACACCACGAGTAGGGTCAGGAAAGCCAGAGAAGGTTTAACCACCAAGAGGCCCGAGGGAGCCGGACAAAGGTGGATCCCTGGTGGGGACGGCCAGCAGAAAGAGAGAGAGAGGGGAGCTCAGGACCACGCTCCGGAACTGCCTGGGGGTTAGCCGAGTCCCGCACCTGGTGAACGCAGTACGGCTCGGGTGGTCACTCCCGGCCGAAGTGACTGAAGTACCATCTGTGAGTAAAAACCCTGAAACTGCACCATACGTTTCTGACTCTCCTTGCTGCACCATCACAACCTCCATCATCTACACCTGCTGCCCTGAGGCCATACCCCTCCCGTTGGGGGTTATACCATCCCCGCTGCACCATCCTTCCACCGGCCTCAGCGGTCTGCCCTGCAGCGGCAGCTCCAAAGCTGCATTCAACGGGTGGCGTAGTCATCCAACATCTACTGCTAATAGACCGCCACTTAGTTTGACTCCCTGGGCACGGACCGGGTCACCGCCACGAGACTACTACCCCCATCTGATCCGGCTCCGGGTAAGCCCCGTGCGCGCGATGCCGCACGACACAGAAGGCCCAGGGGCGCGTCAGTTACATTCAGACTTTAGAATTTACACTTTAAATGGAGTCTGTCAGCTCAAACAAACAGTATAAACTAAGCACGTAGCCTTGTAGTGGTTGTAGCCTCTATAAAAATTGCACTTTTAGGGCTCATACACACCACTGTACTTTTGCTCCGAGTTCTAATAATTAAATATATGGATCACACTTGGATGGGGCAGTACAGAGGCATTACTTTTTTTCACTGACTAAATCTGCATTTGAAAAAAAATTGCAGCATGCACTAGTTCCCTCCAAAAATCGGGTGAGACTCACACATTCAAGTCTATGCGTGTGAGAAAAAAATCGGACGCCATACAGAGGCACAATATAGCATCCAATTATGGCTACATTGAAATTCTGTAACATAGGAAACTGTAAATGATTAATAGATGCTGAGTAAAAAACACGGATGACAAGTAAAAAACATATCGTCCCACTTTTCTGGCTGCAACTCTGAATGATTTTTTATAGTATTGTGTTGTAATCGCTGACTCCATTACGCAGAACTTGAAGTTTAATCAAACATTAGGCAGCTCAGTACACTCTGGGTGTGGCCATTAGGCTCAATGTACTGGATTTTACATGTTCCTGTCTCCCTCACTGGTTACTGATGCTGTCATTAACCAGTGAGGGAGGCTGGGACCTTCAAAACACAAGCGGGTGGAATGGTGCACTGAGCTTGTTAGCCACACTTAGGGTACACCGAGCACCATAATTAGCATATTTGATTAACCCTCAACTGGTGAGGTGGGATTTTTGTCACGCAACTGGTGATGTGGGGTTTCCTATACCCCAGTGTTTAGAAATCTCTTATTTTTACAGAAAATGCAAAGATCACGTTTGTTTTAATCGTTTTCTTATTGGCGATTGATTACACATGAGTATAACAAATTTTTGACACCCACAAATGGATGGAAGCTAGTGAGACACGTATCCTCATACCAGCATTTTTCAATGAATGGCAGCCGAACAAAAATTCCCTGGGGTGTGGCAAACCCCACCTCACCAGTTGAGGGTTAAACTTTACCTTCTGCAGAATGGAGGCAATGATTAGAGCACTAAATGTGTGATTTTCTACACCCCTACAAGGCTATGTGCTTAGTTTATATTGTCAGTCTGGGCTGACAGAATCCCTGTAAAGAAGACGTGTAACCAGGTCAAAAGTGGCCAATTTTTGCTCTTATTTTATTCCAGTTGCTCCCCCGAGTACGCAGCATTTTTTTTGTAAATCCACCATACAGTACTGGAGATATGGACCTTTTTATTAATTGTTCATTGTTATGGTCTTTTCCAAGGGGGCATGGCTCACATGATTTACTGGGGCTTGTCTTTAGGCTGCTCTGCGTAATTACCCTGTGAGCACCACTCCCATAAAAATTATCTCTGGAACCGCATGGAGGATTTTAAAAGATACAAAAAACAGAATAATCGGGCGCAATGGGAATAAAATAAGAGCAAAAACTGGTCACTTTTGATATAGAGACAAGTATTATTTAACAGATGAAAAGTTGTACACTCCCGTCTCTTACCGGTGTCTCAAGGGCAGTGTGGTCTACCACATACTCTCTAGAGCAGTATTTCCCAATCTCCAAACCAGGGGAGGAGTCCTGAGGAGATAATTTGCATATTCCCACTGCATTTTGGGGTAAGTGAAGAGTCTCCGCGAGCTCAAAGAACACTGGATTTTGGCTGTTGGAGCTGAAAAGAGGACATCGGTAAACCAGGGGAGGAGTCCTGAGGAGATAATTTGCATATTCCCACTGCATTTTGGGGTAAGTGAAGAGTCTCCGCGAGCTCAAAGAACACTGGATTTTGGCTGTTGGAGCTGAAAAGAGGACATCGGTAAACCAGGGGAGGAGTCCTGAGGAGATAATTTGCATATTCCCACTGCATTTTGGGGTAAGTGAAGAGTCTCCGCGAGCTCAAAGAACACTGGATTTTGGCTGTTGGAGCTGAAAAGAGGACATCGGTAAACCAGGGGAGGAGTCCTGAGGAGATAATTTGCATATTCCCACTGCATTTTGGGGTAAGTGAAGAGTCTCCGCGAGCTCAAAGAACACTGGATTTTGGCTGTTGGAGCTGAAAAGAGGACATCGGTAAACCAGGGGAGGAGTCCTGAGGAGATAATTTGCATATTCCCACTGCATTTTGGGGTAAGTGAAGAGTCTCCGCGAGCTCAAAGAACACTGGATTTTGGCTGTTGGAGCTGAAAAGAGGACATCGGTAAACCGCGCGCCGGTAGGCGCGCGCATTTTGAAGCTTTTTTTTTTTTAAGCTTTTTTCACTGTTTTCAGAACATTAACAGTAAGAACATGGAAGAGTCCAGGAGCCATTTGGTGAGCTGCATATCCTGCTACATGTTCACAGACTTGCCAGTGGAAAAGCCAAACTTCACATGCCAGAAATGCAAGCTTGTGTCCCTGTTGGAGGAAAAGTTGCGAAATCTAGAAGAGAGGTTAACTACCTTGAAAATCATTAAGGAAGGTGAAGAGTTCTTAGACAGAGCAGAATTATCTCTTCATGATTCAGAAAGAGAAGAAATTCGAACTGCACCTGATGAAACAGAGGAATGGAAGCATGTGACCCAGAGAAGCAGGAGGATCGAGAGGCAGACAGCACCCATACTGCTCAGGAACCAGTACCAGGCTCTCACGCAGGAGAACCATGAAGAAATACAGCAAAATAAGACTTTGCCAGCAATGAATAACCTTGTAAGTCCTCAGAATCCTCCTGGATGGAGAAAGAAGAATGTTGTGAAGAAAAAACGGAGAGTGGTGGTCATGGGGGATTCCCTGTTAAGAGGAACAGAGGCCGCTATCTGCAGACCAGACATAACCTCAAGAGAAATGTGCTGTCTTCCAGGAGCAAAAATTAAAGATGTGTCTGACAGGATATCAAGACTCTTCAGACCTACAGATCACTACCCATTCCTGCTAATACATGTGGGGACAAATGACACCGCAAGAAAGGACCTGGAAACCATCTGCAGTGACTTTGAAGACTTAGGCAAGAAAGTGAAAGAATTGGGAGCGCAGGTGGTCTTCTCATCCATCATCCCAGTGGATGGCCATGGAACAATGAGGTGGAATAAGATTCTACAGGTGAACAACTGGCTACGTCGATGGTGCCGTCAACAAGGATTTGGATTTCTGGATCACGGAATGAATTACCTATACGATGGACTACTTGCTAGAGATGGGGTGCACCTTACGAAGACTGGAAAACATGTATTTGGAAGTCGCCTTGCTACACTCATCAGGAGAGCTTTAAACTAGAACAATGTGGGAAGGGAAGCAAAAGGCCAGAAAAAGCCATACAACTGACAAATACTATTGAGATCTCTGCTACTGGAAGTGGAAAGGAAGAACAAAGACAAAACAATTTAAATAATAAAAATATGGGAGGAAGAGAAACCAATCACAAACTAAAATGTTTTTATACAAATGCACAAAGCATGGGCAACAAACAAGGAGAATTGGAACTACTAACGCAGGAAAAGGAATATGATGTTATTGGAATCACTGAAACTTGGTGGGACGATACACATGATTGGAATAAAAGGCTAAAAGGATACAACTTATTTGCAAGAAACAGACTTGATAAACGAGGAGGAGGTGTCGCATTGTATGTTAGAAAAGCGTATATCTGCACAGAGATTGAAGCTTCAGAGACTGGGAGTTCTGTGGAAACTGTTTGGGTAAGAATACAAGGAGAGAACAACGGAAAGGACACCATTGTAGGCATTTACTACAGGCCACCTGGGCAAGCTGAAGATATGGATGAACTCTTTATGTATCAAATGACCAAGTTCTCCAAAAAATATGACGTAGTGGTCATGGGAGATTTCAACTATCCAGACATTTGTTGGGAATCTCTCTCAAGTAAAACTAACAGGTCAAGCAAATTCTTATCCTCTCTTGCTGACAACTTTATCTTCCAAAAGGTAGGGGAGAAAACAAGGGGATCTGCTACTTTGGATCTAATCCTTATAAACAGGGAGGAAATGGTTGAGGAGGTAAAGGTGGCTGGGACGCTAGGAGGCAGCGATCATGCTATTATAGAATTTTGGATAACTAGAGGAGGAAGACATGTGAAGACTCAAACTTCAAGGTTAGATTTTAGAAAGGCAGATTTTAAGAGACTCAGAAAGAGAATAGGAGGGATCCAATGGCTGGATGTCCTTAAGGACAAAAATGTCCAGGAAGGATGGGAAATTTTTAAAAATGAGATTCTCAAAGCACAATCGTTAACAATCCCGAAAAGTAGGAAGAATGGGAAGCATTTAAGGAAACCAGGATGGATGAACACAGAACTTAAACACATGCTAAAAAGAAAGAAAGAAATGTTTATTAAATGGAAAGAGGGAGGCATATCTAAAGAAGATTATAATGCAGTCTGCAGATCCTGCAGGGCACGTATCAGGTTAGCTAAAGCTGACAATGAATTAAGGCTTGCAAGAGATGTCAAAAGCAATAAAAAAGGATTTTGGGGGTATGTCAAAAGTAAAAGAAAAGTCAAAGATGCTATAGGATTTTTACAGGATGAAAATGGAGAAATGGTAAGAGAGGATGTTGAGAAGGCCGAACTTTTTAATTCCTATTTTGCATCTGTTTTCTCTCAGAAAGAAAATGTAACATCAACTGATCTTCACTGTCCTTTTAGAGGAATAGAGGAATCCAAGTTATCTGTAAACAGAAAGATTGTGAGGGAATATTTAGCTAACATAAATGAGTTCAAGTCTCCAGGTCCAGATGAATTACACCCCAGAGTACTGAAGGAGATCATAGAAGAAATTTTAGAACCACTCTCCATAATCTTTGAAAATTCTTGGAGAACAGGAGAAGTCCCAGAAGACTGGAGAAGAGCAAATGTTGTTCCTATCTTCAAAAAGGGGAAGAAGGTGGACCCAGGGAACTATAGGCCGGTGAGTCTGACTTCTATACCAGGAAAGATCTTTGAACAAATTATTAAACAACATGTATGTAAGTACATGGATAAGAATGAAGTGATTAACCAGAGTCAGCATGGGTTTGTAACTAACAAGTCATGTCAGACTAACTTAATTTCCTTCTATGACAGAATCACTGACTGGGTGGATCAGGGAAATGCTGTAGATATAGTATATCTTGACTTCAGCAAAGCATTTGACAAAGTATCTCACACCATCCTTATTGAAAAAATGACCAAGTATGCAATGGACCAGGCAACTGTTAGGTGGATTCATAACTGGCTTAGTGATCGGACTCAAAGGGTGGTTGTAAATGGCTTCACATCCAGCTGGATGAATGTCTCAAGTGGGGTACCACAGGGCTCCGTCCTGGGACCTGTATTGTTCAACATCTTTATCAATGATTTAGATGAAGGAATTGAGGGTAAACTGATTAAATTTGCTGATGACACAAAGCTAGGAGGGATAGCTAATACTAGAGAAGAGAGAGAGAGGATTCAAAAAGACCTAAATAAACTGGAGCAGTGGGCAGCAACCAACAGAATGGTTTTTAACAGGGAAAAATGCAAAGTACTACATCTGGGCAATAAAAATGAAAAAAGCATATACAGAATGGGAGGAATAGAGCTAAGCAACAGTACATGTGAAAAAGACTTAGGTATACTAATAGATCATAGACTGAACATGAGTCAACAGTGTGATGCAGCAGCAAAAAAGGCAAATACAATTCTGGGATGTATTAACAGAAGCATACAGTCTAGATCACGTGAAGTCATTATCGGTCTTTACTCCTCTTTGGTCAGACCTCATCTGGAATACTGTGTACAGTTTTGGGCACCACATTTTAAAAAAGACATAGACAAACTGGAGCAAGTTCAGAGAAGAGCGACCAGAATGGTGACTGGTCTGCAAACCATGTCCTATGAGGAACGGTTGCAGGATTTGGGAATGTTTAGCTTGCAAAAAAGAAGACTGAGAGGAGACTTAATAGCTGTCTACAAATATGTCAAGGGCTGTCACATTGTAGAAGGATCATCTTTATTCTCATTTGCACAAGGAAAGACTAGAAGCAATGGGATGAAACTAAATGGGAGGAGACACAGATTAGATATTAGAAAAAACTTTTTGACAGTTAGGGTGATTAATGAGTGGAACAGGCTGCCACGAGAGGTGGTGAGTTCCCCTTCAATGGACGTCTTCAAACAGAGGCTGGACAGACATCTGTCTGAGATGATTTAGTGAATCCTGCTTTGAGCAGGGGGTTGGACCAGATGACCCAGGAGGTCCCTTCCAACTCTACCATTCTATGATTCTATGATTCCAGTCCTTACGGCCCCACACAGATCATATTTTCAGGATTTCCTCTGTATTGCGCCATTAATGGAATTATTATCAAGGCATCAGAAATTGCCACAGGTTCTCTCACCTGAGCAATATTAAGGAAATCCTGAAAACATGATGTGTTGGGGGCTGTGAGGACGGAGTTTGGGAAACACTGGTCTAGAGGGATGACTTCAGTCCAAACCTTCTGTGCGGCTGTGGGTCTTTGGAAAACTGCCACCTGTACCAGCCTACCTTGATAGAAATTACTGACAGGGTTGCATCAACCATTTATCTTCAATGGCCCAGCACCTCAGTCAGTGGTGGACACAGGAAGAAGTGGGTCCCTGTGCAGTATATGGCCCTTTACAGCCCTATAGCTCATTATAATGCACCCATTTATGTGTCTGCAGCAGAAACTGCTTTGAAGTTGGCTCCTTTACATTTTGGGCCACTGTGAGGCAACGCTATTTGAGCCAATGGTATGTCAAAACATGGCCTCTGTAAATCCTTGAGATTGTTAGGCTACTACCCTTTATGAAATTACTTATTAACCATTATTGGTTGCGTATGCACAAACAAGTTTACCGCCTAACATTTTTTGCTACAGTAGTACAATTCTTGACCACCACAATCATTTTTTATGTGTCACGAATGTGCCGCACCCTGCTGGGACCTGTGGTGCATCTGGAGTCAAAAGATCACAGATTTTAGCTGATCACAGGTCCTCTTTGAAGTCTACAGGCTATTACACATGAGTGGTGCAGGTTTATTGTTTCTTATGGTACGAAAGGAGTTAAGAGTTCCTGGTTTAAATCTGGTGAGATTCTATATGGCTTTTGTCTCAGCTGCTGCTCATTGGGACCACTCCTTCATTATTTAAACCCACTCCTGGTTTCCTCCCGTGCCACCAATAGAGTTTCTATCCTGAGCCTGACTTCTCTGGAGAAGGTGTTTCTAGCAGAAGCTGTTGTGTCTTCCATTCATGTTGTCGAGTTCTATTTGGGTGTTTTCCCCTGCATGTCTCCTTCCCTGTGTTGCCTTGTAGCAGTAAGACCAGTGTCTTGCTGCCTTTCTCACTAGCCAGGGCTTAGGTACGTGATGGCGCATGGGGGAGAAGGACCTGTTTAGGGTGATAGGGAGCGCAAGGTTCAGCATTAGGTAAGTGTTGAGGGGTCACCATCTTTCCCACTCTCTATCATCAGGGCCTTCCTTTTCCTGTTTCCACCTCCCTTTGCGCCACTCGCTTGGCATCTCCCTGCCCAGTAAGTTAAGGGACGGCCAGGAGACCAGACTAGAGCCAAAGGAAAGTCAATGCAAACTAGTAAAGAGACTTGTGGATCCAGAAAGAAAGTGTGAGTGCACAACAGGTAGGTAGTAAGGGTCTACTTTACTGTAGGCCCAGAAACATATCAGCCAGCAGAGTTAAAAGGAGGACAGGTGGAGGTAAAAGGAGGATGGGTGGAGGTAAAAGGAGGACTGGTGGAGGTAAAAGGAGGACGGGTGGAGGTAAAAGGAGGACGGGTGGAGGTAAAAGGAGGACGGGTGGAGGTAAAAGGAGGACGGGTGGAGGTAAAAGGAGGACGGGTGGAGGTAAAAGGAGGACTGGTGGAGGTAAAAGGAGGACGGGTGGAGGTAAAAGGAGGACGGGTGGAGGTAAAAGGAGGATGGGTGGAGGTAAAAGGAGGACTGGTGGAGGTAAAAGGAGGACGGGTGGAGGTAAAAGGAGGACGGGTGGAGGTAAAAGGAGGACTGGTGGAGGTAAAAGGAGGACGGGTGGAGGTAAAAGGAGGACGGGTGGAGGTAAAAGGAAGACTGGTGTAGGTAAAAGGAGGACTGGTGAAGGTAAAAGGAGGACGGGTGGAGGTAAAAGGAGGACGGGTGGAGGTAAAAGGAGGACTAGTGGAGGGCCAGTAACAACTTCAATCAATCTTTTGCAGCCATGGGTGTAAAAAGATCTTTAACAAGTGACCTTTCATATTTTTAGCATTGTATTTTTTATCATTGTACTCCATCTAATACTCTTTGTCTGACTTATGAAAACTACAATAATATATTAATAGGGTGGCTGGGCAAGCGCATAGGAAGGCAAGTTTAAACTCGCAGGAAAAGTAGTATTTTTTAATTTGCAAGGGTTAAACTACTTTGTCATTTAAGATTGCGGCACTTTTATTTTTGTAAATTACGTAATCCTTAATAACCAAAAATTCTCTTTTGATGGTGGGCGGTGGAGGTCCTTAGTCTGCGGCAAAGTGTTTTCCAGTTCCTGCATTAATGCTCCTGCAATCTAGCAGGTCAGATCTCCAGCTGTCAGATTCCGAGATCCTGCGGAGAATACTTAAGTGGTTTATCACTTCTTCAGGCTTCTCTGCTGTAGGCTACATGTTGCTCCACATGCTCTATGTAGAGAACAGAAGCATCTGCAATGCTGATGCTTCAACTGGACTTGGCGATCATATGATCGACGGGTGTCTGCAGTAATTGGCAGACGCAGGTCAGCTCTGCAAGTGACTGGTGGCAATGCAGGCGGCCGTTTTACCTGTATTCAAGGCTGCTATGGATGTCCCAGTTACAGTGGAAAAAAATGAGCACTGATAAAAAGTAGTCTCTCCCAAAGGAGTTTTTTTCCACAGCTTATCAAGAAATCAAGAGCAGTCAACATTTTTACAGACACTTTAGAAAACCATAATAAATCATCAAGATTTTAAGTTATATACACAGCCAATAATTCTGATATGAATGCATTAGCTGCTTTCACTGTAAATAGTAAAATTATAAATACATTCATAACAAGCTGTACATGTTTAAAAAAATCAAGTATGCATCAAATTTTTTATGGACAGAGGAAAGAAATGCCCCTTTTTACGGACTATGCAGGAAGGAATTTCTGGTCGGTTGGAAAACATTATTAGGTTGAACTTGATGGACCTATGCCTTTTTTCAACTTATGTAAATATATGTACCGTAAGTATGTAATAAAAACATGTAAATATAATATATATATATATACCGTACTTTTTGTATATAAAAAAAACTTTATTACAAAAAAATAATACAATGTAACTCCAAGTCAATCAAACTTCTGTGAAATCAACCTGTCCAGTTTCGAAGCAACACTGATTGTGAATCAATGTCTCCTGCTGATGTGGAACAGACCACTGGTAGAAATGATAGACAATCAGCAAGATACCCCCTATAAAGGAGTGGTTCTGCAGGTGGTGACCACAGACCATTTCTCTGTTCTCATCATTTTTAGCTGTTGTTTTGGTCACTTTTTCATTTTGTCATTGCTCTCACCCCTAGAGGTACAGTGGCATAATGTGGTGTCTACAGTACAACCCACAGAAGTTGCTCAGGTAGGGCAGCTCATCCAGAATGTTACATCAATGAGAGCTGTGGCAAGATGGGCAGCTGTGTCTGTCAGCAAAGTGTCCAGAGCATGGAGCAGATTCCAGGAGACAGGCCAGTACACCAGGAGACGTGGAGGGGGCCGTAGGAGGGCAACAATCCACCAGCAGGATCGCTACCTCCTCCTATGTGCAAGGAGGAGCAGTGCCAGAACCCAGCAAAATGACCTCCAGCGGGCCACTAACATCCATATGTCTGCTCAAACTGTCAGAAACTGACTCCATGAGTGTGGTATGAGGGCCCAACGTCCACAAGTGGGTGTTGTGCTTACAGCCCAACACCATGCAGGGCAATTGGCATTTGCCAGAGAACACCAAGATTGGGAGATTTGATCTTGGCGCCCTGTGCTCTTCAAGGATGAGAGCAGGTTCACACTGAGCACATGTGACAGAGTCTGGAGACGCCATGGAGAATGTTCTGCTGCCTGCAACATCCTCCAGCATGACCAGTTTGCTGTGGCTCAGTAATGGTGTGGGGAGGCATTTCTTCAGAGGGCCGCACAGCATTCCATGTGCTCGCCAGAGGTACCGGGGTGAGATCATCAGACCCATTGTCAGACCATATGCAGTTGCAGTGGGCCCTGGGTTCCTTCTGATGCATGACAATGCTAGGACTCATGTG
This sequence comes from Phyllobates terribilis, assembly GCF_046119375.1. Classification (NCBI taxonomy): domain Eukaryota; kingdom Metazoa; phylum Chordata; class Amphibia; order Anura; family Dendrobatidae; genus Phyllobates; species Phyllobates terribilis. The sequence continues at coordinate 101,121,985 of NW_027362765.1, forward strand.
GCTGAAGTGTGTTAGCAGTTCCTGCATGATGAAGGCATTGATTCTTTGAACTGGCCTGCCCATACCCAGACCAGAATCCAATCGAGCACATCTGGGACATCAAGTGTTGTTCCATCCACAAACGCCACGTTGCACCACAGACTGTCCAGGAGTTGACTGATGATTTAATCCAGGAGTGGGAGGAGATCCCTCAGAAGAACATGCGTCATCTCATCAGGAGCATGCCCAGGCGTTGTAGGGAGGTCATACAGGCATGTGGAGACCACACACACTACTGAGCATCATTTCCTTGTCTTGAGGCATTTCCACTGAAGTTGGATCAGCCTGTAATTTGATTTCCCACTTTGATTTTGAGTATAATTCCAAATACAGACCTCCATGGGATATTAATTTTGATTTACATTGATCATTTTTATGTTTTATTGTTCTCAACGCATTTCACTATGTAATGAATAAAGATTTGCAACTAGAATATTTCTTTCAGTGATATCTAGGATGTGGTATTTTAGTGTTCCCTATATTTATATGAGCAGTGTGTATATATATATATATATATATATATATATATATATATATATATATATATATATACTGCTAAAAAAAATAAAGGGAACACTCAAATAACACATCCTATATCTGAATGAATGAAATATTCTAATTGAATACTTTGTTCTGTACAAAGTTGAATGTGCTGACAACAAAATCACACAAAAATCATCAATGGAAATCAAATTTATTAACCAATGGAGGCCTGGATTTGGAGTCACCCCCAAAATTAAAGTGGAAAAACACACTACAGGCTGATCCAACTTTGATGTAATGTCCTTAAAACAAGTCAAAATGAGGCTCAGTATTGTGTGTGGCCTCCACGTGCCTGTATGACCTCCCTACAAAGCTTGGGCATGCTCCTGATGAGGTTGCGGATGGTCTCCTGTGGGATCTCCTCCCAGGCCTGGACTAAAGCATCCGCCAACTCCTGCACAGTTTGTGGTGCAACGTGATGTTGGTGGGTGGATCGAGACATGATGTCCCAGATGTGCTCAATAGGATTCAGGTCTGGGGAATGGGCGGGCCAGTCCATAGCTTCAATGCCTTCATCTTGCAGGAACTGCTGGCACACTCCAGCCACATGAGGTCTGGCATTTTCCTGCATTAAGAGGAACCCAGGGCCAACCGCACCTGCATATGGTCTCACAAGGAGTCTGAGGATCTCATCTCGGTACCTAATGGCAGTCAGGCTACCTCTGGCGAGCACATGGAGGGCTGTGCGGCCCTGCAAAGAAACGCTACCCCACATCATTACTGACCCACTGCCAAACTGGTCATGCTGAAGGATGTTGCAGGCAGCAGATCGCTCTCCACGGCATCTCCAGACTCTGTCACGTCTGTCACATGTGCTCAGTGTGAACCTGCTTTCATCTGTGAAGAGCACAGGGCGCCAGTGGCGACTTTACCAATCCTGGTGTTCTGTGGCAAATGCCAAGCGTCCTGCACGGTGTTGGGCTGTGAGCACAACCCCCATCTGTGGATGTCAGGCCCTCATACCACCCTCATGGAGTCAGTTTCTAACCATTTGTGCAGACACATGCACATTTGTGGCCTGCTGGAGATCATTTTGCAGGGCTCTGGCAGTGCTCCTCCTGTTCCTCCTTGCACAAAAGCGGAGGTAACGGTCCTTCTGCTGGGTTGTTGCCCTCCTATGGCCCCCTACAGATCTCCTGGTATCTGCTCCATGCTCTGGACACTGTGCTGACAGACACAGCTACCCTTCTTGCCACAGCTCACACTGATGTGTCATCCTGGATGAACTGCACTACCTGAGCAACTTCTGTGGGTTGTACTGTAGACATCGCCTCATGCTACTGTACCTCTAGGGGTGAGAGCAATGGCAAAATGAAAAAGTGACCAAAACAACAGCCAAAAAGGATGAGAACAGAGAAATGGTCTGTGGTCACCACCTGCAGAACCACTCCTTTATAGGGAGTATCTTGCTAATTGCCGATCATTTCTACCAGTTTTCTGTTCCATTTGCACAACAGCAGGAGAAATTGATTCACAATCAGTGTTGCTTCATAACTGGACAGGTAGATTTCACAGAAGTGTTATTGACTTGGAGTTACATTGTGTTGTTTAAGTGTTCCATTTATTTTTTTGAGCAGTGTGTATACAGTACAGACCAAAAGTTTGGACACACCTTCTCATTTAAAGATTTTTCTATATTTTCATGACTTTGAAAATTGTACATTCACACTGAAGGCATCAAAACTATGAATTAACACATGTGGAATTATATACTTAACAAAAAAGTGTGAAACAACTGAAAATATGTCTTATATTCTAGGTTCTTCAAAGTAGCCACCTTTTGCTTTGATGACTGCTTTGCACACTCTTGGCATTCTCTTGATGAGCTTCAAGAGGTAGTCATCGGAAATGGTCTCCACTTCACAGGTGTGCCCTGTCAGGTTTAATAAGTGGGATTTCTTGCCTTATAAATGGGGTTGGGACCATCAGTTGTGTTGTGCAGAAGTCTGGTGGATACACAGCTGATAGTCCTACTGAATAGACTGTTAGAATTTGTATTATGGCAAGAAAAAAGCAGCTAAGTAAAGAAAAACGAGTGGCCATCATTACTTTAAGAAATGAAGGTCAGTCAGTGCAAAAAATTGGGAAAACTTTGAAAGTGTCCCCAAGTGCAGTTGCAAAAACCATCAAGCGCTACAAAGAAACTGGCTCACATGAGGACCGCCCCAGGAAAGGAAGACGAAGAGTCACCTCTGCTTCTGAGGATAAGTTTATCCGAGTCACCAGCCTCAGAAATCGCAGGTTAACAGCAGCTCAGATTAGAGACCAGGTCAATGCCACACAGAGTTCTAGCAGCAGACACATCTCTACAACAACTGTTAAGAGGAGACTTTGTGCAGCAGGCCTTCATGGTAAAATAGCTGCTAGGAAACCACTGCTAAGGACAGGCAACAAGCAGAAGAGACTTGTTTGGGCTAAAGAACACGAAGAATGGACATTAGACCAGTGGAAATCTGTGCTTTGGTCTGATGAGTGCAAATTTGAGATCTTTGGTTCCAACCACCGTGTCTTTGTGCGACGCAGAAAAGGTGAACGGATGGACTCTACATGCCTGGTTCCCAAGGTGAAGCATGGAGGAGGAGGTGTGATGGTGTGGGGGTGCTTTGCTGGTGACACTGTTGGGGATTTATTCAAAATTGAAGGCATACTGAACCAGCATGGCTACCACAGCATCTTGCAGCGGCATGCCATTCCATCCGGTTTGCGTTTAGTTGGACCATCATTTATTTTTCAACAGGACAATGACCCCAAACTCACCTCCAGGCTGTGTAAGGGCTATTTGACCAAGAAGGAGAGTGATGGGGTGCTACGCCAGATGACCTGGCCTCCAGAGTCACCAGACCTGAACCCAATCGAGATGGTTTGGGGTGAGCTGGACCGCAGAGTGAAGGCAAAAGGGCCAACAAGTGCTATGCCTCTCTGGGAACTCCTTCAAGATTGTTGGAAGACCATTTCTGGTGACTACCTCTTGAAGCTCATCAAGAGAATGCCAAGAGTGTGCAAAGCAGTCATCAAAGCAAAAGGTGGCTACTTTGAAGAACCTAGAATATAAAACATATTTTCAGTTGTTTCACACTTTTTTGTTAAGTATATAATTCCACATGTGTTAATTCATAGTTTTGATGCCTTCAGTGTGACTGTACAATTTTCAAAGTCATGAAAATATAGAAAAATGTTTAAATGTGAAGGTGTGTCCAAACTTTTGGTCTGTACTGTACATACATACATACATACAGTACAGACCAAAAGTTTGGACACACCTTCTCATTTAAAGATTTTTCTGTATTTTCATGACTATGAAAATTGTACATTCACACTGAAGGCATCAAAACTATGAATTAACACATGTTGAATTATATATTTAACAAAAAAGTGCGAAACAACTGAAAATATGTCTTATATTCTAGGTTCTTCAAAGTAGCCACCTTTTGCTTTGATGACTGCTTTGCACACTCTTGGCATTCTCTTGATGCGCTTCAAGAGGTAGTCACTGGAAATGGTTTTCACCTCACAGGTGTGCCCTGTCAGGTTTAATAAGTGGGATTTCTTGCCTTATAAATGGGGTTGGGACCATCAGTTGTGTTGTGCAGAAGTCAGGTGGATACACAGCTGATAGTCCTACTGAATAGACTGTTAGAATTTTTATTATGGCAAGAAAAAAGCAGCTAAGTAAAGAAAAACGAGTGGCCATCATTACTTTAAGAAATGAAGGTCAGTCAGTGCGAAAAATTGGGAAAACTTTGAAAGTGTCCCCAAGTGCAGTTGCAAAAATCATCAAGCGCTACAAAGAAATTGGCTCACATGAGGACCGCCCCAGAAAAGGAAGACCAAGAGTCACCTCTGCTTCTGAGGATAAGTTTATCCGAGTCACCAGCCTCAGAAATCGCAGGTTAACAGCAGCTCAGATTAGAGACCAGGTCAATGCCACACAGATTTCTAGCAGCAGACACATCTCTACAACAACTGTTAAGAGGAGACTTTGTGCAGCAGGCCTTCATGGTAAAATAGCTGCTAGGAAACCACTGCTAAGGACAGGCAACAAGCCGAAGAGACTTGTTTGGGCTAAAAAACACAAGGAATGGACATTAGACCAGTGGAAATCTGTGCTTTGGTCTGATGAGTGCAAATTTGAGATCTTTGGTTCCAACCACCGTGTCTTTGTGCGACACAGAAAAGGTGAACAGATGGACTCTACATGCCTGGTTCCCACCGTGAAGCATGGAGGAAGAGGTGTGATGGTGTGGGGGTGCTTTGCTGGTGTCACTGTTGGGGATTTATTCAAAATTGAAGGCATACTGAACCAGCATGGCTACCACAGCATCTTGCAGCGGCATGCTATTCCATCCGGTTTGCGTTTAGTTGGACCATCATTTATTTTTCAACAGGACAATGACCCCAAACACACCTCCAGGCTGTGTAAGGGCTATTTGACCAAGAGGGAGAGTGATGGGGTGCTACGCCAGATGACCTGGCCTCCACAGTCACCAGACCTGAACCCAATTGAGATGTTTGGGGTGAGCTGGACCGCAGAGTGAAGGCAAAAGGGCCAACAAGTGCTAAGCATCTCTGGGAACTCCTTCAAGATTGTTGGAAGACCATTTCCGGTGACTACCTCTTGAAGCTCATCAAGAGAATGCCAAGAGTGTGCAAAGCAGTCATCAAAGCAAAAGGTGGCTACTTTGAAGAACCTAGAATATAAGACATATTTTCAGTTGTTTCACACTTTTTTGTTAAGAATATAATTCCACATGTGTTAATTCATAGTTTTGATGCCTTCAGTGTGAATGTACAATTTTCATAGTCATGAAAATAAAGAAAAATCTTTAAATGAGAAGGTGTGTCCAAACTTTTGGTCTGTACTGTACATACATAAAGGGAACACTCAAATAACACATCCTAGATCTGAATGCATGAAATATTCTCATTGAATACTTTGTTCTGTACAAAGTTGAATGTGCTGACAACAAAATCACACAAAAATCATCAATGGAAATCAAATTTATTAACCAATGGAGGCCTGGATTTGGAGTCACCCCCAAAATTAAAGTGGAAAAACACACTACAGGCTGATCCAACTTTGATGTAATGTCCTTAAAACAAGTCAAAATGAGGCTCAGTATTATGTGTGGCCTCCACGTGCCTGTATGACCTCCCTACAACGCCTGGGCATGCTCCTGATGAGGTTGCGGATGGTCTCCTGTGGGATCTCCTCCCAGACCTGGACTAAAGCATACGCCAACTCCTGGACAGTCTGTGGTGCAACGTGACGTTGGTGGATGGAGCGAGACATGATGTCCCAGATGTGCTCAATCAGATTCAGGTCTGAGGAACGGGCTGGCCAGTCCATAGCTTCAATGCCTTCATCTGCTGACACACTCCAGCCACATGAGGTCTGGCATTTTCCTGCATTAGGAGGATCCCATTGCCAACCGCACCAGCATATGGTCTCACAAGGGGTCTGAGGATCTCATCTCGGTACCTAATGGCAGTCAGGCTACCTCTGGCGAGCACATGGAGGGCTGTGCGGCCCTCCAAAGAAATGTCACCCCACGCCATTACTGACCCATTGCCAAACCGGTCATGCTGAAGGATGTTGCAGGCAGCAGATCGCTCTCCATGGCATCTCCAGACTCTGTCACGTCTGTCACATGTGCTCAGTGTGAACCTGCTTTCATGTGTGAAGAGCATAGGGTGCCAGTTGCGACTTTGCCAATCCTGGTGTTTTGTGGCAAATGCCAAGCGTCCTGCACGGTGTTGAGCTGTGAGCACAACCCCCATCTGTGGCCCTCATAACACCCTCATGGAGTCGGTTTCTAACTGTTTGTGCAGACACATGCACATTTGTGGCCTGCTGGAGGTCATTTTGCAGGGCTCTGGCAGCGCTCCTCCTGTTCCTCCTTGCACAAAGGCGGAGGTAGGGGTCCAGCTGCTGGGTTTTTGCCCTCCTACGGCCCTCTCCACGTCTCCTGGTGTACTGGCCTGTCTCCTGGTAGCGCCTCCAGCCTCTGGACACTACGCTGACAGACACAGCAAACCTTGCCACAGCTCGCATTGATGTGCCATCCTGGATGAGCTGCACTACCTGAGCAACTTCTGCAGAACCACTCCTTTATTGAGTGTGTCTTGATAATTGCCAATAATTTCCATCTATTGTCTTTTCCATTTGCACAACAGCATGTGAAGTTGATTGTCAATCAGTGTTGCTTCCTAAGTGGACAGTTTGATTTCACAGAAGTTTGATTTACTTGGAGTTATATTCTTTCGTTTAAGTGTTCCCTTTATTTTTTTGAGCAGTGTATATATATGTGTGTGTGTGTGTATATATATATATATATATATATATATATATATATACACACACACATATCTTGTAAAAGGGTTAAAGGTTCCCTGCTAGGGATAACAATTCCCTGGAGCTGCCAATTTATGGAAGTCCCAGCAGTGGGACACTAACCGATCAGCAAGTTATCTTCTATCTTTTGGACAGGAGATAACTTGTTTTAACCGGACGACCCCTTGATGGGGTTAAAAGGCTGTGTTGATTCCAATTACCAATTATAGTTTTACTTTTGATCAATTGGATTAATAGCAAATGAGTCATATGAATAAATAAAATAGATTAGCCCTTAGAATGAGCTAGTCCCATGGGATCTTCTTTTCGCTATGTGTTAAACTGGACATATACATCTAATATCCCCCTACAGACATTCTTGTATCTATCCCGCATACACATCAGACAGCTCCCGACAGACATTGATCTCTATCCCCCATACACATGTGCTGCTGATATCCACAAGGATTAACAGCATTCAAAGCAGTATTACTCATAGCCATCAATCAGATCACTCACAGGGTGAAGAAAGCATGTTTTCTAATATCATTCTAGATATATAGAATAATTTATGTTACATATAACCCTGGTGGATATTTTACCTGTGTATTGAGCTTTTCCTACCTTTGGCTTGTTAAACACAGTGAACGAGGTTTCCATTCTTGTAACACTCCAGTTTCTACTATGAACACGGAAGTCATTAGATGGACCTTGGCCAGTACGTCCTGTTCAGTCATGCCAAGATTACTTAACTATTTAAATTTCTTCTAACTTGTTTCTTCCTTTCTGTATTTCTTAGGCTGGGTTCACGTTTGAATCATCACAGATTCCTTCATGTTTATTCAGCATACTGTATATGGCACCATGCATCGCTTATTTATTTTTTTTACAGGGAAATGACAGACATCAAGAGAGAGCCCATTATAGTCAACTGGGGCCATCAAGAGCCGTTGGTATTCTTTGTATGACGGATCTGGCACACTGTTCGTTTCTTTTCTCTCCTATGACAGAACAGAAACTTGTTTAGTGCACATGTGAATCAAGCCTTAAAGTGGTTGTCTGTGACTGCAGGCTTGTGATTCCTCTCATCACGCGCACTGTGCTTGCAGTCAGGATTCTCAGGTGCCGGAAGCGAGTGGTCATGTGGCCGCATTCCGACTAGATGTGTCCGGCCTCGCTCAATTTACTTGTAGTAAGCAAGGCCAAGCACATCAAGTCATTATGCAAACGCATGTATGCAAATCGCATACTTACTGTCACCTGCTCACACGCTCCTGGAAAATCTTGACAGCGTTCATGCTGTGAAAATTCACAAGTCTGCAGTCATAGTCATGACTTGGACTCCAAGCTTGGACAACCCCTTTTGAAGGAATTTAGCAAGTTATCTCACTGATCACTGCGGGCCCCCAACATCTTAATTCATTATTATGGGTCTCTTATTTGAGAGATGCCCACTGCTCTATTCAATGTCTATGTCATTGCTGGAGATAGTAGAGAACAGCTCTTAGCTACCTTTGGCAGTCACACCAAGAATGAATACAAGAGTGGAGCTCATGAATGGCCATTATTCCATTCAAACAAGGTGCTTCATATGATACTGCGCTTAGCCATCTTCATTAGCCTAACACAATGACTGGAGCAATGGCTGGCGTGAGTGACAATCGCTCCTTTCATGTGAGGCACTTCAGAGCTCCATTCTCAGGATCAATGAGACCACGAGCGATCATGAAGTTATTACCTATCTTGTTCATAGCAGATAACTTATCTAAATTGGGACAACCCATATTAAGAAAGACAAATTTTGGGCTATTCCTATAATGCCTAGACTGTCTATACACCACATGCAAAAAAAAAGTGATCCAAGCGTCGTTAAAAACAAAATTGGTATCAATCAATTCACCATGCAATAAAGGAGCCCTCACTCCGCTCAATGGACGAAAAAAATAAAAAGGTTACAGGTCTTGGAAAATTGCGACAGAAACCAACATTGTTTCACCACAAAAAAACTATTTCTGCAAGTTTGGTATCGCCATAATCGTGCTGAGCTGCAGAATCAAGTTACCAGGTAAATTTTTACCACACAACGAACGCCAAAAGAACAATGGCGGAATTGCGTTAGTTCACTAGGTTTACATTGCATTGCAGGGAAGGGCACCATGTTAATTTTAGCCTCAGGCGAGAGGAAAGCCATAATTGACCCTGCAAGTATTACAGAAGCAGTTCTGTGGGGAATACCAGAGGCATATAGTGACGAGCAATAGGGATTTCAAATTCGCAGCATGTCAGATCAGTTTGCGGATGGTGCTGCACAGTTCACCCTCACAGTTTGGTTACAAGCTGGGCTTTATCATCTATAACACCTTTCAGGTGCTGTTGTTCCTTCTTATCAGCGGTTTATACTCTAGTTAGACATTTATACAATGGATTCCTAGCTCTTGTATTTAGCTATGTTTTTGCCATTTCTTAATAAAGCTATAAAGCTTTGAGCTCAGTGGCTGTGCTGAGAGACTGATTTGTAGCTTACACCCTGGCACCGTATATTATGAGGTTCTGTAGCAGCTGAGGTGTATTACAAGGTTCTGCAGCAGCTGAGGTGTATTACAAGGTTCTGCAGCAGCTGAGGTGTATTACAAGATTCTGCAGCAGCTGAGGGGTGTATTACAAGGTTCTGCAGCAGCTGAGGTGTGTATTTTGAAGTTCTGCAGCTGCTGAGGTGTGTATTATGTTGTTCTGCAGCAGCTGAAGTTTGTATTATGTGGTTCTGCAGCTGCTGAGGTGTGTATTATGTTGTTGTTCTGCAGAAGCAGCCGAGGTGTGTATTATGCTTTTCTGCAGCAGTTGAGATGTTTATATGAAGCTCTTCAGCAGCTGGGGTGTGCATTATGAGGTTCAGCAGCAGCTGACGTGTGTATTTTGAGGTTCTACTGAAGTTTGAATTATGTGATTCTGCAGCTGCTGAGGTGTTTATTGTGTTGTTCAGCTGCTGCTGAGGTGTTTATTATGTTGTTCAGCAGTAGCTGATGTGTTAATTATGCTGTTCTGCAGCAGCTGAGATGTTTTTATGAGGTTCTGCATCAGTTGGGGTGTGCATTATGAGGTTCAGCAGCAGCTTAGGTGTATATTTTGAGGTTCTACTGAAGTTTGTATTATGTGATTCTGCAGCTGCTGAGGTGCTTATTGTGTTGTTCAGCAGCTGCTGAGGTGTTTATTATGTTGTTCAGCAGCAGCTGATGTGTTAATTATGCTGTTCTGCAGCAGCTGAGATGTTTTTATGAGGTTCTGCATCAGTTGGGGTGTGCATTATGAAGTTCAGCAGCAGCTGAGGTGTGTATTTTGAGGTTCTACTGAAGTTTGTATTATGTGATTCTGCAGCTGCTGAGGTGTTTATTGTGTTGTTCAGCAGCTGCTGAGGTGTTTATTATGTTGTTCAGCAGCAGCTGATGTGTTAATTATGCTGTTCTGCAGCAGCTGAGATGTTTTCATGAGGTTCTGCATCAGTTGGGGTGTGCGTTATGAGGTTCAGCAGCAGCTGAGGTGTGTATTTTGAGGTTGTACTGAAGTTTGTACTATGTGATTTTGCAGCTGCTGAGGTGTTTATTATGTTGTTCAGAAGCAGCTGAGGTGTTAATTATGCTGTTCTGCAGCAGCTGAGATGTTTTTATGAGGTTCTGCAGCAGTTGGGGTGTCTAATATAAGGCTCCACAGTGGCTGAGGTGTGCATGATGAGGTTCTGCAGCAGCTGAAGTCTGTTTATGTATAATGTATTGTATATTTTTCTGTGGATTTCAAAATCATTGACTTCCCGCAAAATTATTTGCAGCATTGCCAACTGGTGTGAGCTCAGACTGTTTAATAAAGGGGTTATACGGGATAAACATTGCGGTGTTCTTCAATTAATAGAGCCCCCCTGTCCTCATGTTGTATATGTAGTACTGCGCCTCAGTCTTACTCAGATGAGTGGAGATGAGAAGCAATGTCACATATTATGAGAGGACACTTTATTAAGCAGGAAAGCATAACAGGTTCCATGGGCTCTTTCTAGAACTTATCCTGGTCTGGTCAGAGGTCATTCCTCAAATTGTATGGCAGGTTGCCAGTGAGGAGGCAGTTGCGCACTCAGGCACACGCTGAATGCACAAATGTCTTGATTTGTATGTTTCAAGACCCAAATTATTACCAGACACCAGCTGCTTGAAAGGAAGGATTCATGGCTCGTGTTGCCCGATGGCGTCCACTTGACGGAAATCGGTTTAGATATTTTCTCTCTGGTCTGCAGGATGGCATTGATCAGACGGGCTGCCGAACATTGCATTGCGATCCTTGTCTGAGTTATACAGCCATCTAACTCTTCCCTAAGGGTGAGTTCAGACGTGATTGCGGATTGATGTGGATTTTAGGTGTGGATTTAAGATTCTAAACCACATATTCTGAGTTTTTTATATAATACAATACATGTGGGTGGGGTGATTTCATGTCAGGAAAAAAAACTATGTGAATAAAGCTGAAAATTTATTTTATAGAATATAAACAATGGCCTCCTGCCCTTGTTCGTGTTCTGGGAAAAAATCAATCAAGTAGGGGCACCAAATGTCAATTTTGAACAAGATACGATTCAGGTTAAAGCCGGCCCTGTATATGGCCGTCTGAACTTGGCCTTAGGGGTCTGAAAAGACTTGGATGATTAGTTACGAATGTCTCTCCTTATACAGTGGGTATGGAAAGTATTCAGACCCCTTTAAATTTTTCACTCTTTGTTTCATTGCAGCCATTTAATAAATTCTAAAAAGTTCATTTTTTTTCTCATTAAAGTACACTCTGCACCCCATCTTGACTGAAAAAAAACAGAAATGTAGAAATTTTGGCAAATTTATTAAAGAAGAAAAACTGAAATATCACATGGTCATAAGTATTCAGACCCTTTGCTCAGTGTTGAGTAGAAGCACCCTTTTGAGCTAGTACAGCCTTGAGTCTTCTTGGGAATGATGCAACAAGTTTTCACAGCTGGATTTGGGGATCCTCTGCCATTCTTCCTTGCAGATCCTCTCCAGTTCCGTTAGGTTGGATGGTGAACGTTGGTGGAAAGCCATTTTCAGGTCTCTCCTGAGATGCTCAATTGGGTTTAGGTCAGGGCTCTGGCTGGGCCAGTCAAGAATGGTCACAGAGTTGTTCTGAAGCCACTCCTTTATTATTTTAGCGGTGTGCTTAGGGTCATTGTCTTGTTGGAAAGTGAACCTTTGGCCAAGACTGAGGTCCAGAGCACTCTGGTAGAGGTTTTCATCCAGGATATCTTTGTACTTGACCGCATTCATGTTTCCTTCAATTGCCACCAGTCGTCCTGTCCCTGCAGCTGAAAAACACCTCCATAGCATGATGCTGCCACCACCATGTTTCACTGTTGAGATTGTATTGAGCAGGTGATGAGCAGTGCCTGGTTTTCTCCACACATTCTGCTTAGAATTATCACCAAAAAGTTCTATCTTCGTCTCATCAGACCAGAGAATCTTATTTCTCATAGTCTGGGAGTCCTTCATGTGTTTTTGAGCAAACTCTATGCAGGCTTTCATATGTCTTACACTGAGGAGAGGTTTCCATCGGGCCACTCTGCCATAAAGGCCCGACTGGTGGAGGGCTGTAGTGATAGTTGACTTTGTGGAACTTTCTCCCATCTCCCTACTGCATCTCTGGAGCTCAGCCACAGTGATTTTGGGGTTCTTCTTTACCTCTCTCACCAAGGCTCTTCTCCCACGATTGTTCAGTTTGGCTGGACGGCCAGGTCTAGGAAGACTTCTGGTGGTCCCAAACTTCTTTCAGCTAAGGATTATGGAGGCCACTGTGCTCTTAGAAGCCTTGAGTAATGCAGAAATTCTTTTATAACCTTGGCCAGATCTGTGCCTTGCCACAGTTCTGTCTCTGAGCTACTTGGGCAGTTCCTTTGAGCTCATGATTCTCATTTAGTCTGACATGCCCTGTGAGCTGTGAGGTCTTACATAGACAGGTGTGTGCCTTTCCAAATCAAGTCCTATCAGTTTAATTAAACACAGCTTGACTCCAATGAAGGAGTAGAACCATCTCGAGGAGGATCACAAGGAAATGGACAGCATGTGATTTAAATATGAGTGTCTGAGCAAAGGGTCTGAATACGTATCACCATGTGATATTTCAGTTTTTCTTTTTTAAGAAATTTGTAAAAATTTCTACATTTCAGTTTTTTTTTCAGATGGGGTGCACTTGAGTGTACTTTAATGAGAAAAAAAATGAACTTTTTAGAATTTACAAAATGGCTGCAATGAAACAAAGAGTGAAAAATGTAAAGGGGTTTGAATACTTTTCGTACCCACTGTACATACACAGGGAGAGATCTGTGAATCTAGGTGAGCGGGGCAAGAAGCTGGCAGGGACACATGTCTTTGACCAGTCATACTTTGTTCCTGGCCATTGCATTAAAGAGAATCTGTCAGCAGCTTTTTGCTATGTAAGGGTGCTTTCACATTGTATTTACGCACCTGTTCAGTGGCCCTGTCGGAGTTTACGTCTGAACCCCTCACAAAACGGGATTCGGACATATTCGCTGATGGGGCCATAGATTATAATGGTGCTGACAGAGCAAACATGCTCTCTACCATGCATCATTTTCAGGCATATATACCTACTGGAAGGAGACACACACACACAGTCTACTATGAATAGAATAAAGGTTCCCTTCCCTTTTCAGGCTTACAGGTGTTTGGGCCTGTCCTAGATGACCTGCTAGAAAAAGCTTTGGATACTAAGAGGTTTGGGTTGGCAAGGAATATCTTGGAATCAGTGGATACTTCAGATGATCTCTTTGGGTTACAGAATATGCAATAAGATGGAGAGGGGGTGCCAATAGCACTGTTACCCAGACAAGTAGTGGTATAAAGGAAAAAGGATGCTCACCTTGGTGAGTTGTGAATTGCACAACTCATATGATGGTATAGTGGAGTGCTGCAGGAGACACCAAACCTCAAGGGTCCAAGTACCTTAAGTTGTAGATGCAAGAAAGTGCCATGATTCCGCGCTCCTCCGGGTCAAAAGAAGGGATGCAATACCCAGTGCTTGGTTAAGAGTCCATTTATTTAGAAGCTAAAATCAGACGCGTTTCGTGGACGTCCTGTCCACTTCATCAGTGCATAGCTTGTGTCAGGTTTAGCAAGGAGTGGACATATATATACAAAAAATGTGGAAAAAAACTGGCGCCAAAAAAAGGTGGCCGTTAAGGCAGAAAAGTACAATCAATAAAAAGGCATAAATTTGAGTATCCATCAATGTATACAGTACAGACCAAAAGTTTGGACACACCTTCTCATTTAAAGATTTTTCTGTATTTTCATGACTTTGAAAATTGTACATTCACACTGAAGGCATCAAAACTATGAACTAACACATGTGGAATTATATACTTAACAAAAAAGTGTGAAAGAACTGAAAATATGTCTTATATTCTAAGTTCTTCAAAGTAGCCACCTTTTGCTTTGATGACTGCTTTGCACACTCTTGGCATTCTCTTGATGATCTTCAAGAGGTAGTCACCGGAAATGGTCTTCCAACAATCTTGAAGGAGTTCCCAGAGATGCTTAGCACTTGTTGGCCCTTTTGCCTTCACTCTGCGGTTCAGCTCACCCCAAACCATCTCGATTGGGTTCAGGTCTGGTGACTGTGGAGGCCAGGTCATGTAGCACCCCATCACTCTCCTTCTTGGTCAAATAGCCCTTACACAGCTTGGAGGTGTGTTTGGGGTCATTGTCCTGTTGAAAAATAAATGATGGTCCAACTAAACGCAAACCGGATGGAATAGCATGCCGCTGCAAGATGCTGTGGTAGCCATGCTGGTTCAGTATGCCTTCAATTTTGAATAAATCCCCAACAGTGTCACTAGCAAAGCACCCCCACACAATCACACCTCCTCTTCCATGCTTCACGGTGGGAACCAAGCATGTAGAGTCTATCCGTTCACCTTTTCTGCGTCGCACAAAGACGCGGTGGTTGGAACCAAAGATCTCAAATTTGGACTCATCAGACCGAAGCACAGATTTCCACTGGTCTAATGTCCATTCCTTGTGTTCTTTAGCCCAAACAAGTCTCTTCTGCTTGTTGTCTGTCCTTAGCAGTGGTTTCCTAGCAGCTATTTTACCATGAAGGCCTGCTGCACAAAGTCTCCTCTTAACAGTTGTTGAAGAGATGTGTCTGGTGCTAGAACTCTGTGTGGCATTGACCTGGTCTCTAATCTGACCTGCTGTTAACCTGCGATTTCTGAGGCTGGTGACTCAGATAAACTTATCCTCAGAAGCAGAGGTGACTCTTGGTCTTCCTTTCCTGGGGCGGTCCTCATGTGAGCCAGTTTCTTTGTAGCGCCTGATGGTTTTTGCAACTGCACTTGGGGACACTTTCAAAGTTTTCCTAATTTTTCGCACTGACTGACCTTCATTTCTTAAAGTAATGATAGCCACTCGTTTTTCTTTACTTAGCTGCTTTTTTCTTACCATAATACAAATTCTAACAGTCTATTCAGTAGGACTATCAGCTGTGTATCCACCTGACTTCTGCACAACACAACTGATGGTCCCAACCCCATTTATAAGGCAAGACATCCCACTTATTAAACCTGACTGGGCACACCTGTGAAGTGAAAACCATTTCCGGTGACTACCTCTTGAAGCTCATCAAGAGAATGCCAAGAGTGTGCAAAGCAGTCATCAAAGCAAAAGGTGGCTACTTTGAAGAACCTAGAATATAAGACATATTTTCAGCTGTTTCACACTTTTTTGTTAAGTATATAATTCCACATGTGTTAATTCATAGTTTTGATGCCTTCAGTATGAATGTACAATTTTCATAGTCATGAAAATACGGAAAAATCTTTAAATGAGAAGGTGTGTCCAAAGTTTTGGTCTGTACTGTATATGCGTCGGCAATAAAATATTGTTAGCATGATTAAAAAATAATTGAGAACCAATATAGTTCAATGCAAAAAAATAAATAAATAAATAATTTAAAAAATATATATATGTGTAATTCCTGAAGCAGGAATTGAACCTGTTGTATTGCAATCAACTGGATTGTGTGTTAAATCCTAATCATGGTTCAACCCTCTAAGCCATGGGTGCTCATGTATATTGAGACTGATCTTGTTCTGATAGGAAGTAATAAACGAATATTAAAAGATATATCTAACTTATATGTACCGTACATACTAAACAAAATAAAAATGTATGTCAAGATCCAAAAGACAGTGCCTAAGAAGAGAATGTATCTTATGGAAGATATGTATTAAGAAATGTACCAGTTACCCTTGTCTGTATTATACAGCCCAAATGCATGAAATGTGTACTCACATACAATCAATTGTTCACCAAATTTTTTTTTTTTTTAATTTTTAAAAAAATTCTTCTTATAATAGAATATGTGGTCGTATCTGCAACCAGAATTATTTGCAGAACATGAATGATTTCTTTAGGAGTGTGTCCGTATTACCGGTGTAGTACTAGAAAATAGTCGTGCGCATTAATGTCCACTAGGTGGTATGATGAGCACTGAAAGTATCCTAGGGAATGGTGCAGACTACTGGAAACAGAATGCAATGATCATAAGAAGAAAAGGAAACTTAACTCGGTCAAAACCTGGATCGGGACAGTGGATCAAGAATAAGCCAAGACATATGTTCCTGACCATGTAGAGGTAAATTATATTTGCCAGTGCTTTCAAATAAAAACCTCTGATATTTCATTGAGACCCCAAGGTTTCAAAGTATTTAGTTGATATATCCAGTATATTTCTTTCCTATTGAGACACTGAATTCTATTGGGAGTGGTGCATGGAATATGCTCTATGGGCAGGATTTTAAGACACCTAAAGTCTTTATTGTGATGGATTGCCATATGACGGGATAAACCATGTTTTAAAAAACCTGTAGCAACATTGTGCCTATGAGAATTTAGTCTTTTATGAAAGGGTTGCATAGTTCTACCGACATATTGCTTGGGACACGTGCATTCAATCAGATATATGACAAAATCAGTGTCACAGGACATATTACTATTTATTTTGAACCGTTCATTGCTTGATGTGGATGTAAAGGTGTCAGCTCCATGAGTAATATTCATGCAACCCATGCAGTTCTTTTTGCCACTTTTGGTGATGGTTGTAAGGCGATCCTCTCCTCCCGGCGGCTGGCAGTACAATGTGGAGAGTGGCTTGCTCTCCGCAGTGTACTGAGCTGCCAGGACCTGCGGTGACATCAGCAATCAGCTGATCGGTCACGCGACCAGTCAGCTGATGTTCACGTCACCGCAGGTACTGTACTGACAGGACATGCGGTGACGTAGTGATCAGATAATTGGTCACGTGACCGATCAGCTGATGCTCACGTGACATCCCAGTGGGAGCATTCTCAAGAATGCTCCCACGGTGGTTAGCTCACTGGGGCTCATCAGCTGATCTTCAGCTGATGAACCCCAGTGACCTCCTGCAGCAATGTATACTGACAGGAGTGATTTTACACTTTTTGTCAGTATACATTGCTGGCTTCTATAGCAGTGACATCAGTGATTGCTGATGTCACTGCTGTAGAAGTGACACGGATCGTCGAGGGACAATTGGCAGTGATTGTTGACGGTGGACAGGTGAGGGATTTGGTTGTTTGTTTTTTACTTTTGTTTTAGAAGATCGATGGCTTCGCAGAGGCGTACAATAAAGTTTTTTATTTCATTAAAATACTTTATTCTGGCCGTGTATTTATTGAAAAAGCGCCACTGGAATGGTATATGAGAGGAGGTATGTGTCACGCAGGTTGCTAGCCTGTGTGAACTAGAACCAATAAACTTTCTGCCAGCATGTTATATGCTGGGGGGTTAACGCTTTTAAAGGGTGTGGTTTTATGGGAAGGACATAGAGATGGTAGGGATGTCATTCCCCATACCTCCACCTCAGGTTGTGGCTGAGCAACGTTTAAATGTTGAAAAAAGTCCTGTTTTTTTTTCTCTCTTGTTGAGTTTGGAGTTGCAAAGACTCCAGACTGGAAGGCCACAGCTCAGAGAGGAGCTGAAAGCTGGGACTACAACCTGTGTGGCTAATCCCACACTGCTATGGACTGTGCTATTATTTATCTTTTGTTTTGTTGTTTTGCCAGTAAGGCTGTGTTTATTTTTGCTGGAGCTGCAGGCTTTATGCCACTAAATAAAGCCTGCAGAGAAAACACGGTTCCTGAGTCTACTTCTGGAAGCGGCCGAGTGAGGCGTCTTACCACAGTTGGTGGAGAATGTGGGCAAGATTCCAGGAACACATGTACCTGCTACAGAGACCGGTTGATGTCTTGGGTGAAGGCTGCCAGCCAGCAGGAGACTTCTGGCAGCATGAAAGAGCTAATTAAGCACCTGGTGCAGAGCATGCAGCAACAGCACTTGCAGAGCATGCAGCAGCAGCACCGTGAGCAGCTACAGCAGCAACAAGATACCACTAAGCCGCTGATACAACAGGTTCAGCTCCAGAAACAGCACCAACAGGATCAGCATCGCCAACAGCAGATCGAGTTACTTGCAGAGGCGATCCGTGGCAAGGCGATGACTCTGAGAAGTCCAGGTGATGACTCATACGTCAGGAAGACGGTAAGGAGAGCGTTACAAAAGATGACCCCGGGGGATGATGTTGAGGTGTTCCTGACTGTTTTTGAGAGGGTGGCGGAATGGGAAAAATTGCCTCTGGAGCAGTGGGCGGAGGTTTTGACGTCATATTTGACTGGGGAGCCGCAGAAGGCTTATTACAATCTGACTTTACAGGACGCAAAGGAATGCGTCAAATTTAAAACCAAAATATTTGCTCGCTCAGGAGTGACTATGTCTGTCAGAAGACAAAGGGTCCACCACTGGGCGTATGCTGGTGGCAGACCTCCATGCTCACAGACTTGTTACATCTTGTACAGAAATGGCTGCAGCCAGAGTTTCCTCTCCTGCCCAGATAGTTGAGCGTGTAGTGATGGACTGGTTCATCCATTCCCTGCCCAGGCCTGTGAAGACCTGGGTTGCCCAATTTGACCCTCAGAACGCAGACGACCTCATAGGTCTGGCAGAGAGATACCAAGTGGTCGAAAAATCCCTGGGGAAACCCGACATAGCCACCTCCCCTTACTGCGTAGCCGCCCAGTGTCATATGTCTGCTGAGCCAATGGACTGCAGTCTAGGCAGATGATGTTCTTACTATGCTTACCCAGCCTGCAGTGTGGACTGTCAACCCGGCGAGGGGCCGCAGGTGTGTGCCGTGTCTGTTAATGGAGTGATGATCCTGGAGCTGTTGGACTCCAGGAGTCTGGTGCCCTTGATCATTGCCAACCTTCCCCACCAGCTGATCCCCGTCAGATCTGTGGTTGTCCCCTGCATACATGGGGACGCCAAGAACTACCCGGTGGCCAGAGTGACAGTCGGAACAGACTGTGACGCCCAATCCCACGAGGTCGGGGTGGTCAAGAAACTGATACCTGATACATCCCATCATATTGGGGCGCGATTTTCCCTTGTTCTGGGATTTGTGGGGGAAGGGATTCAGACTAAGTCACAGGGACAAAAGCCAGGACCCTAGAGAAATACCTCGGTCGACATCAGAAGTGGATGGGTTTCCACTGTGTGTCCTTGTCGAGGACGAGACTGTTACTGAGGAGGCCAACCTCCCTGAGTTAGAGGTACCCGGAAAGAACTTTGGGGCAGCTCAAGTTCGCGTCTTTACCTTGAAAGGGGCGTGGGACAATGTTGCGGTTTGGAATGGTTTTGCCCAAGAACCGGGAACGGACACCAGGTACCCACACTTTGCCGTTCAAGGGGAGCTGTTATACCGGGTAACCAAACTGAAAGATGAAGAGGTAGTAGAACAGCTGCTAGTTCCAGGGCCATACCGTCGGAGGGTATTAGACATGGCCCACTCACATATTCTGGTGTGACACCTAGGGGTTTAAAAAACTCAGGAGCGAATAGTGAGGAGGTTTTATTGGCCAGGATGTTACCGGGAGATCTTAGATTATTGTAGGTAATGGCCCACCTGCCAGATAACCATGCCCATTTCCGCGTAGTCCCTTAGTTCCACTACCTGTGATAGAAGTTCTCTTTGAGAGGATTGCCATGGACCTCGTGGGTCCCTTCGTTAAATCGGACCGGGGCCACCAATACATCTTGGTCGTTATGGACTATGCGACCCGGTACCTCGAAGCGGTACCCTTAAGGAACTCGTCCAGTAGGAGCATAGCTCAGGAACTTGTCCACATCTTTGCCAGGACCGGCCTGCCAAAGCAAATCCTGATGGACCAAGGAACCCCATTCATGAGCAAGGTAATGAAGGAGCTGTGTAAAGTGCTTCAGATTACAAAACCTCCGTTTACCATCCGCAGACAGATGGCCTGGTGGAGCACTTCAATAAGACCCTGAAAGCGATGCTCAAAAAGGTTGTCGAGAAGAATAGTCGAGACTGGGACTACCTGCTTCTGTTTTTACTTTTCTCCATCAGAGAGGAGGCCAAGTACTTGGGCTATGTCGTCGGGAGAGGCGAAATAAAGCTGCAAGTTAATAAAGTGGAGGAAATCCAGACCTGGCCGCAACCGCTCTCCAAGAAGCAAGTGAGAGCATTCCTGGGAATGGTGGGATATTATTGGCGGTTTATCCCAAATTTTGCCATGATGGCCTCACCACTGACGGATCTCCTGAAAGGAACCAGATCAAACATGGTGAAGTGGACAGAGGAAACAGAGACCACGTTTCAACTGTTGAAGTCAGCACTGTGTAAACAGCCGATCCTGGTCACACCTGACGTTAAGAAAGAGTTCGTGGGCCAGACAGACGCTTCAAAGGTTGGTCTAGGAGTTATACTCTCTCAAGAGATAAATGGGGAAGAACATCCCATTCTCTATCTGAGCTGGAAGCTGTCCTCCTGCGAGAAAAACTACGCAATAGTAGAAAAGGAGTGTTTAGCCATAAAGTGGGCTGTAGATACACTAACATACTACCTACTAGGCTAGAAGTTTAAGTTGGTGTCAGACCATGCCCCGTTGAGATGATTGAGGGAAAAGAGGGGTAAAAATGCCAGGGTAACTAGATGGTTCCTAGCTCTTCAGGACTTCAACTTTCACATAGACCATAGGCCCGGGAGTTACACGGGAACGCTGATGCCCTGTCTAGAATTCCCTGTCTCGTATCGGAAGGTGCCCAAACCCCCGGCTTTGGGCAGAGGGGGGGAATATGTGACAGAGTCACTGGTATGGTATATGAGGGGAGGTATGTGTCAACGCCATTACTCCACTTGCCACCGCTACAGGGCAGTGGGAAGAGCGGAGGCTAAGCGCCAGATTTGGCACATCTCATGGATGCGCCATTTCTGGCACTACTGAGGGGTGATATTAATAGCCGCAGAGGGGGCTAGTATTCATAGCCCCTTCCCTGGCTATTAATATCAGCTGGCAGCTGTCTAGTTTAGCCTTTGCTGGTTAGATTTTATAGGGGGACTCCACGTCAATTTTTTTCTGGAGTCCTCCAGTAATGTACCTTGTAAAGGCTAAACAAAAAGCTGTGGGTTGATATTAATATCCAGGGAACATTGTTGGCTAATGGCCCCTTCCGTGGCTACTAGTATCAGCCCCTAGCGGTCAGCTTTCCTTCTGCTGGTTATAATAATGACGCGGGAGCCCACACCATTTTTTTTTAAATTTCAGGCTCTGCCCACGTTCCAGACGTAGCAGCATTTTGGACGCATATTGTTTGCTGCTTCCAAAATGTTGCATTCTATTGAACGCGGTAAATCCACATGTGTTCACTGAACCATGCGGATTTACCGCATTCTATACTTTCTAGTGGTCACATTTCTGTTGCGGACACTAGCGACTCTGCAAGAGAATTTGACATGCTGCAGTCCTAAAAGACGCGCTGCATGTCAGTGTCCATGGGTGATCCGCAGCCTCTGATGCACGCATAGTGGACATGGAATTTCTAGAGATCCAATCCACTATGCTGTAACATCTGGACGCTGCGGGTTTGACGCTGTATAAACACGCAGCGTCAAATCTGCAGCTTCTCCTGACCGTTGCCACGTACACAAATTCACCTGCAGTATGTCAGTTTCTGTTGCGGACACGCCAGTCTCCGCTGCAGATTTTAATCAATGAAGTGTCATTATATGTGGTGGATTCACATGTACCGACAACAAAAGTGCGGCATTAGAACACCGCACCAAAAATACGTTGTGTCCTAAGCGCTGAGTGCTGATCGGGGGACATAGTGGCTATCGAACCAGCTGTGAGATGTTAATTATAGCCAGGGACCATGTTTGCCTATTGGCACCTTCCTAGGCTAAAATTAGCAGCTCACAGCAGTCGCATAAATTACATGAATAGAAACGCTAATGAAGATTGGGTGAATGGGACTAGCTGACACCTAGCTCATTTGTTTGGTTATGTCAAGGTGTCAATCAGACCTTTTCATGACCAAACTTAATTAAAGTAAAATAAAGAGTTAAATAACCACACAGACACAGTGTAAACACTTTAGTTGAAATACAACAGACACATTTTTTAATCATTTAAATGAACCAATATACTCACCACAGTTCTGATGGTAATCCAAGGGTTGAAGGAATGTCCCACCAAACAACTTTATTTAGCTCCAAAAAGCATTCATTGATGTACAAAACCGCAAGTAAAAAATGCATCAAAAACGCGTCAAATTTGCATTTGAAATCCGCATGCATTTTTTCTGCCAGGGAGAGGCAAAAACGCTCAGGAAATTTCTGCTTCAAATATGCATTGTGCGCACATAGCCTAAGACAGGAATAACTGTCCAGATGACAACCACCAGAGGTAAGGCTACAAAGCTGCTGAAAGTGTTTCTGTAATTCCCACTCATTTGTATGAGAGTTATGAAAATAATGGAGCTGAGCCGTCCTCGGATGTTTATGTAGACCAAACATTCTGGAATACGGGGTCTGGATAGAGTTATTCTGGTCTCATCCTTGTAAGGCTGATATGGGAATAAC
The DNA here is from genome assembly GCF_046119375.1 of Phyllobates terribilis. Taxonomy (NCBI): domain Eukaryota; kingdom Metazoa; phylum Chordata; class Amphibia; order Anura; family Dendrobatidae; genus Phyllobates; species Phyllobates terribilis. The sequence goes on from NW_027362765.1 coordinate 101,144,915, forward strand.
CATATAATATTAGAGGGGTTATTCAGCACTGATATATAGATGACATATTTGTAGGATAGACAATATTAGAACAGTGAGGTCGAACACATGATACCACCGATCAGCAGCGACACACAGATGTAAACAGTGTATGGTTCTGGAATAGCACAGTTTCAAACCTATGTAGTGGTAGTTCCAGGGTACTGCAGCTTAGCTACCTTCAATAGTAGCTGAGAAACTGAATTATGTCAAATCCTTTGGGAGCAATGCTGTTAAAAATAGGTAATGTATAGTGTTGAGCGAGCACTAAAATGCTCGGGTGCTCGAAGCTCGGGCCGAGCTCACCGTGATACTCGGGTGCTCGACCCGAGCAACGAGCCCAATGTTAGTCTATGGGAGACCAGAGCATTTTTGCGGCGGCACCCCCGGCATTCTGTAGAAAGCCTAAAAAGTGCCCAAAACGATAGTGACAGTGCTCAAAAGACATGGGGACAGCCTGAGCATCGCCCCAGGAAGCATTTCTGACCCCCAGGTCACTGCTGTCAACAACGTGATCAGAGGTATTAAACCACTTTTATGGGATCACAATAAAACGTTCAAAAACGAAACTGAAACGGTTTTCCTGTGAAATATGTTAAGGAACTTCCTTTCCAGGGTAAAGACTTGTGTATAAGGTAAAATAAATAAACAAAAACAAAAATACTCCTCCACACCTTGGGCTATGTTCACAAGTAGCATTTTTTATGCATTCTTGCACTTTTGTATTGCTTTCAACCGTGACAAATGCATTCACCAGGAAATGTCATTTTAACATTTTACAATCTTATCTGGCCATGTGCTGTGTGACACATGCATACAGTGCTGAAAAGACATGGGAACAGCATGGGGAAGAACCCTGGAAGCATCTCTGACACCCAGGTCACTGCCTAAAAGTGTGCCCATCAGAAGTGATCCTTTCCGCATCAGAAGATGCAGACTTGCAACTATCCCAGTGCAAGTCCTTGTCCCAGGGCAGTGTTCAATTGACCCACCCCCATTCCTTGCAATGCAAGCGCAAGTATGCAGCCTGCCACCCACCCACCCCCAGGCTGCAATACCATACTGCTGGCTTGCTTGCACTTGAAATGGGACCTTTTAGTTTGGCGGAGGCCGAAGCTGGCCACTACCTCATAGCTGCTTCAGCAGCGAGGTATCCATACTCAGTCCCCAGCCGGGTGTCCATACTCAGTTCCCAGCCGCCCCTATTTCTCCTTGAAACTTCCCCCACACTTTTCATAGCCTGACCTGCTTTAGGGCAGCATTGGACGAGCCCACCAGAGAACCAGACTCCTCTGGTGGGCCCTGGCTTCTCCATCAGGGGAGTTGAGAGTGCCAAGGTGAGGAGCATGATGATGATGATAGAAGTTAGCATCTGCTTTGTTTTCTTGGAATGCAAGCGTAAGTGTGCAACCTGCCACCCACCCACCCGCAGGCTGCAATACCATACTGCTAGCTTGCACTTGAAATGGGGCCTTTTAGTTTGGAGGAGGCCGAAGCTGGCCACTACCTCATGGCTGCTTCGGCAGCGAGGTATCCATACTCAGTCCCCTGCCGCCCGGCGGCCGGGTGTCCACGCTCGGTCCCCAGCCGCGAGGGGGCGGCCGGGTGTCCATACTCGGTCCCCAGCCGCCCCGCGGCCGGGTGTCCAGACACAGTCCCCTGGCTTCTCCATCAGGGGAGTTGAGAGTTCCAAGATGAGGAGCATGATGATGATGATAGAAGTTAGCGTCTGCTTTGTTTTCTTGGAATGCAAGCGCATGTATGTAGTAGTGGCTAGGCCTGAGGTGGTCAGCGTTTTGGCGCATATCCTACCTCCTCCGAGGATTGCTGGATGTTTTCCTGCTACTATCCCAGTTCTATGACTCCCATTAAAAAAAAGCTTCAGGTGATGAAAGATGGATGAGGTGGTGGCAAAGGAGAAAGAGCAGGAGGAACAGGGACCATTCACATCAATATCAGGCCAGTCAACCACACATGTCTTGTAGGATATGTTTCTGTACCAAAAGGAGCGGTTCAGCTACACAGTTAAAGGGCATGCAGTGAGTGCAATGCCTAACAAAAATTTCGAGGCACTCCAATGCCCCTTGGAAGTGACATGGAGGTCAGAGGGTCTTAACTAAACCGTTTTTTCCATTTATAGCAACTGGGTCTCCTGTGCACTGTTGGCCTAAGCAGTGAATGGAAGGCTTTCCAAAAATTATGAGGAACTGCAATGCCCCTTGAAACAGACGTGGATTACAGCATACTAAAGACCTTCTACCCATTATTGGGGAGTGGGTCTCCCTTAGTGTTCGCCTATGGAGGTCGCAGTAGCTTAACAAGACGGTTTTAATGCCCCTTGGAAGAACGGTGGAGGTCGCAGTAGCTTAACAAGATGGTTTTAATGCCCCTGGGGAATGTGGTGGAGGTCGCAGTTTCTTAACAAGACCATTTAAATGTCCCTTGGAAGAGCCATGCAGTACAGCATCTTAAAAACATTATTCCCATTATTGGGGAGTGGGTCTCCCATAGTCTTTGCCTATGCCTTCCAAGCAAAAGCTGCCAAAAATTAGGACCGAGGAACTTGCAATGCTGGCAAACAAGAGCCATGCAGTACAGCATCTTAAAAACATTATTCCCATTATTGGGGAGTGGGTCTCCCATAGTCTTTGCCTATGCCTTCCAAGCAAAAGCTGCCAAAAATTAGGACCGAGGAACTTGCAATGCTGGCAACACGGACCAAGGTCACCCTGGTGGTATAGTGGTGGTAGAGGCTGAGGATAAGGAGAAGAGCAAAATAGAGACGAAATGAGGAAGCGTATACCCATGTGTGGGTGTGAAGCGGTGTATGGGAATACACCTCCCAAAATAACACAGTGGATTTGACTTTATGTTACTCTGCTGTCATTTGGTGGTGATGAGAAGTCTGGCCCAACCAAGCACTTGTTCATTTTGATAAGGGTCAGCTTGTCAGCATTGTCAGTTGACAGGCGAATGCGCTTATCTGTTATAATTCCCCCAGCGGCACTAAAAACACGCTCCGGTAACACGCTAGCGGCAGGGCAGGCCAGGACCTCCAAGGCATACAGAGCGAGTTCATTCCAAGTGTCCAGCTTGGATACCCAATAATTAAATGGCACAGAGGAATCAAGGAGGACGCTGGTACAGTCGGCAAGGTACTCCCTCACCATCTTTTGAAACTTTCCACTCCTTGTGAGAGTACCCTGCGCCTCAGGGCCTGTAAGCTGGGCGGGTCTCAGAAAACTGTCCCAGAACGTTGACAGTGTTCCCCTGCCTCTGCTGGATTGGAGTTGCGTCTCTCTCGCCTGTATACCTTGGTTGGGCAACGAACTGTGACCTCTGCCGCTAGCATGTTCAGATGGGAATTTTTTTTAACAGTTCTGCAGCAAGGGCCTTCTGGTACTGCCCCATTTTTGTAGACCTCTCCACCTCAGGAAAAAGAGAGTGAAAGTTCTCCTTGTAGCGGGGGTCTACAAGTGTCACCAACCAGTAATGACTGTCACACAACATTTTGACAATGCGAGGGTCACGGTTAAGGCAGCGTAACATAAAGTCAGCCATGCGTGCCAGACTGGTAACAGGCAAGACTTCCGTGTCCTCACCAAGATGACGACTGACCATGCTCTCCTCCTCCTCCTCCTCCCCCCTGTCCTCAGGCCACCTACGCTGAACCGATGGTATGACAGTTGTACAGGTACTACCGTCTACAGCGTACGACACCAGCTTCTGTTCTTCCTCCTCCTCCTCCTCTCCCTCATTGTCCCCAATGCACGTTGGGATGAGATGAGGCTGGGCTATGTGTAATCGCCCGCTACGGCTTCTTGATCCATCTCATTATACTCTGGCTGCAATGCCTCCTCTTTAATTCTCTGCAGAGAGCGTTGCAAAAGACAGACAAGTGGGATGCTGACGCTAATGATGGCGTCATCGCAACTCACCATCTAGGTGGACTCCTCAAAGTTTGTCAGGATGGTACATATGTCAGACATCCAGGTCAACTCCTGAGGTCTTATGTGTGGAGTCTGACTTGAATATTGTCGGCCTTGTTGCAGCTGGTACTCTACAACTGCTCTCTTCTGCTCACAAATCCTTCGTAACATGTGGAGGGTAGAGTTCCAACGTGTGGGGACATCACACACCAGTCGGTGTGCCAGAAGCTGCAAACGCTGCTGCAACACAGCAAGGGCGGCGGAAGCTGTAGCCGACTTGCGAAAATGAGCTGACAGGCGGCGTACTTTGACGAGCAGATCTGGCAACTCGGGGTATGATTTAAGAAACCGCTGATCTTGCCTCGCCTCAGAGCTGCCACCAGGTAACGGGCATTGTCACACACGACCATGCCTGGATGTAGGTTCAGCGGTCTCAGCCACAGATCTGCCTGCTCTTTCACAGCTGTCCACAACTCACAAGCAGTGTGAGGTTTATCACCTAAGCTTATGAGTTTCAGCACAGCCTGTTGCCGCTTGACTGAGGCAGTACTGCAGTGCTTCCAGCTTGTAACTGATGTGGTGATCTCTGAGATGGAGGCTGAACATGAGGAGGAGGAGGATGATGCGCAGGAGCTGTACACTGTGGGGGCAACTCTGACTGACATAGGGCCCGCAATCCTCGGTGTGGGGAGGATGTGTTCCGTCCCAAGGTTCGACTGGGTCCCGGCTTCCACTATGTTTACCCAGTGTGCCGTCAGGGAGATGTACCGTCCCTGGCCACAAGCACTTGTCCACGTGTCCGTTGTCAGGTGGACTCTCCCAGTAACTGCGTTGTTGTGTAGTGCGGGCATGGCACACCGGGCAAAATAGTGTCGGCTGGGGACCGAGTACCGAGGGACGGCCACCGCCATAAGGTTGTTTAAGGATTCCGTCTCCACCAGCCTAAAATGGAGCATTTCCAACGCAAGCAGTCGTGAAATGTGCGAATTTAGGACTGTGGCCTGTGGGGCGTTGGCTGCGATTTTGCGCTTTCGTTCATAGCTCTGGGATATGGACAATTGAACGCTGCGGTGGGACGTGGACATGGACGTTGATGCTGTTTCTTGAAAAACTGCCATAACAAGTGAAGACTGAGAGGACAGGGGATTGCCTTGCACGCACAACAGGGGGTTCTATCACACGCACAACAGCGGAAGAAGCAGTGGTGACACCCGCTGACACTAGTCGTGGACCCTTGGGTTCGCCCCACAAAGTCGGGTGCTTTGCTGCCATGTGCCTGATCATGCCTGATCATGCTGTTGGTGGTCAGGCTGGTAGTTTTGTCACCGATGCAGGCCTGGCATGTGGTACAAATGGCCTTTTTGGGGTTATCAGCAGAATCTTTAAAAAAATTCCAGACTCTGAAAGGCCTGCCGGTTGTACTGGCAACGTCCCTCATGTTGGTGTTACAGGGAACTGTTGCCCGCCTTCTGTGTGCGGCCACCACACTGCTTCTTCCTGCATGTTGGGGTACTTTGCCTCCCTCCCCCTGTGTGCTGCTGGCCTCGCTCTGCGTGTCCTCCTGCCACGTTGGGTCAGTTACTAGATCATCCACCACCTCCTCCTCTTCCACTTGCGCACCACGATCCTCCTCCTCATTTCGTGGCAATTGTGTCTCGTCATCGTCCACCTCTTGTGACAAATTGCCAGAGTCGACTTCCTGTGGCTGGGGCTGTTCAAATATTTGGGCATCGCTACATGGGATCTCCTCTTCCACCACTTCAAGCGGAGCAGGCGAGGGGCAAAAATATGGAAATGGACCAGTGAACAGCTCTTCAGAGTGTCCAAGTGTGGGATCAGTTGCTGTCTGACAACACTCGGCATGGTGGGAGCATCAGGGTGAGGCGGAGTATGCGGTCGAGACTCACGGCTACTAAAACTTAACCGTGTGGAAGACAGACCAGAGGTGGTGGTGCTCAGGTAACTGGAAGTATTATCTGCTATCCAATTAATAACCTGTTCACACTGATCAGTTCGCAATACTGGTGTTGTAGTGTGCTTCCCTAGTCATTCGGTCAAGAAGTGGGAGCGAGAAGATGTGGCTGTTGGTTGTGGCACATTTTCACCTTGGCCACGGCCCCGTCTTCTACACGCACCATCACCAGAATGTCCAGTTCCACGTCCCTTACCACGCGCCTTGCCCATTGTAAATGAAGTAAAATAGCTTACACTCGCACTATCAATGGAAAAAGGGTTATAAAAAGATTAGAACCGTGGAACAGGAAAACCACAGTTCTATTTGTCTGGCCTACACCAGAATCTTTTAAACCGATATATTTGTGTCTGAACAGTCAGGGAGACACTATTACAGTTTTTTTTTACGGCAAAAAAATGCCAAAAGCAGGATAATACAGAGATTTGACCCGTGAAACTACAAAACCACAGTTCTATTTCTCTGGCTTACACCAGACTCTTTTAAACAGATATATTGGTGTCTGACCAGTCAGGGAGACACTATTACAGGTTTTTTTACGGCAAAAAATGCCAAAAGCAGGATAATACAGAGATTTGACCCGTGGAACTGCAAAACCACAGTTATAGTTATGTGGCGTACACCAGACAATTTTTTTTTTTGAATACCAAAAGGTTAATAAGACGCGTATTTGGACATTCTGACTGAGGGGAAAAAAAAATACAGGATTTAGATGAAGAAAAAAAAAAATTTTACCTGGCCCCTGAGACCAGGGTGATAAGTCTAGCAATTTGACCAGCAGGAGCACACAGGACTGTAATGCAGCGTTTGCTGGTATAACCACTGCGTCTCCTATACAGCCTGCCTGCCTGATATCTGGGATGGATATTAGTCCTAAGAAGGACTGTTTGTTTGATTTGGCAGGCTTTAGAGACCCTACACTACCTATTTCGCACTATATATCTCTCCCTAACTCAGCAGCACTGACCCTACAGTCATGGCCAAAAGTTTTGAGAATGACACCAAAATTATATTTTCACATGATCTGCTGGCCTCTGGTTTTTATTAGTGTTTGTCTGATGTTTATATCACATACAGAAATATAATTGCAGTCATATTATGAGTACCAATAGGTTATATTGACAGTTAGAATGAGTTAATGCAGCAAGTCAATATTTGCAGTGTTGCCCCTTCTTCTTCAAGACCTCTGTAATTCTCCCTGGCATGCTCTCAATCAACTTTTGGACCAAATTCTGACTGATAGCAGTCCATTCTTGCATAATCAATGCTTGCATTTTGCCAGAATTTGTTGGTTTTTGTTTGTCCACCCGTCTCTTGATGATTGACCACAAGTTCTCAATGGGATTAAGATCTGGGGAGTTTCCAGGCCATGGACCCAAAATCTCTATGTTTTGTTCCATGAGCCATTTAGTTATCACCTTTGCTTTATGGCAAGGTGCTCCATCATGCTGGAAAAGGCATTGTTGGGCGCCAAACTGCTCTTGGACGGTTGGGAGAAGTTGCTCTTGGAGGACATTCTGGTAACATTCTTTATTCATGGCTGTGTTTTTAGGCAAGACTGTGAGTGAGCCAATTCCCTTGGCTGAGAAGCAACCCCACACATGAATGGTTTCAGGATGCTTTACAGTTGGCATGAGACAAGACTGGTGGTATTGCTCACCTCTTCTTCTCCGAATAAGCTGTTTTCCAGCTGTCCCAAACAATCGAAAAGGGGATTCATCAGAGAAAATGACTTTGCCCCAGTCCTCAGCAGTCCACTCCCTGTACCTTTTGCAGAATATCAGTCGGTCCCTGATGTTTTTTCTGGAGAGAAGTGGCTTCTTTGCTGCCCTCCTTGAAACCAGCCCTTGCTCAAAGAGTCTCCGCCTCACAGTGCGTGCAGAAGCACTCACACCAGCCTGCTGCCATTCCTGAGCAAGCTCGGCACTGCTGGTAGTCCGATCCCGCAGCTGAAACAGTTTTAAGATACGGTCCTGGCGCTTGCTGGTCTTTCTTGGGTGCCCTGGAGCCTTTTTGACAACAATGGAAGCTCTCTCCTTGAAGTTCTTGATGATGCGATAGATTGTTGACTGAGGTGCAATCTTTGTAGCTGCGATACTCTTCCCTGTTAGGCCATTTTTGTGCAGTGCAATGATGGCTGCACGTGTTTCTTTAGAGATAACCATGGTTAACTGAAGAGAAACAATGATACCAAGAACCAGCCTCCTTTTAAAGTGTCCAGTGATGTCATTCTTACTTAATCATGACTGATTGATCGCCAGCCCTGTCCTCATCAACACCCACACCTGTGTTAATGGATCAATCACTAAAACGATGTTAGCTGCTCCTTTTAAGGCAGGACTGCAATGATGTTGAAATGTGTTTTGGGGGTTAAAGTTCATTTTCTGGGCAAATATTGACTTTGCAAGTACAGTAATTGCTGTTAAGCTGATCACTCTTTGACATTCAGGAGTATATGCAAATTGCCATTACAAAAAACGAAGCAGTAAACTTTGGAAAAATTACTATTTGTCTCATTCTCAATACTTTTGGCCATGACTGTACACTGATCCGGAGCGACTGTGTCCAAGATGGCGGCGCCCGGTTTTAAATACTCGAGGTGACGCTGTGTGGCCAGCCAATCACTGTAATGCCCACAAACAACATGGCTGCGGCATTACAGTGGCAGGCTGGCAATCCCTGCATGTTCATTGGCTCTGTAAAGAGCGCCAAACGTGCAGGGCGGAGACCCGAGCTCCCGCCCAAGTAACCTGGAAATGCTCGGTGCTCGCCGAACATCCCGAGTAGCGTGATGCTCAGGTGAGTAACGAGCAGTGTCGAGCATGCTCGCTCAACACTAGTAATGTATTAAAAAAAAACATAGTTGTAAATTAATGGTTGGATAGTATATAAATATCTTCAACAGACCCCATCAAAAAGATTTACATACTCTGGTGCCATTTTGTTTCGCATCGCTGTACCAAGGCTTTGGTGATAGACTTGGCCGTGGTGCAGTAAAAAATTAACTCCAGGCTTTTCAGCAGAAAGTATTTTTGCAGTACTGGTAAATGTAGGAGCTTTTTGGAGGTAAAGTATCTCGGAGAAGGAGAAATGGTACGGGTTTTTTTTATCTGAGTTTGGCCCTTTTTTCTGTACCAGAATGACTGTTCCCCTTTGCACTCAGAGAATTTCATGAAGACATGGGGTGATGAATTTGGTGCGGATAAAATTGCCTCAACCTCACCTCCATCCAACATCTTTGTGATGAATTAAAACACTAATTCCTGTAAAAGAAAGCTTCCATACCAGCTTTTCATGCAATTTGATTCAGCTCTGCTGAAATAGGTGAAACTGGGAAGGAACCGTGACGAGGCGTGTCAAGCCCACCCATCCAATTCATCAAAAGTGTTAACATTTTTTACGGCAAAAATGCTACTCCTTGACTGGAGCAGCATTTCTGGAGCGGCTTAGAACCACTTAGAACAGGGCCGGCTCCAGGTTTTCGTGGGTCCCGGGCGAAAGAGTCTCAGTGGGCCCCTTTAACACATACCACGATTCATGATGCACAGATACGGCAGAGAAATATAGATATATATAGAACAATGGCAAAGATTTCACTTCTTACATTACATGAGTGATATCTATTGTAAATTTTACAATAGCTCAGAAACCGGCGAATCATCGCAGCGCACAGTGCAGACCAGGCAATATAGTCCTCCATACAGTATTATGGGCACCACTAAGTCCTCCATACAGTATAATGGCCCCACATAGTCCTCTATACAGTATTATGGCCCCACATAGTCCTCCATACAGTATAATGGCCCCACATAGTCCACCATACAGTATTATGGCCCCACATAGTCCTCCATACAGTATAATGGTCCCACATAGTCCTCCATACAGTATAATGGTCCCACATAGTCCTCCATACAGTATAATGGCCCCACATAGTGCTCCATACAGTATAATGTGCCCACATAGTCCGCCATACAGTATAATGGGCCCCACATAGTCCTCCATACAGTATAATGGCCCCACATAGTGCTCCATACAGTATAATGTGCCCACATAGTCCGCCATACAGTATAATGGGCCCCACATAGTCCTCTATACAGTATAATGGGCTCACATAGTGCTCCATACAGTATAATGTGCCCACATAGTCCGCCATACAGTATAATGGCCCCACATAGTCCTCCATACAGTATAATGGGCTCCACATAGTCCTTCATACAATATAATGGGCCCCACATAGTCCTCCATACAGTATAATGGCCCCACATAGTGCTCCATACAGTATAATGGTCCCACATAGTCCTCCATACAGTATAATGGTCCCACATAGTCCTCCATACAGTATAATGGCCCCACATAGTGTTCCATACAGTATAATGTGCCCACATAGTCCGCCATACAGTATAATGGGCCCCACATAGTCCTCCATACAGTATAATGGGCCCCACATAGTCCGCCATACAGTATAATGGGCCCACATAGTGCTCCATACAGTATAATGTGCCCACATAGTCCGCCATACAGTATAATGGCCCCACATAGTCCTCCATACAGTATAATGGGCTCCACATAGTCCTTCATACAATATAATGGGCCCCACATAGTCCTCTATACAGTATAATGGCCCCACATAGTGCTCCATACAGTATAATGTGCCCACATAGTCCGCCATACAGTATAATGGCCCCACATAGTGCTCCATACAGTATAATTGGCCGCACATAGTCGTCCGTACAGTATAATGGCCCCACATAGCCCTCCATACAGTATAATGGACCCCACATAGTCTTCCATACAGTATAATGGGCCCACATAGTCCGCCATACAGTATAATGGGCCCCACATAGTCCTCCATACAGTATAATGGGCCCCACATAGTCCTCTATACAGTATAATGGGCCCACATAGTGCTCCATACAGTATAATGTGCCCACATAGTCCGCCATACAGTATAATGGCCCCACATAGTCATCCATACAGTATAATGGGCTCCACATAGTCCTTCATACAATATAATGGGCCCCACATAGTCCTCCATATAGTATAATGGCCCCACATAGTGCTCCATACAGTATAATGTGCCCACATAGTCCGCCATACAGTATAATGGCCCCACATAGTCCTCCATACAGTATAATTGGGCCCACATAGTCCTCCATACAGTATAATGGCCCCACATAGCCCTCCATACAGAAGAATGGGCCCCACATAGTCCTGACAGGAGCCATGGCAGTAACTCACCTAGTGACCCCACATAGTGGAGAGATGGGCACCAGGTGGTCAGACAATGCCAGGAGAAAGGGTCACATACCATTACAGTATAGCCCTCCTATAGCGGAGAAGACTGTCAACATCATCCCTGCCCCTGCCTGCCTGCCACTTCCTTCTCTGCCATTCCACACAGTCAGACAGGTCAGACCAGGATTTCCTGTAAGATGCTGCAGACAGACTGCAGACAGTGCTATGCTGACTATATATAATATATCTATGTCTTTCTATATATAGATACAGTTATATGAAAAAGTTTGGGCACCCCTATTAATCTTAAGCTTAATGTTTTCTTAAAATTGGTGTTTTTGCAACAGCTATTTCAGTTTGATATATGTAATAACTGTTGGACACAGTAATGTTTCTGCCTTGAAATTAGGTTTATTGTACTAACAGAAAATGTGCAATCTGCATTCAAACAAAATTTGACAGGTGCATAAGTATGGGCACCCTTATCATTTTCTTGTTTTAAATACTCCTACCTACTTTTTACTGACTTACTAAAGCACTTTTTTTGGTTTTGTAACCTCATTGAGCTTTGAACTTCATAGCCAGGTGTATGCAATCATGAGAAAAGCTACTTAAAGTGGCCACTTGCAAGTTGTTCTCCTGTTTGAATCTCCTCTGAAGAGTGGCATCATGGGCTCCTCAAAACAACTGTCAAATGATCTGAAAACAAAGATTATTCAACATAGTTGTTCAGGGAAAGGATACAAAAGGCTGTCTCAGAGATTTAACCTGTCAGTTTCCACTGTGAGGAACATAGTAAGGAAATGGAAGAACACAGGGACAGTTCTTGTTAAGGCCAGAAGTGGCAGGCCAAGAAAACATCAGAAAGGCAGAGAAGAAGAATGGTGAGATCAGTCAAGGACAATCCTCAGACCACCTCCAGAGAGCTGCAGCATCAACTTGCTGCAGATGGTGTCACTGTGCATCGGTCAACTATACAACGCACTTTGCACAAGGAGAAGCTGTATGGGAGAGTGATGCGAAAGAAGCCGTTTCTGCAAGCACGCCACAAACAGAGTCGGCTGAGGTATGCAAAAGAACATTTGGAGAAGCCAATTTCTTTTTGGAAGAAGGTCCTGTGGATTGATGAAACCAAGATTGAGTTGTTTGGTCATACAAAAAGGCGTTATGCATGGCGGCAAAAAAACACAGCATTCCAAGAAAAGCACTTGCTACCCACAGTAAAATTTGGTGGAGGTTCCATCATGCTTTGGGGCTGTGTGGCCAATGCCGGCACCGGGAATCTTGTTAAAGTTGAGGGACGCATGGATTCCACTCAGTATCAGCAGATTCTTGACAATAATGTTCAAGAATCAGTGATAAAGTTGAAGTTACGCAGGGGATGGATATTTCAGCAAGACAATGATCCAAAACACCACTCCAAATCTACTCAGGCATTCATGCAGAGGAACAATTACAATGTTCTGGAATGGCCATCCCAGTCCCCAGACCTGAATATCATTGAACATCTGTGGGATCATTTGAAGAGGGCTGTCCATGCTCGGCGACCATCAAACTTAACTGAACTGGATTGTTTTGTAAAGAGGAATGGTCAAAAATACCTTCATCCAGGATCCAGGAACTCATTAAAAGCTACAGGAAGCGACTAGAGGCTGTTATTTTTGCAAAAGGAGGATCTACTAAATATTAATGTCACTTTTCTGGTGAGGTGCCCATACTTATGCACCTGTCAAATTTTGTTTGAATGCAGATTGCACATTTTCTGTTAGTACAATAAACCTCATTTCAAGGCAGAAACATTACGGTGTCCAACAGTTATTACATATATCAAACTGAAATAGCTGTTGCAAAAACACCAATTTTTATAAAACATTAAGCTTAAGATTAATAGGGGTGCCCAAACTTTTTCATATAACTGTACATGATGATGCATGTGACTGTCACTGTAGCTATATATAGAGAGACGTTGCATAAGAAATGCAGTCTCTGGTAGTCAGATAAAGTTACCGGCAGTCGGTGTTTGCTGGCTGTGGCTGGCGCTTGAATACTGAGGAGCTCGAGCTCGGAGGAGGGACCCAGGCTGAAGGCCGCACATGCTCTGTAGACAGTTGAGAATAGATGGTGCCATCATCTAACTGGATGTCTGCACTGCCGGCGCATGCTCTCTGCGGCATCGGGAGGCTAAGAATGCATCTGCGGCTCTGCCGGCCAGCGGTAACCCAGGATGCCGCGGGCAGCACCAGCGTTCACATAGCAGCCAACCAAGATGAGTGGGCCCCCCCGCTGTCCAGGGCCCTGGCACTTGCCCAGGTGTGCCAGGTGGTGACGCCGGCCTTGACTTAGAAGATGCACCAAATTCATTAAGTGACATGCACCTCTTAATGAATTTGGAGCCTTCTATTCCAGAAAAACGGGCTTAACGCAATGATGTGCTGCACCAGCCTTGATGAATCGGCCACATAATCTTTTTTCCCAACTTTAGTCATCTAACCTCAGAAATGTACAATAAATCCTCACATACACTCTAAAATTTTGTGAAAGGCCTTCCCAAAAGAGTGAGGACTGTTATCATAAAGGGGGTTTTTGGGCCAAGCAGCAACTTTGGCAGTGATTGTAAGGCTATGTTCACACATGTTGGGTTTTTCAAATTTTTTGTGCTGCAGATTTTTATGCAAATTTTCAGCTGCGTTTTGCAGTACCAGCAAAGTTTATGAGAAACCAATATTCTCTGTTCACACATCTTGTTTTTTTTGTTGTTGCATATTTTGTGCCTTGGTTGGGTTTTTGGAAAATAAAGCATGTCACTTCTTTCAGCGTTTTTTCGCACCAAAAACTCACCAAAATTTGCATCAGCGTTTTTTCAGCGTTTTTGATGGCAAAATAGAATGGGGTTCTTTTTTTGACAGAACTTTATGTACATACATAAATAGAGACAGAAGGACAGTGAAAAAAACGCTGAAAAAATGCACAAAAAACACATAAAAAAACCGCAGCAAAACCTGCGTTTTTGACGCAGCTGATTTCCTGCCAGAGATTAGGTTTTGCAGCAGATTTGTGACTCTGAAAAACCCAACATGTGTGAACATAGCCTAACATACTGAATACGAACAGCATGTAATATACATACTGCTAGGATTCTGCTGCTAGCTGGTTCGAGCTATTGTCATGTGACTGCTCATATGTGATTTGTATACTTGTGGTCACGTGCAGACTAGATTCTCTTCCTGCTTCTCGCAATGGAACACATGACCACAGTTATGCAAATCGCATATGACTGGTCATGTGACAGCTGCTCAGACCGGCAAGTGGACCAGAATCCAAGCAGTATGTATTTTGCACACTATTAACATTTGGCATAATATAGACCCTAATGAAATTCATTCTTGTGTCCAGAAGACCACTTTGACTTACACATGACTTCCAGCCACATCATAGCATTTAATTTAGGCCATTTAGTATTTGTAAGCCAAAACCAGGAGTGGGTGATAAATACAGAAATGGTGACGTGTTTCTTTTCCTCTGATTATTCCACTCCTGATTTTGGCTTACAAATACTGAGGTAAATTATTGACCAAATACTGAACGTGTGAAAGTGGCCTTATGCTTTATAGCAACATTGCATCTAATGATTTTCAATGGGGTTGCATTGTGACACACAACCTAAGGCAGAGATTGGCGAACTGTGGCCTGTGGGCCACATCCAGCCGGCCCGCGGACCGAGACAGCCGAAGGGCTGAAACAGTGACCCACGAGCCGCACTCTGCCCTCGCCCGCCGCCCCATGTCACCTCTATCCGCAACCTTGGGATGCTGAGAGTGGTGAATACATTGGTAGAAGACAGTGCTGCCTGCTCCATTTTCCACCAATCAGCCTGTGAGAGAGCAGTCATGATGACTTCACTTAATTGCGTCAACTGGGCACTGCAGAGATTCAGTGCATCGGAGAGGGCAGAGCTCCGAGGGAATGGGAGCAAGGTGAGTATGTGGTGTTGTTTTTTTTCATGTGTATGGGATGTTTGTATGTATATAGAAGGCTATGTGGGGCTCATTCTGTATATAAAGAGGCTACGTGGGGGCTCATATTGTATATAAGAGGCTATGTGAGGATCATGCTGTATATAGAGAGGCTATGTTGGGGCTCATACTGTATATAAGAGGCAATGTGGGGGCTCATGCTGTATATAGAGAGGCTATGTGGGGCTCATTCTGTATATGAGGCCATGTAACATAGTAACATAGTTTTTAAGGTTGAAGGAAGACTAAGTCCATCTAGTTCAACCCATAGCCTAACATGTTGATCCAGAGGAAGGCAAAAAAAAACCATGTGGCAAACACTAAGCTCCACATTGGGGAAAAAAATTCCTTCCCGACTCCATACGACAATCAGACTAGTTCCCTGGATCAACGCCCTATCAAGGAATCTAGTATTTATAACCTGTAATATTATACTTTTCAATAAAGGCATCCATGCCCTTCTTAAATTTTAACAGTGAATCACTCATTACAACATCATGCGGCAGAGAGTTCCGTAGTCTCACTGCTCTTACAGTAAAGAATCCCCGTCTGTGATTATGATTTAACCTTCTTTCCTCCAGACGTAGAAGATGCCCCCTTGTCCCCGTCTCAGGCCTCAGAGTAAAAAGATCAGTAGAAAGGTCTTTGTACTGTCCCCTCATATACTTGTACATAGTAATAAGATCATGTGGGGCTCATGCTGTATATGGGAGGCTATGTGGGGCTCATGCTGTATATGGGAGGCTATGTGGGGCTCATGCTGCATATGGTAGGCTATGTGGGGCTCATGTTGTATATAGGAGGCTATTTGGGGGCTCATACTGTATGTAGAGGGGTTATGTGGTGGTTCATACTGTATATAGGAGTCTGTGTGTGGGCTCTTACGATACATAGGGGACTGAGTGTAGGCTCATACAGTAGATAGGTAATGTCAGCATACTTAATTCTGATCAATATTAAGTCATACAATTAGTATAAAATAATTATAATTAATATACTAATATTGAGAAGAATTAATTTCAGCCTATTTGTTCAGCTCTCCACAACAGTCACGATCTCTCATTTGGCCCCTCAGGAAAATTAATTGCCCACCCCTGACCTAACAGGACCACTAAACGACCACCACAAGAAATCCAAACCTGTTGGATTTTTGGTTACAGGTAACTTTGTTTCCATGTATTTAATGGGGTTGTCCACTACTAGGACAACCCCTTCTTGAACTAAATGTTTGGCCCCAATAAAATTAAAAAAAACTATACTCACCTCCCGTGCTGGCGCCATTCCCGTGGTGTCAGCACTTGCCCTCCATGCTGTTGTTGTGACATGTGACGCCGGCACCCAATCAGCGCTGGCGTCACTGTCTCCGCATATGGATTGAACATGGAGAGGTAGTGAGAGAGCAGCTGCAGCCCGGACTTCCTCTTTATGTTCAATCCATACATAAGGTGGGGACAGTGACGCCAGCGTTGATTGGGTGCTGGGCACCATGTGTCAATCCACTGCACCAGAGCTCCGGGACCACAAGTGCTGACACTGCTGGAAAGGGGTTGTCCACTACTCGAACAGCACCTTCTCAATTCCTATGTTTTCCCTTGTAAAATAATAACACTTCACCTCCTAGCTCTCCCAATGTTACATGATCCGCAGCTGCTTCACTCTCCGTGCCTTCATAAGTATCACATATATTCGGAGGAAGCTCTCCCTTCCTCTGGATATATGTGATTTGTCTCAAGGCGGGGAGAGTGAAGCAGCCACTGACTGGCTGCAGGGATCATGTGACGTAACAATGCCATGCGAGCCCAGGAAGACACAGTGCTGATACTGCAGAAACAGCGCCGGCACTGGAGGTTAGTATACTGTGGGTATAGAAAGTATTCAGACCCCTTTAAATTTTTTACTTTTGTTTGATTGCAGCCATTTGGTAAATTCTAAAAAGTTCTTTTCTTTTCTCATTAAAGTACACTCTGCACCCCATCTTGACTGAAAAAAACATGTAGAAATTTTTGCAAATTTCTTAAAAAAGAAAAACTGAAATATCACATGGTCATGAGTATTCAGACCCTTTGCTCAGCACTGAGTAGAAGCACCCTTTTGAGCTAGTACAGCCATGAGTCTTTTTGGGAATGATGCAACAAGTTTTTCACACCTGGATTTGGGGATCCTCTGACATTTTTACTAGCAAATCCTCTCCAGTTCCGTCAGGTTAGATGGTGAACATTGGTGAACAGCCATTTTCAGGTCTCTCCAGAGATGCTCAATTGGGATTAGGTCAGGGCTCTGGCTGGGCCAGTCAAGAATGGTCACAGACATGTTCTGAAGCCACCCCTTTGTTACTTTAGCTGTGTGCTTAGGGTCATTGTCTTGTTGGAAGGTGAACCTTCGGCTAAGTCTGAGGTCCAGAGCACTCTGGAAGAGGTTTTCATCTAGGATATCTCTGTACTCCGCATTCATGTTTCCTTCAATTGCAACCAGTCGTCCTGTCCCTGCAGCTGAAAAACACCCCCATAGCATGATGCTGCCACCATGTTTCACTGTTGGGATTGAATTGGGCAGGTGATGAGCAGTGCCTGCTTTTCTCCACACATACCGCTTAGAATTATCACCAAAATGTTCTATCTTTGTCTCATCAGACCAGAGAATCTTATTTCTCAGTCTGGGAGTCCTTCATGTGTTTTTGAGCAAACTCTATGTGGGCTTTCATATGTCTTGCACTGAGGAGAGGCTTCCGTTGGGCCACTCTGCCATAAAGGCCCGACTGGTGGAGGGCTGCAGTGATAGTTGACTTTGTGGAACTTTCTCCCATCTCCCTACTGCATCTCTGGAGCTCAGCCACAGTGATCTTGGGGTACTTCTTTACCTCTCTCACCAAGGCTCTTCTCCCACAATTGCTCAGTTTGGCTGGACAGCCAGGTCTAGGAAGACTTCTGGTGGTCCCAAACTTCTTCCATTTAAGGATTATGGAGGCCACTGTGCTCTTAGGAGCCCTGAGTAATGCAGAAATTCTTTTATAACCTTGGCCAGATCTGTGCCTTGCCACAATTCTGTCTCTGAGCTCCTTGGGCAGTTCCTTTGAGCTCATGATTCTCATTTGGTCTGACATGCACTGTGAGCTGTGAGGTCTTATATAGACAGGTGTGTGCCTTTCCAAATCAAGTCCTATCAGTTTAATTAAACACAGCTGGACTCCAACGAAGGAGTAGAACCATCTCAAGGAGGATCACAAGGAAATGGACAGCATGTGACTTAAATATGAGTGTCAGAGGAAAGGGTCTGAATACGTATCACCATGTGATATTTCAGTTTTTCTTTTTTAATAAATTTGCAAAAGTTTTACATTTCCGGGGTTTTTTCAGTCAAGATGGGGTGCACTTGAGTGTACTTTAATGAGAAGAAAAATTAACTTTTTAGAATTTACCAAATGGCTGCAATGAAACAAAGAGTGAAAAATTTAAAGGGGTCGGAATACTTTCCCTACCCACTGTAAATGTTATTATTTTACAAGGGGAAACATAGGGATTCAGAAGGAGTTGTCCGAGTAGTGGAAAACCCCTTTAAGTGAAAAATGCGTGCGACTCACATGCTACACGTTTTCAATTAGACTGTATTTTTTACAGCAAAATTACAAGTCTTAAGTAGCTATGCAACAGCAAATCGCATAATTGTTTTTGGTCTCCTGACCTGGTCTGACACTTGCTGTTGTGCGAAACATGTTGCTATTCAGCCCTCCTCTAAAATAGTTATGCAACTAAAGTTCAGCCAAATCGCAAAAGGATTGCAGGCGAGTTGCAATTGTGCACGTCTTCCACTGTCGTCTATGGTAGGAACAGGTTTGGATGATTTAGGATATAAAGTCGCAATGCAAACCTATTGACTTTCTTTAGATGCAATGTTACGATGCAATAGTGTGACCTCTCTTGATCTTGTTGCACGACAAAGGATTCCTTGTAGCTCTAAGGTCCAATATATAAAATGTGACTTTGGGATCTATGGAGATCAAACTTTTATGTGTCTTCCTTGAAGTGTTAAAAGTGGAAGAAACCCTCAATTATTATGCTAACTTTGATAACAGGAAGTCAGCACAGCTTTTCCCAATTAAGCCATTATTCTCATTGGGGAAGTATGACTCCGTCACGTGAAACATCCTACATTTTCTGGTGCTGACACGTATCAGTGATGTTATCCTCAGAAAAATCCTGCTGCACTCCAGCTGCCCTCATGGGGAGCAATACTGCCATCAGCTTGGAGCAACCGGCCAAAGTGTAAACTTGGCCTCCCTTTGAAAAGCTGGAATAAACGCACCTACTTTGATTAGAAGTGGTACCAAAAGTGACTCCCAAATAGTCATCCGTGGCCTACATAGCTTGAATTTCCTAAGCTAGCTGCCGTCTATACAACTAGCCAAAGATACCAGAATGCTAGACATCAAATTAATCTCATTGTGCACCCTTTAAGCTGGTCATAAGAGCTTATGTTCTACATGAGAGAGGACCCCGCTGACCAGAAGAATTTACACTCTAAGGCCACAGCCCCACTATCAGTATTTGGTCAGTATTTTTTCTCAGGAGTGGGAGCCTAAATCAGGCGAGGAACAATCAGAGAGAATGTATAATAGAAACAAGTAACCAATTCTGCATTTATCACCCACTCCTGATTTTGGCTCCCACTCCTGAGAAAAATATTGACCAAATACTGATAGTGGGGCCGTGGCGTAAAGGAGATGACCCCACTCACCATAAGAACTTGCATTGTACAAGAGAGAAGACTCCACTGATTCTAAGAACTTACACTCTACAGGAGAGGACCTCGCTGACATAGGACCCCGCACCTTACTACCTAACCACCTTACAGCATAGGACCCCATTGATTCTACAGGAGGGGACCTAGCTGACTCTGCAGGAGAGGACACCACCAACCATAAGAGCTTCCACTATACAGGAGAGAGGACCCTGTTTCTAACAATAAGAGTTAACACTCTACACAAGTGAGCACCCTGCTGACCATAAGAACTTACGTCAGTGACTCTATGAGTTTACACTCTACAGGGAGAGGACTCCGATGAACATAAGAACTTACACTCTACAGGAGAAGACCCCGCTGACTCTACAAGAGAGGAGCCAGCTAATTGTACAGGAGAGGACTCAGCTGACTGTACAGGAGAGGACTCCATGGACAATATGAGCTTACACTGTACAGGAAAGGACCCTGCTGACCATTAGAACTTCACTCTAGAAGAGAGGACCCTTCTTACCAAAAGAGCTTACACTCTACAGGAGAGGACCCAGCTGACCATTAGAACTTACACTCTACTGGAGAAAATTGGTTGCGCAAACCTACAGAACATGTCATCTGAGGTAATATGGATAAATTGAGTAGTTATTAGTGTTGAGCGAGCACTAAAATGCTCGGGTGCTCGAAGCTCGGGCCGAGCTCACTGTGATACTCGGGTGCTCGACCCGAGCAACGAGCCCAATGTTAGTCTATGGAAGACCTGAACATTTTTGCGGCGGCTCCCCCGGCAGTCTGTAGAAAGCCTAAAAAGTGCCCAAAACGATAGTGACAGTGCTCAAATGACATGGGGACAGCATGGGGATCGCCCCTGGAAGCATTTCTGACCCCCAGGTCACTGCTGTCAACAACGTGGTCAGAGGTATTAAGCCACTTTTACAGGCTCACAATAAAACGTTCAAAAACGAAAGTGAAAGTGCTTTCCTGTGAAATATGTTAACCCCTTAACGACCATGGGTCTTTCTGTTTTTGTGTTTTCCTTTTTTGCTCCCCTTCTTCCCAGAGCCAGAACTTTTTTAATTTTCGTTCAATATGGCCATGTGAGGGCTTATTTTTTGCGGGACGAGTTGTACTTTTAAACACCATCACTGGTTTTACCATATCGTGTGCTGGAAAATGGGAAAAAAATTCCAAGTGCAGTGAAACTGCAAAAAAAATGCAATTCCACAGTTGTTTTTTGGGTCCTTTTTTTACCACGTTCACAGATTGCTAAAACTGACCTGCCATCATTATTTTCCAGGTCGTTACGAGTTCATAGACACCAAACATGTATAGGTTCTTTTTTATTTAAGTGGTGAAAAAAAAATCCAAAGATTGCTAAAAAAAACCAAAAAAATGACGCCATTTTCCGAGACCCTTAGCTTCTCCATTTTTCGGGATCTGGGGCCAGGTGAGGGCTCATTTTTTGCGTGCCGGGCTGACATTGTTATT
The DNA here is from genome assembly GCF_046119375.1 of Phyllobates terribilis. Lineage (NCBI taxonomy): Eukaryota > Metazoa > Chordata > Amphibia > Anura > Dendrobatidae > Phyllobates > Phyllobates terribilis. The sequence goes on from NW_027362765.1 coordinate 101,166,298, forward strand.
GATACCATTTTGGGGTAGATCCGATGTTTTGATCGCCCGTTATTGCATTTTATTGCAAAGTTGTACCGACCAAAAAAACTTAATTCTGTTTAAAAAAATTTTCTCGTTACGCCGTTTACTGATTGTATTAATTCTTCTTTTATATTGATAGATCGGGCGATTCTGAACGCGGCGATACCAAATATGTGTATGTGGGTTTTTTTTTTATATATATATATATTTTATCTTGAATGGGGCGAAAGGGGGGTGACTTAAACTTTTATATATTTTTTATTTTTTTAAAAACTTTTTTTTTACACTTTCTGCTTGCTTCTATAGTCTCCAGAGGAGACTAGAAGCAGCAGTTGTCTGATTGCTTCTACTGCATACAAGCGATGAGCAGATCACTTGTATGCAGGAGAAATGCTCACTTGCTATGAGCGCTGACCACTAGGTGGCGCTCATAGCAATTGAGACATGACAACCACAGGCGTCTGCTGCAGACCCTGAGTTGTCATGCCCACCCATTGGTGACCCGCTATCACGTGACGGGGTCACTGATGGGCGGGGCTTAGGACTCCCGGAAGCGCGAGTTAAATGCCACTGTCAGAGATTTAACATGTTAACAGCCGCGGGTGGATTGCGATTCCAATAATCAGCTGACATGTGCTCGCTTCAGTGCGGGCTCACCACCGGAGCCCCCGCTGAACCGGCCTTCCCGACCTGGTGCGTACTATTACTGACCAGGTCGGAAAGGGGTTAAGGAACATCCTTTCCAGGGTAAAAACTTGTGTATAAGGTAAAATAAATAACCAAAAACAAAAATACTCCTCCACACCTTGGGCTATGTTCACAAGTAGCATTTTTCATGCGTTTTTGCACTTTTGTATTGCTTTCAACCGTGACAAATGCGTTCACCGGGAAATGTCATTTTAACATTTTACAACCTTATCTGGCCATGTGCTGTGTGACACATGCATGCAGTGCTGAAAAGACAAGGGATCAGCATGGGGAAGACCCCTGGAAGCATCTCTGACCCCCATGTCACTGTCTAAAAGTGTGCCCATCAGAAGTGATCCTTGCCGCATCAGAAGATGCAGACTTGCAACTATCCCCGTGCAAGTCCTTGTCCCAGGGCAGTGTTCAATTGTACCTCCCCCATTCCTTGCAATGCAAGCGAAAATATGCAGCCAACCACCTACCCACCCGCAGGCTGCAATACCATACTGATAGCTTTCACTTGAAATGGGGCCTTTTAGTTTGGAGGAGGCCGAAGCTGGCCACTACCTCATGGCCGCTTCGGCAGCGAGGTATCCATACTCTGTCCCCAGCCGCCCGGCGGCCGGGTGTCCACGCTCGGTCCCCAGCCGCCAGGTGGCGGCCAGGTGTCCATACTCGGTCCCCAGCCGCCCTGATTTCTCCTGTCACCTGCCCCCACACTTTTCTTAGCCTGGCCTGCTTTAGGGCAGCATTGGACGAGCCCACCAGAGAACCAGACTCCTCCGGTGGGCCCTGGCTTCTCCATCAGGGGAGTTGAGAGTGCCTAGGTGAGGAGCATGATGATGATGATAGAAGTTAGCATCTGCTTTGTTTTCTTGGAATGCAAGCGCATGTATGTAGTAGCGGCTAGGCCTGAGGGGGTCTGCATTTTGGCGCATATCCTACCTCCTCCGAGGATTGCTGGATGATTTCCTGCTACTTTCCCAGTTCTATGACTCCCGTTAAAACAAAGCTTCAGGTGATAAATGATGGATGAGGTGGTGGCAAAGGCGAAAGAGCAGGAGGAAAGGGGACCATTCACATCAATATCAGGCCAGTCAACCAGATATGTCTTGTAGGATATGTTTCTGTAACAAAAGGAGCGGTTCGGCTACACAGTTATAGGGCATACAGTGAGTGCAATGCCTACCAAAAATTTCGAGCCACTCCAATGCCCCTTGGAAACGACATGGAGGTCAGAGGGCGTTAACTAAACCTTTTTTTCGATTTATAGCAACTGGGTCTCCCGTGCACTGTTGGCATAAGCAGTGAATGGAAGGCTTTCCAAAAATTATGAGGAACTGCAATGCCCCTTACAAGAGCCATGTGTGGCACCCCAGGGGTCTGGTCACCACAGTAATAGAGATATTACGTCGGAGAGCAAGTGGGAGGTTTCCTGGTCAGGATCCCTTAAACATGCAACATCCTCCTGCCCCAGTCCTGGGAGGGGCGAATTCTGCCCTTATAAACTGGATCTGGGGCGGGGTTGAGTGAGTCAGAGAACAGTCAGAGTCAGAGTGAGAGCAATGGAAAGTAACAGCAAGGAGCTCTGTAGGAGCTAGGAGCTAAAGACCAGGGGCTGGAAGCTGAGCAGAGCTCGCCCTGGCAGAAAACAATAGGAACCGGACACAGGAGTCCGAAGCTGTGAGGACTTATATATCCAGCAGCAGAAACCAGCCAGCAGGGGATTTCAGGTCCTCTGGCCATAGAAGCCCGGAGGCTCAGTCACAAGCAAGGGACCAGCACCGCCGTCGTGGAGCGGAGGCTAACAGAAGGCCCCAAGTCACCAGCCATACGGGTGAGCACTACACGGTACACTCAGGGACGTGGGCTACTTCTACCCGCTTACAGCAAGGTAGCCAGGAAGAGTGTAGACAGACGGGGAGGCCTACAACTCCACCTGGCCAGGGGAACTCCTGCTTGCTCACAGACTGACCAGGCCTCTTATGCTAGCCAGTACTCCCGGGAGGGTCTACCTTATAATCATCAGTAAAGACCCTGAACTGCACTGCAAAGACTCTGAGTCGTTCCTGCTGCGCTCGTGCACCATCACCCCCATCATCCACACTCACTGCCCTGAGGCTATACTCCTCCCGAGGGGAGTTATCCCATTCTCTGCTGCGCACACAACACCAGCCTCAGCGGTCTGCCTCGCAGCGGTGGTACTCCCTGACCACAATACACGGGTGGCGCAGTCGGACAATTAACCTTAAAACCTAAGAAAGACTGCCACTGGTTTGACCAGCCTGAGCCACGGGACCGGGTCACCGCCACGGAGACTACAGACCCCAGAGACCCGGCACCGGGTATCCCACACACGTGTACACACGGCCCAGGGGGTGCGTCACATGCAGTACAGCATATTACAAACATAAGTCCCATTATTGGGGAGTGGGTGCCCCATAGTATTTGCTTATGCCTTGCAAGCAAAAGCTGCCAAAAATTAGGACGGAGCAACTTGCAATGCCCCTTACAAGAGCCATGCAGTACAGCATATTACAAACATAAGTCCCATTATTGGGGAGTGGGTCTCTCATAGTATTTGCTTATGCTTTCCCAGCAAAAGCTGCCAAAAATTAGGATGGATCAACTTGCCATGCCCCTTACAAGAGCCATGCAGTACAGCATATTACAAACATAAGTCCCATTATTGGGGAGTGGGTGTCCCATAGTATTTGCTTATGCCTTGCAAGCAAAAGCTGCCAAAAATTAGGACGGAGCAACTTGCAATGCCCCTTACAAGAGCCATGCAGTACAGCATATTACAAACATAAGTCCCATTATTGGGGAGTGGGTGTCCCATAGTATTTGCTTATGCCTTGCAAGCAAAATCTGCCAAAAATTAGGACAGAGCAACTTGCAATGCCCCTTACAAGAGCCATGCAGCACAGCATATTACAAACATAAGTCCCATTATTGGGGAGTGGGTCTCCCATAGTATTTGCTTATGCTTTCCCAGCAAAATCTGCCAAAAATTAGGACGGAGAAACTTGCAATGCCCCTTACAAGAGCCATGCAGTACAGCATATTACAAACATAAGTCCCATTATTGGGGAGTGGGTCTCCCATAGTATTTGCTTATGCTTTCCCAGCAAAAGCTGCCAAAAATTAGGACGGAGCAACTTGCAATGCCCCTTACAAGAGCCATGCAGTACAGCATATTACAAACATAAGTCCCATTATTGGGGAGTGGGTCTCCCATAGTATTTGCTTATGCTTTCCCAGCAAAAGCTGCCAAAAATTAGGACGGAGCAACTTGCAATGCCCCTTACAAGAGCCATGCAGTACAGCATATTACAAACATAAGTCCCATTATTGGGGAGTGGGTGTCCCATAGTATTTGCTTATGCCTTGCAAGCAAAAGCTGCCAAAAATTAGGACAGAGCAACTTGCAATGCCCCTTACAAGAGCCATGCAGTACAGCATATTACAACCATCAGTCCCATTATTGGGGAGTGGGTGTCCCATGGTATTTGCTTATGCTTTCCCAGCAAAAGCTGCCAAAAATTAGGACGGAGGAACTTGCAATGCTGGCACCCTGGTGGTATAGTGGTGGTGGAGGCTGAGGATAAGGAGAAGATGTTACTCTGCTGTCATTTGGTGGTGATGAGAAGTCTGGCCTAATCCAGCCCTTGTTCATTTTGATAAGGGTCAGCTTGTCAGCATTGTCAGTTGACAGGCGAGTGCGCTTATCAGTTATAATTCCCCCAGCGGCACTAAAAACACGCTCCGATAACACGCTAGCGGCAGGGCAGGCCAGGACCTCCAAGGCGTACAGAGCGAGTTCATTCCAAGTGTCCAGCTTGGATACCCAATAATTAAAAGGCACAGAGGAATCACGGAGGACGCTGGTACGATTGGCAAGGTACTCCCTCACCATCTTTTGAAACTTTCCACTCCTTGTGAGAGTACCCCGCGCCTCAGGGCCTGTAAGCTGGGCGAGTGTCAGAAAACTGTCCCAGAACGTTGACAGTGTTCCCCTGCCTCTGCTGGATTGGAGTTGCATCTCTCTCGCCTGTACGCCTTGGTTGGGCAACGAACTGTGACCTCTGCCTCTAGCGAGTTCAGATAGGAATTTTTTTAAGAGTTCTGCAGCAAGGGCCTTCTGGTATTGCCCCATTTTTGTAGACCTCTCCACCTCAGGAATAAGAGAGTGAAAGTTCTCCTTGTAGCGGGGGTCTACAAGTGTCACCAACCAGTAATGACTGTCACCCAACATTTTGACAACGCGAGGGTCACGGTTAAGGCAGCGTAACATAACGTCAGCCATGCGTGCCAGACTGGTAATGGGCAAGATTTCCGTGTCCTCACCAAGATGACGACTGACCATGCTCTCCTCCTCCTCCTCTTCCTCCTCCCCCTTGTCCTCAGGCCACCCACGCTGAACCGACGGTATGACACTTGTACAGGTACTACCGTCTACAACGCATGATAGCAGCTCCTGTTCTTCCTCCTCCTCCTCCTCCTCTCCCTCATTGTCCCCCAATGCACGTTGGGATGAGATGAGGCTGGGCTGTGTGTAATCGCCTGCTACGGCTTCTTGATCCATCTCATCATACTCTGGCTGCAATGCCTCCTTTTAATTCTCTGCAGAGAGCGTTGCAAAAGACAGACAAGTGGGATGCTGACACTAATGATGGCGTCATCGCCACTCACCATCTTGGTGGCCTCCTCAAAGTTTGTCAGGATGGTACATATGTCAGACATCCAGGTCCACTCCTGAGGTCTTATGTGTGGAGTCTGACCTGAATATCGACGGCCTTGTTGCAGCTGGTACTCCACAACTGCTCTCTTCTGCTCACAAATCCTTTGCAACATGTGGAGGGTAGAGTTCCAACGTGTGGGGACATCACACACCAGTCGGTGTGCCGGAAGCTGCAAACGCTGCTGCAACACTGCAAGGGCGGCGGAAGCTGTAGCCGACTTGCGAAAATGAGCTGACAGGCGGCGTACTTTCACGAGCAGATCTGGCAACTCGGGGTACGATTTAAGAAACCGCTGAACCACGAGGTTAAGCACATGAGCCAGGCATGGTACGTGTGTGATCTCACCTCGCCTCAGAGCCGCCACCAGGTTACGGCCATTGTCACACACGACCATGCAGGGATGTAGGTTCAGCGGTCTCAGCCACAGATCTGCCTGCTCTTTCACAGCTGTCCACAACTCACAAGCAGTGTGAGGTTTATCACCTAAGCTTATGATTTTCAGCACAGCCTGTTGCCGCTTGGCGGAGGCATTACTGCAATGCTTCCAGCTTGTAACTGATGTGGTGATATCTGAGATGGAGGCTGAACATGAGGAGGAGGAGGAGGAGGAGGATGCGCAGGAGCTGTACACTGTGGGGGCAACTCTGACTGACATAGGGCCCGCAATCCTCGGTGTGGGGAGGATGTGTTCCGTCCCAAGGTCCGACTGGGTCCCTGCTTCCACTATGTTTACCCAGTGTGCCGTCAGAGAGGTGTACCGTCCCTGGCCACAAGCACTTGTCCACGTGTCCGTTGTCAGGTGGACTCTCCCAGTAACTGCGTTGTTGAGGGCACGGCAGATGCTTTGGGACACGTGCTTGTGTAGTGCGGGGATGGCACACCGGGCAAAATAGTGTCGGCTGGGGACCGAGTACCGAGGGACGGCCACTGCCATAAGATTGCGGAAGGATTCCATCTCCACCAGCCTAAAAGGCAGCATTTCCAATGCAAGCAGTCGTGAAATGTGCGAATTTAGGACTGTGGCCTGTGGGGCGTTAGCTGCAAATTTCCGCTTTCGTTCAAAGGTCTGGGATATGGACAATTGAACGCTGCGGTGGGACATGGACGTGGACGTTGATGCTGTTTCTTGAGAAACTGCCATAACAAGTGAAGACTGAGAGGAGGGGGCATCTTTACATGCAGTAAGACAGGGGATTGCCTTGCACACACAACAGGGTTTCTATTGCACGCACAACAGTGGAAGAAGCAGTGGTGACACCCGCTGACACTGGTCGTGGACCCTGGGTTTCGCCCCACAAAGTCGGGTGCTTTGCTGCCATGTGCCTGATCATGCTGGTGGTGGTCAGGCTGGTAGTTTTGTCACCCCTGCTGATGCTGGCATGGCAGGTGGAACATATGGCCTTTTCGGGGTTATCAGCAGAGTCTTTAAAAAAATTCCAGACTCTGAAAGACCTACCGCTTGTACTGGCAACGTCCCTCGTGTTGGTGTTACGGGGAACGGTTGCCTGCCTTCTGTCTGCGGCCACCAAACTGCTTCTTCCTGCCTGTTGGGGTACTCTGCCTCCCTCCCCCTGTGTGCTGCTGGCCTCACCCTGCATGTCCTCCTTCCACGTTGGGTCAGTTACTAGATCATCCACCACCTCCTCCTCTTCCACTTGCGCACCACGATCCTCCTCCTCACTTCCTGGCAATTGTGTCTCGTCATCGTCCACCTCTTGTGACAGATTGCCAACGTTGACTTCCTGTGGCCGTGGCTGTTCAAATATTTGGGCATCGCAACATGGGATCTCCTCTTCCACCACTTCAAGCGTATCAGGCGAGGGGCCCAAATATGGAAATGGACCAGTGAACAGCTCTTCAGAGTGTCCAAGTGTGGGATCACTTGCTGTCTGACGACACTCGGCATGGTGGGAGGAAGGAGCATCAGGGTGAGGAGGAGTATGCGGTCGAGACTCACGGCTACTAAGAGTTGACCGTGTGGAAGACAGACCGGAGGTGGTGGTGCCCAGGTAACTGGAAGTATTGTCTGCTATCCAATTAATAACCTGTTCACACTGATCAGTTCTCAATACTGGTGTTGTTCTGTGCTTCCCTAGTAATTCGGTCAAGAAGTGGGAGCGAGAAGATGTGGCTGTTGGTTGTGGCACATTTTCACCTTGGCCACGGCCTCGTCCTCTGCACAAACCATCACCAGAACGTCCACTTCCACATCCCTTGCCACGCGCCTTACCCATTGTAAATGAAGTAAAATAGCTTACACTTGCACTATCAATGGAAAAGGGTAATAAAGAGTAGATTAGAACAGTGGAAGAGGAAAACCACAGTTATTGTTTACTGGGGTATACCACACTTTTTTAAATAGAGATATTTGCGGCTGAACAGTGAGCAACACACTCAAACTGCTTTTTTTTTAGATACCAAAGGCCCAAAACTGGATAGTACAGCGATTTGACCCATGCAACTGCGAAACCACACTGGGATGTCGGGCCTACACAAGACTATTTTCAACAGATATATTTTTGTGTCACAACAGTCAGGAGACACTACTGTTTTTCTTTACGGAAAAAACTACCAAAACCTGAATAATAGAGATTTTTTACTGTGGGATGGCAAAACCACAGTTATTGTTTACTGGGGTATACCACACTTTTTTAAATAGAGATATTTGCGGCTGAACAGTGAGCGACACACTCAAACTGCTTTTTTTTTAGATACCAAAGGCCCAAAACTGGATAGTACAGCGATTTGACCCGTGGAACTGCGAAACCACACTGGGATGTCGGGCCTACACAAGACTATTTTCAACAGATATATTTTTGTGTCATAACAGTCAGGAGACACTACTGTTTTTCTTTACGGAAAAAACTACCAAAACCTGAATAATAGAGATTTTTTACCGTGGGATGGCAAAACCACAGTTATTGTTTACTGGGGTATACCACACTTTTTTAAATAGAGATATTTGCGGCTGAACAGTGAGCGACACACTCAAACTGTTTTTTTTAGATACAAATGGCCCGAAAGTGGATAATACAGAGGTTTGAACCGTGGAACTGCAAAACCACACTTGTATTTCTCGGGCCTACACCAGACTATTTTCAACAGATATATTTGTGTCTGAACAATCAGGAGACACTATTTATTTTTTACGGCAAAAAATGCCAAAAGCAGGATAATAGAGATTTTTTACTGTGGAACAGCAAAACCACAGTTATAATTTACTGGTGTATACCAGGCTTTTTAAAATATATATATATTTGGGGCTGAACAGTGAGCGAGACACTCAAACTGTTTTTTTTAGATACAAATGGCCCAAAAGTGGATAATACAGAGGTTTGTACCGTGGAACTGCAAAACCACACTTGTATTTCTCGGGCCTACACCAGACTATTTTCAACAGATATATTTGTGTCTGAAAAATCCGGGAGACACTATTATTTTTTTTTTACAGCAAAAAATGCAAAAAGCAGGATAATAGAGATTTTTTACTGTGGAACAGCAAAAGCACACTTCTGTCTCTCTGGCCTACACCAGACTATTTTCAACAGATATATTTGTGTCTGAAAAATCAGGGAGACACTATTATTATTTTTATACAGCAAAAAATGCCAAAAACAGCATAATAGAGATGTTTTACCGTGGAACATCAAAACCACAGTAATAATTTACTGGTGTATACCAGACTTTTTTAAATATATATATTTGCGGCTGAACAGTGAGCGACACACTCAAACTGTTTTTTTTAGATACAAATGGCCCATAGAACTGCAAAACCACACTTCTATTTCTCTGGCCTACACCAGACTATTTTCAACAGATATATTTGTGTCTGAAAAATCAGAGGCACACTTTTTTTTTTGGGGGGGGGGGGGGGACACCAAAAGGTTAATAAGATGGGTATTTGTACATTGTGAAGGAGGGAAAAAAAAAGAGGATTTAGATAAAAAAAAAGGATTTTTCCTGGCCCCCAGGACCTGGAGCTAAGTCTAGCAATTTCAGCAACAGGAGCAGCACACAGGACTGTAATGCAGCGTTTGCTGGTATAACCACTGCGTCTCCTATACAGCCTGCCTGCCTGCCTGATATACCTGGGATGGATATTAGTCCTGAGAAGGACTGTTTGTTTGATCTGGCAGCCTTTACAGACCATACACTAACTATTTTGCAGGATATATCTCTCCCTAAATCAGCAGCGCTGTCCCTACACTGTCTGATCCGGAGCGACTGTGTCCAAGATGGCGGCGCCCGGTTTTAAATACTCGAGGTGACGCTGTGCGGCCAGCCAATCACTGTAATGCCCACAAACAACATGGCTGCGGCATTACAGTGACTGGCTGGCAATCCCTGCATGTTCATTGGCTCTGTAAAGAGCGCCAAACATGCAGGGCGGAGACCCGAGCTCCCACCCGAGTAACCCGGAAATGCTCGGTGCTTGCCGAACATCCCGAGTAGCATGATGCTCGGGCGAGTACCGAGCAGTGTCGAGCATGTTCGCTCAACACTAGTAGTTATGTATTGTGCACAGCTAGTGTAGTTGAGATAAAAGTGGAAATATCTGTTACTAAAGTGTTGCATTGTGGGACAGTGGTTGAGCAGCGGGTGGGGTGGAGATATTGGTAACAAAGTCTGGTTTTGTACATACAGAGTGATAACATGTGGATAGTTAGTTGTGGACAGGGTGGAGTGATGAGATTTATGAACATTCCGGTCAGGGGTGGATTAAGAGTAGTAGCAAGGGCCCCGGGCAGTTTAGAAGGCGCGGGCCCCCCCCCCACACACAGACACCTGATGTATCACATGTCACATGATCCCCTGTGATAGATCATGTGATAGTTCACGTGAAATTAATTTGACACAATATTAATATATTAATTATAATAATTTTTTTTAGGCTGTGTGCCCACTATGCGTTTTTTAAGCATTTCCGCAGCGGCAATTCCGCTACAGAAACGCTTAAAAAACGCTTGGTAGAAGGCCTGCCATGTTCCCCAATGAAAATCCGCATGTGCTCTGCACATGCTGCAGAAATTTCCGCTGCGGATTATCATTGCGGAAAAATCCGCAGCACTACCAATTATTTTGCGGAAGTGTGGCGCTTTCGCCGCCATTGACTTGCATTGGATCGCATAATATCCACATCACTACATGTGCACATGCGGATATCATGCGGTTCAATGTTCGGATGGTACCGAGTCTGGAGAAGAGGAGACTCTCCTCCAGACCGGGGTACCATAGTACCTGTAAAAAAAAGAATAAAATAAAAAATAAATATTATACTTACCTTCTGATAGCCCTCGGTGTCTTTATCCGATGCGTCCTGGCTTGCCGACAGCTCAGGGTAGACTAAAGGACCTGTGGTGACATCATTTAGTCATGTGACGGGTCACGCGACTGCTGACGTCGGCAGGCCATTAGAAGTTAAGTATATATTTATTTTTTACCATTCTTTTACGGTCACACTATATAAATCCATGCCGGTTGCATGGATTTATACAGTGTGACCAAGTTGTCAAGCACTTTCCAAGTGATGCTAAAATCGCTTGGACAACCCGCATGCGGAAATGCAAGTGAAGAACGCTTCACTTCCGCTTGTCCCCGGCAGGAAAAACACATGTAAAATCCTCATGCGTTTTTTCTACCAGGGAGATGCTGAAACGCTCAAAAAAAATCCGGAGCATTTCTGCATCGTGGGCACATAGCCTTACATTAATTGTATGACTTAATATTGAGCACACGTAGCCATCTATACACAGCAGGAGGCCGCACTTAGCCATCTATACACAGCAGGAGGCCGCACGTAGCCATCTATACACAGCGGGAGGCCGCACGTAGCCATCTAAACACAGCAGGAGGCCGCACGTAGCCATCTATACACAGCAGGAGGCCGCACATAGCCATCTATACACAGCAGGAGGCCGCACGGCGCCATCTATACACAGCGAGAGGCCGCACTTAGTCTTCTATACACAGCGGGAGGCTGCACGTAGCCATCTATACAAAGCGGGAGGCCACACATAGTCTTCTATACACAGCGGGAGGCCGCACGGTGCCATCTATACACAGCGGGAGGCTGCACGGTGCCATCTATACACAGCAGGAGGCCACACGGTGCCATCTATACACAGCAGGATGCCGCACGTAGACATCTATACACAGTGGGAGGCCGCACATAGCCATCTATACACAGCGGGAGGCCGCACATAGCCATCTATACACAGTAGGAGGCCACACAGCACCATCTATACACAGCGGTAGGCCGCACGTAGCCATCTATACACAGCGGGAGGCCACACGCAGTCACGCACCCACAAACATATATAGACATATACATTCACGCATAAACACATTTGAAATGCAAAAATACATATCAAACAGACATCACACAATGATATCTGCCTGCACACACACACACACACTCACTCAATCACACACACACACTCACACACACACTCACACGCACACACTCTCACCCACACACACACTCACCATCCCCTGGCTCGGTTCCAGTAATCCAGCTTCTCTCCAGTGCAGCAGTGCAGGCCGGGCGCGTACTGCGTGACGTCACACTAGCAGACACGGCCGCGCACAGGAAGAAGAAGCAGCGGCAGTGCGCCGCTGCTGGGAGAGCGGCCCGGGGGCCCCCCCGCCACTGTCTGCCAGTATGTGCTGCGGCACCACACATATTATAATGAGGGCAATCTGGCCATGGACCCCCTGGGGCCCCAGGCAGTAGCCCAGATTGCCCTCATTATAATCCGTCTATACACACACACTCACCATCCCCCGGCTTGGCTCCAGTCGTCCAGCTTCTCTCCGGTGCAGCAGTGCAGACTGCGTGATGTCACACTAGCAGACACGGCTGCGCACAGGGCCGTGTCTCCTAGCTGTGACGCGGCCGGGCCACACAGGGAAGTTAACAGGTGCAGTGCAGGCCCGGCCGAAGAAGAAGCAGCGTCAGTGCCCTGCTGCTGGGGGAGCGGTGCGGGGGCCCCCCTGCCACTGTCTGCCGGTATGTTCCGCGGCGCCGCACATATTATAATGAGCGCAATCTGGCCATGGACACCCCGGAACCCCGGGGCCACGGGCGGTAGCCCAGATTGCCCCCATTATAATCTGCCTATGATTCCGGTCACGTTTGGACTATAGACTTAAGTGACATAGACCTTAATGAACAGCATTTTTTAGGATGCACTTATGAAAATTTGCAGATGGGAGTAATGTACAGTATTTATATGTGAGGGTGAGAGTTGTAAGTCTATGGCCTAAACTCCTCACCTCTCCACTTCTCCTTCTCCTGTGTCCTACCCATAATAAAACTTCCAAAACATATTAATTTTCGATAGGATCTCTTAACCATTTGATCTGTATGGAGTCCTCCCCACTTTCTGCCAAAAGATGATGAATGCTGATCTTTTTGTTCTCAGGGAAGATAAGCTGCTGCCAGAGCTGTTTGGCAGCCGCTTTCTCCCCTCTCTCCATTGAAAACACATGAATGCTTGGCCGACACAAAGATATGTATGGCGGAGTCAGGAGACTTTTCCTTCTTGGTGATGAAATTTTAATATTGAAGAGCATGGTTCTGTTATTGGATCTGTGTAGTAAACTCCTGTTATCAGATCTATGTAGTAAGCATGGTTCTCTTATCGGACCTATGTAGTAAGCTCAACTGTTATGGGATCTATGTAGTAAGCATAGTTCTGTTATCGGACATGTGTAGTAAGCTCAGCTGTTATTGGATCTAAGTAGTAAGCTCAGTTCTGTTATATAATCTATGTAGCATGCTCAGCCATTATCGGATCTATGTAGTAAGCTCAGTTTTGTTATCGGATCTATGTAGTAAGCACGGTTCGGTTATCAAATCTATGTAGTAAGCTCAGCTGTTATTGGATCTATGTACTAAGCTCAGTTCTGTTATCAGATCTATGTGGTAAGCTCTGCTGTAATCGGATCTATGTGGTAAGTAGTGTTGAGCCACCCCCGTAGTGTTTGAGTTCGGTTCGGTTCATCGAACACCCGTGTGTTCGCCGAACTGTTCGTTGAACTGTTCGTCGAACACCGTTAAAACCAATGGCAGGCAAACAAAAACACATAGAAACACATAGAAAACACCTTCAAAGGTGTCCAAAAGCTGACAAACTGCTCAGAAGACATAACTAACACATGGAAAAGTGACAAGTACATATAGTCATGCGAAAAGAAAAGAGGTGGAGGAGTAAAAGGAGGGGGAGACACAGATATAGGCATGTCATGCCCTTCTAAAACCCAAAAAGTGAGAAGCCGACACGGCCAGTCCGTTCCTGCCCGTGCGACCTCTTTGTCGCCGGGTTTGTGCCAAAACCGCGGTGGACCCTGACGGCCAGCCCCCCTCTCCCAATACTGGTGCCTGTCCGCTGGTGGGTCGAGCGAGCCCCCCTGTGGTAGAGGCAGGTCTAAGCTTTTTAGTTTAAATTGTCTCTCTAATTTGAATGAATACACTTTAAATCCTTTTACAAGGATCTATTGGAGGGCAAGTCTCATGCCAGCAGCCGCGTAATTCCAGCTCCAGTAGCGTCCACTAAAGCTGCTGCAGTTAAAAAGCTTTTATAAGGATCGAGCTCGGCGGTTCACCGCAAGGCGTCCTACCGTCAGTCCCAGCCCCTATGCCTTGGGGTGCCTCCTGATGCTCTTCACTGAGTATCCCAGGGTCCCGAAGCATTTCCTTTGAAAAAATTAAGTGTCCAAACTACAGGTGGTGTAGCTTGCTTAACAGCTGGGATAATCCGCTGACTAGCAGACACTGCTACTAGGCACAAAGTATTTCCTGGGCTAGATGCAGTTAAAAATTTGTAATTAGATTCTCTCGTTGGATGCTGAGAAAGCATTCCATAGAGTCTCCTGGCACGCCATATATTATTCTCTTAAAAAGCTTGGGGTAGGGATCTAGGGGACCCTTTTATAGCCAAAATCACCGCCCTGTATCGCAATACTTCACCTAGGCTGAAGATAAATGGAACTGTAGCACCCCGAGGGCTCGGTTGTTACAGAGGTATTGCACCTCACCCAGAGGTGTGATATCTCACTCTCAGGTAAGGATGAAGTGTGGATCAGGACCACGACACCTGCATGCATTACACCACATTGCCGTGGGGCAGGGCGACCAATATGCCCCTGAGATGGGCACGACAGTCCCTGTCCCTGGCTGGAGTGGGGGGAGGGAACACTGAGGAAGGGGAACCCTGTAGTGCAGGAGCAGGGAGGAAGCAGTTCCTGGGTGCATTGAGAAGGGAGTATAAAAGGTGGGCACCATCTTAGTTCAGTGCAGAGAAGTCTGAGCAGAAGTGACAGGGAGCAGGGGCTCTGCATGAGCTCTGCTCCGGAGGCGGGCCTAGTAACAGAGGCCCAGGCCTGGAAGAGGGAGAAGGAAGGAAGAGGAGCGGAGAAGGCTCCAGGAACGAGGAACGAAGGAATCCCAGGGGTGCGGACGGGCGAGTTGCCACCGTACGCCCGAATCCACCTGCGTGGAGGGGTCAGACCAAAGGGGGAGACCGGTCCCCGAAACTAGTGGAGGCGGGAAACGACCCTCAGCTACAAACCGGAGGCTGTGACATTTTATGTGGCGCAGCCCCTCGCTACACCCGCTAGGAAGGCACCACATAGGGTCAGGGAAACTGGCGCCAAGTTTACCAAGAGGAGGCCCGAGGCAGCCGGACAGAAGCGTTTGTAAGAAAGGCCAGACAAAGGACACACAAAGGGGGTCCTGTGAAGAGCTCCAAAGTTATCTGGGAGTTGTCTGAGCCCCTCACAAGGTGAGCACAGTACGACGTGGGCAGCCGTTACCTGCAGAAGTGGTCTGGATAATAAGAACTGTGAGTAAAGGCCCTGGACTGCATCACTGACTCCGTGTCGTTACTGCTGCTGCCCTGCACCATCACCCCCATCCTCCGCATACACTGCCCTGAGGCTATACTCCTCCCGTGGGGAGTTATACTACGCTCTGCTGCACCCACAACACCAGCCTCAGCGGTCTGCCCTGCAGCGGCGGTTCACTCTGACCGCAATCCACGGGTGGCGTAGTCGGACATTTAAACATCAAAACCACATAAATAGTTCCGCCACTGGTTTGACCGCCCTGAGCCATGGAACCGGGTCGCCGCCACGGAGACTACAACCACCAGCATCCACCAAAAAGGGTCCGGCTCCGGGTGTCCCAAGGCCCAGGGGGTGCGCCAGAACATTTTCATCACCTTTCATAATCACCAATGGGACAAGGCAGGGATGTCCTCTGTCCCCTCTCTTATACATCCTAGTGACGGAGCACCTGCTTTCATCAATTCGCCATAACCCCAATATTAGGTGGATTGAGGTGGGAGGCACCGAGTACAAGTGCTCTCTATTTGCTGATGATGTCCTAGTATATATCACTCAATCACATATATCCATCCCTGCTGTTATGGCTGAAATAGATCACTTTGTTACATGGTCACATTTTAAAATCAATACAGCGAAGTCTGAGGCCCTCAATGTCTCCCTCCCCAAATCCATACAGGATTCCATCCAGTCCAACTTTCCCTTTGCCTGGCCCTCACAGGGTATCAAATACTTAGGAATTCCTATTCATAGAGACCTCTCCCGTCTATATTATCTTAATTTTGGGCCCTTTATTGAACAACTCCATATAGACCATGGTTGGCAAGTTAGAACTGTAAGATTCACTACGTGAACCACTGGTGTTTTGTGGAAAAGCACATGTACACTGTGTTCCAAATTATTATGAGAAAAGTGTTTAGGAGTGATAAGGTAAGAATTTTTTTGTTTGTCAGTTAAACTCATTGATGGTGATGTGTGTCAGGGCTCTTTATATCACTGTAAGCAATTGCAGACACCTGTGCTAATTAGTTTGGCAGGTGTGTCCAATGAAAGGCAAGACTACTTAAGAAGGCTGTCCCACATTATTAAGCAGCCTACATTTTCTGCCAAAATGTGAAAGAAAAAGGATGTGTCGGCTGCTGAGAAGCAACAAATTGTGGAGTGTTTAGGTCAAGGCATGACTACAATCAACATTGTGTGATGATCAGGATGAAGTGTCTTGGCAATCAAGAATTATGTAGCTGATTCACAGTACACACGTGTGCGTGCTGATAAGGGAGAATTGAGGACTCTTTCCTACAGGCAATTACGTCAGGTTAAAAGAGCAGCGGCAAAAAAGCCTTGTCATAGCAGCAGACAAGTTTTTGAAGCTGCTGGTGCCTCCAACGTCCCCCGAACAACAAGATGCAGGGTCCTTCAGAGGTTTGCAGCTGTGCGTAAGCCATCCTGTCGACCTCCTCTATCCACTGCACACAAGCAGAAACGGCTCCAGTGGGCCAAACAATACAAGAAGACTGACTTCAAAACTGTTTTGTTCACGGATGAGTGCCGTGCAATGCTCGATGGTCCAGATGGATGGAGTGGAGGATGGCTGGTTGATGGACACCCCACGCAAACACGGCTACAGCGCCAACAAGGAGGAGGTGGAGTAATGTTTTGGGCTGGAATCATGGGGAGAGAGATTGTAGGCCCCTTTAGGATCCCTGAAGGGGTAAAGATGAACTCCATAATGTATGTGGAGTTTCTCAAACAGCACTTCCTGCCATGGTTCAAGAAGAAGAACCGTGTATTCCACACCAAGATCATTTTCATGCATGATAACGCACCGTCTCATGCTGCACATAACACATCTGCATCTCTGGCTGATATGGGCATAAAAGGGGACAAACTTATGGTGTGACCCCCATGCTCCCCTGACCTCTACCCCATTCAGAACCTCTGGAGCATCATCAAAAGGAGTGTCTATGATGGCGGGAGGCAGTTCACATCTAAGCAACAGCTCTGGGAGGGTATTCTGTCCTCATGCAAAACATTTGAAGCAAAAACCATCCAAAACCTGACAAATTCAATGGACGAGACAGTTCAGAAGCTCCTTTCGAACAAGGGGTCCTATGTGCAAATGTAACATCACCTAGAATAAAGTTTTGAGTTGAAAACTGTTTGACTTCAGTTTCTAATAACCTGCTAATGCTTATAATTTCAAAAATGACAATTTTTTTGTTCTTTATTAAAATGAAAAGGTTGATCGAAGAGTGTGGGGGATCTAAGAGTGTGGCAACCTAGTAGTCAGGATTACTTCGAATTCTGAGAATCTGAGGGTCATGTTGCAGGTAGTGCAGCAAGAAGGCACTCATGTGTCTTGCGCATCTAGGAGCCCCAAAATTATTTTCCGGGCTAGATGCAGCTAAAAATTATTATTAATTTTAAATCTGGTGGAGCTTAGTATAGATGGCCTAATAGAATCAGTACTGCACACTGCTACAAAGCCCAAATTATTTTCCAGCCAAGATACAGATAAACATGATTAGTAATTTTAAATCTGGTGGAGCTTAGTATAGATGGCCTAATAGAATCAGTACTGCACACTGCTACAAAGCCCAAATTATTTTCCAGCCAAGATACAGATAAACATGATTAGTAATTTGAAAGCTTTTACTCTCCCCAGGATGACACAGGGGTAGAAAAGTTGTTTCGGATCCATGATTTGTTCATCTTTATGAACGTGAGTCTGTCTACATTATCAGTGGAGAGCCGTGTGCGCTTATCTGTCAGCACACCACCAACAGCGCTGAACACACGTTCAGACAGAACGCTGGCTGCAGGGCATGACAAGATCTCCAAGGCTTAAGTGGCGAGCTCCGGCCATTTATCCAGATTGGAAGCCCAAAAAGAGCAAGGGTCCAGTGACACAGTCATGGCTTCAATGTTTACTTGGAGATACTCCTGTACATCGTCTCTAGGCGTTGACTATGTGTCAGACTTCTTGTCTCCTGTGGCCTTGCAAAGGATGGGCTAAAAAAGTGGTGAAATGATTCCGCAAAATTGATGTTACCAGCAGATACTGTGTTTCTGTTACGGTTTGAGTGCTGAACACTCGACGGTCCCACGGTTGGCAAGTTGGAACTGTGAGATTCACTACGAGCACCACTGGTGTTTTGTGGAAAAGCACATGTAAGATTCTGCAACAGTCTCTGCTGATACTCCTGCATGCGTGCATCCCTTTCTATGGCAGGAATAATTTCTGCAAATTTACTTTTGTACCGGGGATCTAACAGTGTGGCCACCCAGTAGTCAGGATTATTTCTAATTCTCACAATTCGAGGGTCATGTTGCAGGTAGTGCAGCAAGAAGGCACTCATGTGTCTTGCACTTCCAGGAGCACCAAGTCCCTGTTGTGTTGGTGGCGAGGTAACAATCATGCTTCCTTCCTCTGTCCTCTCCCCCCAACCTCGCACAACAGAAATGTGATCAAGGTCTCCCTCATCTGATGAGTCTTCCATCAGTTCGTCCTCCACTTCTTCCTGGGCTCCTGCACTTTCCTCACTAGTTTGGCTGCTACCTTGCGCCCTGGTAAAACCATCTCCCCCACCCTCACATGCCTGCCGCCTTGGTGCTGCCGACCGTCTGGACCTTGCAGATGTTAGCCCTTCCGCATACAACTCCTCCTCCTCTACTTCCTCCACCTCCTCTTGTGCCACCACCTGACTCCGAATTCTGTTTAACATGTGCTCCAGCATGTAAATCAGCGGAATAGTCATGCTGATAATGGCATCGTCAGCACTAAACATCTTCGTCGCCATTTCAAAACTGTGCAGAAGGGTGCATAGGTCCCTGATCTGAGACCACTCCTCCAGCGTGATTTGCCCCACCTCTGGATCTCGTTGGCCCAGGCTATACGTCAGAACGTATTGCACCAGGGCTTGTCGGTGCTGCCACAGTCGCTGCAACATGTGCAGAGTTGAATTCCACGGGTAGGCACATCGCATTTTAGCCGGTGAAGTGTAGAGATGTAAGTCGCTGAGCTGCGGGATGCGAAACGCGCGTAGGGTAAAGCAGGAAGTAGAGTCTCGTGTCCCTGCTGCAGTCATTGTAAGTATGTGATCTTACCTCATAGCACAAATGGCTGTGTATTTTCCCCATTACTTTATTGATTCATAGGTGAAGCAATTATCTATTTTTTAAGCATTTTTTGAGCTGCTACTCACATCTTTAACCCTATGTAGCACAGATGGACTAATGCATCACCCAGTTATCGTTCCTAGGGACAAGTCTCCATACAGATGAATGAAGTGTTTATTTATAATACTCTAAGCACAAGTCTCATATTGTTAAAAACGTGAATCATTCCTGTTGCCGCTTTATGATGGTTTTTTCCTTTACAATACATGTATAACTGTCATTTAGAGGATATCTGCTTCAATTTGCACCCAATTTGGGTCTTGATTATGCAGTCTTGATGATTCATGTGAGAAATATTCTCTATATATGATTCATGGATATGGGACTATTGATAATATTGTCTCTACTTCCTAGCTTTTTCATTGATTTTAATTGTTTCTGAGCGATTCATGTGTGTTTTCCCTTTTTTCTATGCAAATAAAGAATTTATATTTTCATACATTTGGGACCTTGTCCGAAAGTTCTCTTTATTCTTGCTCTCATCTGGAATTTGTAGCGATTGGCGTGGCCGTAAGAAAGGGATCTTATCACATTGTCCGCTAAAAGAAGTAGACATTTTAGTTTGGCTGGAAGATGGTCTTTCTTCTGCAGATGTTACTGTTGCTTTAACACCTACCCCACGGACACAACCTTTTTTCCCCTTCCCAACACGCCTATTCCCCTTTCCACCAGCAGCAGGCCTTTTTCCACTCATTTTGGTGGTTAACTAATTCACAACTCTGGAGTTGTTTGCACAAAAAAACAATGGATGGGAACCGAGCAGAGCTGAGTGGCCAAACTGTGGTATTAGGCCAAAAGTATTGGCTGGGTTAGATGCAGATAAAAATGATATTGAATTTGCAACCTGGTGGAGGTTAGTATAGATGGACTAATAGACCAAGTCCCACACACTGCTAGAAGCCCAATTATTTTTTCAGAGCTAGATGCAGAAAAAAATTATATTGAATTTGCAACCTGATGGAGGTCAGTATAGATGGACTAATAGAGAATGTCCCACACACTGCTAGAAGGCCAAATATTTTTTCAGAGCTAGATGCAGATAAAAATTATTTTTAATTTGCAACCTGGTGGAGGTTAGTATAGATGGACTAATAGACCAAGTCCCACACACTGCTAGAAGCCCAAATATTTTTTCAGAGCTAGATGCAGATAAAAATTATTTTTAATTTGCAACCTGGTGGAGGTTAGTATAGATGGACTAATAGACCAAGTCCCACACACTGCTAGAAGCCCAAATATTTTTTCAGAGCTAGATGCAGATAAAAATTATTTTTAATTTGCAACCTGATGGAGGTCAGTATAGATGGACTAATAGAACAAGTCCCACACACTGCTAGAAGCCGAAATATTTTTTCAGAGCTAGATGCAGAAAAAAATGATATTGAATTTGCAACCTGATGGAGGTCAGTATAGATGGACTAATAGAACAAGTCCCACACACAGCTGGAAGCCCAAATATTTTTTCAGAGCTAGATGCAGATAAAAATTATTTTTAATTTGCAACCTGGTGGAGGTTAGTATAGATGGACTAATAGACCAAGTCCCACACACTGCTAGAAGCCGAAATATTTTTTCAGAGCTAGATGCAGATAAAAATTATTTTTAATTTGCAACCTGATGGAGGTCAGTATAGATGAACTAATAGAACAAGTCCCACACACTGCTAGAAGCCGAAATATTTTTTCAGAGCTAGATGCAGAAAAAAATTATATTGAATTTGCAACCTGATGGAGGTCAGTATAGATGGACTAATAGAACAAGTCCCACACACTGCTAGAAGCCGAAATATTTTTTCAGAGCTAGATGCAGAAAAAAATTATATTGAATTTGCAACCTGATGGAGGTCAGTATAGATGGACTAATAGAACAAGTCCCACACACAGCTAGAAGCCCAAATATTTTTTCAGAGCTAGATGCAGATAAAAATTATTTTTAATTTGCAACCTGGTGGAGGTTAGTATAGATGGACTAATAGAACAAGTCCCACACACTGCTAGAAGCCCAAATATTTTTTCAGAGCTAGATGCAGATAAAAATTATTTTTAATTTGCAACCTGGTGGAGGTTAGTATAGATGGCCTAATAGAACAAGTCCCACACACTGCTAGAAGCCGAAATATTTTTTCAGAGCTAGATGCAGAAAAAAATTATATTGAATTTGCAACCTGATGGAGGTCAGTATAGATGGACTAATAGAACAAGTCCCACACACTGCTAGAAGCCGAAATATTTTTTCAGAGCTAGATGCAGAAAAAAATTATATTGAATTTGCAACCTGATGGAGGTCAGTATAGATGGACTAATAGAACAAGTCCCACACACAGCTAGAAGCCCAAATATTTTTTCAGAGCTAGATGCAGAAAAAAATGATATTGAATTTGCAACCTGATGGAGGTCAGTATAGATGGACTAGTAGAACAAGTCCCACACACTGCTAGAAGCCAAAATATTTTTTCAGAGCTCGATGCAGAAAAATATTATATTGAATTTGCAACCTGATGGAGGTCAGTATAGATGGACTAATAGAACAAGTCCCACACACTGCTAGAAGCCGAAATATTTTTTCAGAGCTAGATGCAGAAAAAAATGATATTGAATTTGCAACCTGATGGAGGTCAGTATAGATGGACTAATAGAACAAGTCCCACACACAGCTAGAAGCCCAAATATTTTTTCAGAGCTAGATGCAGATAAAAATTATTTTTAATTTGCAACCTGGTGGAGGTTAGTATAGATGGGCTAATAGACCAAGTCCCACACACTGCTAGAAGCCGAAATATTTTTTCAGAGCTAGATGCAGATAAAAATTATTTTTAATTTGCAACCTGATGGAGGTCAGTATAGATGGACTAATAGAACAAGTCCCACACACTGCTAGAAGCCGAAATATTTTTTCAGAGCTAGATGCAGAAAAAAATTATATTGAATTTGCAACCTGATGGAGGTCAGTATAGATGGACTAATAGAACAAGTCCCACACACTGCTAGAAGCCGAAATATTATTTCAGAGCTAGATGCAGAAAAAAATTATATTGAATTTGCAACCTGATGGAGGTCAGTATAGATGGACTAATAGAACAAGTCCCACACACAGCTAGAAGCCCAAATATTTTTTCAGAGCTAGATGCAGATAAAAATTATTTTTAATTTGCAACCTGGTGGAGGTTAGTATAGATGGACTAATAGAACAAGTCCCACACACTGCTAGAAGCCCAAATATTTTTTCAGAGCTAGATGCAGATAAAAATTATTTTTAATTTGCAACCTGGTGGAGGTTAGTATAGATGGCCTAATAGAACAAGTCCCACACACTGCTAGAAGCCGAAATATTTTTTCAGAGCTAGATGCAGAAAAAAATTATATTGAATTTGCAACCTGATGGAGGTCAGTATAGATGGACTAATAGAACAAGTCCCACACACTGCTAGAAGCCGAAATATTTTTTCAGAGCTAGATGCAGAAAAAAATTATATTGAATTTGTAACCTGATGGAGGTCAGTATAGATGGACTAATAGAACAAGTCCCACACACAGCTAGAAGCCCAAATATTTTTTCAGAGCTAGATGCAGAAAAAAATGATATTGAATTTGCAACCTGATGGAGGTCAGTATAGATGGACTAGTAGAACAAGTCCCACACACTGCTAGAAGCCGAAATATTTTTTCAGAGCTCGATGCAGAAAAATATTATATTGAATTTGCAACCTGATGGAGGTCAGTATAGATGGACTAATAGAATGATGCTATGCCCAAAAGGTTTTACTTCACTAGGTGAAGTAAAAAAATTGGTATTCTATACACAGGTGGTGTAGCTTGCAACACAGATAGGCTACTCCACTGACTAACACACTCTGCAATAGGCTAAAAAGGATTTGCTTTACTAGATTTAGCCAAATGCTGTGAAAAAAACTTGCACAGCACTGGCACAGACCTGCCTGGCAAAAACTGATAGGAACTGATGTAACTTAGTCCTGAAAAGGACTGCATTTACAATTAGTCTTTACTCCCAACCTATCTATTTAAGAGCACAGACCTGCCTGATAAAAGTCGTAGGAAATGATGTAACCTAGTCCTTAAAAGGACTGCAATCACAACTCTTCCCTACTCCCAAGCTATCTGCAGATTTGTGCGAAAATTGGCTTTAAATTAACAGCGGTGCCGTCTAACACGCAGCTGCAGCAGTGAGAAAATGGTGGCGACGGGGAAAATGGCTGGGTCTTATAGGGCAAGGACATGTGACATACACTGCCAATGACACATGCCCTTGCTTGTGTGAAAAAAAGCACTTCGCTCCGTGTGTGCGCTGCTGATAGGCTGACAGATTGCACCTCCCCACTGTAAATGCGGGAAAGAGAAAAAAAAATGGAGATCTTCATTATTTCTGCAGAGATCCATCCCCTGCCCCTCCCCCCACCCCGCTGTACACTCAAACTGCGTATTAACATTAATTTTCATCATTACTGAGAAAAAATCCAGTTATGATTTTGGTGCACGAACAGTTATCGAACATAACCTCAAACAGCCGAATTTTTTTCAAATCGTTCGTGTTCGCCGAACGGCTCGAACACCGCCCAAAACAGCTCGAATTTGAGATTGACGAACAGTTCGAGTCGAACACCGCTCATCTCTAGTGGTAAACTCAGTTTTGTTATCAGATCTATGTGGTAAGCTCAGTTTTGTTATCGGATCTATGTAGTAAGCTCAGCTGTTATTGGATCTATGTAATAAGCTCAGTTTCATTATCAGATCTATGTAGTAAGCTCTGTTTTGTTATCAGATTTATGCAGTAATCTCAGTTTTTCATCAGATCTATGTAGTAAACTCTGTTTTGTTATCAGATTTATGTAGTAATCTCAGTTTTTCATCAGATCTATGTAGTATGCTCAGTTTTGTTATCGAATCTATGTGTAAGCACAGTTTTATCGGTTCTATGTAGTAAGCACAGTTTTGTTATTGGATTCATGTAGCAAGCTCAATTTTGTTATCGGATCTATGCGGTAATCTCAGTTCTGTTATCAGATCTTTATAATAAACTCAGTTTTGCTATCTGTTCTATGTAGTAAGCTTGATTCTGTTATTGGATCTATGTAGTAAGCACGGTTCTGT
Source organism: Phyllobates terribilis (assembly GCF_046119375.1). Taxonomy (NCBI): domain Eukaryota; kingdom Metazoa; phylum Chordata; class Amphibia; order Anura; family Dendrobatidae; genus Phyllobates; species Phyllobates terribilis. The sequence continues at coordinate 101,190,872 of NW_027362765.1, forward strand.
TATCGGATCTTTGTAGTAAGCACAGTTCTGTTATCGGATCTATGTAGTAAGCTTGATTCTGTTATTGGATCTATGTAGTAAGCACGGTTCTGTTATTGGATCTTTGTAGTAAGCACGGTTCTGTTATCAGATCTATGTAGTAAGCTTGATTCTGTTATTGGATCTATGTAGTAAGCACGGTTCTGTTATCGGATCTTTGTAGTAAGCACGGTTCTGTTATCGGATCTTTGTAGTAAGCACAGTTCTGTTATCAGATCTATGTAGTAAGCTTGATTCTGTTATTGGATCTATGTAGTAAGCACGGTTCTGTTATCGGATCTTTGTAGTAAGCACGGTTCTGTTATCGGATCTTTGTAGTAAGCACAGTTCTGTTATCGGATCTATGTAGTAAGCTTGATTCTGTTATTGGATCTATGTAGTAAGCACGGTTCTGTTATTGGATCTTTGTAGTAAGCAAGGTTCTGTTATCGGATCTTTGTAGTAAGCACAGTTCTGTTATCGGATCTATGTAGTAAGTGTGGTTCTGTTATCATGGGCAAGTGGTCCTCCCACCCAGGCATACATTTTACAGACAGTCTGGGGTGTCACTCTAGAGGCTACTCATTAAAATTTACCCCAACATAAAGAGGGGAGCACAGTTCTCATAAATGTTGTCAGATATCAGGAGTAGTATTTGGAAGTGAATGAAAAGACGGTGGATTCTCGTGTTACAGCCCGGCTCGTGTTTTTCTGCATTCTTCTTGCTGAAATCCTAACACATTGTGCAAGAAAACATGAACTTTTCTGGCAGAGAGGAATGTTTTCCAGATTTTTTTTGCTTTTTTTTTCTTGTCTTAGAATCTTTGGCTTTAAAAAGTGGAAATTATTAGTCGGTGAGTGTCTCATACCATCCACCACTTTTAGTCTGCTCTAAGGTCTGGGAGAAGTTGGAAGCCTCTGTAATGAGCAGAATCCCCTCGTGTCCCCCACCGGCTGCAGCCTGAACATTGGCAACTACATGTAAATCTTACAGTCATTGGAACTACTGATCGACCCGCTCATTACTGAAAACAGCCAGACGCAGCCCCGAAACCTTCTGAATTATTCTACATTCTCCACATCTAAAACAACATTCAGGAATGTTGAACAGGAAGAAATGTAAATGGTTCTCACAGTAAAGACCAAAGTGGGGTTGTAACAACCTCTCAGACATGATATAGGGGCTGGTTGTCAGCAGTTGTAGATGCAATAATTGCTCCTTTAATATAAGGTGTATGAATCTATTGTCTGATCATAAATAATTATATCACTATTATATTATATTCAGTAGTGTTGTTATTAATCGGGCGAGGTTGTGACAACCTCTCAGATATGATATAGAGGCCGGTTGTCAGTAAAGATGGGAGAATCGATTAGCAGGACTCCGGTCCATCAGCCAGCTCAGTAATCTGTGACCCCTGGATGAGAGCCCTGAGAATTAGTGATGGATCATTCGTAACCGATCCAAGACAAAGAACCGGCTCCTTGTCTGGAACGATGGGAGCCAGCACCCCAGTGAGAGCCACTAAAGTCTCTGAATGGCTCTCACTGGGGGTAAAATGACGGTGTTCGGCTGATGAAATCTCGCCATACGTCATACACCATTGTCGTCATCATCAGCAGATTTCTCAGGATAACTAAAAAAGGGGTCGCCATGTGCGGCAGTGACTTTCTTTGTAGCTAATCTGTTTTCTTTTTGTCAGATTTTTTGATTTGAGGTGAGTTAAAAACATGAGCTGAAATGAGAGACATTTAAAAAAAAAAAAAAAGTAAATCTTGTCGAGAGTCCAAGGGACTGGTGTTTGTACTGCTGCCTGTGAGTAACATCCCAGCTCTGCAGCCCTACACACCAGTGCCGGACTGTCCACACAGCAGACACAGCCGTCTGGGATGATGCCAGGATGCCGGAGAACGTTGGTGCTTCTGGCCTGCACGTTGTCTCAGGTAAGATCACCTGGGCTGACATTCATGGAGAATACAGCATGCTAAAATCTCAGTCCAGTCATTTGCTGTGTCCTCTGCTTTTCTTTCATGTTCTGCATTTTAGGTTTGGGCTCATTTCATTAGGATTACACTGGTACGTTTGGAGTTGGTCTTCATTGGGTTCAGGTATATCTGGTTGGGGTTTGTCTGATTTGGGTAATGCTGCCTACAGGATACACATAGTAATGGCCAACACAAGTTTTACATAATAATGGCTACTATATGACAAAAATTCTGGTGTGTCAGGTTGGATTTTTTGGGCCATTCTAGGCTGAAAATAAAATATATTGTATTGTTAGTAAAATTTGGATATCCTGACCTACCTGTCTGTGGTCAGATCATGCACACATATGACTCAATATGTAATTTTTTAATGTATCCCGAATAGTACTTATCTTATGTGTATAGACAGCTTTAAGGCCCCCATACACATTAGACTAAAGTTGGCCAAACTCACTGAAAGTGACGGGATTGGCTAACAGACTAATGTGTATGGGAGCCTCCCAACTGCCCCCTGATAGATGATGTCGGGGGACAGAAAGATCTGGCATGTCTTATTTCAGAGTGCTGATATTTTTGTTTTCTAGAAATAAGCCACCGCCAGAAGAGTCAGGCAGCATCTCTTTCCTAGGGAACCCAGAAGCACTCGACAGTTTGAGCGCTCTTGTGTATGGGAGAGTTGGGGAAGATAACTGCTGGCGAATAATCAGCCGAACTATCAAATGGCCTACAGCTATCGAAGTGTGTGAGGGGCTTTGGTCTGTTTGGATTGGCGGTAGCTGGTTGGATTGGTGCGAGTTTGAGTTAGTTCTCCCACCTCTACCTTATTCCAGCTGATCTGCACATATACATTAGATGTCTGCCAAACCCGCTAATTTATGAAGGACCTGCTGACCATCTAATATGCATAGGGGTGTCCTAACCCTCTCCCTCTCAGATGTTGAGAGAAAGAAATGTTAGCAGTGTCATAGTTCAATATATCAAATCCTTTTTGTTAGGCCACGGCCCCACTATCAGTATTTGGTCAGTATTCGGTCAGTATTTTTTCTCAGGAGTGGGAGCCAAAACCAGATGAGGAACAATCAGAGAAAAGGTATAATAGAAACAAGTCACCAATTCTGCATTTATCACCCACTCCTGGTTGTGGCTCCTACTCCTGAGAAAAAATAATAACCAAATACTGATAGTGGGGCCTTGGCCTTTGGGCGATAATCCTAAACCAGAGGTGTATAGCAGTGACTTATTCCTCTCTTCCTATTGAGAATACAAAGAAACTTGACCAAGAATGAATAGAAAGATAAGGAGGAATATCTGTTGGATGACAACAACCTAAAGCGTATGGTCTGCTGAAGACCATCGAGACACAAGGTGATCATCTAGGCCAGAACTTCTCAATCATAGCAAGGCATGGGCCTCACCATTAGTCATAGTCCATAGCAATCTTGTTAAACCTGAGATTGGTGCAACCATAGACAGTAGATATGAGTAATTTGATTAGCGCTAACCTTGTCTGGCATCTAATCTGGACCAATATGGCAGCCGGTCTTCATGTCTATGACTGTTAAGAATGACCTGGCATCCTCACTGCCAGTAGACCTTATGCGAAGTTGTGATATCAAGAGCCTGATAAGTACAAGAGGCACATAGGATGTTGGGCCGTGGATTGTTGGGTATAGAAATGAAGACTAGGTTGGATATCTGACCAGGTCAGTACAAATTGAATTTCTCATCTCTAGTAGAAAGACCTGTGCACGATATAATCACTTCTGTGAAAACTGACTCCCCAGTTTCACTTCACTGATAACCGGGTGATCCTCACCAGTGTGAGATACTGATGTAGACGGTATGAGAAGATGGAGCAGGGTGTAAGAGTTAGAGTTTGTGTTATGATAGGCTACAAGCACTAAGGAAAGACATGAGATCTGTCCCTACAATAGAACTAAGCTAGATCCCTACGATGTAACGGGGAACCTGATCCTGCGATCAGACCCGCTAAAGTCCTCAGCTAGTCTGAACGAAGACCTATAGATGTGAGGGAGGGATCCCTAAAAGAACTAGGGACTGTGAGAAAGATGGACACCTCCTAGCAGAAATTGTAGCAGTAAAAAGACAAACACACAACATAGAACATAAAGGTCAAAAGACCTAGCTAAACTGACTGAGAAAGGTTACAAAGCACCTGGCTAGCTTAAGATTAGAAATTACAATGGAGTCCCGCATGGCCAGAAGGGCGGAGCAGGATTAAATAGGCAAAAAAGGTCATGTGACCAGCAAAATAGAAAAAACTTAACAGGAGAGTTCTAACAGTTTGAGGTTTATATCCATACAATCTAAGATCGATTGTGTTATGGAGGAAAATTGAATGCACTAATTTTGCTTTTTATTTTATTTCAGATTTGCTCCCAGATATGCCGACTCCCATGTACCTGCCCCTGGATACCAGCCCAATGCCCTCCCAGCTCATCCCTAATTGTAGACGGCTGTGGGTGCTGCAAGATCTGTGCACGGCGCATTGGAGAACCTTGTGACCAGATCAACCTGTGCGATCAGAGGCAGGAACTAATGTGCGATTATTCTACAAGCATCGACGGAAGAGGAGGAACCTGTAACTGTAAGATGCCACCCACACAGAACCCCACAGTCAGCATTGCTTGTTAGCTGTCGCCCAAACTCCACTTGTGTAATGCTGATTTCCCCAGGTTAACCATTTGCTGGTATGGCTCACTATCCCCGCTTTTTTCCATTACTGAAATATGAGCATTTGAATCTATATGCAAATGAGGCTGAAGGGCTATGGTAGATCTGAAGCTTCTGTCACTCAAGCTCTATTTTCCACCCAGCGCACCTCCTCCTCCTTCACTGAATGGTTCTATGGTGTTTGACTTCAGGTAAAGGAGCTGTCAGTCAAGCAGGAGGCGGCACTGGGAACAGAATAGAGCTGGAGTGACATAGGCTTCATTTCTCAATAACGGAAGATCGGACTTGCTATGTAAAGGTATTGCTGTCCCCATACAGAATATTGTTGTCAGCAGCGCATGAATGTTTTACATAGGTAGCTGACAATGATATTTTTTAGGCCGGCATAATGAATCTGATCAGCTGATCAATGAGCTTTTTGCTCATTCAGAAGCTGATTGTTGACATGTTCATTATCAGGAACGATCTTTGATTGTTGATTCATGAAAATTGTCTTCAAAGGGAACCTGTCATGTCAATAAACTCTATTAATCTTCAGATATGGGGTTAATCTGCAGGTTGATGTCGTTCTAGAGCCTTGCGGCTGCCGCACTGACAGCATGACTACCTGGAGGAAATTAACTTTATTCATCAGTGCTGAGCCGGCTGTCAGTCAGTGCCGGAGTGTGGTTACAGTCGCCTGTCACCATGTACTGAGCGGTGACTGAAGCCGCGCCTCTGTGACTGAAAGCCGGAGGCTGATGGGACGAATAAAAGTCTTTTCCTACCGGTAGGAGGGCTTTTAGTGCAGTGGCCGCACAACTTTAGAACACTATTAACCTGCATATTAACCCTACAGTTGTGCTCAAAAGTTTACATACCCCACCAGATTTTTTCCTTTCTTGGCCTTATTTCCGAGAATATGAATGAAAAACATCCAAATGACCCTGATAAAAAGTTCACATACCCCAGTTCTTAATACCGTGTATTGCCCCCTCTAACATCAATGACAGCTTGAAGTCTTTTGTGGTAGTTGTGAATGAGGTTCTTTATTTTCTCAGATGGTAAAGCAGCCCATTCTTCTTGGCAAAAAGCCTCCAGTTCCTGTAAATTCCTGGTCTGTCTAGCATGAACTGCGCGCTTGAGATCTCCCAAGAGTGGCTCAATGATATTGAGGTCAGGAGACTGAGATGGCCACTCCTGAACCTTCACTCTACTGTAGCCAATGACAGGTCGACTTGGCCTTGTGTTTTGGATCATTGTCAGGTTGGAACGTCGAGGTACGTCCCATGCGCAGCTTCTGGGCTGATGAGTGCAAATTTGCCTCCAGTAATTGCTGATAACGTGCTGCATTCATCTTTCCTTCAACTTTTACCAAGTTTCCTGTGCCTTTCTAGCTCACACATTCCCAAAACATCAGCGATCCACCTTCATGCTTTACGGAAGGAATGGTGTTCCTTTCATCATAGGCCTTGTTGACCTCTCTCCAAATGTAATGTTTATGGTTGTGGCCAAAAAGTTAAATTTTGGTCTCATCACTCCAAATTACCTTGTTCCAGGAGTTTTGAGGCTTGTCTCTGTGCTGTTTGGCTTATTGAAGGCGAGATACTTTGTGGCATTTGCGCAGTAATGGCTTTCTTCTGGGGACTCGACCATGCAGCCCATTTTTCTTCAAGTGCCTCCTTATTGTGCATCTTGAAACAGCCACACCGCTAGTTTTCAGAGAGTCCTGAATTTCAGCTGATGTTATTTGTGGGTTTTTCTTTGCATCCCGAACAATTTTCCTGGCAGTTGTGGCCGAAATTTTTGTTAGTCTACCTGACCTTCTTTTGGTTTTTACAGAGCCCCTGATTTTCCATTTGTTAATCACAGTTTGAACGCAGCTGACTGGCATTATTAATTCCTTGGATTTTTTTTGTATCCCTTTCCTGTGTTATACAGTTCAACTACCTTTTCCCATAGATCCGTTGACAATTCTTTTGCTTTTCCCATGACTCACAATCCAGAAACGTCAGTGGCTGGATGAAAGATGCAAGAGTCTGTCTGGATCCCAGAAATTTACTCAGCTTTTATGCACACACACTGATTACGAGCAAACAGGTCACAGGTGAGGATATTACCTTTAGTAGCCATTCAAACCCATTTCTGTCAAATTCTGTGCATGTTATCAGGCCAAAATCACCAGGGTATGTGAACTTTTGATCAGGGTCATTTGGATGTTTTTGGTTGTCATTAAGATTTAAAAAGAGAAAACACAGTAGTTTGACAATAAATGGCTTCACCCAACCAATAACCATGAGTGGAGAAAAAGTTTTTTGTTATCACTCATATTGTCTGAAACAAGGCCAAGAAAGGAAAAATTCTGCTGGGGTATGTAAACTTTTGAGCACAACTGTATATCTGCAGGTCAATAGTGTTTTGGGACATGACAGTTTTTCTTTAAGGCAATTATGGGATGGTTTAGACTAGAGAAACTGGAAGACGTCTGGAGTGCCCACCTCTGTTTTCAGCTACATTATCACAAATTGCACCTTTCTGTATCAGTTGTCAATTCAACGACATAATAATACTGGACAAGATCTACATTTTTTTTACAATATTTGTGTTGTGTTCTCCGAAGGATTGTGCATAACATTCACAATCTAATATCTGCTGATATTCACGACATTGACTCTCCCCCAGATAACCAGGATGGCAGCTGCAACGTTGATGGGAAAGTCTATGAAGATGGAGAAACATTTCAGCCCAGCTGTAAAGTCCAGTGCACATGTGTGGATGGTGGAGTAACCTGTATCCCTCTGTGCAGTGAGGACATCAGGCTTCCGAGCCCAACATGCCCCTTTCCTATCAAAGTGGATGTCCCAGGGAAGTGCTGCCATGAGTGGATATGTAATGGACAACATCCCAAGCTCCTTAATGGTGTGGAACAAGGTAAGTGAAAAATAGTTGTGAATACATTGACTATTTGACCTGACTGATGACTAAAATGTAACCTTAAAAGGATCGTGGACATTTTTTTTCTTGTTTAAATGAATGTGTTTTGGGCTAAAAATTATTTTTGTAATTGAATTTTGCACTGATTGCTGTTACATCTTCTTAGGTTGCACCGTCAATTGTTTTCTGCAGAATGGGGTAACTGAGAAACCATCAGCGAGCTCATTGTGACAGTCCAATGGAAGAGTTTCTAACTTTTCAATCTGTAGTTTTCTGGGCTCCTCTCAGCTGATATATGATTACCGACTACAAAGAGCTTGTAAAAGCAAAGCTGAGCAAAATTTTTAATTACGTTAAATTGCAAAGTTGATTTTTAGCACAAAAATACATGCATTTAAAGAAAAAGAAAAAGTTTCTCCCCAGAGGTGGACAACCCCTTTAAGGCTATGTTCTCAAGGGACGTATTTACTGCGGACCTCTCGCACCCTTGATCACTTGAGATCATATGACCATGTCCATCCATGTCAGTACCGCCCCGTGGTTGTATGTTTGAAGTCACAGGGAGAACGGGACTGTTGTATTATATGCTGAGTGTAAATAATGACACATAATATCCTGGATTTTTAAGGGACGGTTCACAGGAAGTCACTTCAAAGGAAACATTTAAGGTCAATTTTAGTTTTAAATTAGTATCACTAAACTCACAGTTTTGCTTTTACTAGTAAAGTGAACGTCATCGACAAATCTATGAAATAACCTGACAGGTATGACAAGACGCGACTGTAAACTGAGATCTTCAGATCATTATCACTTTCCATCTGGTGCTGAAGGGAGAGGTCACCTTAATCATGTTATAATAGGTAATTATATTCCCCTTTGTACAGGGTGGAGATTCGCAGCCATGGTGACATTATGAGTGCATAATGAGTACCATTGGGGTCCTGCGTTCAAGTCCACCCAAACATAATGCCTGTGGAATCTGGGTTTTTGTGAGTTTCCTCTGGGTACTCCGTTTCTTTCATCAATTCTGTTACAATAATTGGAATTCATATAGAACTGACCATAGTAGTTGTCTGTTAGTGGGAAATTAGATTGTTAACTCCTGGGGAGAGGGATTGATGTAAGTGATAACAGTCTCTACTTTTGATTAAATACCACTTTACCGCATCTACGGTCTTTGGAGCAGGTCATGAATCCTCCCAAATCCTCCTCTTTAGTCATATTAGCAGTATGAATGTATGTTCAGTCAAGTTACAGTGCTGTCATCTTATCTTGCTGAGTTCAGTTGTACAACAGGTAGCAAATCACCTTAAAGAACAACCGGATATCAAAATGTTTTCAAAAAAGATTTTAAATATACTTTATTATAAATTTTAAAAGGCATTTAAAATACATTGAAGTCCCACAGTCACACCAACTACGGTATTACCCGATCCTCGGTTTCGCCTATCGGCTTCTTCTGGGGCAAGCTTGCTCTTGAAGATGGTGACAGGCGAAACCTTGGGTTGGGCGATAGCTGGCATGCTGCATGGGATTTTAATGTATATGGCATTTGAAATTTGGAATTGTATAAGTATAATTAAACACCCTTTGATACTTTTCTGGCTGTGCTGGCCTATGTCTGGTTGTTCTTTAAGGTGATTCATTACTTATGGTAGAACTGGATTTACATAGAAAAAGACAAGAGGTTCCAGCTTTTGGCCTGTGTCTCTTGCACCTTATTTTTTTATAAGGACTTTTAATCTAAAAAAGATGGACAGATCTCCAATAGTTTACCAAAAGCTGGAAACTCCTGTCTTTTTCTTTGAATATTGCCGCGTCTGGTCAGAACATTGTGTCCTGTATACTGGACCTATTCTTTCAGTGGTGAGCTGGCATTTTTTCAATTTTTTCTGTTTGTTACAACTGGATTTAGCAAGATAAGAGAATAGTACTGTTACTGGTCAGAACACACACCGATACTGTAAGTATAATGAAAGAGGAGGATTCGGGAGAAGTCCTGATCTCCTCAGAGGGCAATAGATACAGTAAAGTGATATTTAATCTGATTTTTATGTATAAAGGTTTATATTGGACTGCTTTTCAGAATCACACAGGTGATATTAAAGAGTGAGGCACTGAAAATGATGTAATTATATAATGGGTACACGTAGATGTTTGTGAGTAATTTATACAACATGATTTTATAATATAAAATACCCATGAAAGTATATACGATAATCACAAGACAGATCAAGGACAAACCAAATGGTACTAATTCAACCGTATTAATAAAGGGTGCCGAGAGCTCAATAATAATAAATAGTAAAGCACCTTTACATATATTATCCACTAATTAATTGAGTAACAATGCAAGAGCTTGTTATTAAATGGTGGTGAGGATATCTAACAAAGTGACTGTGCATAGAAGGTGCAACTGTGCATAATGAATAAAGAGCTCATGGGACCCTAACAATCATTGTCCAAAGTTGGAGCGGTATATCAAAGCATACTTGGAGTAGAAGAACCAAAGGTAGTATGACAGAAGTGCTTACCGCCAAGATGATGATGCCCCACACACACGTTTCCCGACGCGCGTTTCGCCACTGCGGGCTTTGATGAGGGATCCCTGTTTGTTAATTTTACAAAATAAAGTTGTTGGATCTGCTATTATTTGCTGTTGTGCAATCTATCTATAGGTTGTTAGATTACAGAGAGTGCCTGATTGCTATGTAATATTTTTAGTCTCTGTACCTTGTTGCAGTATATGTTGGATATACATTTTCTTGTTGCCAGGGATGGTGGAGTCTAACTGCCCTGAGTGGAGCACAGAATGGGGATCTTGTTCTGCTGACTGTGGCATTGGGATCTCTTTAAGAGTGACAAACCAGAATCTATTCTGCAGACTGGAAAGCCAGAGCCGCCTGTGTATAGTGAGACCCTGTGGAGACCTCTCAGTTGGCACAGTAAGTGTTAATGACCCTGATCGTGGCCATGTGCCATATCTCCACCCAAACTATGTGATGCAAAATGTTTCACACATGGTCTCAAGATGAAAACTGCAAATAGTTAGCTCTGTCTCAGTTCTAACCCACACCCCAATGACCATAGCAATTTATTAAACATAGGCTAACCCTATATTACCCCTGGTGCCACCAAACCAGCTGTGAACCCTTGAGGCATAGACTCCAGAAGGTCAATGAAGATGTCCTGTGGATATTAGCAGCAGACCCTATAAGTCCTGTAAGTTGTCTGGTGCACCCTCCATAGATAGGAATTGTTACTCCAGCGCATCCCAAAAGTGAGCGATTGGATTTAGATCTGTGGGTTTAGAAACAAGTTATCTCCTTGAACTCTTTGTTAAGTTACTCAAACCATCCTTGAGTAGTTTTTTGCGATACGAAAGGTGCAATACACTGTTGTAAGAGGCACTGCCATTAAAGAATTCTGCTGTCATGAAGGGGAGTACTTGGCTTTGTACTTTGGTCCATTGTTTATTTAGGTGGTACTTGTCACATCCACATGATCAAGGTTTTGCTTCCATACACTTGTATGGAGTGAGGCCACGCCCACTGGACAGGCTCTGGCCGGGAGTATGTATAACTCATACCTAACCTTCGGTCCCGGCTCAGAATCCGGCAAATCCCCGCAGCACACAGTGCATGCGCTGGGGGAATTCATAAGTCTCCAGTCACACAGAGTCACTGCAGACTTATCAATCTGGACCGGACAACAACTTAACCTAATGGTGAATATATACAAAGAGAGAGAGATACATGCTGTACATACCGTACATGTAATTAACCGATGTAGGGAGTCTGGCCCACAAAGGTCCTCACACTAGCACAATGTACATACTACACAACACCCTCATTATTTATAGATGGTATGACTGACCCTTACATTCTCCTTATCCTGCGCAGTGGGCGTCCTACACTGTGCAGCTGTCAGGTCACTTCATACTGTGAAGGAACATGTCACTTCATCCCGTCACTTGCAGATTATAGCTGGATTATTCGTATATCCATTGCTCCTATGAAAAGGGACAGGTGTCTGTAAGACTGTGGAGAACTTGTCCTTTCATTACATGAATATTCTCCATGGGGGTTTCACTGTTTTCATCGTGTACTTGACGTGTACTAACACATCTTCTTCTTTCAGGCAGGAGCACCTTGTGTCCCCGTCCTGGAGGCTTCTCATCTGGTCAGGTTGGAGTTCCCTGGTTGTCTCAGTGTCCACAGCTTCCTGCTCAGGTTTTGTGGCTCCTGCGGGATGAGGAAATGTGTCCCTCATCAGACATCAACAGAGATGGTGGAGTTTCAGTGTACAGAAGGACGTAGGAGGAGATTGATGATGTTCATCCTCTCATGTGTCTGCTACTAGTAGAGGAGACGACCCCAGGAGCAACATATTGGAGGCCCAAATGTCCAAATCTTGCCTATTATGTGATTTGTCGAGACCCTGGACTTACAGAAGCACAATATGTCATGATATTAGTCAGATTTGTTTCTGCACAGATCCCACATAAATACGATGTGACCCTACGGAGCCATATTTCTCATCTGTAGGACAATGGAGGCTGCAATACTCATTTCAGCATTTTGGCCTTCATTTCCTTATACGACATCACTCTGCCAAAATGACTGCAAGAACAGACTTGATTGTAGATGATAACCCTGGACACACATGGTTTTGCATAGGAATAGTAGACATAAAACTGTCAGAGATTTATAATCAAGACTATTTATAAAGCTATTATTTTGGATGAATTATTGTCTGGAAAAGTGGGGGTAGACTACAAATCTACACACTGGGAAAGCGTTAGTGAAAAAAGTCCCATGTTGTTTCAATACCTTATGGGGATTGTCCACTTGAATAAAATTATATTTTAATGTTAATTTATACAACTTAATAATATACTTGTATTAACAAAGGAGCCTCTATCTATAGATATCAGTACCGGTCAAGAGCAGCTCTACTCACAGTTTGTGCTGGACAAGAGAGCTTATTGTTTCCAATACTGTGTGTGTGAAAGGGGCTGGTTGACTGATTAATTTCAATAGGTAAACCAGACCCCTTCTCTGTCTATTTATTATTATGTTTTCTTATATAGCACCATAATTTATTGCAGTGCCTTACACATATTATTTATCCCTGTCCCCATTGGTCACAATACAAATTTCCTATCAATATATCTGGGAGGAAACCCACACAAACATAAGGAGAACATACAAACTCCTTGCAGATGTTGCCCTTGTTAGGATGTGAACCCAGGACTCCAGAGCCTCAAAGCAACAGTCCTAACCACTGAGCCACCGTGCTGCTCCTGTGAATTTGTCAAAACAGAAAAGGGGGGCTGGCTTATTGAATTGAGCCAGTCAACCAGCCCCCTTCACAAAAACACTGGTCCCATGACAGCACAGAAAAATCTTCCTCATGGCAAACAGAAGCCGGAGGTAGAACTTCCAGGACCAGTACTGATATGTGCAGATAGGGCAATTTTTTTAATACAAGTAAACTGGTAAGTTGTATATATTTATATTTTACTCACATCTAACGATATATTTGTTAACAAGTGGACAACTCTTTAATACATGGGAGTGACTGATGAAATGTTATTCTCTAAAGCAGTTTTCCCCAACTCCTGTCCTCAAGAGCCACCAACAGGTCATGTTTTCAGGATTTCCTTAGTATTGCACAGGAATTATCACCTGGTCAATACTAAGGAAATCCTAAAACCATGATCTGTTGGTGGCTCTTGAGAACTCGAGTTGGCAAACACTGCTCTAAAGGAATGAAGGCAAAGCTGAAAAATTTGTGGAGAGGGATCTCAAGGTGAACTGAGCTTAAAATATAGAAGCTTTAAAAATGAGCTAGATCTAAGGCGATATGAAATTTGAAAAATGACAGTGCTTTATCTCCCAAAACAGCACTACTCATGTCAATATCTGCTTATTGCAATACCATGCACCACAATGGACAGGAGGGGCACTGTCACTGAAATGTAAAGCAAACCCATTAAACCCTTAGTCTACTTTTAAAGGAATACTCCATTTTGGAGGAGTTTTATTTTTATTTGGAAGAAAATGATGACTTGCATATGACAGAAAAATGACTGTCCTTTTTATAAAAAAATAACACTAAACAAAACAAGTAATATTGTTTAATGTGAAGAAAATTACATGATCATCTGTCCTCTTCTCTACGTCTATGCTATTGTTCATTTTTCCTCATTATCTGCCTGCTCCAACCAAAACGCTACCCAATAATGAATATTCAAAGCAACACAAGAGTATTTTAGTGGAGTGTGTTCTGATATTGGGGAATGCAATGCTTTTCATTTCGGATGTAACATTAGACCTCCATCTGTTCATGTCGGTGAGGTTCAGACTTTATTATGGTGAGTCCTATGAACTATGGAACCATAATAATATCTGGAAGGACATGAAGGTCACATCTACTATATAAATCGGCTTATCCCGTCTGTCTGTCCGTCCAGAAAATCCCGCGTCGCTGATTGGTCCGGCCTCGGCCAATCAGCGACGCGGGATTTCAGAACAAAATGGTGGCCGTTAGCGGCTCATCTGCCGCACGGAGGTCAGCGGCGATGCAGCCGGGAGATGACCGGCGGCCTAGGTGGCGCCACTCTCCGGTCCTCCCTTCACACTTGCCGCGTGGTCAGCGATGTTGTCACAAGCAGTATTGACAACATGACGTAATTACAAAATTCATTAGGGACCCCGGGGGGATACATTGGGGGTTAATTTAAAGTAGTGCACAACCCATTTAAACACTGCTTCGCTGATTAGTCGCGCCCGGTCGGCCGCATACATATTCTAGAATACCCGATGCGTTAGAATCGGGCCACCATCTAGTAGATTTATAGTAGTCTAGTAGATGTCCATAGTCTGCAGGCACGTGGCCATATGTCCCAGTAGGTGCCACGGTTTACCTCAAAATCTTTTTTTCCACCCCTGATTTCCTCCACTAGATGAATTGTGGCACCTGAAATGGGAGACATTTGTGTTCAAGGAGCTGGAGAAACTCCATGAATGGGAATAATATGGAGGTGGAGCATAAATATATCTTTGTATTGAGGACACACAGAGTAATAAACAAGGTTATTTATTACTGTCAGGAACGAGGTCATTTATTACTGTCATCAATGATTTACTCCAAGTAAGGTCTTATCAGAGGTTTAATAAATGATCCATAAAACATCTCAGAAATGATCAGGAGTTCTAACCAGAAAATCGCAGCAGATCTTGTCCTAAAAATCCTATGTCTCTGAATTATGGTGGAGGACGATCCTAGTGCAGTGATCATCCTAGGATCAGGACCCAATGATGCTAAAAAGCCTGAGGCTGCACTACTGAGAACTGACATCTCTGCATGGTCATTGAGATCTTAAGTGGATCCAGATCACTATGGATAGTGCCAGTTTTATGTGAATTGGTCGGGATACCAACATAATTTATGATTTGGATCCAAACATGGTCTCCATGACTACCCTACTCCTTAGGGTGATGTGCTGCTCTCAGAATCTCTCAGTGGTACAGACTTAGGCTGTAGGCCTGTGACTACAAAACTTGGTAGAGGAGGAAGACAAAGAAGCAACTAACTAGTTCATGATTGCAAGGGATAATGTGACTACAGTGTACAATCAGATTAACACCAAAAGACCTAATATTAATGATAGGACTTAAAGGGTTATTTCCATTTTAGACATTTTTTACATATCCATAGGATAAAAGGGCTCCACTGCTTGGACTTGTGCCCAGCTCTAGAACACAATGCCTATCTTGGGCTGCTGGGACTGGAGAGATGGCCATACATGTTTTTCCATTTTCTTCTGAGAAAAAAAAATCCAGGTTTGGAAATAATAAGTTTATAGATTATGACCCAACAGATCAGTAAGGCTATGTTCACATGGAGTTTTTTGAGGCGTTCAAAAATGATGAGTTTATCAAGTGAAATCTACTTCAGTAAACACTCCTTCTTGGGGGAGATATTGAAGTTTACTGAAGCGGTTTTGAAGAGGTTGGCAATTTTTTTCCTAACTTTTTTGTTATTATTTTTTGTTTTGCAACCATTTGATTTAACAGTGTCTAGTTTAGAGCCGATTTTTTTCAGGACCCTCTTCAAAGAAGTGAAATCTAGTTTTTTTTGTTGTTTTTTTTTTAGACCAGTCGTTTTTCAAAATCTCTTAAAGAAAGAAAATGCTTAAAAAAACTTTCCCATAGGAATGAATAGGAAGAGCTTTCCAAGCATTTTTGCAGAGGTTTTTGAGGAGGAATTTGGATCAGATTCAGTAAAAAAAAAAAAACTCCTCAAAAAACACCATCTGAGCGAGGCCTAACAAGCAGCAAAAATGTATGGAAGATCATTTATGGCATGTAAGTCACCAGGGGCTATAGGCTTGGGTTCATATTGCTGAGGAGACTACTTGTCTTAATTCATTCTATGTATTTATTGATTTTGAAGCTGCCATCTTGTAGTTGATATAAAATCACCTTCTACATACTTTTCTCAATTCACGATGAGATATGAAAGGACTTGAAAATGTGCAAAGTCGTACTGACCCATGAGAATACTAGATCCTTAGATAACGCCAGGCTCCGACACAATAATGGGTCCAAAAACAACAGGGTTCCTAAAGGTCCATCAGAAGACAGTCCCATTTTCAGGTGATATTTAAGCCAATCACTCTTCACTAAGGTATTCTTCTATAATTGGCCAACAAACAATCATTAGTCGAATGAACAATCATTCATCAATGGCCCTACTCGAAGCGCAGACTACATTAGTGAATATTGGATTTTTTTCGGTTGATGATTTATCCACTGCTGATTACCGGACAAAAAGAACTCAACAAGCTCAACTGGTGTTCTGAATCATTATGATTGTTCAATGATCCATCAGTCAACACAAACAGTCATTCGTTTTACAGAATCAGCTGAGAATCTTCGTTATGGTCGTATCTCATGTGTATGGACTCCCTGCGTGATGCGTAATATTAAGTGACCGGCGACATGATTCCCAGTCAGTGGTCATTTAACAGACCACTGGCCCACCAGCCAGGCCCATCCGCTTTAGATGTGTACTGAACGATCAGTAATAAATCATTCTCTGCACATAGGCTGCCTTTGATCTCTGCAGCACAAGGTCTGTTTGCACAGTACAATGTGCTGTCGAGAATGATGATCTTTTGTGCAAACCAAAAGATCATTTCACACGGCGAAGATAAACAAGCGTTTTGCTCGTTCATTGGGTGATTGGCAACTTGTTTAGACTGCATGATGATCATGAAATGAGCGTTCCTAGGAGTGCTTGCTCACGATTGCAGTGTGAATGGACCTTTAGACCTTAGTGATTACAACAAAGATTACAATCTATAAATAGACAAACACATATTGTATATAATTGTAACGTGACACGGTGCAGTAGCCGTGGGCGAGGTACTCGTCTTTTATGCCCCGGCACGCTACATGAAGATGGGGGTCCTGGCTGGGTGTGTGGGCTTCGTCTTTGGGGCGCTACAACTTTGCAGGCCACATAATGCCGGTGACTTAAGCTGGCCAGGACCGAATGTTAAACAGTTCAATGAGGGAGACCACCACTCAAAAATAAACAGTCTTTACTAAACAGCAACTTAGTGGTAACTATTTACAATACAATAGCAGTGGGTGCAATACTTCACAAATGTGTCCTTTAACACACAGAACATCTTCACATACATTCTTCCAGTCCTTCTCAGTATGACTCGGTTCTGCCTCACTCAGTCCTATATCTTCACCACAGCCCAGCTCAGTACTACAGTTCAGTAAGTAAAAGTCCTATTCTCAACCGGCGGTTCCACATCCTCTTCCCTCTTAAGGGAACGAGCTTGCCAATATGGCCAGTACTTAGCTTCTCTGCTTCTAACACACTGGAACTCCCTCCCGGCTTTCTATCTTCGTCTCACGTTCTCTGTTCAGCCCTGGTCCGTTATAAAATTGGGACCACACTGCTAGGCATCTTGTCCCATGACCCATCTCCGGTTGATCCCTCTGTTCTTCAGTCACTTCTCTTTCTCTCTACTAAGGATCACGCTATCCACTGCCTTGGTCTCCAACGTCAGGGACACCCACGTCATGTGTCTCTGGTCACTAGTCAGACTGTAGGTCTGCTTTTACTGCACACTGGGCCCTATCTAAAGTCCTGACAGAAAACTCTCTGTCCCTTCACCTTACCCCCTGCCACTATGGGTTAGTCCCAAACATTATCTCTGTCTCTTCCTGCTAACTACCTGTTGCTGGGCAGAGCACAACCTTATCACTAACAAGACATGTCACAATACAGATTATACACCTTAACAATACTATTTTCTTCAAGGGGAGACGTGGGCAGTATGTCCATCTCCATACATAGGTAGAAAGGGTCAAGAATCATTTCCTTTTCAAGGTCCAAACAATCCTCATTACACATTGTCAATTACCTTTTTTGTTTGTTTCTTTATTTTCTAATTTTTATCCCCTTTGAATTTAGGGATATGGGGATTTAATATGCAGGATGCAGTTAGAAATTATCTGCCGAAAGCCTGAGGCTGCACTACTGACAGCTTCTAATGACAACAGGTCTTGTCCTCTCCAGTCAGGTGCAGGGATGTCATGAGTAATCTCTACTAACCTTTCTTCCAAAATAAGGGCTAATTCAGACTTCATTTTTTCGTGTACAGGTTCTATCAGCTTTTTTCATGGATGGAACCAGTGCCGGACCCAGTTTTTTGTGGGCCCTGAGCGAAAGAGTCTCCGTGGGTCCCATTAACACATACACGATTCCTGATGCACAGATACGGCAGAGAAATATAGATATAGTACAGTGCCAAAGATTTGACTTACTTCTTACATTACTTGAGTGATATCTATTGTAAATAGCTCAGAAACCGGAGAATCCTCGCAGCGCACAGTGCAGACCGGACAATATAGTTCGCCATACAGTATTATGGGCACCACTTAATCCTCCATACAGAATTATGGGCCCCATGTATTGCTCCATGCAGAATAATGGACTCCATATAATGCTCCATACAGAATAATGGACCCCATATAATGCTCCATACAGGATACTGGCCCCCATAAAATGCTCCATGCAGAATACTGGCCCCCATATAATGCTCCATACAGAATACTGGCCCCCATATAACGCTCCATACAGAATACTGGCCCCCTTGTAATGCTCCATACAGAATACTGGCCCCCATATAATGCTTCATACAGAATACTGGCCCCCATATAATGCTCCATACAGGATACTGGCCCCCATATAATGCATCATACAGAAAACTGGCCCCCATATAATGCTCCATCAGAATACTGGCCCCCATATAATGCTCCATGCAGGCTGTGCCCCCATATAATGCCCCAAGCAGGCTGGGGCCGCATATAATGCCCCATGCTAGCTGGGCCTCCATATAATGCTGCATGCAGGCTGGGCCCCCATATAATGTCCCATGCAGGCTGTGCCCCCATATAATGCCCAATGCTGGCTGGGCCACCATATAATGCCGCATGGAGGCTGGGCCCCCATATAATGCTCTATGCAGGCTGGGCCCCCATATTATGCCCCACGCCGGCTGGGCACCCATATAATGCCCATGCTGGCTGGGTCCCCATATAATGCCCCATGCAGGCTGGGCCCCCATATAATGCCCCATGCAGGCTGGGCCCCCATATAATGCGCAATGCTGGCTGGGCCACCATATAATGCCGCATGCAGGCTGGGCCCCCATATAATCATCCAAAAAAGAGAGAGAGAGATGTAATAGAAATTATGCTGATGTATAAAAGACATCACTCTCAATTAAATAATGGCCAAAGATATAGCTATTATTGCAAAATACTGTATCTTTATTATTCAAAGTACAACATGTGATATATAACAGTAAAAAACATACAGGAGTGACTGGGATGAGAGACCGGATAGGGGGTACGTTCGAAAATACCCCAAAGAGGGAGAAGAAAACCTTAACCCAACTGCAGATATATCCCCATATTATGTACCCAGATGTTGACGAAGCCACTCTGGTGAAACGCGCGTCGAGGCGCGCTATTCATTCCCCTCTGCAGACTCTCCATACCTGGTCATCACTATGTCACAAGGTAATGTGTGGCTATTTTGATTACTATAAGCAGACCACTAAAGTTACGTTGATCTGCTTGCTGAGCTGCATGTCTAACTTTAGATCCACAGCCTGGGTGTCCTCCTAACAAGTCGGACACAGACCACATTGCCTGACTATACACAACATCTGGGTACATAATATGGGGATATATCTGCAGTTGGGTTAAGGTTTTCTTCTCCCTCTTTGGGGTATTTTCGAACGTACCCCCTGTCCGGTCTCTCATCCCAGTCACTCCTGTATGTTTTTTACTGTTATATATCACATGTTGTACTTTGTATAATAAAGATACAGTATTTTGCAATAATAGCTATATCTTTGGCCATTATTTAATTGAGAGTGATGTCTTTTATACATCAGCATAATTTCTATTACATCTCTCTCTCTCTTTTTTGGATGTTTAGACTTTGATTGCGAGCTCTTTTTATAGGTTTATATGGGCCCCCATATAATGCCGCATGCAGGCTGGGCCCCCATATAATGCCCCATGCTTCCTGGGCCCCCATATAATGCCGCATGCAGGCTGGGCCCCCATATAATGCCCCATGCAGGCTGGGCCCCCATATAATGCCCATGCTGGCTGGGCCCCCATGTAATGCCGCATGCAGGCTGGGTCCCCATATAATACCCCATGCCTTCATACATAAAAAAAAATTAAAAAAATCAAATACTCACCTCACCTGCTGCTTCTGCTCTCATCGCTGCCGCTGGTCCGGACTCCTCAGCCGCGTCACCATCTTCCCGCTCTGGGCTGTGACGTCTCAGAAGAGAGCGCGGTGGAAAGACGTGATTGCGCCCTCTGATCTGAGACGTCACAGTGCAGCAACCATGAAAGATACAGGACCTGCTGCGGAGGCACGGGGAGAGGTAAGCATTGTGCCGGGGCCCTGAGCAAGCGGGGGGGGCGGGCGCTGGCACCGCTCTCCTCCGCTCACAGGTCCCATAGTGCGCCATGGTGCCCGATGGCGACTGGATCCCCCCCACCTGTTCAGGGCCACAGCACTTGCCCGGGTGCTGACGCCGGGCCTGGATGGAACCATACCTATTACAATCTATGGGGCTTTTTCACGTATCCACTTTTGCGAACTGAGCAGTCAGCACAAAATCACGGCTCAATCTCACCTCGGATCAGTTCCGCAAATGCAAGTCTTTGGGTCTGTGAAAAACTCAGACAGCATTCGGATGCTGTTGTGTGCTGTCCATTTTTCATGGACTGTTTGATAGGAGAAGCTTGAGAAACCTCCATCACATTTTTTTGTTTTTCATACAAAAAAAATGATGAAAATCTGATGGTAAAATCTGACATATTGACCAAACTGATAAAAATTAGATTCAAAACACTAATGAAAATCGGACCATTTTTTGAGATGAGAAAAATTACTGTATAACTGAGCCCTAAGGCCACATTCTCATGTTGAGTATTTGGTGGGTTTTTTACCTCAGTATTCGTAAGCCAAAACCAGGAGTGGGTAAAAAATACAGAAGTGGTGACATGTTTCTATTATACTTTTCCTCTGATTGTTCCTCACCTGGTTTTGGCTTACACATACTGAGGTAAAATACTCACCAAATGCTCAACGTGTGCACGTGGCTAAGAAGAGTCGCTGAGGAAGTAATGCTTGACCCAACGTAGACCTGAGGTCATGTTAGGACACGACTATGACAGGTGTGATGTAGGTAGCTCATGTTATATAGCTGTGAGCAGTGGGCAGCACCGAGACAGCCAGAGAGAGTCACTGTGTTTAGTGGAGGGAGGGGCAGTTCTCTGCTGTGAGATGTCAGATCGCTGCACTCCAGCAGAAGCACTGTGCTCTTCATGCATGCTGACAGCTGAAGGTCTCCATCTGCAGGCCCATGCCTGCTTCATCTAGAGCTCCCCTCCACACTCCATCATGGAAGAGGATTTCTTTGAGTCGCCCATAACAGCCGGAATCCTTAATGTCAGCTCAGAATGCAACGTCAACAAGACTTTCACCTTTCGCTACTTATCTTCCGTTTACCTTATCGTCTTCATTGTAGGATCATTAGGCAATGGTTTGGG
This sequence comes from Phyllobates terribilis, assembly GCF_046119375.1. Lineage (NCBI taxonomy): Eukaryota > Metazoa > Chordata > Amphibia > Anura > Dendrobatidae > Phyllobates > Phyllobates terribilis. Next base: position 101,212,663 of record NW_027362765.1, read on the forward strand.
ATTGTGGAATCTGTGCATGAACTGGAAGAAATGGACGTCACTGAACGTATTTGTGTTGAACCTTGGCATTGCTGACCTTCTCTATGTTGGAACGTTGCCATTTTTTGTGTCCTATTACCTTAGCGAAGGTGTTTGGATGTTTGGTTATGGATTCTGCCGCCTCGCACGCATCATTTTCCATATGAACATGTATGCAAGTATCACCTTCCTCACCTGCATCAGCGTCCAACGCTACCTGGGAATAGTACATCCAATGAAAATGATGGGTCGTTTCCAGAACTTACGTCCTTCATTGTGCATCAGCATTATCATGTGGATATTGGTCGTTCTTCAGATCTTGCCAAACCTCCACTATACCAATGCCATAAAAAACGACACATACTGCCACGACTCGACAATCAATGAGCACCTGGAATCCTATGCGCCCTACACGCTGAGCATCACAATCACAGGTTTCTTAATTCCATTTATCATAATTTTAACTTGTTACACCCGGATCCTCACAGTTCTTACAAAAAACAAAAATGTGGACCCAGACCTGAAGAGCAGAAGCATCAAACAAGTTTTTATCATCCTGACCCTGTTTGCTATCTGCTTCTTTCCATACTATACATTTCGAAACCTCAATTTGATTTCCAGAGTTTGGCAGCTCCAGGGAACCTGCACCGAAAGTCTAAAGAACGTTTATATATCCTATCAGGTGACCAGAGGACTGGCAGCCATGAACAGCGCCATTAACCCTTTACTTTATTTAGTGACCAATGAAAACTTTGTTTCAAAATTTAGAAAGATCCAGAGGAGAGCCTGGTATGCCCTTGTCTATGTGGCCAGAAACCATTCTCTCCCAGATATCCAGGCTATGTCTGTGAGTGGAAAGGAAGAAGAGATGTCTGAAGTAATGTGATGGACAAGTGTCAGTACCAAGCTTGACTTGGGTCTCATTAGGCATTCATAATGCTGCAGAATTTCAGCATAAAGCTGACCTAAGGGCTATCTATATAGTCATTAACACCCAAAGACTCAGGATTCTGCCCCTTTTCCTTTGCTTCCTATTGTCATTGAACATCAAACCTACCCTATGAACACAATGGAGAAGATCATGGTTTTGGGTCATGATCCCATAGGAGATAATGTCAATACAGAAATACAACCTCCAAGAAATCGGGGTCAAGGTTGTTAAAACTTTATGGTCAGTGAACTCTAAACCATGGGATATTCAGAAATGTCATTATGTGAATACTAGGATTGTGTACATAGTATAGGTTGGCAGTAGGTTTGTTAATATTATAGTTCGTCCTGGTGTCAATGGATTTTTTCTCCTTACATCATCATGGGTCCTGCTTAGTAGAAATTAATTTCTTTTGTATTCCTGACACCATAGAATAAAGGCCATTTTTGTAATTATTTATTAGCGTAAAATACAGGACCATGAGGCTAAAGCTTCGTACTGCCACAAATATATCAAAGCTAAGATAGATATTTCATCACATTTAATATCGTCTATGGATTATTGTAGAACGTCAGGCCACAAAAAAAGCTATATACCTCTAAAACTTGGGGTTATCTTCAAGCACACTTTTTTCCATTGATTTTTTATGCTTACATCCATTTTTATAGAATTTTTTGCTGTGTTTCTGAAGATAACATGGTTTTAGTATCTGTATTTTAGTTGTATTTTTTATATCATTGTGTTTCTAACATTACAAATCATGTCATTCATATTAGGGCTTGTGCAGATGACCGTATAAATCGGACGAGTGCACTCGTCCCCATGTTATTATATGAGGCTGTGCACATGTCCGATTTTTTCCTCGAACCAAGTGGTCCAAGTAAAAAATATAACAGCAGGTATGATTTGCCTCAGAGAATCAGATGCCACTCTACCATTCAGGTCTACGTGTCCATGAAAAAAATTGGACCGCACTCAGATGATATCCATTCTTACGGAGTGACAATGGAGAAGGTGGAGAAGCTTTTTTTCCCCTCTCCTCCGAGAAAATGGCATCCTACTCTGATTGAACTCTGATGAGTCTGGATAGCATAATCGGACCAATTTTCTCAGATGGAAAGAAAATGAGAAAATGGTAGTGTGACCCTACCCTTAGAATCACAATGTTTAATATCAAAAATGCCCAAAAAACTCAAAAAATATGAACACATCCATTTTTAACAGAGCAGCAAAAAACATTGGAGGTCAGTTGGCCAAATTGTCGGAAAAAGATGCCACACCTATAGCTAGCTGTGATTTTGAGAAAAATCTACACTCTATTAATTCTTTTTTACTGACTCCTAGCAAAAAAAAAACACTAAAATGCTGCATTTTTACTAAAACATTGCTGTTACCCGCCAGAAGCATCCCCCCTCTCTATCTGTGGTCATATCTGCTATTGTAGTTTAGGTAAATCCAAGATATAGGAAAGACAACAGTCACAAAATTATTGTAGCCCCCTCAATGAGAATTGGAAACTGGTGTCCTCAGGGGTACGGAAGCCAAATGCACCCCTGAAGACACCAATGTTTCGCTTGGGGAAGCTGGTATTTTCTGCTGAGTTTAGCAGTCTCATAGTCATTATATGTATTCTGATAGACTGCCACTGCCAGAGAAGGTGTTTGACATGCCATTTGATGTACAAAGAATGCCCTAGGTAGGGAGAACACAGGTTGCCCGGCCAAAGATCCCTATATGCCCCTGCACCATCGCATTATATTGCAGGTGGATGGTGTCATATTGCAACCTGCAAGGTTCTGTAGCAAGAAAGTCATGAAAAGATGGAACCATTTGGATTTTTAGCAACTTGCTTGTTGCAGTTCTTAGAAACTCACAGGTCATAAGTTGACCACTTTCACCTGTATCACGCTGCGATGAAGCAGCAGCATAGAGCTTTGGCCACATGGCTTGTGTAGACACAGCCTTTATTAAATAGTAGACTCATATTTAGTTCCATTTACTGTATATATTGTACATTTTATACAAAGACACATTGTTATTAAAGTGAAGTGAATCAGTGACTACAAAGACTTTAACTTTCTCTGTATTATTCCACTGCACAGATTTTGCTTTAATTAATAAAGATTATATTTATATATGAAATATGTTGCTTATTTCAAAGTAGGAATGTATTAGCAATAAGTAAGCTGTGAATATATTGACTTGTACTAATGTGTACCTGATTTACATTAATCTTGTCCTATAAAATATTCAAGTCATATATAATCTCCATGTTTTACGTAATTGTCATGTCCTATATAATCCAGTCTAACACCTACCTCATCCTTATGACATTATGTCCACACCAATACCAGATCCACAAAAATATCACACTGTTACCAATGCCACTTATTCACACTACAGATTCTCCTACAGTTTTCCCCCATCCCGGGAGTGACATGAGAATAATGAGACTTATCCTAGAGAAGCATTGGGAAGTCTACATTCCAACACTCTCGCTGCATTTAGAAGGAAATCCAGTCCTTACAGGATATTAACAAAGATTAGAAATGTTTCTTCTCAGTAATTGTTTCCTGGAGTAAAAGCAAAAACGCTTATATTCAACAAAGATGTTCATCCGATGCTCAGCACTGGGAAGTATACACCTCTGCGCTAGGGCTCGGAGCAGGAATGTCACTATAGTGGGTGCAGGGGTTAGGTTAAGTGCCCACGTAGCGTTTTTGTAGCGTTTTTACGGCCGCGAAAACGCTTGTAAAACAGTCTGCCATGCAAAGCAATGTGAATTCGGATGTGCTGTGCACATGATGCGCTAATTAGCGCGCCAAATTCGCATTGTGTTGCAAAACGCAGCATGACCATTTCTACCGCGATTACGCTGCAAATTCTCGGCCATTGAGGAACATTGAAACGCAGCAAACCCGCAGGTATATGTGGATTTGCTGCGTTTCAATTAAATTCAATGGCCGCGAATTTGCAGCGCAATCGCGGTGCGTGTGGTACCTAGGATGAAGAGGAGACTACAACTCCTCTTCATCCCGGCTACAACACAGTGAAAAAAATAAATAAAAAAGTTAAAAATAAACAAAACCTGTATATTCACCTCTCCGGCGGCTCCCGGTCTGCTCTCCGGTCTCCTCCAGTCTGCTCCCGGCGGCGTCCTCTCTCTTCGTCGTCCCACAGTGTACTGTCAGGACCTGCGGTGATGTCATTTAGTCACCTGATGGTCACGCGACCGCTGACGTCGGCGGTCAGGTGATGGTCACGTGACCATCAGGTGACTAAATGATGTCACCGCAGGTCCTGACAGTACACTGTGGGACGACGAAGAGAGAGGACGCCGCCGGGAGCAGACTGGGGGCCGCCGGAGAGGTGAGTATACAGTTTTTTTTTTTATTTTTAACGTTTTAATTCTCTTTTCTTTTTACTATAGATGCTGCATTTAAAGCATCAGTTGTTCACACTATATAAATTCATGCCGGTTGCATGGATTTATATTGTGTGACCAATTTGTCAAGCACTTTCCAAGTGATGCTCAAAATCGCTTGGAAAACTGCTTGAAAAAACGCATGTAAAAACGCTGAAAAAACGCTTCTCTCTGGCAGAAAAACGCATGTAAATCTGCATGCGTTTTTTCTGCCAGAGAGAGGCAAAAACGCTCTGCATCAAATCTGCTACGTGGGCACATAGCCTTAGACACTGGGGCCAACGAGCTTCAAGTTACACCACCAGCTCGGAGAGTTGCAATAGAAATTTATTTAGCCATCATTACATATGCATCTACCTGAGCCTGGATGTAATTATTTCTTGTGGTTGTTGTAGCGGTTTGCTACAACAACAATAACCAGCCATACTGGTCTTCAGTCATTTCCATGGGAAGCCCGGAGAAGACTCAGACAATAGCAAAATGTAAAAGAATGTGCAAATTTGTGGTTGTCACCGAGCATATTGTTGCACCAAACCAGTCACATTCTAGTGGGTCACATGTGACCCAGGAATCGGCTAGCCTACTTTCCAACAATGAGAACGCTAAATTTGGAACACTTAAAGGGGTTGTCCACTATTAGGACAACCCCTTCTCATCTCCCATGTTTGGCCCTGATAAAAGAAAAACACCTATACTCACCTCGCATGCCATTCCAGTGGTGTTGGCACTCGCTTTCCTGAGGCTCCCTTGCGGTAGTTGTGACAAGTGAGCCTGGTGCCCAATCAGCGCTGGCGTCATTGGGCCCTCCTTTGTACATATAAGTAATCAAGAGGAAGTCCGGGCTGCGCCTGGCTGCTCACTTCTTATACTTCTTAAGATGGGGACAGTGATGCCAACGCTGATTGGGCGCCGAGCTCACGTCACAAAAGCTGCACGTGAGCCCCAGGAAAGCGAGTGCCGACACAACTGGAATGGCATCGGCATGGGGGGGTTAGTATAAGCGATTTTATTTTATCGGAGCCAAACATGCGGAATAAGTAGGAGTTGTCCTAGTAGTGGACAACTCCTTTAAGTCCCACAAAGGAATGTCTCCAAAGTGACACTTTTTGGTGTGGTTATGCTAAAGGACACACCTTTGTGGTCTGGTTCACAGGATTGTGCCATCAGAATCAGGACTATTGACAATTATGCCTAAAAGAAATTGCATCAAACAGTAAGAGGGGGTGATCTGAGCAGACTACAGCCACACAACCCCTTGAAGAAGATGTATCCTTAAACTCTTCAAAGCTCGTAAAGTAAATGGCAATGAGAGTTACAATATCATGTTATGTTTTCCCACAAAATTACACCAAATTACACTTTGCACTGATGAGGGGCCGTGCCCCAAAACACAGTGTCTGAAAATTGAGATTCTAGTTTTTATCCTAAGTCATGTGACAAGGCTTGTTAGAGAGTCGATATTGACTTTTAGGATTGCTACTTCCTATAGAGTTATAATCCTCTTCCTCTCTGATGAGACAATTTGCATATTTCCCAGTGGAGCATTGTGGCTTAAAAGTCTCCTCACCTTGGCATGCTTGATATGTCACTCTCCGCAAGGAGGAACGTTACCCCTTGGATCCCGGTCAGACGCCTCTCACCCAGCCAAACCAGATCTCACACTTTGCACTGATGAGGGGCAGTACCCTGAAACGCAGTGTCTGTAAATTGAGATTCTGGTTCTGGCTTTTTATCCTAAGTCATGTGTCAAGGCTCATTAGAGAGCCGATATTGACTTTTAGGATTGCTACTTCCTATAGGTGGCACTAGAGTTCTAGTCCTCTTCCTCTCTGAAGAGACAATTTGCATATTTAACAAACTGGCATCCTTGTATAGAATTATTATCAAGGGCCGTTCTTTGAGTAATAGTGAGAAAGGCAGATGATTTATTATGTCTAATGTGCTCTTTAACCTTTTTGTTGCAACAACATATTATGAATGTAGTTGGGTTGAATGCAAGCACTGTGCCCTTACCGGTGATATGTTATGTGTTGTTTGAAGGTTAACTGAGGTCACAGATCATATGTGAGGACACTAGAGCCATGTGCTGCACAGGTTTTGGTCCATGTGATGCCATTTTTATCAGAATAAAATGCTCTGTATGAGCAGCAATGTGAAGTATCCACTCAACATCAATAATATGTGGATTTTAGAGTAGATTCTATTAAAATTCTATGTAAAAAAACTTAAAAGAGGTTAATTATGGTCAGTAGGAGTATTTCAGAGAGAAACACTCTGCTAAATTTGTAACACTTGGGTGAATACAGCCATGACCTAAAGTGAGCTACGGCTGTAGACCATGCCACCCTGCCTGTACTGCAACCACCTGTGGTGCACAAAATGTGGCCTAAAAAGTGCTACTATGGATTAAGACAGTGAGGAGAATCTGTGCCCTGCATTGTTGAGTTGTGCTGTGACATTCATTGTTGAGGTCTACTGTGGCCTCCACTTGTGGTTAACATTGCAAACTCCTAGTAGTGAGAAAGTAACTGTAACCTGTACTAAATGTGATATAGTGAGTACTGTGGTGTCAGGCTGTATCCATTAATTGTGGCAACTACCTGCTGAGAAATACTCAGACTGCTGTTACTAGCTGTAAACACCAGGCTCTGTGCCTCCTTTCTCATGTGTAACGATCAGGCTCTGTGCCTCCTTTCTCATGTGTAACTATCAGGCACTGTGCCTCATTTCTCATGTGTAACGATCAGGCTCTGTGCCTCCTTTCTCATGTGTAACTATCAGGCACTGTGCCTCATTTCTCATGTGTAACTGCAAGGCACTGTGCCTCAGTTTTAATGTGTAACCACCAAACTCTGTGTCTCGGTTCTAATGTGCAACCACCAAGCTCTATGTCTCAGTTGTAATGTGTAACCACTAAGCTCTGTGCCTCAGTTTTTATGTGTAACCACCAGGCTGTGTGCCTCAGTTTTCATCTGTAACTGCTAGGTTGTGTCCTTCAGTGCTCATGTGTAACCACCAAGCTCTATGTCTCAGTTGTAATGGGTAACCACTAAGCTCTGTGCCTCAGTTTTTATGTGTAACTACCAGGCAGTGTGCCTCAGTTTTCATCTGTAACTGCTAGGTTGTGTCCTTCAGTGCTCATGTGTAACCACCAAGCTCTGTGCCTCTGTTCTCATGTGTAACTGCCAGGCACTGTGCCTCATTTCTCATATGTAACTGCCAGGCACTGCGCCTCAGTTGTAATGTGTAACCACTAAGCTCTGTGCCTCAGTTTTTATGTGTAACTACCAGGCTGTGTGCCTCAGTTTTCATCTGTAACTGCTAGGTTGTGTCCTCCAGTGCTCATGTGTAACCGCTGAGCTCTGTGCATCAGTTCTCATGGCAGGTTCTATCCTTTTGTTATGAAGTGTAACGACTACTGAGCTCTGTTCCTTAATCCTAAAGTGGCAAAATTCAATATATAATTATCCAGTACTGTAACCACCAAGCTAAATTACCTGTAGTAAAATCTGTTTTACTTTAAATCTGCCATGTCTGTCACTGCCATCTTCGAGTATGGTACTGAGTCCTGAATAAAAGGTCACATGCATAGAAACTAACCTGCTAATAAGGCACCATCAATTATGGTACAGTATGATCTCAGAAGCAGATATCTGCACTTAAAGGGATATTCCCACAAACAAAAGTTCAACAAAAACAATGGCTCTGTCTGACTGCGTACCGAACACTGATCATACCATAGCTCCTGGGCAGGGGAGGAAGCAAAAGACAATACAGATATTACAGCAGGGGATCACAGAGGATTCATTTTGTGAGGTAAAATATTGTTTAACCACTTAGTGACCACCAGACATTTACTTACTGACCTGCCATATAAGAAATCAGCATTCCCCTACAGGTTACCATCCTATAGCTGTCACCTGTACACTATAGCTGACAACTTGCTGCATCAGCCACAATCAGTGATGGCACCGACCATGGCCATTTAACCCCTTAGATTCTGCTATCAATAGTGACTACATCATCTAAATAATTAACACAGGGTGGAGACTCCCTATTTAACCCCATTGGCACCCTGAGATCTTGACCGTGTGGTCCTGATGTTCCCCATGGAAGTTCATGGCCAAATAGCGGCCTTAGAGTCTGCCGGCTATAGTGGCCTTTTCAGATGTTATCAAAATTTAGGTGGTAAAAATAACCACATTCTTGTCATGCCATTTTCCATTACTTCCTGAAAAGAACCAGAAGGGTTAATGAACTACCTGAAAGCAATTTTAAATACGCTGAGGGGTGCGGTTTTTAAAATGGCGTCACTTTGGGTGGTTTCCAACATATAGGAAACCCAAAATCACTTCAAAATTGATTAAGTCCCTATAAAAATAAGTTTTGTAAATTTCCTTGAAAAAAATGAAGAATTGCTGCTACATTTTTTCAAATTCAAGTTTTTTTTTATTTTTTGTGTTTGAAAAAGTACAAGAAAATACAATATACATAGTAAAAGGGGTAACGTAACTATAAATCTATGCATAACTACAGTACATTGGGGGGGTACAGGGAGGGTTCTCCATCAATATCCAGATCAAGCATGTATTTTTTCCATATGAAAGATAGAGAGAGAGGGAGCGGACCACGGCAGACCACCAATCAATAGAGTGTGATTATGATCATTGTTGTGACGACATCACGGATAACTTTAGTTGGGGGCTAGATGGTAGGCGTCAGAGTTTTGGAAATCCATCCAATCCCTCCAAGTCACACAGTATCTATCAACATCAGCCGGTGAGATGGCAATCAGATGCTCCATCCTATTAAGGAGGGAGATCTCCGCAAACCATTCCTCCACAGTGGGTGGGTCTCTGCTTTTCCAGTGTCGTGGAATGACATTCTTAGCCGCCTGTATTAGGTAGCCTATTGATGACCTTTTATAACTACTTTTACTTATTGGTAACATTGATAAAAGGAGGGCTTCTGGCGTATTAGGGATAGTCAAACCAGTTATTTTCTCAATCATGGGAACCACCTTTGCCCAAAATGCATTTATTGCTGCTACATTTTTAAACCTTCTAAAATGCTAAAAAAATAAAATAACACTTTACAAATGGTGCTGATGTAAAGCAGACATGAGGAAAATGTTATTTATTAATGTTTTTTTGTGTGGTATGACTATCTGGATTAAAGGGCTTAAAGGGATAATCATTCAAAGTTTGAAAATTGCAATTTTTAAAACATTTTTAGTAAATTTCAGATATTTTTAGAATTAAACGCAAAGCATATCAACCTAAATTTACCATTATTATAAAGTATCATGTGTCACAAAAAAGGATAAAAAAAATCAGTCTCAAAATCAATGCGATATGTTGAAGCATTCCAGATTTCCAAAAATTGGTTTGGTCACTAAGGGGTTAAAAACAGGCAGTGAAATGTTTTCCCTCACAAAATGAGTCCTCTGCGATCCCCTGCTGTAATATCTGGCTTTTGCTTCTTCCCCTGTCCAGGAGCTGTGGTATGTTCCATACACGTTCAGACAGAACCATTGATTTTAATGAACTTTTGTTCGTGGGAAAACCCCTTTAAAGGAGTGCAGCTCTTGATACTGCTGGCAGCATTAATAGATATTCGCCAGGCATCATTCTCATCATTAATGAAGAGGGGCATTCATGGAAAAAGGTGCCGACCTTCTCTCATCATCACTGTTATGTATTTTTAACAGTTCTTGGGTCCTCAAGGAGACATTAAAGCTGAAGGTAGATCTCCTTCATAGGGGTGCACAAGACTTTCACGAGGATCACTATTTCGGAACAACTGACTGTAACATAGTCTTCTGACTGGAGAATGATTTATGACAGCCAATTTCTGGCCTCACAGAAGATCAGAGGAGACATTACATCAGTATATGCTATAGATCCACCTGAATTTTTCCATTTAAAGAAGAACTCCCATGAAAATGTTTATCCTCTTAGTATAGTGCAATCATCATATTATACAGCACTGTGTGCTTACAATTGCTTATTTTGTTTTTCTACTCATTTTGTCTATGACGTCACGTGATTAAAAACTGAGTAGCTGAATTCTTCTAAGCTCTATGTAGAAACAAGAGGTCAATTTTCCCTGTATGACTCCATCACTCACTGCAAAAGTACCTGGTAGGAGAAGGAGCGGAGCTGCTGGGTCAGTAGTTGAAGAGGGGAATGATTTTTGCTGGGAAAAGAGACTTCCTGTTTCTCCATAGAGCAGAGAAAAGCGAAGAATTTACTTGGTAGAAAGGCAAAATGAGCAATTGTAAGTACACAGTGTTATATATTAGGATGACTACAATATATGAAGAAGATTTAAACTTTAATGGGAGTAGAACTTCTTTAAGGTGGTTTGATATAGGAATGGGACAAGTGGTTGGGAGGTTGCTATATTTTCCCAAGATTCCTTTCATATGCATACTAGACTCCAGAAAGTATATTTCTCATCTAGGGTGAGATATAAGGAATCCATGAAGTCTGGAGGGTTTTAATTCCTGTTTTCAGCCTAGATTTTTATGGAATGAGAAGCAGGTTTGTTAGCGGGGCTTGACTTTCCTTTTTTGACCTGGTGTTATCTATAGCCCTCAGTTAGTCTAGGTATTGGACTGATTCATTACTGGGTTTAGAACGGTGTGCACCTTAGTGGATAAAAATTGTCTGAAGAGTCAGAAGTGAAGTTGGTGCGAATCGATTCACATGTCCCGTTCCATCTGCCAAGACAATGGTTTGTGCCACTGCGTGAGAGAGGGAGTACAGCCTCATACCTGTTGATGTTCACAGCTGTTCTTTTGATTGGTTAGTTTGGCGAAACGCGACATTGTGCTAGGCCAGCTAATCAAGAGAAGAGCCGTGGACGTCAGCAGGTAACAGGCTGTACTCCTCTCATGCAGTGGTCACAGACCATTATCACGGGACTTCACTAATAAATTTGGGAATAAAAACTGGTGCATGTGGTCCGGAGGCCCACATGCACCAGTTAGATAATCGGCCAATTCTGATTGGGTGGCTTGTCCGATTTCAATCTAATATGTATGGTGGCCTTAAATGGTTACTCCCATCTTCCTAAATGGCTATTATTGGATAGTGCTCATAAATATAAGCAGTTTTACAATTTAATGCTTATTACAAATGTTAGCCATTATGAAATATTAAGACTTTTCATCTGTTTATAGCTTATTACCTTGGAGACCGACCACCTCTGCTAGACTGCAGAACATACATAGTGCTTACAAGCTTTTTTCAATTAAGCTCGTAAGCACTATTTAAAGGTGGCCCAGATTGTTGGAGAGCATTACTAACTCCTAATCCTGGCCAGGTTCAGCGCAGTGCTTACAAACTAAACAGCAGCGGTGGTCGGTCTCCTAGGCAATGAGCTGTAAGCAAAAGAAAAATGTAAATATCTTCAAAACGGCTGCAAATTTTAACAAGCAGCAAATTGCAAAAGTGCTTGTTTGTGCAAGCACTATCTTACAATAACCATCTATGAAGCTGGGAATAACTCTTTAACTTATAGGTTCAGAGAGCACCTATAATTTAACTTTATCAAAAGTTAATATTAAAACATTATTTTTTTTTTTCAAAAAAGATCTTATGCTAATTTTTCATCAATATACAATGCACTGAAGAGGAAACACAGAAAAGCTCAGAGGAAGTTGATATGGAGCCACAATGTGGGAGTTCAGCTCCTGACAACATATCAACCAAAACTGAACACCTTTATTTTTCCTGTTAGTGTACAAGGAAGCACATACTAACCACAGCAACGAGACAAGCAAGTAAAATAATCACTGGGTTCCGGTGCAGGCGCTGGCATCCCCGCAGGATATAGGGTCAGCAATATCAGAAGGTCATTCGACACATATATACAGCATAACAAATTTTAATTTCCTTTCTTTTTTTTTTTTACATGATTTTTTGGATGTCCGAGTGCGATTGGTTACTTTATCTATATGTAATCTCGTACTATCGAAAGGGAAGAGTAAGAAACCACTAAGATGTTTACAGCACTATTTTCTTGTATCTGTGACATTAATCTTTGTGCTAAATTATAAAATCTGATCATCGGTTTCAGAAGTTCACCTCCTCTATCATCAACCTTTCACCTACCGCTCAGATAAAATGTTAAACTTGCAGATTTCACCAATTTGTAACTTTTGCAGTAAAGGCGGCATTAACTGGAGTTTCCCTGACTCATGGGAGTTCTTACAACCCCTTTATACCCTAAAAGTGCCCCTGCATACCTCCAAAAGTCATGTAATGCGCAGGCGCAGGCTTCACTTCTATGTCACCAGCTCTCTGGCTGTTCAACAGGGCAAAGTGATTCCAGCCTGCACAAGTCTCTGATTTCACTGCGTAGGTGCGAGACTTTGAGCTCTGTGTGGATGATGTAGAAGATGTCATGCATTTTCATCAGAGGCGGCGCTGAGCGCGCGCTCCGGATTCGCCCATCAGACTGGACGGAGCAATTTTTCATGCAGTGCGGTACATGCATAAAAAACTTTTTCGGAGGTATGCAGCGGCACATATGAGGGTATAAAGGGGTTGTAGGAACCCTGTTTACCTACTTTTAAAGGTAATGGTTATGATTTATAAGGTATAAAACTGGTCATGTGTTCCTTTCAGAATAACGTTTTGAAGACATAAATGTTGCCATTAGACTGCTGTGAATTTCAGCTATCATTTGTCTGGAATTCTTCAGATATAAACTCAGGGCAGCGGCTCGAGTCTGATGTTGTTCTCACTATAAACACCACTCAACATTTTTCTGATTTGCAAAATAACAACATCTATCGGCTTAAACTGTACTTCGAAGGAAAAATGAGACCTTCCCTGAGCTCTGCGATCCTCATGTGCCGAACTTCCATGAAACCTTTCCTTCCAGATCTCAGATGACGCAGACATTTGCCTTCTCCTAATTCACCAACAGGAAGAGGAAGCCATGTTACATATATAGCGGAGCTGCAGTCCGGTCACCGGTCACTAGCTCATATCGCTCTTCCTCCTTTTCCTTATGTTTATGCTTTACCACTTTAAGTTCCAGAAATAAAAGGTGTACTAATTGTCCTACATCTTGGTTGAGACTAATAGAGTTAACAAACTGCTTCATAGTATCGGCACACTAGCAGTTTGTGGCTACTAGACTAGAGCCCGGTGAACCTCCTCCTACATGCTGGCGCCCCCGGAGCCTCTCCTAGTTATCAGGCCTGGCACTACATGATGTGTTCATCATGCCACAACAATGTCGTCACCCCAAACCTACTAATCAGAAGTTGCCGGGGATGCCAGCAGGTAGGAGAAGATTCACAGGGCTCTGATCCGTTGGCCAATGACTACTGATGTAGCCGCTAGACCAGGGTCCTGCAAATCATTTTTCTATGCTTTAGAGCACATGTGGCTCGCGGGACCATGATGTGTGGCTCGCGGATGACTGCCTGTTTGGTGCATTAGCACCAGGTCTAGCATACAGCTATAAAGAGCAGGTCTCCAGATGGTGACGTGTGTGAGTAGCCCCACTCAGAAAAGCAGAACTGGATGAGCATATACCATGTTTTTCCCCAAAAATAAAACCTACCCTGAAAATAATCCCTAGCATGATTTTCCAGGCTTTTTGGAGTATGCTTGAAATATAAGTCCTAGTTATAGTCAGGGTCTGCGTTAAGAGGAGGGAGGGACTGGGCAGTTGTCTCCACTCTCTTAGGGGCCCCCAGCATTTCTATTCTGAGATTATCACCAAAGGTTCTTTAACTGCAGGAAATAGACTGGTATGTACCATATGTGCAGTGTGTGCAGTGTGTGTATATGCATGTGTGTGTGATGATGACATTTGTTTTTCATGAACAACAATCCACATTTATTCTTGAACAAAAAAAAATTAGACATCCCCCGAAAATAAGCCCTAACCCATTTTCAGAGCAGAAAAATAATATAAGACCCTGTCTTATTTTCAGGGAAACACGGTTCTGACCTTGCAGTTGGAGAGATAAATTAACCCCTTTCTGACGTCGGGCGTAATAATACGTACCTGCACCCTGGGCCTATTCGACCAGGTATGTATTATTACGCCCTACCTTAATGCGGCACCGTGGTGATCGCATTAAATTTCCGGCGCTATCTTACCTTAGGGTAGATGGCGTCGTCATCCTGGGGGGGGGGTTCACTGCCCGCCCGCAACCACTATCGCTGTGATTGACTGTTCAATTTTGAACACTCAATCACAGCATTTCTCAGTGTTTCAGGCAATCAGATTGCCTGAAACACTGATGTGCAGCCTAGGATCGGTGCTCTAAGAACACCGACCCTAGGCTGGTGCCTGGCAATGCCAGGCCTGGCCTCAAACCCACTCTGATTGGTGCGATCGACGATGACATCAATTGCACTAATCAGAGCGCGTGACCGCGCCGTGACCGGGCAGTGACAGGCCTGTGACCTGGCTGTCACAGCTCTATGACCCACCTGTGACTGCCGGCCTCGCCCCAGCCCGCTCAGATTGGTGCAAACGACGATGAGATCGATCGCACCAATCAAAAGGCGTGACCACGCTGTAACCTGGCGGTGACCGGCCTGTAACCTGGGACTCACAGTTGCTGAGGATTTGTGCAGGGCGGTCACACTGCTGATCTTCTCTGTGCTGGGCTTTGTGGTGCCACAGAAGCCTCTGTGACACCACAATACCTGCTCCTACTTGCCCCTGCTCCGGTCTGCTGCTGCTTCTTCAAAAAGAAGAGATACGACTTTGGTAAGTACACCTCTGATCTTCTCATCCACCCCAATCCACCTCCCCCACCTCTTCTGCTGCAACAGAAAACATCAGACAGAAGAAGACAAGACAACTGTTCGTAGATTTTTTGATCCCTCCTCATCCACCCCAATCCCCCTCTCCCCCCTTCCTCCCTAGCCACCCCTCTGTTCTGCCACTGAGCGCTGATCAGTACTTGATCACTTGACTTTTTTTTTTCGTGCTTTCTGCATTGGCCGAGCGCTTATTAGTGACCGCAGATCACTGATCCGCACTCGTGCTCGTTGTTTTACACTTTTTTTCCATCCCTTTTTGTATCACCTCCGTGCACACATCCACAAGCCGCCGAGCGTTGATCAGTGACGCAGTCCACTGATCCGCACTCGTGCTCGCTGTTTGCACCACCTCCAGCTGTTCCCTTTTTTTTTTTTTTTTTTGTCATTTTCTTTCAGGAAAAAAAAAAAAAAGTTTACACCAAGCACACTGACACACACACTTAATAAAGTACTGACACGCACACACCACATACATAAATAAAAATGTTATCCCAAACCCGCTATTCAGTGGAGGACGCTTTTCTTGCTTCCAACACTGGCCTCCGACACTGACAGTGAGGGAGAGGATCCCACCTTTTTTATTTTTCTGACTCCTCGTCGTCGTCCTCCTCTTCCTCCTCAAGTGCTGCTGAACCACCACCATGCAGATGCCCCAGGACAGAAGATGAACCGGCACTCCCCATTACTGACCCCGTATGGACCTCGCCCCCGAAAATTATGAGCCTCTGATTCCTGATTTTGTAGAGAATTAGGAATCAAGTTTGACTCCACCGGCCTCACAGAAACAGACTTTTCAAAGTCTTTTTCTCTGAGGATTTTGTAAACCTCATGGTGGGCCAAACTAATTTGTACGCTCAACAATTTTTGGCAGAAAACCACTCATTTTTTAACTGGTCTCCTGTAGAAGCAGTAGAAATTATAAAGTTTTGGGGCCTGGTCCTTCACATGGGGATCCTGAAGAAGCCAGAAGTTTGGCAATACTGGAGTGTTGACGTTTTATATAACACTCTAGTGTTTCGAATGGTCATGACCCGGACACGCTTTGAGGCCATCCACAAGTTCTTGCATTACATCAATAATGCATGATGTCCTGCATGTGATGACCCAAACTTTGATAGTCTTTTCAAAGTTTGGCCGGTCATCTAGCATTTCAACAACAAGTTTACTGAAGTGTACGTGCCCCTAAGGGACATCTGCGTAGATGAGTCCCTAATTCATTTTAAGGGGAGGCTTGGATTCCGGCAGTACCTGCCCAGTAAGAGGGCCTGGTACGGAATTAAGCTGTATAAACTGTGTGAGAGTATGTCAGGGTACACTCACAAGTGTAGAGTTTATGAAGGGAAGGACTGATTGAACCCCTTGAATGCCCTCCTGCTCTGGGAGTGAGTGTGAAAATTGTGTGGGATTTGGTGCACCCACTGCTGGATAAAGGATATCACCTCTACGTGGCTAACTTTTATACCAGCATCCCTCTCTTCAAGTCCCTCTCTGCGCAAGGTACCGCAGCCTGTGGTACTGTCCGCAAAAATCAGAGAGGCCTCCCGAAGACGCTAATTGGGCAGATGCTCAGAAGGGATGTCTTTCTTTTGACCACCATACATGGTGATGGCAGCACCCCATGCGCTGTACGAGGTTCCTCTACACAGGTCATCAGACCAGACTGTGTAGTGGAGTACAACAAGTACATGGGGGGAGTTGATCTCTCTGGTCAAGTCCTCCAGCTGTACAGTGCTTTGAGAAAGGCTAAGGTGTGGTACAAGGAGCTGGCTGTGCACATCATACAGATGGCAATGCACAACACTTTTCTTCTATCACGATGTGTAGGCCAGACTTCTACGTCGTACCTTCAATTCCAGAAGGTAGTGATCAAGGCCCTGATATTTGGCAGTGCTGACAGAGCGGGCCCCAGTACTTCCAGAACTGAAGGACCTCAAATTGTACCAGGCCAGAATTTCCCGGGGGAGCTCCCTCAAAGCGGAAAAAAAGATAAGTCGCAAAAGAAGTGCCAAGTGTGTTACAAAAGGGGAATACGCAAGGACACCATTAATCAATGTGACTCCTGCCCCGACAAACCTGGCCTGTGCATGAAAGAATGCTTCAGAAGGTACCATACTTCCTTGCACGGCTAAATTAATTTCTGACGTATGACTACCTGACAAACACTACACAACTGACTTATGACAACCTGACGAACACTAGACAACTGACGTAGGAAAAACCTGACGAGCACTACACCACTGATGTATGACACTATATTATAAAATTCACATATCAGAAATCAGTAAATCAGTTCCAAAAAGGGGGCACTTGTTGGGGCATTTTCACTGTTTAGGCACATCAGATTTTTAGGTCCACTTTCTCCTGTTACCCTTGTGGAAATATTTTTTTTTGGGCTAAAATAACATTTTTGTGGAAAAAATGTGATTTTTTTTTATTTTCACAAATCAACGTTATAATTTTCTATGAAGCACCTGGGGGTTCAAGGTGCTCACCACACATCTAGATAAATTCATTGGGGGGGGGGGTCTAGTTTCCAAAACGGGGGCACTTGTTGGGCATTTTCACTGTTTAGGCACATCAGGGGCTATGCAAACGCGACATGACGCCCACAGACCATTCCTTCAAAGTCTGCATTCCAAAGCGTCACTTCTACCCTTCTGAGCCCTGACGTGTGCCCAAACTCAGGAAAAATTGCACAACAACTTTTGGGGTCCAATTTCTCCTGTTACCGTTGTGAAAATAAAAAAAATTGCGGTTAAAAGATAGTTTTTGTGGGAAAAAAATTATATTTTATCTACGTTATAAACTTTTGCGAAACACTTGGGGATTCAAAGTGCTCACCACACATCTAAATAAGTTCCTTAAGGGGTCTAGTTTCCAAAATAGGGTCACTTGTGGGGGGTTTCCACTGTTTAGGCACATCAGGGGCTCTCCAAAAGCAACACGACGTCTGCTGTCAATTCCAGCGAGTTTTGCGTTGCAAACGTCAAAGGGTGCTCCTTCCCTTCCGAGCCCTGCCATGCCCCCAAACAATGGCTTTCCCCCACATATGGGATATCAGCGTACTCAGGAGAAACTGCACAACAACTTTTGGGGTCCAATTTCTCCTGTTACCCTTGTGAAAATAAAAAAATTGCGGCTAAATGATTGATTTTGTGAAAAAAAAAAGTTTTGTTTTTTTCACGGCTCTACGTTATAAACTATTGCGAAACACTTGGGAGTTCAAAGTGCTCACCACACTAATAAATAAGTTCCTTAAGAGGTCTTTCCTCCACATATGGGATATTAGCGTACTCAGGAGAAATTGTACAACAACTTTTGGGGTCCAATTTCTCCTGTTACCTTTGTGAAAATGAAAAAATTGGGGTCCAAAGTAAAATTTTAGTGAAAAAAAAATGTTCATTTTTTTCTTTCACATTCGATTAATTTCTGTGAAGCACCTGAAGGGTTAATAAACTTCTTGATTGTGGTTTTGAGCACCTTGAGGGGTGCAGTTTTTAGAATGGTGTCACTTTTGGGTATTTTCTGTCATAAAGACCCCTCAACGTGACTTTAAATATGATATGGTCCCTAAAAAAAATGGTTGTAAATTTTGTTGTAAAAATGAGAAATCGCCGGTCAACTTTTAACCCTTAAAGCTCCCTAACAAAAAAAAAATTTGGTTCCAAAATTGTGCTGATGTAAAGTAGACATGTGGGAAATGTTATTGATTAACTATTTTGTGTGACATATCTCTCTGATTTAAGGGCATAAAAATTCAAAGTTTGAAAATTGCGAAATTTTTAAAATTTTCTCCAAATTTCCAATTTTTTCACAGATTAATGCAAGTGATATCGAAGAAATTTTACCACAATCATGAAGTGCAATATGTCACGAAAAAACAATCTCAGAATCAGTGGGATCTCAGAATCAGTGGGATCCGTTGAAGCGTTTCAGAGTAATTACTTCATAAAGTGACACTGGTCAGAATTTGTAAAAATTGGCCAGGTCATGAAGGTGCAAACCACCCTCGGAGGTAAAGGGGTTAAAAAGAATCTCTCCCAACGTTTTTGCCACCTAATCTGAGAGCAGCATAATGTAGACACAGGGACCCTGATTCGAGTGATGTGTCACTTACTTAGCCTCTTAGTGTAATTTTAATAAAATCACTGTTTTATCAGCAGGAGATTATCACTAGAGGAATAGAAAACCTGCAGCCAGATAGTCCTCCATATTCATGAGCTCTGTATAACCCTGATTGGCAGTTTTATGTCTACATTGTAAATGGGCAGAAAGCTGCCAATCAGTGGTGTGGGAAGGTTTATACAGAGCTCAACATTCAGAGAACTATTGAATCAAAGGCAGGTAAAATAATGAATATCAAAATAACAGCAAGCAGCCCACTAAGTGATACCACTGGAATCAGGGTGTCTGCCCCTACATCATGCTGCTCTCAGATGAGATAGCAAAAAGCTGGTGATAGTTTCCCTTTAAGTGCTTGACATAGGATGATAGTGCCAGATAGAGGGGTGCTTGAAGCTGGATGTGATACTGATAATGATGATGAGGTGGTAGCCTGTGGATGCAAGTATACGGTCACAGTGTGTGTGATTTCTGTGGGGAAGCTTTGGATGTCATACTGAAAATGGGGGCTCTGGGTATATCTACAGTGGGGAGGTGGGAGCTGGATGTCACTATTCGAAGGGGTGGCAGTTCTGGATGTGGCTCATGAACCTCTTTCAAAAATAATTGTGGCTCTCAAAGTAAGAAAAGTTGGGACCGCTGCTCTAGAGACTAACTTATAAATAATAAAATATAAAGAACGTAGTACTAATACGCGTAGTACGAATGTACTTTTATAACTAATAAAAAATAAAGTCCTATTGTTCGTATGGGCTCTGTGTAATAGATAACACTTACGTTTTCCACTGAGGGCCTCATCTGATACTCTGTCCCTTTCTCAGAGGCAGGCACACAGTCAAGCTCAGAATCCGGATTCTTTCTTAACAAAACCATTTTTTTTACTGTAAACCGTCAGTTCAGTTTTTGGTCTCAGATACAGCACATTGGGTACAGCAGACACATTTTCAGCTTTCTTCAATACCCCTTCACTCTTAAATATTTGTTCCCCAGGTATGATGTACCGCAGCTTTCCAGAACCAAGTTCTGCTTCCTATAGGGATGTCCCCGTCCGTTTTCCCTTCTTGGGAAGTGAGTAAGGCTGGCTCCTCCATGCCTTCTCCGGGCCATAGACCCTGGATGTTTAGGGAAGTTTCCTTGCAGTTTACTGCTTCTTTTTCCATAGTGCTGCTTCTCTCTTTCTCTGCCTCTTGCTATATTACTGTCGACCTTCAGCCCACTGGCCCTGAACTTTTCCACTCCTCTCAGCTTTCCCTCCTGCACATACTTTAACGTTAGCCAACAACTACATCTCTGACTGACTGACTTAAAGTGAAAAAACATTGCTCTTCTCTGGCCAAAACTCCTCCCCCTTTTGACTGGACCAATCACCAACTTTCCTTTGGTTGCTGTGCAAACTTCCCTGTTACTACCCCACTACAGTCACTAAACCTTCTATATCTAAGGTGCCCCCAACTAAATCTTCCCTTCCTAAATTAATCCCTAAGTCCTAGGCTTTACCTATGTCCTATACTTAACCTTATATGTTACACATAAAGAATATTATACATTAATCACATTAACTGTACAAATTAGTGCCTATAATATTCTATGGAGTTTCACATTTTACAATACTCATACAACACAATAAAATCATGTTCTAACACATATTCACACACAGTTACCACAATGACAGCTCCTGTCACACCCTTACACAGACACAAAGACAAGTTTCCATTCTCTGTTCAGGTAGGGATGCTTTTCACAGGCAACGACATTTCCCGTGAAAAGGTCTGATTGAAGATATAGGAAATCGTTTATTGCCCGTTTACTTTCACTTTTACGCAAAAATAATCAAAAGATTGTGCAATCGTTGGCTTCTTCTCCTCTTGCACAGTTTACATTATTACAGCCCATTCCCTGTTTATCCACTATTATATGAGTACTGTACAGTAATAATGCATTACTAGAACACTACATGGTAATATTATTTGCATAACGTCAGGGCCATATTTGCCACTAGGCACTGGAGGTCCTGTACCTAGGGCGGCAGACCAGTGTGAAAGAGAAATAACAACCCTGGTATCTTTGTGGAGGGGCTTGTTGGAGGTTTCCTTCATTCATTTGTATTCAAGCCTTTAAGACACAAATACAAATAAAGATGCAAGAACGTTGTATCATCAGGGCGAGAGATGCACAAATCATCTAGTTGCCCCAATGTGCAGCGTCGTGATCGCGCTACTGATGTTGCTGCAGTGCAATGAGGTCACCTTATCACACTGCTGATGTCGCTGCAGGTCTGCAAAGGCGGCGAAGACACGGGAGCCAGGAGATTCTAAGCTCTTTGTAGTGGGACTGAAGATACAAGGAACTTTTACTATAGACGGGTGAGAGTGGGTTGTTCATTATTCAGTGTGAGGAACAGTGTGGGATCACAGTATGGGCGAGGGACAGTATACATAAGGAGGGATAGTGTGAGAATACTATATAGGAGGGGGACAGTATACAGAAGGAGGCATAGTAAACAGTACGTAGAGGGTGCAGCATGGGGAGACAGTGTGAAGAGGGCACAGTATGGAAAAGGGACAGTGTGGGATCACAGTATGGAAGGGTGGCAGTATACATAAGGAGGGATAGTGTGAGGGAACTATATAGGAGGGGACAGTATAAAGAAGGAGGTATAGTATACGGTACAGAGAGGGTGCAGCATGGGGAGACAGTGTGAAGAGGGCACAGTATGGGATCACAGTATGGAAGGGGGGCAGTATACATAAGGAGGGATAGTGTGAGGACACTATATAGGAGGGGACAGTATACAGAAGGAGGTATAGTATACGGTACAGAGAGGGTGCAGCATGGGGGGACAGTGTGAAGAGGGCACAGTATGGAAAAGGGACAGTGTGGGATCAGAGTATGGAAGGGGGGCAGTATACATAAGGAGGGATAGTGTGAGGGTACTATATAGGAAGGGGACAGTATACTGAAGGAGGCATAGTATACAGTACGTAGAGGGTGCAGCATGGGGAGACAGTGTGAAGAGGGCACAG
This sequence comes from Phyllobates terribilis, assembly GCF_046119375.1. NCBI lineage: Eukaryota > Metazoa > Chordata > Amphibia > Anura > Dendrobatidae > Phyllobates > Phyllobates terribilis. The sequence goes on from NW_027362765.1 coordinate 101,234,986, forward strand.
TATGGAAAAGGGACAGTGTGGGATCACAGTATGGAAGGGGGGCAGTATATATAAGGAGGGATAGTGTGAGGGCACTATATAGGAGGGGACAGTATACAGAAGGAGGTATAGTATACGGTACAGAGAGTGTGCAGCATGGGGGGACAGTGTGAAGAGGGCACAGTATGGAAAAGGGACAGTGTGGGATCAGAGTATGGAAGGGGGGCAGTATACATAAGGAGGGATAGTGTGAGGGCACTATATAGGAGGGGACAGTATACAGAAGGAGGTATAGTATACGGTACAGAGAGGGTGCAGCATGGGGAGACAGTGTGAAGAGGGCACAGTATGGAAAAACGGTTGTTATATGTATCTTTATGTATCTAAAAGCAGTATCACTGTGGGAAATATGTTATTATCACCTTATAAAGAGAGCATTCACGTAGTGTATTTTGTTATTTACCATGAGTAAGAATGCTTTTTCTTCAAAACACGTTGGTTTCCCTTTCGTTTTCAATCTCTTTTTACGTATATTTTTATATAATAAAGAAGGAATTACCGTACCTTTTATCTGGAGTGCTGGACTACCTGCAGTTTATCTGCATGACCTGTTTGTGGGAAGCCAGCCCTTGGTTATACACCAAGGATCATAAAGATATTGATTGTTTCCTTTGCCGGAAGCCATGGTGAGCCTTCCTTTTTTTCTTTTTGTAGTCAATACTTTAACCCCTTAGTTACCACTAGACGTCTTTGTACTGACCTGCGATATAAGAGACTAGCGTTCCCCGCCAGGTGACAAACCTGTAACTGTCACCTGTACACTATAGCTGACAACTTTCTGCATCAGCCATGATCAGTGTTGGCACCGACCATGGATGTTTAACCCCTTAGATTCTGCTGTCAATAGTGACTACAGAATCTAAATAGTTAACAGTGTGTGTGGGGGGGCTCAATCTTTAACCTCATCGGCATCCTGAGATCTTGACCATGTGGTCCTGATGTTCTCCATGGCAGTCCATGGCCAAATAACGGCCTTAGAGTCTGCTGGCTATAGCGGCCTGTTCAGAAGTTATCAAAATTTAGGTGATAAAAATATAATTTTTCATTGTTATGCCACTTTCTATTACTTCCTGAACTACCTGAAAGCAATTTTAAATACGTTGAGGTGTGCGGTTTTTAAAATGGTGTCACTTTTGGGTGGTTTCCAACACGTAAGACCCCCAAAGACACTTCAAAACTATCCCTATAAAAATAAGTTTTGTACATTTCCTTGAAAAAATGAAAAATTACTGTTACATTTTTAAACCTTTTAAAATGCTGACAAAATAAAACAAAACTTTACAAATGGTGCTGATGTCAATCAGACATGTGGGAAATGCTATTTATTAATGTTTTTGTGTGGTATGACTATTGGGATTAAAGGGATAGTCATTCAAAGTTTGAAAATTGCAATTTTTAAAACATTTTTGTTAAATTTGTGATATTTTTATGCATAAACGCAAAATATATCAACCTAAATTTACCATTATTATAAAGTATCATGTGTCACAAAAAAAACAATCTCAAAATCAATGGGATATGTTGAAGCACTCCAGAGTTATTACTACATGAAGTGACACTGGTCAGATTTCCAAAAATTGGTCCAGTCACTAAGGTGTTAAAGAATAAGACCGTGTGGAGGCCATGTATCATAAGGCTAAGTGTCCACGATGCAGAAATGCTGCATATTTTTTCCGCTTCTCCCTGGCAGGAAAAGCGCATGCGTTTTTTACATGCGTTTTTCCCGCCAGGTAGAAGTGTTTGTCAAGCGTTTTTGCATGCATTTCTTCATGCGGGTTATCAAGCGCTTTTCCAAGCGATTTTAACATGACTTGGAAAAGTGCTTGACAACTTCGTCACACTATATAAATCCATGCAACCGGCAGGGATTTATAGTAGTGTGACCAAGTTAGTTAAAAAAAAAAAGAATAAGAATGGTAAAAAAATAAAGATTATACTCACCCTCCGATGTCCTCCCGGTGTTCTCTCCGCTGCGTCCGGTCTCTTGGGCGGCTCGCGGTGTTGTGAAGGACCTGCGGTGACGTCATTGAGTCATGTGTCAGGTCACATGATTCAATGACGTCATGGCAGGTCCTTCACAACACCGCGACCCATACAGCAGACCAGATGGAGCAGAGAAAACACCGGGAGGACATCGGAAGGTAAGTATAATCTTTATTTTTTATTTGAAATTCTTTTTTTTTACAGTTTCTATGGTACCCAGGTCTGAATGAGAGTCTCCTCTCCTCCAGACCTGGGTACCATCCGCACATTGAACCGTGTGATATCCGCTTGTGCAGATGCAGTGAGGGCGGATGTCACGCGGTCCAATGCAAGTCAATGGCGGCAATTACACTGCGTTTCCGCAAAATTAATGGACATGCTGCGGATTTTTCCGCAATGATAATCCGCAGCGGAAATTTCCGCAGCATGTGCACAGCACATGTGGATTATCATTGGGGACCATGGGGCACGTATTACCAAGCGGTTTTTAAGCGTTTTCGCTGCGGAAATTCCACGGCAAAACGCTTGAAAAACGCATAGTGGGCACACAGCCTTAGACGGACAGTGTAGAGGTTATTTTTTGTGCATGGAGCAGAGTGAGGAACAATTGTTTTTCAGGGGCTCAGAATAGGACTTAGTTAGGCCACAACGTTGGTGGATATTGCTAGATGGGGTGCCCCATAATGACACTTATTTTTAAAGGCACTGTGTCGGGATGTGTTGCAGAAGGCCGGAGAAGAGGGAGGTTTGCAGAGGCGAACTCTGGATGGGAAAGGTCACCCTGGCATCAAAACCAGGTGAAGAAGAAAAGAAAGAAAGTGACTCAAATCAGAGAAGATGTCACCTATAAGGTAACTGGATCTAAGAGTGCATTTACGCAATTATGGCCCTTTAAACAACCAGCGAACGTTTATATGAAGCTGATCAGCGGTCGTTTAATAGCCTTTTTAGACAAGCTGACCACACTTTCATGGTTAGCATATGGTGCCGAGAACAATTATACTGAATATAGGCAAACTTAAAAATAATTTCAGTCTCCGAGCAAACGTTTTTCTCATGCCTCAAGTAATTGTCAGCGAGTGTAAATGCTCCTTAATGAGTAACTAAACTTTTGGGAGATATTCTCTTAACTCCTTCACACCGTGGCCAATTTTTGTTTTTGTGTTTCCGTTTTTTCCTCCCCTTCGTACCAGAGCCATTACTCTTTTATTTTTCTGTCCACATAGACATATGAGGGCTTGTTTTTTGTGGAACGAATTGACATATGGCTATGTGTCATTCTAAAGTATGTTTTACCACATAGTGTACTGGAAAATGGGAAAAAAAATTCCAAGCGCGATGCAATTGTGAAAAAAACCAATTCTGACTGTTTTTTGGGAATTGTTTTTACAATGTACATTTTGTGGAAAAAATTACCTTGCAATATGATACTCCTCATCGATACGATTACACTGATACCCAAAATGTCCTTTTTTTTTATTATCTTAGTGATGAAAAAAATAATCAGAAGTTTGCAAAAAAAAATTTTTGTGGTTGTGTCGCCATTTTCCGAGACCTGTAACATTTTTATTTTTTGTCTGATGAAGCAGTGTGCTGGCTTATTTTTTGAGAAGTGAGACAACATTTTTATTTATACTATTTTGGGATGGATGTGAGCTTGTTATAGCCTTTCTTGTAGAATTGCGGCAACCAAAAAAATTTTATTTTGTCGTTCTTGAATTTTTTTCGTTTACGTTGTTTACTGATCGATTTAGTTGTTTTATATTTTGATATATTGAACTTTTCTGAACGCGGTGATACCAAATAGGTGTAGATTTTTTTAAACAATATCGTTTCTTTCAATGGGAGAAAACTCTCCCTCTTCTGGTTGGTTCCACAGGGTCTGGTTTGGACAGTAGATGGCATTCTTCTTGCACAAAAGCCACAGGGCGCTGGGGATTTTTGTCTCTTACCGTATTTTTCGAACTATAAGACACACTTTTTTCCCCTCAAATTTTGGGGGAAAATTGGGGTGCGTCTTATAGACCGAATGTAGCTTACAGGGGAAGGCGGCGGCAGGAGTCGGGCGATGCTGCGGGTCCTGCGCTTGGAGGAGGGGGAAGTCTGGAGGTGCGATGCTGCATGTCACAGGGTGGTAAGCGGGGGTGTTGGACGGCGCATGGCGGTTCGGGGGCTCCCCCGACATTTTGTGAAAGTCCGGAGCCCCCGCACTTCCATGTTCTCTATGCAGTGGACTCTGGGAAAATGGCCGCCAGAGGCCGTGCATGCGCAGATTTTGATCTCGGGAGCTGAGATCTCAGTGCCGAGATCTCAATCTGAGCAGGCGCCGCATCCGGCGGCCATTTTCCTAGAGTCCACCGCATATAGGATATGGAAGTGCGGGGGCTCCGGACTTTCACAAAATGTCGGCGAAGCCCCTGCACCGCCGAGGACCGTTCAACACCCCCTCTTTCCACCCTGAGACATGCAGCGTCGGACCTCCAGACATCCCCTCCTCCAAGCGCAGGACCCACAGTATCGCCCGACTCCTGCTGCCGAGCACCGCTGAGCAGCCCCTTCTTCCAGCCTGGGATGGGACTCCCAGCATCACCCCGCAGCATCGCACCTCTGCACACCTCCTGTGTCCCCACTCCACCACCGCCGCCGCCCCTCGCCGGTAAGCTGAATTCGGACTGTAAGACGGACCCCCATTTGACACATTACATTTTTTCCCCTATTTTCCCCCTGAAAATTTGGGGTGCGTCTTAGTCCGAAAAATTTGGTATGTCTCACCTTCTTACAGGAGCTCGGTAATGACAGGCACGAGGGTCATCAGCTGACCCCCGGCTGTCATGACAACCTATTTGCGACCCACGATTATGTCACAGGTGTGCCAATGGGCGGAGAGATTGATGCACGCATGTCGGCGCGTGTTAAATGCATCTGTCAGAGAGTGACAGTGACATTTAATAGGTTAACAATTGTGGGCGGAGCACCACTCCAACAAGCATTATTAGCGGCAGGTCCTGGCTCTAATACACAGCCACCACCTACCAGGTATGGGACGGGCTCGCTGCAGGAGCCCGCGCCATACACTCGTTTCCGACATGCTCTGTACATGTACGGCGGATGTGATGAAGGGGTTAATATATTTTCATCTCTTTAATACTGAGCTGATGAGTGAGGGTCTGAATCACCCAAAAAGTAGAGTTAGTCCAACAATCCTGACCCAGGCTCCAACTGCTCAGAGTTGAAGAACCTAAAACATTAAAACTATCTCTTAAAAGTTAAATGTTTAATAGTGCTACTACATGTGTCTAATCAATACTTTATTCCAGTATGGCCGTTGTCCAATGGTGTTTGGTAACAATAACTCCCAGCATCTCCTTACCATTGTTAAATACATACTTGGAGTTGCAGGTTAATGTAATACTATTGTATATGCTGCACTAAACTTGATGCTGTATTCCTGTACTGAGAATTATTCTGGTGATGTATTCACATACTGATGGTGGTTCTGGTGCTGTATTCATGTACTAATAGTGATTTTGGTAATGTATTCATGTAAAGATAGTTCATGATGATAGTTCTGATGTACAGTGTATTGATGTACTAATGATAGTTCTTGTGACATATTCATGTACTGACGGTGGTTCTGGTGTTATATTTTTTTACAATGGTGGTTCTAATGTAGCAATCCTTAAAGGGGTGGTCTGAAATATAAACTAATTTTCATCCTATATCCCTATCTATTTAATGCCATAATCAGAACTATTTTCTAATAAAAATTCTCTATCCTTCCCTAACTACAATAACTGTTTTTTTTCCTACTTCCTTTTTTACCTTCATTTCAGGGGCTGGCAAGTCCCTGTGTGATGTACACGGTATGACGTGCACACTGACAGTAAACTCTCACAGTGGGTTCTTTTTTCCCACACCAAAACCCCCATTTTATCATGTCTTCAGCAAAAAAAAGTCAGTATTTTTTCTCAGGAGTGGAAGACAAAACCAGGTAAGGAACTATCAGAGAAAAGGTATAATAGAAACAAGTGCACCAATTCTGCATTTATCACCAACTCCTGGTTTTGGCTCCCACTGCTGAGAAAAAATACTGACCGAATACTGACCAAATACTGATAGTGGGGCAATTGCCTAAAAGTGACTATAGCAGCATAAACTCTACATACTGCCTTGCATGTTGTATAGAGGTATCTTTTACACAATGACAGATAGTATTGTGTAGGCCATGTATGGCAGTAATCTGGTAGCAAGTATATAGGTGGGGTTGTGTTACATGCATATGTGGCGCCCCTGAAGGTTCGGTCGCCACAGAGGTACTGCATCTCAGCCAGAGATGTGGCATCTCACTCTCAGGTAACGAAGGAGTACAGCTCAGGACGCTAACACCTGCATCCAACACACACCACTCCAGCAGGAGGGGCAAGATGTCTCCCACGTACTTGCTGAGCCCCTTTCCTGGCTGGAGTGGGGGAAACCTAGCTGGTAAGGGGAACCACATAGTGGGTGTGGGTGGAGGAAGTTGTTAAGGGTAGCACATAGAGGAAGATATAAGTAGAGAAGCCATCTTAGAAAGACAGATTAGTCAGAGGAGAAGTGAAGGAGCAGAGGCTCTGCAGGAGCTCTGCTCCAGAGGCGGGCCCAGTCAGTGAGGCCTAAGTCTGAGAGGAAGGAGAGAAAAGATAGGAGAGGGAGCAGGAAGGCTCCAGGAACCAGAAGAAAGGACCCTAGGGGTACGGGTCATGCAGAAGGCCACCCGTACGCCCGCATCTATCGGGAGGTGGAGGGGTCAGGCTGCATAAAGGGAACCGGGTCCCTCAGCTAGCAGAAGACTGTACATCTTAACTAGAAACCGGAGGCTGCAGTATTTCATGTCCTGTAGCCAACAGTCCATATCAGTCTCTCCAGGAAGGTAGCTATATAGGACCCAGGGGATGGAACAGACGTCGCCCGCCAAGGCCCGCAGGTACTGGACTGGGACACTTGGTATGAGGTTCAGGGAGACAGCCAGAGAGAAGACACAGAAGGGGGTCCTGCTACGTAGTCCGGAGCTACCTGGGGGTGGACTGAGCCCCTCACTGAGTAAACGCAGCTCTGCACGGGAAGTTACTTTGACGTCTGTAACTTGGACTGCAATAACCATTAGTAAAGACCCTGAGGACTGCATTTCCTTGCCTCTGTGTTTCTTGCTGCGCCATCAACCCCTGCACTACATCGCCCAGCACAACCAACATCATCCACACTGCCCTGGAGCTCGCTCTTCCTGTGGAGAGCCACACCATCCCTGTTGCAGTAACATCAGCTTCAGAGGACTGCTCCGCAGCGGCGGCTCCCTTTAGCCGCATTCCACAGGTGGCGTCACAAACTCTATAAAAACTCTATAAATCCCCTAGACATAACCCCTTTTATCGGCTGCCCTGGGTCACGGACCGGGTCACCGCCACTGTGACATTTCCCCAGCATCCACCGGCCCGGCATCGGGCACCCCACGGCCCAGGGGGCGCGTCATATACAATGACAGAGAGGGAACCTTATCTTTACATGGGACCCCATTTTCTCCTAAACTATCCCAGCTACACCCCTTTTAATTACTGGGAGCCATTATCTGACCAATTCCATCATGTTACTATTCTCTGAATGGTTAATGGAGTGTTGCGCACATAACTGGATTCTCATTCATTTCTCGGCTCTTGGAATCCTGGCTATAAACACAGGAACGGGAATGTTGTCTGGATCCAGTCACGGCTCCGGAGCTGGAATCTCTCACTGCATTCACCAAGTTCATTCCTCCTCCTGACACCAAATCACAAGAGTATGAGAAAGACGACAAGTAAATGAGAAATATCCACTGCTAATGCACAAACTGACGAAGTGACTGTAAGCTCCATGGACGAGCCTCTTCCGTACGTGTCCAAGAGCATCCAAACACTTTACACCAGTGCGATGGGGAATGTGGTGCAGAACTCCAATGTGTGAAAGTAAAAATAGGTACAGAAGCTCAGCACACAGTATCACAAAATAGGATTAGATACAGGGGCTCAGCAGACATCACGTGATAGGATTAGATACAGGGGCTCAGCACACAGTATCACAAAATAGGATTAGATACAGAGGCTCAGCAGACATCACGTGATAGGATTAGATACATTGGCTCAGCAGAAATCACGTGATAGGATTAGATACAGGGGCTCAGCAGACATCACGTGTTAGGATTAGATACAGAGGCTCAGCACACAGTATCACAAAATAGGATTAGATACAGAGGCTCAGCAGAAATCACGTGATAGGATTAGATACAGGGGCTCAGCAGACATCACGTGTTAGGATTAGATACAGAGGCTCAGCACACAGTATCACAAAATAGGATTAGATACAGAGGCTCAGCAGACATCACGTGATAGGATTAGATACAGAGGCTCAGCAGACATCACGTGATAGGATTAGATACAGGGGCTCAGCAGACATCACGTGATAGGATTAGATACAGAGGCTCAGTAGAAATCACGTGATAGGATTAGATACAGAGGCTCAGCAGACATAACGTGATAGGATTAGATACAGGGGCTCAGCAGACATCACGTGATAGGATTAGATACAGGGGCTCAGCAGCCATCATGTGATAGGATTAGATACAGGGGCTCAGCAGCCATCACGTGATAGGATTAGATACCGAGGCTCAGCAGACATCACGTGATAGGATTAGATACCGAGGCTCAGCAGACATCACGTGATAGGATTAGATACAGGGGCTCAGCAGACATCACGTGATAGGATTAGATACAGGGGCTCAGCAGACATCACGTGATAGGATTAGATACAGGGGCTCAGCACACAGTATCACAAAATAGGATTAGATACAGAGGCTCAGCAGACATCACGTGATAGGATTAGATACATTGGCTCAGCAGAAATCACGTGATAGGATTAGATACAGGGGCTCAGCAGACATCACGTGTTAGGATTAGATACAGAGGCTCAGCACACAGTATCACAAAATAGGATTAGATACAGAGGCTCAGCAGACATCACGTGATAGGATTAGATACAGAGGCTCAGCAGACATCACATGATAGGATTAGATACAGGGGCTCAGCAGACATCACGTGATAGGATTAGATACAGAGGCTCAGTAGAAATTACGTGATAGGATTAGATACAGAGGCTCAGCAGACATAACGTGATAGGATTAGATACAGGGGCTCAGCAGCCATCACGTGATAGGATTAGATACAGGGGCTCAGCAGCCATCATGTGATAGGATTAGATACAGGGGCTCAGCAGCCATCACGTGATAGGATTAGATACCGAGGCTCAGCAGACATCACGTGATAGGATTAGATACCGAGGCTCAGCAGACATCACGTGATAGGATTAGATACAGGGGCTCAGCAGACATCACGTGATAGGATTATGTGGCACCCCAGGGGTCTGGTTGCCACAGTGATAGAAATATCATGTCTGAGAGCAAGTGGGAGTTTCCTGGACAGGAGCCCTTAAACATGCAACACCTCCTGTCCCAGACCAGATAGGGGAGGAACCTGCCCTATATAAACTGGGTCTGGGGCGGGGTTAGCGGAGAGAGAACAGAGAGAGAACAGAGAGAGAACAGAGAGAGAACAGAGAGAGAACAGAGATAGAGTTCAGAGAGAGTGAAGTTCCAGACACAGGGAAAGCAATAGCTAGGAGCTCTGTAGGAGCAGGAGCTGAGTGCCAGGGACTGGAAGCAGATATTGCTCGTCCTGGCTGAAGACACTACGACCAGACAACGGAGTCCGAGGCTGTGGGGATCTCTAAGTCCAGCAGCAGAAACCAGCCGGCAGGGGACTCCAGGTCCTCTGGCCATAGAAGCCCGGAGGCTCAGTCACGAGCAAGGGACCAGCACCGCCATCGAAGAGCGGAGGCTATCAGAAGGCCCCAGGTCACCAGCCATACGGGTGAGCACCACACGGTATACTCAGGGACGTGGGCTACTTCCACTCGCTTACAGCAAGGTAGCCAGGAAGAGTGCAGACAGATGGGGAGGCCTACAACTCCACCTGGCCAGGGGAACTCCTGTTTGTTCACAGACTGACCATGCCTCTTATGCTAGCCAGTACTCCCGGGAGGGTCTGCCTTATCATCATCAGTAAAGACCCTGAACTGCACTGCAAAGACTCTGAGTCGTTCCTGCTTCACCCGTGCACCATCACTCCCATCATCCACACTCACTGCCCTGAGGCTATACTCCTCCCGTGGGGAGTTGTCCCATCCTCTGCTGCGCACACAACACCAGCCTCAGCGGTCTGCCTCGCAGCGGCGGTACACCCTGACCGCAATCCACGGGTGGCGTAGTTGGACATTAAATCATAAAAACCTTATAAAAGACTGCCACTGGTTTGACCACCCTGAGCCACGGGACCGGGTCGCCGCCACGGAGACTACAACCCCCAGAGACCCGGCTCCGGGTAACCCACACGCGTGCACACACGGCCGAGGGGGTGCGTCAACTTTGGCGTAGTCGGCAGGATATTGACCAACCCGCCACAAACGGGTATTGCGCGCCTGAAAAGACTGTACACATACCTCAAAAGTCATTTCCCGCCATCTTCAGTCGTTTCCCGCCGTCTTCAGCCGTTTTCCCGCCAGCGGACGTCATCTGCGGGACGCCACGCGGGAAGAAGAGGGGCGTGGACGTCCAAACCGCGCGAGACTTGAAGCCCCGCCTCACGCACGGACGCTGCGCAAGGTCCTGAAAGGAGCCGAGCGGACGCTGACGTCACCAGGACGCGACGCAAGGTCCTCCACCCTGACGATCGCCTGCGGAGCCGCGGCCTACGGAGAAGAAGCAACAGAAGGTAGGCCACGGTCGACTGGGGGGGGGAGGAGGATGTTGGAAGCGGAGGGGACTGCCACCGCCAGCGCGGCCGCTGCCGCAGTAATGCCATTCACAATGCCTTACATCCCCGGAGCGGCCTGGCTGCCCCAATACTCAGGGGAGTCGCATACCCTAAGCGACTTTAAAGAGAAACTGTACAGCCTATTTAAAGTTTTCCCCCCTTGACGGAGGGACAAAAAGTGAGCATATTGATAGGCCAGCTAACCGGCGCAGCCCAACGTGAAGTAAAGTCCTGGTCAGTCCAGGACAAGGAGACCGTGAAGGAGATCTTAGCCCGTCTGAAGGACACTTTTGATACCCGTACCTCAGCAGAGATCAAAATGAGATTTTATGGGTGCAAGCCGCGGGCCCAAGACAGTATAAGAGACTATGCTTTGAATTTGCAGGAGGCCCTGGGAGCCATTAAACAGGCAGACCCTGACAGTGTGCGGAATGCAGATGAACTATTGACTGAGAAATTCATTGAGGGTCTGCTGTCCAACGCCCACCGAACCCAGTTCCGTGCAATGGCCTTGCAGAACCCTGGGTTAGACTTTGCAAAGTTCAAAGACAGGGCCATCCGGGTGCTCCGAAAACCGGCACCGGGTAGTGCTGTAACCCACCGGTGCCCTGCTATTACCTATCACCAGGAGGCGGCGTCCTTGTCTGTAGAGCCTGTGGGAGCTGGTGCGCAGGCTTTGGATAAAGACCCGGCTGCAGACCTGCACCATCAGGTCCAAGAACTGACCAAAAGCGTTGCCGCATTAACCAGGACTGTGCAGTCGTTACAGGTATCCTCTCCAGGAAGGATCAAGCTGGCCACCAGTCCGGAGTCGTCCCGTGGCGCCGACAGAGGAGGATCCCATCGTCCAGAGGAAGACCCAGCGACCGCTACAATGAAGACGGACAGTCCATCTGCCGCCGCTGCAACCAACCAGGACATATGGCAAGGTACTGTAATTTAAAACGAGTCCAACCTGGGGCAAAGGGCCAACCCCCAGGCGTAAGATCATCAGGGGGACGACCGGTCTTGCCTGTGGTACTGGATGGCATTCCCATGAGTGCACTGTTGGACACCGGGTCGCAGGTAACCACCATCCCCTATGTACTTTTCAAGCAATACTGGGATGACACGGATATTACCCGTTACCCAGATAATGACTTGAGCATCATCGCCAGTAATGGTCAGCCCGTGCCGCAGATCGGGTTCAAGGAGGTGACCATAAAAATTGGTAAAGTTGAACTGCCGGCGCAGGGACTGATTATTGTGGACATTAACCGTCGTGAAAGTCACCCTAAAATAACCTTGGGTACTAACGTTATTGAGAATTGCCTTTCAGAAGTAATTGCCATCTTACAGCAGGTTGCGTTGAACGCCAGCTCCGGCCAGCAGCGTGTCCTACAAAAGGAGATCCGGGCACTGATGAAACGGCAACAGGTAGAACTGTCGGATGGTGAGATTGGTAGCGTTAGGATGAGTGACCCGTTCCCTATCGCCATGCCCCCAAAGAGTGAGATGATGATCTGGTGTCGGGCAGCTATTGGTCTGAGGGGTAGAGACTACCAAGCTATGGTAGAACCCATTTACTCAGACAGTAGGCCCACCATTTTGACGGCACGGGGGGTGGTTGATGTTCGCCATGGGAGGGTACCTGTCCGCATCCTAAACATTGGGGAAAGAGAAGTATACTTGCCCCGGTATGCCACGCCAGCCAAATTGTTCACCATTAACCAGAACTCTGTAAAGGCCGTGGAACCCTTGCCTCCACCTCCCCCAGAGGAAGGTAACGGCTCCAAGAAACAAATGGAGGACGTGTGCCAGAAGCTGCACTTGGGCACTGGCTCCACTCCCCCACACCAGAAACAGGGAGTCTACCGGGTGGTTCAGGAGTACGAAAGGGTCTTTAGCAAACACCCGCTAGACTTTGGGCAAGTAAAGGGGGTAGAACATCAAATCCCCACAGGAGACCATCCACCCATAAAAGAGAGATACCGGCCTGTACCCCCTGTACACTATCAGAATGCCAAGGGAATGTTGCGAGAAATGAAGGAGGCTGGGGTAATCAGGGATAGCTGTAGCTCCTGGGCAGCTCCACTAGTTCTTGTGAAAAAGAAAGATGGCACTATGAGGATGTGTGTAGATTACAGAAAGATCAACCGTATCACACACAAAGATGCGTACCCGTTACCTAGGATAGAAGAATCTTTAGCTGCATTAAAATCTGCTAACTTCTTCTCCACTTTGGATCTTACTAGCAGGTACTGGCAGGTTCCTGTAGCAGAGGCAGACAATGAGAAGACCGCGTTTACCACCCCGATGGGTCTCAGTGAATTCAACTGTATGCCGTTTGGACTCTGCAACGCACCAGGGACCTTCCAGAGGCTGATGGAGTGCTGTCTGGGGCACAGAAATTTCGAGACGGTCCTGCTATACCTGGACGATGTCATCGTGTATTCCAAGACCTATGAGGACCACCTAAAGCAACTGGCAGAAGTGTTCAATGCCCTGGCAGGCTTCGGCCTAAAGGTGAAACCCTCCAAGTGTCATCTACTGAAACCAAGGGTGCAGTACCTGGGACACGTGGTGAGTGCAGATGGAGTAGCTCCTGACCCTGATAAGATCACAGTGATTAAGGACTGGCCAAGACCCTCCAACATAAAGGAAGTGAGGCAGTTCCTCGGGTTGGTAGGCTACTACCGAAGATTCATTCCTGGTTTCACCAAAATGGCCGCTCCTCTGCAGGATCTCCTAATAAGCCAGTCCAGAAAGGCCAAAAACCAGAAGCCACCCTTCAGGTGGGACAAGCTGGAAGAGGAGTCCTTCCGCCAGCTGAAGATGGCCCTCACGGGGGATGAAATCCTGGCGTACCCTGATTATGGCCAGCCCTTTATTCTCCACACGGACGCGAGCAACATCGGACTAGGAGCGGTGCTGCCCCAGATCCAGCAGGGGAGAGAACGGGTAATCGCTTATGCCAGCCGAAAACTACGGCCCACAGAGAGAAACCCTGAGAATTATAGCTCCTTCAAGCTAGAGTTCCTGGCAGTGGTGTGGGCAGTGACGGAACGATTCAAGCATTACATTGCCTCTTCCGAGTTCACCGTGTACACGGACAACAACCCGTTGACACATCTGGACACTGCGAAACTTGGTGCCCTGGAGCAGAGATGGATGGCCCACCTGTCCAACTATGACTTCACCATCAAATACCGGGCAGGATGCTCAAATGCCAACGCAGACGCCCTGTCCAAGATGCCGAACTTACCGGACGGAGGGGAAGATCCAGAGGAACTGGAAGAGATCGAACTCCCTGCGTTCCATCGTCGTGGGATTACCCAGTATTCCCACCGTGTAAGGCAGGGTTCCCCAACTCCAGTCCTCAAGGCCCACCAACAGGTCATGTTTTCAGGATTTCCTTAGTATTGCACAGGTGATAATTCCATCATCAGCACAGGCAATAGTTACATCACCTGTGCAATACTAAGGAAATCCTGAAAACATGACCTGTTGGTGGGCCTTGAGGACTGGAGTTGGGGAACCCTGGTGTAAGGGACAGGCACTCTGCTGCGTTCAATCCCTTACCCCACTACAGCTGGGCGGAGACGCAAGACAGTGACCCAGCAGTCCGCCTGGTAAAAGAGATGCTGCCGCAGGCTGATGCCCGCCTTGACCCAGACGCCCCGGAGGAGACCAAACAGCTGTGGAAGGAGAAGAGTAAACTGTTTCTCTACAAGGGGAAGCTGTGCCGGAGAACTGTCAACTCCCGGACACATGAGCTGACCTGGCAGGTAGTGGTTCCGAGACGAGACGCGGCTATGGTTCTGGAGGCATACCACGACGCAGCAGGGCACTTCGGATGGAAGAAGCTGGAGTTCCTGTTGCGTGGACGGTTCTTCTGGGTAGGCATGAGAGGAGCCATCGAGAGATGGTGCAGAGACTGTGGCCCATGCAACCTAAGAAGGAAGGACCGTGCTAGCCAGAAGACTCCTCTGCAGCCCATCATCACCAGGCTGCCACTGGAGCTGGTAGCTCTGGACCATGTGAAACTGGCTCCAAGCAGATCTGGGTATGTCTACGCCCTCACCATCGTAGATCACTACTCCCGGTTCCTGGTGGTGGTCCCTGTCAAAGACTTAACGGCTCAAACAGCAGCCAGAGCCTTCCAGCTGCACTTCTGCCGTCCACACGGGTATCCGGAGCAAGTGTTCACGGACCAAGGACCAGCCTTCGAAGCAGAGGTCTTCCAGGAGTTCTGCAACCTGTATGGCTGCAGGAAGATAAGAACAACGCCCTATCACCCTCAGATCAACGGACTATGTGAGAAAATGAACCAGGTGGTGATAGACTTGCTAAAAACGTTGCCCCTGGAAGAACGCAGTCTGTGGCCTGAAAAACTGCCTGATCTGGTGGACTTGTATAACCACATCCCCGTAGGTTCCACCAACTGTACCCCGGCTTACCTAATGAGAGCAAGGCCTGGTAAGCTGCCAATTGACCTGGAGATGGGAGTCCTGACACCCGAGGACACCTCGCCAGAAGCAGACTGGGACACGGAACGGCAGCAGCAGTACCGGAAAGTACAGGAGACCGTGGAGCGAAGTCTGTCTCAAGCAAGAGGAAGGCAAGAGAGGACTTATAACCAACATGCTCCCCCTGGCACCTGGAGAGCAGGTCTTGAAGAGGAAGAGATGGCTCCACAAGTTGGATGACCAGTGGGAGAAGGACCCGTACACCGTACTGCCCTCAAGTCATGATAATCCAAAAGTCTGCATAATCAGTAAGGACGGAGGAGAGATCACAGCCACTGTCTCTAGAGACCACCTGAAGAAGTGTCCCGAGCCGCTACAAGGTGCTGAAGAAGACCAGGATATCCTTCAACCCGCAGAGGAAAAGGAAGAAATGATCAGTACCGTACTCGGAGACTTTCCCCGGTCCTGGACTCAAATCAACAACGCAGTCGTGGTACCCGTCATCACTTTTCTCCAGCCAGCCCCTCAAGGGCCTACAGAAGAACAGGGAGTTTCGGGAGAGCAGTCAGCCCAGGAGGCAGAAGGATCCATACAAGCAGCCCAGGAGAATCAACCCTCTGCTAGTAGTGAGTCTGTCGTGCCCCTAGTAAGCCAAAGAGTACGCAGGAAGCTACCAGGCCTACCCGCAACACCTCCTACACCCTGTAGTGCAGAGCCAGATAGTGGGTTACGTAGGTTCACCAGGAGCACTAGAGGACAGATGCCCGCTCGCTGGAGAATCTAGAATGTAATGTGGATTAACCTGTAAATTGCAAATGCTGAAAATGGTTTATGTTTTTGTTGCCTGTTTATTAATTATGTTTCTCTAGTTACCCTGCAGGTTTATTTGGACTGACAGGTTATGGACGCTGAATAACCGGAACTACATTGTAAATAGTTGCACTTGGTGCCTCTTGCGAAGACGGCCACGGAAGAAAAACCTGTCTGGCGTGGCCCCGTGTGGTCCAAAGTAGCCAGCTTCGCCTTGCAGCCACGCCCAGGGCCAACATTTGGGGTTTGCTTTGGACAGGTCCCCGCACCGTTCAAGACTTCACCTCGTTGGGTGACATGGACACCCGGTCACGGACGCACCGTGACCTCTAAAGACTAAACTTCTTGTACATATGTTGTTGTATTATTGTTTATACCCTGTTATGTTATGTGGCAAAAATGTGTTTGGTTCCGGAGTACTAAATTTCACTAGGGGGGAATGTGGCACCCCAGGGGTCTGGTTGCCACAGTGATAGAAATATCACGTCTGAGAGCAAGTGGGAGTTTCCTGGACAGGAGCCCTTAAACATGCAACACCTACTGTCCAAGACCAGATAGGGGAGGAACCTGCCCTATATAAACTGGGTCTGGGGCGGGGTTAGCGGAGAGAGAACAGAGAGAGAACAGAGAGAGAACAGAGAGAGAACAGAGAGAGAACAGAGAGAGAACAGAGAGAGAACAGAGAGAGAACAGAGATAGAACAGAGATAGAACAGAGATAGAACAGAGATAGAACAGAGATAGAACAGAGATAGAACAGAGATAGAGTGAAGTTCCAGATACAGGGAAAGCAATAGCTAGGAGCTCTGTAGGAGCAGGAGCTGAGTGCCAGGGACTGGAAGCAGATATTGCTCGTCCTGGCTGAAGACACTATGACCGGACAACGGAGTCCGATGCTGTGGGGATCTCCAAGTCCAGCAGCAGAAACCAGCCGGCAGGGGATTCCAGGTCCTCTGGCCATAGAAGCCCGGAGGCTCAGTCACGAGCAAGGGACCAGCACCGCCATCGAAGAGCGGAGGCTATCAGAAGGCCCCAGGTCACCAGCCATACGGGTGAGCACCACACGGTATACTCAGGGACGTGGGCTACTTCCACTCGCTTACAGCAAGGTAGCCAGGAAGAGTGCAGACAGACTGGGAGGCCTACAACTCCACCTGGTCAGGGGAACTCCTGTTAGTTCACAGACTGACCAGGCCTCTTATGCTAGCCAGTACTCCCAGGAGGGTCTGCCTTATCATCATCAGTAAAGACCCTGAACTGCACTGCAAAGACTCTGAGTCGTTCCTGCTTCACCCGTGCACCATCACTCCCATCATCCACACTCACTGCCCTGAGGCTATACTCCTCCCGTGGGGAGTTGTCCCATCCTCTGCTGCGCACACAACACCAGCCTCAGCAGTCTGCCTCGCAGCGGCGGTACACCCTGACCGCAATCCACGGGTGGCGTAGTCGGACATTAAATCATAAAAACCTTATAAAAGACTGCCACTGGTTTGACCACCCTGAGCCACGGGACCGGGTCGCCACCATGGAGACTACAACCCCCAGAGACCCGGCTCCGGGTAACCCACACACGTGCACACACAGCCCAGGGGGTGCGTCAATTAGATACAGGGGCTCAGCAGACATCACGTGATAGGATTAGATACAGAGGCTCAGCAGACATCACGTGATAGGATTAGATACAGGGGCTCAGCAGACATCACGTGATAGGATTAGATACAGGGGCTCAGCAGACATCACGTGATAGGATTAGATACAGGGGCTCAGCAGACATCACGTGATAGGATTAGATACATTGGCTCAGCAGGCAGTATAAGGGTATGTTCATACCTAACATTTTTATGCGTTTTTTTCCCTGTATGAAAAATGCAAGCTCTGACCAGAAAATAAATGTTGTTTTTGGTGGGGGGTTTTGTGCTACACCATTTTTAGCTTAATGGGCAAAAACTGCAGTAAAAAAGGTTAAATAACTGTCATGTGTAAAATGCACAAAAAATTGTGAGTAAAAAAAAAATGCATTTAAAAGTGGTATGTGTGAACAAGCCCTAATATGGTAGAATTAAATGCAGAGGTTTGGCAGACGGTATCACGTCATGATGTGATACTGTCTGCTGAGCTGTGCATCATATCCTTTAACACCCAATAGTGTTTGCTGGGCCACTGTATCTAATCTGATGGGGTTAGATACACCATCTCAGCAGTACTTGGTTTCCTGCGATGCACCAGGGATGTGAAGATGAGGACGGGCATTTCTGCCGATGATGACTTCACGTTGTGTTTTCTTGCAGATTGGGATCTCCGTAGAGTTCAGGGTGAAGCTTTACACAACCACATGAATCGCGCTGCACTACATCAGACTCCAACTGCTCGGAAAGGAAATGTTTATATTTCATGATGCAAAATCAAACTATCCTAATCTAAGTCGTTAGCAGTGTTACCAAAGCCGCACTATTATGGACGGATGTTTCCGTTCTTAATGACTTTATTCTAAAAATTGTCCATAATAGGAAACAAACAAAAAGTAAAGGAGTAATTTTGGCCCAGGCCGTCAATGCCTGCAATACACCACAAAAAGTAATAAAAATATATATGTATATATAAATTATATGTACATACACAATGAACCACGGCAATTAGTTGTGGCATAAATTCCACTATTTGAGATGGGTAGATCAATATGCAGGATTCCGGTCCAGCATTCAGGTCAATGGCACCTGGCAGCTAGACAGGAGGCCCGCGAATCTCTTACCTTCTGGCTACTCTGGCGCGGCTTTGGATGAGCCAGGGCTGGTGCAAAGTCATCTGTGGATCACACCAATGATGTTGCGCCAGCCTTGACAAATCAGATGCCACACCGGACAGGAAGAGATGTGTGGGCCTCTTGTCTAGCGGCCAGGTGCCACTGACCTGAATGCTGGACCGGAGTCCTGTCAATCAATTCTCTCATCTTTATCCACTAGGTGTTGAAATTGCTCTGCCTATGTGCATAGGATAGCTTCTCGGCGTTGCCCCAGATTAGGGGATTCAGGCCCATATTTCACACGTGTTCTCTGTTTTTCATGGATAGAACACATACCTAATATAATCTATGGGTTGTTCACATGTCCTTATGTGCACAATGAGGTTTTTTTTTTTTTAAGGAGGTTTTGGAGCAGAAGCTGAGAAAAATCTCTCCAAATCCTCCTTAAAAAAGTGGACTTTCCACTCCAAAAACTTAGTAAAAAGACTCAGTGTGCACACACTCTTAAATGACTCATGTGGCATGGGGCATTGTCCTACTGCCATACAGCCATAGCATAAACAGGTGCCATGAGAGGATGAACTTGGTGAGCTACAGTGCATTGTCCAAACATCCATTTACATGTATAAGAGGAGCCTGGTACTGCCAAAAAAACATTCCCATCATTACTCCACCTTCACCAGCTTGAACAGGTGACACCAGACAGGAATGGGTCATCGATTTGTTTTACTTACTCCATCCCATCAGCATGGTGCAACAACTCATCTAACCAGGCAATGTTTTTTCACTCCTCGGTGCCCACTGGAACCATGTCTTTCGGGAACTGGTCGTTTGCTGGTAAAGCCCATTGGTGCTAAGGAAGGACAAGTTGTGAGTTTGGACACATTGGAGTGCATTTACATTGAGTTTTTGGAGCAAAAACTCAACAAAAACAACAAGGAGTTCAAAAACCAAGAGTTTTAATTAGAGGGTTGGAGTGATTCTTCTCCAAAAAAAGCCAAAAAACGCATTGCGAACACACCCTTAATCAGACATCAGCATTGCATTTTCTTGACTGTGCAACAATGTAAATATCGGAAGACAACTAATAATTCTTTTCTCCAAATTAATCACAAAATACCACTTTTACTGACTATTGAAGTCTTAGAATGACTCAACCCTTCATGACAAGTGTCTATAGTACTTTGTAGAGCCCCTTTGGTTATGCATCACGGTTGCAGCAAGTTATAGCAGGCAGACACCAGTTTCTGGTAGTGTTCATGAGCAATCTTAGCCCATTCGTCATGGGTTATGGCGTCAAGTTCACTAATATCCTTGGGTTCGCTTGCGGCAACCGATTTCAAATTCAGGACTTCTCCTGAAACCAAGCCTTAGCAGACTTTCATGTAAGCTTGGGATTGTTGTTCTACTGGAAGGTCCGAAGATGTCCTAGCTTCAGCTTTGTCATAGAAGACATGACTTTTTTTGCCTATCATTTCCTAATACTTGATTAAATCCATCTTGCCCTCCACCCGCTGCAGGTACCCAGTGCCAGAGAAAGAAAAGAAGCCCCAGAGCATCACCAAGCCACTGCCATGTTTCACGGTAGGGTTCACTAAAACACCACGATACTTCACTGTAGACATCTGAGCCATGGCCAGGCTCTGCTGTAGGCATCACCGAGCAGCACCTGGTTTATCACAACAGTGTTTAAGCATATAATTCAAACTTCCTTCCTATACATAAATATATATACATATATCACTGATCCATAGCTACAAAAAGTTCCAATTTTTTCATCGTTGCACAGAACAGAATCCAAAAACGTTTATTTATATGGCTTTCCGCATATTGGTGCCAACTTTTCTTGTGTTTTTGGGCCAGTAGAAGGGACATCTTGGAGACTGGCCATGGAAACCTTCAGTCTAAGGCCTCATTCCGATGTCCAATGTTGCCACACGAGTACTATCCTTGGTTTTCTCGGATAGCACTCATTCTTGTGATAAGTCTATGGGGCCATTCACTATCATTTTTCACTAACCAAATGGTCTCCAGAAAATCGTGGAGACGCATCCAATTTTGATCAGAGTGTCAGATTAAAATTGGCAATGCAAGTCTATGGGAATAAAAAAAAATCGGACAGCACTCAAATGACCTTTTGAGTGCGATCCAATTTTCGCGGATTGTCACATAGGAGATTCTGCAGAAACTTTTTTATTTCTCCGCACACGATAAAAACTGATGAGACTTGGACCACACTCTGATCAAAATAATCGGTCCATTTTTCTCGTACGTTGAAAATTCTGACATCTGAATGAAGCCTCACCTGAAGAAATGAAACCTCAGTGTCTGCTGCCACCGAATATTGCTGCAGGTCTTTTGCAGTCCCTTGAGAGATCTTGAACAACCCGGCTCCTCAAGAATCTGGTGGCAGCCGGTGAGTATTCCCTCCTTTCTTGTTCCGGTAGTGAAGCAATCGTTCCTTTACCTTTCAACTTGAGAACAATCCTTCCAGCTGTATCTTTCTGTTTGCACAAGTCATAGCTTCTCTTAACTTTTTGGACCACCCAATGCAGGTATTGGATGTGTCTTATGTCATGCACACCGGCTTCAAGTACTGACACCCTGGATTATTACATAACATCTTCTGACGAGGAGGACGTCAAGAATACATCACACCAGTCCTCCTAATCAGAAGCTGGGCAGGGAATGCCGATAGATAGAAAGTTGCAGGGATCAGGTCCAGCAGCCACTGTCTACTGCGGTGGCCTCCAAGCTCCTGTGAATCTTTTTGCTAAATTCTTATTGTATACACAGTACTTCCCCTGGATTACACTCAAACATAACCAATATGGACTTGCGGTGCTGCTATAGCTGTGATGTGTATATAACGTCTTACCCCCTATATATACTGTGTGGAACAGGGGAGGACATATCACTGTTGCAACCTGGGCCCAAGAGGTAAGGGGGCCACTAATACCTCCAAAACAGGTGGAATTGTGTATTAAGATGAGTTATTGAACTGCAACGAGCCCATATACTATTCTTGCATAGGGGCCCTCTCCCGACTGTGTCCACCAGTGGTGGAGGATGTTGTATATATTGGGATTTGTCTTGTTACACTTCACTGCCATGCATTGCCCTCTTTTTCAGTAACACATGGCTTTTCCATTCTTTGCATAATCTTGTCTCTTGTTTTTTCCTTTTTGTGATGCGTCAGGGATGAAATAAAGGGCAGCTCACCTACAGACGTGATGCAGAATAAATCATCGGAGCACCGCTTGTATAAATGTTTCCAGGTATCCAAGGATACAAATATATGGAGACCTCTCAAAGCTTATACAGGATATTCAAGATTTGACTTGCCATTATTCTTGGGTGCTGGGGCGGTTTACACTATGTAAATGATAGGTGAAGATTTCTCAGTTGCTGGTTGTGTTGGAGTATATAGTAGATCTGTTTCACTACACAGCACGCGGCTCTCTCTGGCACTTCCATAGGCAATGAATGGAGGCGCGGTGTGAATGGTGGGGATGCACTGTGTTTAGATAGATCCTTGCAGTCTTAGGATCCTCTTCTGGCCTCCGACCTCAGAACTGAGACACAGAAATCCAATGATATTCTGCATTGTCTCTGCTCGGATGGGATAGGATTGTCAGTGAGGAGGAACATACAGGACTCTATAGAGCGTTCTCTGATGGCAATTCGGAAGCCAGCGTCGCCGGCACAGCGCTCTCTGGTGGCGATTTGGAAGCCTGCGGCGCCGACACAGGGCTCTCTGGTGGCGATTCGGAAGCCTGCGGCGGTACAGCGCTCTCTGGTGTCAATTCAGAAACCTGCGGTGGTACAGCGCTCTCTGGTGGCGATTTGGAAGCCTGCGGCGCCGGCACAGCGCTCTCTGGTGGCGATTCGGAAGCCTGCGGCGCCGGCACAGTGCTCTCTGGTGGCAATTCAGAAACCTGCGGCGGCACAGCGCTCTCTGGTGGTAATTCGGAAGCCTGCGGCGCCGGCACAGTGCTCTCTGGTGGCAATTCAGAAACCTGCGGCGGTACAGCGCTCTCTGGTGGCGATTCGGAAGCCTGCGGCGCCGGCACAGCGCTCTGGTGGCGATTCGGAAGCCTGCGGCACCGGAACAGCGCTCTCTGGTGGCGATTCAGAAGCCTGCGGCGCCGGCACAGTGCTCTCTGGTGGCGATTCGGAAACCTGCCACGGTACAGCACTCTCTGGTGGCAATTCAGACACCTGCGGCGCCGGCACAGTGCTCTCTGGTGGCGATTCGGAAACCTGCCACGGTACAGCACTCTCTGGTGGCAATTCAGACACCTGCGGTGCTGGCACAGCGCTCTCTGGTGGCGATTCGGAAGCCTGCGGCGCCGGCACAGGGCTCTCTGGTGGCGATTCAGAAACCTGCGGCGGGACAGCACGCTCTGGTGGCAATTCAGAAACCTGCGGCGGTACAGCACGCTCTGGTGGCAATTCAGAAACCTGCAGCGGTACAGCGCTCTCTGGTGGCAATTCGGAAGCCTGTGGTGCTGGCACAGCGCTCTCTGGTGGCGATTTGGAAACCTGCGGCGCCGACACAGCGCTCTCTGGTGGCGATTAGGAAACCTGCGGCGGGACAGCACGCTCTGGTGGCAATTCAGAAACCTGCGGCGGTACAGCACGCTCTGGTGGCAATTCAGAAACCTGCAGCGGCGGCACAGCGCTCTCTGGTGGCAATTCAGAAACCTGCAGCGGCGGCACAGCGCTCTCTGGTGGCAATTTGGAAACCTGCAGCAGCACAGCGCTCTCTGGGAGAATTGCATTATGTAAGAAGAGTAATGATGAATGCAGAACTAGATGAAGAGTAAGGATCAGCAGGATGAGGAGTGAGGAGGAGAGAGCAGACTAAGAACAGGGTGAAGGATTAGTGTCTGGAGAAAGAAGTGGGGAGCAGAATATGGAAGATGAGGGAGGATATGAGGTGCAGAGCAGCATCACATTATACATTCAACTGACACCAAGGAGAAAAAAACAGACCCTGTATAAACAGGATAAAACAAGTGAGCATTTGAGGATGTGATCGGATCAGCGCTCAGCGCCTTTTATACGTACAGAGATGGAGAGAAAAAAGTGACACCATACATTTGTGACGTGGCTGCACAGACTTGTTCAGAGGCGGCATCTGCCTTCAACGACTTGCCATGTGCTGATGCCCTGCATTCCTTAGACCCTATCCCTATATTTAGGGTAGGAGAACCCCAGCTGTACATGCTAAACTTAGCTATAGCACTGTATTGCCAAAAGAAAAGTACATTTTGCCATTTATCTAGTCAGTAAGTATAGTAACAAACCCCATGGAACAGCATAGTAAGTTAAAATGTATACTTTCATTTTGTTCCTCAACTCAGAGGTAGAGGGGTGATGAAGGCGACCATAATAAATACAACAGAGGTATCCATTAAAAAAAAAAAGTAATTTTTGTATAATTAGCCTTCAGGTAATCTTTGTAACATACGCCATTACCTACTTTTGATTCCTCCTTTCCCAAACACTATGGTAAAAATGCCGTATTAGCTGTTAAATACTTTTTCCTTTTGTAGCTGCTTTGAACTGCAGCAAAGGTATATTACAAAGCTTCATAACTTTGCAATGGCTAAACTTTATTTTTTTAATTATTGATCAGTAACTCTTTTCATCAGGGGCTTTTTGATAAGCTATAATATATTTTAATCACAGGTCCATTACATAGATGCTATGGGTGATGGATCTGTTAAATGGATGTTTAACAATGGCATTTGTGTCCTACAGACAATGACATGCAGTGGCGTAACTGGAAGCTTGTGAGCCCCAAAAGCAGATCGCCAACAGGGTCTCCCCAACCATCACAGGTCGTAATAGTCTTTGCATATGGAGCAAAAGGGATCAAGGCCCAGGTGCAATTGGAATTCCTACACCTACTATAGTTAAGCATAACATCAGCCGATACAAGCTGCCCATGGATTGGGCTGCATGTCTAAGACACTTGCTGCATGGTGTCAGCCATATATGTTTAATTCTGAAACGCTGCATCGGTTCAGAGAAAAACATTTTAAAAGCAACAAGGGACAAAGTCAATGGGAGACTATTGAGACAGGCAGGCTTCTCCACGCCCGCTGCCCCAGAGTTAGTCATTGGCAGGGGGTGGGAAGAAGTCGCCAGGGACCCGCTTGTCTGACTAGTCATCCATGTGGATTGGTCCCTGGTAACTTCTAAACTAGGTTTTCCTCTGAAACACTGGATTGTTTCAGAGATAAACACATACGGCTGAAATCATGTAGGCTGCGGCTCGGCCAGCGTAGAAATCAGGCCGCGGATCGGCCAGCGTAGAAATCAGGCCGCGGATCGGCCAGCATATATATCAGGCCGCGGATCGGCCAGCATATATATCAGGCCGCGGATCGGCCAGCATATATATCAGGCCGCGGATCGGCCAGCATATATATCAGGCCGCGGATCGGCCAGCATATATATCAGGCCGCGGATCGGCCAGCATATATATCAGGCCGCGGATCGGCCAGCATATATATCAGGCCGCGGATCGGCCAGCATATATATCAGGCCGCGGATCGGCCAGCATATATATCAGGCCGCGGATCGGCCAGCATATATATCAGGCCGCGGATCGGCCAGCATATATATCAGGCCGCGGATCGGCCAGCATATATATCAGGCCGCGGATCGGCCAGCATATATATCAGGCCGCGGATCGGCCAGCATATATATCAGGCCGCGGATCGGCCAGCATATATATCAGGCCGCGGATCGGCCAGCATATATATCAGGCCGCGGATCGGCCAGCATATATATCAGGCCGCGGATCGGCCAGCATATATATCAGGCCGCGGATCGGCCAGCATATATATCAGGCCGCGGATCGGCCAGCATATATATCAGGCCGCATAGATCTGTTGAAAAGGGAACCTGATAGCTGATATGTCATTAAAAAGTCCACAGTCACCCATATTAGATATCCATCACAGCCTCCAACATCTATTACCAAGACACTAACATATAAGACTGGGAAAGATCCTGACATGTATGTTAATCAGAGACCATAAAACGTGGTGTAAACATAACCTTCGGGCGTGCACTTAGCCGAAAGTATAGACTTTTGGGAGTCTACCTCATCAGCATATACACCCGACAGGCTGAGTACACACTGCAGTTGCGGCCACTAACAGTGCACACCCAGATGTGTAGACACAGTAGGTGCATAAGCCCAGTGTGAGAAGAAAGAAAACAAGATAGCCTAAAGGTGGACGTCCCTATACAAAAACATTAGACCCCAATGTTCCTGCCAGTAACATCCAGTCATCTACTTCCTGAGAGCCTCAATTATTGTAATATCAGTCTCATTATTCGATACAGATACATGGAGTATAAGACGCACGTCTCCCTCGTCTGCCCACACAGCAAACAGCGGCAAGAAGTCCTCGGCCTGTAGCGGGTAGGTTAACCTATCCCATGAAGCGGATTTAGAATATGTACATGCGGTATAGTCTATACATTAAATATGGAGACGTCGTCAGGCGACCCGCGCCTTCATGTCGCTGTTGGCGGTCGTCCGCTCAGCCGCCCATCAGCTGCTGAAGATGAACTTGAACTGGATGAGGATCTGCTCTACTATTTGGTTTTGGCAGACCATGTTCATGGCGATGTTACTGCCCTCCAGCTCAGGCCTCAGGAGAGTTGGTCCAAAGACAATGGCGACACTCTGGACCGACATCCGGTTTGCGTCTTTATGTTCGATGACACTGAAATCACAAAAGTAAAAACACATTGATTGTTTTACTGATCTGCTACCTGTTCGGGCAGGGACCAGGGTTTTGTAAAAAGGTGCATGTTCTCTGGATAGATCATGAATGATATGGGAATATCCCTTTGACAAAATGTATCTTGCTACCGGGGCCTCCAGCGATCTACTAATCTGTAGCTGGACTCAGGTACCAAGTGTTCAGATGTCCTGTAGCACCTCCACAGGAGAGGAGAAGCATTACATGAAGAATATTAATCCAGTTCATTTTTGTTTTTTCCTTCCCTACTTTCAAGAGCTAAAACTTTTTTTTTTTCTGCAGACGTAGCCATGAGGACTTGTTTTATAGGGAACTAGTTGCAGTTTTGAATTACATCGTTTGACACTTTATAATATACTGAAAAACGGGGAAAAAATTCCAAGGGCGGTGAAAGAAAAATTGTATTCCATGTTCATTGTGAGATACAAAATTACTTGAGCACATGATTGTCCAGGTTAGTATGATTAGGGCAATACCAAACTTGTATAGCTTTTTTTTTTCTTTTTTTTTTTTTTAAGTGGTGGGAAAAAAAAAAATTGGTTTGTGTCACCACTTGAGAGACACAGCTTTTTTTTTTATTATTACTTTTCTGTCATTGGAACTGTACAAAGTCTTTTTTTTCCTATGGTGAGCTGAAGTTTTCCAATATTTTGGGGTACATATGATGGTTTGATCGCTTTCTATTGCATTGTTAATAGAGGTGCGTTTTGTTTTTGGTTTAAAACTGAAAAATAAGGGGGGGAATGATTCAAACTTATATTTTTAAATAAACTTTATTTTTTACTTCAGGGATTCGAACTTGCGATCATAGGAGAATTGCAGTATACAAAACAAATGAAATCCAGCCATAAGCTGAGCTTCATAAGACGACCAAGATGGCAGCGACGGAAACCTTCAGCAGGAGCCTGATGGCCATGACACCTATCGACACCCTTCGCAGATGGCCAAAGTAACCGGGGCATGCGCACACTGGCAACAGGGACTGACAGCACCACTTAAATGGTTAAACAGTTCGCTCTAGTCACTGGTGTTACAGGCGGATTCTAGCTGTTTAATACAGGTGGCATCTCCTACGTATTGTGCAGACTCCGCTCCAGGGCCCTCTGGGTACACCCGAACCCGACGTAGAACATATTTTATTCTACATCGAGAAGGGGTGAAAATTAATGGGTCATCCATGTAATGCATGATCCTACAGAGAGACATTCTATATATCTGCTCATTTCGTCTTATTGAAGGAAGTTCTGAATCCCAGGGTGACCCCCTTGTACATCGCTCAGTTTGGGTATATGAAATTGGGACTAATTCTTTATTGCATTTGCAACTTTTTTTGCTGTTTGTTGGCGATTTTTCATTTGCACCTATTTCTTGTTTCAATGTCCACCTTTTTTAAAAGTTTTTTATTATTATTTTGCTATTGTGGACAGGGTTTATGATTTCCAGATGTTTTCTAAAAGTCGCTAATGATGAATCTGTTGAAAAGTAACTAAAATTTGACACAAATATACTACAGTCCCCCCTTGAGTGATCGTATGTGTGCAAAAATAAAAAAAAAAAATTTGAAAAAGTTAAGCAAAAATAAAAACTATTTTTGACTTTGCACAAATTCATGAACAGTGTTCGTGATTTTTATAAATTTAGAGCAAAAAAAAAAAAAAAAAAAGGCAACAAATACCACAAGAGAAAAAAAAAGAAGAGGGACTTCAATAACCTCTATGTGCACATTTTGTATCCACTGACCTGCACAGATGCCTGAACAGCGTCCTCATGGTCTCCAGGTTGGGCAGCGGCAGCGATAGGACCAGGTCCTTCAAACGTCGGATCTTCTGGTTCTGATCACTTATTTCTAGCACAGAAGGAGAAGTCAAGTTAAAAAGGGAATTTGCTGATTGGAAGACAAAAGAAAGTAGTGGAGGGGCCAAGCTAAACAGACAGCCATACCCTGGTTACACATGGGCTAATAAAGACTCCAAATCAAGTTAATACATCACATAGGTCTGTATAAAGTGTTGGGGCTAGGCTCACATTGTTGAGATTCCCTCCCCCCTTTCTAGACGCCAAGTGGGACAAGGACTTACTTATCGCTTCAACAAACTGCTCATAATGACTAAAGGGGAAGAGCGGTTCCGGGAGCTCCCGGAAAAACAGCTTCAGTGCTCCAGTGATCACGTGGACATCCTCCCACCGACCATCATCTAAGCTAAAGTTTTCACCTGGAAAATGATAGAGACGTGTTAAGAGCTGTGAGGCATGCACAATATAAGGTGGGTCCATGTTATTCCAGGTTTGCATTCTAAAATAAATGTATCGTAAATATAAATATATATATATATATATATATATATATATATATATATATATATATATATATATATATATATATATATATATATATATATATATATATATATATATATATATATATATATATATATATATATACATATACACACACACACAGTACAGGCCAAAATTTGGACATTCTACCTCTTGAAGCTCATCAAGAGAATGCCAAGAGTGCGCAAAGCAGTCTTCAAAGCAAAAGGTGGCTACTTTGAAGAACCTGGAATATAAGACATATTTTCAGTTGTTTCACACTTTTTTGTTAAGTATATAATTCCACATGTGTTAATTCATAGTTTTGATGCCTTCAGTGTGAATGTACAATTTTCAAAGTCATGAAAATACAGAAAAATCTTTAAATGAGAAGGTGTGTCCAAACTTTGGTCTGTACTGTATATACACATACATACATATACACACACGTGCTTCTCACAAAATTAGATCATCAAAAAGTTAATTTATTTCAGTTCTTCAATACAAAAAGTTAAACTCATTATATAGAGCCATTACAAACAGAGTGATCTATTTCAAGAGTTTATTTCTGTTAATGTTGATGATTATGGCTTGCAGCCAATGAAAACACAAAAGTCATTATCTCCGTAAATTAGAATAATTAACAAAAAACACCTGCAAAGGCTTCCTACGCGTTTAAAAAGGTCCCTTAGTCTGTTTCAGTAGGCTCCACAATCATGAGGAAGACTGCTGACTCCATAAGGAGGGTAAGCCACAAAAGGTCATTGTAAATTTTGCATTTCAGTTGGAAATCAAGGTCCCAGAGTCTGGAGGAAGAGTGGAGAGGCACACAATCCAAGCGGCTTGAGGTCTAGTGTGAAGTTTCCACAATCAGTGATGGTTTGGGGAGCCATGTCACCTGCTGGTGTAGGTCCACTGTGTTTTATCAAGACAAAAGTCAGCGCAGCAGTCTACCAGGAAATTTTACAGCACTTCATGCTTCCCTCTGCCAACAAGCTTTTTGGAAATGGAAATTTCATTCTCCAGCAGGACTTGGCACCTGTCCACACTGCCAAAAGTACCAATACCTGGTTTAAAAACAACAATATCACTGTGCTTGATTGGCCAACAAACTCGCCTGACCTTAACCCTATAGAGAATCTATGGGGTATTATCAAGAGGAAAATGAGAGACACCAGACCCAACAATGCAGACGAGCTGAAGGCTGCTATCAAAGCAACCTGGGCTTCCATAACACCTCAGCAGTGCCACAGGCTGATCGCCTCCATGCCACGCCGCATTGATGCAGTAATTGATGCAAAAGGAGCAAGTATTGAGTGCATTTACTGAACATACATTTCAGTACGCCAACATTTCGGATTTTAAAATAATTTTTCAAGCTGGTGTTATAAAGTATTCTAATTTACTGAGATAATGACTTTTGTGTTTTCATTGGCTGTAACCCATAATCATCAACATTAACAGAAGTAAACACTTGAAATAGATCACTGTTTGTAATGACTCTGTATAATATGCGTTTCACTTTTTATATTGAAGAACTGAAATAAATTAACTTTTTGATGATATTCTAATTTAGTGAGAAGCACCTGTATATTTATATATATACTCAAACCTGGAATATATAATCTTTGCTGATTGTCCTCCATTCTACCCACGTGTATCACTGCCACCATTGGCTTCCTCAGGGGTAATTGGATACCGAATATACACACTCACCATGATCCACCTTATAGCGTAACTTCTGAATGACCGCCAGGTTCCCGCTGATACGGTATAAGCCATCAATGTCCAAACCTACATCCCCAAATGATGAAACAGAAACTTGTGAAGTAAAAGTGGCTATTACAGATACTATATAGCGTGATGATACGAGCATAATGGTTACAGACTCTAGATGAGGTACATAACTTGGAGGTTGCCCTCACACTTGGTGATGTAGAAGTTCTTAGTCTTTTACTGAAGCCTAGGGAACGGTGTGACCTCCACAAATCCTTAAGTGGCACCATGCAAGATGAATAATGGCTCGTGCAGGAGGTTATTTACCATTGTGGTTATCATGGAGGCTACTGCCCATCACAGCCTACCCCACAAAAAAGGGGAAGGTGCCTATTGTTTTCAATAGGTATCCATCTTCACTCCCATTGTGGCTGTGTCACTGAGCAATGTTTAGTTATACTCTGATTACGTCAAGAACTGTAGACCCCTGATTTTGTATGTACAGCATTCTGGAATTAAGGGCGCTAGAAAATAAACAATATCTACACACGCCTGACCACTTACTGCTGTGCGCTCCTCCCGGGTGTGCCATTTAACAGAGTAGTCTCAATTATCACAGTCTATATACTGTGATGCCATCTCTTTAGATACGACTTTAGCACAAAGTTCTTCAACCTTACGATTATATTCAGACATATTGGGACAGCTGGCAGCCACCATCAAAACGGGGTGGAGACCATGAACTTGCCTCTTTTCTCCACCACCTCAATGGACTGGGTGACGAACTCTGGCACATCCCTCCTCTCCCGATCACACAGGTGATGCAGGTGGCAGCCAAAGACTTGGTCTATGGAGAAATAATGAAAATGTCAGTGCATGGCAGGCATATGGGAAGGGAATGTGCGCTAGAGGGACATTTGATCTTACCGCGGATATAACCTTTGTCTCGGAGGGACTGTAACGTTGGTCTTCTCTGTAAGAACTTCCTCAGTTTTGACCTCACATTGCGGTCACTGTCCGAGTTCTGACCTGTAGATAAACAACACATGAGGATCCCATAGTATATGGTAAGGAGGTCAGCTAAGAAAACGTCCCCTCATCCAAATACTCAGCATCCAGTCAATGCAAAAGCCATCTTTATGTCTGGCTGCAGAAGATCCAGGAATTAAATCATGTGCAAAGCAGTTGGAGAGTGCAAGGCGGAATACATTATAATGCCACTGAAGTTGAGCATTGAGCAAAAAGGAATCCCAAGACCTTGGGCCAGCAGCCATGTGACTATACCACTGGACCAGAGTCCTTGCACCCCCAGCACCTCATTTGATTACTAGACCTAGCGGAACATCATTTTGGTATAATGCACGCATGACATCCTACCAATCAGAAGTAGTGCCACAAGGATTCTGGCAGGTAGTAAAGAAGTATGCAAGGCTCTGTTCCAGAGGCCTCAAAATACAGACATGGCTGCGGGACCCGGATCCTGTGAATTTTTTTCTAACTTTAGCTACCATTCTTATTGCCGTCCACCACCTAAAATGTTTTCTTACCACTATTCTTCTTCTCATCCTTCATTCCTAACTTCTCAGTTGAGCCAAAATCACTCAGCGACTCTGTCTCGTTCTCCGAGGTGTAATCTGAGGACTAGAAAAATAGTTACAGATTCATGAGGAGAAGTTCTGAACAATAACATCATCCAAACCCTAATAGTGATGATAATAATGACATCTAGAAAGAACAACAACGATGTGGAAAACACAGCCTGCCACAGTAGGGGACCTCAAACTCCTCTAAGCCATTGGCAAGAGTGAGGCAAGGACTGCATTTAAGTGCCAGGTTTCAGATAAGTGCGTATTTCAACACAAGAACATAGAAAACCAAGGTTTGGTATTTTTCTTTATCTGTTTTCGCATTGTTATCATTTTGCATTGTTAGCTCGAACATCACTCAGACATTACCCACGGATGTGTGAATGCAACCTAATATGTGCTCCATGGACAATGCTGCCAGGTGTGAGTCTTGTGAGATGTATGCATGCCTTGAACAGCCGTTTGAGGGTGAATATAACTGCGCTCTATATTAGCGTTTTGTATATTTAGAAGCCCAGATACTGGATCTTTATATGCTAAAAGCTAGCAACACTCAAGAGCATTAGAAACCTGGAGAGGAGTTTAGACCTCACTGAGTGGCTCTGGCTGGGGCCAGTGGTGTGGAGGAGGGTGGAGGTTGGGAAGATTAGGACTCAGAAGTAGGTACCTGAGTAACAGAAGAAGGAGTAGGGGAAAAAGTGCCAGGGAGCCCAGTCCTGATCTGGCACAACCTAGTAAATATGCCTGTTTGGCTGATATTAGGAATGCAGGCCCAGGACTGGGATCACTACAGCAGAACGTTGCTCCTAGCAACCAGGAAGGAGGGAAAGAGGAGTGCAGAGGCCAGACAGATGTTGGTGGTAGGGGACTCCATAACTAGGAGGACAGACAGGGTAATCTGCCGCCGAGACCGTGAATGCTGAACAGTGTGTTGTCTGCCGGGTGCTCGGGTTCAGCATGGATCAGATAGATTGCTGCATGGGGTTGGGGAAAACCCAGCGGTCATGGTACACATCGGTACTAATGACAAAGTCAGAGGGAGATGGAGGTCCTTAAAAATGATTACAGAGAACTAAGAGAGAAGCTGAAGGCCAGGACCTCCAAGGTGATGTTTTCAAAAATACTGCCGGTATCACAAGTGTCACTAAATAGACAGCAGGAGCTTCGGGAAATATAGATAAGTGGTTTAGAAATTGGTGCAGGAAGGAAGGTTTGGGTTCATGGAGAACTGGGCCTATTTCACTGTCGGCTACAGGCTCTACAGTAGGGACCTCAATGAGGAGGGTGCAGTGGTGCTGGGGGAAAAAAATGGTCAGATGGATGAAGGAGCTTTTAAGCTAGGATCTGGTGGGAGGGGAGGGTGACTGTTTGCTCAATCTAGTCCATTTTTTGTACAGAATGGGAGACGGTAGGCATCAATGCAAATTTAGAGAGGGACTGGGACAGACAAGTAAAATATATATTTTTATATAAATAACCATGCATAAATGAATAATACTGTATATAGATAACATGTAATGCAGTCTAGAGATTAGGGACAGGAACCCCTAGGGTTATCTATACATCATGCATAAATGAATACTTATTTATATATTGACCACTAGAGGGCGTTCTACCCATTTTGTTAGCGATTGACTCATTTACCTTATATATTGTGCATTGGCATACATATAATATAATATAAGATAATATAATATATATTTATTCCCCTATTTATGGTATTCAACTAGAGGGATTAAAAGAATACTGTTGGTGACTGATTCATTCACTCTGTATTGGAATATTTATTTTTTGTACATAGATTGGTCCTAAAAAAAAACTTTTGGAGCAGATTTTTTTAAATCATATTCACTTGCACTTTATGATATTATGATATACATGGACAAATATACTACTTTATGGACACACTATGACAACTTGTCACTGTGAATTGAATTAGTCCTATTTTGCCATAGGACTAAACAGGCACTTGCATTTTTATTAAATAGTAACTTTTTTCTATTTAGTCTGTATATCTTACAGCAAAAAAAAAACATATCTGCACAACACATAGAATTGTTGAATTATGTGTAATGCACTTGGAGTGTAAGGGTATTCTGTATTCCAATCTCACCCTTTTTAACATGGTTTTAATTTTATCTAATAAAGCTTATATATATGGAATTCTAAATGGGTGTTCTGCTTCCCATTTATTTTGGTTGTTCTATAATCTTGGAAGCTCTATTTGTTTGAGGGCCGCATTTAGGTTTATAGTGTTTCTTGGAGTGGCGCAGAGGTCACTTTTCGATACAAGTCTATGTGAGCCTCGTTCTGGCTCTCAGACTTGCATTGAGAGCTTGTGCCGCAACGTCTGACTTGCAGTCAGTCAAAAGTTGTGGTCACGAGATGGCACCGCGGAACTGGAGTGGCGCCGGAACAAATGGCATAGTGCCGATGGGTGAGTATAAGACCAGGGGCAGGGGACTTATTTTAGAAGCATCACTACAGCCATGAAAAAAAAACAACAACAAAAAAAACTAAAAACGATGGAGTGGTGCTTTAAGACTTCATGGGGGGGGGGGGGAATCTACGACAATGTAGAGTCAGTATAGGTAAATATACATGGGGATGGCAATAATGGTAAGTTGCTAATTGGAGTTTGCTTTAAAGGTCCCGTCACACATAACGAGATCGCTAGCGAGATCGCTAATGAGTCACGGTTTTGGTGACGCAATAGCGATCTCGCTAGCGATCTCGTTATGTGTGACGGGACCTTAAGTCTCCTAAAATCTATGAACAGGTAGAAGATAAAATGCTGCTCATCTACAATCAAGGACCATTATCTCTCTCAGTTGGTTGATGAACCAGAGGAGATAATCTGCTGGATCTGGTCCTGTCAAATAGACCACATACAATTTCAGATCTACCAGTCCTGGAGCACTTCGACAACCGTGACCATAATATGGTACGTTTCAAAGTAATAAAACATTAATAAGGGGAAAACACAAAAACCTGGAACTTTAGGAAATCTAAATTCACTCGATTAAGGGAAGAGCTTAGTCTTGTAGACCGGGACCATGTCCTGGTAACTGGGGATACCGAACATTAATGGGCCATGTTTAAACATCTATTGCTACAATCCAGAAGAAAGCTTATACCATTTGGTCATAAAATGTCCAGTAATAAAAAGAAACCACTATGGATAAATAAGACCATACAATGTATAATATAAAAACAAAAGGGCATTCAAAACATGAAGGCCGAGAAATCAGAAATAGCATTTCAGGAGTATAAAGACCTCAATAAGAAATGTAAAAAAGAACAATCAAGCCAGCTACAGAGACACCGATCGTCAACAACATTAAAATAAATGTAATAGATTTTTTTTCTTTTTGTCAATAATGTGACAGCATCGGACCCTTAAAAGAGGATTACAGCCAGGCGCAGGGACGTAAAGACTGCGGTCGCAAAGGTCACGACCGGCCCATACGGGTGAAGGGCCCACCTATGCCAGATGCAAATTTCAACTGGATGCATGTCCTTTGACGCACGTTCAGCTGAAGTGTATTGCTGCACAGAGACCAGTTGGGTCCGTGCATGGCAATACACACTGCCGGCCAATCAGAGGCAAGCAGCTGAAGTCGGCGTGCAGGTGACCACCGGGAGCGCATGTACTCCTGTTGCATGTGCACGCTGAAGTCAGCTCCCGGCGTCAGAAGAGGATGCCATGCGGTGGGGGAGCGGATGAAAGATTAGTATAATTATTTATTCTTTTCTATGCATTAAAGAACTGAAGCAGAATTTAGGACATATACCAAGATGGGGCCAGGAAGTGGAACATATATACCAGGATGGAGGACATATCATGAGAGGGTGAAAAAGTTAGGCTTCTTCAGCTTAGAAAAAAGACACCTAGGAGAATATCTCATTAATATGTACAAATACATGTGTGGACTGGCACATGACTGATTCCTTCCTAAGACCTTACAGAAGACCAGAGGGCACTCATTACAGGTGGAAGAAAGGCGATTCCGACAGATAAATCGGAAAGGATTCTTTACAGTTAGAGCAGTCAGACTGGGGAATGTCCGACAGCAAGAGGTAGTAGATAGTATATCAGCATTTACAAAAGGGCTGGATGCTTTAATCACAACAAATGACACTGGGTTATAAATAATGTAGGGATAGACAACGTAGAACAGCTGAACTTGATGGACCTGTGATGGACCTGTGTGTTTTTTTTCAACCTATACAACTATGTACATCCAACGTGCAGGTTTATTATTAGTCTTAAGGCTTTGGTAATCAAACTTACTATGTTCACGTTCTTGCCAATACTTTTGCTTAATGATGTAAACCAATCTTTGGTGATGGCCTCAGAGTCGTGGTGAATCAGATACTCGCATGCATCGCGCGTTCTCAGCTGGAGAAAAGTCAGAACAACCACGTTAGTTCAAAGACCATTAGAACATAAAACTTATTAAACTTATTCAGACTGCAGTGCAGTAACCAGTACTAGCCACTGGGGGCAGTATAGACTGTAAAAACACTTATTTTACAGAGCAATTTGGAAACCTCGAAAAAAAAAAAAAAATCAGGCACAGAACAAGCAAATGAGATTTAATATGGATACATGAGAAGGTCTGGAGGTCACCATCACATACTGGGTGGGAAAACAGAGTGGAACAATGACAATATAGAAGGATAGTAATGGATAATAAACTAGACTATTAGAATGTCAGTGTCTGCCAGCTGCCGCAAAGGGGCAAATAATACAGGACACAGGTGATGGGGGACACCCTGGGTACAGAATACATATGGGTTTGCTGCACTCACTTCTATGACGTGCTTTTTACTGGACTTGTCCTTGTTGGCCCAGCTGAGTGAAGCCCCCTGTAACCTGACCGTGTGCTCCGGGACAATGAGCTGAGATTGCTTCTGAAATGCAAGAAAACAAAAGAGATATTTAATAAAGTCATGAAATGCGAGGGTGCAAACACCAGGACTAACATTGGGGCCCCCCCTCATATATTGCATAAAGAACATGCTGTACTTGTGTAATGAACCAAGAACATTGCCCCCATTAGTTACACCCTCCTATATTATATACACTCCTGGTAACAAATCACTTCCTAGAAAGTAAATATGTTTTCTACATATCGGACCGGAATATTCTAGATATTATGTACATAATGTAGGTGTCTTTTTTTTTTTTTACGGCCTTCGGCTCAATCTTGGGCCATGTCGACTTGATGTATAATCTGTAGGAAGATCGATCTTGTGCAAGCCTAGATAGGTCCACCAGGGTCTTCTCCGCTGCGTTGCTGGTCTTCCTCTTCACCTTATTCCAACCATGATGTCCTTCTCCAGTGATTGCTCTCTTCATATGAGGAGTCCAAAGTAAGCAAGTCGTAGGTTGGTGATCCTTGCTTCGAGTGACAAATCTGGCTTGATTTGTTTGTTCTTCTTGCCATCCATGGTATTGGTAACATCCTTCTCCAGCACCACATTTCGAAGACGGCAATTCTTCGTTTGTTTTGTGTTTTTATCGTCCAGGTTTCCGAGCAGTCTCCGTATGTTACCACTGATAAGACCAAACTATATACAAGCCAGGGAAATGTTCCTTAGGATAATATATATTTTATATATACACTGCTCAAAAAAATAAAGGGAACACTCAAATAACACATCCTAGATCTGAATGAATGAAATATTTTCATTGAATCCTTTGTTTTGTACAAAGTTGAATGTGCTGACAACAAAATCACACAAAAATCATCAATGGAAATCAAGTTTATTAACCAATGGAGGCCTGGATTTGGAGTCACCCCCAAAATTAAAGTGGAAAAACACACTACAGGTTGATCCAACTTTGATGTAATGTCCTTAAAACAAGTCAAAATGAGGCTCAGTATTGTGTGTGGCCTCCACGTGCCTGTATGACCTCCCTACAACGCCTGGTGAGCTCCTGGTGAGGTTGCAGATGGTCTCCTGTGGGATCTCCTTCCAGACCTGGACTAAACCATCCGCCAACTCCTGGACAGTCTGTGGTGCAACGTGACGTTGGATGGAGCGAGACATGATGTCCCAGATGTGCTCAATCGGATTCAGGTCTGGGGAACGGGCGGGCCAGTCCATAGCTTCAATGCCTTCATCTTGCAGGAACTGCTGACACACTCCAGCCACATGAGGTCTGGCATTGTCCTGCATTAGGAGGAACGCAGGGCCAACCGCACCAGCATATGGCCTCACAAGGGGTCTGAGGATCTCATCTCAGTACCTAATGGCCGTCAGGCCACCTCTGACTAGCACATGGAGGGCTGTGCGGCCCTCCAAAGAAATGCCACCCCACACCATTACTGACCCACTGCCAAACCGGTCATGCTGAAGGATGTTGCAGGCAGCAGATCGCTCTCCACGGTATCTCCAGACTCTGTCACATCTGTCACATGTGCTCAGTGTGAACCTGCTTTCATCTGTGAAGAGCACAGGGTGCCAGTGGTGACTTTGCAAATCCTGTTGTTCTGTGGCAAATGCCAAGCGTCCTGCACGGTGTTGTGCTGTGAGCACAACCTCCATCTGTGGACTTCGGGCCCTCATACCACCCTCATGGAGTCGGTTTCTAACCGTTTGTGCAGACACATGCACATTTGTGGCCTGCTGGAGGTCATTTTGCAGGGCTCTGGCAGGGCTCCTCCTGTTCTTCCTTGCACAAAGGCGGAGGTAGCGGTCCAGCTGCTGGGTTGTTGCCCTCCTACGTCCCCCTTTACGTCTCCTGCTGTACTGGCCTGTGTCCTGGTAGCGCCTCCAGCCTCTGGACACTACGCTGACAGACACAGCAAACTTTCTAGCCACAGCTCGCATTGATGTGCCATCCTGGATGAGCAGCACTACCTGAGCAACTTCTGTGGGTTGTAGAGTCCGTCTCATGCTACCACGAGTGTGAAAGCACAACCAACATTCAAAAGTGACCAAAACATTGGTACTGAGATGTGGTCTGTGGTCCCCACCTGCTGAACCACTCCTTTATTTAGGGCGTCTTGATAATTGCCAATAATTTCCATCTATTGTACAGTATATTCCATTTGCACAACAGCATGTGACATTGATTGTCAATCAGTGTTGCTTCCTAAGTGGACAGTTTGATTTCACAGAAGTTTGATTTACTTGGAGTTATATTCTGTTGTATAAGTGTTCCTTTTATTTTTTTGAGCAGTGTATATATAATTCCAATCTACATCCAACATATACAGTATAAACTACAGCAGTGGTCCCAAACTTTCCTAACCTTGAGAGCCACATTCAGCTTAGAGAGAGGGTCGCGAGCCATATCCAGCTCCTGCCCCCTCACAGAAGTGGCAACCAAAGCCCCCATTAAAGTTATAATGATAACCAAAGCCTTGCCACAGAAAATCACCCCAAAGCAGTATACCAAGATCCAGGGGTTCCCACAAAAACCCCATTCAGTATTCTCCCATCAAACACTCCCATCACACTGTGGCATCCAGCTTCAAGCACCTCCTCTGTCAGGTAGTATCATCCTGTCTCCAGCGTACCATACTTAAATTATCTCCAAACATAAGACCAGTATATGTGGATCCAGATCTGCTCTTCTGTGCAGGGCTACTCACAAAATTCACCATTTTAAGATGTGCTCTTCATACCAGTTTGCTAGACCTGGAGTTAATGCACCAAGCTGGCAGACAGCTGCAGGTCACGTGTGGCTTCCATGGTAGGGGACCCCTAATCTACATCATCCTTAATAACAAGCCCTCCATATCATCTTTCTATAACCTCCACCCTTATAACCAATTTTTAATATATATTTTTATTAATATTGAAATTTGGTTATAAGGGGATATGTTATAGAAAGGCGATAAGGGTATGCATACATACACGAGACCACTATAATC
The DNA here is from genome assembly GCF_046119375.1 of Phyllobates terribilis. Classification (NCBI taxonomy): domain Eukaryota; kingdom Metazoa; phylum Chordata; class Amphibia; order Anura; family Dendrobatidae; genus Phyllobates; species Phyllobates terribilis. Next base: position 101,275,184 of record NW_027362765.1, read on the forward strand.
CACATACAACTGCACCCTTAAAACCCATGTTTCACCCATATAATCCACATCACCCCTCCATATTAAAGACCTCACCAGACTATTGGAAGAGAGGTTTTTTGCGTCCTTGAAAAATGTCAATATTCCCCCTTCCAGCACTGTCCAGGATGCGCTCCAGTTCTTCCTACTGAAGAGAAGAAGATGATAGTCTGTCAGAAACGGTATTTTAGTGGGCATTATAGTACCAGCACCTCCGAGACACAGCAGCAGTGTGAGTGAGGTCTTGGCACTTTCTTGTAAGTAGTGTCACTGCTGTGCCATAACCCGCTGTCACATCACTACTGGCAGTCTCAGTCACAGCAGACTAGAGTTAGGTGCGGCTGTTCCACGCCAGCTTGTCTAACCCCACTGCTTGTCACAGAAACTAAATTCAAAAGGTATGTTCACACTTGGTGGTTTTTGCTGAGTTTATTCTGCAGCAAAAACACTGCTTAAAATACGCACTTTTTTCTTGCGTTTTTCATTAGAATGGGTGAAAAAAAAAAAAAAAAGAATTGACATACAAGGGAAAAAAACAAAACTGTGTGCATGAGATTTTTGAAATGCCATTCTGCTGGTACTGTAAAATGCAGCAAGAAGGAAAAAAAGAAAACATACCCCAAGGATTCAGATCAATGGATCCTGAGGAGCAGGAGGTGTGGAGACCTTCCCAGGTATCATGAAAACACTGAAAACCCTTGTTCCATCTCAGGGATGGAGGTTACAGAAGGTGGTACATTTTATTCATAATAAATTCTCTCTCCCTCCCCCCCCAGTACATGGGCGTTCCATCATGGCAGTATCCCAGTCATTTATTCCTCCTGAAGTCATGTACACAGGAGCAGCGGCCATCATGGTTGTACTCCTAGGCAGTCGTTCATTCTACACCTGTCACCTACATACTTTGAGCGACCAGCCCAGCATTTTGTAGCCTCCACTCACCGCAACTTCCTCCCATTCTCAGCGATCTTGGCCTTGTGCAGGACTCCTGCTTTCTCCGGACCTTTTGTCTGGAACGATAAAAGGTAAAAAGAATCAAAAAGTGAAAAACCGATCAGAAGGGAAAAATACGCAAAGCCAAAATCCCAGAGATTACCACTCTGCCTACATATCAATATTAAAAGACAAGCTGCTTTCATTAATCCTGACCCCAGGAGTCACCCTGCTCTTGAGAAAGTACAAAAAGCATACACCTCTCCTTTACTTCCAGCAGCAGAGGCGCCTCTTCACATATGTGGCTGCACCACCCATCCCGCATATTCACTACAAGGTAATACAAGATATCCCTGCCTGCATTTTTCTCAGAGCATTATACCAGATAATCCCTGGAGATCTTGACAACCCTGACAAAGACTCTCCCTGCTCCTGATACAGTATAGAAACCACACGTCTCTGCGGATGTATGGTGACTATGATGTCAGGAGCAGGGAGAGTCCTGTGGTTAGGGTTAGTGGGAGCAGTCTACTCCACATATTGAACAGACATTTAACGAGATCTTAGGCAATTGTCGTGTGTAAAGCGCTGTACAGTAGTGAAAGATGCAGTCAGTGCTTCCTTTGCTGCCCTATAGTAGAGATGCCTTAAAGGGGTTTTCCCGAGAACAAAAGTTAATTTTAATCAGTAGATGCTGGAATAATAATGAAGTCCCACAACTGAATGTATTTAAATAAAATGTTCCTGTGCCGAGATAATCTTATAAATGTGCCCCTGCTGTGTACTGTGTAATGGCTGTGTCTGACTGTGCAGGGACCTGATCTGATAATACCACATCTCCTGGACAGGGGAGGAGGTAAAAGAGTATACAGACAGGACAGCAGGGGATCACAGCTGATTCTTTCTTTGAAGTAAAACATTGTTTAAAAACAGGCAGCGAAATGTTTTACCTCACAGAAAGAATCAGCTGTGATCCCGTGCTGTAATGTCTATATACTCTTTTGCTTCCCCTTCCTGCCCAGGAGCTGTGGTATGATCAGACCATGTTCTGTACACGGTCAGACACAGCCATTACACAGCACACAGCAGGGGCACATTTATAAGATTATCTCAGCACAGGAATATTTCATTTAAACACATCCAATTGTGGAAATTATTATTATTCCAAGATCTATTTATTAAATGAACTTTAGTTCTTGGGAAAACCCCTTTGCCCTCTTTCTGACAAGGTCGGTAATAGTACGTAGCTGTGCCCTGGGACTTATGGACCAGCTATGTACTATTACGCGTGCGGTGATCGCACCCGCACACAAGCGGTGCGGGGCGATCGCCGCCAGGTGTCAGCTGATTGTCACAGCTGACACCCGGTGCTATGTGCAGGGAGCGGTCCCGCACTGCTCCCTGCACATTAACCCCCGCAATGCTGCGATCAAAGTCGATCGCAGCATTGCGGGGGCAAGGGGGGAGGTGATCACCATACTCACCTCTCCTGTCTCCTCTCCAGCGATGTCTGCAGCGGCTTCCGGATGTTGTCATGACGACCCGATGTAGTCATGACAACATCCGGGTCACCAGGAGGCAGGACGATACTTTGGTCATGCGCAATGCATGACCAAAGTAATGTCTCCCCTGTGTACAGTGCTGACAGGCTGCGTGGCATAGGGAGCTGCTGCTCTCTATGACATGCAGCCGATCAGGCTGCAAAAAGTGAAAGTCCCATAGCAGGACAATGTGTAAGAGTAAATAAAGTAGGAAAGTGGAAATAAAATGAAAAAAAATGTGTAAAAATATTGAAAAAAAATAATCCCCAAAAAATAAAAATATATTGAACCCATAATATTTATTATGAAAAAAAAAAAAAAAAACAATAAAAGTACACATATTTGGTATTGCCGCGTCCGGAACGACCTGACCTATAAAACTGTCCCACTAGCTAACCCCTTTAGTGAACACGGTAAAAAAAAAAAAAAAAAATGCTTTATCATCATACTGGCAAACAAATGTAAATAAAAATGGTACCGCTGAAAACGTCATCTTGTCCCACAAAAAACAAGCATCCATACAGCTCCATCATCCAAAAAATAAAAAGTTATAGCTCTCAGAATAAAGCGATACAAAAAAAGTTATTTTTTCTAGAAAATAGTTTTTATTGTGTAAAAGCACCAAAACATAAAAAAAAACTATATAAATGCTGTACCACTGTAAACGTACTGACCCGAAGAATAATGCTGCATTATCAATTTTACCACACGCGGAGCGGCATAAAAAAAAACCCATAAAAACAATTCCGGAATTGCTGGTTTTAGTTTATTCTGCCTCCCAAAAATCGGAATAGAAAGCGATCAAAAAAATGTCACATGCCCGAAAATGGTACCAATAAAAATGTCAACTTGTTCCGCAAAAAACAAGCCATCACATGACTCTGTTGGCCAATATACAGTATGGAAAAATTATAGCTCTCAAAATATGGCAATGCAAAAACTAGTCTTTACAAAAAAAAGCGTCTTTTAGTGTGTGACAGCTGTCAATCATAAAAACCCGATATGAATCTGGTATTGTTGTAATCGCACCGACCTGAGGAATAAAGTCGTCTAATCACTTATACCACACGAACGGCGTAAAAAATAGACTCTAGGGTTAGGGTTGGGTTGAGGTTAGGGTTAGGTTTTTTTCAAAAGTAAAGAAAAAAAAAAAATTATGACGATATGGCGACCAGTGTTGAGCACAAGTGCTCGCTACTTTAGTCTGCATCGTGCTCGTGTATGCACCGAGTATCGTGGGTGTTCGAGTGACATGCTGGAGTCTCTGCCCCATATGTTTCACAGCCAAAAAAAACGTTGTTGGGATCACCTGCCATTCACGAGCAATCCCCACATGTTTTTTTTTGGGTGTCTAACAACCGTGAAACATGCAGGGCAGGGACTCGAGCATGTCACTCGAGCACCCGTGATACATGGTGCATACCAGAGTACCCGATTACTCAAACTCAAGTAGCGAGCACTTGCGCTCAAGACTAATGACAACTTATTCAATATGATGACCTAATGTTATCAAATTCTGTCGTACCTCTGGGTTCAAAATGTTCACTATACCCCTTGATAAAATCCTTGAAGGGTCTAGTTTTCAAAATGGAGTCAATTGTGGGGGGTTTCCACTATTTAGGCACATCAGTGGCTCCCAAAATGCGACATGGCGTCCGCTCTTTATTCCAGACAATTTCGCTTCTGACGTGCGCCCAAACAGTGTATTTTCCCCACATATGGGGTATTGGCCTACTCAGGAGAAATTGCACAAAAGTTTTTAGGTTCCATTTTCTCCTCTTACCCTTGTGAAAATAAAAAAATTGGGGCTAAAAGATCATTTTTGTGGAAAAAGTTAGATTTTTTTATTTTCACGGCTCCATGTTATAAACTTCTGTGAAGCACCTGGGGGTTAAGGGTGCTCATCACACATCTAGATAAGTTCCCTGAGGGGTCTAGTTTCCAAAATGGTATCATTTATGGGGGGGTTTCCACAGTTTAGGCACATCAGGGGATCCCCAAATGCAATATGGCGTCCACTAATTATTCAAGCAAATTTTACATTCAAAAAGTCAAATGGCGCTCCTTCCCTTCTGAGCCCTGCCGTGTGCCCAAATAGTATTTTTCCCCATGGGGTATCTGCATGCTCAGGGGAAATTGCACCACAAATTTTGGGGTCCATTTTTTCCTGTTACCCCTGCAAAAAATTAAAAAAAAAAAAAAAAAAAAAAAAAAAATTTTGTGAAAAAAGTTAAATGTTCATTTTTTTCTTCCTCATTCCAAAAATTCCTGTGAAGCACCTGAAGGGTTAATAAACTTCTTGAATATGGTTTTGAGCACCTTGAGGGGTGCAGTTTTTAGAATGGTGTCACTTTTGGGTATTTTCTGTCATAAAGGCCCCTCAGTCACTTCAAATGTGATGTGGTCCCTAATCAAATGGTTTTGCAAATTTTGCTGTAAAAAAGTGAGAAATCGCTGGTCAACTTTTAACCCTTATAGTTCCCTAGTAAAAAAAAATAAAAAATTTTGGTTCCAAAATTGTGCTGATTTAAAGTACACATGTGGGAAATGTTATTTATTAACTATTTTGTGCGATGTCTCTCTCTGATTAAAGGGCATAAAAAAAAAATCTAATTTTGAAAATTGCGTCATTTTTTAATTTTTCACCAAATTTCCGATTTTTTCACAAATAAACGCAAGGGATATCAAAGAAATTTTACCACTATCATGAAGTACAATATGTCACGAAAAAACAATCTCAGAATTAGCGGGATACGTTGAAGCGTTACAGAGGTATTACCTCAAAGTAACGGTGGTCAGATTTGTAAAAATTGGACAAGTCATTAACGAGCAAACCACCCTCAGGGGTAAAGGAGTTAAGAATTGTGCAGATACATTGGATGGAGGTGTCTTTGTTGCTAGAAGTAAACGGAAAGACCCTTCTACCCAATGTATCTGCACCATCCCTAAGGCACCTGAAGAAAGCACTGCCTGCATTCTTCACCACTGTACACAGCTTTATACATAAAAATCACTGGAGATCACGATAACAGCAGGTTGCTCGCACTAACCCAGTTACCAGAGAAACCACATGTCTCTCCCTTTACTTCCAGCAGCAAAGACGCCTCAGTCCAATGTATCTACACTATCCTTAACACATCTCTACTATAGGGCACTTCAGGATAGCACTAACTGCGCTCTTCACCACTGTATACAGCTTTACATATGGCCATCACCAGAGATCTAAGGGGCAGTTTGTTCAATACATAGCATAACAATCAGCTTATTTCAAAAGGACAGAGTGAGGATGGATGGGGTACAGGGTTCTTACCGGTGTCTGTTTTTGCAGGGGAGAAGTTGTGATATTTTGTGGCCAGGTGTTGTAGACATTGCTGTTCTGGTCGAGATCACTGCTCCCGCTCTGTAGTTCTGGGGGGCCAAGCTTTAGGGAGCAAAAGGAGGAAGTAATATAAATATTCTACGTTTATTATAGCAGGGCAGAAAAGTAATGACGGATGTGAGGAGGGTGACCCAGGTATGGTGATGGATGTGAAGAGAATGACCCAGGGATGATGGTGGACGTGAGAAGTGTGACCTGGATTGATTGGCGATATAAGGAGTGTGACCTGAGGCTGATGGTGGATGTAAGCAGTGTAGATTCGGTTGGCTACTGACCTGCGGCAGCTTCCATTGTGAGAGGGAGCCATCTGGGGTGTAAAAATATGTTTTCCCATACGAGTCCTTAGACTGTAGCCACTGCAATAAGAATGTGTAATTATTACTACTGCTGACACATAGTCAGGGTGGAACCCTTCCTCATGAACTGGGTCTTGTGTTGGCCACCGAAATGACGGCTGAAGACCTCAGAGCATTGTCATCCGTGTTAGAGTGCCCACAAAATTTCACAAGTACCCTCATAAAGCCCCCCACCATAGTCTACACCTATGTAGGAGACACTATGCAGTAGGTAACAGAGCAGAAAGCAGATGTGGGTCCAGTCATCCTTGACCGGCGCTGATGCGGACCCTGTAATTGGGGCCAAATACTTACCGTTTCACCACTGTTACTGTTGACATACAGCTTCTGTCCATCCTTGATCTGACAGGTCCAACCTGAGATCTGACTGATATCTGCTGGTGCATGGTCGGGGGGAGGGGGAATATATTGTCCATCATAATCGGCTTCTGGGTAACTGTCTGTGTGGTCGTAAGAATATTCAGGGTAGTCTGCTTCTGGCGTTGGGGGCTGTGGACACAGAAGGAGACAATTTATAATACTGCTGCCATATTGGCAATTTATCATAAGAAATGGGTGGAGAAGTTGCTGAATCCCTACAGTAGATGTGAATTATATCCCAGAAATAACATCATAATAGATGCATTGTATGATCCTATAATAAAAGAAACTCCCAAAACCGCCACATGAAATTAGAGCAGTCCAGATATAGAGGAAGGTATAGGTGACCCCTCCACCACCTGCATAAATAGATTTCTCCATAGACTTAATAAAAAAAAAATGTTAAAAAATTAATGGCATTATGAAATTGTATTGTATTCCAGTTAATGAATGGCCAAAAATTAGACAAAGACAACACCACCAGCAGAGCGGTACTGGAGAAGCTCTGAACACTGATATACCAACCCTTTTGTCCAACCCTTCTGATCCGTAAGGGGAAAACATTGGCTTCACTGCTGGAAGGTGCAGTTCGCTCTCTGGAGGTGGGTCCCAAGAAGTCTCTCCAGTCACCAAATTGTAGAAGTAGAACTGACCACTGGATTCATCAAAATGTTTCTCCCACTCTAATTCTCCAGACAGAGAGCTTGGTGAGGTTGGAGAAATGGGTGACTGTAAGGTCTCCTCTACTTGGTCAAAAGGACAATCCCAAGTGGTTTCTCCAGTAATACAGTTGTAGTAGAACAGTTGTCCAGTCCCTTTATCAGTGTGGGTCTCCCAGTCCTCTATGGTGCTGGTGGAGTACCGCTGCTGAGAGGACGTACTCTTCCTCAGTTCATCACTACGAAAGTCTTCCAAGTTGGCATAAATGTGAGATGGATCCTCCTCTTCATTCACTACCTGCAACAGAATAATGAACATTGAGTGGACAAAAGTTGGTAGCACTTCTTACCCGGCGCTAGTAAGTCTGATTATGTCACCAAGCATAAGTGGCAGTGTGGATTGTGTGGCTAATTATCACCGTTGTCACTATAACATATTCTGAATATCAGGCTCTGGTACAAGATGACAATGTAAATTCATTCCAGTACTTGGGATATATCTTTCCATCAAGTGTCTTGTCAGGAAGTGACATTAACCTGCCATTGCCCTGATGTTCCCAGCACTACATGCTGCCATGTGCGCTCAGTGACAGCACTTGATTGCTCATCAGCATTTTTTTATTCCGTCATTGTCTCTTAAATAAGCAGAATTCTTTTCCTCTGACTCATCCCCATGTTGACTACATAACTTCACTCGCCCATCAAATAACCAAGGCAATAAAAACAAAGAAGTGAGAGCAGAGACTAAACCAGGAAAGAGAAGGAGCTTCTCGAAGCAGAAGAAACACTAAGGAAAAGATGGAGTCTCTCTAAAGAGGAGACAGCAGGGAAGAGAGGGTGCTTCAAAAGACAAGTGGCATATAGTAATGGCATAGAGACAGAGTCAAAAGTTCTGAGCGGTGGACGTCAAGTGATGAAGATGGTTTTAAAGTCCACTAGTCAGTTTTCAACCTTGAACTATTGCAGTGTTCGGCTGAGAACTTCTTCCACTTTGTGTTGGTGATCAGAGGGGGCCTCAGTACCCAAACCCTTATCGATCCTCATGACAATTACCCTTTCACAAGACAGAGGTAACACTAGAGAAAAGAAAGTCTAGCCAAACAGATCAGACCCCAGGTAAAAGAAGGAACCTTGCGAGATAGAAAATCTACCAAGTATGGCCTCATTTACACATCAATCTTTTCCACGCATGAGAAAAAGGGACCATGTTTCATCAAGTTTTGGTCCAGGTTTTAGCAGTTTTTTTTCGTGTGAGGGGTGGGGAGTTTCTTCACTTTAAAGTCTGGGAAAATTGGACATTTGGATGTAAGAGGACTGTCAGATTTTTTTTTTCACAGACACATAGACCCATAAGAGGTTTTCATGGATAGAACATCTACCGATTATAGTCTATGGGGCTGTTCACAGGTCCATGTTTTTTGTGGACTGTCCTCAAAAAAAAAAAAAAAAAAAAAAATCACGGAGACAAGCCCTTTTTTTTTTTTTTTTTTACTGACTTCACAGATGAAGATTACCCATAGAAGTCTATGGATCCGTGAAAATAATGGATAGCACACGGATGGCATCATTGTACAATTCATGATTTGTTTGTGATTAACGTTATGAAGGATAGGAGAAGCTTTGTCATTTACCTATTTTGCCATACGTGAAATCACTGATGAAACTGTGATTGTACAAACTGACCCCAAACATTGATGAAACTCGGATTCAAAACACTGACAAACCTTGTACCATTTTTTATGCAAATGGGGAAAAAAAAACCACACCGATGTCTGAATGAGGCCTTAGAAAAATAAGAGTCAACCAAACCAAGGAAGAGAAGGAGTCTCGCAAGACAGAAAAACCACTAGGAAAAGAAAGTAGGAGACACCACAGAAATGAAGACAAACACTAGGGAAGATAAAAGCCTTGCCAAACAGGGAAAACAGCAGGGAAAAGAAGAAGCTCCACAAAAGAGAAGGAACATTAGGGAAAAGGAATCTCAGCAAATACAAGACAACAGGGAAGAAAATTAATTTCAAAAGACAGAAGAAACAAAGAGAAAATGATCAGTCTCAGGCTTGGTGCACATGGTGCCTTTTAGACGCCGAGCTTTCCCAGGTGAAGCCACTTCACAAAAATACTAGTGGATGTTTTTGCTGAGACTGCTTCGCCATCTCTGACATTTTTCACTCTACTGTAAAGAATGAAAATGTCACTTCTTTTAACCACTTTGGGGTTCCCGAATCTTGAAGCGGTTAAAAGAAGTGACATAAGATGTAACATGTGCACAGCAAGGTCGTTTTGACATTGCTGTGCACTATCTTCACATCATGTAGCACATTTGTGGCGCTTTTTCAGGTGGGATCGTTTGGAGGGTTTTTCCGATGATTTTCATCAGTGTGCTGGACCAGATTTTAATCAGTATCAGTTTTTACCACCACAGATTAATCAGGTTTTTTTGTATAAAAAAAAAAAAAAAAAAAATCAAAACCCAACTCAGAACAAAACTGTTAACCAGAGGAAGACTGACAAACCCCAAAGAGTCAGCGTAAAACGGACAGCACTAGGATGTCATTAGTGTGCTGTCCAAGATGGTCACTGATCCATAGACTTGCATTGATGAGTTTAATCCATAACTTCAATCACAAACAGACTTTTATTTTTTTTTTCATGGATGCAATAAAAATAAAACAGACCCGTGAACAGCGCCATGGTCTATAATGGATAAATGAGGCCTAAAACAGGCGACAATGAGAAAAAGAAGAAACATTATTCAAAAAGAAGAACCCAGGGACGAGAAAGAGCCTCGAAAGACAGAAAAAACAATAGGAAAAGGAAGAGTCTAACCAGAGGAGTGAGAGACACCATGGAAAAGAGCGAGCTTTATAAAACAAGACAAGAACTAAGGAAGAATCTCACCAAACAGAGGAGACAAGCAGAAAAGAAAAAATACTTGGTAAAAGGAGTCACCAAATAGAGGAGATCCCAGGAAAAAAAGCTTCAAAAGACAGAAGAAACCCTATGGAAAAGGAAGACTCAAGACTCAGATATTGAAACCAGGGCAGATACAAAAAATATGGAGGAGCACAATTTAATGAACTATAGACAATTCTCTGGGACACCTTGTAGCAAAGAATTTGAGATGCAAATTAGATTCCAACGTATCACTTCTTGAAAAGATTGCACTCGGACATCTCAGATCCTGAACCACTTTTGCCTAACTTAGAGATCGGAAATTTTTGAGAAATATACTATATATCTTTCTAAGTTACTAAACTACAAGCAAAATTCTTTGAATTGTATAGGCCATTAATACGAAACAAGGTGAATCTTCAAAAATGGAGAAAAGTGAATAACGCCATTGCTGCTAGTGGGTTCAGACTACTGGAACTCAGCAGATTGTATTACCCCAAGTGCTTTCATTTTTTAGGCTACGTTCCCGTGCTGTGTATTTGATGTTGCAGCATTTCAGCATCAATTAGGTAAATTAGATTACTAGTGTTTTTTATCTAGTTTTTGACGCTGCATTTGTCTCTTTTTGGTATGTCATGTTTTACATAAAGCGGCTACATATAGCAAAAAGATCTGCAGCAGATTCTGAAGTCACATCAGCTGTTGGTGTGTGGTTGGAGGATCACAAAACTATTTTTATATTTTTTTTCCCCAGGAGATAATTACATTGGAGCTGTGCTGTAAAAAGTGTGCCTACATTGTAGGGGGGGGGATTATGTTGAAAAATGAAGTGGGTTCAGTGGCCAAATGACTGATACCTGAGAACCAGATCTTGGACCATTCTTGAGGTGGGCACATATGTCGTACAGGACCATTAGTTGTTTCTGCACGTCAGTTCATTGGCATTCTATGTAGTAGATACAGTCCAGTCTAAACCATGCTAATGACTTGTATAAACATCACTCATACCCTACAATGATCCTAAGGCCTCATTCAGACATCAGTTTTTCTCAAACAAGTGCTATTCATGTTTTCCATGGATAGCACTTGCACTTCTGATAGTCTATGGTGTAGTTCACATGTCCAATCTTTTCCTCGGACTGAGTGGTTCCGTACAAAGGCATGGACACTTGGCTGATATGGATCAGATTCAGATTTTCACTCACTGTTTTGATAGAAGCTTTTTTTCCCCCATCCAAGAAAAGCTAAAAAACTGATGGTAGAAACTGAAACTCTGACCAAACTGATGAAAAGCAGATCAAAAACACTGATGAGGCTCGGACCGTTTTTCTCGTGGGAGAAAAATCAATGACTTTTGATTGGATTGCGCCCCAATTCAGATCCTCCTCTATGATATACTGAGGACAGAAAATATACATGCACAAACTCAAATATGCCAACCCCCAGCAGCCTGAATAGGGTGCTCCTGGATGTGTCCATAACGGCTAAATGATCTATCCCTTGTCCATAGCTGATACCTGTGAGTTACTCCTCCTGATAGAGGACATCCTTGTTGGAGGATGGAGCTCCAAAGATGGATAAACTACGTGGCTTTTACTGGCTGTTAATAAGCAAAACTGCAGACAGACCGCACAGAAAGCCACATGTCGTCTTCCTGTCAGCATGAACAGGATATATATATTAGAGGAACAATGAGGTCGCGCAATACAGAGTGCTGGAAAAATAAAACCTATTGCACCAGTTACAGTAGTTTATATCGGGGGGTGGTGGGTGCTCAGCAACTTTCACAACATGGAGAGATCTATGAAGCTGAAGTCAACTATTTCTAAAGGTGTGAGTGTCCACTGCACATCTCATTGTCAAGTGCAATGGGACTATCTGCTTGCAAAATTAGCGACTTCTCAATAACGTTTCCTGCTCCAAAGCCACAGGTTTACAAAACATCTAACCAATACGACTACGAACACTATCTAAATACGCCCGCCTCCACAAATTGAGAGCTAATCCGTTCACAACAGTCATGGTACACACCCCGAACTTGTGGTCTTCATAGAAATTGAAAAAGTATGGACATATCCGGACACGTAGTACATACTGGTCGTAGAGAGCATCAACATCCAGACCCTTTCTAATAGCGCACATACAAACTTGAAAAAGTATGGACTAGGGCCTAGGTGCTGAACACCTTGACCCAAGGATGTACATGCCACATGGGCAGCTCATCCAGCTGCTACGAGAGCCCTGTCCTGGATGTCAAAAAAACAATTCCCACATGAGGAACATGTAGGCAATGTCCCGTCAGGTCTTTGTGTCTTGAGTAGATGTAGGATCTTATGTGTACTAAAACCACTACAGCATGAAACTATTCATTCAACCGACTAAGGCAAAGCTACAACAAGTTTAACTGCTAGAGAAGTAAAGCATGTGCAGTACGAAAAACCCGATTTATAAAACCTCTTATGGTATGTGCACACGGTGTCTTATAGATGTTGGCGGATCTAATGTTTTTGTGGTAAAAGACACTTTGGGAAAAAGATGGCTTTTTTTTCTCTGAAGCATTTTGGCATCAGTGAGGTGTCAGCAGCTATCAGATGAATTGTAAGGTCACTTCTTCTAGCCACTTAACGCCTTTCCAAGTCTGAAGCAGATAAAAGAAGTTACAAAAGACTAAATCTATTCATAATGAGTCATACTGACATTGCTGTGCTTATGATCATTCTTAACATTTATGAACCTTTTTTTCTTTTTAGGCTGGTTCCAGGCAGAATCCACCTGAAATAGATGTTGCATGCTCATATCCTAACTTGGTAAAATAGAAGATATTCCCTCCAAACGAAAACAGAGTAGCGACCCAAATAATTTGGATGACGGCCATGATCTCGCTGACCTAAGGGGATAAGTACAATTACCCTGTTAAACTGTGTAAATAAGTTCATATAATTCAGCCTATTATTCTGATGATCCTTGACAAAGTTAAAAACCCTCAGGGAGAGCGTTAGTGTATGGGAAAGTCGGTAGAGATAGTTGACCAAATGGTTCTTTGGCCCACAACAATCCAATGTGTATGGCCAGTTTTAAAGTAAAGAATCACCGTCTGTGTAGAAACCTTCCTTCTAGATGTTGAGGACCTCCTCTTGTTGTAGTCATATGGAGTGAAAGTCCCTCTACTGACCGATAGCATCTCAGTCAGCACCTGGAAAAGACCATACACAAGCCACAAAGCTGGGCATTGACTATAAAATAGTACACATTTCCTTACAATGACACATACATGTGACACCTTATAATATGAAGATAAAAGGATGATTAGCACTGACTAGCAGCCATCCACAAGCTTCCCAACTTCCACAGAAGTCAATGAACTCTAGGCTGCTTACCATCAACAGATGAGTAGTCCTAGACCATACCTCAACAATCCTGGGTGAGCTTGGGGCCATCTTCTTTTTCCTCCTGGAGGTTCTGCTAAAGAAGTCCATCATGGTCCCAGGCCCTGATCCTCACATATGCTACACACATTTCTGAGACCTCATGTGCATAGTTACCCTAAGCAGCCACACAGCAGACATCGGAGAAAGAAGAACTAGAAGTGGTTGTGACGGGCTTAGCACATTTCCTGTGTTAGGTGGAGGAAGGAAACTGTAGAAAAATCAGGTGGTATGTTTATAAACTCAGGAGAACAGAATATGATGAGAACTGTGCAGAGGGGATCCTACACCCCAAGTGTTCTCTAATGCTGCACATTCTGGTTCCATTCAGGTTTATTGGAAAAAAACTATTCTCAAAGTCTTACAAAAGGTCAAGAAAGAATCTGTATGCAGAAACGCTACTTTCTGCAACTACATGTAGACATCACTATTGATGAGCGAGCAGGCTCGGGTGCTTCCCGAGTATCTTCGGCATGCTCGTATATTAAGTTTGAGTCCCTGCTCTGCATGATTTATGGCTGTTGGCTGACTAACAGCCATAAATCATGCAGATGCAGGGACTCAAACTTAATATACGAGCATGCCAAAGATACTCGGAAAGCACCCGAGCGTGCTCGGCGAAAGGGTTAAATGAGCACGCTCGCTCATCACTAATCACCACCTTTTCCATCCTTACATCTTTGATCTCCGTGGCTCTTTCTGTGCTACCCGAAGACTTCTCTCACTGCCTTTCTTGTCTCTTGGTGCTTCCACTACTGCCAGGGTTAGAGGAGTCAAAAGTTGCCATATTACTGTTAGGTGCAGATTTCCAACCAAGGCTACTTCAGTTTTGTCCAGGTTCGATATTAGCAAACTGGATTGCTAACACAGTTCTTTTAGTTCACTTAAGGGGAACCTATCATGTTGAAAATGGGATCTGATATGCAAGGAGGGTGTTCAAGAGCAGGAGGAGCTGATCAGATTCAGATCCATTTTTGCGGGATAGGATTTAGTAAAACTTGCATTTTATTGATTAAAATCCCTGGTGTTTTTATGCATGGAAGTCCAGTAGGCGGCTCCTATTCAGTGATTGACAGTCTTCCCTGTATGAGTGTGCATGCAGATAGCTGTCAATCAGTAGGACTGCCCACTGGACTCATGTTACAAACACCAGGGATTTCAATGAATAAAATACAAGTTATACTGAATCTTTTCCCACAAACCTATATATGATTCTGCTCAGCTTCTCCTTCTGTTCACAGCTCGGACAGCATGTACAATGTGACAGGTTCTCTTTAAGTAGGTATTTGTATCTGAAAATAAGTCAACTCAGTTTAAGAGACTGGTCTACTTTGTTTTCTTCTGTTTAAGGATACATTCACATGAGACAACCACAAAATAAGCTCCACAGAGTAAGTTGCACCAAAGTTCTGCATATCTTGTTGAAATGCTGTAGATTTGCTGCACCTTTCACCCTTTGCATCGCAGGCCAGTTTACATTGTGGATTTTTCCTATAGTGAGTGAATGAGAGCTCTCATCCACAATGCTGGTAATGCAGGCAGAAAATCCACTGCGTATCAGACCCATGTTGGCATACTCTTAAGGCCATGTGCACATCATTTCTTGATTTCTTGACTGTGCAGAAAATCTCCAAATCCTACTCAAAAACTTGGAGATTTTGCGCAGTTTCTGCGCACACTCATACTGTGAGCAGATTCAGTTTTTGAAAAAACTACGTTTTTTCAGGAAACAATTCTTTTTCGGTGCACTTTTTGGATGATTTTTTTCTTCTGAAGCGGTTTTGAAGAATTGTGGAAGAGTTCCCCCCCACCCAGAGAATTTTTTTTTGCAGCCTTTTGATTTGACAGTGCCTAGTGTAAAGCAGATTTCATAATTACACTTTACATAAGTGACACGCACTCTTTTTTTCCCCACCAGGTATTTTTCAATATCTGAAAAAGAAAAAAAAAAAAACTACTTATGACCAGCAAAAGAGGATTAACACTGAAATAAATTCTTTCAATCGTGTTTTATTTTTTAATTTGTGGCTTTTTTGGAGCAGAAAAACTCTTTAAAAAAAAAAAAACAACAACCAGTGGCTCTGGATTATTTTCCGAATAGCAGCATGTGAACAGCATCGAGGACATAAGCCAGCCCTGTGGTACTCCATGTTTTGAGGAGACTGGTATTGTAGAGGATCAGCAGAGAGAGGTCATTTGTGGTTTTCCAGGCTGGAAGGAATTGTACCATCTAAAAGCTGTGCAATCAACTGCAGAAACCTCCTTAGAGGGGTTATTTATCACCTCTCACTGAAGCATTGAGAAACAAGAGGAGCTTCTGGCGTTGGATCCACAGCTGCCGGACAGGTATGAACAGGTCTCTCTGGGGGCCAGCAGCTATCCTGTGCACACCGCATAAGGGAACCTTCCCACAGTCCAACAGTACCAGCATGGTGTGTGAGATTTAATGAAATATTTGCAGTATAAATTAACCTCTGCCACAGAATTGAATTCCAATGGAAGTCAATTTATGCTACAAATACGGATGTCGGAGCGGATTTCAACAGCAACATTTTCACAACAATATCCACAAGTGGTAAATAGGGGAGAGCAATGTGGAAACGTACCCTAAAACGTTCATTATTGTATGTACATGATAACAAAACAAGCAGGTCCGGACATTTCAGCAGGAGACACATTCAGACTGGGTCGGGGGTTATATGATGTTCTGCAGAGACCCTGACTTACCAGATCAAATTGTGTCTATTAATTTAAGGTTAGAATATTACTCTTATTTTGACCACTTCATGTCATTGTTTGCTATCTGGTCGGACATTGAAAAAAAACAAAAACAGACTTCACCATGAAATAGTAGACAAAAAAAACATTTTTTTTACCCCAGAACGTTGTTCAAAATCTAAAAGGAAACAAAAAAAACCTACACATGATATTTTGTATTACCGCATGCGTAGCTGTCCAAGCAAGTTTTAACTACACCTCCCCTGTCCCCCAAAAAAATGAAATAAAATATCAGCAAGTCATATGGATCCCAAAACGGTAGCAATGAAAACTAAAGCTCCTACAAGAAAAAAAAGAAAGGAAAAAAAAAAAGACAAGGGCTGTACAACTTGAACAAGCAATAAAAAAAAAAATGGTAAAGCTCCTGGAAGGTGACAAGGTCCAGCTGAAGTCTTCAACCGGCCCCGTCTATAGGTCAGGTATATTATATCATTTGGATGATTACTTATATCTGTAAAGTCAAACACTGATATAAGTAAGGCCGATAAGTGATCTGTGTCTATAGAGCGGATGGTGATATGAAGATATCAGCACCATTCTTGGTATAAAAAAAGCAATTACAATAACCTCTACAATCATTTCCATCTTATAAATAATCACATATACTATGCACGGTGGGTCAGTGGTTAGAACAGTCCCCTTGCTATGGAAAACCGGAGGAAACCCACACAAACATGTGGAGAACATGCAAACTCATTGTAGATGTTGTCCATGGTGGGATTTGAACATCTGCCAGGAGTTTGTATCTGAATTTACCTACCACCAAGAACAACATCTCCAAGGGTTTTGTATGTTCTACCCTTGTTAGCGTGGATTTCCTCTGCTTTCCTCCCACATGTCAAAGGAATAGGAAATGTAGATAGCGAGTCCCAATGGGGACTATTATAGCGCTATGCAAGTAAATATATTGCGTGTTAAGATAAAGCCAGCCATACGTAATTCAAAAGAAATCTCTACTAATATGGCGACGATGAGTAAGGGGCAATGTGCCCATCCCAAACATCTCATCTCGGGAAGCCATGAATGGACAAACTTTATTCCGTACCATCTAAACTTCATTTCTTCTGATAGGAGACATTACACCGCTTCCTATCCCCTTTAGATTATAAGCAAGGTGAACAGCCAGGCCAATGGGGTAGGGGGAGCATATTTGGCCAGGGTATGGAGACAATTAGGGGTGCGTAGGATTCGTAAGTGCCCGGCCCTCTGGGTGTGTTACACACTCATCGCACAAGGTTTTCTGAGTGACAAGAGCACAAAACAAACAGTGGTGACATTCACAGCTCACATTGTGTACTCCGCTGTCAGGTGTGGCACATACAGGGATTTCTCACTAAATTATTGGACCTTTCTGTCAATTTAAATGGAGAAATCTTCCCTTGGGTCATGTCCAGAGACTTAATACTGGTCACTGGCAGACAGACAGAAAAGGGCCCCTGTGCAAGAATAGTATATGGGACCTTTGTAGTCCAATAGCTCATCATAATGCACAATTCCACCTGCTTTGGAGGTGGTAGTGGCCCCCCTACATTTTGGGCCCCTGTGCGGCTGCACAGGTTGCACCAATGATACATCCACTCCTGAGAATGGTTCCGTGCACATCCAGTGGGATTTCCAGAGCACAAAATGCCTGTGGCAGGAGATTTTATGCCGTCAGTCTCAGCATAGGTACAGAGCTTCCATCCATCACCTGGTGCATGTAAAATAATGACAGACCATGGTCCGGGATACAGTTTTGCAATCACTGTCAACCAGCAAGGTGGATATGTCCTCCCTGATGGAGATCGTCATCCGGTTGTACATTACCTGTTGTCGCAGATCCCGGCTCAGGCGTCCTGATAGTACCTGGCTGGAGTAACGCTGGAGCTGCAGGTCACCTGTGCTTCACAGGCTCTGGATCTGCTGCCACATCCTGTGTCAGGTGACGCTGCATGCTATTTGCATTGGGAGTGGCCAGGAGCCTGTGTACCCTTTCTTTTGAAGTTAACCCTTCGGTCGCCGAGCACGTAAAGCAGGTCTGACCACTTCTCATTTCACTATGTGTCACATTCCTGTAAGTCACCGTTATTATCTCAAGTCCATTGTAGCCTGAGGCAAGAATTCTCATCGAATTTAGTCATTGCTGGGCTCGGGTCCGTATCTGCCCAGAATAACTCACCTGAGGGTCTACCTCTGTTTGAACGTTAACATGAAAACCATATGCCTAATATTGCAGAAGTCAGAAGTCCTACCTTGCGCCACAAAAAAGATAAAAAAACAGAATCCAAGGATTTCCAACAGAACATAGCCCAGAGCATCACATTGCCTCCTCCAGCTTGTCTTCTGGTGACCTCTGTTACCCAGGTAAACAACGCGCACACACCCGGCCAGCCACAGGATATAAAAAGAAAGTGATGCAAGACCAGGCCACTTTCTTCTATTACACATGTGCCCACTGTAAGCACTTTCGGTGATGGATGGGGTCAGCATGGGCACAGATAAGTCTGACGCTACTTAGCCCCATATGCATCACGTGGTAAGGCTCTGTGCGGTCTGAAACCTATCTGCCAGCAGCAGGGTCAGACTGGGGTGCCAAGGGCCCACCAGTGACATTGGTTCTCCAGGTCTACTGTTCAGCTCCATGCAAATCCTACTGACCCTTGTTCACAAAAATAGAATTAGACTTACTGGTAATTCGGTTTCTAATAACCCACCACGACAGCACACAGGAGGATGTAACCCCACCCTAATAGGGACAAGAAATACGGAGATTTAAATAGCCCCGCCCACATCCTCCCTCCAGTGTTATTACAAAGGACCACAAGAGTATAGATGCTTCAAATTTAATTTTTATTTCTACTGATCAAGCTGACGTAGAAACAATAAGCGAGGGGGAGGGAATTACCCGTGCTGTTGTGATGGGTTATTAGAAACCGAATTACCAGTAATTCTATTTTCTCTAATAACCCCCCACGACAGCACACAGGAGGTATACCAAAGATATACTAGGGAGGAACAATAGCCTGAAGGACCTTCCTTCCAAAGGCTGAATCTCCAACAGACATTAGGTCTAATCTGTAGCGTTTGGAGAAAGTATGAATTGAGGACCATGTGGCAGCTCTGCAAATCTGTTCAATGGATGCGCTGGCTTTTTCAGCCCAGGAGACAGATATCGCCCTTGTAGAATGGGCCTTGAGCTTTGCTGGAAGAGGTAGATCCTGGATCTGGTAAGCCTCCGTAATCACCCTCTTAATCCAGTTGGCTATTGTGGATTTTGCTGCTTCTTTCCTCTGTTTGGACCTTGTGTATGGACAAATAGGTTGTTGTCTTTCCTGCCTTCTTCTGTTTCCTGAAGATAGTGCAGTACTATTCTCCGAATGTCCAGAGTGTGGAATTCCATCTCTTTTTTGTTTTTTGGGTTGTCACAAAAAGATGGAAGGATTATCTCCTGAGATCTGTGGAAATTTGAGACCACTTTAGGTAGAAATGAAGGGTCAAGTTGGAAAATTAGACGAGCTTCCAGGATTCTCAGGTAGGGTTCGTTGATCGAAAGGGCCTGTAGTTCACACACTCTTCAAGCTGTAGTTATTGCCACCAGGAAAGCCGTTTTCCAGGTCAGCCTGTCCAGTCTTATGGTTGATACGGGCTCAAAAGGGTGGAAAGGTTAACCCTTTCAGAACAATGTTAAGGTCCCAGGGGGGAACCAGTTCTGTTACTCTAGGGTGGATGCAAGTGGCTGCTGTCATAAATCTTCTCACCCACTGATGTTCCGCTAGTCTTTGATTGAAGTAAGAACTTAAAGCCGCTACCTGGACCTTAAGAGTACTAGGTCTGAGACCTTTGTCCAGGCCTTCTTGTAAAAAGTCTAGAATCTGAGCCACATCAGCCCTATGAGGGTCTGGGTGAGTGGGTGCACACCACCTTAAGAAGGTTTTCCAGATCTTATGGTAAATGGTGTTCGTTACAGGTTTCCTTCTCTTCTGGAGAGTTTTGATGACTTTCTCTGAGAGGCCTCTTGTCTTTAATATCAGGAATTCAGAAGCCAGGAAGTTAGGTGTAGCCTCTCGGGATCCGGATGGTGAATCGGTCCCTGGAGAAGGAGATCCTTGATGGGAGGAAGGATTAGAGGGCTCTCCACACTCAGACTGGTTAACCTTCCGAACCAACTCCTTTTTTGGCCAGCGAGGGGCCACTAGGATTACTCTGGTCCCTTCGGTCCTTATCTTCTGTAAGGTTTTTGAAAGGATAGGTAGTGGGGGAAAGGCATATGCTAGTTTGAACTCCCATTTGTAAGCGAATGCGTCCACGCCCAGGCAAGGGCCGTTTGGATCCAGGGAGAAATATTGAGGTACTTTCGCGTTTTGGTGTCCGGCGAAGAGATCTACCTCTGGATAGCCTCATCTCTCGACTAACATCTGGAAGACATCTGGGTTTAGGCTCCACTCTCCTGGATGAATCTTTGTTCTGCTTAAGAAGTCTGCCTGGATATTGACTGAACCTTTGATATGAAGAGCCGACAAGGATAAAAGATGTTCTTCGGCCCAGGAGAATATTCTTGCTGAGATTGCTTTTGTATCTTCTGCCCCCTTGATGACGAAGGTGGGCTACCGTGGTGATATTGTCTGAAAATATCTGAATGTGAGATTTCTGGACCAGAGGCTCTGCTGTTCTGATGACTTCCTCTACAGCCTTTAGTTCTCTGAAATTCGATGAGCGTTGGCTCACCTCTTTGGTCCATATACCTTGGAATAGCTCTTGGGAGACCATGGCTCCCCATCCCTTTTCACTGGCATCCACCTTTATGTTTACCAGCGGATTCTGGATCCATGGTACTCCTCTGTTCAGATTTTTTCTGTTCAGCCACCAGAATAGAGAAGTTCTTACTCGTGGTGGTATAGGGATTCTCCTGTTCAGAGACCGTGGAGATCCGTCCCAATTCGTAAGGATGTGGGTCTGTAATGTTCGGGTGTGCGCCTGAGCCCAGGCCACCATCTGAAGACAGGAAGTCATAGACCCGAGGACCGACATGGCGTTTCTTAATGATACTGATCTTCTGCTCCTTAGGACATTGATTTTTGCTTTTATCATGACCCATTTTTGTTTGGGCAGGAATGACATCTGGCTGTGGGAATCCAATAGTACTCCTAGAAATGTTTTTGTCATGGAGGGAACCATCTCTGATTTTTTCTGGTTCACTAACCAGCCCAGAGACGATAGGATCTGAGTGGTCAACTGTAGATGTTCTCGGCGTACTGATACTGAGGGCCCGATTAATAACAGGTAGTCGAGGTATGGTACTATTGAAATGTTCTGACCCCTGATATAAGCCATGACTTTTGTAAATATTCACGGGGCTGATGAAATTCCAAATGGGAGAACATTGAATTGATGTTGGACTATTTGATCCCCTTGAGCCACTGCGAATCTTAGGAACCTCCTGTGAAATGGATGTATGGGTATGTGGTAATATGCATCCTGGAGGTAGATTGTGGCCATGACATGGTCCTGTCCTATCAGAGGGACTGTCGACCTGATGGATTCCATCTTGAATCGTTGGTAGTGGATATACTGATTCAGTGGCCTTAGATTGCTTATAACTCGGTGTGAGTCATTTGTTTTTTTTTTATTAGGAAGAGCCTGGAATAATGTCCTGTGCCTATCTCTCTTGTAGGAACCAGGGATATCACCCCTGAGGACAATAGGTTTGTAAGACCGGATATCAGGGTGACCTGACGACTCAGGAGAGCGGTGTTAAATTTCTCCTCCTATCCTCCAGAGGGGATAAGGTTATTTTTACTCCGAACTCGACAACCCTCAGGACCCATGGGTCTGAGCAGATTTCTTTCCACTGAGGGAGAAAATTCGAGACGTCATGGTCTGTTCTGATGTTGATTTTGGGAGAGAAAGATTTTTGCCTCCTCTACCTTTTGGGTAGCTCCATCGTCCTGTTTTGCCTTTACCCCTATATTGAGGGGTCTGCTCTTGGGAGGGACGAAAAGGCCTCTTCCTCACATTCCTAGGTTCTGGGAGGGCCTTCTTCTTGTCTGAGGCCTTCTCTAGAAGATCATCTAGGGCTGGCCCGAACATGTATTTCCCCTTAAAGGTGATGGAACACAACTTCATTTTTGATGCCATGTCGCCGTTCCAGAATTTCAACCGTAGTGCCCTTCTTACAGAGTTTGATAGCCCAGATGCTCTAGCCGCCACTCTCACGGATTCTGCAGAGACGTCTGCTAAAAACCCCATAGCCTTCTGTAGAAGTGGTAGGGATGCCAAGATGTCTTCTCTGGGGGGGTGCCTGAAACTAGGTCTTCCTCCAGTTGATCTAGCCAACGAGCCATTGATTGAGCTACGCCCGTAGAGACTGCGTTGGTGCTTAATAGTGTTGCCGAGGTCTCCTAGGATTTCCTGAGTAGTCTCTCCATTTTACGTTCCAAGGAGTCTTAATTGAGAGGAATCTTCAAAGGGCAGTGTGGTTTTCTTTGCTACTCGTGCAATTTGGATATCCACTCTTGGGACTTCAGACCAGCATTCTGCCATCTCATTGTCCACAGGAAATCTATCCCTTAACTCTGTAGGGGTATTTAATCTCTTTTCTGGAGATTCCCACTCCTCTAAGACTAAGTCCCTAATACTCTGGTGTATAGGGAACACCAATTTTTTTCCAGGAACGTAGCCCCCCAAACATCTGATCCTGTACTGTTTGGGGCACTTTTTCTTCCTCGACCTCCATAGTTCTCCTTACTGCCATGAGTAGTTCCTCCAAACTATCTGATGGAAAATAATATCTCTCTTGTTGGGAGTTATCAGGGGTCGGACTTAGTTCACCTTCCTCTGGAAGATCTTCCGAGATACAGTATATATCTCCTCTTGAGAGTCTTCCTCATCCTCCCTCTGGCGGGCTAATCTTCCTCTTTTTGGCTGCTGAGGGAGTAGATGTAGAACCCTGACTAGGTGAGGGCGTAGGGAGAGTGACCGAGGCTAAGGAGGATTTGCTCTCCAGAAGTACAATCCCCTTTATCTCCTCCATTAAGGAAGGTTGTTCCTGCCTGATAATTTTCTCCGTACAGTCCTTGCATAGTGGCTTTCTATGGGAGGACAATAGTTTTTTTTTGTACAGATGGGACATCTGCTTGACGGTTTAACTTTTTCTCCAGTTGCAGGTTCCTTGTCCCCCTACAAGAGAGGGGAGAAGGGGAGGGGAGCTATAATCACTATTTCCTGAATCTGGGAGATGGACTACCAGTGCCATACTTACTGGGACCGGACCAACGCTGGGCTCTACGTATGCAGAGCAAGAAGCTTCAACAGACATGGTTTTGTCCTACCTGTGGATGTCTTCCTGTCCAGGGCTCCTTTTATGGGCGACCGGACCAGCGCCATCCTCTGTTTAGAGGGCTCCTCCCCCGGTGTCCAGGTGAAGATTTCTGATCACCGGTGGCATTCTGCTCTTCTTCCCCCATAGTTTTTTGACGCGGTTCACAGTGGAACGCAACTGCCGGAAGTGACGTCATCATCCACCGTCACCTCCGGTGCTGCGGAGTGCGCTCAACATCCGGGAGCCGGCATCGCCCGCGCATCCAGAGGGGGAGGAGGAGGAGATGGATTGGAGAGCTCAGAGAGGCTTAAGGTCAGAAGATCCTGCAGACCTTGCCCGAGAGCACGGACTGCAGAGGGGGTCCCGAATCCGGAGGAGACGGGAGCAGCGCCCTGAGGAGGAGAGGTAAAGACCGCTCGATCCTCCGCTGCCCGGCTAGTAGCTTTCCCCCAGTGCCTGTCGCCAGCCCAGCACACCGGGGATGACCTCTTCATCCCTGATAGGGACAGGAAATAACACTGGAGGGAGGATGTGGGAGGGGCTATTTAAACCTCTTCGTATTTCCCGTCCCTATTAGGGTGGGGTTACATCCTCCTGTGTGCTGTCGTGGGGGGTTATTAGAGAAATTTGTCTATGCTTCTATATACTAATAGTCTGGGTAGTTTGTTAAATGATAGGCGAGACGTTACCCTCATCTGCACATGTTGCATTAAGTGTACACCTTACATAGGGTTAGGCAGCCTACTCCAGCACAGGGGGCCCTCACCTGTTCCCCTGTAGACCAGCAGTAACTTTTTCAGCAATTTGTGTTACAGGAACTCTACTAAAGGGATGAGCCTTCAGTCTCATTGCAATAAGCCTTATTACAGGATCACTAGTTGTCCTCCTTTGGACCATTCTGGGTGAATATTAACCACTGTATACCAGTTACACACCATAAGACCTGCCGTTTTGGAGACAGGTTGAGCTAGTCATCTAACCATCCTGTTCTGTCACTTGTCAAAGTCACTCAGGCACTTTTGTTCAGCCATTTTTCTTGCCTTCAACACATCTACTTCAAGAACGGACTGCTCACCTGTTCTCCAATATATCCCATCTTTGATAGGAGCCAATATAATGAGATAATCAAACATTTTGCAGAATAATAATGTATTGAGACACCAGGGTTGATCATGAGTGTGAAAGGAACCATAGAAGGAACACAGGTGACCTTAGCCTTGTAAAGCACCACCCAGAAAGGTGCTCTATAAAACCTCTCCTCCCCCACACTAGGCAGGCCGCTCCTAGCTAGTAAAGGCCAAAACTGCACAACCTGCAGACATCTATAGAATATAGTAACAGTTTGCATATTTTTCTCACTCACAATGTCTTACAACATAAAAAAGTAAAATATACTACATATATACATATTTTTTAAGCTTCTTAGATGCCATTACAACATCAAAGTAGTAGAACACCTCTAATATATTGATGACTTCTCTGTAGGATGCCATAAATATCAGATTGATAGGGGTCTACTGGGCACACCCACCAATCAGATATTTTCAGCACCAATGACAGCGACCAGACAAAAAGTGAATGGAGCCTGAACAGCACAGCTCCTTTGTAGTGCCCATTGCTGAGAATTGCAGCTCAGGCCCCATTAAAATGAATTGGAGTGGAGTTGCTGTACCTGGGAACAGGCACTACAAGGTGAACAGAGCTGCGTTGTTTCAGCTGCTTTCTCCGTTTACATCAGGCCGCTGGAGCTCAAAACTGGTGAATGGAGGGAGTGTCGAATGTCGGACCCCCACAGATCTGATAGTGATGATGACCTATTCCAAAAATAGGGCATCAATAGCATAAGCCTAGACAACTCAATTTCCATACAAAAAACTACTTATAACCCAACTATTGTAAAGCCATATACAATAACAAAACAGAAGTAACAATGAAACAATAGGCTAAATGACATAAAACAATGCCTAACTGGCAAAAACAATGCAAAGTACCAAAATCTAAAACTAACTGGCCTGAAATTGAGACAAAATAATCAGAATTTAACAAGATGTCCTTAGGGCATGTGTGCACACTTTTTTGAGGAGGTTTTGGAGCATAAACTGAATGGAAACTCACCCAACCTTCCTCAGAAACGTGCAGTTTCTGCTACGAAAAAAACTCCACGTGCACATACTTTTAAGAATGTAAAAAAAATAATAAATCAAAGTCCAAGGTTAATATCTGCAAACCTGAAAAGGAAAAAAAAAACAAAGATGTCGGGAAGAGCCTACCACCAGGAAGTAGACAACTAAGCTATGACATAAAAAAAAATAATATGAAAACCCGCATGGCTGCTCTCATCCCACAATACCCCCTCCCCCACAAAAAGACCCCAATAATGATCAGCATCTCATACGAGAAAGCAAGCCTTTACAAGGTATAATCAAATTCTACATTTCTGACTAGAGGGTCGCATTAAGTGACCTGGACTAGGTGATTTCTTCAAAGCCAATCCTTTGGATCAACGCATTTCACTTCCTCTTCCCTAGACAGTCATAACATTAAGAGAAGGGTCTACTTCTGTCTCGGGGGCAGTTTCAGTCAGGAAGTCCAATATAACTCCTGGATCTAAAATTCTCCCTCTCAACAAACACGGGTAAAATGATCTGGGATCCCCAATCCGGACATCTTCAAGGATCTCCACCACCAGCCAGCCTGTGTGACAACCTTTAGTTCTGCGATGACTTTACTATTCACTGTCTCTGTGACCAAGGTCTGGAGCTGTGTTAAGTACAGCACTGATGTGTCTAAATTTGGGCAGGTCACAGTCTTATAGGTTGACCCCTTAGTCCCATTACAAAACCAAAAGGTTTCAAAATGAGTCATGAAAATCCTACTTCTCATATTAGCTGAACGTGGTCGTCTCTGCAGAGGTCGCACTGCAAAACTACAGCCAGCAAACATCCTGCAACGCAGTGACCACACTGGTCGGTCAAAGTGAGGGGCTGTAATATCCAGACAAAATAACTGCTTCTGAGCATATCAATCCCGTATAGTGAATTACTGACCACAGCCATAAGTCCCCCTCCCAACTATACACATCAGATCAGTAGCCTAGCTACCGGGAGGGCAGGGGTGCGGGCGCCCCAGGCCTTGGGCTCAAAGGGGTCCAACCGTAGATATGCTACCCTTAACTATGTCGGTGTGAGCAGCAAGCCGATACAATTAAGCCCCGCGGTAGAGCAGGGAGCGTGGCTCCCCATACTACCGCCCTCTGTTTTGTAGACCACAGGTCGCTTTAAGCCTGCGGTCTAGAGAACGGCTGAGGTGCTGACGCACGCGCAGGACGTCAAAGTCCCGGAGCGGTGACATCCTATGCGTGTGCCGGCGTGTTGGTCCGCCTGGCCTTGTGGGTGGAGTCGTCAGGATCGTGGATTAGTTGAGTATCACTGTTTTTGGTTTTTGTTTTTTAATTAAAACTTGTGGGGGGACTCAAACAACGGGAGACCCTGAAACAGTGGGGGCCCACATACATTATAGGGACTAATGTGGGTGCCCTTATAAAGTGTGGGGGCTTATGTTTGGCCCATGATACAGTGTAGGGGGCTAATGTGGGGGCAATTATACATTTTGGGGCCAATGTTAGGGCCATTACACAGTTTGGTGCCATTATACAGCGTGGGAACTAATGTGGGGGCCATTATACTATGTTTTGGGGGAGCAGTGGAGACATACTGTGTATAGGGGAGCTGTACATTGAGGTGCTCAGTGGACATTATTAAATATTATAATAATGTCCACTGAGGGACTGACATTATTATAGGGGCACTCAGTATTGTGGCTGTCAAACGGGCAAAATGTGGACACTTTTCTAGGGCATTAATATTTTTTAAGTGGCAATTTTACCATCTACATGGCACAAAAAAGGAACTTTGCTATGTAAGGGGCACAGTGGTGGGAATCATTATGTGGGGCACTAAGAGGAGCGCTGTTATTGTGCCAAACAGCAGGTGCAGTGATAAGGACACACGGCAGCAGTGGCTCAGTATTAGGTCACAGCCCCACTATCAGTATTTGGTCAGTATTTTTTCTCAGGAGTGGGAGCCAAAACCAGGTGAGGAACAATCAGAGAAAAGGGTATAATAGAAACAAGTCACCAATTACGCATTTATCACCCACTCTTGGTTCTGGCTCCCACTCCTGAGAAAAAATACTGACCGAATACTGACCAAATACTGATAGTGGGGCCGAGGCTACGGTCAGACAGACGTAGATTCTCTCATCCAAAAGAATTGGACAGATTATACAAATTACACTATCAGAGTTTGATCCAAGTGTCAGCATAGTGTGATCCAATTCTCACACTTGTGAGAAGATGGAGAACAAAATTTCTCCATTCTGCCAGTCTGTGGAAATCGGACTGCACTCAGATGTCATCCGAGTGCAGTCTGATGTTTTCCACACACGCATAGACTTGAATGAGTGAGCGGCATCTGATTGAAAAGTGAAATCCCAGCATTTTGGCTTTTTTTCACCGACAGATTGTATATATAAAAATAAAAAAAAAAAAATCGGATCACATTCATCCGATGTACATGATCATATAAGCGAGCCCTAAAGGGAATTTGCACAGCTGGTCATGCCCGTTACCACCCACTTTTTACAGATCAGCCAGAGAGGTGTAAAATTTCTTTTTTTGTACCAATATAGTTTGCAACAATTTTTAAAGGCATACATCCCTATCACTGTTTGTAATGCATGTCAGATCTGAACATTACCTTACGGATGCGTGCACACATCCAATTTTTTCACCCGTCTCCAGTTTTAAAAATTAGAGAAAAATTTAAGAAAAAAAAAAAAAAGGCAAAACAGATGACACATTGGATAAAAAAGGCTGATATTTTTTTCTTTATATAGAAACGGATATGTGAATGCTGCCCACATCTGACATTTGGCCACAGAGGGGCAGACTTACTCATCTAGTTGTTTATATAGGCAGCGTATAGGCCGCAATTCAAACAGTCTTTGCCAGAATTCGATAATTTCAAGCCACCTTTTTGGAAACTGTGTGGCATATAGCCGGGGGAGGGGACTGTAAAAAAGATGCACCAAACTCATTCAAATTGGCATTACTCAATAATGAAGTGCCAGTCTTAATGGATGGGGCCTAAGATCAGATTATCTGAAAGGTCACCAAATTTATTCCAGCGCAAAAGTGTCTAAAACACTAAATAAACCTCGCTCATGGCATGTGTGCAAAAATACTTGCTCAATTTGAGCCAAAATTATTGTGCATTCTGAATAGTGAATTTGCACCAGTGTTTTTCGTTTTTTAAACCAAAAATTGCCACCAAAACCTAGTAAAAGAAAAAATAATTCCCAAAATGGACTAGTGTGAAAGCACACTAAGGTTATAGACAATTTTTTTTTTTTTTTTTTTTTAATCAGATCTATTCCAAAATTCTACTCAAAAACCGCTTGGAAAACACTTCCTATTCATTTCTATGGGAGTCCACTTTGCGGTTCATAATCAGGAGTTTTTGAATATTATTTTTTTGTTGTTGTTCTTGAAGGTTTTAAAAAACCCCGAAGGATAAGTCCCTTCTTTGAATCTGATCTCTATTATAAAATTTTAGGAAACAAAAAGTTCAAAGCTCTCCCCTAAAAGTATACTGAAACGATTTCCAAATGAAAAATGTGTTTTTGTGCGCCTCATAAAAACCTTAGTGTGAACATAACCTAAGAAAGACTCTTGGACATATTATCATTCTGTGCCATAGAAGTTACATAAAGAAATACAAACCGGAATGACTTGGCGCAATGTGGAGGATGAGTCCTCATCCATGTTATGGTGCCGAGGACAGACGGAGGCCATAAAAATACTTATGAGTCAATGTCAGGTGGCAGCATACAGCACATCTTTCCTCACATTGATCAATCATATATTAATACTAAACCCTTTGCGCCCTGCACCCAGAAACATAACGGCGGCACATTTAGCGCCAGTCACCTCTAACTACCAGTACAGGGTAAAGAAGATTGATGGTGGATCCCTACATGGCTCTCAGTCGCTCTATACACAGGGACTGCTAGAATTAGCTTCACAGCGCAGGTGGAGTGCACCTGACACACCCCTCCTCCGATAGTCAAGGCCTAGAGCGCCTCCTGCTGGTCAAGTACTGCAATGGACGCAGATTGTCTAGAAAGCAATATGATATACACTCAGTATTAATCCTTGTTATATGTTATATCACAATAAAAGCGTTCTGGTGTAAAATTAGATAAAGGAACCTGAGGAATCACATAATCCATGTGAAAAAGTAACCGCCGCTCTACAAGAACTGGTTGTTCTACGGCAATAATACCTTCTTAACAAGTGCTGCACATTTATGCTACGGCAACGCGACAAGGTGTTATAGTGGTAGAACAACCATTTCTTGTAGAGGGGAGGTTACCCGCCTGTTTTTAAAGCGGTCACATTACATACCTGTCGCATTCGATTTGCATTGAAGTCTATAAGCAAGTGAGTCGCGTGGGACTTGTGACCGGAGACAGAAAACCGGACAAATTTGGAAGCATTTGCGTTTCCGTGTCGCCATCACGGCAAGTCACAATGCGACTCCACAGGAAATCATTGGATGCGAAATCACAATGCGACAACACAGAATGAAAGTGGGCGTGAAGCCCTAGCCTAATTGAAACACTTGGATGCAAAAAAAAAATGTATTACCTGTCTACAATATAAGTGAAAATTGTATGATCGATTTGATCCCCACAGATCACTAGACTTGGCTGGTCCCAAAGCTGCCAGTCTGGAGCTTGAATGGTGAAGGGTCGCGTAGGCGGAATACCGCTATGGTCAATGTCTACAGGATTGACCGAGATAAGGGAGTTCTATCTCATATGTACTTGTGTGATCACTGCTCTGAAATAGGGTCTTTGGACCCCTGTTTTAATGATTGTAGGGGGTCTGGTCTTAGTTTTGGGGCCATATTTATCACTGATCCTGTGGAGAGTTGATGGATTTATTTTGCATGAGATAAACGTGATAAGTGTTTTCTTCTTCCCTCTGATGTTCTTCATCGCCATTGGAAAGTCTGCGCGCTTCAGGTCCAACTCCAGCTTCTCCACTGGTTTCAGTTCAAAACATTCATGTTGTGTCTCCTCAGCCTCAGAGGCTTGTTCATGTGTTCTGGGTCCTTGTATTTCTGAAATTACGTATATGGATGGGCACAGGACCTCAAGAACATAGTATAGTATAATTCTTGGCTCCCTAAAAAAGCTTCATGTAATCCACATTACGACATTTGATTGATGTTTCCACCACCACCACCACCCATAGACAGTGTATCGCGCCACCTGGTGGAGACTATATGACACTGCTGCAGACAGTAGGACTAATAACACGAGACATGACATATCTTCATATGACAAATGCTTATTGTATCCAGTATCGGAGCTGTGCATGGTGATTATGTCACCATAAAATTCACCAAAGGTGACAGTACTATATGGCAGGGAGTGTGGAGCTGTGTGGTACCCAAGACTGTATTACTTATGATTAGTTTAGATACAGTAGATGGTATACATATTGTAATGGGAAGGCTGTGTAGCTTTTTCTGTATTTATGTGGAGCTGACGCTGTTATGGGTCAGAATCATATCCCATGTAAATCTGTATGACAAAATATTGTTACTTTGTAAGACCTATACCTAACCCTCAGACAAAGCATCACACGCGAAACGTACATTAGCAAAGGATGTCTACATGCATAGGAAGGATCTGTTGTGGTAACACTTAGCATTTATTTCCTCTTGTTTTCTTTATACAGTCATCTTTCATGTTATTGTGGCTAATTGCATAAGTTCCATTACTATCTTTATGGGGTTTGTTTCTGACCTCAAGTCTTGTGAGTTTTTTAATTTTATTTATATATTATCCACTATAGCTCCTCCCTCTTTGCAGGTAGATTATGTTCCCTCCTTTCTCGTTATCTGTTTTTTATCCTAATATCACCTATTGTATATCTGACGTCCACATATGTTTCTGTTCATAAGATAAGTGATAAATATATGATCGATTTGATTCCCAACGATCACTAGATCGGGGACAGCATACTTGAGGTCCCAAGCTGCTGGTCCAGATTTTCAGTTGAGCAGTGGTTGCACATACGCAATACTGCTATTGTCAATATCTATAGGACTTACCGATATAACTGAGTGCTATCTCATATGTACATATGTGACCACTGCTCTGAAATAGGGTCTTGGGACCCCTGTTCTAATGATTGTAGGGGGTGTTAATGTTGGAACCCCCAGCGATCATTTTTTTATCACTGATCCTGTGGATAGGTGATGGATTTTTTTAGTGGGATAACCCTGTTGAGAACTTTCTTCTTCCCTCTGATGTTCTTCAGAGTCAGGCTAGGGTCACACAGCCGTAGATTCTTTCATGCGAGAGAATCGGTCATATTATGCTAATGTTACTCAGATCAAACTCTGTCAGTGTTTGATCCAAGTATCAACTTAGTGTGGTCCGATTCTCTCACATGCTCCCACGTGGAGCAGACATTGTTATTGGCCGGAATCATATATCATGTAAATCTGTATCACATAATGTTGTTATTGTGTAAGACCTATGCCTAACCCTTAGACAAAGCATCACATGCGAAACATACATTGGAAAGGGTGTCTACATACATAGGAGGGATTTCTTTTGTTACTTATTCCCTCATTTTATACTGTCATAGTTTATGTTACTCTGTCTACTTGTATAAGTTCCATTACTATCTTTATAAGGTTTGTTTCTGACCTCAAGTCTTGTGTGTTTTTTAATGTTATTTATATATTATTCATGAATACCTCATCATATGAAGGTAGCCTATATTCCCTCTTTTCTCCTGAAATCACTTATTTAGTTAATTACGTCCATGTATGTTTGTAATATGGCATTATCATGTCTTTTTACAATGATTAATAAAATAATGCTTTCATTATTAACAGTAGTTTTACACTTTGTTTCCGTTTTTTATTTTTCACCCTGATCTGTCATGTTGACAAAATGAATGTTGGGCATGTTGTTAATTGATAAAATGTGTTATGTTTGCAAATTGGAACCGGATCTTCAATTCGGGTTATCTGTAGGACTGACCGACTAAAGAGGAGTGTGTGTCATGTTGTGCCACTTCACTGTCTGTTATAGATCGGAAAATGAAATTTCCCACCAAGGGAGAAGTAGGGCTAAAAAAAGAGGCTTGTTCCCTAAGGAAGGATAAGAAAGACTTTACCGAGACAGTAGAGATAGTGAATACGGTACAGAGAGCAGGCCGGAGTCCCCACAGTGAGAGGTGGCTAATTTCCAGAGCAGGGACCACTGTACAAGAGTCAAGTTGGCAGGTTGTGGTCTTAAAAAGGAGAGCAAGATAATCAACCTAAAGGCCCCCACACATTTTACTAATGTCGGCCAAACCTTCCAATGTCAGTGTGCTCAGCTGGCAGTCTAATGTGTATGAGGACCCCGACATCCCCCCAACAGATGCGGTCGGGGAGAAAAAGATTTGGATTGTCTGATTTTGATATGCTGATCCTTTGGTTCGCTGTGATATAAACGGCTACCAAAGAAGTCTAGCGAGTTTGAGCACTCCTGTGTATAGAGGAGTTGGAAGAGATAGCTGACAGCTATTTAGTGTGTATGGGGCCCCAACCAGCCTTAGTAGGAGATAGGAGTCCAAGAATGGACCACCCTGAGACCATATAATAGGTGAGCAAGGGCCCTGTGGGACTGTCAGAAGATGCCAGTGGAGTAAGAAGACCTTGGTTGTGTGTGAGACCGCTAGGAAAGAATTGGTGTGAGTGTAGGCCTCACTGAGACCTGGGGAGAGAGAGCTGTGTCAACGTTCGACAAAGAACAGTTACACCACAGACCGCAACACGGAAGCTGATGTGTTATTCCCAAGCTCAAGTCCTAAAATGTTGTCAGTAATGCCCCTCCATATTGGAAGACCTTGAATAAATGAAGCTGCTTTAACGAATCCTACGTATGAGAAGTGTTGTAGGCTGTGTGCACACAACTTCGTTTGGATGCGCCGAGTTTTTCAGGATGAAGACACTTCAGTACACTTCAAATTATGGAGCGGCCCACATACCCTAGCGCTGAGAGCGTTACAAAGTCATGAGTATGTTTTCTTTCGATGTGGGGTGTGAAGGACTCGGCCGTGACCACATGCTTACAATACGATAACCACACTTGAAGCAGATAGTCCATATTGTTTTTCCATAGATGGAGCTGGGTCTTCATCCGCTCCTCATATACTTATTTGTGACATGTGAGGAGATGACTTCCCTGCAATTTAGGCTTCTGAAGAATGGCAGGAACTCACCTTCTCATCAGAAAGGAAATGACTAAAGCCGACATCTCTAAGTAAGAAGACAATAGTCTTCGGGAGGAAGGAAAAGCCATCAGAGGCAGCTGTGACACTTGAGGTTCCTGCCACACAGAGACGCTCCACCTGCACTTTATCCTGAGACATAATGAAGGGAAGATCTCCTCTTCACTCTTTTATCACACAACCAAGGAACAGAACTTCTACATACAAAACTGCCCAGCAGAACCATCAGCAAGTAGCCCCAGAAGTGACACAAGAAATGGTGTAAAGGTCCTGGAAAACAGCATGGAACAGTGGGGGCCACGGCGAGCCCCTCTATATGATCTTAGCTACCCTCTTTGCTCAGATCATATGATTCTCAGCAGAAAAAGAGCAGGAAGACATAGGAAATGTTTAAATTCTATCATCTAAGTATATGGAAAGTGAAAATAAAATACAACCGTGAACATGCCCTCACCCCAGTTAAATGTTAAAACATCCATAGATCCGCCATTACAGTGACAGCCATATATTTCTCATAACAGTGTGTAATCCACAGATCCCCCATAACAGGTTGTCATCCACAGATCTTCCATAGCAGTGTGTAATCCATAGATCACGAATAACAATGTGTCACTTCACAGATCCCCCATAACAGGTTGTCATCCACAGATCACCCATAGCAGTGTGTAATCCATAGATCACGAATAACAATGTGTCACTTCACAGATCCCCCATAACAGGTTGTCATCCACAGATCACCCATAGCAGAGTGTAATCTACAGATCCTGAATAACAGTATGTAATTTACAGATCCCCTATAGCAGTGTGTTATTCACAGAACCCCCATAACAATGTGCCCTTTACAGATCCCCCATAGCAAAGTGTCATCCAGAGATTCCCCCCACAACAGTGTGTCATTCTCAAATCCCCCATTAGTGTGTCTTCCACAGATCCCCCATAACAGTGTGTCTTCCACAGATCCCCCCCATAAGTGTGTCATTTACAGATCCCCCCATAACAGTGTGTGACCTACAGATCCCTCATAACAGAGATACCTACATAAAGAGATACCCCATAACTCAAAATCATACAGGTATGGTGCATCTCAGAGATATTATATAATTTTGCATATAATGAATATCTCTAACAACAAAACTACTATAAATTTGTAAGTATATATTCCTTTTTTTACATTATGGGCTTCCAGACATCATACAGTAGCCATGACCTACACATAATACATCACTAGCAGAACAGGCATGTGCAGCCACACACACCACAAAACAACCCAACTTAATTCTCATATTACCCTGGATGGTATTTGTTGATAAGAAAGGTGGAAACACTAATTACATTATATACATAATACATTGCTCTCAGTGGGAAAAACAAAATAATCTTGTAGTTGTGATACCTTTTAATGACTAACAAAAATAAAATAATTGATGTTACAAGGCAAGCTTTCAGGACAACTTAGGTCCCTTCCTCAGGCATGGTATGACAAGATATATGAAGAAATATAAGTATATGCATATATTTGTGTTTCTTCATATATCATGTTATACCATGCCTGAGGAAGGGACCTAAGTTGTCCTGAAAGCTTGCCTTGTAACATCATTTATTTTATTTTTGTTAGTCATTAAAAGGTATCATAACTACAAGATTATCTTATTTTTCCCCACTGAGAGCGATCTTTTTTTCATCTGGCTAACAAGGGACCAAACCCCTTTTTTTCTTTTATACATAATACACACACAGAGCAATCACGGACTACATTACATACATTATACATATACACTGATCTGTGTCCTGTATTACATTACATACATTATACATACACACTGACCTGTGTTCTGTATTACATTACATACATTATACATACACACTGACCTGTGCCCTGTATTACATTACATACATTATACATACACACTGACCTGTGCCCTGTATTACATTACATACATTATACATACACACTGACCTGTGCCCTGTATTACATTACATACATTATACATATACACTGATCCTGTGCCCTGTATTACATTACATACATTATACATACACACTGAATGTCCTGTATTACATTACATACATTATACATATACACTGATCTGTGTCCTGTATTACATTACATACATTATACATATACACTGATCTGTGTCCTGTATTACATTACATACATTATACATACACACTGATCTGTGTCCTGTATTACATTACATACATTATACATACACACTGACCTGTGCCCTGTATTACATTACATACATTATACATATACACTGATCTGTGTCCTGTATTACATTACATACATTATACATACACACTGACCTGTGCCCTGTATTACATTACATACATTATACATACACATTGACCTGTGTTCTGTATTACATTACATACATTATACATACACACTGACCTGTGCCCTGTATTACATTACATACATTATACATACACACTGACCTGTGCCCTGTATTACATTACATACATTATACATACACACTGACCTGTGCCCTGTATTACATTACATACATTATACATACACACTGACCTGTGCCCTGTATTACATTACATACATTATACATACACATTGACATGTGTTCTGTATTACATTACATACATTATACATACACACTGACCTGTGCCCTGTATTACATTACATACATTATACATACACACTGACCTGTGCCCTGTATTACATTACATACATTATACATACACACTGACCTGTGCCCTGTATTACATTACATACATTATACATACACACTGACCTGTGCCCTGTATTACATTACATACATTATACATACACACTGACCTGTGCCCTGTATTACATTACATACATTATACATACACACTGACCTGTGCCCTGTATTACATTACATACATTATACATACACACTGACCTGTGCCCTGTATTACATTACATACATTATACATACACACTGACCTGTGCCCTGTATTACATTACATACATTATACATACACACTGACCTGTGCCCTGTATTACATTACATACATTATACATACACACTGACCTGTGCCCTGTATTACATTACATACATTATACATACACACTGACCTGTGCCCTGTATTACATTACATACATTATACATACACATTGACCTGTGTTCTGTATTACATTACATACATTATAAATACACACTGACCTGTGCTCTGTATTACATTACATACATTATACATACACACTGACCTGTGCTCTGTATTACATTACATACATTATACATACACACTGACCTGTGCCCTGTATTACATTACATACATTATACATACACACTGACCTGTGCTCTGTATTACATTACATACATTATACATACACACTGACCTGTGCCCTGTATTACATTACATACATTATACATACACACTGACCTGTGCCCTGTATTACATTACATACATTATACATACACACTGACCTGTGCCCTGTATTACATTACATACATTATACATACACACTGACCTGTGCCCTGTATTACATTACATACATTATACATACACACTGACCTGTGCCCTGTATTACATTACATACATTATACATACACATTGACCTGTGTTCTGTATTACATTACATACATTATAAATACACACTGACCTGTGCTCTGTATTACATTACATACATTATACATACACACTGACCTGTGCCCTGTATTACATTACATACATTATACATACACACTGACCTGTGCCCTGTATTACATTACATACATTATA
Source organism: Phyllobates terribilis (assembly GCF_046119375.1). Lineage (NCBI taxonomy): Eukaryota > Metazoa > Chordata > Amphibia > Anura > Dendrobatidae > Phyllobates > Phyllobates terribilis. Next base: position 101,312,893 of record NW_027362765.1, read on the forward strand.
AATACACACTGACCTGTGCTCTGTATTACATTACATACATTATACATACACATTGACCTGTGCCCTGTATTACATTACATACATTATACATACACACTGACCTGTGCCCTGTATTACATTACATACATTATAAATACACACTGACCTGTGCCCTGTATTACATTACATACATTATACATACACATGACCTGTGTTCTGTATTACATTACATACATTATATATACACACTGACCTGTGCCCTGTATTACATTACATACATTATACATACACACTGACCTGTGCCCTGTATTACATTACATACATTATACATACACACTGACCTGTGCCCTGTATTACATTACATACATTATACATACACACTGACCTGTGCCCTGTATTACATTACATACATTATACATACACACTGACCTGTGCCCTGTATTACATTACATACATTTATACATACACACTGACCTGTGCCCTGTATTACATTACATACATTATACATACACACTGACCTGTGCCCTGTATTACATTACATACATTATACATACACACTGACCTGTGCCCTGTATTACATTACATACATTATACATACACACTGACCTGTGCCCTGTATTACATTACATACATTATACATACACACTGACCTGTGCCCTGTATTACATTACATACATTATACATACACACTGACCTGTGCCCTGTATTACATTACATACATTATACATACACACTGACCTGTGCCCTGTATTACATTACATACATTATACATACACACTGACCTGTGCCCTGTATTACATTACATACATTATACATACACACTGACCTGTGCCCTGTATTACATTACATACATTATACATACACACTGACCTGTGCCCTGTATTACATTACATACATTATACATACACACTGACCTGTGCCCTGTATTACATTACATACATTATACATACACACTGACCTGTGCCCTGTATTACATTACATACATTATACATACACACTGACCTGTGCCCTGTATTACATTACATACATTATACATACACACTGACCTGTGCTCTGTATTACATTACATACATTATACATACACACTGACCTGTGCCCTGTATTACATTACATACATTATACATACACACTGACCTGTGCCCTGTATTACATTACATACATTATACACACACACTGACCTGTGCTCTGTATTACATTACATACATTATACACACACACTGACCTGTGCTCTGTATTACATTACATACATTATACATACACACTGACCTGTGCCCTGTATTACATTACATACATTATACATACACACTGACCTGTGCCCTGTATTACATTACATACATTATAATACAACATTATACATACACACTGACCTGTGCCCTGTATTACATTACATACATTATACATACACACTGACCTGTGCCCTGTATTACATTAACATACATTAT